>NC_138940.1:28907500-30380000 GCF_965226115.1 Aulonocara stuartgranti
GTATACTTGGGATTGTCCTCAATTCCCCATTCCATAACATAAACTGCTCAAAATAATAAAGGGAACACTTAAACAATGCGATGTTACTCCAAGTCAGTCACACTTCTGTGAAATCAAACTGTTCACTTAGGAAGTAACACTGACAACCAGTTTCACATGCTGTTTTGCAAATAGAGTAGACAACAAGTGGAAATTATAGTCAATTCACCATAATAAAGGACTGGTTCTGCAGGTGGTGACCACAGACCACTTCTCAGCACCTATGCTTTCTGGCTGATGTTATGGTCACTTTTGAATGCTGGCGGTGATTTCATTTTAGTGGTAGCATGAGACAGTCTACAACCCACACAAGGGGCTCAGGTAGTGCAGCTCATCTAGCGTAGCACATCAATGTGAGCTGTGGCAAGAAGGTTTGCTGTGTCTGTTAGTGTAGTGTCCAGAGCATGGAGGTGCTACCTGGATGTGGAGTAGGCCATAGGAGGGCAACAACCCAGCAGCAGGACCGCTACCTCCACCTTTGTGCAAGGAGGAACAAGAGGAGCCCTGCAAAATGACCTCAAACAGGCCACAAATGTGCATCTGTCTGCTCAAATGGTCAGAAACTGACTTCATGAGGGTGGCTTGAGGGTCCAGCATCCACAGGTGGGGATTGAGCTTGCAGTCCAACACCATGCAGGATGTTTGGCATTTGCCAGAAAACACAAAGTTTGGCAACTTCAGCACGGGCACCCTATGCTCCTCACAGCTGAAAGGAGGTTCAAACTGAGCACGTGACAGTCTGGAGATGCCGTGGGGAATGTTCTGCTGCCTGCAACATCCTCCAGCATGATCATATTGGCAGTGGGTCAGTAATGGTGAGGGGTGGCATTTCTGTGCCTGCCAGAGAGCCTGACTGTCATTGGGTAACAAGATGAGGTCCTCGGACCCTTTGTGAGACCACATGCTGGTGCATTTGGCCCTGGGGTCCACCTAATGCGAGACGACACTGGGCCTCATGTGGCTGGAGTATGTCAGCAGTTCCTCCATGACAAAGGCATTGATGCTATGGACTGGCCCGCCTGTTCCCCAGACCTGAATCCAATTGAGCACATCTGGGACATCATGTCTCACTCCATCCACCACAAACTGTCCAGGGGTTGGCAGATGCTTTAGTCCAGGTCTTGGAGGAGATCCTTCAGGAGACCATCCGCCACCTCATCCCGAGCATGCCCAGGCATTGTAGGGAAGTCGTACAGGCATCTGGAGGCCACACACATTCAACTACACACTTTCATGCCACTCAACTACCTAAAGAACAAAGTATTTAATAAGAATAATTCCTTCATTCACATCTGGGATGTCCTTTTTTTTTGGGGGGGGGGGGGGGGGGAGGGGGATTAGCAGTGTATGTGTAGTCATTAAAATATCCTTAATGTGAACAGTTTTTTTTTTTTTTTTTTTTTTTTCAGCATTTGACATTACTGCAATGCTTTGACAAAAAACTACTTCACTTAAATAGAACTGCAAAGCTAAATTAAGTCTATCAAAATGTGTTTCAGTTTGTTTAGGGGTCTGGCACAAATCTTGCCTTGCAAAATTGGCAAATCAGAATTGCCACCAGTCAACACAGGTGTGTATCCCATTCATATTTGGCTTGACTTTTTTTCAGTTTATTTTTTACCTGTCTAAAGTATTGATCAATTAAAAAAACTTTTGTTCTTACATTCCAGAAAGAAGAAATTTCTGAATATTCAGGGGAGGATGGATTGCCACATTCAGTTCTGGATCAAATATCAAGCGATGATGATGGCAACCACAGCATATCAGAAGAAGAATATGTGCCAGATTCAGAGTCATATGATGAAGATTCAGATGAAGACATCTCATTATTGCCAAGCACATCAAAAGGTCTGCTATGCCAAGATGACATCTCCAAAGCGCATGAACAATCAGATTCAACGAATTTAATCCACAACTTGACAAAGGACAAGCCACAAGATAAAAGTGAGCTTTGCGAAACTGAATCAGAAAAAATGACTTTAAGTAAAAGAAATTACTGCTATTTTTGTGGCAAACCACAAGCTAAAATTTCCCGCCACCTGAAAACGCACAAAACGGCTCCTGATGTTGTGCATGCATTTTCCCTGCCTAGAGACTCAAACGAGCGTAAAAGTCTGTTAGAGAAATTGAGAAATAAGGGAAATTTTAAGCATAATGCTGCAGTTTTGCATGGTGGAGTGGGACCACTGAAAGTGAAGAGAAGACCCAAGATTAAAGCAGTAGAGGGAAAGTTTGCTCATTGCTTTTATTGTCAAGGGATGTATGTTCGCAAGGATCTTTGGAGACATGTCCGCAGATGTCCTAACAAACCAAAAGATGACACGGATAAAGAACCTGGAAGAACCAAAGTACTCGGCCTGGCTTTAACTCTGGAGTCTCAGTGTTATCCGCAGGTGTCAAGTGGAGTCTGGAAGGTTCTTGCTGTTATGAAACAAGATGAGATTGCCTCAGCTGTGCGAAATGACTTTACTGTTATTCAGTTTGCCCAGTCCCTCTACAATAAACATGGACAAGACCCTACAAAGTATGATTATATACGACAGAAGCTTCGTGAAGCGGGACGTTTGTTGTTGTGTCTGCGCACAGAATTCTCAGTGCATAACATGGAAGAAGCTATTAAGCCTGCTAATTTCCAGAGAGTTGTGCAAGCAGTAAAGAAAGTTTCAGGTTTTGATGAAGAGACACTGTCATACAAAACTCCAAGCCTTGCGCTGAAACTGGGACATACACTGCATAAAATGTCTGAAATTATCCATTGTCGTGCCCTCATGACAGAGGATGAAGCCCTAATCAAGTCCACTGATGCGTTCAAGAAGTTGTATGTCTCCAAATGGTCTGAGATGGTGTCTCACCGTGCCTTGAACACATTGAGTGAGGCAAAGTTTAACAAGCCATCAACATTGCCCTTTACAGAAGATGTTCGGATTCTCCATCACTACCTTCAAAAATCTGCAGAAAGTGCCTTTTGCAGCTTGGAGAACGAAGCCACAGCTCAGAATTATGCCCAACTTGCACAAGTTACACTCTCACAAATCATTGTGTTCAACCGAAGACGTTCTGGAGAGGTTTCAAAGATGCGCCTCAAAAGTTTTCTTGAAAGAGACAAAACAGCACTCCACACAGATGTTGCCATGGGGCTCTCAGAAATGGAACAGAGACTCTGTAACTATTTCTGTAGAATAGAAATAATGGGAAAAAGGGACAGAAATGTTCCAGTTCTGCTAACACCAAGCATGCTGGATGCTCTGTCACTACTGGTTAGTAGGAGGCCTGACTGTGGTATTTGTGCCACTAATATCTACCTCTTTGCAAGACCCCGATCAATGAGTCATTACAAAGGAATGGACTCCTTGCGTGTTCATGCACACCAGTGTGGAGCAAAGCAGCCTGAGTATCTAAGATCGACACAGCTCAGAAAACATGTTGCCACACTCTCACAAGTCCTTAATTTGAAAAACAACGAACTTGATCAGGTTGCAGATTTCCTGGGTCATGATATCCGCGTTCACCGCGAATTCTACAGATTACCAGTTCCCACAACACAGCTGGCCAAGATTTCCAAACTGCTTTTAACACTGGAAAAAGGACAACTTTCCCAGATCCAGGGGAAATCACTGGATGAGATCAAAATAGAAGGTTTGTATTGAAAGGAGCAAATATTAGGGCAGTAGTTGAATATTATGCTTTATCAACAGAATTAAAACCTAAAAGCACAGACCATTCTGTTAAATGTCCATGATTTAAGGTTCTTGAAGTCTATTGTTTCATCACTTTGCAACATTTGGCAAACTGCAGAGTGGTGGCCTTAAATAGTAAAACTATGTACTATAATTTCCAGTATTTGTTCTGTATTTTGTCATATCTCGTTGTTAATGTGAGGTTTTTGGGGGGTTTGTGTTTGGTTTTTTGGGGGGGTTTTCCCACAATTTCTCAGATGAAATTGCATTAAGTGATGCTGAAACAAAGGACAGTGAGAGTGAATCAGATGATGATGACACAGCACTCACAATGTTGGCGTGTGGCACCAGTGAGCCTGTACATGCAGTAGCTGATTCCACAAACACAGCGCAGCTCCAAGACACTGTAGATTGTGGTAAGTTACCACTAGCTTGGTTTCTGTGGATAAAATGTTTGTTACAAATATTAAAACTTAATCAAATTGTGTAATCAGCAGATGAAGGACCACTCACAATGCCTGCAGCAAGTGAGACTGCTGCTCCCTCTGAAGGTAAGGGGTGCAGTTGGTTCTCGAAGCTTATTATTGTTTCATCACTTTGCAACATATGGCAAACTGCAGAGTGGTGGCAAAAAGTCACTTGGATGAGTGACAAAATGTTTCTCCCACTGAAAACGCTACGTCCAGATTAACAGAATCAACGTTTTGGGATTTACTTACCTGGATGATTGAGCATGCATCAAGAGACTTTTATTCAACTTTTTATTCAGTCTTTTATTCACAGCGGAACACTAAATGTCTCATTTTAGAAATTTGATAAATTTTCAAAGAGAATTTTAGCTCGTTTTGATATTGATGGTAGCAACACATTTCAGAAGTTAGTACAGGGTAGCATCCATTCTTTTAACCACCAAATGTTTTTTGTTTTTTTTGTTTGGTTTTTTGTTTGTTTTAACTACTACTACTTTATATATCTTCCAGAGAAAAATGCTGCTCAATCCCACAATTCCCGAAGAGCTCCCAAAAACATGTGGTCCAAGGCTGAGGTTGCTGCAGTGATGAGGCATTTTAAAGACCACATAAACGAAGGGAAACTAGCCACCAAAAATGAATGCAGTCATTGCAAATTGGTAGAAGATCCGGTGTTGGCAGGAAGAACAGTTCAAAACATACGAGATTTTGTAAGAAACAGAGGATTAACTGCAAAAAGGCAGAAAAAAATGAACTAAAATAACTGTTTAGAGAGCTGTGGTTTTACATCTTGGTCAGATTGCCAATTGTTGTTAACACTGATGTTCTGTTTAAAGAAAAAAAAGTTCTTGTTAAATACAGAAGTAGTTTGTATTTCATAATTTTTACATTTAATTTATTTAGGGTTTTTTTTGACGGGTTATATTTAAAATAAAAAATTATAAATGCATATTTTCTCCCCTTAATATTTACCTTTAAACTATTAAAATTCATTTTAAATGTTTTTAATTTTTCTGTTTTCTATATTTTTATATTTCTGTGGGAAGCGTGGGCATTTTTGTCCATAGATTTCTTTTTTTATTTATGGTTAAAATTAATGTTCAGATCCAAGAACACTAATAAAATGATGTTCCAGTAATCCTGTGTCCTGTCAGATGTGTATTCATGGTAATGATGAGCTATTTAAATATTACATCATTGTCCCTTTAAAGACCCAATATTGCTTTTTTTGGACCTCATAAAACACATTGTTGTCAAGTGGACAATGTCTCCAGAAAACACAATAGAGTCTGGTTGGTGTGTATCAGTGTATCTAGACTTCTATAGGGAGTGTATGAGGTCTGAAGTGACCCAAATTTTTTTCAGATTTTTTCGAACACTTTAACCTCGCTCCCTTGGCTCTAAGTCCTTTCAAAAGGGTAGTCCACTTAAACCACCACCGGGCGGATTGACGTAGTATAGTCCCGCCATACCACATAGACCCGTATGTGTGTGTGTGTGTGTGTGTGTGTGTGTGTGTGTGTGTGTGTGTGTGTGTGTGTGTGTGAGACAGAGAGAGAGAGAGAGAGAGAGAGAGAGAGAGAGAGAGAGACCCACTTTAGTGCAGCATCTCATTGTTGGAAAAACATATAATATATTCAGACTGGTTGACTGGCATAGACCCTCTGTGTGTCTCTCTCTCTGTGCATTTGTGTATACATATTTGATTTTATGTGTAATTGTTGGCTGTTCCTTCTTGTTTTTTAATTTATTTTTATTTCTTTATTTTTTTTTTTCACAGGTGAACAACAATTAGTTTTGAGGGAACTTAACCATGTTCTGTTTTTTTTGTCATCTTGTCATTTTACTTTTCCAATATTTCTACTTCAGTTATTGCTATTCTGCTCAATCATAGTATTTGTTCTAAATCATTGTTATTATGCTATATTGTAGTATTTCTGCTAAATCATAGTATTTCTACTATATTATATTTTTCTTTCTAAATATAGCATTTCTGCTATATAATTGTATTTCTGCTATGTTATAATATTTGTGCTAAAACATAGTCTTAATTTAAAATTACAATATTCACAGTTCAACACAGTGTCTCTGGTAAATCACAATATTTCTGCTATGTTGTACTATTTTTCTAAATCATAGTGTTTCTGTAATGTTTAAGTATTTTTGCCTAAATATATTCTTTCTGTTATCTTATACTATTTCTCCTAAATTCTTGTATTTTTGAGAAGTTATGTTTCTGGTAAGTTACAATATTTCTGCTAAGTTTTGCTATGCTATTGTATTTCTGCCAAGTATTATGTTTCCTCTAAGATATTGCAGTTCTGCTAAGTTATTCCATTTTAGCAAAGTTCTTTTGCTTCTGCAAAGTTTTTACAATTTCTGCAACTTTTCAGCTTTTTCAGCTACTTTTTGCATACAGCTTCAGCTTTAAAGCATCCACACTGCATTTTCGCAGGAAATGCAAATTTTTCTAGTTACTTATTAATTTATTCTGCATGTTTGTTATCCTGATCTTTTGTCTGTGTTTATAATGAACATGTGCATGTTGGGATGGAAGACTAGTCTTTGGCAGACCATGTCCACCATTTCTAATAAAGTCATTTGAACGTCACCCTGATTTTCTTTCTGGCTCAAACATGATGATGTACCAGCTTCATTCAGGACTCATGGGTTACCAGGGGGTAGGCACTCTTCGATGTGTCCCTCTCCCAAGCCTGGCCCCCAGGGTGAGGCTCCAGTAGTTCTGAGCCGGGTGAAGTTCAGTCACAACTTCAAAAGTGAGTCAAAAATTGTTAACTATACTGCAACATGGAAATTAAGTTTCAAGTTCAGGACTATTAGGAGTGCAGTTTGTATACTTAAAATAAGTACATGAAAAATCACAAACTACTATAGATAAAATAGTTTGCAAAATTAAAGATGCAAGATTAGCTTAACATCTAATTGGCAAAATAAAGAAATGGAAGACCAAATGGGAAACCCCGAAACCATGGGCGGACAATTAATGGGGCCACATGAGAGAGGTTTGTGGAGGGCTGCATCAGTAAATTCGATATCAATTTCGTCTCTCTATATAAATGTCCACTAGTAAGACTAGATATTACAGTTAGGCAATGAAAATGTGAAAAAGGTATATGATAAAACATGTTATTACTATTTAATCAACATTACCATAAACATTTGCCAACAAAATGTGAGCACCACTTCTTCCCACATCCTCGTTCACCAGTATCAGTTTTTTCCTTCTGGAAGAAAGCTTCTATCCCAAGTTTAGAAACAGCTTTGTTCCAGCAGCCATCCTATTTGGAAAAGATATACATCAATCTTATAAAGTTTGTATCTGTCTTGTGTGAAACTTGTATGAAAAGCATACAAGAGTGAAAACAGATATAAGATCCCTTGAAAAATCATATAAATGAAACTTGTATGTTTTGGATACTTACTAAAACAATATACGAAAGTAATGAGAAAGTGGCCATTTTCATGAGTAAATCATATAAGCCTTATATGATTCACTATGTGAAGTAGGCCACATCTTATGCAAGTCTTTTATAAGTTTTTACTATTTCTTTTCCATATGGGATAACTCAGATAAATAAATGACAGTTGTACTTCATACATGATGCTCTGTGGATCATTTATTTATTAATTTATTCAGTTATTCAGTTAATTTATACACTTATCTGTTGTCAGTGTTGGTTTTGAAAATGCATATGAGGTTGTAAAACTTATCTATGGCAGACCATTTCTACCTGCAGGTACAAACAAAGTCCTGAACCAGCTTCATTCAGGACTCACTGCATTCCTGCAGTTTCACCTGAGGCGGAACCCATTGTTACACATGCACGTCTGTCTGTGTGTGACTGACATTTCAGTTACTGACATTACAGAAACAAAAGCATTCCTGCTGTTCAACCCGTGGCTGTACCTGATTAGCCCTCGATTTGCTTTGTTGAGTGTGTGCGTGTGTGTGTGTGTGTGTGTGTGTGTGTGTGTGTGTGTGTGATTGACATGATGTACATTAGCAGAAACGAAAGTATTCCTCTCGTCTAACCTGAGGCTGGAGCCATAGATGCCTGTTTAAGCCTACAACCATCTTATAAAGATTTATTTTGCACCGGTTTTCCGTGCTCATGTCTGACTCTCAGGATGCACAAAAGCAAAACCTAAAATAAAAAACCTGAAATTTTAAAACAAAAATACAATAATTACAAGTTATTTTTAAAATTTTGGAAAAAATAAAATGCAGCCAAAGTATGAGTTGAATGTTCGGTTTATGTGGTAATGTATTTCATGGCAATTCACCAAAAAATCATTTAGCAAGTGATTCTAAATCTCATAGCTGGTGTTCACGGGGCTGTAATCCTCTACAACATGATATAAAATGATCCCAAAAAAGTTAATTCTGTTCATGTGGACGTAGCGTTTTTAGAATTATTATTATCATGATTGTAGGTTCAAGCACTTGATGAAAATCAGTTTCTCTTAATGCTGCAAATAATTCTATCGGTGTGAAATATGCCTTGTCATCTTCATATGTCCAATTTTGGTACCAAAAAAGCAAACACAGGATGAAAGCCTTGAAGCCACAGTGCATAAACTAGTGGCTGCATGTCCTTTAAAGCCTGCAGTCTGTGGTGTTTTCTTCTTGAGTTGTGCAGGGACATTCGCAGTGTCTGTGTTAAAAGGATGAGGGGGACATTGACATTTTTCTGCAATGTCTCTGCTTAAAAGCTTCTTGGATAAACATTAAAACAAGCTGGCAGAACTCACATAGTCTGGTGGTTTATCACGTAGCATTATCAAATCGTACTGACCTCACAATATTTATGGTCATTTACTCAAATCTGAGTCCTGTATTTCATGGCATTTTATTCTATCTATCCCAAAACTGATTTCAGATCAGGTCCCCCTTACAGAGAGAAGTGTATGAAAAAACATCTCTGTTTATCCTGAATGAGCCAATTGGTGTGTCATGAGAGGAGGAGTGAGGATTTCAGTGAACTCTCACACAATTGGGATTGTTTTCGTGTGTTTATCTATGAGACAAGTAACTGATTAAACCTGCAAACAGAATAATGATCAGGAAGTGAAAAGTCAAGTCAAGTTTCACCTGAGGCTGGCCCCATGGATGCCCGAGTAACCCTGCAAACATCAACTTTGCTGAGCCACGGTCGCCCGGTCTCTGTGTAGATTCCCTGGAACAACCCCTGTGTTATTTGAGTGATTGGAGTGTGAAGAGGAGCGTGAGGAGTGGTGTGTAAAACCAATCTGCTTTCAACTGTACAATCCACAGAAACACACAAATTTAATGTTCTTTATTAGTATTTTATTGACCATTACATGACCTTGTTAAGTACCACTGTGCCGGCACATGAAATTATCCTCTTTGATGTGGAGCTTTGAGAACTGGGATAGCCGCAAAACCACCATCATAATGCGGCTATCCCTTCGGCGCCCTGATAACAACTGTGTTTAGACTGTTCTTCCCACTCCATGCAAGACCCCCACCCCCCCTCCAAACGCCTTCGATGCTTGTTCTCTCCTGGAGAACACGGCGGGTCTGTGCCCGCGCTGGAGAGACGGCACAGTGGCAGGATGGCTGCTGTGTTTGTCTAGGATAACTCCTCACCCCCTACCCAACCCTGTTGCTGGTCACGTGCTCCATAATGTTGTACTGTGGACATTTATGTGCTTTCTGTGCAGAGGAGTTTTTTTGTTTCCTGTTCTCATGCTGTCCTCCCATGGGAGCCCAGCATGAGTAGAGGTCTCTTTTTTTCCTCTTGTACTTTCCCATTGTAGTGTATATTTCAGTGGTTTTCTGTAATGCAACCGTTCTCTGACTTGTATCCCCATGTGATGCCTGTGTCGTGTGTGTAAGGTCAGGGGTCGGGTTCATTCCACTGCAGGGCAACCTGCATGTGGCGAATAAAATTTGAACTTGAACTTGGCACAGACAAGATACAAATGAACATCCCCATATACAAATCAGAGCTTAAATCTGCACTTCAACTGCATTTGAGCTGTTTCTTTGCAGTAATGTACAGAATCAGTATTAGAATAAAGTTTTCTCCATCCAAATATTTATGCAGATAACTGTATTATATTTTAGAAGAGATAAAGTCTGTGTTTCAGTCATAGTTTTAGTTTCGGTAGTGAATGCTGGTGCTTAACTGCATGAAGCTTATTAGACACGATGAAACAGGTCATATTTAAAATTGAATTTTGGTGCCTAAAATACATTTTTTCTTAAATCTACTAATTACGACATGCAAAAAATTTTATATCGTGTGTAAATTCCATTGCAAATTTTTTGGAATCCCTGCAGTTTGTACACCACATGGTGGAGGGTAGGGTGCCACAGAGCTCTTATGGAAAAACTTGTATTCAATTATTATTTGTTGATTTTTCTTCATCCTTCAACAAAAACCAGCCGCATATTGAGCTTCAAAGAGATAAATGTAATAAACTGTATTCAAATGGGCCCAGTACAATTAAAGAGTTAAGAAGCTATTTTGTCTAAATAACTTATCTTACCTAGTAAAACAAGTCTAAGGTGGAAATTCCATCAAGATTGGATCAACTGTTTCCACTTGTCCAACTGTTCAGTTTGTTGGTTTCTTTTGTTTGTTTGTTTTCTTTTTCTTTGCTTACTATTTAAAACAACCAAATATTCCAAATAAAAATTCTATTCTAAAAAAAAAACAATTAGGGAAATACACTCCGGAGCTACCACTTACATCGTGCTAAAACTTTGAGGAATTGACGTTATTTGTCATAAATGTTTGCCTCCAATGTTTAGCTAAATTGTGTATGGACAAATACTATGCATTTAAATGTTGGTTTCGTTTTCCAGGGGTGTCCTACTGCTCCTAATGTAAATTATTTCTGCAAGATCATCAATAGAAACTAAAAAATTTTATTTATTTTTTTAAAGGACAATCTGACATGAAGAACAATGTGGTGTTCTGGACTCTCGACTTTTACCTAAGAGGACTCAAACAGTCTGGATAAATGGACTCATGTCCGATCAAGTTTGATCATCAGCAGCTCCCTACAAGGATCTGTGCTCTCATACTTTTTTATCCTGTACACAAATAAGTGTCAGAGCGAAGCAGTGGGCCATTACAAAGTATGCAGATGACTTTGTTATTGCCATTCAGCTCCAGGACAATGAGACCAACCCAGTGTTAGATGGTGTGATGAGCATTGATTTCAACTAAACATTTCTAGCACAAATGATCTGATCACTGGCTTATAAAATGTAACTCGTAAACAAGATGTCACAAAAATAAGACTCAGACAGTGAAATATGTTCAGTCTTACAAATATCTTGGAACAATGATTGTGTATACTGAACTTTGAAACAAACTGAAGCTGTCCACAAAAAGACACCAGTGTCTGTCATGTCGGAGGCACACTGGATTTCATTTCCAGCTGCTTTTACAGAGCTTGTTTTGTCTTTGGTGTCAGAGTCTTGAATGTTATCTGAAAAAAACAAAAACATTCAGTTAAATTGTTAAATGGTCTTAAAGGCTGGTCAGTGAGCTACAGCTGCACCCAGTATCTCCTATGATTGTTTTGAAAATGTGCATGTGAACATTGTTATTGACGTTAGAGAAACAAAAACATGATACTCAACTTCAGGAGTGACTGCATTTCTGCACTTCAGCCTGGCACACCCACCTATTGTTAGATCCCTGATGAATGCGTCAAGCCTGCAAAGATATTACAAACATGGCTTTGTATGCTTTCATGTGTGTGACTCTCAGGGTGTACAATAATAGAAATCAAAAGTAAAACTGGAATGAAAAATAAAGCAATACAATAATAACAGGCAGTTTTAGTTTAAAATAAATGTTCAGATTATTTGGTAATCTATTACAAGAAAATATTCAATTACCTTTTTTACAGTATGTAGTGCTAAATCAGTTGCTTCAAGGCATTTTATACTCTAAAGTAAAGACCGGACAATAATGGAGAGAATGACACTTGGCAACAGCGGGAATGAAAAACTCCCTTTTAACAAGAAGAAACCTCCAGCAGAACAGAGCTCACGGAGAAGAAGCCACCTGCTGCAAATGTGGCTTAGGGGAGGAAGACAGCACAAATGACACACTGTGGAAGAGAACCAGAGATTAATATTGACTTATGATGAAATGCCGAATGGTGTATAGACACACAGTGAGTGTAAAAGAACAGTAAAGAAGAAAATCATCATGGGAAGCCTCCTGCAGCCTAAGCATTTTGCAGCATAGCTAAGGGAGGATTCATGGTCACCTTATCCAGCTGATCTAACTACATGCTTTATTAAAAACAAAAATGTAAAGTCTGATCTTAAAAGTGGAGCTGTTGTCTGTCTCTTTGAGGTGACAGACAGATATTGAGGTGTGCACTTTCTCTTGCTTTCCAAAAGCACCAGAATCTATGGCAGTTTGTATGCTCCTCTAAGCAGCTTTGCCACCTTTACTTATACTGGTCTTCCCACACTGGTTAACAAATGTACTTAGCACGCGCACAAATAAAAGATGCCCTCAGCAACACAGAGGGAACCTGGACAAGAAGTGTTGTGCAGTGACAATAACTATTTTAAGAAACAATACAGAATAAGGAGGCATAGATGCAGTGTTAATTACTTAATTTTCACTATAAATACTTCCTAGCAAAGAGCGACAAGAAACTGGTGCTTGCTTGGTTGCCCCAACCCTTCAGCCTTGACAAACAGCATTCCAGCAGCAGATTCTCCAAATTGATTGGCCAAGGGAAGGGACGATAGAGGATATAAAGCCTGGGCTAAAGAACACCCATTTATCTAAACCAAATGATTAAATTTGGTTTAGATAAAAAACTAAACAGTAGTAAAAGTCCTTCACAAAGTCGACGCGCGGGGGAGGGATCTATCAGCAAAATTTCAAAATTTATAATGAGTAAAAAACACAAGCTCACTTCAGAAAGTAAACCTTGTATCCAAGAAGCTGGTGGAGGAATACCTCTGGTAAGTGCAGCAATAAATCTTCTTGCTTTTCAAAATTCATGTTTTTCTACGTAATGTTGTCAGATATTATTTATTATTTTGACCCATGTAAATGTACATCTCTGGTGTCGTCTCTCCTTGATATGTAATTGCTGACTCAGCCAAATTTTGCAAATCTTCTTGGTTAACAATAATTGTGCGATCAAAACGGCAGATTACACAGAACAATTTGTTATATATCAACCTTTTTTTCCCACAAAGGAGGATCTTCATGAACATGATCAACAAAGGTAAGCCTATGAAACAAAGTGTTATAGTCAAAACAGATCGTGAACTTGGAAAAGTACAAGTAATAAGATTGTGGGGTAACTGTGGGATAAATATCTTTGAATTTATCAGTGTTTATTATTCATGTTGTTTTATCTTGATTATTTAACAGTAATACTTTAACTCGTACTTTAACTCAAATTGAATTCTGTGTTCCAACTTGCTCTGAATTCAAGTTGTTTTAACCTCCTAAGACTCGAACTCTTTCACGACATGCATTTTTAATTTCTCTTTGATATTTGGTCACACTGGGACCTGATAAATGTAAAAACAAAGAATTACCAGATTTTTTTTTAACCTTATTTTTGTTTCTAAGAAAAATGAGAGCCACATATGAGGATATTCGTTTAAAATTTTGATAGAACAGTGGCAGTATAATGTCCTCGTAAGTGGATATCAGGCCCTTGTAGAACAAAATTGAGTATTTTAGTCTAAATAACCCAAAATGTGATGTCCACATATGTGGACGCCAGGTCCTAGGAGGTTAAACGCATTGCAAAATACAACAATTAAATTAAATACCTAATGGTTGTATTTTACATGTTATTCAATTCAGTTTGGTAAAATCTGGGACCCCAATAAATAACAAAGATCCCTCCCCCAACCCTGGCTCGAGTTCCTGTTTATCTGTTGGTGATGGCGTAACTATTCAGTAAGTATTCAAATCTGTGTACGTTTTAAAGGATTTATCGAATAAAAAGAAACAGACTAATGGTACTTTAGCAGTTTGCAGCTACATGTTTTTTTGTGTTATGGGCAGCCAAACAGTTATAGTTTTACATAATTTTTCACCATTTTCTTTCATGATTAATTTAAACATTTTTTATTATTCAGGAACGAAGCCCAGCAGCAGGAGGAGCCTGGAAGTCCGGAGAATAATATGGAATTATATGAAATAATCAAACATGTTATGCAAAATAAGTATCCTAATTTTTTAAATGAAATAAATGTGAATAATTATAATGAAATAAAAGAGAAAATCGACAGTTTCATAGAAGAAATATCTAATTTAATAAATCCTGACAAATTAAAATATTCCGACAAATCAAACATCTTTAAACGCGTGATGGATGACTGGAAAAAATTACAGGAAGCAGAAAACCCCATTTGTACGTTTTTGTGTCGATGTTTAAAAAGGATTCCCAAATTAAAGACATCTATAATAATATTGCTAGTACGGAACTTGATTTGGCCTCAAGGAGCAATAAATAGTAAAATTCCAATTTGTCTTGATAAATTTAGGAACCCATTGTTTAACCACTATTTAAACACTGGAGAAAAAAATAAAATAAATCAGTATGGATTTTATTTGATCTTGATGAAAGATGGTACCCAAATTCCTTCTAAAAAATTTCCCCAAGATTCAAAAAACAACACCCATACTGAAGAATTTATAATTCCAGAATTGGTTGAATTTGTATCAAAATATGGAAACAAGGTAAAAAAATTTTTTATATATTCATATAATAGCCCGTGTTTAAAAAGGACTGACAAAAAAAACCCTTGTATGTTTCAGCTTTTGCGCAAAGCTTGTGAATGGTACGAGAAGTATCAAATCTTCACTGATGTGGCATTCACACATTCCTATGGCATATGTGGTCCAAACTATTTTAATTATCTTACATTTGACGAAATCTCATCTCCCAACAGTGGTTTTAATTCTTATATTGAAAAATGTAAAAACACTAAAAGTGAATTGGAAAATCAAAACGTACCAAAACTTATCAAAAGGAAGCTCCTCAAGGCATTGGATAAAGAGAAAATTGATATAAAGACACTTAAAAATGATGATATTCGAACCGCATCCAATTTTTTAAAGGAGGCAGAAAGTTCATTTGATCTGCTTAAAAAGTTCTTGGTCAGTGGACGGGAAACTCATTACGTTTCCTTCAAATCGCCACCAAAAGTACAGGCAGAAATCTATAAAATACTGAAGGAGAACAACACTTTTATGCGATCAATGAAAAAGTGCATTAGAGAAGATTTAAATAATGCGATCTCTCTTGTTTTTAGAAAGAAATTGGAGTCAATTCTAGGAAGCAGAGGCTTCTTCCGCCTTCACCACATTCCTCACAGTTTTCTCTGTTAATTGAATAACCAATACAACAAATGCATTTACAGAATACTCACTGCTATTTGGATGTATTTGGAGGAATAATTAGCATGTTATGTAATTTCACAGCTATCCAGTTGTTTTACTGTCATCCTTCTAGCTCCTTGTATACCCCCTTTGCTTTATTAAAACTTTCCTGTAAAACAACCACTTTTTGGCATCTTATGTTGTTTTCTTTTGAGCTTTGGATTGAGGGCACCATAAGATAAAGACTATTGGACACTGTAAGAATACAATTTAGTACTGATATTTGTTTCCTCTTCAAAGTGTTCATCATCTGTCTGTTTACAGAATCAAAACAGTGACAAAGATCAAAGTCATGGTTAGAATTCAAACCCAAACCCACCAATTAACTAAACTAAGAGAGAGGGTGAGCTTCCACAGTGAGCTACCAGAGATTGCAGTCTTCGATGTATAAATAAAAGCAAATAAATAAAATACAAATTTTAAAAAGTTGTTAAAAAACAGTTTAAATAGTTTGTTGTCAAAGTTTCAGCCAAAATATTATCCTCCTAGGACCTGGCGTCCACATATATGGACATCACATTTTGGGTTGTCTAGACCAAAATACTAAATTCTGCTCTACAAGTGCCTGATATCTACTTACAAGAACATTATACTGCCACTGTCCTATGGAAATTGAAAACAAATGTCCTCATATGTGGATCTCATTTTTCTCAGAAACAAAAGTCAGGTTTGAAAAAGAATTTAAAAAAAAAATTTAAAAAAAAAAAATTTAGGCAATTCTTTGTTTTTTTTATGTTCATCAGGTCCCAATCAGCCCAAATAGCAAAGAGACATTAAAAATGCATGCCATGGAAAAGTTCGGGTTTTAGGAAGTTAAAATTAGTGTCTTTCTTCAGTGAGGTGTGAGAGGCCACCAATAGAAACAACTGAGCTAATGCCACATAGTGCTGTGTATACCATTATCATTTAGCTGGACAATCCACAGAAACACAAAAATTTAATGTTCTTTATTAGTATTTTATTGACCATTACATGACCTTGTTAGGTACCACTGTGCCGGCACATGAAATTATCCTCTTTGATGTGAAGCTTTGATAACTGACACAAACAAGGTACAAATGAACGTCCCTGTATACAATACTGATTCTAAACTCAAAATAATCAGCAATAAATATCTCAAAATGACACAAGATAAAAATGAAGAATGTTCTCTTCATAACACAAAATGTCTTTTCAGTATGTGATGTGTTTTTATTCAGTGTAAACATTAAATTAAGGAAAAGAGAAAAAAAAAAGTCTTGTTTCCAACTTTTGGCCCTAAAATGCCAAAGATAAAATGTAAATTTACAAGCTGATTCCCTACACTGAGATGGAGTTAAATGTCTCAAGGAGAAAAGTAAACATGTTAATTTAAAATTCAATAATCACTTCTACTACCAGAAGTCTTTACTGAAGTCTGAGGTTCCTCTGGTCTCAGTCAGAGCATGTGATTTGTCAAGACTAAGAATGAAAAATACACAGAAATGATTAAAAACTGATTTAAGCCCAAAGAATGAATAAGGCAAGCAAGCTCATACTGTATATACAGTCAAGGTTACTATTTACATGTTGGTGTTTACATGTGGTTCAGCAACTTCAGCTAACAGTGGAGGTGGGCTTTGGCTCCCCCTACTGGTTCAAGAGTCACACTGCTGACAGCAGTAATGAGCACTGACCTCCTCTCATGCTCTCGTGTACTCAGTATACCTAACGCAGTGGCTGACAACCAGAAGTCCAGTAACTTTAGAAACACCCACAGCCTGCTCTCACTCTCCCTCCATATCTGAGACTAAAATAATCACTCGCAGTAGTTTTATTTGTGTCACTATTCACATATTTCTGTAGTCCATCCAAGCTTCCAATGTGCAGAAATGCTAATAATCAGGTCAAGTGTCACCACACAGCTGGATAGGAGTAAAAGAAAATGCAGAGGTGCTGAGTCACTGTGTAATGTTGAAAGGAAATGATATACAAACATCACTTCTGTAGTGAAAGTGGATAAGTTAGCTCAAAAACACCAGCATGAAAGTCATCACTCATTGGCAGCATTGCCTTCACAGATCCAGCTGAGCACAGCTGATCATATTAATTACTAACATCACAGATCATAGTTACATATGACCTCAGAGTAGCGTCCAGACCGAGGATCACAAAACCAGCACTGAACAAATAATTCATCATCAGCACTGTGTTTGACGTGAAAGAGTGAGACCTGAACGTGGCAGAGCCAGACTCACTCAGAGGAAACAGGCTGAGGACAAGCTAACAATGAAACTTTGGACGCAAAAAAGAAAAAAGAATTAGTTCAACATTAAACAAAGACAGGATACACTGCTGTAAAAGAGTGAAGACAGGCTGGTCCTGAGTGACATGTGTGATGAGCTTAACAGCAGTAAGGATGGACACACTCATCCACTCATTAATTAATGTAGGCCTCAAAGGAGATTTTGCCTTTTTCTCCTTAGTTTAAAATGATGGCAAAATACTGAGAGCCCAGAGTTCCAGTTTTTAGTACTTCAAAAGACAAACTTTGGACGATTTCTATCACACGGTCAGGTCAAGATTAGCTGAAGACTGTGGCCTGTGTGAAATTAAAAAGAAAAAAAAAAGTCTCAGTTAAATCTCAGCTAAATTCTCCTTAAAGAGAACGAGACATAAACAAGGGCCTGTAACTTTAACAGAACTGTATTTAAAATGAATGTATGTATGTATGTAAAGTGTATATGTGCGCTTGTGTGGACACCAAACAGGAGGAAGGGACTGCAGGCTGTGGGTGGAGCGAGTGGAGGCCAGTGCATGTGTGGGCTGCAGGACTCATGGTGGCGTCTCTGCGTTATTAGTTGTCGTCTTCTTCTTCACTGGCTTCTTCACTGTCTTGGTTTGAGTCTGGCCGCAGAAGAAGAAAATAAAGAGAGATTACTGATCAATCAAAGACTGGTAAAATGAGTGGTTTCACTAACAAGAGTACAAGTATTAGTTGCATTGTAACTTCTGCTCAAAGCATGTTTCATCTGTGTAAACAGTGAAAACAAAGTCTCCATAAAGAGCAGCGTGTGATTTCTGAGTGAACTGTTGATGCTGCAAAACACCACAGGAACATCTGATGTATATACAGTTGGTGCAGGTAGTATCACTTGCCTGTGTAATTACAGGTATGATTATATGAACTCACAGGCCACTTAATTGCTTGTGAAAGCATACATGTAATCTGTGGGTCAGAACTAAATGTAGGTCAAGAGGTAATGTGTGCAACATGAAATCATTTATCACCGTTTTATTGGAAATGAACTGTGTTATTAGTAACGAAATACATATATTACTATTACCAAATTAAAGTAGGTTAATTGTTGAGGAAGAAAAAAAATATTAGGAAATACTGACAATGCTACACTTATTGGTCAGATTATTAGGTACACCTTGCTAGTACAGGGCTGGGGCCTCGTCTGCCTTCAGAATTCTTCAAGGCACAGATTCAACAATGTGCTGGAAGATTTCTGTCCACACCCATTCTCCCACATCCCAAAGATGCTCTATAGCAGCGGTCCCCAACCTTTTTTGCGCCACGGACCGGTTTGTGCCCAACAATATTTTCACGGACCGGCCTTTAAGGTGTCACGCATAAATACAACAAAATAAAACTAGTACCGGTACCGAAAAAAAAGATTTATTCATAACACACGTGAAAAGACCCAGGAAAACAGAGTTAACGAAAAAAAAAAAACGATAACAAAATAACGATAAAAAAACGATAAAAACCCTGAAAACCAAACATTTCACACCCGAGTCTCACTCTCACGGCCCAGTACCAAATAACTCACGGACCAGTACCGGTCCGTGGCCCGGGGGTTGGGTACCGCTGCTCTATAGGACTGAGATCGGGTGACTGTAGAGCCCCTGGATATTTTCTCTGTTTCAGACCAGTCTCTGTAAACCTTAGAGATGAATGTGTGGGAAAACCTTAGTTTCCGAAATACTCTGACCAACCCATCTGGCACCACAAAACAAACAAATCACTTTCAAAGTCACTTAAACAACATTTTCCCTCATTCTGATGCTCAGTTTGAACTTCAGCAGGTCATCTTGACCATGTCTACATGGCTAAATGCAGTTGCTGGGTAATGAGCATTTGAAGTTGTACTTAAAGTGGCTAGTGACTGTTGTAATATACAATTTAAGAAAATTGCCCTGTGATTGACAAATCTACAAAGCGTGTATGCCGTACCTCTGTCTTAGCAGCAGCAGGCTTCTTGGTTGCCTTGACACTGGTACTGCGTTTGTGCCCTTTATCTCCCACATCCTCATCAGAGTGTTCGGTCCTTGTGTCTGACAGGTCAGAGCTGTGTTGGGACGATGTGTCATCAATAAGGGACGCGGCTGCCACAGAGCGAGCTGCAGGACAGGACAGAGATTGATGGACAGTCAGTGAGAGAAGCTGAGTGTTCAGAGTGACATCACCACATGATCTGAGAGACACCAAACATCACACCTCTGCATTTTACTGCTGCCACAGAACTGCTTAATTTACAGATTTATTTGGTGTAGCCTTGAACCAGTGCATCATCACAGACAGAGCCTTTGACGCCACCTAGTGGAGACTTCCATTTATCTATTTTTTTAATAACATACAGCCACCAGTTTTAAAATAAAGAGAAAAAAAAGGAGTCACTTCCATCTTTTTATGTGTTTGTTTTTTTGTTTTCATTTACCCATTTCCCAGAGACTCAAATTAGCTTGTGAAATCATTTTTATCCTTTGCTTTTGGGAGACATAAAATCAGAAGAACTGGTCCATTAGATTACAAAGTTTTCTTTGCAAATGTTAAATTAGGAAGGAAACTAAACTGTTTGTGTGACATCTAGAATAGAAAAAGTGTTTTATTAAATAAAATTAGAAAAATCCCAAACAGCAACTTTAGGAGCTGCAAAGCTACAACTCGTTACTTTAGTGATGATCTGCAGATCATTTAGAATAAAAAAGAAAAGAAAAGTATTCCAAAATAAATAATTTTGAACTTGCTAGTTCATAAAAGTTAGGGTCTACTCATTTACTAATGCCACTGCAGATTTCAGTTGAACTCTGACTTCAGTGTTTTGTTTCAGCTGTTTTCAGTCTGGTTTTAGAAGTCATGTGTAAATGAACAAAAAAAAAAAAAAATGCATTGTACATATTAAAATGCACCACTCGGCCCCGTGACTTCATTGTTTCAGTGTCTCTCTGTATTCAGCTCACAGCTTGTACCCACACAGTTAGCCAGCCGGCAGTGCAGCGAGACACAAAGAGACCTCCTTCCAAGCCTCCCCTCCCACTGGGATCACATGTTTTCACCCTGGCTCGATCCTCTTTGCACTGCCTCCCTCAGCCACCCTTCTTTCCCCACCCTTTCTTCCCACCCTTTCTTCCCACCCTGCAGTGCTTTAAATCACATGACTCCACTTGGCCGAAGTAGTCCCAGTCCTGCTCTGAAGTTAAATAAAGGAAGTCTTCGTCGTCACGCTCTGGGTCAGTCAGCAAGCTGCAAACACAGCTTGTGTGTATTCATGCACTTGTGTACGACTCCGTGTTTCTCTACGTGAAGCTGCTGCTGATGTCGTGTGGGAGATGCGTGTTGTGCGGCCTTACTCTGCCGTGCAGAGGTGCTCTTGGCCCGGGGCAGGGTGCTCGCGCCCGAGCTCATCTCATCCATGGGGTCCCGTCTCATGCGGGCATCGGGAGTGTGCAGAGCCAGCTCGTCGTCAGCGTTGATGAGAGTGAGGTCCTGCATGCTGAAACTCCGCAGCTTGTCTGACAACACGCCCTGCCCCTGGGCGTCACAGCAGGAACAAAAACAGGCATATTAGATATGCAAAACCACCATTACTTAGAGCTCAGAAGAAAACAGTTTTCAAAAGTTCATTTTTTAAAAATCTGCCAATGATTATGTGGTGAAGCTGATTAATATTTGGAAGACCCCACTTTGGATTCTGGGAAAGTGAGATGACCAATTTTGGCTACAATTATTTAACTTACTAAACAGAATAATCAACAGGGTAATCAATATGAAAATAATCCAAGTGGAGCTTTAATAAAAAGCAGCTGCACGGACAATATTTGCCTTTACAAACAAATGTGTGTGAATACTTGAGGACATTGATAAATGCGATCTGTGATCCTGTGTTTGGGACAAATGACAAATGTTAGAGAGTGCATGTTTAACTAATATGGAATTTTGTATTAAGGAACAAACAACAAGCTTTACTATAAATATAGAACAAGTGTCGGCAGCAGCTATAAGCCTTTAGTACAGAATGATTTAGTAGCGCCAACTTCCTGTTTCGCAGCTTACAAGAACAACTGTTCAGTATCTAATAGCACGCTTCACTATTACAGTTGCAGAGCTAATCTGACGAAAGTCAGAAAAAGATTTCAAATATCATGTCAAACTCTGACCTCTCCTTCAAGATCTATACATTGATCTGAAGGTCAAAGTGCTAATAATGATATGTAGAGCTATTTAAAACACTTATCTGAAAGCATACGCATCTGGGGATGTAGAGATGATATATAGGGACCTGTCACTTTATTATGTACATTACAGTAAGAGGTCCCATTAAAGTAAATACTGCCCACAGAGTGAGCTGGCTTGGTGGACGTTTGTTAATGTTCTTCCGTGAATAGAACAAAAAACTCATTTAGAAAATAAATTCGGAGCCCACTTAATTATGAGACTAATTGTTAGAGGAAGCTCAACTACTGACAGTCATCTCAGTCCTCTTTTCTAGCTGTACAAGTGAGTTAATAACAACATTATTTACCATTTGGCCGAAGTTCGTATTTCACATGCAAACAGAAAAGCAGAGGCATCTTTGTGGGTACATTTAAACACAGTCACCTTGGTGGCTGCAGTGACGGCAGCGTTAGCAGCCAGGTTGAGACCCCGTTTTCCAAACTTCATCATGGTCTCATAACTTCTGTCTTTGGCCTGTGCGATGTACTCATCTATCTCCTGCAGCACAAAGGACAGTACACAGGGAGGAGTTCGAGACGACACTGTCATATCATTTCAGTGTGGACTTCACATCAGATTTTGATGGGCTTTTTCTTTTTACCTTCTCTTTATTTGACAGGGTGGGGTGGACAAACTTGCGGTAGAGGACACTGGAGCCCTTGGTGTACGGAGACAGCAGCCAGATCACAAACGCAATCTTTAGCTCAAAGTAAAATGGAAACCTGGATAATTAAACACAGAGTTAATCAATCGGCAGAGACGTAAAGGAAACAACACACTGAGCAAAAGGTATGCATGAGTGGTGTATAGATTAGGATGCTAAAGTAGGAAAAAAACAAAAAAGATCCTTCAAGAGATTATTGTATTAAAAATCAGCAGCAGAACATTAAAGCATCTATTGATTTTTTTTAATTTTACAAGTGGTTCATTTATTATAAGCGCGTGAAGAAAGAGGGTTACAATCACAAGCAGCTCCCGACTCACCATGATAGGAGCAGGTCTGTGACTGTTTCTGCTGTGCTGAACAATGCAAACACTATCCAGTACATCATCCACTTCACCTGGACACACACACACACACACGCGGAGGGAGAGAACATGATTAAAAATAGTACACGAAAACCCACAGCATCCAGTTCGCATGTGCTGAGACACGTGGCACTAAACAGAGGTTACGCACACAGACATCCCTACACAGAAATCGGACACATGCTTCAGTCCATTCGCATCACATCACTATGCATGGGCACATCTGAGACAAAGAGAGCTGCGAGTCATCTTCTAAACTGGTCATTTACAGGCAAATTAACTTCGTTGCTAATATCAGATAAATCATCAGTTATCAAATACACTGATACATTCAACATAAGAACAGCTCTGAGTGGTAATGGTGCATTTAAAGACATTAACAAGCCACGGGGACGCAGCCGCGAGAATGCACCAAACGGTGGATCATTTGGCTCGTTAGAAATGAGCCAAACAAGAGAAGAACGGGGATGAGAGCAGCTCTAAAAATGGCGTCTCCCTTCTCTCCCCCTCTCACACTTCCCCGCCCCATATTCGCTCCTTCTGTGGCCGTCTGCCTGAGCAGCGACTGAGAGGGTGGGTTGCCATAGTAACCAGCCAGGAGGAGACTGTTCTCCAGTGCAAATCTAGGCTGAGGGCCAGAGTGCTGCCATCTCCCCACCTCTCTCTCATGCAGTGATGAAGTAATCAGGAAGAGCCCCAATCAGCTGTGTTTAAAAATATCCACAGTGATCAAAAACCCAGGCACTTTCCGAACGATGAAACATTATTGTATTAAAGGGTCGGGCAGTTTCATACAATCTTCATCCTTTGGATTTTAGTCCAAACATCCAATAGACTGACTGAGCCCTTTACAGGGAACCTTTATTTCACTTTAAACCAAAGCAAATCATTCATGTGGAATCTCATCATATATGTTTCTTTTAAAAAAAAAGTCAGTTAAACTTCAGGGATATCAATCTGTCCATTTAGGAAGCTTAAACCATTGTGAGTCAGGTGCAGGTGCTTTCAACGGGCCCACAGGAGAGGCAACAACAAGACCACCTGGATACAGACAACAGTCTAGCATCCTCTCCTGACTGATCAGTGTCCAGCTTTGCTTTTTGCTACACTCATTGTAACCAATTATAGCATGAAAAGGTACATTCATGTTCAAAGCTCCTCCAGGAGGGCACATCATGTTTATGAGTTAAACTTGTGCCCCTGAATTATTTTTGAGCAATGCAATACAGTCTGTTATTCAGTGCTGGATCCAGCACAGACATCCGTTTAAAAATATGACAATTTTCACAGGTCTGAATCATTTGCAATTGTGAAATAAATAAATAAATAAATAAATAAATAAATAATGAATAATGTTTAACTATTAAAACAAAATACATTCTGGGGTCTAAAATGATAAAGAAAAAATGAAAAAATTTTTGTTGAATGTTTGAGGATTTGAAATTTTGAGTCATTTTGAAAAGTAAAAACAGTTTCATGCTCCAGTGTTTCTTCCTGGTTTATTGTTGTAATCTTAGTCTCCCCACCGCCCCCGCCCCCACTTCATTCTGAATGTTTTCAGGGCTTTCTGCATTTCATTCTCTGTCTCGACCGAGTTCCCCTGCGCCTTATTTCCCCTCTTCCTAGTGTGAATTTAGGACAAATTCCAACAACCCCAATAACACCTCTACTCACACACACCGCTCACTCCTCTTGTGTTTGCATGGAGAGTCCACTATGTCGAGTGCTGTGAAAGTGTAAAGCTCTCCAGCACTAACTCTGCACTGGCGCAGATTTTCCAACCACACTCTGAAGCTGCAGCACCTGTTTTGTTTTGATTTGTATTTTCCAGCAAGTGATGAACACGATCATAATGCATCCATCTGATAGGGGTATGAAACTGCCGAAGATTGTGTTCCTGTTTCCATCGGAGAGACGTGAGGTCAGAGCAAAGCTTGCTAATGTATTTCTATCCAACCCTTGAAGAGACCCTTCAGCATCCATGAGAGAGACTGCTTGGAGATTTGAGTATTTTCCTAATCCGGATTTCCTCTCTGCATCTTTGTTAGGCTGTGATCTAGTCTTCCTCTTGTTTCTCCAGTTAACTCCTGTGCATTTGCACCCCCCCTTTCTTTTCTGTCACTGTTGCCCTAGCTCATAGATTACAAAAGATAAGATTTGTAGATGTAGATCAAACCGACACGGAAACATGTTTGTGGGACGGTTTTGCCTCCACTGCATCAACTTTACCCAAGTGCACTCTGTGCTTAACATGCTAAACCCTTCAGTTGGTGCTCTTTTTTTAGAAAGACTCCTACAGCAGCTGAATAAATCACCCAACCACATCTCTTTGCAAGAACTACGACTAGACCAAAAAGAAGACTGAAGAGTGTCGACTGTCACGGACTTTCATCCACAGTCACCAGATCTCAACTTGAAAGCACTTGAAAAATGAGGAAGCCAAACATTGCAGATAGCCAAAGAAGCTCTTTGGGACATCATCTAATCATCCTAACACGAATTATAGGATTTGCTTTAACCTTTACAGACAACCTTTTATTGTCTTTAACAACCAGCTACTTGTCTAGTGCTCAGTCCAATTCATCCCGATAGGCTCTCACAATACAGTGCACAACATGACCCTGCAATTATCAGGAGCTGCATGTAAATTCATATAATGTTAGCAAGGGTAGCGTTAAAATACCCTGAACTAAGTCCCACATTTTAAGGTCCTGTCACAATAAATGCTTCAGGTTTATAAATCAGAACTTCATAAAGATCTACGCAGAACAGAAAAAGAATCAGGAAGAATCCAAAGTGCAGGATTTGTTCCGTCTTTTAGTGTTTTTATGGTGCATAAACGCCCTTCTTTTATGAAGGCTGGTGTGTCCTAGTTAAACTGCAATCCCATGCCTCTAGCCTTGTCTGGAACACCCCGATCACAAGCATGATTCCTATTTTTGTTAGTCTTCAAATGATAACGGCCAAAGAAACGGAACGGGCATTGCAGAAAACATGACAACAGAAATTAATAAGCTTGCTCTGATGAAACAGAGCATTTCTCTGCCACATGTTGATTCTCAACACATTAGAGGAGAAATAGCTGGCAGGCGCTCAGGGCAAAACACCCTAAAGGTCAAACAGAGCAGACAGAGCTCAAAAATGGTTTGCTGAAGTTTAGTAACCAGGGGTTATACTCACATATTCCTTCACATTCTTCGTTTTGACGGCCTTATACGAGGAGTACGCCGGGTAGAGTGTCCCAAAGGCAAGGCTGCAAAAAAAGCAGACAAGACTGGGTCAGAGGAAGGGGCTTCAGCTAGAGAACATGGCCTCTGGGTGTTGACTCTGACACCTCACAAACGCACTCCCACACAGCAGCCACATCTGCTCTGAGCTTCTATGAAACACAAAAGGACGACATGTACTTGAGCAGAGCGAGTGTCTATGTGGTTTTAATCCGCATGGTGATGCCACGAAAGAAGTGCTGGGCAGTGACTTGTCAAAACAAAGTGGCCTGATAATGAGTAGAAACAATGTAATGGAGTCAGGAAGACTGCAGTGAGCTAAAATGGAAAAAACACACAGTTTCCACCAGGGGTGGGTCACCATGTGTTAGAACACGTGCACACTGGGACATTGTGCAAACACAGCCTTGTTTTTGATGTGCATTTGATCGCATCCTCTGCCACTGTGCTGATATGTGCTGATTTGACAGGATACTGAACGCTGAGTGAGGCGACAGCAGGGAGAGCTCAGATCAGAAGGGCCATGCAAGTTTCCCTACAGTGCAAACCAATAGCTGGATTTAAACCCTTAATGTAAATAAAGGTTGAATGCCAATTACAGAGGTAGCCTAGCATTATTTTTTCCCCCCCTTCCTTAAGTAGGTCTTCTGTCCCAGTGTTCGACTACGCTGCTCAGTGATGTGTGCTGCTCCGTACAGTGAGCCGACATGACTCGTAGCAGGCCTCCAAGCCAGCGGGCTCCCAGAGCAGACGCCCTGTGCCTCTTTGTGTCCTCATTGAAAGCCCACTACTGACCTTACGGTCACTCTGTCCTCTTGTTCAGTCTTGGAAATATTTTAGTGTTCACTTCTTTAGGTTAGACTAATAAACTAGCTGTAAAAACAGGAGAAAAGAAACAGGCTGACCACCCTTTAAAAACTGGGCCAGATGCACATTTAAAGCACAAAGACAAGAAATGACTAATCTTGTGTGCTGGATAATCAGCGGGCATTATGATGCATATTCAAGTCACATTGTTTGCCTTCAGTAGACACATGACTACCTGAGGTGTAGTGAAGTGGAAGATGCAGGCAGCTGGAAGCCAATAACAGTAACAGTTTGCTTATGTAATCAAGGAAAAGCAGAACATTTATAGGGATGAAGCATCATTTCTACACCTGGGCCTTCCAAAGGCATCATGATGTTCGACTTTAAGGTTAGCAGTTGATGAGCACACAGTATCTGGACATTTCACTAGAGATGGGACAGCACCGGTGCAGCACTGTGAAGTGTCTGCATAATGGATCAAGATAACGACAGCTGGCTTTAGTTGAGTCATCCACACAGTGTGGATGTGGCGTGTTCAGGTGGAGGCCTAGAAGTGATCTGCTGATACCGCTTGTCCGTCTTATTAAGCCCCACTGCTAGTGGCATATGAATGGATGGACACACATCCCTGGCTGGGCTGTTGGGCTTCTTTAGCCTTGCACCACATTTTACCAACTCGTGTTGGTACGGCGCCTAGTTACATTCACAGAGGGCTATTTAAAAGTAAAAAGCAGTGGCTGGCAGCTCGGAGTCTGTTTACTTGTGTGCAGCGAGGCTGGCATGTTAAACAGGCTGCACTTTCCCTGCCAACACATTATCTGTCAGGTGGTTACAGTTACTGACTAGCCAGCCCGCGTTAGCTACGAGCGGCTAGCAAGCGCTGGATGCAGATTGTGCTGCATCATTGTGCTGATTAAAGAAACGGCTGTGGTTATTGAACACAGGAGCTTTAAACGCCCCTGTCTGAATGCCAGGATATCTAATGTATTTATTTTTCCCCTACACGTGAAGTGTATGTATAAAAAGGACAAGAAACGGACAGCCTAGCTAGTCGGCGTTCAGCATCACACAGCTGATGAAAGGAGCAGTTATGGTGTTTAAGAATAAAAAAAACAGATTCAACCCTGCCCATACTCACACAACTATCCTCGAGATAATCCAGGATACCATCTTGCTGGACCGCCAGCCTTCGAGGCTTTCCCCCCAGCTTCTAGGAAATCTAGTCGGCTAGTAAGCGGGCTAGGTGGCCCCCATTCCCCTCCAGGACGAGCTGTGATGAGAGCCAGAAGGCTGCTGTGCCGTCAGGTAGGCTAACAGCAGCTGGAGATGTGCTCTGCAGTGTGTAGCTCTAGACTGCTCTGCTCTCTATCACCACCAACACCACCGCTGATGAACACGACTGGCTCTTAAAGGGCCAGACTCACTGTGATAAATCTGTAGTTTTAGCTTCAAAATGTGGCCCATGGTGCTCCTCCTAGTTAACCAACAGTGGCGCACAATACAACCTTAGTCATCTACATTAGGTTATTAAACTACTAAAGAACTGATTTCATCCTTTTCTTTCATAATTTTGCTGTGCAATCACAGTCTGCTCACTGACAAGGACCAAAGCCGAGCACAGTCATACCAGGTTTATCCTAGTGAAAACCCACACAGTGCTGGTCTCCTTTTTATGATCATTATTTTTTATGTCCATGAGACCGATCTGTGGATAAATGATTTAGGCTCATAAGAGAGGGATTCAACATTTCTCTGAAGACTTAAAGATGTAAACACACTAAACACAGTCCCACAAGATACTGAGTTTAAACATTTGATAACAGTTACTCAGTTAAGCAGAAAACTGAGTGGTTAACTTATCAAAAAGTAAGTAGCCTGTAGAGTACCACTGATTACTTTATATTTTGTCTCTAAGGAACCAGACTTCCCGTGGGTCTTTCAAGGTTTTTCTTTTGAAAGTGGCTGCTTCTTTAGCGATTTTCAATCCAGTCCTTGTACCCGACCATTGTCAGAGGAATGTTTGTGTTGTTTTCAATTAAGCCACTTAAAACTAACATATGAAAAAATTTACAAGGGATCTACCAATGTTGCATCTTTCAAGTCAAACAAGGACTGGTTTGGGACTGCACTTCAGCCAATGCAAACATACTGCCAATGCAGTAAAGACATACAATAGAACTATCAGTCATGGATTGGCCTCCCCAAAGCCCTAAACCTCAACATTATTGAAGCAGTGTGGGATCATCATGACAGAGAACGAAACAAAAGGCATCTCTGAATGTTGTTTAAGAAGCCTGGAGAAGTATTCCTGAAGAATACTTAGTATCACTGCACCCAATTTACATTTTCCCAGCAAATTATAAAGAAATGGGTGACTCAAGACTTTTGCAGAGCACAACATAACTGCGAACTGCATCTCTGTTTTGGGATGTTTGACCAAACAGGCAATCAGATACCAGCAAACTTGTATTTTAATACCATCTACATCTTAGCGGTGCATGGGTAGAGGCTTTATGGATTAAAAAAAAAAAAAAAAAAAAGATCAGAGAAGCAGCAGTTTTTGTAAATTTTATTGTGAAAAATCAAACAGACTGCTAGATCAATATATATATTGATACAATGTTAATGGCCAGTAGTTCTGTTCAGCTGCAATTGTGATTCTTGAACCATGTTGGAAGTCTGCAGTTCATTCAGCCCACATGACAAAGACAAGTGAAAAAAAACTGCCCTCCTTTGAAGCCCCACCCAACCAATTATTACCTTGTGGTGTATAAAAAAAAAAAAAAAAAAGACTTCTTACTCTAAAAGTGAAATAAGAAAACTAAAAATACAAAACTTTGGTCTGCTTCCCTTGACTGGCTGTTTTCACAAATTCATTTCAGCCACAGAGGGCAGAAACAATCAGCTGTTTAAAAACTTAAACAGAAAAAAAAAAATCTACAAAAAACAGGTTAACCTCGCTCCTATTGAAGAAAGATAATATCAATGTCATCAAAATAGGAAAGTTAGCCCAGTACTCACATTTTTGTCAGTTGCTTATATTGTAGCTGAACCTCTGCTTCAAAGGCACGTCAGCTTTTACCTCCCTTACTCTCACATCTTACATGTACAATGAAAACAGAACAAACACACTGACCTTAAATACAGAGTTAACCAAAATCAGAAAAAAAAAAAAAAAAAAGGAAAACAACTAGACAAGTTTGAGCGTACTGTGTAACAGCGATAAAGGACTTCCTTCATCGAAGCGCTGATTCATCCCTCCCCATCTAATCAAATGTACAGTCTTCCCACACTCAAACCTTCACTGCCCTCAAAACAACCTACACTATCTCTGTACTCTGCGCTGTGCAGCTGGTACTTGTTTATGTAGGTATGAAATGTATGCGCTGTGTGCATGTAGTGGAGTGGTCTTCAGAGGCCAGCGGTTTGAGGAGACGAGTAAGGGCGCGTTAGTTTGGATTCGTGGGCCTTCAGCGTCCCAATGGCGTCCTTCACTGCGTGATAGATGATGTTCTTCACCTGAGGGTAAAAAATACAACAAAACAGTGGTGAGACAACACCAGACACAAAACACCTCACACCGATAAGAAATGATAACTTTTCAATGCTGCTGTGAGAAAAAAAAAAGTTTTTATTATCTTACTTTGAACAGTATCATCGTGCTTTTCCTTTTATTTAACAAAAACATAGCATTGTTATATGTAAACACACGCTGTGCTGTGTTTGACTATAAAACAGAGACAGAACAATCAGCTTTTCCCAGTGAGAACTCTATAAACATGCTGCTGCGTTATAGTGAAGAATGGCCTCTAATATAAACATCCACCTTTGTAACAGTGTATACACTCACTGATCACTTTGTTACACCTGTTCAGCTGCTGGTTTATGCAAATATCCAATCAGCCAATTACATGGCAGTAATTCAGTGGAGCTACGTGTGTAGACATGGTCAAACTGAGTATCTGAATGGGCAAGAAAGGTGATTTAGGTGACTTTAAACATTTATCTGCTGGGATTTTCCCACACAACAATCTCCTGAGCTTACAGGGAACGGGTCTGAAAAAGTCAGAATTTCAAAGAGCATGAAAACATGGATCCATCCAACTTTAAGCCACTCAGTACTAGGTGAGCAACACTGAAACAATCTCACAAAGCACTAATCATCTCAAACAGGTTTTTCAAACATGACCAAGAGTTCACTGCACTCAAACAACCTCCACAGTTAACAGATCCCAATCCAATAGAGCACCTGATGTGGTAGAACAGAAGATTCCCATCATGGATGTAGAAACTGTGTGATGCTGTCATGTCAATGTGAATGAAAATCTGAGGAATGTTTCCAGCACCTTGTTGAATCTATGCCATGAAAAATTAAAACTAATCTAAAGACAACCCCATTACCAGCCAGGTGTAACTAATGAAGTGTCTGCTGAGTGTGTATATATATACACAAGGGTTAACAAAACAGACACAAGAGTGTATGAAAGGTGAACAATATAAATTGTGCCTGTTTCTTTAAACCCTTCAATTTTTAACACTTTATAATGCTTCTCAGGCTTCAGCCCCAGTTTATAGATGACATACTGGTAACCAATCTTAATTTTATAGTTTTTAAATAACTGTCAGCAACTAATAAACTCTTTGTTCCAATAAAAAGATCATAAAACTGTGAACACAGAGTTAAGTAAACTATAGCCTACAGCTTCAAGCGACACAAGCAAACATCGTCCTCTAGTATAAACCATCCAAATAAGACATAAAACTACACACTGAGAGGAAAAACACACCCACCTGGAGTTTATCTTCATGGTTTGTGTGAGTAGTGGACAGGTGTCTGAACTCCTGGGTCAGCCTGAAACAGTGCCTCACATGCTCGGGAGACACAAAGTCCTCCGCCACCTTGATACAGCTGTACAGGTTGTGCACCTGAGTGTGCAGAAAGGACAAATGTGTTCATGGAGGTGTGAGAAAAATCACAAAAAACAGGCAGGTCTGTTGAATCACAGGGTATGTGTACAGCTCCACTTTTCATATAAAAACAGTCTGACCTGGTGGGGAGCTCCAGCAGGGATAAATACAGCATCTCCTAAGAACTGTACAATGGCCCAACCCTGGACGCCATATTCTTCGTAGAGCCTGCGGCGGAGCACCTGGTCCAGGTACCAGCTCTGGTCATGAATCGGGTCATGATCTGGCGGGTTCTCTTGACCTTGTTCTTCTCCCACCTGTGAAAGGTCAGGACAAGCCATTGCTTAGAAAGAATGAGCTTTTAAGTAAAGTTCCCCGGCTGGCTAATTTTTGTTTGTGAACTTTAATCATCTTCTGCAGAAATCAAGCTATCGTTCTACCCCAATTTTATTTATCCAATGACAATCCTGTCCTCACAGTTTATGGTTACAAAATGTTATGGCTACAGCTAGTGACAAGCCAGCCTGAAACAGATCTGCCGGCTTGCTGACCTTGCGAAGCAGCTCCCTGATTTTCTCTGCGTCCTTGGCAGCATAGATGTGCCAGAGAGCTCCAGGCTTCTCCTTTCCCTCGTGCACCCTCCTCTTCGTCATTTCATCCACATCGCCTTCCTCAATGGTGGTCAAGACCTCTGGAGACCAAACATAAACAAACAACAGTTGTAATCAGCACTGTCTCTATAACAGCTGTAAGAGAAGTTAGTTTATTTGACTTTTAGTGGCCTTTTTAAATTAGCTTTTGCACTGTGATTGTTAAATTTTTCCACAGCACTTTAAACACTACCGTGTTTTACTCTATTCCATTTCCATGAATGACTAAGCTAAGTGCTGGGACAGTGATTGGAAGTGCTAAATCTACATATTTTTTCTTTAAATAGAACAATTTCATTCATATACATCCATCACAGACTTTTTCTTGGCAGAAACGGTGCAGGGATGTAGTTCTCAACTGGTGACAAATGACCTAAGAGGACATCAATGCTGTAAGAGTTTTATTCTGAAGTGCACTAAAAGCTCAGAATCTGCATCTTCCATGACACAAGCATGCCAAGCAGCAGGCCTGTGTGCTCATGGGTTTTCAATGAACTGTAACCACCGTATTTCCTCAAATACTGACCATGACTTTTATGTACCTCAACTGCTGAAGCAGGTCTGTATCAAGAGGCAGGTTTACTTTCTAATGTCTTGTTTGTTTTTTTAAAAAGATATTTTTGGTCTTGTCTCAGTAGGAATACTTTTTTAAAGTTAGTGCATTATTGTACTTCTAATTAAAAGCCCTTTAGTGTTGCAGTGCACAAAAACACTTTGATTCTAAAGGCATACAATAATACAAGAGAACCCAGACAGGCTAATTTCTTCATGCTGATCACGTCCCCCAGGCATTATTGGAGGCGCTCCTTTTAGCTGAATAAAGGTTTTCACTTGAGAAAATACGGTAATTAATATAAATGCGGCTTAAGCATTCATATTATTGAGATCCAAATCTTTATTATTATTATATTTAATAAACTATGTTTCTAATGCATGAAAGCCTTGTACATTTCCTAACTACTAACTACTTTTTTTGGAAATATGTCGCTACTGAAAATGTAGATCCTATGGTCAGACCAGCTGAGAACTACTGGGGCACAGGACAGGACAAGCTGCAGACTACACAATCACATTTATGACACATAAACATTCACAGCCTACTGCTGACTTACACAGCAGCTAAAACTACTGCCTTAATAAGAGTCCACTGGACTCTCGCCATAATACTGACAGACCTTTGATTCATTAACACAAATCGAAACAAACGCGTGTAATAAAATCCGTCACGTCAGTGGACTTTCATCTTTCCCTCACCAAAAACCTGGCTGTGGTCAAAGTTTCTCATTGAAATCTAAACGTGTTTGCATTCAGCTGTAATAAACTTGCCCGTGTACGACTGCAGTTTTTTTCTCTAGTCCATCATAAATAACTTCTTTACAGCTATAAGTTCAGCTCCTAGGCTACAACAGTCCTTTTATGTTTATGTTGTTGGGGTCTTTATGTATAAAAGGAAGGATACTAAGGATTTGTCTTAAACCGACTTACTAATAATGATGTGCTCATTAGAGTAATATTCTTTGGACTGTAATCACAGTGCAATAAAATAAATCCTAATAAAGGTTTTAGGTGGTTTAATGCTTCAAAATGAAAAGAAACATCCGGCTGATTCTTCCTAAACTTTTCCACTGAACATTGAAAAAGCTGGGAAACTAAAGCACAATAACCCATCCAGTTTTATCCTGCACAGAGTGGCTTTCCTGACTGCACCCTTTCCACTTCCTGGGTCACCACCAGGAAGTGGAAAGGGTGAAAAATATATACAACTTAAAAAGAAAGTAGTAATTTTAGCATAATTAACTTTTGAAAGATAAATCACCAGCTGGATGTGGAGGTTCTATTCCCAATGTTCTTTTTTGCTAACTTTGCTCAATAATGCATAACAAATCTCTTCCCTCTACTACTCACTTATGTCTTTGCTATAAATTTAAAACCTCATCAACTAAATAAGAATATTAGATAAGCACACTACAGGAAAATGTAGTTTCCTACTTATCCCTAATTGCGTGTGTGCAGGAGCATAAGAGTCACTCAGATGAGTGAAAAGAAGCCTGCAGAGGGGAACAGGTAATGCCAAATCTAGATGCCCTTCATTCAAACTTTTCTCCCACGGGGTAAGGACCAGAGCACAGTGCACCCAAAACTACCAAATCTCCAACCAAATGTGTCACATTTATCTAACCCAACACTGAAAATACACAGAAGGAATATAAAACAAAAAACACGGATCTCCAGAGAACAGCAATGCAGAAAATTTAAATGCCATATGTGGTTACTTAGTTTAATAAAGCGTGTATTTACACAGAAATCTGGAAAAAAGCGTACAAAAATGCAGCAGCAGAAACTAGCAGACGGTTCCCAGTGCTCTGGCCCCTACTGCACAGATAACAGAAGGATGGAGTGGAGGAGTGAAGAAGGGGAGTTAGTCAAGAAGAAGGGCATGCTACTCAATTTATACAACTGAAAGTCTACAGACCTTTGCGTCCAGAGATTTCTGCCTCTGTGAATGAGAAATTTTGCCACAATGTAAATGAGCAAGACCCACTGAAGGGTCTTATCAGAGTCCAAGCCAAGACAACTAAAACAGTGTAGCTATAATGTTTAGGATGAGGTTGTGGAAAAACTGGGTTGTTCAAGAGCGATAAAGTGAGGAATGAGTGATGAAGTGTTTCAAGAAGAAAGTTTGTTAACTTGTACTCCACTTAATGCTTCACAGGATAATATGGCTTTAGTGTGCAAGGTGTGTAATATTGTTACAGAAATACTCTCACATTACAAAAATTTGTGTTTTTGGAAGTCAGGATGGATTTCAAAAACATTCATATATTACAGTAACACATTTTTACTATCAGGAACAGATATACGTGTAAATCTCACTGTCACAAGCCTGGAAAATAAAACAAAACCCTGACATTCAAAGCTTATTCCCACTTATTATTATAGCTGATTAAGTTTCTCTTTGCTTATATGGTTTTGCACGTTTACTTTTAAGCCATAAATCTGACAGAGACTCCAGATATCTGACCTGTAGTGTTAAATCTGGATGTTCGGGGTTATTTACATGATGGAGTCATACCAGCTAATGTACACTGTCCCTTCTTAAATCAAATGAGCAGCAGAGGCAACAGCGTCGGAGCACCAATGTGACTCTCTTCCATTTACGGAGAGACCGCAGAGGTAAAATTTTTAGCTCCTATTTGGTTCATTTTATTGGAAATCGGTTAAATTAAACAATCCTGATATTCAATGAGTTTGTTGAAGACAGAAAGCAAGACCGTAAAAAAAGGAGACAAAGTGTGTTTAAGTCTACCAACCTTCCTCCTGGTTGTTTTCTCCGTGAGGGATGCCAACATAGACCATGACGTTGACCGCATCAGACACATCCAGGTGGAGGTTAGTGGTTCCCACCTTCCGGTCTTCAGTCGATATTAAGCCTGCAGGTTAAAATAGAGGGAAAAGAGTGATGCGAGATGAATAAATTATATCGCACATAAGGAGAGAAAGACAAAATAATTCCATCAGATGTTGTTCTTACCATAAGCGTTGTACATCTTCGGTCCAAGGTCAGGACGCACAAAAAAGTTAGGGAGGCGCGAAGCGAGATTTAGACGACCGTCTCTTTTTGTGTACTCGGGCAAAGGGAGGTTGTCCATTAAATTGTCGAACCTGGGAAAGGTACAAGAGACATTCCCATCAATAACAGACCTTACATAAATACAAACAGGCAGAATTTACAGCTGCAAAGCATGAAAATACAAAGAAGAGATAAAATCAGTTAGCTCCTCTATGTCCTCTATGTGTATGAGCAAACAACCGCAGAACATCACTGAAACGCTTTCTCTGTAAATGTTTTTGTGTTCCTCACCGTGTGGGCATCATGTCCCTGAAGTCTTCACCTGGAGGCCAGTCCTTTAATTTTAACACCATGGGCAGGCCATCGGCATCTTGCAGTCGCTCTGCATTCATAAAAAACACATTTAGTGACATCTGTCCAGCATCAGAGAAAAACATGCTAGATACAATAATTGGTGATCTCATGGATCCAAGTAACAAATAAAATAATTGAGGAAAAAGAGAGTTTGGATACTCACTGGAAATAACCTCAAAGCCATCCCAGAACTCTCGCACCTTTACATCAGAGATAATAGCACAATTTCTACAATTGACCAGGTCTACATCCTGGTCTCCAAACTCCTCGCTGAAAGCATCAGGCCGCCACAACTCAGTCTTCAGACGTTTATGTATCCCTGACACCAACACAGGCTGGCCACAAAGCAGAGGTAATCAGACAGTAATGGGTGAGTTACATTAATCAATGCAATAAAATTTCAACCCATAGCTCAGTAACATCCATCTCCGCATAATTTTAACACAAAAATCAAAGAATTGGATGAAAGATGAAGTTATGCTAATCATAATTCCTACCTGTCCCTGCTTCCAGCACTCTCTGAAGATCTTCCAGTTGTTGCTGTTGCTGGGATCCTGTAGGCAAAGGAGTCGGCCATCACAGAGCCAGGAGTGTGAGGTATGTGGCTCCAAAACGCTAAGGCCCATTACGCCGTCTTTGCGAGACCCTAGCGCTCCGAGTTCTCCGCCTTCAGAGGCCCCGGTGCGACGGCCCTCGGCCTTCTTGGTCTCCACAACTGAGGCGATGATGTGATCCAGGAAGTTTGGAAGGCTGCTCTTCAGCTTGTCACTCTGTCAGGTCACATAAAGATTTTGGGTTACCCAACAATGTAGTTTTATTCGTAGCTAGCCGATACTATTGTTGAAGGAGTACAGTCTCAGTAGTTTATACACTAAAACTTACAAAGAATCAGTAGATGGTGGTAATTTTTTAATGATTTACTCCACAACTTGTGCACTTCAGAAATCTGTTGCTTGCTTGCTTGAAATACAACAAATAGTATTCCTGTTTTCAGCATCTAAATTTCCATATTTAAATGGACTTGAAGTATAATTTCAAGTTCAGAAACTTAGCTGAAGTTTTTGTGTTGATACATGCGTTTGAAAAAAATTGATCAATACTGTATCATCATATGGAAAAATGAAAACATTTTACTTACGCCTGCTGAGGTAAAAACAGAGGGGAATGGTACCCCACTCTCTCCAGGGCCTTGGGGCAGTTTTCCTGGTCCGGAGTTGAGCAGGTCCCGGAGACTGGATCCCTCAGGTTTAGACTGGGCCATGCTGGAGCCCAGTAAAAGGCTGTTAAATAGCTTAGGGCTAGAAGCAGAAGGCTTTGAAAGAGCACTGAGGGAGTCCAGGCCGAAGGGAGGTCGACTGTCTCGACTCATTATGGAGCGAAGCGAACCGGATTCTGGAGAAAGATGGGAGGAAGGAACGATGTTATTCAGATCAGTTGATGTAATCTTTTTCATGCACTAAGATTTTACACACTCAACACTTGTAACCCACTTCTTACTTACCCTTTGTGTCATCCTTGGCTTTCTGTGTGGCCAAGTCTGCCAGCCAGTGCAGAGCAGAGCTGTTGCCTTCTCCTGATGAGCGCGACTCCTTGACAGAGGACTGTGTGAGGTTACAGGGGGAGGACGTACCACTGGTGGAGGTACTGGTACTGCCCACACTTTCTCCACCCCCACTGTCTGACGATACTGGTGTCTGTGTGGTTTCTGTTTTGATTGCTGATGTTTCTCCCTCTGATTTTGGAGTGATGCCAGTACCAGAGGTTGCACCTGCGAGGACACCCCCACTGCCCGGTGTGGACTGCTGAGACACACATAACAAGATAGCAGAGTCGTCAGTTTAGGAGCTTTCAAAGTGTAGACATGAGAAAAGAAAGCTCGTAAAGTTGTAAAACTGTACCTGTGAAATCCCATTTGGGGCAGTAGGGCGCACTAGAGGCTTAGTGTGTCGATTGGCACAGGGACAGTTGGCTTTAATACCCCACTTGCCTCTTGCTGAGTGCACCATGTCTCCTATATTGTAAAGAGCTGGAAGAGAAGGACAGTACGATCATCACACCTTTTACTGTAGCAATATTTGATCACAGGTAACATTTAATGTTCCTGTGATGAGGCAGTTGATCATAATGTACATGTTACCTGTTCCAGGTATAATTTGTGTAGGCATGAGGTTTTGTGGCTCGTGAGGTTGGCCTTTGGCACACTTCAACCAAGAGAAAACTTCATCCTCCGGAGTTTCGTCTACATCTGAAGGACAGAATAAAGTCAACCATGTATTTCCAACACAATAAGCTAAATAAGGAATAAAATAAGACACACTAAACAGCCCTAAAGTTACTCTAATATCACTGCAGTGACTCACCCTCCCTTGGCCTGTTCCTGCGAAGCCGGTAGCAGTCCAGACACACTCCAAACCCACATTTACGACAGACCCAGTGGATGTTGAACAGGGTGGTCTCACACACATCGCACATTTCTCTGACGCCTCGCACGGCACGTTTCCAGGCCACTTTCTCTGCAGGACAATCAAAAAATAAGCGGATTAGACTCGTGGCAAACAAAACTCTAATGCGAAAACATGAGCTTAGAGAGATGTCTTTATACTTACGGTGAGGCTCCACCATCATCATGGCCTCCTTCTCAGACATCACCAACTGACAAAACTGATCTCCCACATTGGCCAGGATGTACTTGGATGTGTCGAGGTCGAGGCCCTCATGGACAGCGGGCACAGGTAGCCACAGTCCCATGGCCATAGAATCACTCTGCTGGGGACTTAAGAAACCTTCCACACGCAGCACACCTTTACGAGTGAAAGCCAGCCTAGTCACGAGCAAAAAGAGTAAAACATTAAGGTCAAAACACACATTTTTTTTTCAAAATAAAGAAATACATAAATAAAATAATAAAGAAAGACAAAGCTGCGTGATCCATACCTTCTGAAGTGGAAAAAACGACAGGCTACATTCGGATCATCATCGTCGTCACTCTCTTCGCCCGTATTCCGATATTTCCGATAACGCTCCAGGCGGCATTCGCGGCACTTGTGCAAGTGAGGGGCCACATTGATGCAGGAGCCATCTTGAAGAAAGGACTCACCAGACTGCTTTAGACGACGCACCTTGCTCTGATCTTTAAGTACAGACTGACCCACTGGAAAAGAGAGTTTAGTGTTACCTCTCTTGGTAAGCTTGTTTATCACCATTTTAAAAAGTGAGAAGTGGACAAGTCTTACCTTTGAAAGGCTTGTTACGTGGACGGCTCTTAGCGGCCCCCTGGACCTTATTTTTCTGCATGATGGCTCCATCCTTGGCAGAAACAGATGGTCCTCCTGGGATTTGACCTTTCTCCAGGCCCTCTTCATTATCACTCAGATCTGAGAGGTCACTGTTGCTGCTGGACTCGGAGTCATGTTTAGATGACTGGCCTCTGTCTTCCAAGCTAAACTTCTGAGACTGGCTCTGGTCGAAGGGCACAGGCACCTCCTCCATTCCGCCAGGGCCAGCGTTTCCAAACATCGGGCAGTCTGAGGTGGATGATGAAATCTCGCTAACATCTTGCACCTCCTTTGTCTCAGTCCCTTCACTTTGTAACGTCTGAGATGAGGCTGGTGCCGGAGAGGGGGAAGTGCTGGTTGAAGCAGCTGCTGACGATGCTGGGAAAGGAGAAGACAGAATCCCCTTAGGTGGCTCTGCCATAGTGAACAGGTTCGGCTTGCTGTCCAGCGCAGGACCCATGGACTGTGGCTCGGACCCAGTTAGGCCAACGAAAGCTGTGAGGGAGGATTTTTCCCCGTATGCCAAAAATGGATTAGCAGACTCCTTGGAGTTCTGTAGAAAAAGGTTCTGGTGACTCTCTGCAGAATTAAAACCAGACTGCAGCCCTAAGCCAACTACTGAACTTCCATTATTACTGTTCTTTTTAGAAGCACTTTGGGCTCCAGAGGACACTGCTGGACCACCCACATTTAAGCCAGAGCTCCGTCCTCCTGGAGAGCCCCCCATGCCCTGAAAGGGTGAAGATGATTTGTTGAACACACCATTTCCTGTTTGCTGGACCTCAGGCACTTTAGGCTGCTCAGGCTTTTTCAGCCCTTCAGTGGGGGCTGCTGGCTTGAAAAGGCTTGGAGGCTCTTTACTCAGGCTCTCAGACACTGCAGTAAAGTAATTGGTGTCCTTGGATTGGGTCTGATCAGCAGTTAGATTTAGGCTGGTGACAGACTTCTGCGACATGCACTGGAAAAACAGGTTCTGGTCTGGCTTAGGCTGAGCCTCAGTCTTTGCTCCACCAAAACTGAAGCCAAAAGGCTTGGGAGCATCCTGAGAGGCTGTGGTAGTGGTAGGAGCTCCGTTGGTCTGCGAGGTAACATCTCCAAATACAGGAGCAGTAGGTCCAGCTTGGGACAAACGAAAGCCTGATGCCGTTTTAGATCCCTGAGGAACAGAAACACAACACGGTTAAGTCAAATAATAGAGATAACAGATTGCAAAGAGCAATTTGTTGGAAATGTACAGTATTAATGGTACTTGTTACATCATTGGTTTTACCTCCGTCTGGCTTCCCCAGTTAGAAGTTTTAGAGCTAAAACCCACAGAAGCTGAAAGCGAAACACTGGGAATGCTGTCTTGTGACCAAGAAATGGTGACAGGTCCTGGGGAAACAAGAGCAGCTGTTTTGGAATAAGCTGCCTGGTTGCCCTCCTCTCGTTCGAGCTGGGGGGATGAGGAGGCCTTGGGGGCTGGTGCTCCAGGAACCAAGACTGGCATCTGGCCTAGTGAGGGAAAAGACGCAGTGGAAAAGGGGGAAGGGGCTGGTTTGAGGGGAGGAGGAGTGGGTGTAATGGTGGTGGTCGAGTCTGCTGCTCCCTGCGTGGCGACTGCGCGACCGTTTTCTTTGATGTGGCCGGGATAGCGAGGAGAACTAGCGTTTGACTGGTCCATCTGGAGCGAGGAATTAATTGTTGGGGGCGAACCTCGGCCCTGAGGAAAGGTTCCATCTGAAGAGCTTCCATTTTTGGTTGTGCTGCTGACTCTTTCACCAGAGTCTCCAGCCCAAATCCCCATCGCGTCCACTGCAGTTTTGCTGGTGTCGCCGCAGTTTTGTGCGTCCGCTCCGGTATCTGCTGCTCCTTTAAACCGTTTCAAGTTCAAGTCATCCTCACCTTCTGAGGCAGTCCTGCGTCTGCGTCCGCTGTCTCCTTTCATTGTTTCGCTGTCCTTCCTTCGCCGCCCATTCTTGCCAAGCTAAAGGCAGAAAATATCCAGAAATAATTAAAAATCTAAATCTCAAATGACTTATTAACTAAACATACAGCACACAGCATGAGGAGAGTTTGATGGATATCGACTACTGAAACAACCCTACCTCCTCCTCTGTCAGCATGACGTGTATCACACGAGGATCAACCATCTGATTTTCTTCTCCCTGCAGCGCAAAAAAAAGAAAAAAAAGTGTAGTCATTAAGTAACATTTATTTACACCATGAACAGTAGAATTTATTTAGGCAAAACATAAACATTACCTTATCCAAGGTAATCTCCATAATGTGAGAGATAGGGTCGTGCTGTGAGACCAGTCCAGTGGCCCAGCACTCTTCAAACTCCGGCTGGTACACACGAACTTTGCGTCCTTGAATGGTGTATGAACCTGAGGACAGGTACAATGGGAAAACAGGACTTGAGAGAATTAAATCTACATCCCTCACATGTCATTTAAATCTGCCAGACAGATATGTTGCTTTTAAATAAAACACAGATGGTTTTTATTCTGAACTCAAATTCCTTCATTTCTCTAACAATACGGGTGACAGTGTCCAACCTGAGGGCCAGATCGGCTCTGTGAAAGAGACCAGCCCAATAGAGGACTTTGTAAAATGTGAAAAATACAGAGGAGGGCGGCATAATATTTAGGTCTTCCACTATAATTTGCACTAAACAAATTGCAGCAAAGGTATCGCTTCATAGGAATAGTTGTCTGCACTGTTATAGCCCATTTCCACTAGTACCTACTGAGGTCAGATGGGCTTGACTCAACTTTAAGGATTTTCCAGTAGGTGGTGGTACCTGGTACTTTTTTAGTACCTACTCAGCCGAGGTTCAAACTGATCTGAGGTCATCTGAAAACAGACTGCATGCCACCGATTAGCTAGTCAGTGGGAAGCTAATTAACCCAAGCAGCTGTGTGCCAATGTGCTTGTCTGAGTTGCTGTTGTGTAAATCACTAAACTACAAAGCCACCCAAACACCACGTTTAAGAACATCAAATAAATCATAACCAGAAATTAATAGGCTTAACTTAAGTAAGTGCCACTGATTAGGACTCCTTTCAATTTTAATTATGTGACAAACACCCTTAATTGTTTTGGTATGTACCACGTCCCAGATGTGAAATCGAGATAAAGGAAACTGGTGAAGGTTGAAACTTACCCTTCCTGAATATCTCCTGCAGTTCAAAGTCAGTACGCCAGCTGGAGATGGCAGCCTGCAGAGATGGCTGCTCCAACAGCAGAGGGTGTCTAACATCTTTATCAACCTGCAAAAGGACAGAAACCAAACTGATCTGAAGCAGCGCTCGCAGTAGAGCTGAAATGTAGAACAAAACATGTATGCAGCTTCACCCTAGATTATTAAGTAAGAAGCACTTAATGAAAACAGAAAATAATTCAATTGTTTTACATTTAAACATGTCAGTGACATTAACATGTATCCTGAGTGATAAATAGTCAATCTGTTTAATGATTGCATGAAATAGAAAACACCAGACGCTAAATCACAAAATGTTGTTGGTACTGTTTGATATACAAGTTCACAAACTTCTTTAACAAACGCTAGAATTTTTGTATACCTCAAACCTTTGGACAGTTTTGTTGTCGGGCAGGAACTCAAAATTCTTGTTTCCAAAGTACTCTACAGGAACCAAGGATCCTAAACCAACTCTGTCCACCAGAGAGCGGAAAGTCTGTGGAAAAGGCGAGAGCATGTAATGAGATAAATACAGGGCGAGAACTTACATTAGGTTTATTCAGTTCAACAACCAAAAGGAGTAACAAAAGTATGCATTTATGCATTTTTTTTGTATGTTATACAATTTTGTAGATCAGTCTAATAGTCCACCACCAGTTACTTGCCACTATATTTGGTATAATCAGCACCTCTGTGCATTTAGGTGTGCAGACATGGTTAATACAACCTCCTTAAGTTCAAACTGAGCATCAGAATGGAGGAAAAATGGTCATTCAACTGACTGAATAAGGCATGGTTATTGGTTGTTGGTGTCAGACAGGCTGGACTGGGTATTTCAGACAGTGCTGATCTACTGGGATTTACCCACAGGACCATCTCTAGCACTTACGGAGAACGGTCTGAAAAAGAAAGTTGCCAGTGAGCAGTAGTTCTTTGGGTAAAAACGCCATGCTGTTGTAGACTGCTTGATAGAACGGCAACAGTAACTTGAACACCCACTTGATGAACCAAGATATGCAGAAGAGCATCTCTGAATGCAGAACACATTGAACCTTGACGCAGATGGGCAACATCAGAAGGCCCTTGGGTCTTATTTCTGTCAGCTAAGAACAGGAAACAGAGTCTACGATTGACATAGGCTCACCAAAGGATTGGAAATATGTTGCCTGGTCTGATGAGTCTCAATTTCTGCTGGAAAATCAATCGGCAGGGTCAGAACTTGGCATAAACAGCATGAAGACATTGATCATTCCTGCCTTGCAGGCTATTGGGTTGGGTTTAATGGTGTGGGGATATTTTCTAGGCATACTCTAATCATCTTATAGTAACAGAGTATCGTTTAAATGCCACAGCCTGCCTGAGTACTGTTGCTGACCAGCTCCTTTTATGCCCACGGTGTGACCATCTTCTGATGGCTGCTTCAAGCAGGATAACACACCATGTCAAAAAATCTCAAGTCACGTCTAACTGGTTTCCTGAACATGACAATGAGTTCACTGTATTGAAATGGCCTCGACAGACACCAAATCTCAATCCGATAGAGCACCTTTGGGATGTGGTGAAACAGGAGATTTACATCACGGATGCATTAGATGTATGCATTAGTTCTGCAGCTATCAATTATTTTAGTTATCAAGTGTTCGATCAATTATCTGATTAACTGAATATTACTTTGTCATATTAATGAGCAACGATAAATATTCAAAAGAGAGGAAACTGATCTTTCAAACTGCACTACTAATTGCAATTTCTAAAATGGAAACCAATGTTTTAATAGTTTAACTGAATACAACGTCTGCCAAAACAATTCAAACCTCTCATTGTATTTAAATATCATATTAAAATCATATTTTAAAGAAAAATATTTCTTAAATCCAAAGTAACAGTAATTTAAAAAAAGAAAAAAAGGTATATACACGACCTAAGCTGAGGCACAGAATAAAACAGCCTTTACTCTTTCTTTCAATGTGTTCTTCCATTAATAGGAGGCAAAAAGAGTTCTGACTGTACTGCATCACCTGGACGTAGTAGATCTGGTGGGTGTTCAGGCGTATGTGTTTTCTGTGTGTGTGCTCGTGTGTCTGTAAATGATGACTGCAATGAAGAAAAGCAAGCATGTCCACATTTTTAAAACTGAAACTGGGCTTTTAAATGCAATATTTTCTACTGCAGAAAACAGACGTTCTAACGGTGTAGATGTAATAATTAATGGTAATAGTTGATGTCAATAATTCAGTGTCCATGTCAGCAGCCTAGAGTTTTACAGGCCCATGTATATTTTTACTGGCCTGCAGTAAAAACATTTTAAATATTTTAAATCACAAATGTGGGTGACACATTTGTGATTTACAGGGTGACAAGTGAGCGCTACCAAGTTGTTGGATTAACCCAAAGCATTGAACCAAAAAAATGCATCAACCATTTTTTAAGATTATTGAAGAATGATTTAATGCAGCTCTAATGTGTAACCAACACATCTATAGCAACTACCAATAGGAACCAGAATATTTCAGGAATGACACCATTACTTTGTTGAATCTATGCCATGAAATATTAGGGACAGTTCTGGAGGCACTGGAGAAGGTGTAACTAATGAAGTGGCGAGTAAGTAAAGTAAACTGGCCAATTCAAAACCAAAACGTCTATGAAAGGGTAAAACAGACTGCACATTGACCTGGCCTCGGTTGACTTCTGTTTACTATCTGGAAGATAAGTAACATAAGCAGTTAATGATGTGCTGACTTTCCTGTCTGCCCTCAAGGTGATCATTAAGCCAGTTGTATACGTATGTACTAAGAGTCCATGCGTGAACACATGCAAGCATTTTGCTTGTTTTTTTGTTTTTTTTAAATGTGCATGTAGACAATGTTTTGCAATTGCACTCAAACCGTGCAGATCATTTTTTGTTAATTCTTTGTCATACATTACATCAACATTTTGGGACCAGAGTCATTTTCATATAAATAAGAAAACAGCACTCTCACACTGATTACACAAAGAAATATAGAAACAAATAATACAATTATAACATGCTTTATGCATTTACATTAAACATGGATGCTTTGATCTTATGCAAGTAAAACATCAAGCACTGAATCAAACTCCATAGTAATTGACTCATTTTATTGTTGAAATTAAGCTATCATTGCCAATATCCAGCTGCAAGTGTTAGCTGTTCAAAACACGTACGAGGTGATGGTAACCTTCAGATTGGACATTATTATACTTATATGCAAATGTGCACTGCAGAGCGTACAACAATGACTAAAATAACTCCAAGTGTGGATGTGGAAGGTGAGCAACATGTAAATGGCGCTTTAATTTTTCTTTGTCTCCTCTCAATGAGTCGGGAGACACCAGTGTGGGATCAGGTGCACACTTTATTTTCAAATGAATTTCAATGACCAAAAGAGTTATCCAACTTCCATTCACTTTACATTCCAAACATAAATCTGATCTAAGTACAGCTCACTCTACTCCTCATTCACAGTTGGAGCCCAGACTATTTGGGTGGTTAATGGTTTTGCTTGTTTCCAGCTGAGCACTCACCAGAGCAGGCCAGGCTGGTGCCGAGGCTCCGCTTGTGTCGGTAACGTCGCTACGACGGGCCCAAACAATGGAGTCTTCTACCAGCACAGCTTTCACCCCCTCGTCATACACTTGCACCCAAGAACAGCGCTGCGAAGCATTCTCAAACTCCACAAATACCTGCAAAATCAACCAGAACATACACACAAGGACTGTGAAGTGATGAAGCAAGTGAAATTACTGCAGACTCTAACACTTTCAGGAAATCGCAAGTCTAAACAAACAAAGCAAATCTGATTCCTTAAAAAGGTATTAAAATATCAAATTTGATACAAAGTTAATTAATATATTACCATCACAGGATGTTAAACTGTATTTTGGTTTTGTGAATTAAGTGAACTGCATGCTCCAACAGGTTTATATAACCTATATGTATAATATGTGTAAAATATGTAAAATCCACATTTAATTGAACTTAAACTTCAAGGAGGCTGAGTACTGCTAGAGGAAAACTTGAGATATCTTTTGTTATGTTTTCAGGTTAGCCCTCAAAACCCCGGGCTGCTGTTTGGATTCTCTAAGTGAAAAAACATCTGCACATTTACTCAGTAACTGCTCCTTTATGCATCATCTGTGGAAACCATGCTGCCCAGCCCAGTGAGAAATCTGAAAAAAGATGTGTGATTTGGAGAGTAAATAACAGCCATACAAGTATGAGTCAGTCAACACTCGCTATAGAAGTGAAGAACACCAAATGGTAAGTCCACTTTAGTTCTTGCAGTTCTGGGTACTACTCTACTATGAATGTGCCCTGCTTGAAAAATAGCACTGGCTGTGGATACCAAGAACAAGATTAATAAAACTGTCATATCTGTCCAAATGGTATTAATTTCATTTGTCTTTTTCCCCAGTAACCATAACTGTATTTGCTAGTTCTGAAAAACAAAAACAGAACCAGACACGGGATATTACCATCACAATTAGCCTTAATAGTAGTCATTATGGCTGCCACGATTAGTCAACTAGTCAGGATTACGTCAACTATCAAAATTGTCAACGACTAATTTAATAGTCGACGTGTCGTTTGAAGCTTTTTAAGATCCCAAAAGACGCAGAAATAAGTAGTAGGATTTAAGAGTGTAATAACGAACTGAAATAGAAGATGGCAGCACTGCACGTACAAGGATTCCAGCTGCCGTTAAACCCCGAAGAAGAAGAAGCAGTGTCTGGTATCGTGGCTGTGTTCAAATTCAGGAACCGCAAACTCCTGAGCCTGCATTTGTAGGCCAATTACGTTACAGCAACACGACGAAGGCTGTTCCAATTCGAAGACTCCTCCAAATCCGCCCTTCATTTCCCCAGATTTGAAGGATGGGTCGGATGTATCTTTCGTGGCCCAACCTATCCCAGAATTCATAGCGCGGCCCTGCTCAGTTTTCTACAATGGCGGCAGCTACTTAGTTTTAATATTTCTGTTATTATTCTTTCTGGGTCAAAAAGTAAACTTTTAACATATTTTCAGGCGAGAATGTAGCTGTGCAAACTTCAAATATCTGCTCGGTTTATCAAGACATCACATATTTTCAAAAGCACTCTGACGTTTTTGGAGATGTCTGTTACCCACCAGCTCGATAGCTAGCCGGGGTTCAAGGCTCACTAGAGACGGTGAGACTCCCAGCAAATAGTTTTCGAACCCACCTCCGTCTTTCGCTACTCAGGTTAAACATGATATATAAGTCACTTAGATAACTTAAAATGTTATTGTTTGGCTTTTTTCAGTGTTTTATTTGTTCCTGAGTAAATCGGTTAGGCTGAGATTAAAGTTATAGTTTTTACACAGCTGAATAAAGTTCAAGCAGACAGCTGATTATCAGAAGTGTCAGATGCTCGAGAATATACTCCGGTGTCCTGTTATATTTAAGATAGCAATGAGCAGATGGCTGAGTTCATTAAACTCCACCGAAACAATATATTTAAATAAAATTTAATAAACTATCATCTTGTCTTCATTTTTAGTTAGCACATATCTTAAACACTTTAAGCTGTAAGCTAAGGATAGTTATATAAGAGCAGATATTCTGGTGCAATAAGCTGTACGTTTTACGTCCAACTGATGCATGATCTGATTAGTCGACTAATCGCAAAAATAATCGGTGACTAGTCGACTATCAAAATAATAGTTTGTGGCAGCCCTAGTAGTCATACTATTTTTCTTTGGAGAAAAAGAATTGTAGATGCTCACAAAACACGAGCTGGATATACAAAGTTATTAAAGCTGCTCCAAGAGTCAAGAACTGGAGTGAGAAGTGTCATCAAGAAATTCAAAGATTGCCACACAGTACAGAACAAGGACAACCTGGTGAAACATTATGCACACTGGAAGCGTGACCTTTGGCCACATGAGATGAAACTAGAGCTTTTTGATCACAGACACTCAGCTTATGTTTGGAGAAAGAACATCAAGCTCCCAGTGAAACATGGTGGTGGGAGTATTATGCTGAGATGACGCTTCAGTGCTTCTGGAACTAGGAATCTCGTCCCACAGAATAGTGAAGAAAGAAGGATACGTAAAGATTTTGAATGAAAACCTTTTTTACAAATGTAAAAAGAACATTTTCATAGAGACATGATTATTCCGTCATCTGTTACTTTATGCAAATATGCACAATGGTTGATCGTTGCCAAAGTTCACATTCAAATGATCGGCTACACAAAGTGACAAAGTAAACATAAGAACACCCGAGCTCCCACTTCTCACAAAGGACTACAGCTGTTTAATGGAGATTCCAGTCTTCCAGACTCCCACCGTCTCTTCTTCTAGTCACATTTGTTTACACTTGAGGTGGGAATATTACATCATGTTATTGATTAACACTATCTATGAAACTGATCGGCAACGACTTAGTTTTAATAGGAAAGGTTTCCCCTAACCTTTTAAGCAGTGCATTTGCATAATGACTGAAACTAGCACCAGTGATAAACAGTGGGCTGTGAGGTCAGTTTCTTGATCATTAATTTGCAAGAGAGAATGAAAGAGCCCGAATGGCAGCACCAGGTACTTGTAAGCTGCCCCCTCGAATACAAACCTCAAAAACTGCCTGTTGTTCATTTGTATAGCATCATGAAAATAAGCATCTGTTAGACTGATGTGACAGATTGATGTGACATCGGCACCTGATGTTTTAACACACCCAAACTGGGAGTTACAACCTGAGACATTTTGTGTGCAGGGGCTTTGTGCTTGGGAGACGGTGCTGGGAAAGTACAACGCCTTCAAGGACTGATGCTAGGACTGCGCCTCTTATTGTATCTTTGCCACTGGAGCCCCTCTCCGCTCAATCCCACACCTAGAACTACTAAGGCTTTTTCATCCTTGGCGTTGGGTCCCACCGGGAGCTTGAATGTGGACCTTTGCTCCAAGCCGACTGGCGTGGAACTCGAGCTGGAGGCTGCGCTCTCACTGAAGGTTCACCCACAGCAGCAGTGGATGCTGCTCTTGCCCGGCGGCAGAGGAGCAGTAGGACTGTGAGATCTAGTTAGTTTGGGCTTGGTATGACGTCTGGCGATGATGTCACGCAGTGCCTCTGTTTGCTTCTTCCACAGATCAAAGCCTTAATGGCTTTGATTGATTGCCCAAATAACTCGGCAGCAAATACTCAGCCCTGTCATCATGCACATATCATCACAAGTCAAGACGTAAACAGAGGTTTCCTCTTCTAATATACGCGGAGGGAAATCCCGTACTTTATGTGTTGTACCGAGTGAATCAGCTGAAAGGGAACTATAATTTTATAGGTGAAATGTAGCCGTACTTATTTGGATGCCTGGACATATACTCTGAAGGCAGCAAACTTGCAGAGACAATACCAAGCAAACTGCTTAACCTCCAGGTAGTGATGGTTTGCCACTGTGCAAGACAATTCATTCTCAAACAACAAGGAAAAACGTTCCAAAACCTTGGTACATCCCACGCAAAAGGCAACAGATTTGCTAACTTTGTCCATGTGGCATCAAGCTTTACAGTACCGTATTTCCCGGACTACAGAGCGCACCTGAATATTAGCCGCACAAGCTAAAAGCAGGGGAAAATCCTGTTTTGTACATACATTAGCCGCACCTGACTAAAAGCCGCAGGTGTTTCAATGTTGACTTATCATATGTAAGAGAATATGCACAAATCGAATTGTCAGGAAAGAGATGGCTGTTTGGAGACACACCACTTTTATTAATATTTTGAAAAACAAGTTATGGGTACATATTTGCATAACCTTTTAGGGTATGTGTACAAGTAGTGGTAATTACAAGTACAAAACATGTACTGTGCTTCATAAATGAGTAACAAATGTAGTACATAACAATAACCTACAGCACACCAGAAAAATAGATTCAGACTACCTTTTAGGCTCAGGTGCAGTGACACGGCTTTAACAAGAAGAAAAGTCAGTCATTCACCACCATCTTTCTCTTCTTCCTGCGCACTAAAACCACCAAAGTCCTCTCCTCCAGTGTCGGAAACGAACAGGCTCAGGGTGGCTTCATCATCCACTCTCAGCTCCTTTCTTTCGTTGTCACTTTCAAAACCAAAGAAATCCTCATTGTCAGTGTCAGAGTCGAACACCTTCTGAAGAGCCTCCTCTCCATCAGGCAGCAGTCCAGCCCTTCGAAATCCGTTGGTGATCGTGGATGTTTTCACACTTTCCCACGCTGTCAGAATCCAGTGGTGGAGTTGGGCATAACTTGCTTTTTGCAAGTTTATCGCCACTCATCATCCACGCCTCCAGCTGAACGCGTAGTGCTACTTTGAAGTTTGTTTTTCGCGCTACTTCGTACGGCACTACGTTGCCTGGCGGATGGACATGTGACTAACATACCACTCTTGAACTCCGATCCTTCCGCCAGGCAACGTAGTGCCGTACAACAGCGGAACAAACAAAACAAATCCGCTCATGGACAATCCATAGAAAAGCCGCACCTGACTAAAAGCCGCAGGGTTCAAAGCTTGTGCAAAAAGTAGCGGCTTATAGCCCGACAATTACGGTAATTGTTCAGATTTTAAGGTTTTGCTGCACTCGTCTCATGCATCTGCAGCCTTCCAAATACAGTACTCTATGAAATCCACAGATCTCGGTGTCAAAAGCTTTCACTGGTCCAAATAAATCACAGGTAATAACCGCTTGTCTGCAGCACATATGGAGAGCATTTGTGCCAAGTAAGTGATCCATGATTTCCATGGTTCTTCAGTTTTACTTTTCCAAAGGTAACAAGGAATAAAAATCACCAACATGTCAAGGATTAATGACTTTAAAAAAATTAAAATTTAAATCAACCAAAACCAGTCTCTTCTCAACTTCATCAGATATCTTCACAATCTGGTGTTTCTCTGTATAGACAGGTGCATATGCATTAATGACTAAATACCTATACTCCACCTCCATAGTGTTAGACTGCAACTCCAAACTACTGTGGCCCTGGAGCTTGTAGTGCATCCAACACAGCTGAAGGTCTAGCATCACCACCTGCCGTCCAAGACAGTGATGTTGGAGTACATGTGACAAAAGAAGCATCCTCTCTGGAGAATTATCTGAATGACAGAGGGCCCCTGCAACAGCAACCTGGAAAGCGATCCGGTGCGTAGGGAAAACAGAAGACAGGACAGCCAGGACTAGCAGGTTCGCAGCCACTGGAGTTTCATGGTAACTGCGAGGAGTCTGTCCACTTGTAAACTGACTGCAAAGAGACTCAGTCTCTCAGACAGACTTTGAAAAACTGCCAGATACAACAAAAAGGCCATCTGTTTCCATTTATACAATAAGCGCCATATGTTAAAATCATGAACTGCCAAAGGTCTAAAATGCAGGAATGCAGAAACTTTACTAAAATTAGTTTATTGCTTGATTTTAGTCACTTTTGTCACTATTCTGACAATCTGCTTTTGTCACAACACCAGCTGCAACAACGTGGTTAGTACTGTTTTAGCTTTTTAAGTCTGCACATATAAGTACCATGCTCCTAGGGGATCTAATGTCATTTAATGAAGAAGGAACAACCACAAAGTGAGCTTTGAGTACCCTACCAAATGCCGCTTGGTGCAAAACCTTCTTAATCTAAATTTGGTGTTGCTTTTTATGAATCCAGAGTATACGTTCTTCTTTCTTTGTTGTTAGGATCTGGTCCTGACAGCCTGCACTGACATCTATGAGATAAGATAATCAGAAAGCACGTGTGATAAAACATATCAGACGGTTAAAGATGATAAGAAGCAAAAATTCATAAATTTCTGTATGGCATCTACGACTATCAGTCATCTTAGTGGCTGGATCATTATTGTAATTTCATTTGCCTGCCTATTTAATAAATCTTGTGTACCTTCAAGTCCAGATCAAGCTGGGACGACAGGAAGAGTACCTATGATCAACAAAGAGAAGCCATACTAAGGTTTCTGCAGGTTCACCTGGGGAAGGATCATTAACGATTGCCTCCGGCTGTCTTTGTCTCCACGTTACCAGGGTGCCTGGTCCAGTCTGTCATCAGCAGCACACACTAAAGGTGTTGGATGGCTCTTGGCCTAACCCCCTGTCTGCAACTGAGGAAGGCTTGACTCTCTGTTACTTTACTAGTGACTTCCTTGCAGGTTTTCCAGCTGTGTGGTGCAACTAGGGCCTCTCGTCAGCTGTCTACGCCCAGAGAACACCTGCAGTGGAGGCAATGGTTTTTGAGTTGTTAGTTGAAATATGACCCCAACTAGCCCATATGACCCTATATTGAAGTCACTGGACCCTTACCTGTATTCGCAAATGGGCTCAATCGGACTTAGCTCAGACCTTGTAAAAGGAAGAGAACGTTTATGTCCGATCACACTTCTGATTGAACATGTTCTCATATCCATATCTTGTGGGAAATATGTAGAAAGGTTCAGGGCTACAGGGCATATATGGTCTAGTGTGGATCTAACTGATAAAATGTGTCCCTTCACAGCACGTTTTAATTTATTTATTTGGGTTTCAGTTCAAATTAGGGCTGCCACAAACGATTATTTTGATAGTCGACTAGTCACCGATTATTTTTGCGATTAGTCGACTAATCAGATCATCATCCATTGGACGTACAGCGTACAGCTTATTGCACCAGCAGCATCTGGTCTTATATAACTATCATTAGCTTACAGCTTGAAGTGTTTGTGCTAACTAAAAATAAAGACAAGATGGTAGTTTATTAATTTTTAATGAAATTTGCAGATTGTTTCGGTGAAGTTTAATAAACTCCTTGCTTTCTAAAATATAACAGGACACCGGAGTATATCCTCAGCGTCTCACACTTCTGATAATCAGCTGTCTGCTTGACAGTTTTAGCTGTGCAAAAACTATAACTTTAATCTCAGCCAAACCGATTTACTCAGGAACAAATAAAATACTAAAGAAAGCCAAACTAACATTTTTAAGTTATCTAAGTGACTTATATATATGTTTAACCTGACTAGCGAAAGACGGCGGTGGGTTTGAAAACGATTTGCCGGGAGTCCGGTGTTCTCACGGCTCTAGTTAGCCTTGCCCCCGCCTAGCTAACGAGCTAGTGGGTAACAGACGTCTCCGAAAACGTCGGAGCGCTTTTGAAAATATGTGGTGTCTTGATAAACTGAGCAGATATTTGAGGTTTACACAGCTACATTCTCGCCTGAAAATATGTTAAACGTTTATTTTGTGACCCAGAAAGAATAATAAGAGTAAAGTTAAAACTAACTAGCTGCCGCCATTGTCGACAACTGCGCTGGGCTGCGCTATGAATTCTGGGACACAGCTTCTTCTTCTTCGGGGTTTAACGGCAGCTGGCATCCTTGTACATGCAGTGCTGCCATCTTCTGTTTCAGTCCGTTATTACACTCTTAAATCCTACTACTCATTCCTGCGTCCTTTGTGATCTTACAAAGCTTCAAACGATGCGTCGACTATTAAATTAGTCGTCGACGATTTTAATAGTCGACATAATCGTGACTAGTTGACTAATCGTGGTAGCCCTAGTTCAAATACACTCAAAGTTTAGATAAATTCAATGTTTAAAAGACACTGTGCTCTTTGGAAAGTTAACTTAATATTGACCAAAAATCATTGTAGTGGGATTTTTTTCAGATCATGGATGAGCGCTGCCCTACAAAGAAGAAAAAACATTACAACTACCAATCTATCCTCCATCTTCTTCACTAGACCCCTGACTCACACCTGCCAGCTACACGTCTTTAAAAAGGTTAGCACATAAACAAGCTTTTCACGTTTTTGGACTGATCAGTTAGCCCACCTATTTTTTCAAAGCTCAGATTTCCTGACATGTCCTTACATGTTCACTGGATGGTGGGGCTCTGAGAAGTAAACACCGGTGGCATAAACCCTCCAAGCTGGACAGACCCCTGACACATACAGCAAGGTTTAAAAGCATAAAAGGGTGTGCAGTACCACATGTCCAAGTCCTTTTGTTTTGTTTATCACTGATGGAGCAGGTTATCAGAGCAGGAGACGAACATGGATAGAAGATGTTTTTCATTATGTTTTTATAATTATGCATCGACATGCACGATAAGGGCAGAGCACAGGAACAAGTTCTCACACAAGAAGTAAATTCCTCAGTTTAAGATTTATTTCCCAAGAAAAAAAACAACAATACACAATTAGGAAATGCACACCTGAGGTCAATAAGTAGTATTGCTACTCTTTAGATAAAAGCAAACAAAAAAAGAGGACTAAGGGCTACATTTTTTGTTGTAGCTTGCTTTTTCTAATAAACAAAAAGATAAAACATCGGAAGCGATTACATTTTTTTTCTTAAAACTACATTTTTACTTTACTTGATAAACATCTATTAATGTCAATTCAAATGCATGCTACTGTAATAACCCGCATTTGGACTACAAAGTGCAGCTGTCATGTAGGTCAACCACCGCCACCCAGTTTTCAAAAACTCTCCCAATTTTTGGGCTCGGCAACACTACACTTTCATTCATTCATTCTAATTACCACCCCGAGCAACAGTGTGAATACTTAATAATCTGGACGCAGAGTACGCTCGCAGGGATTCCTGGTTCGCCCCTTTATGAACTTGTAAGGCCTTTAACAAGACATGCCTCAGCCAACTGTGGAAGCTCATCAACCTTTACGGTTACTCTGTGACTGCCGGCGATTTGTTTCAGTGAAATGAACCCTTAGTTAGCTCTAACGTATCGATGCTTTCGAAATTCGTGCTAAATAGTTAACGAATAACACTGGAGCTGGGTGTCAGAGAGCTGAAAAGCGAACAAAGCAAAGGCCAAAAAAAATCCCCGGCCTCGAGTTTAGCTGCGCCCCAGTGGCTGCGACTTGGAGCTAACCAGTATGTCCAAAAGCTAACATAAAATACTAGCAAATGTAGCATCGGTGCTAGGTAAAAATGTGTTCTCTAATGTAAAGCACATAATAAACAGCTGGTACGCTGTGCATGTATGTTAACTGTTGTGTATTTAGCTATGCAGGACGGCATCAGCTGAATGTAAACACTGACCGTTAGCCCCGCTGCAGTGGTTGTTGTTGTCGCCTCCCCGACGCTAACCTCCGGGGCGGCCAGGCCGATGACACTCACTGCCCGCACAGTTCCCCGAAGCCAGTCCCGGGCCCAGGCAGCCTGCTCCGACTCGGATCCATTCGCGGACCTGCCGTCGTCGAGGAGCAAAAGCAAACGCTTCCCTATCAATTCAAGAGAGTCCTCCATGGTTTGCTCACAGGCTAGCTGCCTCTAGTAAGCCACCATAAACAGTGTTAACTTCTCCGCTTGGGATGGGAACTCAAGAAAGCTAAGGTTAGGGTACGATCGGAAAACAGCTTTAAGCTCGATGCCCAATACGGCTCGATTCGACGATTGCGCTGCACCCCGGGGACACGCGGCTGAGGACCGGGTCACGCCAGGAATTCACCCAGTCGAAACGTTTTTGTCCTCGGTGTTAACGCGACTATCCAGCTCTGTCCGCCATTTAGCCCTGCAACAATCAAACGCACTCCTCGTATTCAGGCAGCACTGCGGAGACACGGAGAAAGTGTGCGCAAACGGCGACCTCTAGCGACAGGACCGCAGAGCACCTCAACGATAGCTGCTTTATTTTTCAGGATTTTCCGCAGTGTTAACCAGAGATAGCTGGACCAGCCCAACTACACTGCAAATGGTTAAAATACTTTTATCAAAACGATTATTTACATTATTTGTATTTAATTTGATTCAACAACCTATTGATTTATTTTACAGGGATATTCGCTTGTTACAAAGATCACAAAAAATAACATATATACATTTGTTGTTAAAATTTAAGTCTTCAATTGTACAAAAATACTGCCAGTAAACAGGAAAATAAGCTTGGAGTAAGCGCACAACGTGTCATCTAATGAATACATGTATTTCTGTGATTGAAATTATTTTTTCATGAGGATCACTGTGGTTATTGTTGTTGATTGTGACCACTAGGAGGTGCTACATCGCCACAAAGCCATCATTAAAGGGCAATGACGAGACTTCCAAGTGAGGCTTTAAAACAGTTTAAAAGAAATTTAATAAATGTGCCTTTCTATCTATAAACAAATATAACTGTGAGCTATATTTTTGGGATATTTATGGCTGTGTATCTTTGCAGCAATCTTCTTCTTTTGGCTGCTTCCTTTAGGGGTCACCACAGGAGACCATCTCACCCTGTCCCCCAGCATCCTTCTCTATTACACTGGTGTAAAAGAGAAGTTACTCCTTCACTGCATCCATATGAACATAATTTTGTATCATATATCCCACCTCTGCATGTGTCCAAACGATCTCACCTTTGCCTCTCTTTGTCTCCAAACTGCTCAATTTGTGCTGTCCCTAATGTCCCCCAATGAAAATCTGACGATATTCAGATAAATGCCTGGTCCTGACCCCATGCATTTAGTAAACATTTATTAAAATATATAATTTTCACACATAAACACCATACAGCTGGAAAACCACACTGAAGAACAACACAGAAATTAATTTGAAAAACACACCTCCATGTTTATTCATGAGTTATACAAGATACGATACATTAGAGTATGTACAAAAGTCTCAACAATGAAATATCAAAAGAGAAAATAATACAAATATTTTAATCTTTCTTCCAATAAAAACCTGCATCGTGTCTTATTGCAAGCCAGCTTCTTCAGACTGGCATTACGCTTCAAGTCAGCCACTGGGTGTCTCTTATGAAAGGTCATATTTATAAAATGTGGTGTGAGGTTATTTTGAAATCCGGCAAGCATGTATAGGTTATCTAAGAGAAGTAATGCCAGCATGCCTGTAGAGGTATGCAGTATGTGCAAGGACATTTGTGAGCACTCTGTGCCAGTGTGCAGCTATCGACATACAGTTTGAATGCATACGTTGCTGACAATGAACAAACCATAATCAGTTTTTCTCTTCTGCATCTACAACAGTTCCAAAAACCAAAAATATCACTTTGCACTCAAAACATTTAAACCGCTGTCTCAAGCTTTAATACCCGTTCAGCATGCAGTTACAATCAGACTCATAAACTTCAGTTCCAGAGGAGCGTTCGCCCTAAATCTGACGGCCTTCGCTGTTATCGCGCCACATCTTAAACTTACAAAACTGAGCTGTAACAAAGACAATTGAACCCCTCGCTTCATAAACGCGCCGATCAAGATGCAGAAACCTTTTAAAGTCCGGCAGTAATGACACAAAATCCCAGTGTGTTGCATACCGGCAGCATGCGTGCTCATGCACTCTGCAGCTACTGGAGTTGCATGCAGCTGTGCGGTACACATTCAGCCTGTTCCTCCAGCTCAGGGCAGGGGGTTCCAGCGTTGGCTGGTCGTAAGAGGATGTAACGTGTGCGGTGGCGGACGCCGCCCCTGGAGCAGGGACCCAGACACAAACCCCAAGACGACCAGAGCGACACTTCACAGTCCAATGGCGTTGCTGAGAAAGAGATGAGGAAAATATAAGAGACAGCCAAAAAGGTGTAGAAGTACTGCGATTTACCAAAGACGCAACTATGCTGTGAGTTTCCTGTAGCATTTAAAGGGACTGAGTGCATTCCCATTTTATACTATGATTTAACCAACCAAATACTCATTAAATCACATTTCTATTTATTCAGTAGAGACATAGACTGCTAACCTACTTAAATCATCATTATATGTGACTAAATGAACCATAATGTGACTTCAATGCAATGAAAAACACAATAAAACCACATTATGTGTCTCTTTGATTACCTGTGCTCTCCTATCCAATCATTCGCATCGATATTTGGCCTTTCAGCATTAAATGTGTCCAGTGGTCATACCTGAGAAGCGGCGGGGACTGATAGAGTTGGGCAGAATGTGGTTGGACATCGCGGTTTGATGGTCACGTGATCTGCTCTGTCGCGTGATCCTTATGCTGGCAATCGGTGGAAGATCCTTCAAGCGTGGATAGTAGAAGGAGTTGGCCGGGTGGTTTGGAAACTGAGAGGTGATCTGGAGAAGTCAACAAAGAGCGGTGAGGCATATCTCATCAGGAGAGCCAGCAGATTCTCAAGACAACTTTGAATGGACAATAGCCCACTTTCAGACACATGCTGGGAAAAGATAGATGGTCCGTTACGCAAGAGAGCCTTCTTAACTGAAAAAACAACTTCATGTCAGACGTGAGGCCTGCCAAGCAATAACTTAAGTGAAGGAATGATATCCCTTAAGCATCCTGCAAAGTTCTAAAAATAAAAATAAGACTATACAAAAATGTACCTAGAACGTAGAGAAGTGTCAGGTTATGAGCACATGATGTACTAGTCCACACTGGAAGCATTCCTACCTTTGTGATGTTTTCTGGAGGGCTGGTGGGGAAGTTGGGAGAGGAGAAAGTGAATCCACTGTCTGTGCCGGCATCATAAGGGTGGAGGTCAACCGTCACTTCCTGTTTCCACTGGTTGCCCTCACAAAGATTTAGGCTGTCCACACCAACAAACCAGTCAGGGCTGGGGATCACCTTCACCATCAGGGACAGCTGTTGATACAAGAGACACTGTTAAGTGAATATTTAAGCTTATAGGCCAGAACTAGTCTTAATCGGTCAAGTCATCGGTTCATAAGCAGATTTAAACTGAGTGGCAAAGCTATAAAGTGCTTTAATGTTGACAGCATGGATGTCTTTGTGTCGGTGTCAGGGTGGAAAAGCTAACTTACAGGGCCCTGTGGGAAAAAATAAATGCCACCTAAACCTAAAAAGTGGCAGCAAGAACTGCAATCAAGCATTTGTAATAATTGGCAATAGGTCTTTCAGATTACTGGGGCTCACCATCTTTGCAGAATTGTTTTAATACAACCCTAGTAAGTGGTCTGCTTATGGTCATCCCAAAGCATCTCCATCAGATTTAACTCCAGACTTTGATTAGGCCACTCCAAAACCTTTCTGTTCATTTTTCAGTCATTCAGAGGTCAGTTTGGGTTTGACTAATGAAATGTGCATGATGATCTAAAACATGTAAGTGCAACAAATATGCAAAAAAAAAAGAAAAAAGAAAGAAATCAGGAAGGGGCCAGATACGTTTGAATGAATTGTTCATTATTTTGATTTATTTTCACCCTGCAAAGCATCAGCAGCATTTTGTGTTCAGTCACTATTCTCAGATGTCAGACTATGACGGTGAGCATTTTCCTTTTAACATCAGCGATGATGAAAATGCAGTCACATTAATCATTAATTAGTAGTCTAACTCACTATAGCACAAATGTTACACTCAATCTTCTGTTATTATTTCTGTGGTTACAATCAAAAGTCTAACTGTGGAATTTTGGATGAGAAAAGGCTGACTGAAGGCTGTTTGGGGAAGAAAAGACAAACAATCCATAAAAAACAATAAATCTGATCCCATCAGCACAGCAATATTTTGTTATAATGCTTCTTGTCTTTTAGTATAGTCTAAACCGTAATTATGTGGACAGCCAAGCTCTTTTTGTTCATCAGGCTCTGTGCTTTAGAGCATCCACTTTGTTCTAAAGTAATGCTAAAAACATCCCAGCTTTAATATGTAATAGACGTGATATACTTATATTTCCAAATTACAGGGCCCAGATTTTCGGGGGTTCAACAGCAGTTGGACATTTGGCTACCAAGTGTGTTACATTTAAACATTAGAATATGTACTAAAGAGTTTAGACTGACAAAAAGTGCTTGTCAATATAAGTAAACAACGTGGTCTTCCAGAGGGATCAGAGATAGTTGGCTTGACAGATCAACAGACAGGCATGCACGCAGTAACACTCTCAGAAATAAGCTTACAGTATAAGCCCATTTTTGTCCTGATAGGTATTATCTACACGAAGTTATCGCCTAAGCAACATTACTGGACCTTAAGGCAGCTTTTCAGGGGCCAAAGAGAGTACATATTTTCACTTTTAGGGTTTGTGAGGCAGATTATGTTCAGTTTCTTTAGTATCCAAGTCCTTTAATGTAATCAATTAGATTATGTTCACCTGTGACTCTGCTTCAATCTTCCGTCTGTGTATTTATAGTGCTGCCTTCCCTCTACTGTCAATGTCACTGTTAACTTTACACAATACAAGTTTCTGTTCTCTGGTTTTTAGTGTCTTCTAGCCCCAGGGAGTTTTTACTATTATTTGACTTTGTTTCTCTTTTGTGTTTTGCCTCACAAACATCATCAGCTTAACAAAGGGCTTGCCTTTTGCTCCTGCCCCCCCGTGTCTGCATGTTGGGTCCTTCTTCACCACACACTAACACCTAAACTTGTAAAACCTAAACTTGGGCTCTCTGTGTTAAAGTGGATACATGTGACTGTCCAAATGCTCACTGCGTGAACTATATTACAGGAATCATTCTGCAGAACTATAAATGCATTAAGAATGACATCACGCTCAAAAACACAGCTGATCTCAGGATTTATAGCTCTAAAACTTATAAATGCATGTGAGTTCATGAGCTCACTCAGTTTCCTGTACAGGTTTAGATTGTGTGTTCTCTGTGATGGATGTTTCCTGAGTGCCAGTGACCTCATACAGGAAGTGGCCTGGAGGTCAGCACACACCGAGTTCACAGATGACCAGAAAAAAGCACATCTGAAAACGCCTTCTCACTCAAGGGCCGATATTTGAGGACCTTGGCTAAGCTGCTCAGTCTCAGGGAGGGATTGCTGGGCTTGGCTGGCTTTTGATGGATAGGAAAGGGTGGCCTGGAGGATGGGGGGGAAAGAGCTGGAACAGAAATCAAACTAGTCAAAAGAGACTCAGACAGGAGAGTAGCTAGAGTCAGAATGACACATGAGGTCTGTTTCTTGGCTGTAATTCATGCCAGAGAACAGAAAAAAACAAATCAGAGGTCGCACTCTTGCTTTTATGAATCTACTCATTCACTCTTTCCTTTCTTCCTCCCTTTATTCTGCAAACACCGCTCCTTCATCGTCCTCTTTTTTCAGCCTCCTCTGAAACAGCGGCTTTTCCAAGAAATCATTCCGCTATATCCATCGGGCCACTCAGCAAGGATGTCTTCTCAGGGGTATTCCTCGTCAGCAGCTTGATCAGTCCGCGGATGTTTTGCAACGCACGGGCCAGGAAGTGTCTCCAAAGCATAGACGGTTTCAAATCTCCCATGACCCCTCTCACTTTTTTCCCCAACCCATCAAAACAAACAGCATAGTCATCCCTGAAAACATGCGACTCTGTCACCTGAATTCTTGCTCTCAAAAAGCCCTGAATTTCCCAACGGGGCTTATTCGTTGTAATCTGTCTGTTTTAAATTACACACCAAGAGCAGAAGAGTCATGAGCAGTGGAGATGGAAATCATATGTGTTTGGGATTTTTTTGCTTTTTAGGTCACTGAGCATGAGTGTTTTGGTTGTTTGGAAGAGAAAGGATGGTATTTATAAATGAGCGTGCGGGAGAAACAGACAGAGAAGCACAATAGCAGACTGAGCAGACGACAGCTTCACATCATTCACGTGTGCTCAGCACAAAACCGCCGATGTCACGCTTTCCTTTGCTGTTCTGCCCACAGGTCTAAAAACAGACCATTTGAAAGCAGCCACAGGCATCATATACCTAGATGACAAGCTGCTAAGCTGCTGTCCATGACTCGTACTTACCAACGATGCCCTCCGACCAGGTTGTTTATGATTTTTTTAAGGTCCTCGGGTTCAAGCAGTGCGACAGGCAATAAACAAATGTAGGTCACCAGACTTTCAGGCAGACACACACCTATTCCTACAAGCTCCAGTAAAATGTCCACCCTCTCCTCTATACACCTTTTTCCTTCTTGTTCATCAGCTGCGTATGCCTGACTCATAAAGGGGTTATTTTATTTCGAGTTGTAACTTTTCCACATGGCCATGCCTCAAATCCTTTGCCTTTGTTTAAGGCCCGGCTCCTAAATTTAACCCGAGCCTCAACAAAGAGTCCAACCGTGACTTTTGCTCCCGCACTCGGTCACCATTCAAGATACGCAGCGCTATCCAGCAATGAGTAAAGCCACAACCTTAAATATGGCTCATGTGGGACCACAGCGGTTATCCTCCACAGCTGGTTCTTTAGTGCAACAGTTTCACATTGTGTTTCCTTAGAAAAGGATTTTCCCTGCTAAGCTGCAGTACAGGAAATCTGACACAGAAGAAAAGAAAAGTTTGCAAAAAAAAAATCTTGGTAAACATTTACTTAATTTGGTTCACTCGGGTAGCTGAAGTCACATGAAGATGTTCTGATCACCTGGGATCACTTTAAGGTTGAGCACACGGGTAAAATGATCAAAGCAACCATTAAATGTTGGTGTAGAAGAGGCATGGGAGCATATGTTATTATTCTTGTCTGCTTCCAAAATATGGAGCCAGTTGAAGGCTTAAAGCAGGTAAACTGTTAGCAAAAGTTATCTACAAAAGCAGCTGACATTTTCTTGTCTTTATTGGACCATGGGCGAAGTGTAAAAACAGTGTGCTGCTCTTTATATAGTGGGTGTCATCTAGTTGTTATATATTTAATTTCATCATCACATGAAGACAGATTCCAGATTCCACTCGCTATATTGTAACGTTTGCTGTACCAATTTATCAAACTTCTTATCTAACGCTAAGAAAACAGGCAAATGTGTTTCCAGAAACAGCTCCCTGTGCTGCGCGTCATCATGGGTCCGCAGCAGACAGAGCACAGACCTTGCAGGATGGATGTGGGCGTTTGTGGCTGCAGAGCTGAAGCACTTCAGCTAAACATAGGCTGATTGGATAGTGGAAAGAAGTGGTGAAGTGTTTAATCAGAGCAGATGAACGTGGATGTTATGGGGAGGCTGGTCACCAGATGACGGAATAGGTTTAGCCCAGCAGATGGTTTGTGTGACTTACTGCGTCTGAGTATTTATGAAGGTAAATTTGTGCCTACCAGTGAACTCCGGGGATGAATAAGCATCTCTGTGGAGCTGTGCCCGATGCCGTTGGGGATGCCAGCCGTTCGGTACATGGCGCCGACCACGCGCTTCTTCCTGGCCTCCTTGGCTGTCTTCATCAGCTCCACCGTCACTCCGAGTTCAGCGAAGCTCTGAACCCCTGCGCTGGCTGGAGCGCCCTCCTCCCATAGCCGAAAATGACAATTATGGCTGACCGCTAAAGAGAGAAAAGAAATTGAAGAAAGAGGAGATGACAGGAGTAAGATGCTTATTCACTGGAATGCATATCAATGTCAGCGAAGCACCACAGAGCCTCAGCCAGACGATGAGATCATTTCCACCAGTGGAGCCTGCATGTATTTCTATGGCTCTCTCCTCCTTCCTGCACTTAAGCATTTAATTCTAAAGGAATTGCCCACATGCATGTCTTTGGCAATATTGCAAGGTTACAGTTACGTCTTTTCTCCATCTATCACTGAAGAAACCACAACACTGCTGCCAGGAGGTAGGTCAGGAACTCGGATTGGCAGCCAGATGGTGGATAAAATAATAAATTCATAACTTTTACTCTTGTTTTTTCTGATACGTCGGGTCCGTGAGCATTTGCCTCACATTCCTATGTTTTGTTGTGGCTATCTATGAAATCGCTTTGAATGGAGACACTGATTTAGGCTGAACTGTTTGTACCACAGCTTCTGGAGCTACGTTGTTGAATCCCACAGAGCTACTGGCCTGGGCCGGTGGTTTTAAGGGCAAAGTAAGGTTAGCCAGAAACACGTTGACAAATGCTCTGATGGTTCTGCCTTACCTCACTTTTCAGACCCGCGTACAGACGCACGCACGCCAACGCATTTAAGTTAAAACGCCGAACCACACACACACATGATCTGCCCAGCACACTTCACACACTATCTTGTTTCTTTCCAAACTGCGATTACTTCATGCTTAATTACATTACCATCCTAACAAACTTCCCACAAGCATCATTGAAACTTGATAACCCATCACGTTTGAGCCCTATCAAGACATTAAATCCCATTTCCCTCTAATTCTCTTGAGTATTTGTTTTTGGCTATGACAAACTCCATTCCTCCTTTATTCTGTTGGCCGTCAGACCTTCTTCAGGTTGTTTTTTTGTGCGGTGACAGATTTCATCCCCAGTTTTCTTTGTGTCCCCCTGCTGCAGACTCTGAGGCTACTGAAGTCTTTGTTTTTCTTTTCTTGTGACAAAGTCCAATCCCCGGTGCCCAGCACCCTAGAACATTAAAAGCCATTATGGGTGTGTCAGAATCTCTGATGCCTCTGTCTATATGGAGTAAGTAGGACATCATCCTCTGGCAAAGCAGTCAAGCACCAATGGGAGACCTAGAAACCAGACAAAGCTGCAGCCACCACACAGCAGTCCAAGACGCCGCACACACAGATGTGCAGACATCTGCCATCCATCCATCCACAATGTTTGTTTTTTGCTTTTTTTAAAAGAGGGAGAATATAAGGTTGTATCTGGTTCTGCTTCTCCTCCTCCTGGCTCCGAGGTGAGTGGTCTGACCCCACCACACCCCAACTATCATCACCCACCTTCAGCAGCCCCAAACTCACCACTCCAGTCTTTACCGCCAACACTGTGGTAAACCAGCGGAAATGTGGGAAGGAGAGTAGGACTGACTTGAAGAAATAGAGAAATATTAAAGATACAGCTGAAGAGAAGTTAGAGAAACAAAGAGAAACGCTACCATCTGGGAGCGTTTAGGTTGTTTTTCTTGTTGCTCTCAACTTTTTGCTGTTTTGCTCATTAACATCTCTAACCTCTTTTTGTATGCAGTTGTGCATGAAGCTCCTTGATGAGGAACAAAAAATAAATAAACTGCCCTTGGGTGAAGCAGAAGTTGCTTCAGTGTGACTGCTCGTCCAAAATGTCCTTAAGTCTCACTGTGAATGTGATTTGTGCATTTTGATTGGCTCACCTGTTACACAAAAGCTTTACATCGGTAAACTCTTAACTGCTGAAAATAAATGAAAAAAAAATACTGTGACTCTTTGCTGCTGTTGCGAATCTGAAGTAATAGTGCACATGCAATGGATTATCAGGTGTCACAGTAAAAATTTCCATTTAACATGGATGATTTTCCAGTAACCTGTGTTTCCACCCCCATGGGTCTTTCTCACCTATGAGTTTGGACCACTGTGCAGGGGGTCGGAACAGTGGATACTGCTTTGGGAAAGCCTGAGGGCTCCAGTGACCAGTAAAGACCAGGATGTAGGAAGCAGGACTCTTGGCTGTGCATTCTGTCCCAATGAGCGGTCGCAAAGGCCCAGCAAATGTGAAGCCAAGCTTCACAAGTACGAGAAGGAGCTGCTGCAGCCAGCCACAGGTCAGGTGCTCTGATGACATCATCTGCAAGAAATGGAGAAATGAAAAACAAAAAAACAAAAAAACATTAAAGTCTTTCTCCTTGCTCTGTGCACAATCATTGTAAAAAGAAATAAATAAATCACTGTGGCAAATGGCATGAACAAAAAGCTGCTGAACAAGTCTACCATAAACTCTGTGACATATAATCTTTGTACGTGGGCAAGTAAATGAAAAGATCGCAAGACGAACATTTAGGAAACCAAACCCAGACAATCCCGGAAAATCAGTATGAGTGGGGAAATTCCATATCCCAGCCCTGATATCAAAACACAGCCTTTTTATCAAAGACCAAAGCCCGATGAACTCCCTGACCCTTAGGCTTCCTATTAAAGAAACTCTCCCATTTCTTTGGTCGGGCCAAGAGACTTCTGACAAAAAGCCAATTTCTGGCTACAGGGAAAACATCACGTTGTAAAGGCGTTTAAAGGCGGCGTCTACAGCAGAAATGCTGTAGACGCCGCCTTTAAATAAAACAACATCTCTGAGGATGGATACAAATTTCTGTCTGCTCTACTGATCTCACCGGCTGACCATCCACTGACCACCAGCTGCTGACTCAGACTCACACTCTATTAAGAGGCAGAGGGGCGACGGGGGCATGACAATTGCTCAAAATGCATTTCAGCTCCATAGGTCACAGTCTAGAAACCCCCATTTGTTTTGAACTCTTTGTGATTTTTACATTCATGAGAACAATATTATTGGGAAATCCACAGAAATTCTGGTGAAAATGCTTTTAGTTGAATTTATTTTTAAATTTGTGGTGTTTTGTTTTTCTGTTTTTTTAATGAGTCTACCGTTGTGGAGAGATAATCTGTTATCTCTAACAAAGTAGCCAACAAAGTAGTCACTACATCCGTCCTCTCAATTTTCTGTTTTATAGCAACAATAACATTATTCACTTTGTTGGAGTGTTGGCCTGGTATTTACTGTCATTGGACGAGCAGAAGAAAATGGATGGCTGTGAATTATAAACTCTCTCCACCACAACTACTTCTATGTTGCATACTGAGGGTAAACAAGTAGTGTTGTTTTTACTTTGTTTTTTAAGATTATTACAAAAAATCTCAGCTCAACTTGCAACTTTGCAATCAAACCAACTATAAAAACCAGATAAACTGCTGGGACAGCTGTTCATTAGCAGAAGTACAGAATCGGCGAATCACAGGGCAAGAATTCTGTGCATTTCTGTGCAGACATAAAATAGAAAGGCAAAATTAAAATTGACTTTAATAACTACTTGTTACAACCAAGGTATGCAGAAGAGCAACTCTGAACCTTGAAGCTGAAAGGCTACAGCAGCAGAAAACCAAATTGGGTGCCGATTTTGTCAACTAAGAACAGGAAGTCGAGGATAAAATTCATAGAGCTCACCAATACTGAACAACAGCAAACTGGAAAAATGTCCCAATTTCTGCTGCAGCTTTCAAAAGGTAGAGTCAGAATCTGGTGTAAATAACATGAAAGCATGGAACCATCCTGCTCTGTATCAACAGTTTGGGCTCCTTCATACCAACTGAGCATTGCTGTTGATCATGTCCATCTGGATGCTTCCAGCCATGTCACAAAGCTCAAATCATCTCCAGATGGTTTCTTGAACATGACAATGAGTTCACTGTATTCAAATGGCCTCCACAGTCACCAGTTCTCAATTCAATAGAGAAACTGTGGGATGTGGTGCAACAGGAGATGTACAGCCAACAAATCTGCAGCAACTCTGTGATGCTGTTGTGTCAACATGGATCAAAATCTCTGAGGAACGTTACCAGCACCTTGTTGTATTTGTGCCATGAAGAATTAAGGTACTTCTGGGGGCAAAACAGAGTCCAACCAGGTACTAGCAAGTAATAAAGTAGCCAGTACACAAAAAGGAAAGACACACAGGGGCAGTGCATTAAAAACTTGAGCAATTGCAAAGGTGGGAAACACACAAGGGCAGGAAGCGGAGGATTAGGAAGCGGATTCTCACAGTGAAGAGGACAGCATTTGTGTTTGCTGCCAGCTTTCAAGGGTAGCTGTAATGACAGAACTTTGAGCAACTGGCATAGCCTTACTGTTGAACTCGTAATGGCAAAGAAAGAGTCCCACTGTCAGAAGAGTTAAAGAAGACGAGCAAGAAGAGCGGCAGAAAATCAGTAGTTGGATTCAGAAGGAAATTCACAGCCTCGGGACCCAAGAGGATTCAAAAGCAATTATTAGCTAGCATTATTTCTCCTAAATGAAAGAACAACCCTGCAGTGCTGTGTGTCATAGTGTGCACGTACCAATTTACATCTAAATTTGTTCCAGATCTGGCTTTTTGATTCCACTTTCAAAATGTGATCTTACAATTATTCCCAAATACCGTCCTAATCCAAACTGGCACCTAGATTAGATGGGCCCAAAGTCATCGACATGCTTCGCTGAGTCGAGCATTTCAAGGGAAAATACACAAAATGACATCACCTCACTTATTGTGTTTTATTTGCAGATCCTTTAGCTCCGTCTCCAGTCTGTAACTTCGAGGCAGATCTTTTTTTCCGCTTGTGTGATACAGAAAGGGAGAGTGGCATTTGTGTGAGTTACTACAGTATAACTAAAACTCCAAGCAGCTGCAGAATGCAGACAGTTAAATTTGGGCAAGTCAAAAACACACACGTGTGTATGTAACACCCCCCCCCCCCCCCCCCCCCCCACACACACACACACACACACACACAACACTCATGTCCACATTGTCAGTGAAGTCTATTTTCAGGGGTCAGATAGTATTACTCCTCCAATATAGCTGCAAAACTCCAACTCTGACACTTTTCTGACCGCGTCCTCGCAGCGTGTTTTATCCATTCCCCGTCTCCATTAAATGTCTCCACTGCACTGTTTAACTGCCAGCTGTAAAAAAATACCCCACATATGGTGACACACAGAGGTCCCAATTGATCGTGCAGCTCAGTCATCAGATCACCTCACTGACTGCTGCAGCTTGGCTGGAGTCAGATGAAGCTTCAGGATGAGAAGTATGGGTCTCCTTCCAGAGAGTAACTTCAGCTTCTTATCTTATCTTTGTGACTGAAGCTTGTGTGTGGCTTTAACATCACCATGTGAACTTGGTAACTGTGACTGTCCTGTCTGCTCTCTCCACTATGTTTATTAGAGAAAAGGAGGTCAACGCTGTGACAGGGTGATGCAAACACTTACTTAAACACTCTGGACATATATGATCTTTTATTCTGAAATTATTTGTTTCTGATCAACTCTGACCTGCTCTACAGTGAGACTGGTTTATTTGACCCTCTTACGCTCCTTTTGAATTCATCCCATTGACCCCGTAACACACTAAAGAGACATTTCTTGAATTCCCACATGGACACGGTGAGCTTTATCGGTTAGCACGCAGACACACTACCAGCTGATGCGTGCTGCTGCAACACACGCAGAGATAATAGCTTCTTTTTTTTTAAAAATACACATAAAAGACACAAAAACTGTCAAACACGCAGTTACATGCACGCACACAATTTAGATGTGCACTCACCAGTCGGCACAGACAGACAAACACAGCGGTGTTTCTGTCAGGCACGAGACACAATAAAACAAGGGGATGTGGCGCAGAGCCAAACTTAAGCGGCTGCCGCCCTCCGGGCACATTTACTGTGCAATTAAAGTGGCTTCAAGCAGAGATAATACACACATTCACCTCAGCTCATACACAAAGGCATTCGGTTATGAACACAAAAGCACAGATTTGTTCACGCAGCCAGAGGTACGTTTGTTTTTAACAAGAAAATGGAAAGGGGATAATTTGCTTTTGTGGCCAAGATTTTTCATGAAAATCTTTTACGGGGCAACGGCCGGTTTAGGAGTTTGTGTCGAGAAGGGAGACACATCAGTCTGTCTTAAATTAGCCTACTTCTACGCAACCATTTCATTCATTCGTGCATACAAAGAGAAAACGCAGTGAGATGTGCATCACATCGACGGCAGGTCTGAAACTTTAACTGCTTCTCGTGTAGCTGGAAGGGAAATTATGATACCTGGTACAAAAGAAAAGTGAGGAGGCACTGCCTGAGTTTGGCTTTCCTGACGATATGGATTTATAATATGAAAAAAGAAGAACTAAAAATCAGCTGTGAAACAGAAAAATCTAGTCGAATCATTCCTGCAAGGGAAGAGTTCAGTGATGGGAAATTGATTCATCTCTTTATTTACTTGAATATTTCAATCACTGCCACTTAACACAAATCTGCTACATTTCAGAGAGAATAGTGTAATTATTAGATACTTTACTAGCTAGTAGCAAGATCACAAATTAGTTTTGTGTACAACCAACCTTCAGTCTGGGCTTTTTAAATGCATGCAGTATAACATAACGCTGAATTTGCAGAATTAGATACTTTCAATTGAAATTTGATGTGTCATATGATTATATTACATTATATTTCAGAGGCAATACTGACAAGGTTAAAATTATACATTTACTTAAGCAAGATTTTCCATTAAAGTGGGTATTTGGGTTAAACTCACCCAGGCTTTCTGTGCAGTGAATGAATGAAGTGTGTGTTCCCTACCTGTGCTGGATTATCAGTGACAGAGAGAAGCTGCAGCAGACTCACAGAGAGGGTACAGCTCCACTTGCTCCCTATTGTAACCGGTTTTCTGGTGCAGCCTTATCAACCTTTATCCCTCGGTTGCCCGTCTTTATCTCTTTCCAAATTTCTCTCCTCCTCCCTTCTCCGTATCTCCTCATGTTACCCTTTCTCTCTTCCTTTCTCCTGCTTTCTCCTCCCCCTCCTCGTTTTTTTTCCCTTTTCCTCCCCCTACTTCTCCTTGTATGGAAAGGCAGTTAACAGCCTCACTCCTCTCCCCTCTTTTCTCCCTCTTAGCCTCTCTCTCTATTCTTTCAGTGGCTGTGTAAATTCAACAGGCACATTGCTGACAAGGTAATCAACACCACCTTGGCCTCTCTCTCTCTCGTCATACCCCGTTCAGCTCTATGTATTATCTTGCCCCCGTTTTTCAGCTCAAGCTGTCAGACTTGAGAGGTGTAGAGTTGCTGAATAATGGCAGTAAATTAGAAAGAGAAAGAAGCGGGGCTTCATGCACAGACATGCAACCTGGATAACAGATGAGCTCAGTCTGGACAGAAACATGGGCTTTTATTTCTGCAGTGAATGCACTGATTGGACACCGCAGATAACCAAAGAGTTTAAAGTGGTTCCTGTCTACTTTTTTTCCCACCCCTTTCAAATAGTTCTCCTGTCCTGTGGCCTATCCATCTGTGATCTCAGTTGAGGAACCCCATTTCCTCAGGTCAGAGTGTCTAAGTATGTGTGTGTATATGAGAGAGTGAAAGAGACGTGTGGCCACCAGGTCCCACAGCTGGTAGACACATGGACGACCAGGGAGGTTTCTGTTGCCGGCCGCCACAAACTTATCAACGTGTCAGAGGCTGAAACTAAATAAGACTGTTTGTACGCGGTGCAACAAAGCAGCCTGCGTGTCATCAAAACACACACCCTGCTTGGGCTCAGTGTGGACCGAGCCTTGCCACTCTCAAGACATGTGCTATCAGCTTGACCTGGCAAACATCAGCCAGAGCAAGAAGAAAACAGGCAGCCATGTCACTATATAGCCCTAAACCTTCCTGGAATAAGAAGGGATGAAGAGGCGAGGGCAGAGGAAGAGTGGGGTTAGATGTGGATCGGGTAACAATTTGGACTTTGTGTCCTGCAGTTATAAACAATCACGCAAACACCATCAAACACATCTGTTTCCACTACTACTTCCTCACCAGCTCTATCTATCTATCTATCTATCTATCTATCTATCTATCTATCTATCTATCTATCTATCTATCTATCTATCTATCTATCTATCTATCTATCTATCTATCTATCTATCTATCTATCTATCTATCTATCTATCTATCTATCTATCTATCTGTCTGTTCATGCTGATGCTGTTGAAAGTAGGTTACGGGAAATAAGCATGACTCCCTTGCTGCTGCCTGCTGATTAATGACAGTGAGCTTAGCATCCAGACTGACTTACCGCGTTAATGTGAAATGTCAGTGACACTCTATCAGCTGCACAGGTGTGCATACGTGCATGCAATCAAACACACTGCACCCACAAAACGACCTCAGTTTTGACCCCACATTGGGAGGTATGCCGGTGGACACTGACACACGTGTGCCTGCAAACCTATGTGGGAATTGATGAATGCTTACATTACCATAACACATGCAGAGCTCACGGTTAAGCTGCGCTCTCCAGCGCATACACACACTCAAAAAGTCTCGCTTTAGGACACCGGATACAGCAGCGGATTTGCCTGACTGACGCAAATCGGCAAGATAGCTGGAGGTTTTCTTCCTGTCGATCACGTGCTCACGTCAGTGCTACACGAGCCAAGCGAGTAGGGCAATGAAAGGAAAACCGTGAGCTAATCACAGAGCGTTGTGCGTGGGACATACTAGATCCACTATGTCAGCCTCACTGCCATGAACAGTCTGCACCCCTATAACAGGAAAGAACAGCAGGGAGAACAGATGGATTACACCGATACACGGTGCATGAGACCAAAACCAACAATGTGTTCATCCATCTCTCAACTCCTCAGCACATCTTTACCCTCCCTCTGCCACGCAGCTTAAACTCATTTATCCCTGCAAGAGATAAATATTTAAAAACAAGTCACAAATATATACTCGTTCCCTAAAACACATGGGTGTGGAGATGTTACCGATGAAAGAGGAGTTGGCACGACAGAACAGAACATTTTGGTATAGGTTTCGATGTTTTGCAAAATGAAAATAAAAACAGAATCCAATAATTTTTAAATCATCTAAAATACTGTAAATAATTGAAATGTGAAAACTGAGAAATTTGTTTATTTCTTTGACCCAAAAAACACTATTTGAAGAGGATGTGACAGGGTCATGTTTACCCCTGTGTTACATCAGCTCATCTTTTAACAACAGTCTATAAGAGTTCGTGAACCGAGCAGAGCGACTGCACTAGCTTTGCAAGAAATGTATTTCCCAGTCTTGCTTGACAGAAGATGTTAGGTTCTCAACAGGGGGATTCAGGGCCTTTGTTAAAATGTATTACTCATTTATAAAGACACATACAGCTCATTTCATCTGTCCCCAAACAGACCCTGATTCGCTGCAATGGTAAGAAAGACCAGTGAAAATTTGTGATCAAACACCACCTCAGATTTCAAAGTGTGAATACATTCTCAGAAAGTGGGTCGACATCTTTAAAAATTACACATATTTTGAAAAGTACTCCAAAGAACCAAAATTTTCACAACAGCCATTATGTATGTCCAACCTTTGGACCTCGATTTTTTAATACAAATCGTAGATCTGCATGATTTGTGCTGATTTGAGATGGAGTGACCCATAATTACCTCAGAGTACCGTAAATGATGAACTGAAGCAGAGCATCTTGTTTTTTACGTCTTGTCTTTGAATTTGTAAATCGTTATTTGTGCTTTTGAAACCCATTTTACTATACTTGCCATTATTTTCAGTATATTTTTTTTATTTACATAGATATATCACATGTGTAGCATTCATTAAATTGTTTAGTAAGTTTATTTAATTGTTTAGTAATAAGAACAAGATCCCGGATAGAAGCGGGTGAAATGGACTTCCTCCGAAGGTTGGCTGGCCTCTCCCTTACAGATAGGGTGAGAAGTTCGGCCATCCGGGAGGGGCTCAGAGTAGAGCCGCTGCTCTGGCGCCTCCTGGGTGAGGTGTTCCCGGCACGTCCCATCAGGAGGAGGCTCTGGTGCAGAACCAGGACATGCTGAAGACATTTCTTTTTCTCATTTAGAATTTAATACAGCTGTATTTTCTCAATTCTGTATGCTTCACATTGTTTTGTTGTTTTTACTTACGTTTTGCACATTATCTCAAATATTTAAGTTATGTTATCTGTGATAAAGTCCCCTGTATTACCAAAGTGATGTTTTTTTTTAACAAAGTTGAAGTCGAAGATAAATTAACTATCTCAGAGTATCAGAGTACCGGATTCATTCATTTTAAATTGAAAGCAAAACTGGTATCTTACTGATTCGGTTACTAGAAAAGAATGAAATTACTCCAAAGATGCCAAACAGCTTTGAAGATAGGATCCCTCCACATGGGGGGACATCAATCTGCCAGACTAATTTATCATAAGGGCAAGCACGCAACCAATATGAGACACATGTGGGTCCGTCAAACCGCTCCCCTGTATAACCAGAAAGACTCCAAACAGTTTTATTTCTTAACGTTTTCAACTCTGTATCTAAGACCTCTGTGTTGTTTTCTTTTCCACTCAAACCTGCAGACGACTCGTTTTAAAGAGTAGTTAAATGAAATTACTGACCTTGCAGAAGCAGGGCAGGAACCAGTTCTCACATTTTACTGGCCTGACCTGAAGGACTCCCTCCTCCTCTGAACTAAACAAACAAATAAAAAAAAATGTGTTGGCACAGCATGGAAACTGACAGATGTCGCAATGGTGTGTTTGAAGTGTGTGTGAATCAGGTCTGGTAAATAATACCGTTGGCACCCTGGGCCTGCTTCATCTGCACACATGGTTACATAACACAGTATATGCTTGTCACTCTCTTAAACAAAAACAGTAAGTAGGGCTGATACTACCTCTGATGACTGATAATAATTTTGTAGTTTGTATGAACTGCAATTAAATTTGGTTAATTTTATTTGAACCATAATTTAACCAAGAAATTTTAGAAAATAGACTAAAATCTCTTTTTCTTTATACATCTATCTTCCAAACACAACAACATTCAGGTATAGCTGCTAGCATATACCTCAATACCATTATTGAGCTAAAGTGGTACATATGGTTACTATTAAACCTTGAAAACTAACCTTTTAAGAAAAAAAAGCCAAGACCCAACATAGCTATACAGTAAAACAATTCTAAAAAGCACATAAACAGCTGAAATTGAGTCACTTTTGATTATTGAGGCAAGATGCTCAGAGCTACATTAGCCGCTACTAGCATAGTAGCTGCTTTGTTGGTAGTGTGGGTGCCAGGAAAATGCATGCAGTTATTAAAATATGTGTAAACTTACATGGAAATACATCAGTATGTAAGACAAACACAGAGTTTGTGCAGTTTGAACACTCAAAGTCAGTATTTGGTGACTTAATTCTTCAATACAGTCTGAAATTTTTTAGGCTGCTTCGAAGCTCTCCAGCTCTTCTCTTTTTTGGATATTGACTGCCTTTTGCTCTGTTTTCTGTCGAGATGAACCCATAGTGCTCAATAATGTTGAGACCCGGGCTCTGGGGAGGCCAGTCCATGACTGACGGTGTTTCACTGTTTTTCCATCTAAGTATGTTTTAATTGCATCGGCAGAGTATCTGTGATCATTGCTAAAAAATGAAGCTGTTAACAGTCTGATGCTTGCCAGATGGCATTGCATAGTGGATCAAATATGACCGTAATTTTATGTGTTTATTTTAACGTTCTCCAATGCTATTGGCTGAAATGCAGCTCTAAACCTCTGTGCCTCCACCACGTTTTCAAGATGGCTGTTGACACTCACTGGTGCGCCTCTTTTTTGGCATCCTCTGACAGTGAACCAAGAATTTTAAATCTGGATTCATTACTCCACAAGACCTGTTGGCACTGATTTTTAGTGCAGTTCTTGTGTAATTCGGCACAGCTCAGCCTTTTCTCCCTGCTTATTTTCCTTCTGTGAACAGTAGATGGATCAGCTGAAGGGCCAAATGAATCTTTCATGTCATATGTCAGATCTATATTGCAATTTTTCCTATTTCTTATGGACAAGACTTCTAGGTAGTGTTAATCTGCTGTAGTTTTACCTGCATTTTTTGTCCTCTACTTGTCCAGTTTCCTCAAATTTGTTCAGGGCATACTGCACACCATGGGAAGAGCTACTAGCTCTTTAGGAACCACCTTGTTGGTGCAAAAAAAATACTACCTTATTCCTGTCAAACTGTTATCGTTTGAACTGTTCACACATTCAGCTGAAAAAATGGGAACAAATGATGTGGTTTTGTGACAGGCTGGTAGTTACAGTCTCTATCCTAGTTTTAAATCCAATTTAAAACTGGTTCTTTTTTTGAGTCGTTATATGTAGGCAACTCTGCTTCATCCCTTGAATTAGATGCCATTCTTTTACTTGAATAAGTGTTTCACAAGTCAGCATTACGTGGCTTAACAAAAAGATATATTCATCTAAAACAGCCAGGTACAAGCACTGGGCTGAGATGAGTGAAACAAAATATCCAGCGAAAGACTTTGAAAGACCTTTAGAAAGCCTGGAGAACTAGTGCTCAAGACCATTTAAAAAAAAAAAAAAAAAAAAAAAAAAAAGATACAAGGTCTGGCTCCTTTGAAATCAAATGCAGAGAAATGAGGGGTGGCTCTAGACTTGTGCACAGTACAGTAAAATGAAAACAGGGTCAAGAGCGATCTCTGCTCCATTTTAAAAGTTCCTGGTTGTGTGCATGTGGAAGCAATTTTGGAGCCAATAATCCCTCCACCCTCCTGAGCCCCCCTTCCTTGTATTCCCCACCTACTTTGCCCACTTGTAAACCTGTGGTCATGCTGGCAGTGCCTAAGCTACAGTTGGCGTATAAAAGAGCAGCTTAAGCCTGCTAGTAAACAATTTTGTTTATGGCAGACGTTCTGTAAACACAGCTCCATGTTCTCAACATGCTGACTGTCAACATATCACAGCTGGCAATTAACTGTCACCATCTAACTAACCACTAATAATGAAGCACAGACCCCCTTTTTTCCCCCCGAAGAAATTACCAAAGGCAGTGTTAGAGGTTCAGTACACAGCAGGACGCCTGGTACCAGCTTACAAACGCAAAGAAAGAAGTGACAGAAATTTCATTTTTTAAGATTTTATTAAAATACGGTGTGGAGTTTACCATTGGAAGTTACCATCACAAACATGATTGTTTCTAATAAAAAAGTAAACAAAACAAAAAAATAAAGCTTAAGAGTCTAGTTACAGGAGAATTTTTTTTAATTTGTTTTGTTTTGTTTTTGCAGTCTGGTGAAAGAAAAAACAAAAAAACAAAACAAAAATCAATTCACAATGAGAGTGTGTGGAAAAAAAAAAAAATGTTCACATGTTGTAAAAATACATTTCCCAATTTTAACATTACACACAGTCACTTCCAAGCATTCATTCATTCATTCCTTGTTAGATGGTTAGATGTCAGTGCTAAAAGAAAGCAAAAATGAAAGAGTAAAGGAAAAAGTTCAGACCTGTGCACAAACGGATCGAAGGGGAGAGCGGTTTCCAAAAACAAGAAAGAAAAAAAAAATGCAGGAGGCTGTTCTACATTGTCAGGGCGGAAAACTTGGGATGAGGGACAAGAGACAGAGGGCGACAGCTGGAGGATATGTGTGCATTTTGAACCCTGAGAGAGAAAAAGTGACCAGCTCTCACCATAATTTTCTCCTTTTGCTTTTTGCCAACAGACCACACCAGAGTCCGCTTTGTCCTCCCCCTACCAGTCACCCCTGTGGCTCCGGCTCGGAGACTTTTAAGAGCAGCAGAGCGGTGATGGTAACGGTGGCGGGGCAGTCTCACACCCAAGAGTGAAATATCAGCTATGAGCATACTCACACTGTGCTTATCTGTTAGCCAACACACATATACTCTCTGCCCGGCTGATTTGAACTATTAAACCAGGGAGTAATGAAAAAGACATTTAAAATAACGCTGTACAGCACAGGATTGATGTGCTGCAGAATGAGCTAAAAGAGTTCACACAAGGCTAAATGTGGTTCGTCACTGATAAAGAAACAAGGTGCGGTAGATTTAGGCCTGCTGGGGTGTGAGGAGCTTTTTGCGGAGAGGCCTTGAATGTGGCCCAATCTTCTTTTTTCCTTTTGGCTGGGTGTGTGTCTCCTGACTTCACCTGCTGTGGTCAACTGTATTAAGGCAGTGAGTGGTTCCATGGCAAATTTCACTAACAGCTACTATTATGGGGAGAGAGTAAGTAAGGCCCACAGGATATCAGTTGGAGAGAAAAGGTGGTGGGATCAGACAAATTTCTTTTAAGAAGAAAAAAAAATAAAAATTGGGGCTGCGGGGGAAAGAGGGAACTCTTGATCTCTGAAATGTTTCAGTACAACATGTAGAACACAGACAGCATATCCATTAAAATAAAACAGATCGGTTTTCATAACAGTGCACTGATGAACTGAAAAAAATATATATATATAATCATCATCATCAACAACAGCAAAAAAAAAAAATTTTAAGATTACTATTATGCTCATAATCCAAACTATGGGGGTTATTTATTAAAAATATATACTCATCACATGACAGAGGAGCCTAACATCTCAGGACAGACGCGCTCCACGTCTGTCATAGACTCTGAGGGGGGAAACTGTACATCACTGGAAACTGACCACGACAAACATGGCAACTCGGGTTGGAAACACTCGGTGGGGTCTGGTAGGAGGGAGTGGGGTGGGGGGGGTGGGGGGGGCAATAGTATTTCCCCTTAAAAATGACCTCACATGCACTATAGATAGAGCAGCTTGACGAAGGGGGATTAAATGAATAACAAAACAGCACCTACTACTACTACTGTTCTAGTAAAAGAAAACTAGCAGATCACAACGATCGCCTTTTGTTTTGTTTTTTTCCTCCTTTTTTTCCTCTCATTTTTCCATCAGCCAGTAAGATTGGGACTGAAACACATCGACTACAGTCTGAATCTGTGCCGAATTCTTACACTATGAGGAAATAAAAAGGTAAAGGCAAACAGATACGCATTGGATTTAATGCCTGAGTATTCATTGATCTTATCGAACCTACAAAGATATTGTCAAATTATTTTATGGGGCTTTTTTTTGTTTTTAAATTGTATCATTACTGCTACCATTTTACAACCCTTCTAGTAAAGAATAGTAAAGATGCATCTAGAAAATCTGTACAAAAAAATAAAAGGGTATGCACGGTACATTCAATATCTGTTACTGAGGTACTAGAAGTGGTGTTCCCATGACACCAGGGCAACAGCGTTTAAGAGTTACTCCTAGGGGCTATTCCTTTGGAACGACAACAGCTTGTTATAAGGGTGAGGGAACATACAAACACACACTCGCACGCAAACCCACACTATCACGCGCACACACACACGCATGCCACGGTCATTAATGAGCCAGCATGCAAGAACACCGTCCCATTTGCTCCTACGGAGAATCTAATCTCTATCGTCCCCTCGCACTTTGAAGGAATTGATGGATTCATGAGCAGATGTATAGGGTTGGAGCATCACAGTGGGAGAATAGTGGAGGGTGGGTGACAGAGTGGGTGTGTTGGTGGTTGTGGCGCGAGCTTAACAATAAGGCGGTAATCTATCCCTGGTCACCCCTCCTGTGGTTTGAACGTCGGCAGTGTGTCATCGTGTTCTTCGTCACTAAAGGTTACCTGTAACTGTGACTGAGAGAAGCTGCAGGCAGCTTCCTCTGCTCTGAGCAGCCAGACAGCGCCCTCTGCTGAAATGCTGCTGGGTTTCCAGCTGGGAAGGAAATGAAAAACAGAAAAGCTGCTGCAATCGAGTCCCTGTGGGCACCAGGTGCACAGGACCTCACACGCTCACTCGCACACTCAAACGCACACAAACGCACATCACTCAAGACTGCTGGCAAGAGATAGAAATTCATACCAGGACATGCAGGTACATCTCCGATATGACGCTCAGAGCTTTTATCTCATGACATCACAATCCAAAAGGGGAAAAGCGTGTGTAAATACAGGGATGACTGTCCTAAAACTAGACAATCGCAGCAGTGAAAGTTGACAAAGAATAATGGGTTTAATACTCACAGACGAGTTTAGCAGATAAAAAACACACTGTGACAGTCAGAGAGCTCCACACTGACAGCATTATGGATCCCTCTGCTGAGCAAACTGATGACAGCGCAGAGGAGAGACAAGGGCCAAAGTGGGCTAAAGGGTTAGCTAGATACTTGGCAGGGAGAAGAGGATGTACTGTTTGTGATTCTGTCCTGTTTTCTTCTTTTACTTCAGTACAAACTTCACCCCCCATCATGAGAAAGATGGAAAGGGTAAGAAAAAGAAAAGAGGAAGAGAGCAGTAACATGAGCCATTAATGTACAAAAGTGGGGCTTCAACCATTCTGTGTCTGTGCCTCTAGTGGTCAGAGGAGGACTGCAGGAGGCAGACTGTAAAGCCTCGTGTCAGAAATGCTTTTTTTCTTGTTTTCTTCTTTTTTAAACAAACAAACATTAACATCTAGAACCAGAGCAGATCAACTTTTCATTAAAACAACAACCAACTAAGGAAATAAACCAATCCAATCACTGAATCCTTGAGAACACAGTTATTGCTGACGTAGTGGGGGAGTGAAGGAGATGAGGGGATGGTGGGTGAGCAGGTGGATGATGGAGGCAAGGGTGTATTCTGGGTGGTGGTGGTTGGGGGGGTGGATTGTTGTGGTGTGGACAGGTCACTCCTGGGCTGGTTATGTGATCTGAGAAAAGACTGTAGAGCCACGTCAGGTCAAACTAGTGCTGCCGATGTACTGGAGGGTAGGGTTGTGTCTGATCCTGGGAGGCGGGGGTTGGTTTCCAGAGATGACGGAATGTGCTGACGGCGGTGGGGGGGGGGCTATTGGTCGGAAGGGATGTCTCTGTCGGCTTCGGCCTTAGTAGGTTGCCCTGGGGATGGGGCGTGAGGGGGGTGGGAGACGGGGGCGATGCCATGTGCCAGGGTTCCTGGAACCAAACTTTCAACGCCTGCGGCAGCTCCTGGGAGACCGCCTGCTGCTGCAACGTTGATCAGCCCCGGAGGAAATCTGACACAGAGCCAAACAAAATCAGATCAGGTTAAATTCAACCTTATCACCAATGAGGCAATCTCGGTCAATTCTCCGCTCACCTGTAGGCGGCTCCATTTAGTTCTGGGTGAACAGTAGCGGCCTCAATGCCGGGCCACTGAGAGGCTGCCATCAGATACTCCTTATTAACACAGTTCTTCAGACTGTCGGGGATACGCCCTGCAGTAAACAAACCAAAAAGTTTCGCTGTCAGATATGACCGACAACCTCCTTATTCAGCTACCGGATACATTTCTGGTTTAATGTTCTAGCAATATGAGTCAAAACAGTCTCAGCATGGCAACAGGGAACACGTTACTCCAATGAAGCCTGTGTATTCCAAACGCCTTCGATGCTTGTTTCCTGCGGGGGAACACAGCGGGTCTATGTGCCGCGCTGGAATGGTAGCGCTGTGCAGGGCGGCTGCTGTGTTCGCTTCGTATTACTCCTCACCCCCCACCCAATCCTGTGGCTTGTCATGTCTTTCACAAAGTGTGATGTGGACATTTATGTGCTTTTTGTGCAGAGGAGTTTTTTTGTTTCTTGTTCTCATGCTGTCCTACCATGGAAGCACAGCATGAGTAGAGGTCTCTTTTTTCCCTCTTGTACTTTCCCATTGTTGTGTATATTTCAGTGTTTTTCTGTAACGCTACCGATCTTCGACTTGTATCCCCATGTAATGTCTGTGTTGTGTCCCATTTCACTGCAGGGCAACCTGCATGTCGCGAATAAAGCTTTGATTGATTGATTCATCATACATGCTCTGTGTTTGGTGGTAGGCATTTCATTTTAAATTTTTATGTGTGGAAATATAATCAAGAATTTAAAAATTTGTGTTTTTGGAATTTTACTCTTTAACCTCTTCTCCCATAAAGACAATATTTGAGGACATCCCATGGACCCTTAATGAGTTTTGAGACCTCGGTAATAAAAACTTGGTTTTATGATCATTAGAAGAGTTTCTAGGTTTTTCCAAGGGTAGTGCTAGTAAAGTGTAAAGGCAGAGTTCCCCTTCACTAACATCTGATCCAAACTGAGTAACTTTGTCCTGAAAGCCGGTCTGAAATATGACAGTAACTGCTCAGTTCAAAAAAGAGAAACAAGGGGTACTCCTGGTAGCACTCTAAAACTCTATCACGCATCTTAAGAAAATCCAGAATTAGTCAGACTCCAGCTCTGATCCACTAATTCTGCACTTGTCCTAACCACAAAAAACCTGTATGCATGCTTAGAGATACAAACACTGGGCGATTCACAGAACCCAAACTGTCATTAGAAAAGTGATAGTTGCCAAAAAGTGAGGAGTGTCACATGATAATGCGTTCACTGCAGCGAAAGAAATGGCTTGATCTCATGAGATGAGTGTACACGTCTTACCAGTGATGGCCCGGCGCACCTCTCTGGCTGCCTCTTCACGAGCCTCGACAGATGCCTGCTCACTGTACCAAGATGTGTGCGGGGTACAGATAAGGTTGGGGGCATCCTTCAGAGGGCCTGTTGAAAAACTGGAGAAGAAAGTACAGGCTGATACAGAGAGAGCACTGAGGGTTTGCACCACACTTATGTATGAATGTAGCGGGCCAGTTAGAGCCCAATTCACTAGGGTTACCTGAAGGGTTCTGTCTCATGGACGTCCAGGGCGGCACCTCGTATCCGGCCTTCCTTTAGGGCCTGAGCCAGTGCTTTCTCATCCACCAGACCGCCTCTAGATGTGTTCACCAGGAAGGCTCCTTGGCGCATCTGTGTCATTAACAATATCATTCAACAATGTGGATGAGAGCTTGCGAGGAAAGGCTAAGAATTTCAATTTCCAGCAAAATGCAGTACAAACTGAAACAAATGAGCACTATTAAACTCTGATTAACACACACAGTCACACAATTACAAGGTTTGGCTCAGGAAAAGCTGCAAATGTTTGAAATGTCTGGCACATAGAAATTGTCACTCTCATTTAAAGTCCTGTCGATTATTTACTTAGCTGATGCTAGATAATGATTATGTTGAATTAATCCCACCAAAAAACTACAATTAATGCATTCAAAGACCCCTGCAGAAAAATATTTTTCATCCTCACAAAGAGCAATAAGGCAGAATTAGGCAGGAACGAGTCCTCAGATGTTACTGAAGTCATTTTGATAATAAACTTCTAATCATATGGATGTGACAAATACATCTAAAATTAATAACCTAACTGAACCAAATTATCAGCTGATGCAAGATAATATTTAGAGTAGTACGGCAGAATGCAGTCGTATCTAATCTCATCTAAAATAAACAACGCAAGCTACTCACAGGGTTTAAACAGATAGCAGAGGTATGTTGTCACTAGACAATCTATTCTAAACAAAACATAGCTGAGGTGGAAGTAATGCTACCCTTTCTGAAACCAACATTGTTTTGGATATTTGGAGTATGTTCACACACCTGTTTGATGGTGAAGTCATTAATGAGATGGTGGTTGTGCTCATTGAGGCTGCAGTGCAGGGACACACAGTCAGAGTGGATTAGCAAGTCCTGCAGAGTGGCCATTCTCTGCAGGCCGAGTGAGCGCTCCACGCCATCGGGCAGGTAAGGGTCATAAAAGATCACGCCAAAACCAAAGGCCTTTGCCCGCAGAGCTACTGCTTGACCAACACGTCCTGGAAGGAGGAAGGGGAGGTTAGGGGTATAAGAAGCCATTAGTGGTGCACAGGCTTATTTTAAAATTCGTCACATTTCCTTACTTTGATGCCACCCCTCACTACGCTTTTTACTCACCTAGACCAATAATGCCCAGCGTTTCCCCCCGGATACGAGCGGCGCCACCAGCCACCTCTCTGATCTGCTCCACGCTAGAAGCACGGGTCCCCTCCCTTAGAGCTTGGTGCATCCAGGTTACTCGCCTGTACAGGTTGAGAATCAGACATAGCGAAGTGTCCGCTGTCTCTTCCACTGAGGCTGCTGGCACGTTACAGACAGCGATGCCTAAATAACAGGTAGAAAAGAAGAAAGAAACACTAACTAAACCGTTCTGTTTTACTGTGTGTCACAGCATGGCTGTACAAGTCTCTGAAAATACAGTACAAATTTGATCCTCTCACCCAGCTCAGCGGCTGCTTTGACATCAACGTTGTCGAAGCCGGAGCCGATCCTGACAATTACTCGTAGGCCTTTAAACTTTTCCAAGTCATCTCTGGATAGAGTGATAGTGTGGTACAGCAGAGCGGCCACTGCCTCGTTTAGCACCTGTTGGAGACAGATGGAAATTTTAACACCTCGGTGTTCATCTCAGTGGACTGCACTTATCATTCTGTTACAAGGCTGCAGTGTTGTGCACAGATTTCGATTCCACTTGTGAAGGAGGTGCATGCATGCTCTCTTAAATAAATCATCAAATAATACAGCTGCTTCTTTACAAATCTATTGCTAAGTGCATTATGATAAATGAATAATGAAGTGAGGAAATAAAGAAAGAAATAATAAACTAAACTAATCAACTGCATTCATCTCCACTGTCTTGGGCTGCAGCTAGCGGTGCTAATCCTGAGTGACTTCACGTTGTTTGTACATGAAACACTTTTCCATCTGCTGCAGGTTCTGTTAAGAGCGATTCTCCAGCTCATAATGGAGTTTCAAAGCAAAGCAAGGACTAACAATCTCCAGCTGCAGCCCAGGATGGTGTAGATGGAATCTTTCCAACCATGGGACAGATCCTCTCTTAGGAAGCAGGTGAATGATAGTGAGGACCGCTACAATAGCATCCTGGCCAGCAAGGCAGCCAGCAAGAAAAACATGAGACAGGAAGGTCAGAGATAGTTAGTAACTGAGCCTTCTAAGTAAGGAAAAAAAGAAGTGAGAGGGTTCTCTCTGAGAGACTATGTAACATAACATAACATAAAATGTGCTTGTTAATATGTCTGAGCCATCTGTCACAGCCAAATCTGTGTGGGGGGGAATTTTTTTCTCCGCAGGTTTCTTTTGTGTAGACAGCTTAGATGCTGTCTGAAGTTTACAGCTCTAGGAAAAGGGAATGCAGCCTTTTTTGACATTTAGAAGGTTTTAGAAGAATGTTTCATGTGACATCAGAATGTCGTGCCTTTTTAACGTGTGTGCTTGTGTCTCCTCTACCTTTTCATGAATCTCTTGTGTAGACTGGGCATCACAGAAAGCCACTGTGGCCACATCTTTCAGGATGGGCATCTCCACAGTGCAGTCACGCCCGTCCAGCAGGGCCACCAGAGGCCGAGGGTGCATTGGCCCATTCAGGATTGGGGGTCGGATACCTGAGTCCGCCGGGGAGAAAAGGGACAAATGTGCATCAAATCAATCTGAAGCAAGAACCAGGTAAAAGTATCAAATTGCCACAGACGCATGTGAGCACTTGTTTTCAAACAGATTTTGTTACACAGCCTTTCTGCTTTTTTGCCCCCTTTCAAATGTAGCTTCCACATGACGTTTGACGTAAAGAGCTACCAGCTACTTGCATTTCAGAACCAGTAAATTTCAGCTGAAGGTTTGTGACTCAACAGTCTGCATTTCCCATGTCTGGACTATCCGACGTGATACAAGTCATCATACCCTCACAAAAAAAACCCTGCGCACATGGCTAAACAGAGCTAGACAATAATAACTCAAGACTTTTATGACTGTATTTTTCCAACACTTACACCAGAACCTTAAGGGAACTATCAAAATGGTGTGTTTAAGTGTGTGTGTGTTTATACCAAGTGTTTTAAGGTTACAAAAGCAATGTGTAACCATATCTATGATGGGGCATGGACAGTGTCCAGCCATCTGGCCTAGTTGGCATTGAACTCCAGCTCTGTTTAGGATGGCATGTAACCATTATACACCGTCAAGACTTCACAGATCCATCGCGTCCTGTTCAAATCTACTACTCATAAAGGGGAAGCTCGGACACTGGTTAATGAAAGAGAGGCTTTTAGTTAAGTGTTAATTCTGGGAACTTGGCCTGCCTACTGTATGAGCAGACGGGTGGGGGTAGGGACAACGGGGGTGAGGTGATGGGTGTATGATGACTGGGGGAGGGGCGGAGAAAACTGTGGGGTCTCTGGGAGGAGGTTGTGGGGATTGGAGAGGAGGGGGGGCCTGAGTCATGACCTAAATTCTCCCGTCTGGAAGAGTCCCTACTTCTTATTTTTCCTGTTGTACCCTTTTATTTCCCCAATCGCACACTCACAAACACCTCAGCAGCAAACATCTGCACAACTGGCTCATGTGCACTACGGTCAATATTGCACGATTACCACAAATCAGAGGGATCAATAGGGATGCCGCGAGAACCGATATGGTAGCTAAGAAAAACAGGAAGGACTTTGCATTCAAAGGTGGGCAAGCAAGGGATGATAAGTGCAACATGCCCCCTGCAAATTAAATGATATTTTTTAGAGAAAGGGAGGAAATACTTCCAGTTGAGCAAAGCACCTGAAAGACCAGCATCCAGATCGGTTCACGGAATTCAAGTTGAGTGGGTTTCACTTCATAGTATCAGCAAACAAAGTATGGTCCTTCTTAGGTTATCCTGAAATACACGTTAGCGTTTTGTTTGAGACAGCTGGCACTGCTGTTGTGAAATTAACTTTGTTTTATAGGCTGAAATGTTTGCAGTGGCTAACACTAAATGCTTATGCCAACATAATGTAACTGTAACATTAGTAAGCCACTCAGCAAACACCCTAACACTTCAGTCTGTGTCTTCTCAAAAAAGAAATTATAATATTAACATCTTAAATAAATGATCTGCCATGTCAGTGTTTTAACACAACATTTAAGTATGTTGGATAATATTTTTGTTTTTGGTATATAAAAATCATATTTTTACTGGTACAGACTATTCAATTAAATTATAAACGCCACATCTTTGCAAAAACAGCTACATCAGTAAAGTGTGTTTTACTCTTGCTCACTGTAGTTTTCTCACATGAAATCTGGATAAATCTTTCAGGAGAATCAGATCCAACACTTATTTCTCAGGACTAGAAGACAACAGGAGACTGTCCACTTGGGTAGAGCCTGCTGGAGGCAGGACACATGACGCCCACTCACTCGCTGTGGATTCTCTAGACAATTACCTGTGCTACTCACACATTTTGCTGCATTTAAGCCAGCTAAAGTCCACTTAACACCTGGATTGAGAGCTGGATAACCTGCCCAAATAATCTCTAGGGACGCGTGAAGGCGACTTTAACGTCTTCAGGCTTGGACTGACTCCACACATGCGCCAGCACTCACTATCTCAGTCCTGTTGGGTGACAGGTGTGTGTGCGCCTGCCCCCATGGTGGGGAGTGTGACAAGCAGGAACATTTACTTGGACAGAAGACAGGACGTAATGGTGAGACTGTTGAGGAAGAAAAGGCGCTGGTAGCTGGAAGGGGGGTGGAAAACAAATATTTGCGAAAGCTTCCTCTGACGCCTGAGCATATCTCAATTCATGAATAAAATGCACACAAGCTGAGGGGAAAAAGGTATTTATAAAGCCTGGTACACTCAATCTGATGCACACCATTTAGCAGTGTGATACACATTTGCGGCAGAAGGTTCAAGAATGCCGTCATGCTGACTGCAAACAGGCTAGAGAAAAAAAAAGACAAAAAACAAAGACTCTTACTATGCAGAAAAACCCAAATGGGTGCGTCACAAAGACTCCCTGTGTAAAAATATATATCCAAGTAGGCCTACACAGAGAGCAATCTGAGCAAAGGACATCGGTATACCCGAGGCCTACAACCAGCGAGCATGGCCGCACACACAATGCAATTCATTCAGTGATTCATTCATTCTCCCTCCCTCTCCCTTTCTTTCCCCTTACTCCCTCCTCCTCCTCCCCCCCCCCCCCCCCCTTCTGTAGTTAGAGTAAGAGGTGAGGGGGGAGGGGCAGCAAGCGATGATAATGCAGCAAGCAGCAGTACTCCACCCAGACACAGTGAGACCCACATACACACACATGCGATTATTCAGTTCCTTCTTACGCCTGCGACACCAACACACACTAAAGACAAAAAAGGAAAAAAAAGAAAAAAGGGAAACTGCACACACATAGCCGGCACCACACCCAGAGCCTAGATCCCTTCCCCCCTTCCACAGTTCACAAATTTCAAAAACACATGCCGATATAGAAAACACATGAGCACCGGGGCTAACCTTGCATTATGAAGTCTGTCAGCCTGTCTTCCTCTCTCTCTACCCTCGCCTTGCTCTCCCTCTATTGCTCGTTTTTTTTTTCCTCCCTCTCTCTCTGTTAGCCTGCTCTTGGCTGACTGGATCCCAGCTGTCATCCACGCCCAGCCCCTCCCCCACAGCCTGCCTCCAATCACCGGGCGACTCTATTGAGAGCCAGCCAACCAGCACTAACCTCATTAGCATAGCCCAAGCTAAGGCTGAGAGCGGTTTGGGGGGCTGTTGTCGTTTTTTAAAGAGACAGCTGGCCCGTTTCCCTGTAGCTGCGGCCACGACCCTTCACCTTGTCCTCTCTCCCTTTCACCCGTCTCCTGAGACTCTTCCAGACGCTTCCCTCCATTTTAGCGCACCGTTATGTCTCATCACTATCATCAACTCTCCACTCTCCAACCACTGTATCTCTAGAAATCTGCAGTGCAACATCTTCAAATGCATTTTGCTAAAAAGATCCAAGTTCACCTATTTTTCTCACCTAAAAATCGAAACAATTAATTTCACCGTGACTGTGTGCATCTGCCCATTCTGATGGATATTTCAAATTCTTTACTACTGTCCGCCTTCGGAGTTAAAACCCTTGTGAGTTGTGGCTTAAAAGGTGGTTTTCTCATGAGGACACAGCATGTAGTAAATCTCTTCTGCAACCAAGTATTAAAGATTATTTCATAAGAAACTATCATTATGTGCAATGGCACAGGAACATTACAAACAAATGTTATTATACTTCCTCAAAACACTTATATATATATATATATATATATATATATATTTTTGAGAATCCTACATATATATGACTGTAATGCTTATAGTCTCACCCTCACAAATGCGGTCGAGTCTCTGCCGCTTGATTTGTTTGTGCTTGTCCATCAGAGCCATACACCAAGCAGTCTATACCCAGGGACACAGAAAGAACAGATCCAAGTGGTGGCAGGGTCCCTTTAATGATGTCCACGTATTTTCACCTGCGTACAAGAATCCAGCCAAAAATGAAAAGATGAAAAAAATTGAAATTTTAAATGCATCCTTATGTTGACACCTGCATTAAACCCAACTTGCAAATGAAAAGTAATGAGGATTTTAGAATTCAAAAAAAGAGTCACTTTCTTTTTAAACACATAGAATTTGGAGTATTAGAAGTTAGCCATAATCAAACTTGCCAGGAATGAAAACACTCTCAAGTGAAACTTTTTTTTCACAAGATCAAGTGATAACTAAAGCTAAAAAGTTACAGGACTACGGTTTTGGGGGCGTTGGGGGAAATATACTGTATATTTACCCCCAGAAACTTATTATAAGGATTTATTAGTACAGCTGCAGGGTTTAGACAGACACTCACCTGGAGAATAGCGTCTGTTGCACCAGTCAGCTTCACAACTTAGTTTACACTGTAAACAAAGCAGAGATAAAATTACTTTAGGTGATAATAATGCGAAACAGTGACGCTGCAGGTGGCTCATTAAAATAATAAAAATAATAATAATAACTGAATAAAACTCGACACTTATAACATCGCATGCACAGCAATTAAAATGATATGGCCATCATCTAGTGGCAAAAGTATTTTGAGAGAAGTAACTTGCGCTGTACAACTCGCATAGTTTTTTCCCCCCCTTCTTTTTCACAGTTACACTCGTTCGTGTTCCCCAACTTTCTCCTTAACTTTACTACAACAACCTAGGCACACAGTACGAATAAACAGTACGAAAGGACACTCTTGATAACTTTTTGGTTATAATATCCCCAACGGTTAGCTCCCAAATTACCGTTAATGAACTAGTTAGCTTACAGTGCTAGCTCACTCGTTTCTACTCTATCCAGAAACACCGGAACGCTTACAATGAAGGATAACATTCATCCGTTAAATGCAAACGTTACATTTATTGACTCATATACGCAGATGACATTCACTAAAGTCCACTCCGAGTTAGTTCAGCTAGCATTAACTTTTGAATCGCAATCCGAGCTATCGCTAACTAAACACATAGCACAGCAGCTAGCTGCGCGACGGTGGCTAGCTAACCCAAACACAAACACTTGAGGACTCTCTAACATTTTAGTGGCAAGTTCAAACTCCCGCCAACTTTCGAGTACACGTTGTTTTTGATGTTATTTACTTCTCATTAACTCGTGAATAGTGTTGCTACAACCCACGTCCACAATTACATGAGGCGTTTGAAGCGTTGCTAACGTTAGCTAGCTATCGCCGATAACTAGCGTGCAGCTGAGTGTGTGGGAGATGAGAACGGAGGGGGAGCCCATTTCGTCCGATCTGTTATCAGCGAAGAGCGCTACAATGTGAAATATCTGACCCAGAAGCTTTAAAATCATTAATTCTTCGGGGAAGGAACAATCGCCCGTATGCTTGATTTGAACCACATCTACTTTGTGAACTAAAAAGCGAATCTTGTGAGGAGAAATGATAATTATTTACCCCGAATAAACTCTTTGAGGAGTGCTCAGACAGTGTGCGTGCGTCGGCGGTGTTCCCTCTCTCCCGATCGCCATGAAATTAGACAAAGAGGAAGTGGCTTGTCGATGTGGGGGTCAGACAGTGTGCGAGAAAGCATCCTTGGACTGGAAGGAGCGCCCTCACCTTTCAAGGCGGAACGACAAAGACGCGCAAACTCTAGTGCAACAAGTCTGCAGGCAGCTATCAAAACTTTCTGCTTAAACTTTAACTTCGTGTGCAGCGTTCTTACACATACACCCGCAGACCCGATTCTGCTCAATTTGTAATTCGGTTACAGCTAGCTACAATATAGTTTACAAGAAAAACATATTTTCTCCCCGAGCGCGAAATGTAGGTGTATGTGTGTCAATATCTATGTTAACTAACCCAAACTGGACTATACAGTATATCCATACAGCACGACTATTATACTGAGATCAGCCACTAGGTGTCACAATAATCCAATTATCTACTGCCCCCTGACTTCCTTTATGTTGGGTCCAAGCATGAAACAACATTCATATTCATTTAAGAAGAAGAAAAGAAGGACAAGACACTTTTTGGGAAAAAAAAATAATTCTATTAAATTTATTTGTACATAAATTGTGCAACAAGTATATTTCCAGCCAAAGAAATCATTTCTTAAAAGCCTCACTCTTTCGTTACATACACTCTCAGAAATGGCTGGACGCATGTACTCACTCAAACCACTGTACAGCCCGTTACATTGTGCCCTGTGAAGACCAGCTGCAGCACTCATACGACTGACCACTGAAGTGTATGTGCCTCGAATTCAGAAATATCTCAATCAGTGCAAACAGGAGCCTGGCTGTGAAAAACAAGAGCACAGCACCAAGAACTCTGTATTTTAAGCTTAAGGCATGGTCAGTTTATGTAAGCCGTGTCACTGTTAACAAGATGTGTCAATGTCAAAGCAATTACACAAACTCCAAAAAGATAATGTAACGTAGAGGGTGTGTTATGTCGTTTGTGCCAGAAGAAAAGCAGAATATATCTGAAAAGTTAGAACAGCAGTAAAAGTGAAGAGGCTTTAGGCGAGATTTTTAAAAAGTGGAATGTATCCTGTTAAATACACAGAACAATTAAATATGGATACTTATTGTATGGGCTTTTTTTTTTTAATCTTACACACAGCAACATTTTAGCTACTGTTAAACAGCTCACATTTAATTCAGTCAGCCAAATACAAAAGTAGTCTACTCGAGTATCAGAAGCAGCACTGAACAACAATCGGTCTCATTCAGTTACTGGCATTTAGTGTGCGTCATGTAATAGAAACATTCTGTCAACCTCTGGCAATAAAGTTCTTTGATAAGGATATGTAAGGCCATCAAGATGCAAACCAGTGGCTTATGCTAATTAAGACTTTTCTTAATATCAAATATTAGTCAAAAATCTGTGCGCATTAAATCTTGCTTATTCGCTCATGCACATTTCCTTAAGGAGTGCTTCAACAGGCCAGCGCTAACAAAATTTGTGCAATTTTGAATAGTGAGCAAGCTCAAGTGTTATGATCGCAGCAATGTCATTGGATATTAGCCTCCCACATGGGGTCCTTGGATCTTACTTTTAAACTCTGGACATTTGTATAGAGAGGGCAGCAGGTTTCCACCAACTGCCAGAAGAGCACGTTATATTAAAAAGAAAATATAAGCCTGCAGGTGTGCTTAACATGGATATTGATGCAGTTATAACACTGAGAGCACCAAGGAGCGATCAGTTTTCTTCTATAAGGTTCAGATCCAATTCTGTACAGTCTCTTTCAAAAACAATCTTTTGTCCTCCATCTGCAGGCCTCCTTTCGTCTTCCTCTTCCTCACTTTCACTGAGCGGCCCGATGCTGGCTCTTCCCAGAAACTCTGCCGGAGAGAAAGCTGAACGTCGTTCCACCTGTGAGGTCACTGGAATCAAACCGCTACCTGGTCCATATGCAGGGCTCTCACGATTACCAATCTAAGCAGGAAAAACCATGTGCATCATGATCATCATGTTACTATTTTTATAGACAAAAATAATTACTGTCTTGCGTCCTTGCATCAAATAATAAGTGATAAAGATAAAGTGGTAAAACATAAGTGATGAGATAAAAGCAAAAAAAGAAAAAAAAAAAAGATCACAAAAGGTCTCAAAGAGAAGGCTACATTTAAGGAAAGTAGTGAACTTGATTGCTCACCAATACTATTAGCCTCCGTCACAGAGGTACTGTAACACTGATGGACCACCTTCCTTGCTCACCTGTGTCATCTTGCTGAAGTCGAGGACTGGCCTTGGGTAGGGCAGAACATCTGGGTCATGGCGCCTCTTTAAGCGAGGTTTGCGCATGTCACAGGGCTGCGAGTGGCAACGTGGCAAAGCAGGGTGGAGGCCACGCCTAGATGAGGATGGTGTGCTGCAGGCTGAAGTAGGAGACGGAGACAGCGCTGGGTGCTCCAAGTCAGAACGGCCATATTTCAAGGCTGAACCTGCACAGGGTTGGGGGGGCAAGGGCACCGTAGGAGATTTCTGAATGTGTACAGGGGAGAGGGAGAAGCGACGCTGCAGCACATAGTGTGAGGTCAGCGGGGCCGGTGAAGAAGAGCACGAAGAAGGCGTAGCAAAGGATGCAGAACATGCTCCTTTCAGTGTATCGCAGGGGTCCCATGGGAAGCCCCATGATATCAGGGAGTCAGACGATAGCGCTAAGCTAAAGAAGGTAGGACTAGCAGATGAGTGTATGGAGGAAGAGGGGAAGGAGGAACTAGGACCACAAAGTGGCAAAGAGCTGGCTCCAGAGCCTGAACTAGATGCTCCACCACTGTGACAGCTACGTTTCACTGGGGTCCAAACCCTTGATGCGCTGGGATGCCAGGTGGTGCGGCACTGAGACAGATCCTCTGGAACAGAGAGGGACCGGCAGTGGCGTTTTGGAGGTGGCGGAGGTGAACTTTGGAAAGCCTTGAAGGGACGTTCTGGTCTCTGGAGTGATTCTCCAGATTGAGAAGTAGGCCATAGTGAATCAAGTCCACAGGAGTCATCCAAAACACTGGCAACAGATGATGGATGTGTAGTTGAGGTGTAGCTCTCTGAAAATGCCAAAAAGATAAACATGAGGCCAATTTCCCCACTGGTCACAAATGTTGCTCTTAACTCACTAAACTTGCCTTGTGTTGTTTTATGAGCACTCCACGAGACAGTGGGACTGGAGCCCACTGTAGGTAATGACTGTAACAAACAGAATGACTTGTTTTCAAAATCAGAAGTGAGAAAACCAAGTCAATGAAACAAAATCAGTTTGAAGGACAAGACTTTGTTCCATCTAAACCATCCAACTCACCACATTCACACTGAATGAGAAGGCCTTGTGATAGGGTTCTTCTAAACTCTGCTTACGAAGTTGCTCTGTTATAAGAGTCACCATATTTGTAGCTATGATCCAGGGAGAGACATGGAGATGAGGAGATTTACCAAGGGCAGTGAAAGTGTCATTAGTCAGAGTTCTGGCGTGGTTTGTGGCGTCCCCTCTACACCTCAACCAGCCAGACTGACCAGGTTCCTCACTTTGCCACCAACATCTTTATGCAACCTAGAGAGGCAGGTGAGAATAGATTGAAACAAATTAAATAAGTGGTTAGACAAACTGCAGAGAAATCAAACTAGTTTAGTCATTGTGGGGCAGAGGGTACTTTCTAATGTTTGTTTTTCTGTTTGGGAAAGCCCACAGCAAGAGGAACAGAAAAGCTGCACACCAAACACTGACCACAGGTCTATGTGAACCAAGCTAGGGCTTATAAGTTGCCCTTTCATTCATGCAGGAGCAGAAGTTTATGCTCACTAAGGCGAGAATCACACATGGACATGAGGTGACCCTGAACAAAGCAGCACGTCACATTTCATCAAATTAAGTTCATATTGTCATTCCAAATGGGACTCCAAAGAAAATTTTATTTCGAAGGAGATGCAGACTACAACTCAAGTGAAAACTTTTGCAATCAAGTCAGTAGGGTCCAATAAACTGAAATGACAAAAGTTGTGAGTAGTAAAGAATGGAAGGGGGAGGGAAAGACTAAAAGGGAAAGGATGGAGGGGGAAGTGTGTGAAAAATGAATGGGACAGGGGCTGGAAGCATACCATAGTATCTTTGTAAAGGGGACAAAAGAATAGTGACCAGGTCTCAAGGACTTACTTGAGGCCAAACCAAATACAGTCCTGAACTACTCTACTTGTAATCAAAAACTTAAAAAAAAAAAAAAAAAACATTAGTTACTGAATGCACAAACACCTGAAGATTCCCCTGCAGTAGCCCATGTATGGAATCCCAGGAAGTCTATTACTCAGTGCTGTACATCTCAAATTGAAAGTAAAAGACACAGAATGACCGTTGCATTAAAATGTAACATGACCCATTAGCCTTTGGACTTCTGTTTAAAAGAATGTGTAGAGCACATGTAGGGTGGAAAACCCCCCTTCAAAAAAACCAAATATTAATCTAGCAACTTTGAGGCCCTTTGATGGCATTTATATTTCAGCTCACTTAAGAGACTTTCGTTCAATCACTGTTGAGTCAAGATGTGGCCTCCAGGGCCTTCCTCCTCCTTGTGGCAAACAGTGCATTTGCTAGCCTAGTTCCACATGCCACAAGACATTATTTAAGGGGCACAAGACCAAGCTTTTTCCACTGTCATGTCCTGAACACAATCAAGAGCTGTCAAGTAACTAGTATAAAACTTTAGCATCACTTTTCAGTGTGACTAGCAAACATACATTCGATCAGCATAAGAAAAAAAAATATAGGACGCTGTCGAAATGACAAGAAACCTCTAGCACAGCCACCTTGATAAAATAGCTTTGACTTAAGGACACTGTATTTAAAAAAAACAAAATTAAAAAAAAATATTTAAAAAATGGAAAACAAGCGAGTTTAACACAGTGTTGCGCAGCTTACTCAAACCACGTTTCTGCCCATCAGCTAAAATTCATGAACTGCAATCCAGCTGTTGTTCGTTACAATGTAACACATTAAAATAATGCTAAACTTACAGGATCGATAGGATTCCGATTATAGCCGGTGAGCAAGGTGGTATGTGGTAAGCTAGCTCACGAACACGATGCAGCCAGTGAAGCACCAAGTTGTCAGCTAGCTCATAGGATAAATGCACTAAAATTACTAGCGTCAGTTTATTACAATAGATCTGATTGCGACCGGTTAGAGGCTTGTCATTCCAGTCGGTTATAGCTACGTTTTGTAAGGCCAGTATGAAAATTTGCGTTCCTAAATTTAACGCTAACCCAACAGTCTATGTCTAAATCACTTGTAGCGTTAGCTTGGTCAGGCAGCTTGGTTGCAAGCTAGCATGCTACAGCTGTCTTGATGTATTACCTGCATTCAGGCGTTCCTAAGCAACCAAAGCTGCGCAGCGAGTGCACCGGGTGGCGAGCAGATTAACTGAGTATTTATAGCTTCTGGACGATACCAATTGAGAGGGTGTTTTTGTCACATGCCTTTACAACTGGTGATTCAAGAGATGCTTAAATGAGGTTTAGACATACCAAAAATGTATAACGTTTACTATTGTTTTTTTCTGTTGTTTTGGAGGAAATTAAACTGAACTCACAGCAAAACACATTGCAATTATTTTACGAGCTTCTGTCACTTTGACCGTCCCACAGTGACACCGTTCTGGTTAAAGCGAGAGCGTAATTTCAAATCTTCCTGTCTAACAATAAAGGCAAATGTATTTTATAATATAGGTCGAATAATAAAATATTTATTAAATTTAGATACCCTACCTTACCTGTGACAGGGGAAAAGAAAAGTTAAAACTACAAAGTGTTTGAACTTAGTGGGAAGTGAACTCAGCTCTGCCACCGACGCATGCGTATTGGGTCAGTTAGCGAAACAGTTTTCCATAAGTTTCTAGTCAATAGCTGTTATAGTTTATGGCATTGTATTTGTATCTGTATTTGGTATACGTGAAATTAAAAGAGCCAGAGATTAAGTTGTCATGGCGCAAGAAGAACTTCGGAAAGAAGAAACTCTTGCAATGAGGAATAGGCTAATCGGGTATGTAAGATGAAACTTGGTGTTTTCTTGGTGCTTGCTCACAGGCTTATTGTGCATATAGTGCAAATGACACGTATTGATTTCTTTGATTACAGACAGTCATGTAAACTGTTTTATTCAGAAGACCCGGTGAAAATAGTAAGAGCACGAGGACAGTATCTATTTGACGAAAATGGCAAACGCTATTTGGACTGTATCAGTAACGTCCAACATGGTAAAACATTATCATCCAGTCTCAAGTCCGTTTTTTCTAACCAATTAAAAAAATACAGTGTATTACACTTCTGCCACCTAGTGGCAGGACGTTTTAACGCCCTTACTGACATGTTGTATGTATGTTTTTCTAAGTGGGTCATTGTCACCCCGCCATCACAAAGGCTGCAGCAGCTCAAATGGACGTCCTGAACACAAATTCAAGATTCCTGCATGACAACATAGTCCTGTATGCTGACCGCCTGGCTGCTACCCTCCCCCAGAAACTGTGTGTCTTCTACTTTGTTAACTCTGGGTGAGTATTCTGTTGCACGCTCATACTCCTTAAAAAAAGCATTCTCTAAAGTACAATTACATCTTTTTTTTCCTGATAGTTCAGAGGCCAATGATCTTGCCCTACGCTTGGCACGTCAGTACACCCAACATGAAGATGTCGTAGTTCTTGACCAGTAAGTATTTTGCTCCATTGCAGCCCTTTCACCCCTGCAATTACACGTGCTTTTCAGTTATAATGAGCTCTCCTTCTACACTAGTGCATACCATGGGCATCTAATGTCTCTCATCGACATTAGCCCTTACAAGTTCCGGAAACTGGCGGGACAGAAAGAATGGGTTCATGTGGTGTGTAAATTTAGAAACCTATTATCACAAAAACTGCTACCCAGCAATAGACTCCTGCTGATCTCAAAGAACATGTTCTTTCATCCTCCCAGGCACCTCTACCAGACACTTACAGAGGCATATACAGAGAAGATCACCCCAACCCAGGCCAAGCATATGCTGATACAGTAAAAGACCTTATAGAGGATGTTCACAAAAAAGGCCGTAAGGTACACTATAACCCAGTTCCATGCAGGCTCAATAAAATCTCTACTACACACGCTCAGAACAGTGCTAATAATAAGCACATTACACTTATAGTGCATATTTATTATCTGTTTTTCTTTAGATCTCAGCCTTCTTTGCTGAATCCCTGCCCAGTGTTGGTGGACAAATAATCTTGCCCCAAGGATACTTTCCTAAAGTTGCAGAGTGAGTAATTCTTCAGTTATCTGGTTGTTTTTGCTCAGCTGGTTGTACAACAATGAAAGTGTGGTGCCTCCTTGTCGTATTCTCCACAGATATGTGCGCTCAGCTGGTGGCGTGTTTGTGGCAGATGAAGTCCAGACAGGTTTTGGGCGTGTGGGACATCATTTCTGGGCTTTTCAGCTTCAGGGAGACGATTTCTGCCCAGACATTGTGACCATGGGCAAACCGATGGGCAATGGGCATCCCCTGGCATGCGTAGCAACCACTGCAGAGATAGCTGGAGCTTTTACAGCCAACGGAGTGGAGTACTTCAATACGGTGACTATACAGAAACCTTAATGTAGCATAAATTAATGCCCGATCTCCACACACAACCAGGTATTTGATAATAATAGCTATTTTACCATTTTACCATTAATATTAAAATGACATTAAGAGAGAAATGTCATTTTAAGACTTAAAACGTACATTTCACTCACAGTTCCTGTGTTACTTTTAAATATAATGCTTTTATGCATATTCTAAAGATAAATCACTCATTTTACTCTCCAACTTCATGCAGTTCGGCGGGACTCCAGTTTCATGTGCAGTTGGCCTAGCAGTCCTTGATGTGATCGTGGAGGAAGACTTAAGAGGAAATGCTGTGAGGGTCGGAGCCCACCTAAAAGATTTGCTCACAAAACTGAAAGCACGACATGAAATAATTGGAGATGTCAGGTAAGGATGCTATGTCAGCGGTATCCTGCAGTTCATAGCACTTAAAAAATAACTAATTGAGCTGCCGTATAATGAAGTCCAGTGACTCTACTAATTAAAGCTTGCCTACAGACATGTCCATGTTTACAGTGCCTCGTTGACATCTCACTTTTATTTGCAGGTGTGGTGTTTTGATCTTACTTAATCTAAAAATGTTCAATTATTCAAATGTATAGAAATTGTCCTCCATACCCTATTATACATATATTTGGTAGTGTTTACCCTTTGCAGTATAAAAAGCTAGATATGAATGACAAAAATCTCAGATTTTCAGACATGGACTGCAAACCGCTGCTAACGTGAATACTTAACATGTAAATATATTTGACAAGTATGCTAATTCTTTCATAATTCCAATAAAAGGCCATGTCTTTATTTCTGTAGAGGTGTTGGACTATTTTTGGGAATTGAGTTGGTGATTGACAGAGAGAAGAAGACTCCTGCCACAGAAGCTGCAGCGCATGTGGTCAAGAGGTGAGGGACTGCAGTGCAACATATTAGTTATCAGTTAGTTTTTACATTTTATGTTTTTTAAAAAAAAGCTTACTCCCCAGTGCTGTTCTGTGATTGGAGTTTGTCCTCTTTATATCAGGTTGAAGGAGGAGGATCAAATATGTGTCAGTACTGATGGCCCATGGGAGAACGTCTTGAAGTTTAAGCCTCCCATGTGCTTCGGCATGGAGAATGCAGAGCTGGTGGTGCAATGTATTGATCGCATCCTTACAGGTTAGCTGACTAACATTGTAAACAAGGTTATATGCATGCTATCTACTCAGTCCATAAAAACCTCAACACCAAAATATAACCATTTCATTTTTTTCAGACATGAAAGCCAGTGACCTCAAACTGGAAAAGGAAGACATCTAAGGTTTGTCAAACCTGTAGAAAACATTTTAATTGCATCAGACAGAGTCAGGTGGTCACATTCATAATATTTAGAGGTAGAGATTAAAATCTGTTCTTGAGGCTCCAGTAGACCAAACAGCTTCACAGAACATGTTGCCTCTTCCACTCAACACAGACTACTGTGGGGGTTCACTTTAGAGAAGTTGGACTTCTATCTGGAAATTAATAATTCAGAGAATATCAAAGCGGTGACAGTGAATTTTAAATAACGGTACTGCTGGATCAGCGTCGTCATTCGTTTCAAACTATGCCCATTTAAAGTGAAATATCAATGCAAATGTTTTAGTCATTCTCATTTTCAACAGATCATACCAGTCACCTCTCTGATGACACCCCACAGACTGGAGGTAAACACTACAAGCCACAACATATCATTGCCACCTGGGAAATGTAGTCTACCAGAAGATGACATTTTGAAATTCCACACTTTTATAATACAAAATAAATAAATTAAAGAAAATATTGACAACTTTTTTTTTTTTTTAACTGTAATCCTGGTTCTTGTATCATTTTTCTGCTGACAGCAGTTCACATAATCAGCTGTGACTTAACACTGATTGGCAACATGTTCTTAATACACAGCATGGTAGAGTGAAGCACTTACCAGACAACTATAACTCCCGGACACATTCACAAAAATTGCTCAAGTATTGCAGTTTAACATCTAGTGGGGTGGGTGTTACACTCAGCAAGTTATCCTGCAGGTAGTGAAGCCCTCTCCCACAGCTTCCCATGGAGATGTTAACATTACTTGAGACGAAACAAGCAAGCCAGTTAACAGTACAAAAACATTTAACGTTAACTTTACAAATAATAACAGAAAGATCCATGTGTAATATAAACCAAAAGTTTATTTCTACCAATTTGCCAAAGACACTAGAGGAATGAATTTCCAGTGAGAGAGGGAATACCCTCTTACATTTAACAGGCTTGCGTTCAGTTGAATAACACTAGTAAAGCCACTTAAAAATTGCAGACATGATGGGGGAAGAATCTCCTTAAAAGCCAAAATAACAAAAACAACAACAACAAAAAAAACAAAACCAAATAATTGCTGGTTGTCTTTGTCTACAAGGCCTTCTGCAAATATTTATTTGACACTCTTACAAAGAACCCTTTGATTAGTATAAATCCCTTTTTTTTTTTTTTTTAAACCTCACCCCACATCTGAAGCCATGCAACTCACATCCAACACTCAGCATGGGAGAACAACAAAATCTATAAACACCAAAACAAAATGAAGAAACAAAAAAAAAAAAAAAAAAAAAATAGTTTTATTCGCGAGCTTTAAAAGCTCTTGCTCATCTGTAAATCCAGTAGACATGTAAAAATACAACCATACAATACATTAGATTCAAAAAGGTACCAAAAAGTACAGTAAAAATAACACTTCCATCACTGGAAATGTAAATGGACACAAAAAAAAACAAAACAAAAAACAATATAAAATAAAAAGTGGAAAAGTGACATTTGCTTCCCCAGTTCCTCACTTGATCTGTACAAATGGAGCATGAGTCCAAATTTTCTGCCAACTCCAAAGGAAAAGCCAGAGCCCATGTTCGCTGTAGTCAGACCATGGATCTCTTTTTCTTATTTACTTTAGACCTTGAGAGAAAAACACGGTGCTTAACGTTACTGAGAATAAACCAAATGCGGCATGCAGTTACACAAAGACAGACAGGTGCATGAATGAGTTTGACTGGTCAGTGATGGACAGACACACTTTTTGGACGGGGGCAGGGGCTGGGAAGGGAGGGGGACACGACCTCTAGCTGTTACACCTAGCACTTTGGTGAAAGGTGAAACAGTCCTTTATTCCCGCTTTCAACCACCACAAACTCGACGCGTACTGATCAAACAGTCGCAGTACAGGTTCATCTAAAGATGGCCGACAGGTGGAATGAATCCATCTCTAATGATCACAGACCCCACAAGGCGGCCTACCCTAACCCCACAACAATGCTGGAATGGACTTAGAGTAGATGGAGATCTCTGGGGTCAGAAGGCACTAATGGTTACAGCTATGTTCTCATACTACCACGGATGATGCAGAAATGCATACCTGCACTATGTGTGATCAGTATGGCTTGTAGCTACTCTGGTGCCCTCCACGTCTTGGAGTTTTCCCATAGCTTGTATTGCCCTGGTCTGGAGGACAAGAGAAAAAGGGACTGAGTTCTTCTGTACAAAAAGGAGGACCAAGAAAATAAAGTTTCTCTCATTCTGTTTCTTTTCCCTGGGGCCACTTATCGCTTACTGTAATCGTAGCCACCCCCATAGCCGTAATAACCAGCAGAGTAGTCATAGCCACCATAGCCACCATATCCGTAGCCTTGCTGTCCATAACCATAGCCCTGGTTGTATCCCTGGTTCCAGTAGTTGTTGTAGCCTTGATTCCAGTTCTGGCCCTGGCCTAGAAATAACAAGTAGAAAGCTTTTGTCACAAGTCTCCAGAAACAAATTTAGGCCATGATTGAAATCAAGAGTCTTCTGAAGTGCACACAGATTTCGTGCTTACCTCCACGTCCTCGCCCACGTCCACCGTATCCACGGGCACCGTACTGCTGCTGCAGGTAGACCTCTTTGGGCTGCGCGATTTTAATTTCACACTACAATGTCACACAAAGAGCATCGTGTTAAACGTTTGCAAAGACTTATAAATCTGGCTAACTAAATTTCAGCCGGCAAGCTTGCTGTGCCATTACCTTGCTACCACCGACATTGTGGTACTTCTTCTCCATGACTTTCTTCACCGAAGCCTCTTCTTTGTACGTGATGAATACGAATCCCCTCCTCTTCTCTGTCTTTGGGTCCTGCGGAAGCTCTATGGTGTCAATCTACAAACAAAGAAATCAGAGTTTTGTAGCAGCCACCTCCAATATACCCACTTAATTCCATTAGATGCTGACAGGTGCTTCTAATGTACCTCTCCAAAGGTCCCAAAGTACTCCTCAATGACCTCCTTTGAAGTATCAGGGTTGAGTCCGCCCACAAAGATTTTCTTTACTGGATCCTTCTTCATGGCCATGGCTTTCTTGGGGTCAATCTGTCTCCCATCTAGCCTGTGCTCCTTCTGTTCAAGAACCTATTAGACAAAGAAAAAACAAACACATGTAAAATTGCCCACATTGTGAAAATATGCCTCACGTGTCCACATAATTACATAACTTACCTTTTCTACGCTGGCTGCGTCTTTAAACAGAATGAAACCAAAGCCTCTTGACCGGCCTGTCTGCTGGTCCATTTTGATGGTGCAGTCTGTCACTTCGCCAAATTTAGAGAAGTAGTCTTTAAGATCCTTCTTGCTTGTGTCCCAGCTGAGACCGCCAACAAACATTTTCCTGAGCACAGGAGAAGGGACACTGTTAGCAGCTGCAGGCACCCCCCCACTAACAAGCTTCACACAGTAGTGGTAGTGGGTAGAACCAGGGGTGTAGATATACAGGCTGTCCCAAAACATCTGGTGACCCAGTAATGTAGGGGGGTAGGTAGGTAGCACTTGCTTTAGCTTTTAGCCGTTAGCCATCTTTCAAGGCCGGTTTAATAAAGTGAGAAATCCCCATGGTAGAGGCACAGCACCCACCCCGTATCTGCTGCTTTTCTAAGCAACTATATATTAGATTTAATCTTTACAGTGGCGCCCATCCCCCCCCTCTCCGCGCTGCACATGGCGCCAACAAAAGGCCGGTTGAACAAAGAGCCGTGGCAAACCGCTAGCGCTCATTAGGGACGCCTGCTTCCTTCACAGATTCACAGCAGGCCTCTTAAACTCACCCGGCATCCTCCTCGCCCTTGCTGGCGTCGATCTGGCCTCCTTCCGTGCCGCCGTTTTGCGAATTGTCGTCGTCCTCGGGCCCTGCGTCCTCTCCGCAGTCATTCGCGGCGGCGCCGTCGTCGTCGTTCCCCTCCTCAGTGAGGCCGGCTCCGTTAAAATCATCGTCGACTTCGTGGCCGTTTTCCGATGTTTCCATGTACTGTTGCTCTGACTCAGACATTTTGCACAATTATACCTAAGTCCCCCAACACAAACAAGATAGAGTAAGGAATTAGTGATACAGTTGTGGGGGTTATATAATGTGTCATGCCGTGCATGCCTCGCCATTTCCATGGTGCCAATACGTGCTTTTCCCACCATTTTGGCCGGCGCGATCGCGTTCCCTGCATTCAGAGAGCCCCGCTTATTACCGAGTGCCGGGAAATGGCCACAGAGTTACGTTCACTTACACATCACAGTAACCAAACTGCATCTTTAGCGCATTACTGCCAAGGGCAAATATTAGAAAAGTTGTACACATATGTATCGCGCTGATAAGCCGAGCCGGGACTATGCAACTCAAATTCGCAGTTACGTAATGCCGAGGCCGATACGGCCGCAATATCAGTCTACAGTTTTAATAACTACAAAAATTACCTGCACGTACCCCAAAAAACAACTGTTTAAAAAATAGATAGATTACAAGAATCGCATTACTTACGTGACAATATAATGAGAAAAAACTAATCAGGCTAATGAAATACAGAAACGTACTTACTAATCACACAACCGGAGAGCTCTCTTCAAGATGGATTCTCCCACACGACGGCAACTCGTGGTTGGTTTTCTAGAACCAGCAGGAGAAAAAAACGACCTTTTTGCGCAGAAGCCCTCTGATTGGAAAATCTCTGCTGCCATTCACGGCACCGACCAATGGCATGTAAGACAGTTTTTTTCTGTTTTTCTACAAAAGATGTTCACGCCTCGAGAACTCAGGAAGGAACTCAGAGTACTTTCAGAATGGTGTGTTCACTGCTCGGTAATTTCAGCTCCACTCAAGGAACTTGGTCTGAAAATTACCAGTGAAGTTTTCATTATTAATAAAAAAAAAAATCATAAAGTGACGTCATCAAGTTATATCCATATTCATAGAGTGCAAGATATAGGTAAAACAGCTCAGATAAAGTAACAAAACACACTGGCACAGTAATCCATTAATAATCTATTTTTTCCTTATTGATTATTTAAATAGGGAAGTAGCCCTGAACCTTCACTCAGTTTAATTCTTTTGCTCTCACCTGTGAAGACTTGTGAAGGAGGCTTAGAAAACACAACAGGGCCCAAACTACAAAATCCAAACCACTGACCAGCGGTAAAAAATTAGAAGGTCAAACTGAAGTTAAAAGAAAAGTAAAAAGATGAACCACCGCTGTTCTTAAACAGTTTGATGATGAGAGAAGGATTAACCTCCACCGGAGTGATGGAAAGCCCAATATACGGAGAAAGAAGGGATCTGCTTATCTGTGAAGCACAGTGGCGGTTGTGGCATGAGAGGTTTTGGCCATCACCAGATCTTTACCCAGCTGAACATTTCAACTCATGAAGAAAAGACTGAAAGGACAAACCCTGAAAAAGGTGCTGAAAAAGAACCCTGGAGAGACATAACTAATGAAGAGACTACTAATGAACTAATGAAGAAATAAGAAATATGATGAAGTCTATGGGTCATAGAATTGATGTAGTTATATATATTCTATGTTTTAAAAAAAACACATTTAGATGCCAGTAACGGCAATAAAAAAAAATGAAACTGATCTCTCTTCTCAAATTCATCTTTTGGTTTCACACTCAAATGTCTTCAGTGCACAGTAAAAGCTAATTGATTGGCTTGAGGTTGTAATACACACAATTGTATATGTATAATCAGATACAAAAGCATTGAAGTGTGTTGACAGAACTCATAATTTTCTGTCATTCTTTTTCTAAATCCTTTTACCAGAAATATGTGTGTGATAAAAGGATATACACTTGGGTTATAATGCTTCAGTCCATTTATTTAAGAAAAAAATATATCCTGAGCTAGTCATAAGCACTTGTGTTTACAGTATAAGCAGCTTTCTGTATACCTGGTGAGTTAGGAACAAACAGAGTCACACACTGCAGAACAAAATGTTCACAGCTGGGTAACTGCAATCATCCGTTTCCAACAATCTTAGCATATAAATGTAGGAAATGGTATTGGAAGTACCCTCTTACTGAATAAGCAGACCCAAATGCACAAATAAGTTATTATTTTCACTAATAGTGAATCAATCTGAGTGGAGCAACAGCAACAGAACTGACTCAAAATCAAATATTGCTTGACTGTGTTTATTGTGTTATGGTGTGTTGATACCTGTGCATTCCTGTATTATCCTTTTGTGTTGCACATTTCGATGTTTTTTTCTTCGCTACCTAGCCTGACCTGTCTCCCCAATGTGATGTTTGTATTGTATGTACGGTCGGCAAGGTCTGTCATCTCGGTTGTGAGCAAAAGACCTGCAACTGACAAATAAAGGTTATCTCATCTCATCATCATCAAAATCAAATAAAGTTATTGAGTGTTTTGTCAACAAGTAACATTCTGATCTCAGCTGGGTTCATACAGTCGACCCAGGTTATCGGATGGATTCAGTGCAACCATGTTCACTACTTCAAAATGCACTCTTTTTAAACAGCGTCATTTGCAGACCCTATAAAATTGTTTGTCCTGTTATTTGGTGCTGCCAAATATTTACTCTGCTGTCTACTGCCTTGTCGACCAGCAGTGTTACCTGCTGGGTTGGAGATGGAGTGGCTCTTCGACATTAAACAGTCACCAATAGTATTATTGCCAATAATACTGAATACTTTCTTTCCCCCTTCCAAGTCAGATGGTGCACTGTTTTGTACGGAGGATAAAAGAAATATTTAACATGGCCACTTTTACCTAAAAGTAACTTTCATATCCTTCCAACAAAGTCAAGTTCACTCACAATGAGACTTCTTTAAATATCTCAAGGTAAAAAATGACATAAGATCACACACGAGTGACTTTGAAAGTGCAGCACCAGACACACGTATTTTCCCAGCTAGGGCTAAAACCACTGCAACTCAATGGGAAGTAGACCTAGGTTAACAATTATCAGAGGATATATGGGACATAAGTTTGAAAAATATACTTTGTCACAACACTGTATGTTCAATTAGTGCCAAACCTGCTGTAAAATAGTTTAAGGAGCTGCCCAAATCAAATTATTCAAAGATTAAATTACAGAGAATATTTCCAGACCTTTCATCCCAGCGTGATAAAGTTAGGTTCATAAGTAATCGCCACCATAGATTTAAAAACACAGACACACAAGATTCAAATTACAGTGCAACTTTATTTCAGGGAGTTAGGCAAAAGTGTTGCATGACCCTTCAGGAATGACAGCCAATTGTACACGCAGTCCCCCATTTTCAGAGGCTCAAAGGTAAATGGACAAACTAACACAACTTTACATTGAATTGTTCTTAATGCTTAGAAAGTGCTTTGAGAGTTCAAACCTTACTACAAGCAGTAAGAAAGTGCTTTCTTTCTTTTATGAAAGCTTAATTCAACCAAACATTTTTGTTTGCCTTTAATGAGAAAATAACCTACTCTACCTCCTGAGCCACAGCCATTTTTGATGCATTTAGTTAAAGGTTAAGAAGTTGTGTCTATATTTAAGTGATAAGAAGACTTTTAACTTTCATCCATCCATCCATTTTTCTAACCCAAATTCTGGGGCTTAGGTAAGAGGTGAAGTACAACCTAGTCAGATCACCAGTCTATTGTTGATTTATGCCAGAAAGCAAACAGATGCTTACGACTGAAAATATGATTTATTTCATTATATCGTTGAACAGATTCATTTCTCAGTCAAAAAGAAAGACATTAAACTCTGTGCTCATTGCTCCTTTTTCCCCACTGTTTGCCTCTCATTGCTCCTCTTCCACAACGACTGCTTCACATATTTGAGGTTGGTCTGGGTTGTTTTGGATGAGCCAGTCTGCAAGCCAAATCTATCAGGAGCAAACATACAATCCCCATGTTCACAAAGCTCTAAACAGCTGGCTAATGACTGAACACGTATAGCTTCTAATACTTACAATGGGGTTGAGTGGCTTGTTCATGCAGAGCTCAGTGAGCCCGCGTAGCAGAACTGGGTTTATATACCTGCTCAGGTATTCTTCATTTTCTTCTCTTGAGGGTAAGGGTTCAATTATAGCTGCATAAAAAACACACAGGTCAAAGAATGAAAAGCATTCAAAACACTTGCATATGCACAAGATCTCTATGTATAGAAGATTATGTGTGTGTGTGCAAATTACTTACAGTTTGGGAACATGAATTTGATCTCCCTTACAGCTGCTTGAAATGAATCGCTTCCATGAAGGGCATTTTGTAGCTCAGAAGTGCCATATTTTGCTCTAAGGCTGAAGAAAAGTACAGCATTCTTTATTTGTACATCTGCGTATGAGTTTTAACAGAGCTGACCTTTAACCCATACCTTTGATAAAAGTAATATACCAAGCCTTGATGATGGGTCAGTCAAAGGACATGGTGAACTAAAATTCTGAGGCTGAGATCCAGAATTACAATCAAACACTGTAAGTTATATACAAGTCAAATTTATATAAAAAAAAATGCCATGTAAATAATACACATTATTACTGTTATTCATTTGTCTGAGTCCAAGGATGGGGCAGGTTTGCAGAGAAATATTCAAGTGCTTTTACACCAAAGTGTGAGCATGCTGCACAGTATACTGTATATTGTGTAATAATGTCAGTCTTTGATTTTCTTCTATTCTATTCAAAATCTAATTACACCCCACTTTTCATTATCCCAAGCAATGACACTGACCACTCTGGATGGGTTTCTCTGGCCTTGGCACTGTTGACAGGTCCTATGATGGACTTCCAGTGGGCGATAGCATTGTCGCATGCTAGCATCAAGGCAACGATGGGGCCAGAGCTCATGAAGGCCGTCAAGCTGGGGAAGAAATGCTTTCCATACTCCTCTGCGTAGAAATCACTGCATTGCTCTGGACTTAGCAGCAGCTTCCGCTTCTAATGCAGGGATTAAATATTGGATATGACAGAGAAAGCACATATGGTGGTGAACACAGTCATGATTTATCTCTAACCACATCAGATACAGTAGATCAGTTTAATTTCAGTAGGCTGGTATTCTGAGGCTATTTGCTATTTGCATATGCATACTTCAATTGCTTTTACCATGTGCAAAAATAGTTTGTCCTGTCATATTTAATCAGCCAATCACGTCACAGCAGCTCAATGCATTTAGGCATGTATGCATAGTCATAGATCTTCTGAAGTATAAACTGAGCATCATAATTTGGCATAAACAACACGAAAGCATGGATCCATCCTGCTTTGTATCTATGGTTCAGGATGGTGGTGGTGGTGTAATAGTGTGGGGTACATTTTCTTGGCACACTTCAGGTACCAGATGTACGATCGATTTATGACACAGTATACCCATCTTCTGATGGCTGCTTCCAGCAAGACAACGCGCCATGTCACAAAGCTAAAATCATCTCAAACTGGAATGTTTCCGACAACCATGCTATGAAACATTCAGGTGGTTCTGAGGGAAAAGGGGATCCAGGTTTACTAGAAATAAAGTGCCCAGTGATTGTATTATCAACTATTGTTTGTTATTATTGTTGTTAAGTTATTGTCTTCGTCCCATCACCCCCAGCCAGTTGCATCAGATGTCTACCCCTGCCTGAGTCTGATTCTGCTACAGGCTTCTTCCTGTTAAAAGGTAGTTTTCCCTCCCACTGTTGCCAAATGCTTGCTCAAAGAAGGACGTTTGATTGTAGGGTCTTTACCATAGAGAATAAAACACCTTGAGGTTACTGCTGTAGAGATTTGACGCTGTATAAAATAGAATTGCATTGGATATTAATGCCCTTTATTGGAAAACCTTTGCGCTACTGATATCTGCAAAGGAAGAAAATCTATTACTTTTAAAAGGGGCATTTATATGAACGAAGATATCACACTTCTTATAATAGAAAATAGATAAATTATTTCCTCAAAAATCCTCAGCTGGATAGCCTCGTCCCTGTCACAACAAAGTGCACCCCACAGTTCTCATCTTGTAATTTACCAACGTAAGAAACTTTAACATACCTGCAGGATGGTGAAGCCCGACTTGAGGATAATATTCTCTATCTCCGCAGCTTTGTCGATGGCATCTGGTTTAATAATGGCCAGTGTTCTTTCCACATAAATACGAAGAGGTGAACTTTCATCCATCTCCTCTCGCTCGCTAACATCAAATCAGACAGACGCTTGTAACGTTTATCTTTATGATATTAATTTACTTAATATTAATAACAGCTGGCAATGAAGAGTTTGAGTAGCCTCATTATAAAAATGGTTGTTTTTTTAAAAGCGAAACTGCGATTACTCGTTCAATTAAACCACTGACCCACCTTCTGGATGTGTATGTCTGTTGCTAGGATGCACGTGTACGGCACCGCATGCAGGACAATTCTTACGATGTAAAAACTCGCGAATTCAAAGGTTCAATAAATATTTGTCCCCCTTCGTCAAAAAAGTATCAGCTTCTCTTAAATCTGTTTAGTTACATAAAATCTTGCCAAATATCTCAGGGTATAGTAAGAATCACAATAAACATGATGTGGGAGATTATGTTATAGCTCAGTGAAGAAACCTTTTCGTGGATAGCTGTACTTGTATGCCCCCTTTTTGCGTGGCAATAACTATTAACAGTGTTATTCCAGCAGCAGATCTGATAATCAGACTTTTTTCGTGACTCGAAGATTTTGCAAACCAAAGTAATTTAAATATGGAGGACTGTCACATTGGGGTACACAGTATAAGGGGGCACCTTACCACCCTGGTTTAACTACCAGGATGACAGTGAAAATACTTTAAAGCAACACTTAAATATTACTAAAGTAGACATTAATGCTTTTCAAAGGGCATTTAATTGACTATTTGAGGACTTTTACTGCACATATTTAAAGTTGAGCCTCTTTGTATACAGATCACATCAAACCTTCATACTCTGTAGCATTGCTGCTCTGTGACCTGCTTCTCTCTCTTGACTCAGGGAGTAGGAACAGTAGACCTGACCCTTCATATATTTGAAATCTTATTCGTAAAACAGATACAGAGATAAGAGGCTTTTATCATTCAGGGAGCATCTGTAACATGATCTGAAAAGTAACCATTAACTAAAGATATCAATTGAGTAAAAGGTACAAGATCTGAGATCCACAAACTTGCACTTAAATATTATACTAGATCTAATTTTTCCTTCTTAAATCAGACTTAATACTATTAACTTTTCAAGGGATTGCACAGGTCAGCACCCTTGTACCTTTTTGATCTTTTCAACTGGTAAATTCCTTCAAGATCATTGAGGTCTGGGGACCAAATGCTCCTAGCTGTCCATATGTCCAGATTAAAGCACAGAGGAGATTGGCCTTTGCTGTGATTGCTCCTGAAATGTGCAACAAACTCCCTCTTCACATCAGGACCTCCCCAACATTAGACACTTTCATAACCAGTTTAAAAACCCACTTTTATTCGTTGGCTTTTAAACCAGAATGAATTCCATTTTGTTTTATTTCTTACTCAAATTTTCTCATTTTATGCTTCTTTTCTTAAATTTTGTCAATTTCATCTCCTTTGATCATCTTAAATGTACAGCCCTTTGATCAACAGTTGTTTTAAATGTGCTATATGAATAAATTTTACATTAACCAACTTATATGAGAACCACCAATATTATACAATGTTCAGAGCAAGACGGGACACATTCTTTCCAAACAGTCTTTTATTTAAAGTTGCTTCAACGAGGATTTCTTATCGAGTTCCAATGGTGACCTGCCACACTCTGATCAGGTTGTCAGTGTAGCCAGCAAACAGGGTCTGTAAAGAAACCGAGAACATAAAGTCAACGCTCATCAATTTCTGCCGTTTTATAGTCCGATCATATTCAGATAACTGTTTTTAGTGCCCCTCATATTTGCAGGACTGTCACCAGTGGACATCAGAGGTAAAAGTGAATGGGAATAATCACTGGGGGTAAAACACTAAAAGCACCTCTTCTGACAGACATGCTTAATATATGTTTTTCTTACCTGTCCATCAGCAGACCATGCCAGGGAAGTACACTGTGGGGGTTCGGCCTTGCTGTTTGTGCTGATCACTTCCTGTCTCAGCTCGTCCACAATGATCTTGCCCTCCAGATCCTACATGAAAAGAAGAACCAAGAGGTGATGTGATCACTAACAGGTATAAAACAGTGACTGAAGTTGAGCACCAAAATTTATTATTAAACTAACAAACGAGGTTAGAGCTCAGAAACAGCCTCTGGTTTTCATCATAGAATACAGCTGGCATGTTAGGTTACATCACTGCCCTTTACAACTTTAATTTTTAAACACACAGACCAGAGTGTGAAGCCTTACCCAGATCTTAATGCTGGGTCCAGTGGCAGCACAGAGCCAGTAACGGTTGGGGCTGAAGCAAAGGGCGTTGATCACATCACCGCTGTCCAGGGTGTAGAGGTGCTTGCCTTCATTCAGGTCCCACAGCATGGCCTGGCCATCCTAATGTGGAAGACAGAAGACATCCTTCAGTTCAAACATCTTTGTGTAACATTTAAAGCAAACAGTCACTTTTAAAAATCTTCAGCACTAATGATGATCTCTTTAAGGTGCAGGAATCACTCAGTAACAGCCTCTGGTGTCATCAATATTAAAACAGATGCATGTAAAGAATACATCATAGTTGAAACCTGCAGGCTTTAATTTACTCCTATTAAGTGGAGTAAAAATGATTTAAAAAAAAAAAAGACATTCAGTTAAACTCTGCCTTACCTTTCCACCAGATGCACACAGGGAGCCATCAGGAGACACGGTCACTGTGTTCAGGTAGCCAGTGTGACCAATGTGGTTGGTCTTCAGCTTGCAGTTGGCCAGGTTCCACACCTATGAGCAAGGGGCACACTATGTTAGGCCTCCACTGTTATAAGCGCCATCGTGTCAGCCTATCTGAGCTTTGCTCTCATAAATAATTCTCATCACTGAGTTCAGTTAAGCCATGCGAAAAGTTTTTAAATCACTGAGCAAACCACACAACACAAAGTTTCCACAAAGGTAACATACCTTAACCATCTTGTCCCAGCCACAGGAGACGATGATGGGGTTGCTGCTGTTGGGGGAGAAGCGAACACAAGACACCCACTCAGTGTGGCCCTCATCCTGCAAAATAAAGAGCTTTGTGAATTCTCAAAGCCAGATTATGAGTTATGCTGGTATTAAAAACGTCACGTGATGCTATTTGGTTTGTGCCCTCATCAATAGTACTCATCAACGAGATCAGGTAATACATGCAAAATTTGTAATAATCATCGAGCAGACAAACCATATAACAAAGTTTTATTATCTGCCAGATCATTTTATCACAATCAGGCAAACAATGTGGGGAAAATGTAGATGTCAACAATAAAGTGCCATCTAGTTGCTTTACATTAAAGCTAGCATCTTTAACTGTTAAGTGTCTCGTTCAAAATAATATTAAGGCATTAAGAAGTGGCTGATAGCTGCAGGAGAGCATTAGATGGAAGTTCACCTGGATGGTGTACTTGCAGACTCCAAGAGTGTTCCACAGCTTGATGGTCTTGTCCCGGGAGCCAGACACGATCTGGCGGTTATCAGCAGAGAAAGCCACGCTCAAAACATCCTTTGTGTGTCCAACGAATCGGCGGGTGGTGAGACCACTAGGAAGAAAAATATGCAGGCATTTCAGATCAACTAAATTACTGCACACCTTAGCATAACCAATCAATGCATGCCTGCTGCCACTGCATCCAAATACTACTGACGAGTCCAAGGCCTAGACATTAATTTAAGAGCCAGAAAAAAAATTACTACACCAGTTTTTCTTGTGTCTTTGTTTTACAATGCGAACACTGACACTGAAAAATAAAAAATACAACTCAAGATTTTAAAGCTGTGGATGCACAATCCAGCAAAACTGGACCATCTGCACATTTATTACCATCACTGTTTTCAGCATAGATCTTAGGCAGTGAAATGGTGCACACACCCAAAAGCCAGCTATTTGAGGCCATTCAAGAAACACCAATGTTGCTGCTCAACTGAGTTTTCAGTGATAAAAGAAATGAAAAAAATCAAGGAAAACACAACGGCCAGAGGTGAAGAAAAGGACAAACTATGTGGTTTGGGTTCACAAGTAGTCTGTGAAATCACCAAAGAATGCAGCTACACTTACAGTTTCTTCCATACTACTTGCCCTTAATCAGTTAAGCAAAAAAAACCCTCTCGTTTTCTGACTTTGCTCCCACACAGTAACAAAAATCAGCTAAATTATGTTCAAACTTCCATTTCCCCTTGATTTTGTGAGTCCAGTGTGCAAATACAGTAACAGCAGCTGATGGATGTGTGATTTTCTGAGCTCATACTAAGGGTAGAGGGTAGGTGATGGGTTTGACAGAACCTGTGCCTGTCTGAGTACAGACCTTCACCCCATTACCTTTGTGGTGGTTCTGTCTGCGTGAGGTCGATCAGACTGCTGAAAAGTCAGTGTGACCTGATCTAGACAACTTAGGCTTTGTTGGTATCAGATCTCATGTACTGATGGCATAGAGAACAATTTGATATTCTGAAACTAACTAAGAAAACACTTCATTTGTAAGACTATTTTTGGCATATAACAGATCTGAGAAACTAGCACTAGGCCTCTTCAAACTCAAGTGATTCATAAAAAATCAAATGTCATTTAGAAGACTTGGCTTTTCACCTGTACTTCTAAACATCTGCCCAGGGGTAAAGACTCCCTGCACTTACGTGGTGAGATCCCACAGGCGGAGGGTCCCGTCCCAGGCTCCGGACAGGGCAAACTGTCCATCAGAGGAGATCACAACATCACTCACAAAGTGAGAGTGACCCTTCAGGGAACGCTGGGGGATACCGTAGTTGGTTTCATCACGGGTCAGTTTCCACATGATGATGGACTTGTCTGAAAAAAAGCAACACGTTTTCATGTCTCAACGTCCAATATTCATTCAGGAAACGAATAATTTAAGCATCAGCATGCATCGATTGCTAGCACTACATGCACACCTGTTAAACTTCGGATCCACGGGCTCAGTCTACGAAGGTTAGGAGGGTTTTGTTGCTAAATAATTACATTTATTCAGGTAACTAAACGTGCTATAACCCTCCTAACAAGTATGGACATCAACGGGTCTGTTACAGATGACGACAGATAGCGCTAGCGAGCTTAGCTAACCTGCTTCTTTCCAGCTAGTTAGGACCTTTTTTATGTAAAAGTTTGAGCCCTCTTTATCTAATATTACGTGGTTACTCATGTTTTATCTGCTCCTTACACACCAGTTTAAGTATCTGCCTCACATTACAGCGGCAGCAGCTAGCTTAATAATGCTATCTGAGCCATGTTGGCGCAACCGGCGGGGGAAGCCTCACCTCGGGACGCCGACAGGATCATATCGGGGTACTGGGGCGTAGTGGCGATCTGGGTGACCCATCCACTGTGCCCCTTCAGGGTCCCCCTCACTGTCATCTGCTCGGTCATTTTGGCGAGGTTCGGTGGTGCCTTTTGCAAGGATGGATTCGGATTTTTCAGAGGTCCGGGAAAACCTAGGTCCTCATCGCATCTAGGCACAGAGGAAAAGGAAGTTCAGACCCGGATGCAAAAACTAAGAGGGGGTGAGAGGCCCGCGGAGGATTCTGGGATATGTGAACTTCAGCCCATTACACAGCGACGTGTGTAAAAAGAAACGAAAACAAAACCTCTATTACTACCTCTAGTATGTGCTACAGATTATGTTAAATTCATGCTCTCTATGTGCGTCATATTTAGTAAAAGTTTTGATAAAAATGGTCCTCAAAAAGCCCCGAAAACAAACAAACAAACATGTAAAACAACAATCATAAAAATGTATCAAGGTACATTTTTCATAATAATAATAATAATAATAATAATAATAATAATAATAATAAATAAAACACAAAACGCAGTTATAGTCATTTTTGTTAATGCTCTCTACCCAAATAGAAATTGAGCTTAATTCATGTAACGTCTAATACTTGTATTTACGTACAACCTATTTTATTGCTCATCAAAGGAGAAGAAGAAGAAAAGGAATTGTTGCCTGGCTCTAAATGCTTTCAATACTTAATATAGTTATGTATTTCCTAATTAGTTTTCATTTTTATTTCATATTGACGTATTGTTTTTAATTCAGTTTAGTTTCAGGTTTTGTTTATTGCTTCCAAATGTTTAGTTTAGTTTTTAATAGATTTAGTTAATAGATTTAGTCTCTTGTTGTATGGAGGACATATGCCAGATGCAAGGTTTAGGCAATTCACTACAGGTATTCAAATAAAAACAAACCTTTTTTTTTAAAACAATTAACTCTTTTTAGTTTAGTTTTTGTATTAGCCAGGTCTGTGTTGTATATTTTTCATGGTATGAAACTATGAGCAGCAGAATTCATTCTTTTTGCATACAGTGTGTGAATTCTTCCACTTCAGTGATTGAATTATGGATTATTTCATTTTGATCTGGATTCTAATCTGTATTTTTCTTCTTCACTTCTTCACTTTATATTGTCATTCAGAATTTTTTTTTTTTACACCCGTTGAGGGTTTTTTTTATAATTGTTCAGACGTGTGCGAAGCTTTGCTTTTAATTATAGCACCCTCTAGGGGCGAAATGCTTTGTCACAGGCGCGGGTATTTAATCCCGAGTGATTGTGTATATGTCAGATGCTCATGACAGACCTAATCAAAGACGTTTTTTTAAACTGTTTATTTTACCAAAAGACAGAGCTCCTCAGAAACACTTCTTTGATACTCAAATTTCATATCAAAGTGCCTGCTGTCAAAGAGTGTAGACAGCAAGAGCTCAGTAATCAGTGAAGTGTACCATATGTAAACATTGGTGTAATCACAACGAATGATCTAATGGTTCTGCTCCATTACAGCATCTCAGAAAATATTTAAAAATGAAATAATTGTAGTCTTAGATGATTTGACATAGAAATAACAATATCACATCTTTCCATGCTTAAAGTTTTGGTCGGTTTTGTTTAGGTGACAGTGTTTCTGTTGTGGTTAATGCCAACTTCTTTATGTATAAATATAGGCAGCACGGTGGCACGGTGGTTAGCACTGTTGCCTCACAGCAAGAAGGTCCTGAGTTCAATTCTACCATCAGGCCGGGGTCTTTCTGTGTGGAGTTTGCATGTTCTCCCTGTGTTTGTGTGGGTTCTCCCTGGGTACTCCGGCTTCCTTCCAAAGACATGCACTTTGTGGGGATAGGTTAATTGAACAATCTAAATTGCCCATAGGTGTGAATGTGACTGGTTGTCTGTCTCTGTGTGTTAGTCCTGCGACCTGTCCAGGGTTGCCTCTTGCCCTATGACAGCTGGGATAGGATCTATATATATATATATATAATCCATAGGTCCCTCATCCTATTCATGTAGCCCCCCCCCAGACATAGAGGACAGTTACAAGTACTTGGGGATCCCACAGGCGAATGGGAACCATGAAGAGGCCGCTAGAAAAGCTGCAACCACCAAGTACCTGCAGAGGGTCAGGCAAGTCCTGAGGAGTCAGCTGAATGGTAAGAACAAGATCCGGGCCATCAACACGTACGCCCTGCCCGTGATCAGGTACCCTGCTGGGGTAATAGGCTGGCCAAAGGAGGAGATAGAAGCCACTGACATAAAGACAAGAAAGCTCCTTACCATGCATGGAGGGTTTCACCCCAAATCCAGCACCCTGAGGCTGTACGCTAAGCGGAAGGAAGGGGGCCGGGGACTGGTGAGTGTCAGCACCACAGTCCAGGATGAGACAACGAACATCCAAGAATACATTAGGAAGATGGCCCCAACTGACCGAGTGCTCAGTGAATACCTCAGGCAGCAGAAACCCAAGAAAGAGGAGGGAGACGAGGAACCATCATGGAAGGACAGGCCCCTGCACGGTATGTACCACCGGCAGATAGAGGAGGTGGCTGATATCCAGAAATCCTACCAGTGGCTGGACAAAGCTGGACTGAAAGACAGCACAGAGGCACTAATCATGGCAGCACAAGAACAAGCTCTGAGCACAAGATCCATAGAGGCTGGGGTCTATCACACCAGGCAAGACCCCAGGTGCAGGCTGTGTAAAGATGCCCCAGAGACAATCCAGCACATAACAGCAGGGTGCAAGATGCTAGCAGGCAAGGCATACATGGAACGCCATAACCAAGTGGCCGGCATAGTGTACAGGAACATCTGTGCCGAGTATAACCTGGAAGTCCCGAGGTCAAAATGGGAGATGCCCCCAAGGGTGGTGGAGAATGACCGAGCTAAGATCCTGTGGGACTTCCAGATACAGACGGACAAAATGGTGGTGGCTAACCAACCGGACATAGTGGTGGTAGACAAACAGAAGAAGACGGCCGTAGTGATCGATGTAGCGGTTCCGAATGACAGCAATATCAGGAAGAAGGAAGACGAGAAGCTGGAGAAATACCAAGGGCTCAGAGAAGAGCTCGAGAGGATGTGGAGGGTGAAGGTAACGGTGGTCCCCGTGGTAATCGGAGCACTAGGTGCGGTGACTCCCAAGCTAGGCGAGTGGCTCCAGCAGATCCCGGGAATATGGAAGAAATATAGTATCATCAGAATTCAAGTATTTTTAGACATTGAATTTATGACACTGAATTTTTATCCTCCAAATTTCCCTGCAAAAATATTCACCTGCAAAAATTCACCTGAAAAAAATTCACCTGCAAAAATTCACCTGAAGAAAATTCACCTGCAAAAATTCACCTGCAAAAGTGATGAACTTTAATGACCCAAGCCAGAGCAATCAGCACCAGATCGAGTCGAGTGGCTCTCAGCCAATTAAATTACGCTGTTTGATCACATGACACCGTTAGCCAGCAGTGTGTCTCCTAAAAGAGAGCTGTTTAAAGGTGAGTGATTAAGTTTTTCTCCTAAATAGAGATCATTACAGAACGCCTAGTCCTACTTAAAATCCCATTTATTATTATTATTTTTTTTTTATCATCTACTCGAACTAAGGAAAACGTTTGACTAACTCAAAGACAATTTCCACGCCTCCCCTGCCTGACTGCAGAGGCAGTTTTGAATTTAGGAGCGCCAAGATGGCAGCGGCAAACCCTGGCGGCTCTCCGGTGAGTATATATATATATATATATATACAGAGGTGTGGACTCGAGTCACATGACTTGGACTCGAGTCAGACTCGAGTCATTAATTTTATGACTTTAGACTTGACTTGAAAAAATGTTCTAAGACTTGTGACTTGACTTGGACTTTTACACCAATGACTTGGGACTTGAATTGGACTTGAACCGGTTTACTTGAAAAGACTTGATATTTTACCCCAAATATAAAATTTAACATGCATATTATATAGAGATTGGAAATGTGACGTCATTCACGGGTAGAACCGCAAAGGATTCTGGGAACTCGTGGCAAGCGGTACTAGCGCACACAGACTTTCAATTGAAATCAGTTATACAGCGATAAAAAGAAACACAAAAATGTCAAGAAGCCGTTGTATTATTAACTGCAATAGCCGGTCGCATGACAGCCACGGGAAGCCGACGGGTAAAGAGATCGGTTGTTATCAGATTACGTCGTTGAAGAGAAATTGTTCAAGCCATGTTTCCGAAGTAACAAAGACGCGACGGATGGCCTGGATTGCAGCCATTCAAAGACCAAATATAACGTCCCAGAACTCTCCAGCTCACAGGTTAGTCTGCTCCAAGCATTTACACGAAGGTCAGTGTTTTTTAGTAGTTAATACGTCATTTTTCATAAAATAATTGGTGATATAGGTTACAAGCAAGTCTGGCGCTGAACAGAAATTGTCGCGCTATGCTCCTTTATTTATTGTGCATAAATAGTGAATTGTCCTGACACAATATTGCGTTTCGCTTCTGTTATTATGGTACATTGACAAAAACATATACTTTTATTCACAGGATAAAACAGGTTTTTTGTATCACTAATTGCCCAGTACGATTACAGCATACAGTATTATTGTCACTGCTACATTTCTGTGATGCTACCAGAAATTATTTCCACTACTAATTAATTACCGTTGAGCTCAAAGGTCCTATTAATAAACGGTTAACGAATGTGTATTTATGACGACGATTTGTGAGACTGGTAAACTTGTGATACGTACGATGGTCTTTCGTTCTACACGGTGCATTTCAAGGTCCTGTACCCATCCGTCGGTAAACTGTACCTGGGCTTGTTGCAGTGACCGGAAGTTACTAAACTTCATGAGTGTGTGCACTCACTCCAAGAACCGTATGATTATAAATATGCATATAAATATGCTACGATGAGATAGCTGACTTCATCTAACTAGCAAATGTTGTCCAGGCTACGTTGGTGATGCAGTTTTTTTTTTAATGTGTATGATATTTTTGTCATGCGATTTTAAAGCCGGTCCTACAAGCGCATCCAAGAATAACATGCAGCTTATCTCAGAACTGTCGGTGAAAATTATTCTTGGAGCTAGGTTTAATTGAGCTGCATTTTAAAGAGGTGCAATTTCACAATTTGTGTATATTTTCTAAGTTCACTATTTTGTCATGTGTTGAGAAAAACACAGATTTAAAAATTACATGGTCTAATATTTACATTTAGCATATAACTGCAACATGCTTTTTTTCGTTTTTTTGAATGACTCGAAAGGACTTGAAATTCAAAGTTTCAGACTTGTGACTTGACTCGGACTTTTACACCAGTGACTTGAGACTCGACTCTGACTTGCCTGACATTACTTGAGACTTGACTTGAGGATAAAGACTTGAGACTTACTTGAGACTTGCAAAACAATGACTTGGTCCCACCTCTGTGTATATATATATATATATATATATATATATATATATATATATATATATATATATATATTTTTTATCTTCAAGTTTGTCTTTTGAAACCTTAATTTTATTTAAATCCGTTGCTCACGTATAAAGTACACAGACGGGGTCTTTGCTCAACTCGTCTGAGGCGTGTCTCACTAAGCGCTACATGCTAGCATCCTGCTAACCGAGCTACCCTTTACATGCTGTGCTTTAGAAAATAGGATACTCGTTAAAAAAAATACTCCGCAGATATTGATAGATAGACGAACACTGCAAATATAATGTTGGAAACGAGAACGGCCTTTGGTGAAGGGGTAAAATACACCATGAATAGAGCCATAGAGTGAATGGCTGCCATGGTTGCAGAACAGCCTGATTTAATGACAAGAATGGGGAAGAGTGAGGTGAAGTGAACCACAGCCACAAAACACGGTCAGACAAGGCGGCAAAAGGGCAGTGATCTGTCCGTCAGTATGAAGTTGGTGTGTGCTTTGGTGAACAAAAACTCCAGACTGGTAGCAGGAAGATGGGAGACTCATGTTTCACTGGAATAGTGGTGAATTAAAACATCCTTTGTTGGGGACATTTCGGTGTAAATGCATCCATACAGGCAAGACAGAGGCAGACTAGACAGTGAAGAAAACAAGGCAAACATTAGAAATATAAAAACGGAAATATAGGATGAGTCGGGGATGAGTTCCTGCCCCAAGTGGAGGAGTTCAAGTATCTCGGGGTCTTGTTCGCGAGTGATGGGAGAAGGGAGCCGGAGATCGACAGACGGATTGGGGCTGCAGCTGCAGTAATGCGGACGCTGCACCGGTCCGTCGTGGTGAAGAGGGAGCTGAGTGTAAAAGCGAAGCTCTCAATTTACTGGTCGATCTACGTCCCTACCCTCACCTATGGCCTTTACATGACTAACGTCCCCTCTTCTCCCTACCTCACATTAGCCCCCATCTTTCTTCCAGGTGGAAAAGACCCGTCACCTTCTGGGAGAGGCGGCTCCCGTGGGAACAGCTCCCACCACCAAGTCCCTGAGTGAGTCTGTCCCCCAGCGTGAGCTCCAGCACTCTGTCCACGTCCACCTCCGCCTCCTCGCAGATCTCCAGCACCACCTTTGAAAGCGTGAGAAGGAGCTGGCCACCAAGGTGAGAAAAACGTGGGCTTAGTGGGCGTTCTTGTTGCTGCCTTCTTCCTTCTCTGCTCGGAGCTGATCGGTCTTGTTCCTGTTGTGTTGTAGTGCCTGCGCCTTCTGACACACACCTTCAATACTGAATACAACCAGCTGGTGAACAGCATCAGTGACTGCAAGGTGAGAAATAATACAAAGAAATAAAAAAATAGCCTTTCTGTGTCACATCAGGGAGTTCCTATATTGACGTCTACCTCATCCTGCTGTTGTTTCACTTCAGCTTTCTCTCATCTCACCGATCGGACGTGATCCATCCGTGACGAGCTTCAGCAGTGCCACCCTCACCCCTTCCTCTACCTGCCCCTCTCTCTCGGACTCCCGCTGTGGCTCCATGGGCCAGAAGTAAACATATTTTTAGGAACATTGACCTCGATCTGCAAACGGTTATTGACAGGTTATCCATTTGATTCTAACTTGGTGTGATTTGTGTTAAAGGACCCCTGAGAACAGCTCACGTGCCTCCAGTCCCTCCTGCTCAGACTGTGAAAACTTCCCGATGGTTCCCACTCTGGAGACCTCCTTCCTTGCGCGGGCTGCAAAAGAACGAGTTCCTGAACTTGGTGCCTGATATTGAAGAAATGCGACCAGGGTGAGTAATGCCATATTAACCCAAATACTGTCACTATGACATGTGTCTCACAGACCAAATGTAAGTCGACACTCATGTTCTCTAGTTCAAGCAGAAATGATGTGGATCGATTCAAATTCCTGAGCCTGGATGATTTCAGCTGGAAACAAACCAACTCTGCTTCTTCCTCAGATAATTCAATTCAATTCAATTCAATTTTATTTATATAGCGCCAAATCACAACAAAAGTCGCCTCAAGGCGCTTCATAGATAATAATAATGGATTGGATTTATATAGCGCTTTTCAAGGCACCCAAAGCACTTTACATTTACAAGCCATTATTCATTCACTCTCACATTCACACACACTGGTGGAGGCAAGCTACGGTTGTAGCCACAGCTGCCCTGGGGCAGACTGACAGAAGCGAGGCTGGCATATCGCGCCATCGGCCCCTCTGGCTAACACCAGTAGGCCGTAGGGTAAAGTGTCTTGCCCAAGGACACAACGACCAGGACAGAGAGCCCGGGGATCAAACCGACGACCTTCCGGTTACAGATACAGAGAAAAACCCAACAATCATATGACCCCCTATGAGCAAGCACTTGGGCGACAGTGGGAAGTAAAAACTCCCCTTTAACAGGAAGAAACCTCCAGCAGAACCAGGCTCAGGGAGGGGCGGGACCATCTGCTGCGACCAGTTGGGGTGAGAGAAGGAAAACAGGATAAAGACATGCTGTGGAAGAGAGACAGAGGTTAATAACAGATATGATTCAATGCAGAGAGGTCTATTAATGCATAGTGAGTGAGAAAGGTGACTGGAAAGGAAAAACTCAATGCATCATGGGAATCCCCGGCAACTATGCAAGTTGTAAACAGTTGTAGGATTAAAGATTATTGAATGTACAGAATGATTATTTACACAGAGCTATACAGTAGTGCAGTTAAGATAAGTGAGGGTGTAGATAGTTTCTACAGAGGCTATATAAAGTGCTAGTGGTTGTGAGTGGTGGTTCACTCCATGTTATTATTGTGTGTTTGAGGGTACAGTTGTCCATTGTGGGTGTGTGTATGTTCAGTGCATGAGTTTAACGTGGGTCAGATGTCAGGAGGCAGAGTTCAGGAGTCTGACAGCTGTGGGGAAGTAGCTGTTCCGGTACCTGGTGGTCTTAGTCCGGAGGCTCCTGTGGCGCCTCCCAGAGGGCAGGAGGGTGAAGAGTCCATGTGATGGGTGACTGGGGTCTTTGATGATTTTCCCAGCCCTTTTCAGACACCGCTTCCTGTAGATGTCCTTTATGGCAGGAAGTGGTGCTCCGGCGATGCGCTGGGCAGTTTTCACGACCCTCTGCAACGCCTTCCGGTCCGAGGCAGAGCAGTTCCCGTACCAGACTGTTATACAGTTGGTCAGGATGCTCTCGATGGTGCAGCGATAGAAGTTCACCAGGATGTCTGAGGACAGGTGGTTCTTCCTCAGAGTCCTCAAGAAGAAGAGGCGCTGGTGAGCCTTCTTGACCAGCTTGGAGCAGTTGGTCGTCCAGGTGAGATCCTCGGAGATGTGGACTCCCAGGAACTTGAAGCTGCTCACACGCTCCACAGCCGTCCCCTTAATGTGGATGGGTGGATGTGGGTCAGCATTCCTCCTGTAGTCCACGATGAGCTCCTTGGTCTTCTCGGTGTTAAGCAGCAGGTTGTTTGTGTCGCACCACTCAGCCAGACGATCCACCTCCTCCCTGTAGGCGGCCTCATCGTTGTCACTGATGAGGCCAATCACCGTGGTGTCATCTGCAAACTTAATGATGGTGTTGGAACCATCAGCAGGTCTGCAGTCGTGGGTGAAGAGGGAGTAGAGGAAAGGGCTCATCACACAGCCTTGTGGTACACCGGTGTTCATTGTGATGGTAGATGAGCAGTGGTTATCCAGCCGGACATGTTGGGGGCGGTTGGTCAGGAAGTCCAGTAACCATTTGCAGATGAGGGAACTGATGCCCAGGTCTGTCAGTTTCCTGATGAGTTGTGAGGGGTGGATTGTATTGAATGCTGAACTGAAGTCTATAAACAGCATTCTGGCGTAGGTGTTGTTGTTGTCCAGGTGTGAGAGGACAGAGTGCAGTGCGATGGAGACTGCATCCTCTGTGCTCCTCTTCTGGCGGTATGCAAATTGGTGGGGGTCCAGGGTGGGGGGGAGACAGGATTTGAAGTGTGCTAGGACCAGCTGCTCTAAGCACTTAGCTATTTACAGTTCATAACAAGAGACAAGGCACCATTTCTCTCCTTTGTGTTCCAGTCATCACAGCAGATTAAACTTTTAAAATATTTGCAAATAGTATAAAGAAATATATAAAGAAGTAAAACAGTAATTTATTAATACTTAGAAATACTAAAACTTACATTTGTCAGCAAAAACTGCTGCCATCTGAACCGAAACGTTACAAACCAGCTTACCCACAATCTGTGTATTTTTCTATGCTGGCTACTTAAATTGGCATCCAACAAGCTATTTGCTTTAATCTTTTATTAGACAAAGGCTGACTGGTTAGTTCAAGCTTCAACTGCATCCAAAGGACTGAAAATGTTTTAACACAGTGACTGAACTTGATTGAAGTCTCCGTAGTTTGTTGAATCTGTTTCGAGTGACTTATTTTCACAATTCCAGGAATTTTTAAAAGGCACCAAAAAGCATTACAACGCTGAGCTCGAGTCTGTGGACTTCAAAGGAAATGCAGAGGAGGCCAGGGTCCACATCAACAGCTGGGTGGAGAAGCAGACACAAGGTAAGCATAATGTAACTTTAAATGATCTCCACTGTAAATCCTTGGGGATCAGTTGTGTTGTGTTCAGTTGAGACATTATTACCGGATTGTCCACCGTCCACATTATTTTCTGTTTCCAGTTCTTCCAGTCTAATTTCTATTCAGTATTAAGCAGCACTATCTCTGGGTTTTACTGTTTGGTTTCATGCTATTAATAAAACCATCACAGCAGTATGTTGCTGTAAATAGCAGGCCAATTCTTCTATTCTTATTATATTATGTGATGGGTACTTCTACTTTGATCACTTGTGTCTTTAACATATTTTTATTTTTCAGGCCCATTTAGGATTGGCTGCTATTGATTCTATATCTTTATATTATCTTAAGTGCAGCAGGAAATTCATTCATTGTTTTTATAAAAGCGCGATACAAATACAGGCCATTTATAAATCTACCATCTATAATAATAGGATACAAGGACTTTCCATGAGGGTTATAGGACTGTGGTGCCACCTGCTGGAAATGAGACAATCTTAATCCCATTATTTTTGTAGGAGCCATTTTTGGGTTGATACCTCATGTTGCCGCTAGAGGTAACCTTTTTAAGTTTCTTTTTCTTTCTTTTTTTTTTTTTTTTACTTTATTTAACAAACAATGAGTATACAACATACGAACAGATGAAGTATACAAAACAACAGAACATGAACACAAAAAGCCAAGAGTAAAAGAAAAGGGTAACAATTATAAGAATACACATACATGTATTGTTTTGAGAGCCTTTGTGTTGGTGGAGTCTGATATTGATTGTATGTACATTTCCACATCCTTAAAATAATGACAGAAATATGGTGTTTTGTTAGTAAACTTACATTTATGGATAAAAAATGTAGCTAAAAGTATGAACAAATTCATCATAAAAAACATTTCTCATACTTCTTGGGGAACTTAAACAAACAGAATAAAACATTTTCCCATCGTAAAGAAAACTCCCTTAAAATATGGACAATAACAAACCTGCTAAATTCCTTCCAGAATCTCTGTGTAAAAGAACAGTACCAAAAAAGATGCGTCACAGTTTCTGGATGATCCCCACAGAAAGTACAATTAGTATTTATGTCCCTTTTAAATTTTACCATGTAGTGACTGGCTGGATAACATTTATGTAGAATTTTAAATGAGACTTCTTTCACCTTATTTACAATCAAATATTTATGGGGGACCATCCAGACTGTCTTCCACTTGATATCTGGAACATATCGGTTCCAATAAGATGTTATATATGGGAGAGAGACGATATCTTCTTGGAATAAACTACGTATTCTCTTATTGCTGTTACCAAGTTCCTGTGAAAAGCAGATTTTTCCTATTGGTGACTCAGCTGGATCAGGGAGAGTGACTGAGGTAGATATTGAGCTGTCAGTGTTTTTATATAACATTAAAGTCCCTGAGGGTGTGGCACCAAGCACCACTGAGGATTCCACCTTTTTAAGTTTCTGTATGGTAGGTTTATGTAAGGTATTTAAGGTGGACGCACGTAATCAGCGTCAGGTGTGTTGTTAATCATAAGAAGGCAAAACGTTTGTGACCGCTGCGCTTTTATCTTAAAATGTTTGGAACAAAGACCAAAAAGGACAAGATAAGTACTGCTGGAGTTATTGGACTGTTTAATTAATTCATGCATACCAGAAGCATCGCGTCACCCCCGCTAACAACCACCTCAGTGGCTTCAAGCCTACGCTTGAATTTTTGTTTTTTGTTCCCTGTTATACTGATCATAAAGCTTTTTCCCCCTTTTTTTAAAATAAAAACCATCTTGCTGTTGCCCTGTTTTCTGATTTTATAGCTGAAGATGTTGTACAGTAACTAGTGCATCTTTGGTAATAGTTAATAGTTTTCATAAATTCTTTTTACCAGATAAAATCAAGGACTTGCTAAGCCAGGATGCAGTGGGTAGCCTGACGAAGCTGGTTCTCGTGAATGCCATTTACTTCAAGGGCAGCTGGAACACGCAGTTTAAGGAGGAGAAGACTGCTGATGTGCAGTTTCGACTGAACAAGGTAACAGTGCAGAAAGGCAGCATAGGATGGTGCAGTTATACTTTGATCTGTCATACTACAAACGAGCTGTGGATTTTGCTGAATGAGAACATAAAGCCTGGAGCTCTGAGGGGATAAAATCGTGCTTTTAGGACGATCACTTTCCAACTTTATGCAGTTATGCAATGCAGTTTATTATTCATGTAATATCCAATAAGTTCTCAAATAAATCTCAAACAACAGCACATCACAAACTTCGGCTAACAAGAACAAATTGTGTTGTGACGTGTGCTCTACATCCAAATCCACTCAATGGCTGGAATAAAACCATGACAGAACTTTTTGAGATCATTTTGAGACTAAACACAAAAAACATTTCTCTTGTCTCCCCTATTTTTCAGAACGACACTAAGCCGGTGAAGATGATGCAGCAGAAAAGTAAATTTCCTTTTGCGACCATTCCTGAGGCCAACTGCAAGGTAACATCCATCACTTTCAGCTTATTACAGGATTTCACCAGCATGATCTAAAACTTGTCTTTTACAAATATCAGCCTAAATTTCTAGATTAGGAAGTCAGATCATCTTTGATGGAGTAATAAATAAAAACAATGTTTCTGGACAGATTCTTGAGATGCCGTATAAAGGAAATGACCTCAGCATGCTCATATTCCTGCCTAATGACATAGAAGATGATACCACAGGCTTGGAAAAGGTAAGATGCACTTACCAGTACTTTAATGTCCAGTTTCAATCAGACAAGCTAGTGACACTGTATCCACACAGCTGGAGAAGGAGCTGACCTATCAGAACTTTGTGGACTGGACTCGCCCAGACATGAGCCCCAACGAGGTTGATGTCAAGCTCCCTCGATTTAAGATGGAGAAGTATGACTTGGAGAAAATCCTGACCAACATGGGAATGGAGAACGCTTTTGACATCTACAAGAGAGACTTCTCTGGTGAGAAATATTGCACCAATGAGACACACTGAATCAATTATACAGTTATATTGAGAGCACAAAAACTGCAAAACATCATCTGTTAAAGAATAAAACACAACTGATTTCTGGGCTCTTCATCTACTAGGAATGTCTCCAGCAAATGACCTGATAGTGTCCAAAGTTGTCCACAAGGCTTTGGTGGATGTAAATGAAGAAGGAGCTGAGGCTGCTGCTGCCACTGGGGTTGACATGGAAGTCCGCTCTATAATGATTCCCGCTGAGTTTGTTGCCGACCATCCCTTCATCTTCTTCATCCGACATAAACCCACCAAGAGCATTCTCTTTGTGGGCCGGTACTGCTCACCCGAGTAAACACGAGCTGACATTGACATGAATTAAACATAAAACATTATATACAGTATAAGATTTTGTAAGGTAAACCTAGTTCATACAAATGAAGTAAAGAAAAGTTATTAAAACAAAACGTGCCTTGCTGTTTATTCTTTCAGTGTCCCACAGTAGCACATTTCCTGCTAGGAAAATGTCAGAAGTCACATCATTTCTGTAAATTGGGAAGTAACTGTAATACATCAAGTCACCTCTGTCTCTTGTTACCAGGACTTTTTAAAATGAATGGTGCAACATGGAAAGAGGCCCTACACAAGAGTTTAGCTTTGAGCTCAATATGCGATGATCCTTTCAGCCATGACATCTCTGACATGGGAAACCAGGGAATTTGATTAGAAAATGGTGAAGGATTTTCTTTTCAGTTAGAAACTGGATTTGTGTAACATAGTGGTGAAAACCCCCCAAAGAAAGCAGCATATGATCAGTCGCTATATTGCATTTAATACAAACGTCCTTCGTGTATCCTTTGAATACAGAACAGATCATTTCTGATATCTATGAGTAAACCCAACCAGCACGTGTCCCAAAAGACCCCACAGTGTTTTTATCTGGCTTTTCCCTGACAGTTAGTGGACACTGACAGATGTGTGCTGAATATGAAAGGAAACAAAAGAACTAAAGAAGGTTTGCAGTGTTAAAAACAAGAACTACATGAAGGTTGTTTCATCCTGCTGTAACTTATGACAGAAGCATCTTTTGTTTATTTTTTTATTTATTTACACAAAGACAGATGTTGAAATAACAGGAGTAACAGTTTAATTCAATTGAAATCAGTCCAATCGTCTATAATGAAATTATTGTTTTTCATTAGTTGGCAAAAGATGGGGGTTGTTGACAGCAATTCAGTGAATGCAACAGGGGAGGACGCCAGTTTGGATGGAGGGGAATCAGCAGGACAGATGAGATTTTGTTTAGGAGTCGAGTAGTTGTGTGAATGAGGAGAGGAGAGCACATTAGACTGCTGAGAGACGGGGAGGTAGTCAAGCACTGACCACATGTCTTCTTGGATTTCAGCAAAACAGATGGGCTCATCTCGGTCTTGAAATAATTCAACTCGGGGTTGAACTGATGCAGTTTGAGAGGCATCTACAGGAGAGGCAGGGGTGGGTGAGGGCTGCTGAGACTGCGCAGTGATGGGGAGGGGGTCAAGCTCTTCCAGCACTGACAGCAGTTCTTCCTCACTGTCTGCGACAAAGGCTTCCTCTGTCTGGAACTGAAGGGCTGCAACAGGGGAGTCCAATGAGGTGTCCTCAGGGAAATTCATGTGAGAGGCAGGGGAGACCTGATTTTCTTGACAGAGAGGTGTGTAGGGTGATGCCTGTGTGTTTGGCAGTTGCAAACACACTGGCTGCTGGCGAGGCACGCTGCTGTCATCTGGCTTTGTCTGTGGCTGCTCATGTGGCTCTGTCAGAAATGAATGAGAAGAAGAAGATGGCTGTGACTCAGCTGGCCTCATACACAAGTTGTTGGCTTGTTGAACTTCTTCATGTACAGATGCAGATTCTGCAACGCAAACAAAAATACATTAAGTCTTCTTTTTTTCAACACATTTTTGTTTCGTTTTCATCACATTTCTTATGTAAGATGCTGTGATACCAAGAAATCTTCTTTCACCTTTTCTAAGTCTGATTCTCTTCCTCTTCTTGCCCTGAAAACAAACACAGAGTTTTCATTAGCTGATACAAACTCTGTGCAGTGACTGTTTCATCATTCAGTGCAGTGATGCACACATGTAGGAACTTCATGTTGGCACTTTGGACATACATAGTTTTCTTTGGTCGACCAGGCTGGATGCTCTTTGGCATGATTCTGTCTTTCTGTTTCAGCCTGCTTGAAATATCTGGCTTTCTGGTCGTTTGAAAGCGACTTCCACTGTGGACAGAAGATCATAAGAACACACTGTGAGCACTGCTACTACACATAACTACAGGACAGCTGGGACACATGCAAAAACATGAGCAGACAACATTAACAGATGCATAAATGTATGCAGAGTTACACACTTACTCTCTGTCCCACCACTGCATTTACGGCTGCACTTCCAGGGATGTTGAGTTCAGCAATGACCTTTGGCCTCTGCTCTTTGAGATAGAGCATGAAGGCATTTGGCGGCTTCTTGACGTATGGCCCATCTTCATCCTGCTGGGCTGGGCACTTTCTTTTTCTTCAGGAATAAAACACAGAGTAAGAGCACATGTTAGCACTGTGTACAACTGTGAGGGAAGCAGTTCAAAAACACGAGACAAGCTGTAAAACTGAATGAAATCAGGCACCATTAATGGATCATTACAATAATTCCTGCAGACATCTGCAAACAAATGACAGATACTTGCAGATCAGTGAACCAAAGCAGCAGAGCAAACTTATTTTGGAGTGGAGGTGTTAGGTGGAGGAGCAGGAGTGACATAATCATACATCTGTACACCGTTCCTACACAGATGAAGGGAGACAGATATGAGATAACAGGAAGAAGTTATGAATATAGAGATGTTCAGCAGCTGTGTTCACTCCAGTGTTTGTGTGTTTTACGTACAGTACTCCAACAGGACGCAGGTTCTGGAGCACACAAAACACACAACAGGTGATGAGACAAGCTGCAATACTATCATCTATCCACTAGGTGGAAGAATTGATCAGTAGAAAGAGGAGATGTGCTCAAAACGACATTCATACATAGATTTATTCTTCTTAGTTAGTCTTAAGAATTAGGATTCACTGACAGTGAAGAAGTTTCAGACGTGCACTCGCGTTTCCCCTTTTGCCTTTTCCTGCTCCAGCCAAGTCCTCCGCCTGCTCTACATCTCTATTACCTTTTATTACGCTTGCACTCATGCCTTTGCCTTTCACCACTTCAAAACTGCGCCTTCTTCAATATTACCTTCATATGCTCTCTTTGCTTTTCGCCTTCCTCACTACACTAAGTACCATTTTTTTAACGCTGTGTACTCACTCTTGCTAAGTACATGTGAACAGATCTTGAAGAAAAAAAACAAAACAAAACATACTTTTCTTTTCTCTTCTGATACTATTGAATGATCCTAACAGAAAAAAACAGAGTTAACACTGACTTAATAAAAAAAGTGTTATATTTTATCTCAGATAAACTAGTCAGTGTTTATTAGTGTTTGCTCAACTAGAAGTCTTCATAGTAGCATCCACACATCAAGTCTTTAAACAAATAATGAAAGGATAATGAAAGAAAGTTTAATGTGAAATTACTGAATTATATGAAATGCCAGAGTGTTTTTCTTTAAACTACTTGGGACACTGCCTTTTAGTGATGTCACTAAAAGGCAAGGTTCTAATGTTGTGTTGCCATAGACTCCGGAGTTTACTTTTAAAGCTCACTTACAGAACTGACTTATACAGCTTAGTTAGAAAAGTCAAGCATCCAGACATTTGAAGGACTATTCACTCATTAAGGTGACATTTTCTATTTTAAAAGTTCTCAAAAAATTAAGATGAAAAAGGAAACAAGAAAAGTTACGACTGAGGCAGATAAGAAAGATCCAGGAGATCAAAGTAAGTAAAAAAAAAATAAAAAAAAAATCCCCCAAATAACAGAATGTACATTTCTAACAATGTTGAGGCTCTGTGTATAAAATGATTCATTTTTAGAGGATTTAAATCCTGGTTTTGATTGAAACTAACCTGAGTGCAACATGTCTAATCAAAGAAAGGTTACTGGGGCACTTTGTCTTTTGGTAAAATAATGTGACAAGTTTATTCTTGGACTGAGCAGTGAAAACAGAGCAACAAGTGTCATCAGTATCTAGACTTAGTAGACCTATTATGGACTCGTGTTGGTGTGTTTTTTTATCAAAAGGATAAACTTGTTGTTATATTGTAAGCAATACTAATTTAAAATTCAATGACATCAAAATCCTTCTAGTCCTGATGTCGAGCGCTCTTTTTCACTAATGTGTTGTTGTTGTTGTTGTTTATAGATTGTAAGAGCAGGATGGCTAAAAGAAAGGCCAGTCCTGAAAAAACGACCCCCATAAAAAGAAGGAGGGTCACTGAGCAGGCTGGTCCTTCCACCAGCTCAGATGCTCATGTGGTCGGGGGAGTTAAGCGAAAGGTCCAACAAGATGAAGCGGGGACAACCAATACAGCAAAGAAGCGTAAACTTCTTGAGCATGTGAGCGGTGACAAGGGGCAGGCATCTTCCTGGTTGGACACTGGTAAAGGTAGGCTAATTAGTTGAGTGAGGGGTAGATTAAGTGTACATCTGGTTGCTAGTTTGAAGATATTAGTGTTTGGGAGATATTTGTGTCTATTATCTAATAAGCTGACGTGCTTTTGGTGTTTTCCACATCTGCAGACTGCAGCATAGAGATTTCAGAGAGCTGCAGTAAAAACAAAAAGGCTGGCAAAAGGAAAGCTGCGGGAGACACCAGGGACCCACCTAAGAAAAAGAACGTGGACCAGGACAAAACCAAAACCGTTGCCAAAAAGTCAGTGGCTGAACAGAAACGTAAGTAGCAAGCAGCTTAGCTTTTATATTCAGGTGAGGAGCAAAATGAACATTTAGGGTACAGCAGAGAGTAATTTGTGTGACAGCTGTAGTAAAACCCAATTTGTGTTTGTCTGTTTAGGTGACTTCCAAGCGAGATACGTGGAGGAGCACCGGCTTGGAGAAGGAGGATGCGGAGCAGTGTTTGCTGGCTACCGCATAAAGGATCATTTACCAGTAAGTGTTCAGATGGTGGTAGTAAGACAGGCAGTAATGCAGATAAGGGATAATATCGTAAGCTGAGATGTATGCTGTTTTACACCTTTAATGATGTCATACTGAGGAAATGCTCATCAATGCCCTGTGTCTTTTAGGTGGCCATCAAACACATCCCAAAGGGGAAAGTGTACTGCAAAGTGAAGGTAAATGTGCAAGACTTGAATTGTTTTTACATTAGTGGATTGCATGCAGCGTTCACCTGTGGAACGTCTGTGCCTCATCATCCACTTTGTTGAAATATTTCAGGATGATAACGGGAAGAATGTGTCAGTGGAAGTTGCCATCATGCTGAAGCTTGCAGCTGAAGCAGATGGATCAGTGGAAACATCAGCCCCAGTGTCTCTGTTGGAGTGGTTTGACTTTGGCAGAGAGCTGATCCTGGTGATGGAGAGACCTGTCCCCGCTGTGGACCTGGATAAATACATAGAAGAAAATGGAGGATTTTTGCCAGAGGACAAGGCCAAGGCAAGTTGACTTGCCTTAGAAGAGTCTTAGACTGTACATCATTCAATCAAAGCACAGAGTATTAGAGAAACATTAACCCATTGATTGATTATTGTCTTTTTCATCGTTTCCAGGTAGGGCTGGGCTATATCATACCATTCACGGTAATACCGGTGTAATTTTGGGCAACGATAGGAAAATGAAATATCGCGCTAGAATAGGTAAAACGCGCATGCGCAGTGCCTATGTTTACATACGCAGATGGTGGTGACGCAGAAAGAGAAGAGCAAAAGTGGATCGTTGAATGAAACGGATGAACCAGAACTGGTTTGTAAAAATGCTGCAACTTTAGTGGTGTGGAACTGGTTTAGCTTTCGTCCGTCAGATACACAACAAAGCACGATTTTTGGTAGCGCATGCTAGCGGGCCGCCGTTATTACCGTGTTGTTTGGAAAATACGGCACACTTAAAATCAATCCTTTGATTTTTCTGAAACTCGACAGTGCCCCTTATAATCCCGTGTGCCTTATGTATGAATTCTGGTTGTGTTTACTGACCTCAAAACGATTTTATGTACACGGCGACTTTGCTAAGCTACAAAGCCGCACCGCTCGATGGATTGTCGGAGCATTACGGCTATCGTAGGCAGGCGCCTCGCGGAGTGATACGTACTGCACCTCAACGTGATATTACCGTATTGTGTGTGAATAACCTCTTTTTAAGCTTTGTGGATATTTTACATGGTTATGCTGAGGATATGTCGGCCAATTTCCACTGGAAATGCCTTTTGGTTAAACTGTCAGCAAGGAATTTGCATTTGCACTGTTACATTTTTATATAACTTTAATGCACATAAAAAAACAGCTGCTTGTTTAAGTGAAAATACATTTATGGGGTTTTTTGCACTAATAAAGTTGTGGAGTTGTAAAGTATTTTGTCTAGTGTCAGTTATATCGTCAGTTATATCGTTATCGCAACTTTTCAAATGTATATCGTGATAAATATTTTTGGTCATATCGCCCTGCTCTGATTCCAGGTCATTCTGAAGCAGCTGGTTGATGCTGCGAAGCACCTGGAGGATAAACACATCTTTCACCGGGACATCAAGAGTGAGAACATTCTAATTGAGACCGGCTCAGATGTACCGCGTGTTCGTATCATCGACTTTGGACTGAGCTGCTTTGTTAAGGAGCAGTCGCAGTACCGCGTCTTCTATGGTAACATATTCTGCTCTTGCTCTTCACAGATGTCACAATTTTCGCCTTTTGTTTTAGAAGAAATTGCAATTGTGTCTGTTTATTAGGTACAGAAATTTACTCCCCTCCCGAGTGGTACGGGCGCAGTTGCTACAGGTGTGGACCCACCACGGTATGGCAAATGGGAGTGGTTCTGTACGAAGCGCTTCATGCCGGGGACTTTAACACCACGAGCTTCCTCAAAAAGCGCCTGAAATTCAAAAGACATCTGTCCAAAAGTAAGAAAACGTCACACTTCAAGACTGACTGATGGCTTGGACCACTGGAACTATCATCTTCATGTTTTTTCTCTTTCCTTTCTTTCCAGACTGCCGGGATTTCTTGGACGCCTGTTTAACCAAAGTCCCGGAGACGCGGCCGACGCTGGAGGAGCTACAGCATCACACTTGGCTGAGATAAGGCTATCACACACACACACAAACACACACAATTCAGACGTTATCATTTATGTGTGATGTATGAATTACCTTTCTTTTTTTCAGGAAATAATTTTTTTTAATTGGCCCACTTTAAATTTCAGTGTTTTGGAATTCCTGTAACCCCCCCCAGCCATCCCAGGAAAGGGGATCTCTCTTTGAATGGGCTTTCCCGAGGTTTCTTCCCGTCAGTCTGGCCCCCCCAGGGGAGTTTTTCCTCGTCTTCATAGAGAGCTTGGGCTGGCTCAGGAGCTCCATCAAAACTGTCTTTATTTAATTACTCTAATGTAATCATATACTTTAAAGTAATCAAATAAAAGACAGTAAAAATCTGAAGACTTGAAGTAAACTTCCATTAAAATAAAACTTGTTTAATTCATCTTTGCTGAGGATACTGTGTTATTACTATTTCAAGGATTATGTCAGAACACCGGATACTGGTACCCATCCCTACCCATCACTAGGGAACAGAACAAACCAGACATCAATTACAACAAAAATGACACTGACCGAGCCAGCATAACTTGTCTGCCTTAAGAAATGTTTAGCAATATTACAAATTGGGTGATATGCCTTAAAGTAGCTTCTCATGTGTTCAGCATTGTCAAAGGCTACATTTTAATTAAAACCACAATCTAGTAATGTTCTGTCTTTAACCTTCCTAATTTGTTTTTTGTCCTAACCTAACACTAAATTGCCAGTGAAAACAAAAGTTACATAAATAAAGAAGCGTAAAGAAAATTACGGTGTTTTTTATTGTAACAGTTTACCAGTGTACAGTTTGGTTTGTGACATATCTATCTAATAGACTCCAATTTGTGCATGTAAATGGAGAGTCCTCTTCACACACTGAGGTTAATTATGGAGTTCCACAGGGTTCAGTGCTAGGACCAATTCTGTTTACATTATACATGTTTCCCCTAGGCAGCATCATTAGAAGACATAGCATAAATTTTCACTGCTATGCAGATGACACCCAGCTCTATCTGTCCATGAAGCCAGATAACACACACCAATGAGTTACACTGCAGGAATGTCTTAAAGACTTAAAGACCTGGATGGCCGCTAACTTTCTGCTTTTTTTTTTTTCCCCCTCTAAATGTTTTTTCTGTTAGGAAACTTTCTGCTTCTTAATTCAGATCAAACTGAGGTTATTGTACTCGGCCCTGAAAAGTTTAGAAATATGGTATCTAACCAGATTCTTACTCTAGATGGCGTTACCTTGGCCTCCAGTAACGCTGTGAGGAACCTTGGAGTCATTTTTGACCAGGACATGTCCTTCAACGCACATATTAAACAAATATGTAAGACTGCGTTCTTCCATTTGCGCAACATCTCTAAAATTAGAAATATCCTGTCTCAGAGTGACGCTGAAAAACTAGTTCATGCATTTATTGTGTGAATGTGTGTGTGAATGGGTGGATGACTGGATATGTAAAGCGCTTTGGGGTCCTTAGGGACTAGTAAAGCGCTATATAAATACAGGGCATTTACCATTTATTACTTCCAGGCTGGACGACTGTAATTCATTATTATCAGGATGTCCAAAAAACTCACTGAAAAGCCTTCAGCTAATCCAAAATGCTGCAGCAAGAGTCCTGACAGGGACTAGAAAGAGAGAGCAGATTTCTCCTGTTAAATCCAGAATTGAATTCAAAATCCTGCTCCTCACATACAAGGTCTTAAATAATCAGGCCCCATCTTATCTTAATGACCTTGTAGTACCATATCACCCTATTAGAGCACTTCGCTCTCGCTCTGCAGGCCTACTTGTTGTTCCTAGAGTATTTAAAAGTAGAATGGGAGGGAGAGCCTTCAGTTTTCAGGCCCCTCTTCTGTGGAACCAGCTTCCAGTTTGGATTCAGGAGACAGACACTATCTCTACTTTTAAGATTAGGCTTAAAACTTTCCTTTTTGCTAAAGCATATAGTTAGGGCTGGACCAGGTGACCCTGAATCCTCCCTTAGTTATGCTGCAATAGACGTAGGCTGCCGGGGATTCCCATGATGCATTGAGTTTTTCCTTTCCAGTCTCCTTTCTCACTCAGTATGAGTTAATAGACCTCTCTGCATTGAATCATATCTGTTATTAACCTCTGTCTCTCTTCCACAGCATGTCTTTATCCTGTCTTCATTCTCTCACCCCAACCGGTCACAGAAGATGGCCCCGCCCCTCCCTGAGCCTGGTTCTGCTGGAGGTTTCTTCCTGTTAAAAGGGAGTTTTTCCTTCCCACTGTCGCCAAAGTGCTTGCTCATAGGGGGTCATATGATTGTTGGGTTTTTCTCTGTATCTATGAAGCGCCTTGAGGTGACTTTTGTTGTGATTTGGCGCTATATAAATAAAATTGAATTGAATTGAATTATCTGAGGAAGAAGCAGAGTTGGTTTGTTTCCAGCTGAAATCATCCAGGCTCAGGAATTTGAATCGATCCACATCATTTCTGCTTGAACTAGAGAACATGAGTGTCGACTTACATTTGGTCTGTGAGACACATGTCATAGTGACAGTATTTGGGTTAATATGGCATTACTCACCCTGGTCGCATTTCTTCAATATCAGGCACCAAGTTCAGGAACTCGTTCTTTTGCAGCCCGCGCAAGGAAGGAGGTCTCCAGAGTGGGAACCATCGGGAAGTTTTCACAGTCTGAGCAGGAGGGACTGGAGGCACGTGAGCTGTTCTCAGGGGTCCTTTAACACAAATCACACCAAGTTAGAATCAAATGGATAACCTGTCAATAACCGTTTGCAGATCGAGGTCAATGTTCCTAAAAATATGTTTACTTCTGGCCCATGGAGCCACAGCGGGAGTCCGAGAGAGAGGGGCAGGTAGAGGAAGGGGTGAGGGTGGCACTGCTGAAGCTCGTCACGGATGGATCACGTCCGATCGGTGAGATGAGAGAAAGCTGAAGTGAAACAACAGCAGGATGAGGTAGACGTCAATATAGGAACTCCCTGATGTGACACAGAAAGGCTATTTTTTTATTTCTTTGTATTATTTCTCACCTTGCAGTCACTGATGCTGTTCACCAGCTGGTTGTATTCAGTATTGAAGGTGTGTGTCAGAAGGCGCAGGCACTACAACACAACAGGAACAAGACCGATCAGCTCCGAGCAGAGAAGGAAGAAGGCAGCAACAAGAACGCCCACTAAGCCCACGTTTTTCTCACCTTGGTGGCCAGCTCCTTCTCACGCTTTCAAAGGTGGTGCTGGAGATCTGCGAGGAGGCGGAGGTGGACGTGGACAGAGTGCTGGAGCTCACGCTGGGGGACAGAGACTCACTCAGGGACTTGGTGGTGGGAGCTGTTCCTACGGGAGCCGCCTCTCCCAGAAGGTGAAGGGTCTTTTCCACCTGGAAGAAAGATGGGGGCTAATGTGAGGTAGGGAGAAGAGGGGACGTTAGTCATGTAAAGGCCATAGGTGAGGGTAGGGACGTAGATCGACCGGTAAATTGAGGGCTTCGCTTTTACACTCAGCTCCCTCTCCACCACGACGGACCGGTGCAGCGTCCGCATTACTGCAGCTGCAGCCCCAATCCGTCTGTCGATCTCCGGCTCCCTTCTCCCATCACTCGCGAACAAGACCCCGAGATACTTGAACTCCTCCACTTGGGGCAGGAACTCATCCCCGACTCATCCTATATTTCCGTTTTTATATTTCTAATGTTTGCCTTGTTTTCTTCACTGTCTAGTCTGCCTCTGTCTTGCCTGTATGGATGCATTTACACCGAAATGTCCCCAACAAAGGATGTTTTAATTCACCACTATTCCAGTGAAACATGAGTCTCCCATCTTCCTGCTACCAGTCTGGAGTTTTTGTTCACCAAAGCACACACCAACTTCATACTGACGGACAGATCACTGCCCTTTTGCCGCCTTGTCTGACCGTGTTTTGTGGCTGTGGTTCACTTCACCTCACTCTTCCCCATTCTTGTCATTAAATCAGGCTGTTCTGCAACCATGGCAGCCATTCACTCTATGGCTCTATTCATGGTGTATTTTACCCCTTCACCAAAGGCCGTTCTCGTTTCCAACATTATATTTGCAGTGTTCGTCTATCTATCAATATCTGCGGAGTATTTTTTTTAACGAGTATCCCATTTTCTAAAGCACAGCATGTAAAGGGTAGCTCGGTTAGCAGGATGCTAGCATGTAGCGCTTAGTGAGACACGCCTCAGACGAGTTGAGCAAAGACCCCGTCTGTGTACTTTATACGTGAGCAACGGATTTAAATAAAATTAAGGTTTCAAAAGACAAACTTGAAGATAAAAAAATATATATATACTCACCGGAGAGCCGCCAGGGTTTGCCGCTGCCATCTTGGCGCTCCTAAATTCAAAACTGCCTCTGCAGTCAGGCAGGGGAGGCGTGGAAATTGTCTTTGAGTTAGTCAAACGTTTTCCTTAGTTCGAGTAGATGATAAAAAAAAAATAATAATAAATGGGATTTTAAGTAGGACTAGGCGTTCTGTAATGATCTCTATTTAGGAGAAAAACTTAATCACTCACCTTTAAACAGCTCTCTTTTAGGAGACACACTGCTGGCTAAAGGTGTCATGTGATCAAACAGCGTAATTTAATTGGCTGAGAGCCACTCGACTCGATCTGGTGCTGATTGCTCTGGCTTGGGTCATTAAAGTTCATCACTTTTGCAGTTGAATTTTTGCAGGTGAATTTTTGCAGGTGAATTTTTTTCAGGTGAATTTTTGCAGGTGAATTTTTTGCAGGTGAATTTTTGCAGGTGAATATTTTTGCAGGGAAATTTGGAGGATAAAAATTCAGTGTCATAAATTCAATGTCTAAAAATACTTGAATTCTGATGATACTATATTTCTTCCATAGGAACAACATCGGAGATCTCTGTCCAGAAGAGCGCAGTCCTGGGAACAGCTAAGATACTGCGCAGGACCCTCAAGCTCCCAGGCCTCTGGTAGAGGACCCGAGCTTGAAGGATAAACCGCCCGCAGGGGCGTGCTGGGTGTTATATATATATATATATATATATATATGAATGATAGACTGCTTGTTAAGATTTCTGAGCTTTACAAATATTTTCTTCTAAACATCAACTTGGTAGCTTGGATGTGTTGTCATCTATCAGTGCTGTCCCCATGCATACAGCCGCTGCTGGTACTGTGTACATTTTTGCTCCTCTGTCCAAATATGCATAAAATGACAAATGAAACTTAACATTTTCTAATATTATTCCTTTAATCTTCTGTCTCTAGGTGTTTGTGTATCCACCCAGCCATCCATTTTCTTTCACTTATCCAGGGCTGGGTCATGGGGACAGCAGCCTAAGCAGAGAAGCCTACACTTCCCTTTCCCCGGTCACTTCCTCCAGGTTATCCAGGGGAACACCAAGGCATTCCCAGGCCAGCTGAGAGATATAATCTCTCCAGCGTGCCCTGGTCCAGTGTTCTGCCACTGGGACAAAAATCACGTTGTTTCTCCTGTATCTGAGGTTCAACTAGCAGGCTGCTGTGTGGGTTAAAAATAAGAGAAAAAGAAAGGGTGCACAGAGAGATAAGGAGAAAACAAACTATAGAAGAGAGCACAATTTAATTCAATGACATGCAGTGGTGGCATGTGATGAAGAGAATGGTAAATAGATGCTCACCCCTGCCATAGTAACATAATTAAGGGATGAATCAAGGTCACTCGATCCATCTCTAAGTATATGATTTTTTTTTTTAAAGGAAAGTTCAACTGCTAATCTTAACCTGACCTGATCATTCAGGACTTAGAAATGTCTAGAAGGATTCTAAATTCAATGCATGAAGTACAGCACAGATTTGGCTGCACCTCTTAGTTTTAATGTAAAATGATTGAACCAGAACAATATAACATGGATATATTTAATGACAAGCAACCATAGAACTAGAGGGTTTATTTCCATCTACATGTTTAGTTTACCAGATTTTATGTTATACATTTTAGACAATTACAAAAATAGCTTAAATCTTTTACAACCAAATACCCAACCAAAAAAGAGCAAACAAAAACATTCTCACAAAGTTAAGCTAACACTGTGGTAAAAGAGTTGCTAAAACAAACTCTATCCTGACATGGCGCCATTTACTCATTTAGCCATAAAAAAGACACTGATAGAATCTGCGAAAGAAATCAAGGCACATATGTAATGTGGCAGATAACTACCAGCTTTCCCAATGAAACAAAACCCAAACCTGCGTTTTAAACCATTCTACATAACTGCAACCTCAACACACATTTGATCATGATTCCCAAAGAAAGTTCGTTTTAGCTTAATGTGATGCCTTTTCTTTTAGTTTTTTGAGTATGTGTTATTTAAGTTAACATATTTTTCTACTGATACAGAAATTGTTTTGTGTTTTAAGTGATGCAACTTTGCAGGTACAATGTAAAAGACTTCATGCAAAATGATAATAAACAAAAGGTGATATGAGGTTTGTTACAGCTTCTTATCTGAGGCTTAAACAGGAAATATTCTGTTGGAAGACTGCTTAACAAATGTATTAAACCACCACCTGGTGTCAGGTTTATGTCACAGCTGCCCCAAATTAACAGTATTGGTCATAACCAAAATCATTTTCTTATGTTTCTGTACTGGTTAATCCACCAGTTTAATACAACTACCTTATGTAAATAATATTTTTAATACTAAAATATAATTTCTGTTGTTGTCCAGTGTGCCAGCTTAAATTTGGATAGAAAAAAAAACATGAATTCAGTTTGTATTTGCCTAATAAACAAACATTATATATATATTTTTTATATTTTTAAACACATTTTTAAGAGATTTCTAAAATATTTATGATTTTTAATGACAGGTAGTCTAATAAATTTGTTAATTACTGGATCTGCAGCCTAAACCATACTCGAACATAACGTGAGCCTGGTTATAGGACATTAAGATATTTATAATTACAAGAAAGTCAGCATTACAAATGTACTGTTGTAATATAAAATCCATTTGAAATATTACAGCATTAGTTGAAAATGTTTAGCAGCCTCTGTGGTGATGGGTTAATAGTACTGAAGACAACTAACCAGTGTAACCTGTAGATTGCCAAAAATGATTAACCTGAAAATGTATTTTGCCTTTCAAAAAGATCATTACTGAGTAATTTTAATACTGCATTACAAATATCAATGCGTAGACAACTTTAACATCACTTTCCATTAATACGTATATGTTTGCATATATTGATCCTATGCATTATCAGTCCTGTGTATAGTGTCCAAGCCAACACAGATTACCATTTCACCATTTGTTTTACAGTTCTTTAAAAGGTGTGCATTTGTGCGTGTCTGTGTTTTATTTGAACAGTACACAAAAGTATTTAAGCACCAATAAATGAGTAAGTCTGAGGAAAATGTATTACAAAAACCACAACAAACTAGTTGAAGTCATCTGACTGCAAAGACTTTAGAACCACTGTGCTGAGATGTTGCTGAATGAAAAAGAAACTACCGCCAAAACAACTGCTGTGTGCATGTTTGATTAAAGGTTTCTTCTTTAGAGCGTTAGTCCTGCATTCCATGACTAATATTGATTCAAAGCTATCTAACAAACAACAAACATTTAAGTCAGCAGCAAGGACTTCTACTGTTGTCCAGGAAAGACTGGCAGCAGTAATTAAACATCTTTTCCTTTCTTTCTGTGACTAAACTATAACAATCAGTCAAAACGCATCAAGATTGGCAAACATTTGTCAAGCAACTGAAACACTGGTTTATCATGAATACTGTTAATGGTTCCTTCAAATCTGACCTTAAAGTTTCACTACCTAGTCATCTCACAATCATGGTAATGCACAGGAATGCAAAAATGAAACTGGCGATAGGTAAAAATATACCATAATAAAACAAAACGGCACAAGTCATCATAAACGTCAGCCGTAAAAAAGTGGACTAACATTTCTGAGTGGCTTGTTCATTTAAAAAATGCTTATTGTATGTAAAAATCAATGCACTTTGAGGTTTCAATGAGGGACCACAAGTCATACAAGCTGATAACATGTTATACAAAACTGTTATGATCATGCATTAGTGAAAACTTACTTACTGACTTAAGATTAATTTAAGAGATCACCATAACATGTTCAAACTATCTGCACAGAAAATCCTTCCTTATGTGCCAGTGACATCATTGACTCTCAGAAAACCTCAAGCCTTTACAAAACATCAGAAGCAGGTTCATCTTTCCCTCTGAGGTGAATGTGGAAACGCAGTGTTTGCGTCCTCTTGGAGAGATTCCATGTCGGAGGATGTGAGAGTTCGGTTTGACACAGGGGCATTACATGGCCGGCTCTGCTGCAAAAAGCAAATCAGCCCCTTGTGATTTCTGCGTGTCTACGTGTCCTTACTCCAACCGGGCCCCGCACCGTTTCAGGGCTGAGAGAGACGCTTGCGTTTGAGCTTCTGCCTTGCCATTTCCTCCTTTCAAAACAAAAACAGAGAGAGGACAAGAGAGTACTGACAACACACTCTTGCATCCGCCGCGAAATAACGTCCATCTCTTCAAGCATCCATCCTGTGAGAATGGACGAGTGCGCACACGACAATCAGGCAACAAGGCAGGCTTTGTTAGTTAGGCACTCCTCTACTCCAACAATGGCATCTGGACTGTCCTCCAAACTAAGAGTCTCACGGCCACGTCACGTCAGTCTCTTCAAAAGCACGGCTGCTTTCACAACAACAACACCGGATCTCGAGTTTAAACATTTTTTTTTAATACTGTAGACCCAAATATGTCCTTGTTCTCAAAGTCTCAATATATTATATAATAGGATTTTATAAAAAAGGAAAAAAGGGAGTAGGGTTGTTGGCATAGTATTCTGTTGCAATATATACCACATCAATATGTACAGATTCCATGCTGCTGGTTAGTAATCACTGCAAAAGAAGAAAAAATGGACTGATTAGTGCGGAAGAATTAAAATGAGCAAATAACTACTGCATTCAGATATTCATGCACTGCAATTACAAAATCGCACACAGGCTGTAATATACTTACAAAATGCTCCTGTGTCAAATAAGCCAACAAATATGAATTCAATTGAATAATACTAAGCATGTGTTTTGACTTTGTTAGCCATTCCCCCAGAGCACTCTCTGCTGTATCAAAATCATTTGGAAATGATTTCATAAGTTCATAAAATGATTAAAAAAACACATGTTCGAAATTTTAACACTCACCTTGTGCCAGCAGCCCGGTATGGGTAGCCCGTCACGTCCCTGCAAGGTGAAAACAGAAGTTAAAAAAAGCGTGAAAATGTCCAGCGATGCATGCTTCCCTGCATCTGAAGAATTTGCACGCTGCTGATTTTAATGTCGGTTGGTGTGCCTTCACGGTCAGGCGTGTTATATTAAAAATCAAATTTTACTTTTGTTTTGATTTTAAGTCATATGTTACTCTAATAAATCCAGATTTCTAAGTACCACATTACTTTTATTATCACATTTAAAATGAACATTTCGATATTTGGAGAAATACTTGGATAACACGATGGTCGATCTGTTAAATAAGAGGTACAGTCAGCAGTCCAGTTAACTTAGCTTCGCTTTGGATAGGTGCACTATCTTGACAGTACTGGGACACACCTCTTTATCTCTGAAAAGACGTGTGATAAAATGCACCTATCCATGCAATCTGCTTTTAGAAATATTTGGTCATTGCAAAGAGCTTGCTGAGTCAGTTCATGCAATATCTTCATCAACTATAAATGGTATTATTGTAAAGTGGAATTATTTAGGAACTATGACAACTTGACCAGAAAGTGTCAGACCATATAAAGTTAGTTACTGAGTGCTGTGCTGCATAGCACATAAAAGTTTCCTCAGTAAGTGCAGAGCTCCAAACCTCTGGCATTAACATCAGCACAGAAACTGTGCACCAGGAACTTCCTGCCATGGGTTTCCATGGCCATGTAGTGTATATGCTAGATGTTTCCTTCTATTACTAGTCTCCAAGCAAAACGATGCCAACCAGCTACAGTAATATTCTAAGAACTGTACCATGTCTCATATGTAACTCGTTGTCAGCATTTACCAAATGTCTGTCTGTGGTTCTGATTTTGCACAATCCTTCATACTGACGAAACTATTAATTACTATTATTTTCTTGATTACACCTGCTTTTTCCTCTTCTGTTTTCTTCTTTGCAATCAAGTATAGTAAGTAGTTCTGCATTTCTGGAACTTGGCATTGTGTGTATATTTCACAAATTCATAGCAAGCTTTACGTTTTTTTGGCTTGATCGGGCCTAGACAGTTTTGCTGTTTATTATCTGTGAACGCCTTTCTTTATTATTATTGTTATTAAGCCACACCCACATGAACAATGTGTTGGTAAATGTCAGTTTATATGTTTCAGAGTTGGGACCAATTGGACCCCCCCCCCCCCTCCAAAAGACCAAAATTTAAAGAAGCGTTTAAACAGTCAATAACAGCATCAGTTACAGTGATCAGAGAGAAGTGGGGAAAAGAAGCAAAGATACTGTACCAGAGGACAGGGGCCCTCAGGGCCAGAAGGAGGAAGAGGAGGAGTTGCAGGAGAAGAAACCGCTGCCTTCACAGACTGCTCTTTAGACTCATCGCACCCCTGTTAGCAGGAGCCGAGTAGACATTTAAAGCATAGAAGAACAAGTTCAGAAAAGCAGTTAAAGGGGGAAACAGAGATAAGATATATGCTAAGTGTTTTTAAACTAAAAAGCTAGAGGAAAGTGGGAGTAAGTAAATGAGCATTGCTGCAAAGCCTTTGTGTGTACATGTGTGGGGGAGACATACCACAGGACAAGGCTGGTCCAGACCCGGAGGACCTTGTTCACCCTTCTGGCCCTTTAGACCTCTCTTCCCTACTGTTCCTCTGTCACCCTGGGAGTGATGAGGACAACAGTTAAACAAATTCATACACTTATCACATGCAGCTAATGAAGACAGCCCATTCATACACTGGAAATAGTTTAAGCAGTTTAAGTCAGTCATTATTGTTGCTATGTTAAAAAACTGAAGGAGGAAGATGCGATAAGCTGGAGGAGAACTGAGAATCTGTTTGGACTTACCTTGTCTCCTTTTTCGCCTCGATCACCTTTTTCTCCCCTCAGGCCTGGGAAACCCTGGATACAAAACCACAATCCATAAGGGAACTTATTACCCAATATATGTCAGACTTTATTTAAACTGAAGATACTGTGATAAAATAATGTCAACATGTATAGTTCTTCTTAGTAAGAAACTCACATCAAGTCCAGGCTCTCCTAGTCTTCCCTGCAAATACACATTGAGAAAGATTTTTTTTAAAAATAATGAATAAACCAGCAACGAACAACAGATCTATTAAACACTTTTATGGAGGTTGTTCAGTCATTACTTTCTCTCCCTTGGCACCAGGAAGGCCCACTAAGCCCGGAGACCCAGGTGGACCTTGGAGGCCATCTGATCCCTGCAGTAAAAGCACACATTCATCATTGCATCATGTCCAGTTCTTGAGCCATGACCAACACATTAGAATAATAATAAAGCCCATTATCACTTACTCTGGATCCAGGAGGACCACTGTCTCCCTTCTCTCCCTTTATCCCCACTCCTGGTTCACCCTGCATTACAGCAAAGCCACACTGACTACAAGACAATGCATCATACAGCTGCCATCCGCCTCCATCACATACAGATAAACGAGCTTACCTTAGGACCAGGCATTCCATGCAGCCCCTGTAGGACATTGTGTGATGTGAGTCTTTGCAAACTACAGACCTGACTGGACTTGTTTTATCTGAAATGATATAAAGTTATGCTGCAGGTACTCACCATGGATCCAGGGTGCCCAGGTATTCCCGGTGGGCCTGGTGGGCCAGGTGGGCCTGGCTGGGAAATCATCTGAACCTTTAGCACCAATGAAAAAGTGGAAACAAGAAGAGAAGCATATAAATTAAGTGAAAAAAGTGGTTAAGAGTTTCTCAGCTAAATTCAAAACTTTGTATAGTCGTTCCTCAAAGTAACCAGAGAATTTCAGACTGTTTCATGTGTTTACTTCTTTAGATTCTCACTCATTTCCAAAATGAAAAACAATTGGAAAGAACTTAAAACTAGAGTAAAATCTACATCAATGAGTGTGAACATTATTCAGTTCTTTAAAGCAATGAAGTAGATGGTTCAAAACATGCAAATAACAAATAAATAACAATATATTTCCCTTTAAACTGTCTGTTTGGAGGTGCAGCAATCTGTAATGAACGTCAGAGGATTCATGTATTTCATACTCATACTAACCAAGTTGTCATCTAGTCTGCAGTCGCCTTTTTCTCCTTTCTGTCCATCCATACCCTGAGCCACAAAGAGCAGGATTAACTTTCAGCTGTTTTTAAAGTTGTCACCATTGTGTTATTAGCGAAATAGAGTCACTGTCGCTACTTACAGTAGGCCCAGAGAGACCCATCTCGCCTTTCTCTCCTCTCATGCCGGGAGGTCCTGTCTCACCCATGTCACCTTTGAGTCCCTGGAGATGAAGAAAAGATTAATAAGGCAGATGATGCTAAACGTCCCACTGACTACTATATGAAGTAGTGAAAGAAAAGGAGCATGCGTCTGGGTGTAATATACTCTCTTTGTCGCTTTACCTTCTCCCCGTCAACTCCTGCTGGTCCAGGTAACCCGAGCTCACCCTGATGCAGAACAAAAAGAGGGAAGATGCACTCGGTGGACTAATATATCTGACTTTGTCTACAAAATCAGGCTTAGCATGTTTTGGGTATTTATCAAACAATAAATATCAGCCAGTCACAGCTGTATGGCTTACCTTTTCCCCTGCAGGTCCTGGAGGTCCTGGTGGTCCAGGTGGCCCCTGGAGAAAAACAGGCAGAATAAAAGAAATGAGCACAAAGCTTTGTTGCATGACCTGTGTTAGACTAAATTAACCTAGCAGCAACTGATTTTCTGGTTTAGCTGATTACAGCTAGTCACCGACTTTGTGTGTCACTTGCTGCCGGGCTGGCGTGCTAACAACAGCTGCCTCTCTTGGTGGATAAAATTGCTCGTGCGAGCTGTGAGACCAAACTCAAACAGATCAAACCAAGACCTGAAAGCAACTATAAAGCTGTGGGGAGCTAAGGAGGTCTTTCTCTTACAAATAGTCATATGCATCATATAAAAATATGACACTATAACGGCTTTAATTAGAGCTGCAATTTTCAGACAGTCCCTTAGACATCTTCTGCATTTTTTATCTGCTCACTCTCACACTGTTTATCACAGTGAGGCTGGTAACTCATTATAAAAGGCCCAAATCGTGAACACAAAACGCTATAATTCACAATGTGGGCCTGACAGTAAACAAGTCCAAAACCTTCCTTCATTCCTTTTTGCTGATCACAACCAACTTGAAGCAATTTTTATCTTACAGAGATTGTAAAAGAGCTCTGAATGTGGTTTGTGCTACACAATAGCCTGGCACGGCTCTCTGTGATTGTCTGAATGATGGGACTGCTGGAGAAAACATTCATGTGACTTTATGTAACCCTAATGATGAATGAAGAATGGCGTGCATATATGTAATAGGCCATATTCTTCCCATGCAGCTCTGCCGTTATGCTATGAGTGATAGCTCTTGTAAATCACTCCACTTAATCTTTATATTCACAATGCTACACTTGTTATTCCTCCTTGTAAAGGCTCCGGTCATCTTGAAGCAATAAAAAGGAAAAAAGCCAAGTCGCCTCCCAGAGGTGTACGATTCATTTTCCAGTTTCTAACTTGTTGTTCGTTCTCAGCTTTTAAAGCCATGGAAAATGATGTTTACAAGCAACTATTTGATCCCAGACACTCCATCACTGGAAAGTGAATGCTATTCATCTGCAAAATGACTGACAGTGACAAACAACCCATCTTAGCATTGTTTTAAACCAAATTCATCATCACCTAACATTTCACAACAAGCACATGAAACGCTGCTTTTCACACAAACAAGCGATCAACTCACAAGGTGGGTGGCCAGTGAGCGCTACCTGCTCCGTGGAGCCCTGCGTGTGAATTTGTGCCAACTAATTCGCAATGGCAAATAGCTTCCGATAAGATCTCGGGTCCATGCTTTCACCAATCCCTTTGCAACATTCTTATATTGCTTGTATTGATTGTTGCATGCAGGAGCTCAGCTCCAGGGGGACCTGGTTCATAATTGTTTTAAATCAAATGCATGCTCCACTTCTCAGAGAGCCATCTGCCAGTAGCACGTACTGCGGTGTACAGCAGGATCAAAGAAGCTGGTGTCTGAAGAGAGTGATGTGAGACTGTGTTGACAGTGAGGCGCTCCCTTCTCTATGTGCTAGCACAAAGTAAAACACACCATGCTGCCCTGTAGCAGGTTTCAAACACATACTTTTCACATACATGCCATAAAAACACAGAAGGCTTTTGATTTTTCTGCATAATTAATCAAAGCTCTTTAGGCTGCATGTCATCTGATAGCACAGCGGTGCTTTATTTGTAAGGGCTGTGCTTTTTTTTCTGTCCCAAACAAATACACAAGAGACTCTGGAAAACTGAGACACTCAGTAATGCTCTTTAGATGTGGCCCCTAGAGTGACATCCAATACATATGAAGTCCAACACTCTTTGTTGAGGGCATCTACAAACACAAACAAAACCCATTAGCAAGAGAAAGCGGGCGATGCAGTAAATACACAAGAGATGCTTAGATGCAAATCTGTGCATTGGTGTTAGTTACTGGTCACACCGCCAAAAACATGCAGCAACAGCAGCAGCAGATTACCGAAACACTGATGGTGTTGATGGCCTGTCGAGGAGAAATGGCGACATGTTTAGTTTTTGGTTTCTTTTTACCACACTGCCAGCTCTGGTGTTATTTACTTATTTACTTGTTTTGAAAAGCTCTGCCTTAATCCTTATGTGGAATTCAGTCATAAGCGGCTGAATGAATCGGGTGTCGCTGACACCGACACTTGAATATGACTCACCTGCAAAGCATCTAGAAGCTTCCCATTGAAGTCGATGATGTCTGAAGCACCCGGGGTGCCCTTCTCACCAGGAAAACCCTGAGGCAGAAAAAATAATAATGTAGGAATATTTTATATAAATGTAGAGATGCATAGATGGCTCAGCATAATAGCAGAAGGACAGAGTTGGCCCTTAAGCATAACAAATAACATACCATGGCTCCCTGTAGTCCTTGCTCTCCTCTTTCTCCTTTGTCACCCTGTTTGCACCATGAACACCATATTATGGTAAAACTCTTTCATAGCATAATTGTTAGCATTATTATTGATCATTATTATTTCAAAAACAATTTCAGATATGTTTCTTACCTTTAATCCTGGAAGTCCATCCATGCCTCGCTCTCCTTTTACTGCATTCCCAGGCTCGCCCTGTTTAAATGCACATTAAAGGTTAGAAACATACTTAAAATCATCCATGTCAGAGACATGAGAGTGGTAGAGTAAAGCTCGGCTTTACCTTTTGCCCCGGGACACCCTGTTGTGGATAACCAGGCTGCCCATCTTCTCCCTAGCAATTCAAAAGAGCCATTAAATGCAGAGAGAGCTACATATCTGGCTATATTAAAACAGCTTTTGAGCCCTTTGATGGCAACACTTCAGTTAAGATCAATAGTTTGTTAGCAGTCTTACCGGCCTCCCAGGCAGTCCCTGTGGCCCCTGAGGTGGAAATATATAAAAAAAATAAATTATGAATTTTTCAGACAGTCAAATTATTCCGACTAAAAAGACTCCAACAGCAAAAGCCAAATTGCTTCAGCTGTAAACCAAACAAAATGCGAAACAAACTCTTAAAGCTTAGTGTGAACTCTGCTCACCTCAGCTCCATCGCGACCAGGAAAACCCTGAAAGGACAGAGGAGACATTTAATGAGGTGAATCTACTTCAGGAACATGAATCTTTTTGGCCACTAGATGTCACTTTTCAATAAGGCATTCAAGGCAGTCTGTAGACTTCAGCTCCTTCAGCACGAGCTGGACTGTTTAGAGAATAATTACAGGAAATGGATGAATGATGAGCAGAGAAAAATAACAAAGACAGATGCTTCAATACAGGCCACAACTGGTTACCTAATGCATGGATAAGCAGGAAAATTCTGAAAATTATGCTCTTTTGGCCTTTCCAACAGCCAGATGTAAACCCAACTTCGGTCTAACTTGTTGGACAGCGGTGTTCCCGTGTCAGCAGTGATGATCAATCTTATGGCGTGTCGACCTCCCCAAAAAGGGTTCAAGAGACTTGCAAAATGTCCCTTAAGTATGCATTAAGAGAGTTTTCTTTCTTTGCTTTGACGCCCATTCATACAAAAGAAGACTAAACAAGTTTTATTCTGTTTGCAGTTGGATTTGAATTTGAAGCCTTCAAACTGAAGTCTGTGTTTGATGAGTGTTAAGCCAGTGAGCACAAACTTCTATCCATCAATGAGCTAACATATTTTTTATTTAGCTAAAAAGATCTTTTTTAGCGACTGTCTGCGACAGCCAGGTGGAAGCAGCTAAACATCTGCTATGAAGTCATTCATGGCGGAGACAGCTTAGAGGGCTCTTGTGCAAGAGCCTCTCTCCATTGCTTCCTCACACACAGATACACACACTACTATCAAGTAGTTGTGTTTACTTGATCAGCCAGTGGACCCTAATAAATGCACGATATAAATTGAAGGTTGTTAGCCTTCCATTCAGTAATATGCAGAAGCTGATTAGATATTCTCCAGCTGGCCAGCGTGCAAAAAGTGTCATCGCGATCCTTCCTACTGTTTTCTGGACCCGTTTTACTTTCATCTTTTTGGCACTGCTCTTTCTTTCTCATCATATTTCCTTACCAACATCTATCCATCCATACAGTCATCAATCCACCCGAACCAACCAATTGCCAATTAACTTGACAATTATCCTGTGGGAAGCCATGCAGGCAGAACATGTAGACCCTGCTGATTGGAAGGTTAAAACCCAGTACCTTCTTACTTTAAGGTGACAGAGCTACCCGACAGCATGAGACATTTCATTCTATATAACAGATAAAAAACGATGGAGGTTTGAGTACACCAGGGCTGGAAGTCTCACTCACTTTCTCCCGCTCGGCCCTCTTAGACATCTGCCTACAACATGGAGTGGCTCTCTGCAGGCCTCTGTGCTTTGTTTTGCTGTTTTGGGGTTTTGCAACTCCTTTAATCAACTTGAAGAGCACATTTGCAATCGACTAGGTTACAGGATGGGCCCCCTTTTCTCTTCGACCCGTCTGTTTTTTGTCATTTTCTGAGCTGCGCTGGCTTTCCCTGCTGTTGGTTCAGCAGTTCTCAAGTGACCCACACCGAAACCAACATTTTTCACTTGAATCCCTTGCTGTCCTCTTGTGCCAGTTGAGGGTAACAGCGCATTCATTCCTACACTTGAATAAACAAAAATTACCTTCATAGTCTCCTTCTCTTCAATTCAATAACCACAGCTGCAAGTTTTGCTGCATCTGAACTAGACCCTGGGAAGCAAAAAGTTAATTTTAAGAAACGAAAACGGCCACAGGCGAGGAGTGTACTATTGTTTGGTGAGACCGGCAAACTGCCCATGAACTCACCACAGTGCCATATCAGTTTCAGCGTGCACAGCAACACAGTTGTGGTAGGAGGGTGGGAGAATGTGGATTTGGAAAGGGGGGGTGTTGGAGAACTTTGTGGCCGCTAACTTACACAAAACAGATGAGGCCAGGAGTAGACTTGCTATTCTGGGACTTCTTTAGGTAAGCCACAGCATGCTGGCAAATCCCAGAAAAATGAGAATAGGGGTTCATTGCCATTTGCTGTGTACACCCTTACCCCTTAAATATATGTATAGGATTCCACATTTACAGGTTGGAGCTACACAGTTTGCAATCTGTCACAGTGTTGTGGTTAAAGAGTATGATGGGAGTAACAAAGCCACTGATGACTGAGGTGTTCTAAGTGGCTGCAATGCTTGTGGTGTAACCTTAGTTTGACAGCCAGAAGGGATGGAGTAAGAGGAGATCTGCAGTGGGGGTGGGAGGGCATTGTTTTGTTGAGTCAGTGTGGATTTGGCTCTTGTACAGTACTGTGCAAAAGTCTTGAGTCATCCATCATTTCTTCATATTTTACAAGGAAAATGGGAAATACGTGCAGTGATTTATTGAAACGTCAGCAAACACATGGAAATATTGACTTAAATACAAGCCTGAAAGTCAATATTTGGTGTCGCCACCTTTATTCTTCACACAGCCTGAACTCTCTTAGGCAGATTTCTTGTCATTTCTTTAAGCAGTCTTCAGGAATAGTTCTTCAGGCTTCTTGGGGAACTTTTGTTCTGTTTTCTGTCAAGATGAGCCTACACTGCTTCAATACTGCTGAGGTCTGGGCTCTGAAGAGGCCAATCCATGACTGATAGTGTTCCACTGTTTGTTTTTCTATCCAGGTATGCTTTTACTGGGCGATCGTGGCTCAAGAGTTGGGAGTTCACCTTGTAATTGGAAGGTTGTCGGTTCGAGCCCCTGCTTGGACAGTCTCGGTCGTTGTGTCCTTGGGCACACACTTCACCCGTTTCCTACTGGTGGTGGTCAGAGGACCCGGTGGCGCCAGTGTTCGGCAGCCTCGCCTCTGTCAGTGCGCCCAGGGTGGCTGTGGCTACAATGTAGCTTGCCATCACCAGTGTGTTAATGGGTGGATGACTGAATGTGTAAAGCGCTTTGGGGTCCTTAGGGACTAAGTAAAGCACTATATAAATACAGGCCATTTACTGCATTTGCAGTGTGTTTGGAATCTTTGTCATGCTGACAAATGAAGCCATTGCCAGTCAGAAGCTTTTCAGGTTTTTTATTGCATGGAGGATCAAAATCTGACTCTACTTTGCATTGTTCATAATGCCGTCTGTTTTCATGAAATCCTCAACACTGCTGGCTTAATTGCAGCTCCGCTGTGTTTTACAGATGGCTGTAGACACTAACTGCTGTTCCTCTCTGCTGACCTCCTCCGTACATACTGACGATGATCTGAACCAAAAATGTCAAACTTGGACTCATCACTCTATACGACATGTTGCCATTTATTTTCAATTAAGTTCTTGTATAATTTACCTCAGCCGTTTTAACTGTTTTTCTTTCTTAAGAATGGCTTACTGACAGCCACCATTCGACTGAGACCATTTCTGATGAGTCTTCAGTGAATGGCTAGATGCGTCTCTCAGGTCCTGTGCCAGGTTTGCCTCAGATTTTTTAAGAACACACCGCACACCATGCTGGGATATGCCAAGTTTTTAGCTAAGAGCTCTTTAGAAATCACCTTGCTAGTTCAATTTTAGAAATTTGAACAAATGGTTTTTTTTTTTATCGGTCAGGTAAAAGGCCTGCTCTGAAAATAACTGAAAAAGCAGTCAATGTCCACAGAAGAACTTTGAAAGACCTACAGACAGCCTGGAGAACTGTTGCTCGAGACAAGTCTGGCTCCTTAGAAGCCAAATGTAAAGAAACGATGGCTAGCTCAAGAAGAGGGGTAGAGATAAAAAGATGCTCTTACTGGCTCTCCGGGAAGACCACGAGGTCCATCTTTTCCAGTGTTCCCAGGGGGGCCACGGGGACCTGGAGGACCTGGGGGACCGGGAGGACCAGCAGGTCCAGCCTGACCCTGATCACCCTGATAAAAAACAAGAAGAGGAAAAAATGCAAAAATAAACTACCAACTACAAACTTGTAATAAATACATTATTAAGTACACACGATAACGTAATATATTAAAATAAAACTCCTTAAACGCCCCCATTAACTGATTTGTTTTTGGCAACAGAAGCAAACACTGACATGCCAGCGACCTGTTAAGGTTATACGGCAAACATCAAAGAACTACCCCTCAGCTTCTGCAGCTGTCTTTGTGGGCAGTCAAGGTGTATAATCCTTAATCTGTTTATTTATTTGCCCAACATTTATTTACAGTTGCCTTTCTCTCCACCTGATAAACATGACTGCAAAATTCCCTCGTATTTTAGACCCCGTCGAGTTTCCTGAGAAAAATATTTGGTTCTTTATCTGCTAAATGCTCCACATATGTTTAACAGCTAGTTGAGAACACTGTTTGCTGTTTGGTGCTTGAGAGGAAACGCGGGGGCCTACAGTTTCTTTCTCTTTTTGACGCAACGACTGCCAGGAAAGAGCAGTGAGAGAGCAGAGAGTGAAAGTAAGAAAACAGGGAGATAAAAGACTCTCCAAAGTTCTGTAGAGCTGAGGGAAACTGCAGAGTTGGGTGATAATTATCTGTGTGTCACTGTAAGCCACGGATCTCACAAACACATTATTATTAAGAAAAGCTTTAAATATGCTTTGTGCTATGAGCAGAAATCCCTCAAACTTAACTTGCAATTACTGGCATGCAGCTGGTTAGTTAGTGTGGTTTTGTACCAGGGCACTGGTAATAAAGGACAACAGCAGGAGGAACTGGCCAATAAGAACAGTTTTTATCTGGTGAGTTAGACTGACATTTCAAACAAATCCATGCTGGCAAAACAACTTCATTTGTAAGTGAAAAATACATCTGATCACTGGATTTATACTGCGTGCCATCTTTTTTTACTGAAAATTACCACCATCCCACTGCCTATTTAGGCTAAATTAGGCACCAGTTTTGTCTCCACTTTGATGCTATTCTCCCATCCCTACAGACATGTGGTGCATTATGGTTTGCTTTGTCAAAAACACTTTCATGAAAATGATATAACCAGTGCCTTAAAGCAGACTAGAACCTCATTCCTATGCACTGATAATTATTATGTCCCTGTTAGGCTCGAGCTTGAACCAAAGTGATGAAGTGATGTCGACACTGAGGAGTAAGATTAACGAGAACCGCACATTTCTACAGTGTGGGTGGCTCATCTTCCAAAGATGTTTTCCTATGTTTCAAAATGCTTTGGAGCTCTGAATATAAACACTTTTAATTAATCATTCATGGCAATACATTTTTAGTTGACCAAAAGACAAGAAACACGAGATCAATTTCATGCAACATGACTGAAGAATGTGGAAAAAGTGGGAAAGAAGGGAAGACGCTAGTCAGAACACGAAAAGGAAAAGCGGGTTAAAGTGTTAAGGAAACAAGAGAAAAAGCACACATGCCTTTTAGTTGTGGTCTACCTTCAGAAAGAGTCTCTGAAAGCTGTTGGTCGGCTCTCGAGAGAGAAAGCCGTGGTCAGTTCTGGGGAAAACCATCTACGATGCAAAGAGGTGCACCAGTGATGAAAAGAAAAGAAAGGGGAGAAAACAAGGAGAGGGGATACAGAAAAAAGAGAGAAGAGGACATGGAGTGGATTAAAGTGAGTGCGAGAAGAGCGTCAGTTACATAAGTTGGAAATCAGAGGTCCGCTGTTAACCGTGAGTCCAGAGTTCATGAAAACAAATGCTGCAGGAAAAACAGATAAGAGTTCAACAGCCTCTTAAGCTCTAAGCACAAAGAAAGGAGGGAAAAACTGCAAGAGAGGTGTTTTGCTCCTCTGTCTGCAGGGATAGCGGTAGCTCGGCAGTCCGACAGCAGTTCTCTAAGAGGCACAAACCTTAACAGTGAGAATCTGATTACTGTGCAGGCTTGCATGTGTGCCGTACATAGGAGGACCCTGAAGAGAAGAGGAAAAGGTGAACAAGATAGCGCAGCATTACAGTCATGTTTGCAGCTGTTTCAAATCGAATTATATATGCAGTTAAAAACCCATCAGGTGCAAATAAAATGCATCATCGGCAAATCGTGAGACAGACATCCGTAAAATCTGCAAGTAAGGCCCAATAGCTGTCTTTTGACCCTTGAAAAATCATTTTGGAGTAGTGTGTGTGTGTGTGTGTGTCTGTGCGTGCACAACATTTAGTGCCTTCCGATCATTCCCACTGTGACCAAACAAAACAGTGGTGGTTTGGCTCTTTCCAGTCAACACAGTAAATGTGTTGATTGTCTGTCAGGCTGAAAGGAGCAGAGTTTTCCTGCTGCCGCAGAGCCTGGAGCACTGTGTCGCTTCTTTGGTTCAGCTCCCTCAAAAACACAAGGGAGGGAGGGAAGGATGGGGAGAAGATCTAAGGGGGGGGGGAGTGACAGAAGAAGAAGAGCTGCTAGAGAAGGTTCTGCTAACAGGCTCTAGTGAGGGCTGGATGGCTGAGGTTTTTGCACCACCGCAGACTCCACCTCCTCCTCTCTGGGCCTGTGCACCCCTCTCTGCCCACTGTCACAGTTGCTTATTCACACCGTTCCCACCATGAAGACCACTTATGCATATGCTCCTTAAACACTGCATAAGAGAATAGACTGTTTCATGGTGGGTTTCCCCTTTACATTGTTCTCATCAGACTTAAGGCTGATACTAAGACAAATGGCCATTCATCCCTGGAGGCCCGTCTCACTATGGCCTGTTTGCAGATGCGCTCAGGGAGGCAAACTCAGGATTTGGCAGGGGATCAAACTCTCATCAGAGCTTGTCTTTCAATACAGCCCCCAGATGAACCTAAACATGCAGTGACAATGTCCTCCGTATGGATTTGACTGTATGGAGGCTTGGGAAAAATAGCTACCAGCTTTACTCCACTCAACAAAAAGTTGCTTTGGAGAAAGACGCAACACTATACATGACCTTTTTCTCACATCATTTTGGTGGTTCTTTAACATTTTGTTTTAATAACCCTGTTATCCTGTTTTGGTACCCTGGTCTAAGACCAGAATCAGCCTGGAAGAGGCACTAAAAGTGATGGACTGACAGGAAGCGGCACATTGACGGAGATTTGCGGTTGCTTTCTGTTTTCACACATACGCTTATCTGCCCGTAAAGGTCAAAGCTGAACCTTTGAATACAGTTTTGAAATCCCAGTAAGGTGATAAATGAGCATATTTAATGACCTGAAGACAATCCGACTGTTAAAAATAGTACTGAGCAAGCAAGAGATTTTTGTTTTCTAACCCATCTACAGCCGTATCTGTGACAACCTATATGAGGGAGCCAAACCTCATCCACATCTACAGTAGCTTTAGGAGCTGTTGGGTTTGATTTGAACCAAGCTTGAGGTTTTTGGGGCTGCAGATTTATCCAGGGACATCAAAGCTGCAGAGGCCTGGGCCAAGTGCAATATTTATCATTTGGAATAACTATGTAATGCGAAATGCCAAAGGAGATTTAATTCTTGCACAAACTATCTGAAAGGATAGGTGGGGAAATCAAATGGCTTACGCCTTGATAGAAATCAGGAATTTCTGTAATTTTTTGAACCGCATCATAAATACTGTTCCGTTGAGTAGCCACATCATATTTACTCTCCATTTAGCTTTTGGTATAAAACAGTAGCCAGTTTAACTCCAATAATCGTAGACTCTTCTGTGATTCCATTACTGGGGTTCAAGTCATAGGAGATGTACTTCCACATTTCTAATCTACAATCCATGCACTACCAGACCTAGGATAAGCAGTTGAAAATGGATGGATGGACAGATCGAAGGATATTGGTGGTAATAAACACAAGAAACGAATGGCTATGAGAAGATTTTAGAGCCATTAGAAACATGCTTGTAACACATTTTCATGTTCATCCCCACTTTAAAATTCATGTGAAGAAGCGGCTTTATGTGGCATTCTGATCTAAGCGCTCTAAAAAAAAACATTCATGGGTATGTGACCTCTTTAAAGATTTGAAACTGTTTACCATGTAAAGAACAGAGGTTTTATTTTCAAACCACACTAAATGAAATGGGAGCTCTCATGGAGGGAGGAATGATATCAGATGAAAAGGCAGCACTGACAACATAGACCAGATGCAGGGTGAGGTTTCTCTGTAATGTTAAAAAAAAGTAGCTTAGCTTGGGTAAGAGACGGGAGCTCTGGCAGGTTTAATGTTTGCTAATAACGTCATTTCTCATGTCTGGCTTTGGCTTTGAGATGGGCGACTCCAACCTCGTGTGCTGTCAGTGCAGTTGTGTGTGGGGAAGCCACACTGGGTAAACACACGTTTGCTTTTGGATTATTAAAATGCTTTGTGTATGCGTTTTATAGACAGACCGAGACTTTTATCCTTATTTATCCAGATTTTTCCCGCATTGTGATAACAAATAAACCATTTAGTGGTTTTCAGATGACATAAACACTTCAGTCTCCCTGACATTTGATTTTCAGTTTGTGATAGCAGACTAGAAACCAGCTGAGGAAGCTCTACAGTTATAATGAAGCTAAAATACATTAAGCTAATTTCAAGCATAGCTTTTAAAACTGGTGGTTCTGTCTCACAAAAATCATATAAAAGGAGTGTTACCACTCATCTCAGACAGCAGCCAATTAGCATACAGACAGCTCTGCATTGGGAAAACTGTAACTCTGGCTCTACTTAACAGAATTTCTATTTACTGACTTAACACATTAAAGCGTTGCTTCACATGCAATAGCCAAATTTCTAAAATGTCAAGCGTCTGTTTTTCTCTTTAACTTCAATAGGACTGTGTAAAAGCCTCAAGTTACCCGTCATTTCTGTAGGAATCACCTCATTGTGGCAAAAATGATATTTTATGTCTGTCAAACTGTGTTACCTTTGGCAGTTTTCATCGATTCAACTAAAGAAATGTGAACAAATGATGTGTTTTGCGACAGGCGGCTAATAACAAATTGCCTAAGGACACAATCTAAAACTGGTTCTCGGTCCAGTGTTAAGTGGCTTGACAAACAAACAACATCTGGACTGAAAAATGAGTGAAAAGGCAGCCAATGTCCAAACAAAAACTTTGAAAGATCTTTATAAAGCCTTGACAGCTATTGCTCAAGACCACTTTAACAATGAGAAGACAGTCTGGCTCCTTGGAAGCGAAATATGATAAAAATGAGGGTTGGCTCCGGACTTTTGCACAGTACTGTATGTCCTTTGTTTCAGTCGAAAGGAAAGTGCGGCTTATGACCTTTAAAAAGGGTGAATGTTTAAGAAGAACACTAACAGACAAAAATTCAAAATAAAAGGAGAACAAAAACTGGAAGTAAGGTTTAAATGGAAGGTCATTTTTAAATTACACAGAGAAAAAAAACATATAAAGGACAGCATCTTTTCTCCAGAGTCAGCTGCAGTGAGGACATAATTTCCAAAATGTGCATATAACAGCCAAAAACAACATATTTAACCTTCTCTGATGAATACAGAAAACACAGACTTACCCTTGGCCCAATGTCTCCTTGGTCACCCTGGAGGAAAAACAGGAAAATAACAATTGTCAGCAGTTATTAGCCCTGTATATGTGCAGCAGACCAGTTATCCAAAAGAGCTCAGCTACTGTGGAGCAGCGATGACAGACAGGCTTAAAATGGAAGATTTGGTTTTGGGAAGGAAGTGGTTCAAAGGTCATCTGTCTCCTAAACAGCTCAGCGTTTTGACATTTATTGTATAAATCATTTGGTAGGCCATAAATCATCTGACAGCACAGTATCAATGAAGTCGAAATGCGGAGTGCACATGCTGAACACAGCTGATTTCTGATCAACTTTTTGGAGTTCATGTTCTCATCACAGGGCTACTAGCATGATTACATGAAGTGAGCCAATTTTCCGAACCTCAGCTTCATCTGTCAGATGCAATCGCCTCATTAATCAGGCTGATTCCCGCTCTGACAGATGCACTTTAATGCAGTCGCGTTGCCCTCCTGATTCTGCTGAAACGCAGTCTCGAACATATACACACAACCAACCAGCAGCGTGGAGAGAAACGACCACACGACGAGGCTGCTCTTGCCAGCACTTACAGCTCTTACGGTTGCTAAGATCTTAGGCTGGGCAGAGGTTCACAGAGCGGGAAAACATCTGGCTATCATCGAGCTTTGCGGAAGGCCTGTAAACCTGCTTAGTACCTTGACGTGAGAATGTGCAGAGACACATGAGCTCCCGCATAGCTAAATGTAATCTACGGCTCTTTTGATGGACACGCAGCGAAAACTCGAACGTGGGAGGGCGACGGCAAGGTTGTCCGAGCACCTTCTGCCCATAAATAAATGTTCGAAATACACTCGTACAGTGCATTGACTTGTCTAGAAAGGCTTTTGAAATCCATATTGAAGCATACCTTTTCTCCCTTGGGTCCGGATGGTCCCTGTGGGAGGAGGGGGGAGAAAATCAGAGACACTTGGTCAAGATAAATCAGTTATCACACATCACACGCATCTTCAATAGCCCTTCAGAAGGGAGCTTTCAATCAAACGGTAAGACAAGGCAGTTATTCTGCTTAATGGATTCATGGCATTGAGACCGCTCAATCCAAACATCACTTTTGTCTGAGTGTATTTCACAGTAAGAATACCAAATGACTCAAGCTTGTCCCAAGAATCCCTTTTAAGAGTGCTCTTTGAGAGATAAAAGTTTTCTCAGAGATAAAACCTTTGTTCCTCCATCAGTGACTCTTCGGAGCTCTTGAGATGTTTTAGATGAGGAATGCTGAAATGCTAACTAAAAACACGGGGTATCAAACATCCCTGTGCGATCCTACACTGGTGCACGGTCCCCACTTTGTGACAGCTTCAAATCCTCATGAGCTCTATGTATGAGGCAGGGCCTTTGTCCATTTCTGTGGTGAGCCATGTCTCAGTATGCTGCTGCTGCTGCTGCTGCTGGTGGTGGTAAGGAGCATAAGGATGCCAAATGTGAAAGCACAAGCAGCAAACTCACTGCGGGCCCTCTGCGACTGTGACAGGCAGAAGAATAAGAGGTGCAGGAGCTTTCTTCTCTTCAGGAACTCTCTGCAGGAGGGGGAGATACAGGAGAGGTGGAGGAAGATCTCAGCCTGGGCGTTTACCGTCTTATGTAGTCTGGAAGATGTGTGGATGGGGGTGTGTGTGCAGTTTTCTCTGTGGTGGGGTTGGGTGGACTGTCCAGGGCTCTGTGGAGCCGGGGGGCGCTACTGCACTGGGCCCCGGTCTGATGGGCCTGGGCCCCCTTTCCCTGGCGGGTCGCGGAGGGTGGGAGTGCCTACTGGGGTCAGCGGGGGAGCTGGCCCCAGGGAGGGGTTACCTGCCCCTCCCTTCCTTCCCTCCCCATCTCCAGCTGCCTCCCTCTTCCCGCTCCTCCACAACCACCCACACATGCAGGGCCTTGGAGTGGGGGTATGTCACCAGGGTGCAGAGGAGGCTACCCCCCCCCCTGTCCCCTTCTGGCTGCCTCTGCCTCAATTTTATCCCACAACTTAGACATTCACATTATTCACACTCTCATTACACATACATATAGGATCTTGGGGGTGGGCACAATCACGGAGTCCAAATTACCATCAGGGTGTATACCTCACCCCTGACGTCGTTGCCCACCTCTCAATTTTAAATACACTTAGTCATTGAGGGCTAGCAGGAGGGACTATGCGCTTACCTGCTGCTCCTTGGCAGGTAGCTCCATGCCCTCCTGGGTTTTAATTGCACCTTAGAACACATATGCATCAACACTACAATGAGCGGGTGGAGGGAGGTTTGGAGTCTTCTCCCACCCCCATTCTCTGCGGCCTGCTGGAGCGGGAGGGCTAGTAGGAGGAGTTGGCCGTCCGACTGCGGTCTGGGGTGTGGGGCCTCCCTGCTGCTGCGGAGTCGGGGTGGTCTGCCTCTCCCCACCGCAGGGAAAAGGGTAACACCACCTGGGTCTGGGTGCAATTCCCCCCTCCAGGGGCAAGGGTACCTAGACCCGGTTTGTAGAGTACGCTTGGGGAGTGTGATTGTGTGTACAGCGTCTCTTTATGTCTGTCTCCACGTTGGTTGAGTGTGGAGTGAGTGCATATGAGAGCATGAGGGTGGGAATGGATGTTTGTGTCTGTGTGTGCCTGTATGTCTGTGTCTATATGTCAGGTTGGGTATCAGACGCCACCTCTCTGGGGACACCTCAGGCCCTCCAAGGTTTGGAGGCCTATCTCCACCCACCACCACTTCCCCTGCCGGTGGCGGACTCCCTCAGGTGTCGGTGTGTTGGTGGTTCTTTGTGTCTGGGGGTGGGCGTCCGGGTGCACACCGGCTCACTCCTTGGCGGCCGCTTGTCGGGGCCTGGGGCCTGGGGCTCGCTCGGGCCCCTTTGGAGGTGGGGTGCCCCCGGCCTCTCGGCCTGGGGCTCGGTCACTCAGGCACAGCTGGGGGCCGGCGGAGCTCACGGGCGCGTCACTGCAACTCCCCCTGACTTCTGCTCCACGGCTGCTGGGCGAGCCCTCATCTGGGACTCTCCTCAGCTCTTACTGGAACAGTGGCGCGGCTGCCCCTCTGTTGGTCTTCCATGGTCTCTTGTGTTCTGGGGGCCTCTGGATGTCTGGAGTTTTGATCTCCTCCATACCCGCTTCACACCCTGGAGGACGGGGCTGTGGCCCCCCCACACTCCCTAGCAGATCATTACATGGAGAAACCTTTGGAATGCAAGCATGCTGATCCACACAGGTATGCACACATGGGTATTCACAGACGCGGACTAAAGCTTTCTTGGCTGCTGCCTCAAAGCACACTGTGCGCTGTCTATCTTGCGTGCTGCACAATATCGTTTATTACTTAGTAAATATTGATATCTATGACTAGCTAGTTTATTGTGATGGTGCTTTGTTTTCTCTATTATTATGTTGCTCTTTGTTGTTTGCTGTCTCCTCTGTTTGTTTTTTTTGTTTGTTTTTTTTTTTCTCCATACAGGTGACCCAGGAGTTCTTTTTTTTTTTCTCTCTCTTCCCCCCCCTTCTCACCGTCTCTTCTCCCCTTTGGTTTTCTTTCTTTCTCTCCCCCTCTTTCTCTCATTCATTCCCCCTGTCCTATTTATTAAAAAAAAAAAAAAAAAAAAAAAGACAAAGGATGAACTGAAGCTCTGCCATCACGTAATGTCGCATACTGCTGTTTCTGATGTCATTTAAAAAAAAAAAGAAAAAAAAAAAAGAATAAGAGGTGGAAAGCATCCACTGTCCATCTGTGACAACAATGGACAGATCATACCTCTTAAAGCCAAGTCACCACTTAGGTTAGACCCTTCGCACTCAACTTGTCCCCTCTGTCTGCGTTTCTCAGTCCCCTGGTTCCAAATCTGCCTTGAACCTTTTGAAGGCTTTCGTTCTATTTTGTACCTTCTTCCATAACTTCTTGTGTCTGGCGACAGTTTTATCTTAGAGCTATAAACGCGTTCAAGAGTACAACAGCGAAGACGACAAGCAGTGTGTCAATGTGACTATCTACGCGATGACAGACAGAGCTTATCTCCCGTGCTGCTCGCTCTTCCGAGCGGTAGAAAGCCTTTAACTCAGAGTCAAGCCGCAAATTGTTCAAACAAGACTAACTTTACAGTCAACTTCTTCATTCAAAATGATCTAAAACACAACAAAAAAATATGTTGAATTTCAATAAACTGATTTCCCATCTGGTTTAATTTCATTTATTGTGTATTTTATGTGCAGGAATGGCATTTTAAAAGGGGAAATGATAAAAAAAAAATCTTTAGTTTTCCAATTGATTCAAAAAGAAAAAAAACCCAAATGCCAGCTCATAAAAACCTCATTATTAATTTTGGAAACAGAAGTCCCTCAAAGATAAAAAATGTGCTACATGTTTCCCCCCTTTATTATGTTGTTTTCATGCCCCCCACCCTTTGGGTTTGCATGCAACTCTGGTCATGAGTCACGCCTTCTGAGGGTTTTATGCCAGACCCTTGTTGATGGGGAGAAACCTATTAAAGGATACACCCAGCCTCAGGACTCCTTTCACAGGAACAGGAACAGCTTAATGGTGTTTGGAGAGCAACAGCTCTCATTATGCTGCGAGGGGGTTTACATTTCAGCTGATGACTTATGCCTCTTGTGGGTGAGCGCTGCGATGTGCTGAAGGAGGGGCGGAGGGGGCACAATAATGACTTTTTAAAGAGTCTCCGTCTGAAGGTTATAAACTAATCTCTTTCTTACTTTCCCAAATGGTGTGTAACCCATTCGCTCTGCTTCACCTGTTTCCATGCTGCACCTGGGCGTGCCTCTGAGTGCACCAGCATTTCAGGCGCGAGTTGATGGATGGGAGTGCAAAGGGGATTTCAACACTCAGCTCAGCTGAGCCCAGACTACCCCCGTGGCTGTGAGCCATTGGGATGACTTAAGAGGTGGAACAGGAAGTAAGATGGCTACCGGGTTTTTCACGCACTTGCAGTGACTCCTCAGGGCGAGTAAAAATGATTGATGAGGTATAACAAACTCTCACCAGTCTTACAGGACAAATGCAGAGTCCAGCTGGATTTATAATAGGAAAAATCTTTAAATAGGAACTGAATAAATTAAATAAAATAAGAAAGTAAGAATAAGAGGCGTGTGACGATGTACCTGGCTGCCCTTCAGACCTGGTGGACCCTGAGAGGAAAGAAAACAGAGTTAAAAATCAAACTTGTTTCTTTCATTTTGGGCATACTTGACAAATGTGGCTGAGAATACTCACTGGTTTGCCATCTAAGCCAAGTGGACCCTGTTGGGAAAGAAACAAAGAGAAATTATGACCAACACAAAGTCCCGAGAGCCCTGTCGCCACTGAACCACTTTAGGGGCTTCATTTATAAAAATGACTCAAACAGGAATAAGCAGTCGTTTATAAAAAAACCTTACTCTGACAGGGAAATGTAGTGTAGACTTTAGTGATTTTCCTGTCAGTTATGTAAGAGCTATTGCAATTTTGGACACACATGCCTCCACGCCTGCTGTGAACTTTATGCTTTATGATAGGAATTATCAATAAATTGCCAGACCAAAGGTGTTTTGAATTAAAAGCAGGATGCAGTGTTCTGTAATTCATATATCAAATTAGAGACACGTAACCACGGCTGCTTTTGTGTTGAGACGTTTTTAAAAAAGCCAAACACGCTTTTAGGAGGATGAAATTTTTTGGTGCACAATGATCTCATTTCAGAAGGAGTTTGCTTTTCTTTTTCGGTACATGCACTCAAAAAAAAAAAAAAAAAAAATTAAAAAATTCTTTGCTGTCTTTAATACGAGGCTATAATTTGGAGTAAACTGAAATATATAAAATCAAAAGTTTATTTATTTAAATAATGAATCATTATGGAAAATAATTTTGGTATCAGCCAATCAATAAAAAGTCATTTTTCTAGAATTCATTAAATTGTGAAAGTTTGACATTATAGTTGCACAACAAAATTACACAGAAAATATCTATCTATATATATCTCTCTGCTAAAGCCTCCTTTGTGCAGGCATTATATAGGTATCTTTTAACAATGAGGGAAAGATGTTATAAAATATAAAATCATGTAGAAAGTATGAGAACTTTTTTATAAATGAAGCCCAAGTAGTAGCGACATGACAGCTTATCTTGTGTTGGGAACATTATATGAATACACACTGGCCCACTGCTTGTTGAGAGTCACATTAAAGCAAAGGCACCTCTCTCGGTAAAGAATTGAAGCCAGAAGAAGGTAAGCTCACACTGTCGTTTTTAAGTGTCGTTTTTGTGCCGATAAAGTTGTGATTAGTAGGCTCTAGAGATTTCACCTTCCCTCAGAGCAATTCCAGCAATTTCCCCTTGTTTGCAGTGTTTATGCTAATTAAACTAAGCCAGGCACTTTTGTCTGGAGCTTATGTTTAACCTGCAGACATGAGAATGGTATCAATCTTTTCATTAGACTCTCAACAAGAAAGAAAATAGGCTTATTTAAAAAAAAGAAGAAGAAGAAAAAAGTGCTCCTTTAATTACTGGTTTAATAAGGCATAATGAGCCAATAATTATACTTGCAGGTCACCCGACCGAGTCTGCTGTGAATAAAGCATTGCTTCAAAACACTGAAGTCACTATTTGTTTTCAGTCCACGGACAAGACAACCTTTCCTCGGCAAGATACCCTACACCAGCTGTTACTTATTAGTATTTCAGAATGTTTTAGTCTTGTCTCCATATCGCTTATGAAAAAATGTAAATTGTGTTAGTGTTGGAAAAAGCAATTAAGTGGATTTGTAGAGGCAAACATTTCAAGAGAGGACAGCAAAAATAACCGAAACTTCAGAGTGAAAAAGTAGGAAAAAGAAGGTTTTTCATTATTGTATTTAAGTAAATGTGTAGGTCTATGTATATCCTGCCCAGTGTGTGTGTGTGTGTGTGTGTGTGTGTGTGTGTGTGTGTGTAACAAGTAACATTCAGATAAAGGCTCCCAGGCTATGTGCTGTATAATTATATTACTTGAGTGGACTTGTTCCAGTTGCATCAATTTGACACACACCCCCACATCTCCTGTGTGTGTGTGTCTTTGTGGTGCTTAGATTATACAACAGGCAGTTAAGAAAGTCTATTCATCCACTCTCCAGCACTGAAGCAGCAGTTGGAGATGTCCACTTTGTTTACCTCGATAAAAACAACTAACAAGCAGTCACTGAACTTCCTCTATGCTCAGTTCAAAGGCGCTCAAATCTTTGGATTACTTAAACATGAAGGAAGAGCCGGCTCTTGGATCAAACTTTCCTGACAAACACTTATATGTGATGTATGTGGTAAGGGCTAACGTTGACTTCCTGCCGCCTTCCTTCTTAACAACCCTACTCTATGTTAAGCTAACTGTTTTTACAGGGTCCCTTAAGTACTGGCTTGCTGTTCACAGTCCTGGTGGCTTTCCAGGGTGGAAACCATCATTAACAATAATCACTTCTGGCCTTGGATGGCGCACACAAGTCTTGGCTTTTTTCATGATCTCCTGATTTACCAGCCCCACGGATGCAACCCTACCACAGTCTCATCTTGGCCTGCTTTGCTGGATGGGCAGTAGGTACAGAGAGGGAGCGATACGTGAAGCTGCTCTCGTTACCCGCTCATCTGATCATTTACTGCTTTGCTTTTGCCTCATAATTTGTCAGCGTGGCTACAGACTGCTGTCAAACTTGAAAGCAGCCTGTAAAAGAGATTTATAAAAAAGCATAAAAAGTGCTTCTTTACAGAATGTCTTTTTGATTAAGGAACCCTTGTGAAGTCAGCAGTAGGTAGCCGAGACCAGGGTGGAACAAATGACTAGGACCAATTGGACGGCAATAATTTCACAGCACAGGACAGGCTGGATGTCCATCGCTCTATTAAAAACAACATCCTGAGTTTCCCATGAGAATTTCAAATGTCCCTCTGAGTTTTCCGAGGCTACATCCCTACATGCACACTAAGCTCTACCATGTATACATACATCTATGCAGGGACATCTCTGCATCTGGGAGCGTTTATGGGGGTCTGGCTCCTTCAAGACTCGTCAGGATGAGCAGGAGAGGTGAACAATGCGAGGTCAGCGGCTGCTGCACAATCTAAAAGGGACTGATTTATGGCCGCTAACAAGCGACAAAGAGCCTTATGAATTGTGGGTACAACTGCTGCTTGGGTCTTTTTCTTTGCGACGAGATGTGTATGAAAGGTTTATTTTCAGTAATAAAACCCTGTAGCTAATGTCTGACATCGGACTGCTTGCATTAATAAGTAGTAGCATAGAATTTCTACTAACTTGAGGAATTGCTAGAGCTGCCTGAAGCAATATTTCATGCAACGAGCAGTGGAGAGAGCTCTGGTATGTCTGGTAATAAAATACTTTAAAATATACAAGCTTCATTAAATCAGCAATAGAAATAAGAGTCGGTGTTCACTGAAAACCAATGACAAAATGGGTTTAAATAACTATGAAACAAACAAAATCAAAGGGAGTTAGGTACCTTATCTATTGTCTTTTAAAAAAAATATATAATAGCTTAACTTTAAAACACTCTGCAAGGCATGAAACGTGTGCTGGAATTCAAATAAAACTAGGCTGAACTAAAAAAAACATGAGCGATGTGGTGGGTTTCAGAGTGTTGGGGTGAGGGGCTGCTGCTAAATTTCTGCATCTCAAACCACAAACGGATCAGGCTGGAGAAGAAAGGGAGGGAAGGATGGAGGGTAAAAGAACACAAAAGGCAAAAAAAAAATAAAAAATAGGAGATTAATGTTTAGAAAAAGTGGGAAAAAGAGCTGGAGATTACCGCCAAAACCTCAAGTAAATGTGGGAGAAAACAAAATAAAGAACCACACTCGCATAAAAAGAACTTGTATTTCTAGTCTGCAGCGCCACATTATCCTGCAGCATCCCTCAGCAGGTAAAACAACAAAAAAACAGCTTTGACTCACATTCCCATCAATTAGAAGGCTGTTAAACAGATCTCTGGGAAATAACATGGCCTGTAGGAGGGCACATGTCTGTGTTTGCTTATGTGTGAATGCGCGCGTTGATTCAGGCGTGTGTCTGTTTGCATGCGCTCGTCTCTTAATCCCGGTGAAAGAAGCCGCAGGCTGTTTTAGCTGCCTTTACTGTACTCCCTATGGCGCAGACTGCTAATTATCCACGAGGGTGTGATTGTCGAGGATGCAGCATGAAAAGCTGGTGTCTGCACATCACAGCCGGCGTCTCAGCGAGAATCGCACGCTGCTTATGCTGCAAACTGCAGGCTCAACAAACTTTTATGGCATTAAGGTGAAGGTGAGATAGTGAGAGAGCGCTTTCCTCTTTCTCTTCCTGGGATATGATTAATTTTTTCCTCTTGAGGCTGCCCATGAAAACCTTTGTTTAATGTCACCACAGGGACAGAAATCGGTGTTAGCTCTACGTGTGCGCAATTTGTGATACACGGCTCTTAGAAATAGTCAGTGGCTACAAGCAGAACCAAAGCGCACAATAAAGCATAGCAGAGTGCTGTTTGTTTGGGACAGAAAATTGCCAACATGTTGCCGGGTGCCCGTCAGGCTTTGATCTGCGCCCTGCAGCCTTGAAGGCTGAACAATGGCGAGCCTGGGCCCTTCTCGCTGATTGAGGTCCGCTGTCTGTCTCAGTGTTGCACTCGCGAATAAACACACTTGTGGCTGGGCATGCTGCACATGTGAAAAGGAGTCAGTTGGTGTGTGTGGGTGTGTGTTTACCCCTCTGCCCTGCTGTCAGCCTGCCTGACTGTGATTATTTGACAGGGGGAAGACTCTTTTCTGAATCTTGCCTTGGCTGTGATTTATGAGAGGAAGAAGTGGCAAGGGTTACATGAGGGGAGAAAACATACATGAGCACGCACGTCGTAGTGTTATGCTTGAGAGACACGCAAACCGCATTTCATTAACACTGTTTATCATACAACTGATGATTCTCTGGAAGTGGGCTGCTGCAGTCTGATGAATTCAACATGTGTATGCCACCTAAATGAAGTGCAGCTCATGTGCACTCACACTGCACACATGCATGCAGTTTCTTTAACAGGTCAGCAGTGGTGGATGAAGGGATCCAATGTTTTTTCTACCAGTATATATTTTTTTAATTCCAATATTTTAAAATTGCAATTACAACTTGGATTCAGGATCAATTCCCATCTGTGGAACAGAGGACTTGATCTTCACCCTTGCAAACTTCTGGATAATTCACAGAGGTTTGAACATTGAAGCTAGGTGTGTTTTGGTGGCTTGGAGAATGGTTATGAGCACCTGTTGGGGGAACTGCAGGAATACATGGTTGCAAGTCAGTTGTCATGGGCCATCATGTCCTCGTAAAACCAAGTGTATCCACTTACTCTCTGCAAAGTTGGGCCTGTTTTCACTGGAGTTTAACTCTGCTAGGATTCTCTCTTGTCTTTAGTCCTGTTTGATATATTCATGGACAGGATCTCAAGGCGTAGCAAGGCTTAGGAGGGCATGTACTTTGGGAACCTGCAACCTTCCTCATGTAGATGATGTGGTTCTGTTGGCTTCATGTATGGGTAGGATATGAAAGAGGATGGACCAAGCGATGGAATTCAAGCATCTTGAAATCTTAATCATGAGTAACGGAACGTGGAGTGTTACATTGACTGTTGTGGTAAAGAGAGAACTGAACCGAAAGTCGAGGCTTTTCCAAATCATCAATCCATCTAAGATCCGACCCTCATCTATGGTCACGGCATAAATGACTGACAGAGTAGGGCTGCAAATACAAGCTGCAAATACATGAGTTTCCTCTGTAGGATGGCTGGACTCCGCTTTAGACCCACTGTCAGATGCTACACTGCTGCTGCGGGTCCTGGGTTCCTCCTGGTGGACAACAATAACTGGACTCATGAGCCGTCATATGCAGATAGTTCCTGGAGGATGAAGGAATTGATACCACTGACTGGGCCCCCAGTCAGTGGTAGCCTGACCTAAATCCAGTCGAACACCTCTGGGACGTCATGTTTCAGTCCTTTTCAGCAGTGTACATTTCATCTGGCTTGAGAACAGCTCAGGTTCTCCTCAAGTTTGGATGAATTGGAAACTGTTGCTGGTGAGAAGGACGTTTGCCTAGTCGGCTTCAACTGAAACCCAACTCAGGACAAATTGAAGATAACGGATTGATGGAAAAGTTGCAATATCAAAATGTAAAAAATAGTTGGTTACACTCCAAACCAACCAAGGTTAAGTATCAAAAGTAGCAGTACACAGTATTCAAAGGCCATTAAAGGGTACAAAAACGTGTATTTAAAAAAAATGCCTCTAAACTGCAGTGCAGGAGAATAAATTGCAGCAGAAAATTGTATTACCAGTAAATCAGGGACAAGTACCTCTAATTAAAACTTGATTAGATGCCCTTTGTTACTTTGGACTTCCACAGCTGTTATTATCATCTTGTTGAACTGTTTGCTAGCTTGTACACTTACAGACTTTTGGCTCGGGAGGGTTAAAAGCTTGAACTGCATTGTATGTAATTCAGAGAGACATAATAGGGGTGAGAGAGGACATGAAAAAACACTGGGAAGCAATCTAGCTGTTTGTTTAAGGAATGGAAACAGAAAGAGAAAAAAAAGTCTTGTTGGCACAAATCTCTGGCACAGTGCAGTTAGCAGCGCAGCGGTCTCCGGTAACCCACTTGTCTCATTTGTGCTGATTGCCCTCATATATGAGCATCTGAGAGAAAATACTGGTGTGAAAACACATCTAGCACTCACATCCACACACACACATACCTCTGACCACTTCCACAGTCCTGGGCTTTGTTACAGAGACATACATAAACAATAGGTGGTTTGGACAGCCTCCACACATATGCACACAGACACACAAACATTGATACCCAACAGGAAGAACGGCCCTTTTTAAAGTCAGATGTTTGAAATTCTATCATCTCTGCTCCTGCTAAATGTAATGATATACTGTCCATGATAATTGTCAGCGTGATTAATCTGCTGTTGTTTCACTGTGACCTCAAGCACGCAGCATCCTCAGTCTTTATAATCACACACACACAGACCAGGAAGCTGCCTCTTGCAACAGCAGACTGAGCTCCTCCAGTCGTTACACTGTTTCATCTATGTAATCTTAGCACTATACAGATTGATTTCATTATACTAACTAGACTGGGAAGAATTAACCAGATTGTGCAGTGTTTAAGCAATGCACAAATAATGGCATCCCAGGACAATGTTAAATGAAAACAAGACAATAAAATGTGCAATAACTCTGGGGTTTCAAATGGAGACGGCAATGGAGATGAACGGTCACAGGCAAAAACAAACAAGCAAGCAAGCAAACAAACAAAATCCTCTAAAAAACACAAATGTGCACAGGCTTATCTGTGCACCGAGTCCACCTGTGTGTAATTAGCAGCAGGCATTTCCCGTCAGCAGGGCTGTGCAGTGCCAGGCAGACTGTATGGGAATATGCCTGAGCGAGAGCCCGAGATACCCGCATTCCCAACATCCACAACTACACAGCTAGCATGGCAAAGATGTTGTAGGAGTTAAGATGACGTGACTATTTTGGGTCACCATGGAACTAGTCAATGAGTGAAAAACTAAGTGCACCCCATGATTCAGGAGCTTGTAGAACCACCTTTAGCATCAATTATCTGAAGTAAATGTTTCTGTATGACTTTATCAGTGTCTCACAAGGTTGTGGCCTCTTGGCTCGCTCTTCTTTAAGCGTTTTGTTTTGTGCACAGCACTCTCAGACTATTCAGTCCTGCTGAGGTCTGGACTTTGGGCCATTGCAACACTTTGATTCTTTTTAAGCCATTCTGTTGTAGATTAGCTGCTGTGTTTAGATTTAAATTGAGTCCTGTTGCATGGCAATTAGACCAAGCTTTAGCTATCAGACAGATTGCTTCTCATTTGACTCTAGAGTACTTTGGTATACAGAGGAGTTCAGGACTGACTAAAATACAAGGTGCTCAGATCCTGTAGCTCCGAATCCTCCCTTCACTACCCTGCTTGTCAGCTGATATGAGGTGTTTGTGTTGATTTATTGTGTGTGGTTCTCAAAATGTGGGGCTGTGCATTATGGCCAAACAGATCCACTTTGGTCTTGTCTGTCCAAAAAGCACATTTTTCCCAGAGTCTTTGGTTTTTGGTGGGTTTTTTTTTTTGTATTTTTCCAGAAGCAACTTCGCAAATTTAAACCATGCTACAATATTTTTCTTTCTCCCGCAACCCCTAACAAACAAACCATACTTGTCCAGTCTTTTTCTAATTGTACAGTCGTAAAATTTAACATTTAACATGCTGACTGAGGCCTGTAGAGTTTGAGATGCTTTTGTGATTTTGCTATTTCTCTGAGCACTGCATCGTCTGGCCTTGGGGGGGATTGCCGAGACGTCCACTCAGGGAGGACTGTAGCATTGTGCACACTTTTCTAGAAGTCACACTGTTTTGTGTAGGTGTATTCATAAATGGATGATAAGCTAGAAATCACCGTTTCATCTCATAAATTGTGGGAGAAAGAAAAAAGAAAAGAAAAGGTCTAGCTGTCCACTAGAGGCCGCTGTATCTCTGGATAACATTAGGCATGGCTCTGTGTTTTTGTGGAAATTGGTAACCTGCTTTCCATTCAGTAGCTATGCATGTACATCGTTGCATTACACCAAGCATATTAAAGCCCAACTAGAAGCTGCAAGCCATGATTGGAGCCTTGTGGATGACTGTTTCACATTGTGGTACGGTTTACACTCCTGTGGTTTGTGTTTACTGATGATATCTTAACATTATTGGGCATTTATGTCTACTGCTCTTTATGTTTACTCATATGAGAACTAAACGTGCTGCGTTTCCCCCTGCCAACTGCCTTGGGTTAGTCATATTTCGTGTGATATAACCAGTCTGAACTTTGTATATCTGTGAGCTTACTTCTCATTTATGAGGCAGGATACATCACTGTTGGTTATTGGTTATGAAGAGGAAGTCATGGAAAGGGTAAATGAATTAATTTAGTAATTTAGAAAGAAAAAGCAGAGAAGATGATGGGATAGAAAAAGGCAGAATAAATGTGGGGAAAAAGTTAGAACAGATCCAGGCCCAGACACACAAGTAGGTGAAGTGAACAGAGTGACAGGATAAATAAAAATCTAATTTACCGGGTATCCATCCCGTCCAGCCTTGCCCTGGTGAGGTTAGACATTGAAGCATGAAGCATTAATCAAGGCTGAACAGACACTAACAGCTGCACACAACAAACTCAAAGACCAACATGTAGCCTGGTATCCTACATAATAAAAGGAGACAAGTGGTTAATGATTTAAAGGATTGTGGCTGACTATTTATTTATTCATATAAAATATTGAATTCTTGAATGAAATAATTTACTGTAAATGGAGACTAAATTTGTATTTGGAAACGAATGAACTAGCGAGGACTTAGTCATATGTTTACACCACAGCTTTTGACTCACATGTTCCGGGATTTTTTTTTCTCTTTTCTCATCTGCTCTCAAACATGAGCCACGGTTTTAAACTAAAAGCCACTTGGACACAAAAAATAATTAAAAAAGAAAATCAGATCAGTTGTTTTCATTGTGTCTACAGTACCAGCCACTGCACATTACTTAGATAAACGGCACTGACACATTGCTACTTTGCAGAGTAGCGAGTGACTGGATTACCACACCTTCCCATCAACTTTATGAGATTTAGGCTGTAAGTTTTGTGGGGGTCTTTAAGAGAAGACATTGTTTCATGCACGCCTAGTGTGGATCAGATGCAGACCAATCGAACAAATCCTGGTTGGCCGGGCATGCTGTTTTTGTTCTGATGTGTCCGGAAGCTCGTCACGGTACGTTTCAGAGCATTTCCAATTCTGCATATCTGATCAGTGCCACATGGGACAATTTAATAAAAAAAAGAAAGAAAAAGAAGGGAATAAAAACTGAAATTGGACATTTAAAATGCAGATGGAAAAAACAAAACAAAAAACAAATCTGAAGGCAGCTGCATCAGTTTCCACTCTGTACAAGGCTTTGAGTAACGGTGTGTTTTATCTCCCGAGTGTGTCAGAGTGTCAGCAGGAGTTACAGTCCCACAGAGGAGAATAACTCACTGCAAATAAGTCACACCTCCCTAACCATCACCATGAAAGACTCAAACACACAGTCATGGACACCCACATGCACAGGTGGTCCATTTATTGGCGTTCTCTGTGGATGCATGTGCGAGTGAGTCTGTGACAGTCTGTATGTCTGTGAGTGAAAGGATTCCTGGCAACTCCCGCAGTTTGCCGGGCCGTGCAGGACTCACAGCGAGGGATGATACAAGGTGGATGTGTGTGCATGTGTGACTGATGTTGAAACCTCTCTTTAGTTTGTTTCCATACTACCTGGATGAGGTGGAATGGTACTTACAGGAAGCCCTGCAACACAAAAGAGAAACCAAGCGTTAGAAAGTAAATGCTACAAGTCTCTACAGACACATGAAGCACAACATGCGAGAACTGCAGCAGGCTTTGGTTTATATACCAATCAATTCCTCTGAACAGTGGTCTGCAACAAAAAAAACAAAACAACAAAAAACCTGCACATGCAATGTGGTTCGTTAGATGATGGCTGCAATTAACCACCTAAATACAGTACAGAACAAACATATTAGAGCTGCCGCCAGCGCAGTTTGTGGTGAACCCGTTATGATAAACAGACTGCTGGATAATGGGTCATGTTTTACATTAGGAAATGAAGTCATGTCAGGACTTTGTTTCTTAAGAAAATAAGGGCGTATTGGATGGCGGAAAAACAGCGAGTAAAGAGGTCGGGGCGTGCTGGCAAACTGTCTGTCCCTTTAAAGTTGTGGGGGGAGAAAAAGAATGAGATGCTTCTGAGATTTCTCCAGGGCAGTGTTTCTGTCGTGATTGAAATGCTCTGATGTTGAGCCTCAGCAGCAAAACTACATTCAGCTTTTCATTCTTTGCCTAACAGAAAACAAAAGTAATGATCAAAGAACTCCTTTTGTTGTTAGTGGCCTTTTTTTTTTTTTAATAATCTCCTTAAAGTCCGAGGCTAAGACCAGGAGCACTATTAAATCACTTAAATCCCTACAAAGTGAACGCATCATTAGCAGAATTTTTATTAGCTATTCCTTAATATGCTATCCGATAAAACCGATAATGATGCTGATTAATGCAGCTTATAGTGTATAATGTCACTTGGGGCTCTGCCACCTTTGCGGCTTCAGTACAGCATACCTCATCAGCATGAGCACGACATCAAACACCAACATAAAGTCAGCAAGACTGAAAACAGGCTCTCCTTAAAACACACACAAAAAAAATCCTTGTTAACATGAACAGATTCTATTGTGGCCTTGAAGTGGGCTCTTTGATTCAGCAGGAGCTTTGCATACGTAGAGAGAGATGAAAATGCATGTTTTAGGGGCGAGCATGTGTCAAGAAGAAGAGGAGGGAGGCGTTTAGGTTCATGAGGGATGAAAGTTTATCTGTGTCTGGATGCTTCGACGGGGACCTCCCGGGCCAGACGGTTAGGCAAACAAACACACTAGCTTGGAAAGCCACACAGAAAGACAAGCTTTAACTACTGAACTTGGGACAGGTGTGTATATGTGCTTGTAGACTACTGAGAAAGAAAGAGACGCAGGAGCAAACATAAGAGAAAAGGAAACAATTTAAAGAAAAAAAAAACGAGGCATGTCAGAGAGAAGATGACAGCGAGGGCTGATTTTAAGATGCTTAACTACTCTGTCTGCCCTCTTTCCTGTTATTTGTGTTTGTGCGCTCCCTTCTCCACTCTCATTTGTTTTTTTTTTCCCTGAGAGAATGGAGGAAAACCTCTTCTGGCCTTTTAAAATGTTGTCCTGGAGTCATCAGCATCAGGATGGCGAAACAGCCTCTCCATTTAATATACGTACTCGCTCTGAGCCAGGATGCAATGTGAGGATGAGAGACTAAAAAATACAAGCGATAGCCTAAACAGAACCACGACGGCCCTTCAGACACGGACCATCTGCCTCAAATAGGCGTCCACTCTCGGCTGAAACCTTAGCAGCACACATCCTCCAAATCAGGGGTGGGTAATTAATTTTCCCAGGGGTGTGGGCCTCCACAACAGTCCCAGTTTCTTAAATTAATTCCCCACTCCTGCTCGTAATGATGAGGTTTCCATTAAACGGACCTGGAGGACACCCAAAGGGATTTCCACATTTTATGCTAATATAAATTTAGTTAGACAGTAAACTGATTATCGAGATTTGAGACCGGTCACTACTGCTCTCCAAAATCCATTAAAAACATGAGTAAGGTATAATGGTAAACTGGGTCAGTCCCGCTGAGACCGTAACGCTGCCGTGAACACTTACTAGTCCACCAAATCTGCCACAGCAAATTGACCCTAACAAATCTAATTTCACTTCTTGTTTTTTTTTAGTAGTTTCAGAAAATGAGTGAAACTCTGTAAACGGTAAGATTAAGATTTAAGATTTGCATCTCCAAAGAAAACCAAATTGCGCAAACCACACACAAGGCCGTTCATGCCGGCAAGAGACTAACACATTGATGGTGTTCACCTTCTGCTGCGATTTCTAGAAAACAGAAATATACTGTTTGGCCGCCCTCTAGAACAGAAAAAAAAACATGCAATTCCGAGTCGAGATTTATGGGACGTTTTGCTCAACCCGTCACCTAAAAGATGGACGTTTGATCAGATAAAATAAAGTAAGCAGACAAGCAGAAAGGGATCACTGATGATCTTTCACTTAGTCACCGTGTTCACAAAAACAGATCCCATCTGTAAACATCCACCTCAGTGATTCACAACCACAATGGAAATTTTACGACAGTGACACATATCCTGCAGGTTTTGATAAAATTGCCTAATACTGTCGTGGAGCCCACTTTTAATAAGAAACATTTAAAAATTGGGATGAGTGAGACTTGTACAACATCCGCTCCATCTTTCACGATGAAATTTGTGAAACAAGACTTATGTCCTTGCTCTGTTTTGGTTCCTCGTGGAGTGTTTTTGTGGTTTGGATCGATTGAAAAAGCAGCACCATAATGGTGGGTAGCGATGTTGGCGAGGCAGACTCATTAGGCTCGTACTACAGCAGCTGCTACCGCTCAGCAAGAACGACTGACATCTGGGCAAAGTTAGTGGAACCACATGGCCAGAGTTAGCACTATGTCGGCGCAAATGGAAAGGGACAGGGAGAAGGGCCAACTGAAGCCCATCATCCAGTGGCCTGACTCATGGATCACTGCCTTTGCTGGGCCCTCGCCTCGAACTTACCCAGTCACACAGGAAAAAGAGGGATGGTATGTGAGTGTGATGAAGAAAAAAAAAGTGTGTGTTTTCCAGGAAAAGAGGTTAAAAGGAAAAATAAACCGTTAAATGATTTGATGGGCATTACTTACCAGGTTCCCCTCTTCTTCCCATCCTTCCACGTTTTCCTGGAGGCCCTGTGGAAACACAGAAAGAGCGATGAATTGCCAAAATCAGCACCGCAGGGATGAGTAGAAAACGACTCAACCTCACTCGCCGTTTCGCTTCTGCTGCTCGAGCGCTGTTTGGCATCAAATGCGTACGAGCTGGCAGAGCGCTAAAATGTCAGCGCACAAATTGCACATGTAGTTTCAGTTTCAGATGCGAGAAACAAAAATAAAATGACAGAAAAAGATTTCTTTAGAGCTAAATGCACTCTGTGACTTTCAGTTTGGCTGGACAAAGACTTTCATGTGTGTACAAGACTCTTCCCCTCATGTTGAGCGAATATCACATTCATCTCTGGCCTTCATGCAGCAACTTTCCTCTGGTCCTGTTATGATGCAGCCTCCACTGTGACCTTTCTAGTAAAAAGCTTTTTTGTCATTGTTGGCGAATTCTTGCCAAGCTTGGAAAACTAGGAAGAAAGCTACAGAAGGGACGGGAGATGATGTGAGACGTTAGACCTCATGCTGCTAGAAGACCATGAGTCATTTTCTACACTTCCATTGATTTGCGTCAGTGTCTGCTCGGTGATTTCACAGAGGTACTGTTCTTACAACTAGTGCACTTGATTGCACCCCAAAGAAAAATAAGGTTGTGATCAGGCTCAGAAAGATCACTCAAGCTTCCCATTTGGCTTAAAAGCTGAAGCTATCCACAAAAGGTTTTCCAAGTTCTCTCCATGTGTGATATGCACCAAGCTGGCTGCTTGGTGCATAGCAGACCAGCTTGTAGTCTCTAATTAGTCTCTAATTTACACTGAAAATTTTTAGCACAGTTTGCCACAGTGTTATAGCTAATTACATTACACCCAAGCAGAATATTACAGGCTGAGTATATTTTGTGGGCTTATTTATTTAAGTAGAGAGGTCTCAAAGTATTTTTCTTCTGCACCCTTCATTCACCCATAAGCATATGCATTCACATGTCCAATGTCTTTAAGCTGTTTGTTTAAAATGTACACTCACACTGTGATGTATCCATGAGGGGCAACTTGGGTTTAGGATTCTGGCTAAGGACACTTCAACATGCATGCAAACTGCTTCTTTTTGCCTACTGCCCTATCAGGATATCAGGATAAGCTCCCGTCAATGCTGATGCACATCAACTGTGTGGTAGCGATACTGCAAATATAGGCATCGATCTGATACTGATCACTAAATCACTGTGGGTTTTCCTTTTCACAATAATGAGTTACTACAATAAAACACACCTTTCAGTTTTTCATGCATTCTGAAACTTGGAGACCTGAAATGTAAGGGGCTGTCCCTCACTGAGCCTGGTTCTGCCGGAGGTTTCTTCTTGTTAAAAGGGAGTTTTCTTCCCACTGTCACCAAAGTGCTTGCTCATAGGGTATCATATGATTGTTAAGGTTCTCTCCCTATTATTGATGTGTCTTTACCTTACAGTATAAAGCGCCTTGAGGCGACTGTTGTCATTTGGTGCTATATACCAAAGTGCTTGCTCATAGGGGTCATATGATCGTTGGGTTTTTCTGTGGGTGATTTGGTGCTGTATAAACAAAACTGAATTGAACTGAATTAAATGTGCTTGTCCCTAAAATACTCTGGGTCAGCTTCTTTTGTTTCATTGCGCCATAGGCTATAAATCCAAAACACATGACAGTCAGCACAAAAAGGTTCAGACATTTTTCACACTGCATGTTTGAGGTTGTTTCTTTTTTCCCTCTCAAATAAAGGAAATACATTTAACACAGTTCAGTGGCTACAAACTGAAAAAAAAAAAAGATTGCTCAGTTGGTGCTAGTATCGATCCGATACAAATATCAGCACTGGTATTGATAATATCGATATTCGTAATCCACTTCTACTGTGTGATAGTCAACCATAAAGCGGATGTGTCCTGAGAGCAGCTCCCATGCACTCTGCAATTTCAGTTTAATATTTCTCTTACGTTGGGGACATGCTGGCCACAGGTTTGTCTAACACACAGTTGAATGTTTACTCCATTTCCTCCTGTAACATTAAAAGCAAAACACCAAAAAAATTTCTGAATAAACTTACGAGTATGTCAATACTACTGCTGGGTCGGCTATAAGGAGGCAATAGGAGCTGAAAGGATGTGTCAAGAGAGGCATCAGAAGGAAAGAATTACTCTTTGGAGCTTGTGAGAAGTATTTGAAATATTTTGTTGGTAGATCATCGAGAGTATTTTATTTTAAAAGCCCAAAACACTGACTGGCGTCCTTTACATGTCATTATTCACCTTACTGAAGCAGCCATGTAAAATATTTTTGTGAATTTACTGCCAAAGTAATAGGAAAACATTCTTAATCGAATCACACATTCTGATATAACTTTTTGAGGTTCTTTTCAAACTTGCGAGGCAAGATGGAAGAAGAAGAATAATGATAATAATCAGAATAAATAAACTCTGGACTTTGACTTACTTGTCCAGTATTGTTTTTTCTAATCTAAACGGGGTTATTCTAGTATCAAAAATCTTTATACTCGGCTGTATACACCATGTGCTTACACACCATTCTGCATTTAATCATTAGTTGTTGTTCATCTCTAGCTCTCTTGCACAGTGTGTTTTTTGTTCTGTCTTCCTCCCCTTCCTCCCAGCACCAGAATCACCCTGCATGAGCCTGGTTCTGCTGGAGTTTTCTTCCTGCTAAAAGGGAGCTTTTCCTTCCCACTGTCGCCAAGTGCATGCTCACAGGGAGTCGTTTGATTGACACAGGACTTATGGTAGCCTCAAAACGATCACTTTCTTTCTGCTGCATGTCAGAACTTTTTTTGTCAACCTCTCTTTGAAAAATAAATTCTGCTTGTTCTAAAAATGAATCTCAAAAAGCAAATCTACCGTCAATTTACTGCACAGGATCCAGACATGGCAAGAAAACAGGGCAGCTAAAGTAACAAGTAAGCCTTCAGCTTGCTTTCCCATGGTCTAAAACCCTTCTGTGGGCAACACCTCACTTCTTCTGTCTTTTGTTCCATGTGACCGTCCTCCCCTGCTCTCATAGTGAAATCAGAACCACACTGGTTCCACATAAATGGCTCTGAGCATGTTTTCTATTGTCATTATTGGGGGTATTGTAGTGGCCTAATCACTTCCTGACTCTGCCAGCCCTTTCAAGGAGACCTCAATCATGGTCTCCCACCTCCTACGCATGTCTGCCTCTCCTACTTTCATCCTCCTTAATGCAACAGCAATGAGCTATTAATGACACTGGAACTCTGGGATTGAAGGAATAGTAAAAAAAAAAAAAAAAGTAATAACTTTAATTAAAGAAATGAAGATTGACCCTTTTTTTAAGTGCTCGACTAAATCATATTTTTATGCTGTATGTAAGTGATTCCATTTGCCATTTTAAGCTCCCACAGGATTTTGCTGGCAAACAAAAAAAACAAAACAAAGAATAACAAAGGAAACTGAGTGGGCTACAGCTGTGCACCCACTGCACTGACTCTCATTTAAAATTTATGTTTGAACAGTTTTACACTTTTAACACCTCTACACCTTCAAACCTCAGGCACAGATGCCAGCCGTGTTATGATAGCCTCCATATTTCACAGTGGGCTTGACTTCCCCTCCCTCAGCCTCCACCGTCATAAACAGGAGTGGGAGATGCTAGAGTAAGCCCAAGGCCTCTGAAAAGAGACTAGATGGAGAGAGATGCTAGATGACAAGGTGGAAAAGCTGAAAAAGCTGGAAACAGGGAGACAGGAATGTGCATGGGAGTGATGGGATGGGGAGGAAAGACCAGGAGGTAGAGAAATTAGTTGGGAAGGACAGAGAAAGAGAGTCTTACAGATATAAGAAAAATGACAGAGGAAAGGATTGGCAGACAAAACGAAGTCAGCAGACATCGATGGATGAATGCTTTCACAAGTCTTGCACGTACATGGTCTTTGGGTGCATAAAATTCTTCCTTAACCAAGCACATACTTCATAAGATATGGGTCACCACGGGCCATGCCTGCTCTACCTTTGTTTGAGACTTGAAAGGCGGCCGTCTGCATGTCGACAGGTTAGTGGCCAAACACTGGAGGGGCAGGCGTCAGATTGACTGAAATGTGGGAGCGTGATTAGTCCTGAGTGGCATAGTTGAGGGGGAATTGTGGTGGGTGATGACAAGCTGATGTAGGACTAGATTAACTGGAGGAATTAATGGGAAAAGCAGCAGGGCTGGAGAGCAGAGTGTAGGCATGTGTGAAAGCAGTTCAGATTCCTGCTCTAGAACAGCGAGGTGAGCGCATATCGGCTGAGATGCAAACAAATGGCCGTGGCTCGACTTGGGTTTTAGCTCTGTCTTTCTGTTTCACTGTGGCATTTCTGGGTCAGCTGAGGTGAAAGGAGTTGAAAATGTCCTACGGGTCTGCAAGGACACTCTTCAATCTAGTAGAGTCAGCAATTTTGAGGTTATCTGAATAATCACATGTAAAAAAAAAATCTCAGCAGGCATCATCCAGTCAAAGTGTGCAAGGCATGAAACAGAAAGGTCGTGCAGGCAAATGTAAAGTTTAAATGTAAAGCAGATTAAAAACAATGCGTCTAAAACAATGAAAAATCAAGTATCACACACGTACTCCTGGGTGACATTCTGGTTCCAACCTCCATATGTCGACTTGTGTTGTTATTTCAAAGTGGAAACATGCTCATTATGTCATTTAAGCAATGCTGCACCAACTCCACGAAGTGATAACAGCCTATTGAGCCTACAACTAGGTGCAGGCAGTGATGACAACTTATAATGATGATTTAATGGGATGATAACACACAAAAGCAGGTTTTCATTATACTCTTTAGAGGTCTAGGTTGCTAACTGACTAAAAGATGACTGTACAACTCCAAGACAAAGCAGCAATACATTTCCCAGAGTGACTGGTTGATTTGCACACTGTAAAACAGATGGGAGGATGCTAAACAAACAGACGTATGGGGTTAAGGTAGAAAAATGTGAACTGATAAATGTGTAATACTGAATATTTAGGAAATAAGGCTACATATAAACATGTGTGATGTGTGCAGATCTCTTTAAGAAATGCACAAAAAAAATGCTGGACACGCATGAGCTCACTCAGCTGAGCACATGTTAAGAAATCCCTGGGAACAGCACGATAACACGGAAACATACAACGAACTTCATTTGAACTGCAGATAAGTGCGCGTGTGTGTATGTGCACGCTCGCCCGAGGCACTTGATCTCAAGCTCCACACAAGGAGCATTTAAGGTTTGACCGGGAGACCACAAGTGAGCCAATACCCCCCTCGGAGTGTCTATGTGTGTGAGAGAATGTCAGAAACCAGTGAAAAACAAACACATGGATCTCTGTTTAGATACAGCATCCTTCTCAAGTCTTCACACAGTATCTTTCAGGAAGCCACTAAAGATTGACCAATACTGAACATCACATCCTGTGGGTAAGCTCAAACACACACACACACACACACACACTCAGGCAAATCCAAAATTCCTGCTGATAAGTGAAATCGACCTGAGCGGCGCCGTAAGCCATTTTTCCATCAACGTTTTTACAGGTTGTAAAAACTATTTAAACCCACTGTGGTCTCAAATCAACAAAACATACACGCCAGTCCATCTTCCATCTACTCCTGTTTGTTTCTCATAGCTGAAGTTTGGCACGATCGAGCTACTGTGACATTTCTCGGAAAGAGGGAGCTTCGAGAGAATAAAGTGCACAATGTTTGAGAACTGAGCCCACCTTATCTTTGTTAAGGTCCTATTTTGTTTAACCTAGGTGGGATCAACAAGAGCTAACCAAAATCCATCCATCCACCTTCCCCACACACAAATATGGGAAAATGAAATTTAGTGCAAAGAACGGGAAAAGTGGGCTGGACATATCGAGAGGAAAGTCGAAAAGGTCTGTTTCTTGCTTTCATAATAGCTTTAGGTGGTGAACCTACAGCATATCATCTCTTTATTTTGCAATTCAAACAAAAGACGCTGGGGAAGAGAGCCAGAGATGAATAATCACTAATGATAGATTTTTTCCATCTTTTGTTACAATCATGAAAACTTTGAAGAGGTTTTTCTGTGTAGATACCTGAATTTTCTACACATGCTGGTGAGTTAAAATCACCTTAAGCCAAATTTTGACCACATTTGTAGAAATGCTGACACTAATATTGCAACACTTGACTCAAGATTATACTTGCAAAATATGTTTATAGCAACTAAACGAACTGTTTCCCCTTTTGTCAAAGACAGAATTTATGGTCTCATAAGGCGAGGTTAAGTACCGTCGCTGCAAACCAATGCTGACATCAGGCACGATTGCGAGGATTCCCCAGTTTCGCAGAAATGTGGACAGCTGTTAAGCTTCTTTGCCCGAAACAAAACTACTTGTCTCTGTCGTCTCCTGATCCGTCCACGTTCGTGTTTGTCCAAGTTTTGTTCCAGCAAGCTGGAGGACACATGCTGTGGGTGTAAACAGCTACAAAAAGACAAAAAGAAAACGGATGTGAATCACGTAACGATGATTCGTTCACCAGCTGCCCCGCATCTCTCTTGTTCTGGGTCAGGCGAGGTTCAGTGGCTCAGTCTGGGTTCATGAATATCCGATCTCAGAGTGGGTACAATCAGATATCCAAATTAAGCAGGAAAAATAGTTAGAAAATTCCAACTCAAACCTATTAAATCTCGTTGTGACAGATGTCATAACAACCTTGCATATCATATATATGTGAAAATGATTACTTAATATTCTTCTTACTTTAGTCAGAGAAAATTATTATTTCTGTTCGAAATAATTCATTTTTTATGGCTCTGTTCTGGAACCAGCAACAAAGACCCCAGTATAGACACGGCTAAAAGCGGGCTTCCAGTAGCTTCAGTTAATTAAATCTCACAGGCAATTTAATACATAAAAATATCCAATAAGTTCATTTTTCATATGCTGCAGCCTCATGTTGTTTCCCACTGATGCCGTGGAGATCTCACGTAACAAGTCATAAAGTAACCTCACCCCATGGTTCTGCCTGCACTGGACCCAGATCCTTCATTCACGTTAGTAAAGTTTTGGCAGTGTTTCATAAAGCTCAAGAAATATCACCAAAAGCACAAAGTGTTCCTGTGCCGTTTGGCACTCATTAGGTCTCACTAGTTATGTCCTCACTCTTAGTCCGAATACAGATGGAGAAAGACATGAGGAAGAGAGCACAGGAGAGGAAGATGAGAGATTGCTTTCAGGGGTTAAAACTGATCAGCAAGTGATATATAGTAAACTAAACATTTTAAAGCTTACATGCACTGTTGTTATTAATTTTGATGCTTTTTCCTCCTCATCTCATCAGTGGGGAAAATACACATTATCCCTAGATCTTAGGGTCCCTCCCATCTACCAATCCCCCTTCAATCCCTGTTTATGGGGTACAGAAGTGAGCAAACATCACCGACTACTGTCAGAAAGAAGATGAAAATGGGGTATACGTGTTCATGTTTTTTATTAGTTTGTGGTTTTGGGGGATTGTTTAGAGCTTTTTTGTAAATTACTTTCATGCTTTTAGTTTTTGAGTTTCTGAAGTCTTCCCCAGCATTTCAGTTAGTGTGAAGCTGCTGTGTGTTGCTGTGTTTGTCCACCCTTTCCTGTTTTATTTTGCTATTTTTTTTTCTGTGCCTTGTCCTGCCACCTATTACCTCTCCTCTCCTTATCGGCATATATATATGTTGTCCGAGTCTCCCCTTACCCTTTGTTGTGCTGTTTCTTAATGCTATGTGTGTATTCCCTGTGCTCTGTGCTTTCTGGTATTTCGATGTCCTGCCCCTGTTCAGTGTTGCATTTTGGACTTTATTTTTGCCTGACGGCATTAAAGCTGATTTTTTTGAGTTACTCCTGTTTCTCCAGGTCGACATCCTGTCTGCCACACAGCCTTTCCTGGACAAGAAAAGTAGAAAGTGTGAACAGTGAGCTATATATAAGGCTGGATGTATAAAAGAAGGTGTCAACGGAGGTATCAGGTTGCACGGAACTCAACTATACACTGCTGATGTACCAGGATTGCTGGCTGAGCTGGACTTTCTGGCATGACGTCGCCACAAACCTCTTGTTTTACACAAAACTCGACCGTTTTAAAGAAAATGTACAAAAAATGTCCCTCATATTCCAAAGCTTAGTACAAATGGTTTTAAGAAATAATCGTATTCTTGGAATTCCTGCAGATAAGACAGCAAGTCGTAAGCAGGGTAAGAACTGTTGTTGGAAGTCTCACCAGATGATGAACAGCCTGAATCACATCAGTAATACAAACCTCTTGTGGATTAAATTGTCTTTATAAAACTTGTCTGCCTCTCATGTGGGTTGAACTTTGGCTCTGCGACTGTTGATATGTGGTTAGAGAGAGATGCTAGTAAACATCTCTCTGGTATTCAAGCAAAGGTCATCTTTGATTGGGAAATAAGATGCGGCAGAGTTTCGGCTTTTGTGTTTGAGTTTCTACAAGTGTTGCATGGCAGCAGAGCGTCTTTCTCTGAGTATGTTTGTGCGAAGGACTGGATGCCTGCTTCACGCCCATGAGTGTGATCAACATATAGTTTTCTTAGCATGCTCCGTCAAAGCTGAGTGACGCCGCTGTAAACCTGCATGCGAGCGATGTATGTATGCATGCTCTTAAAGTTGCAGGGTTGTTTAGTTGTCTGCTGCATTATTCATTTTGCCCTAACGAGCTCAATCTCTAAAAACTCATCAGGTCGGCACTGATGTGGGTTCGCATAATCCTTGACAGGTCATTTGTGTTTTTAGGGTGACACAGTGTATACTTGTAGAGAACTTTGATTGCGTGTTTATATTTGTTTGAAAGTGCGCACAGGTTGGAGAGGAAGACACAAAGGAGCTCTGCGCTGGATCTGCCGCTGCGATGTCTGGCAGGTGGTTTGTGTTGAGCGCTGGGCTGGTGCTGAAGGCTGCCTGGGCATTTATCGTGTGACACACCTAATGAGACGTGAAGGCAAGGACGGGACTGCCCCACACAGAGAAAGATGCAGTCAAAACAATGACAGTATCCTTGCAAAAACACAGCCAGCCCCAGCCAAGCATAGCAAATACGTCAGATCACAACAAAGAAGACCAAAGCACCCAAAGTTCAGCAGACAGAGGACAGAGCTTTTGCCTTTAGGTGCTACCAGCTGTATTTACATACAGGCACAAACTAAGGCCAGAAAGGCAATGGAAGGGTGGAATTTTTTTTTTCCCACTTTTTGGAAAAGTTTTTTTCATCTCAAGAAAATGTTTACGACGAGCATGATGAAAAATATCATCTCATAACTCATTGCCTGAGTAAATAATGGCCTAAACTTACGTGACACTTGGCAGAAACGGATGCGGACATGTTTATGTGCAACAGTAAGAGGAGTGACGTCACAAGAAATGTGGTAAAACACATGATAGCACATGACAGTAACGTAAACTGAAGAAATATTATTTTTACGTTTTTGTAGATTTTATATTGCAAAACTTAGGGAGGATGCAGATTTGTCGCTATGGCAACCTGCTTTTTAATTTTCACATTGCGTCTGGCTTGTAAAATATTAAAAACTGATGCCAGCAGCAACAATTCAGCGCTCTTGCTACTCTCGCTAAGAGTGGACATCCTGCAAAGCTTACAAAGAGTACAACACGCAACCCTGAAAGAGGTGAAGACCTGAAGAAACGGTGAATACGAATCCCACAAAATCCATGGCAACACATGTCAAGTTTGAAAAAGACAGGCTGGATATTTCATAGCACTTCTGGGACGGGGTTCTTGTGTCCTTCCAACATTATCATTCAAAAAAGGCACAGATACCAAGCCAAAGGTTGTGAGTTAGGAGATGCAGGTCTTTACTGTTAAAAAGCAAGCAGATAGTAAACAGCATATCTGATATTACCAATACAGACTTTAACATATTTTCTTCAACAAAGGAATGTGCCTCAAATATACAAAGTATCAGGACTCCTTTCAGCGCACTTGGACAACAGTTTTTGAAGATAAAAGTTTCAGACTCTTTAATGTGACAAACATCAACAGCATCAGTGTGTTCAGTGGTAGTTTGACGGGGTTATTTTTGAAGTGTTGGTTTCGTCCGGGGCCAGCCTATGGTGAACGGTGGTCTGTAACAGGATAAAAACTCTCTTTTATCTTTGTAGCCTTTATTCATTCATAAAATGTGGTTCTAGTTTCTGGAAGTTCTGGAACATGTTAGGGCAAAACTGGAGACCCGGGCATGGGGAGCGCGGGGGTGGGTCTTAAAGTGCGGAGGCATAAAGAGAAAATCGCAATAATCACCATGAATACTCCAGTATTTGTGGTGTGTGTGTGTGTGTGTGTGTACACCATGGTTGAGGAAACATGGTGTGAATGTTCAAAAGGCAGCTTAACTCCTGCTTTAACAATTATCTTATTGCAAAAGGCTTCCACCTTCTGTCGTTCCCACAGCTTTCTTCAAATTTCTTCAAGCCCTGCATATCTGTGCAGTTCCAACCATTTGAAAGCAGTTTCTAATTTTCACCATTATTTCCACCTCTCTTCTTTTTCGTTTAAGGTGTTTCACACCTATTGCCCTTAGACCTTACCCTTGAGCTAGGTCCTCTGTCTGGTTTGCGCTTCCTCTTTTCTTAAACCTGAAATAGACAGGCCAATTACAGCTACTTTGGAAACCAAGGTGAGAGCGTGTAGATTACACAGTCATGACTGGGCATGCTGAACCCGGCTTCGTGAAGGAACTGAGAATGGGCATCTGGATCTAAGAAGAAGTGGTGCATTCACAGTCCCTGTGTTTTTTTTTAAGTTATCTGTTTTTTTTGTTGTTTTATATGTAAAATTATATGAAAAATACAAAATGTTTTCTATGCAGTCCTGTGCAGTCAATATCTTTACATAACAAAGTTCTCTTAACGTCCCACCACAGCAGTCAGGTTCACTCTTTTCTTTTTCAGCCATACTGTTATATATCTACTGCTTTGTTTGGGCTTATTGGCTTGCTGCACGACCCAACTTTGTTCAAGCTTTAACTGTCCGACAGATGACCTCACATTTGACTCTAGGATACTTTGAGAAGGCCCTCCACCACTGTGCTTAACAGTTAGTATGAGATATCCGTGCTAATATTCTCCATTTAGTTTTTGACAAACCAGTGAATTATGTCCCAATATCTCCACTTTGGTCTCATCTTTACAAAGTTTTCTTTTTCTAATTGTACTGTCATGAAATTTAACATTTAACATGCCAGCTGAAGCTAGTGGACTTGAAGATGAAGCTCTGGAGTTTTTTTGCAAATTGCACGGTCTGACCTTGGTGTGAATTTGATGGGATGTCGATTCAAGGAAGATGGTGGCATGGTGTTACCACACACCTGAATGTAGTTTCTCTGCCTGGGTGGTCTGACCTTGCAGTGAATTTCTGCTTTTATAGAGGTGGTCACACTTGCTGATGATCAGTTCATAAAGTGCATTTGATTAACAGCGACTAACTGCTTCTTACATTCTCTGCTGCTGGGCTTCACGTGCAAAGTATTAAGAGTGTACTTTTACTTGTACATAGAAATTTGCTGTCAGATCTCCTCCTCCGACTACCCAAGTGGTCTGCCAGATTGCTTTATTTGAGGACCTTACTAAGTTAATAGCAGAGTTAATGTACTGATTAGAAGCTGAATATTTGACCCTACTTATATTGTTACATTTAATCTAACTTTCTTCATCCCTCACTCATCTTTTTCACATATACAGTAAGTTCATCAGCATCATGTGTTCTGTACATTTCCAATCTCCATGACTTCACCAGCAATGATATGTGACCTGCTCTATTTGCCAATATCCTGTCTCGGGTCTCATAGTAATTCCATCCCAGTGAACAAACCTTCTCTGTCAACCCAACCTGACTTAAGTAAAGAACCCATGATGCTATCTGACACATGGATGAATCAAGAATAATCAGCGTTATTGTGGAATTAAAGCTCATAGCCAAACAGGCACACTGTGATTGATTACAAGGAGCAGTTCCCAAATGAAGGCGAAAGAAAAAAAAAAGTTGTGGTCAAAAAAAAAAAAAAAATCAGATAGAGGAATAAAGAAAACTGCAGACTTACAGGCTTTCTGACAAGAAAATGTCCATGTTGGATGTGATTCACAGTGCTCCAAAAACTCAAGGGAAATGTGTAAATATGTAGGACTTGTAGAGGTCTTGGCTTTGCATACTGGGCACACTGTACTAATTCTGTACATTTACACTCAATTTATGTGCACACACACGTTAAGCAGTGCACAAAGGATCTCTAAAAGCATGCACTGTTGGTATGTGAAGGCTCACTACTTTTCAATGCCCTGTGCAGCTGCAATGCTGTCAAAACTACTTTGGGGGCCTTAAAATCATAGCGATATATATTCTGTGGTCTCCTGCTCAATCATAATCTGCATAAATACATTTTTCAATACAAGAGAGAAAATACTGGACTTTTCCAGTTACAGTATATATGTTCTTTCCCCGTCCCACTTCTGCAGGTCCAGGTCGCAGAGGTCTACACAGAGAAGCCTAGACCTGTCTCTCTACACAGCCACCTTCACCAGCTCATTCATTGGAACAAGGCAGATGTCAGGGCAGGACAGAGACTGAGAAGTAAATGGACAATTTTGCTTTCACACTCTCTCTTCAATGGATTGATGCACCATCCCATCACTGCAGACACTGCACCACTCCTCTTGTGAAACTCTTCTCGTGGGTGCATTGTGAATCAAGGGTGAAGACAAGAGCCAAAACAGCAAGAGGTTTCAGATTATAAATAATTATTCCTTTCACTGCATGTTAATTTTTTTTCTTTTCTACTACTTGAGCATTCGAAACACTTTTACAACATGCACCGTTTACCGATTCACACACATTCATGCAAGCACTTTTTTCTACTTCTATCTAACGCCCGTGCTCCAATGAACGCATCAGAGAGCAACTTGGAGTTCAGGATCTTGCCCAAGGACACTTTGGCATGTAGACCGGAGAAGTCAGAGCTCAAACCATCAAACTTCCAGTTAGCAGATGACCTGCTTTACCTCCTGAGCTACAACCACCTCATAAATCAACACAAAACATGTTATAATGGCTAAATACACTTTTTAAAATACCCTAATGTGTCTCTATATTAAAACTTCAGGATCAACCCCCAGGACTAGTGATTTTTATTTTTTAAAACCGTAACTAGATCAAGAAAACTCAGACTGAAGTTCACCTTTATTGGGTCAAAGTTTCATGTCATGGGAGCGCCTGTTGCAGCCCGTTGGGACACGAACTTCGTCAGTCACTTACGTCAGTAGCGCTGCCTCTGTGATCGCTCATAAACACTTTAGGATTTCTAAACAAGAGCCCTCAGCTGCTTCTTCATAGATCATCATCTCTTTATTTCAGACTTACACATACAGGTGGGTGCAAGGAGGATATCACTTCACGCTGCCGTCACCGCGGGCTTTCTGAGTGCCCCTCGCTCTCATTTCGCTACCGTGAGATCTCAGAGTTGGGACAGCATGGTGCGTCTATGCTTGTGTGTTGTGTTGTATGGTGTGTTGTGAAGTCCTTTCCTGTGGCAGGTGCAGACTTGCCCCAGTGTGAACTTGATGGGTAGGGTGTCATGCGTCACTTTATCCGGTTGGTGGCTCCCATTTTAGGTCCAATCAGCTGCTTGAGTTCCTGGGGCCTGAACATGGCTGGGATGGCTGTCGAGCCTTTAACACAGTTGGTGATAGACTGGGATCAGTCTGATGTTTCAGCCTGTTGTGAGTTTACTTACAGTCATTCAAACACTCACCATGGATAAGATCACTTTCAATAAATATATGTTAGGAATATATGGAGTTTTGCATTTCTTTGAGCAGACGGCTCTATTAGAGAGTCCACCACCAGATTTGCAAGTGAAGATCTTTACAGCGTGTCAGTGTGCGTGTTGAACTTTGCTAATGTGTGTGAGCTCGGCAGCTGCAACTGTGATAGATGGCTGACACAGCTGATATGCCTGATAGGCTTCATGTGCAGTGATGAAAGTTAAACACAGCTGGGAGAGGTATGTGCCATTCAACGCTGTAGACCAATCGCATCTCTGTGTGCGCATTCATAACAAAGTGACCTTGCATAGGAGTTAAGATGGAGCACGTTCATATAAAAGATAGGAGAAAACAGCTGCAGAGAGCATTCGTTTAGCTCATCTATTGCCACACCAAATCATCGTGTCGTTATTCGCTCTATATAAAGCGCTGGTTTTTTTGGCTTAATAGGATTCTCTTCTTTACACCAAAGATGAAAAGCGACCCGCCGTTCGCTCTCCTGCTGCGCCACCTTCTTGCCAAGCCACCTCAGCCCAGCTGCTGCTGGCCAAAAATCCAACAAACTCCCACATTTGCGAGCTTGCCAACATGTGAGCGTGAGCAAAAAAAATAAAATAAGAGGAGCTGTATATTTAATCATAAAAGCCCTCATCTGGATATCAGAACATAATTTAATGACCCTTCTCAGTGGAGCAAAACGGGCCCAACATGGAAACTGATTACAGTCTGAAACCATCCTGATGTGCTTTATGTTTCAGCATTTGGCTGCCAGGTCAAGTGGAAGAAACCGCTTGTGGTTGTAACGCCCCTCTGACCAACAGACAGGTTCTTGGATTAAACTGGAGTCCCAGATCAACAGGCGTTGCGGGTAAACTGATATGTCAGAACAAGAAATACATTTTGTGGTCGCTTTGAAAGTGATTTAGGACCCTTGTCATCTGCTCCAAGAAGTAGCGCTTTCAAAATGTTTCATACTCACAGAAAGGTGCCTGCCTCATAAATCGGTCAGAGGAGGTTTATGGTAAAACTAACTATCTGGGTTTTTCAAACAATGGAGGCTTTGTCTGAATACACCTGACTGTAGCTGAGCCAATATGGTCTTACACAAAACCAAATACGGTCAAACGGCACTTACAGCACATTTCTCCTCTGTGAATCAACCTTCTGTTAAAGGAATTTCCAAACAGATCCATTGTTGGAGGAAATTACAGGTGCAACAAGGGAACAATTGTTTCAAATTCACCCTGCTTGTTTAAAAAAAAGAAAGAACAAAAAAGACAGATTTTGGCAAACTATACTGTATTTTTCTATATAGATTTGCACATGTCAGTAAAGCGCTGTGCCTTTTTCCCAATTTTCCCAAGAAACTTTAAAAACAAAAGTAATGAAGGGAGGCTCGAGAGGATGAATGGTGAATCAGTGCAAACACACAAATAGTTACTGTCAGTCTGGTAAGAATAATTAAAGAACAGAGCAAAAAAAGAGGAAGAAAACATAGCAGAAAGATGTACTAAGGATCACAGGATAAATCGTTTTGTAAAGAAGGAGCTGATGAAAAGTTTATAGATTTGACTTTTCACAGCTTAACCGCCCCGGAGGATAGATAAGAGCTCCCTCTGGACAGTCGCAGAAAAAGGGAGGGAGATAACAAATGAATGCACTAGAGAGGGGCAACACTAGATCTTGAGAAGCTGTTTTTGTTTCCCCGCCATTTTTCATCCTCTCATCCATCCGTGTCTGGCCGTTTTAAGCTTTGCACTGCTCTTGATAGATATTAATGATACCAAGCAACACGATCCGATTTTGATCTTTCATCTTTTGTCCAGAAGCTTGTTATCAACGTCCAGTGTCCTCCATCTTAATCAGCTTTTTACATGTGGGCCAGATGAGATGAGACGGAGCCTAACGCACTCACATTTACTCGCACACAAACCTCATTCCATGTCTTACCTATTTCTTGGATCTTAACAGACATGATCTAACATCAGCAGGGCTGATATTGTGTGTGTGTGCCACTACTTTGGGGGTGAGTGTGATGGTTAAAGCGTGTAATTAAGTCAGGATGTGACCTCCAGCCTACAGGTTGGTGGAGCCCATAAATCTGCCACTGTACTCCAACACACCCCACCTCTGACCCCAACGTTCACATTTTCTTTGCAGACACGGCTGTGAAACACACATTAAACCAATAAAATACAGACTAGAGATAAAGTTTTATAGTGCGCACCCACACGTTGCGACTCGGTAGATGGTTGTCACATTTCTGTGAAGATCCCTCAGTGGTTGTGTCATATTAATACCAAGTCTCCCTCTCACTATGTCTCCATCTTTCTGAGCTGAGGGTTAAGAGCAGGTGTCAATCTGAGAGAGATCTTCGTGTCCCCGTCACGTCTTACAACTTGGCTCTCAACCTCTGCTTTCCTCTCACTTTTCTCTCAGACGTCTCCGTCTCAGAGGCCCTGCTTCTCTGTTCTCATCTTCTGTCTCATATTCAAGGCGGCCGACAGTTGTCCTCCGGTGTTCTCTACTCTCGTAAACAGCACTTGTCAGAGTATCACCTTTCACCCACCACCCCATTCCTCAAACACCCTCCCCACACCCAACATATGGTGTGTACCCACCTCTCTCATCCTTACTCTTGAGCGTAACTCAGCTTAATGGGAAAAAAAAAACTGCAAATGGAGCAAGTGAGTAATCCCACACACGTTTTGTGCTTACTCATCTCCACCCTGCCTGCACTCACTTCTTCACCTCTCTCCTGCACTGTCCGTTGCTTTAGATGATTGACCTCAGCTATTTAAACTAGAGATGTACCGATCCGATATTAAGTATCGGTATCGGTCCGATACTGACCTAAATTACTGGATCGGATATAGGAGAGAAATAAAAAAATGTAATCTGATCCATTAAATATCAAAAAAGCACCTCACAAAACTTGCGACATGGCGTAACTCGGCATAACTGTAGTGCGTCGGATGCATCACGTGATAGAGCGGCTGTGGCATGCGAGATCTGTTGTCTGGTTCTGCATTTGGAGCCTCGCTAACAACCCGGCATTTCATCTCTGACAAAGTTATCCCAAAGAGAAGTAAAGCAAGTGTGTAAGTTCATCTCTGAATGTTTGTAAAGCATTCCAGCGTTATGCTTAACAACCGATATATGTAGCGACTGCCTCTTCTCTCTCTCTCCCTCTCCTGCTGCTACTTCAATCGTGAAACTGATCAATGATCAGCTGATTGGCTTTTCTGTCGCGACTCCGTCTCTCTTGTTTGTTTATCACCCGCTTCGCACCAGAAAGAGGAAACCAGCGGCTGAACAACAGCAGCACGTTTAAGCTTGATAATCTGTTGTTAGAATTTATTTAATATTACTTTCTGCACCAGGATCTTTTTCTACTTAGCTGACAGCTGGTAACTGTGCAGGGGCGGATCTAGCAAAGTTTAGCCAGGGGGGCCGATAGGGCATGAACAGGGAAAAGGGGGCACAAAGACATACTTTTCTTTCTTATTCTCATTTAAAATGTCTAGCTTTTAATAATTAATTATCTGAATCTTACATCCAAAGTTTTAATCTGATGTAAAATGTATAGAAGTCCATTACTGTATATAGTAACTATCGTTACTATATACAGTCTAATATACCCTAGACTGTATATAGTATAATATACCCTAGTAAGCTATAGTACTTTTTCCTTTGGGAAGGTACCATCTGTGCAGTCTGCACTTCCGTTGAAGAAAGATGTTGAATCTATTTAATTATTCTTCAAAAATAATGGATTTCTGTGCATTGTTTTCTCACACTGCATCAAATTAAAGTTGATTACGTCGATTAAGCATCATGAGGTGGGGGGTGGTTCCCTATTTTTTTATTTATTTTTTATTTATTTTTTGCTGGGAGTTTTAGAACCCTATTAATTAGGTTGTTTACTCTTTAAAATACCAGAATAGGGAGGATGGAGTAGGTTTAAGTTTATTAGATTCATCAGTTTTGCTGAACTATGAAATATTTTGGGTGCAGTGTATTTTTTGCATACAGGTATAACAGAATAGCTTTAGTGTTTGTTTGTTTTTTTAAACTTGAATTTGAACTTATACAAAATGCAGCAAGATATTAAAAAAACAGTTTTAATTAAAAAACACACTATATCGGATTCATATCGGTATCGGCCGATATCCAAATTTATGATATCGGTATCGGACATAAAAAAGTGGTATCGTGCCATCTCTAATTTAAACTCATCTACTTTAAATCTCCTGCAATCTTCACCTATCCATCTGTCTCCCTCTCACTGAAACATATAAACCTCCACCCTCTCCACGTTCTCTTCCACCTGCTCCCCCCTCTTGCTACAGATCACAGTGACATCTGCAAACATAATCTACAGACACTCCTCCCTGACTTCATCTGCCAGTCTGCCCATCATCACTGCTAACAAGAAAGTGCCCAGAGCTGATCCCATCCCCACCTTGAACCCATCTGTCACTCCTACGCACACCTCACTACTGTCCTGCTGTCCTCATACATGTCCTGCACCACCTTCACATACTTCACTACACTCCTGACTTCTTCATGCAGTACCACCCTATCATATACTTTCTCTAGATGTACCGCATTATATTTCTTTTGTATAGTTACATATTTTAACAAGTGAGGCTACTGCGTTTGACTTGTTTTTGAAAAAACCCTCCAGTTCCCCATCAAAGTAACTGCAGTTTTGGCACTTTCATATGTTCAACCCCCGTCTTGGTAAATTGTTACCACGGTCACTTAATTTAACATTTTAGCTTACTGACATTTGCTAATTAGCCCTATCTGGACGCAATAATCAGAGTGAGGGGAAAAGGAAACGCAAAGTTATTGTAATTCATATCGAATGTCTGGATAAAATTTTGTGACCAACCACCTCATCACTTTTGACACATTTAACTCTCGACCACAACTTGTAACCTGGCGGAGGTCCTTGAGGTTGAAGATCATCAAAGTCTCATCATCTAGTATATCTACACTAAACGTCACGTCAATGATACTGGCATGCTACCTAATGGACTTTGCAGCTTAAACAAAGTGCCGGTTTTATTTACCCGGCTAAACTGTCACCGTCATCCACCTTGGCATCAAAAGTGGTTGACATTAAAAGCCCTGCTAAGAAAACAGAGACCATAGATCTTATAGTGGAATCGATTTGTTTTGAAATTTACAACCAGCATATATCAAAATCTTGTGTCACATCCACCAAGACTAAATAAATCCACTGGGCCGTTCGGCCTTGTGCAGACTGTGTCTGTTTGCCTTGGTGCCATGAGACATCACAGCAAAGACACCCATGGGAAACTGGAGCTTGTGTGTTATGCTGGGAATGGATACCACAAACAAAGGCAGCTTCCTCTCCCTTTGGCTCCTTTATAACAGCATACAGTAAGATGACAGGTATCAAAATATTATGCACGACATTTAAGAGCTTTTAGCAGTGTTTGGACACGGGATGGTGCTTATAAAAAGGTGAGCCTGAGGGCCTGAGTTTGGTACTACACTGTCAATAGATAATAGACATATTACACACACACGCAGCAGTATTTCAGAGTGTCCAAGTGACTGCATGGTTGTTCTGCCATCCAGGCAGACATCGTTGTAGAAATAAACACCGGGAACATGCTTAGAATAATTCACCAGTGCATAAATATTCCTAGGAGGGAAACACAATTGCTTCCAGGTGTTCTTACAGATTCCACCGCTGTTCAAGTGTGCGGCTGCTAACTATCCTTAACCCCACACTTCAAGTAACCCTTCAACTATGGTGAAGACTTTCCATCAGTTTCTCCAAGAGAAGCTGAAAGTGACAGAAAAACCTTGGGCTTCATATTAAGAGTGTATTCTGTGTTCTCTTCACCCCTGCACAGCCTGAATCGGGCATTGCCACAGAGGCAAACAAGTTCAAGCGTTAGTTTAAACGGAAAACCTGATGACAATAGGTGAACGATTTATTATATATACATGTCAGAGCTGACTGAACAGGATTAAATGTCTTACAGGGTAAAAAGCTGATACGAGTTGACAATTCAGAGCCATGCTGGTACCAGGCCAACGTGTAATTTGGCACGCGACTAGAAAAACACACACAGCAATCATGTTCTTAACTATTCAGTCTCCTTTTTTCTGCCTTCTCCTCATTTTCAGTCATTTTTCTAGTTCCTTGTGGTCGGAAATGTCTTGTTTCCTTAATGGTTTCCAGTAAAGTTCCCAGAGTCCCCAGTGTATAGCCAGCCATCCTCCAGGGGAGCTCCTCTGTGCGTCCAATTAGACTCTACATCCAGAGCAGCGTAATCAAGACATGGACTGCTGAGCCTCATGCTATCTTAAAATTTAGACTTAATCTGGGATCAAGCACTTGTGGAATAACGAGCATGCCTCAACACATGAACGCTGTTAGTCATATTTGGCTTCAGAAAATGTGACTAATATAAGCCACTAAATGTGTGCTTAAGGTTCAGCTACTTGTCTTGTGGGTTCTCTCAGCAGGCTCTCCATAGTGATCCACTGTGTGGAGGAAATGGAGCACAAGTTGTGTGTTAAGTTCCTGCCTTTCCAGTCTGGGTCTCCAGCCACATGCCCTAAACTCATTAACCAGATGCCCTGCTGAGGAAGCTCTGCTCAGAGCTTCACCTCTCTGGGACCCTGAGTAATCACAAAGCATCATCACCCAGGGGCACGAGCTACCCCGCTGCACCACTGCAGATTCAGCCAGGCATCGTCTGGCATTAGCCGCCTCCTCTGGGACTATGGTCACAATAGCTGTAACTGTTGGCATTACAATGAATGGGTATTTAATAGCACTCAATGCAGAAAGACATTAGGTAATGTAGGGATTATTAGGGTGGATTATTAGCAGCCATCCATGGTGCTCTGGTTCAGTGAGACCTGCCCAGCTGTTAGGACACACACACATACACACTACATGAAGCCTGACTGACTCTGGAGAGAGGGAGGTATAAATGTGGAGAATCCATGTTAGGGGGAAAAAGGGGGAGTTCATCATGTCCCCATTCATCTTTGTTCTTGGGGAATTTAAAAAAAAGGGGAAAAAAAGCTGGGAGAGTTTTGGACATTTGCGTGCATAATTTTGGTCTTGTGCCTGAGGTTTTCTATTCATCATCCAGCCTGTTCATTTGTTAACAAATCATCGGCTTGAAGTTGCAGAATGATTTTAAAGGTCACTAATTGATCACCTTCACATGAAAAGTTTCCCAGAACATAGTTTTTCCTTTTTAGGGTAGTATATGCATTTGCACCTGCATCACCCTTACCTCCGACCCTTTGCACCTTGTTGATGGATTCCCTCATTACGGCGCTGCAGGCTGCGCAGTCACACAGTTGCACTCACGGTCAGTGCAGCTGCATGGTCACCCGGGTGGCCGCTCTAACATTCAGGATGCGTCTTATCCTTCATGTACAGTAAACATCGAATGATAAAAAGGTAAAGCAAATATGTACAAACTACCATTTATTTATGCATATATCATGAGTGGGCTGCAGAATCACCGCGCAGTCCGTTGGAAATGTTTTTTTTCCTGCTCCAAGACCAATGTGTTTCTTACTGCAAGAAATTTCCTGATGGGGCTGATAAAATGCGTATAAATATAAAGGTCTGTCTTCCATCTTGATTGTTTTTTCTCACTGTAATAACACGTTGATATAATATGCCATGTTTCCTAATGCTGGGATCAACTGAAGCATAAAAAATAAATTATGTAAATATAATAATTCTTTAGTCTTGTTTTCAAGTTTTTGGAGATCAAAGGTGTGCAATCATGTGCTCCACACTTCATGATTTTCCTCATGTGAACCCATGATATGTTTTGTGATAACCCCACATACAGGACACTCATGAGCTAGCTGTTTACACTGATTGTACCACAGTGTGAGCCCTCCTAAAGAGCCCCACAACATAGACCTGCTTCACATTTGTGCTACAGATCCCCTTTTCACTCGGTGACATGCTGTGCAAAAGTCCCACCGCGCTCTTTTACTTCTTTCATCTGGCCAGTCCAGATCTTCTCAGCTCATTTCACAGCAGCAGAAACAAAATCACTTTGAAGACATTCCAATATCCCCAAGGTCCTTGCAACGTGACTCACCACAATGACACGAGTACCTGTTAGTCAAGGAGCTGCACTTCTTTTCACGCACACAAACTTGTACACGGGATACACTAAGGGAAACATACACCACATGCTCTGTGGTGCACAGACCCGCATCACAAATGCCAGGCACACACCACAAGGGGAAGGTGTGCGTGTAAATGCAAATGAGAGCAGCTTAGAAACGAGTGGCTTGGGTTAGCGGAGCCTGAGATTTCCTCTGCTGGGGTACACAGACTATCACGTAGTCTAAACTTTCACTTTCTTTGATGTTTGTTTGACCAAAGCGGCAGATTAGACATTGCTGCACAGTGGCCCAAAGAGAGTTCGGGGACCATATGTGTGTTGTGAAGTGTTTCATATATACCTTAGTAATCCATCTGACACCGACACACTGCAAGGAATGAGGAGGCTTATTTCTCTTTATTCAATAGTGTTCTGAAGTTACCAACGCCGTAAACACGGGTCAGACCAGAGGCTTATGCTGATTCGATAACAAGTGTGTTCGCCATATGTAGACATCTGTGAGGACTTTAATTTTCACGGTAGTGCAAAACAGCCTTCATGTCAGTAGATGTCACCTTTTTCCACTTAGGGCCGTGTTCCCGAGGCTTCTCTGTTACTCAGTAGACATGTGAACGCATATTTTATGTGTGTTCTGACTTCCACATTAGATGAACACAAATGTAATTTTAAAGAGACATATTTAAAAAGGAAAGAAACAAGGCAGTGTGCTCAAATACATTTTTTGCCATCTGTTTTCAAGGACAATGGAGGACAATGGTTGACCTTTTTTTTTAAAAAAACAAAACAATTTTCTTTTCATATTATGGCAGGGGTTCTTTGTAAGCACTCTGAGTGCTCAATAAAGTGCTTTGAATGCTCAGGTAGAGTAGAAAAGTGCTATATAAGAACCATTCCATTTACCATTTCACTAGGGATGGGAATCGAGAACTGGTTGTTTGGGAGATCGATTCCCAGTAGTCCAATTCCTAGAAATTGTTAGTCTGCCTGCCTATGGATCCTGCTTATTGGTTCTTGCACTTGCACTACAACCAGCATGTGAGGAGGAAAATAGTGACACCGTCTAGAGCCTGGACATGGAGATAAAATAAATAAAAAGTAAAGTAGAAACCTGAATCCAGGACAGAAACAACCGCATTATGCTGCTAAAACAACTTCGGTTCTTTGCAAGTATCAGTGAAGACAGCATGCTAACGCTAAGCTAGCCAAGAACCTGGAGTGAAAGCTAAGCGAATGCCGAGCCCAGCAGCCGGACCCTGAAGTTCAACAGGTAACAAGCAGGTGAGCCATCAGGCTGCAGCCTCGCTTTCTACCTGTTCACGTTTCTAAAGCAGAATCATTGTGGCGATTGTTTTTTTGTGCTGGTTTTCATCTTTGCTTTGCGCGGTCAACTTTGTATTCTACTAAGAGACAGATCGTAGAGATGTGTGTCCTCATTAGGGACTTGTGTTAAATGGTAATTATCAGAAGGTGTAATTCAGCTATTCTACAGAGTAACATGAAAGTAATGTAAAGAATACAAACAATAACAATAACAAATTCATTTTTCCAAGGAGTAATTAAGTAAGTGTTCTGTGTAATAATGACTTTTTTGATTAACAACTCCAACACTGATCATAACAAAGAGGGCAATACCTCAACATTTGACCCACAGCATGTAATTAATTTGCATGAATGCGATTTCTTTATTGCTTCTTAGCAAAGGTGGTTACTTTCAAAACGGAGCCAATGAGAACCCAATGACAACTGATAAGTGATATCGTTAATGGACTCACAATACTAATCTCTTTTCAATCCCCATCCCTACATTCAACATTTCCTAAACTGCATGTGTGGGTGTGATTGGCCTCTCTTAGTTACTTTGTTTCTTAATAGTGTTCTTGGATTCTTGGTTGTCTGATTATTTTCACCTGTGTCTTGTTTCCCAGCTGTTTTCACATCTGTGTCTGTGCATATATTTGGAGTTTTTTAGGAGTCCGTTACCTTCTCTCAGTTTGAATTTTTCTATTTTGTCTGAACTGTCCACTGACTCAACAAAAGTACTCTTTCAGTTTATTGAATCAGCTTCAAGAGTCAGGATTTGGGTCTGCTAGTTGTGATTTATTACAGCAAAAGTGTGGATCATTACAACTGGACCATGTCCATGTAGTTTAGTTGTGTACAATTCCCACATTTCTTTCCCCCCTTTTTTTGGACTGTTTCAAAAGGATCTTACGGCTAAACAATGATCAGTCATTGTTCTGTTTGTATCTTGGAGATGTAACGGTAATATATACCTCCCTATGACAGTTTTTTAAATCAGTTATATATACTACATGGAAATGATAAATTGCATCCTCATGCAAGGTGTGGAAACATGCTGGAAGATATGACTGGTTCTCACTGGAAACAGTATAATGATTTGGCTTTTGTCTCTCTGACATCAGAGCTCAAATCCCTTTGCAAGCAGTTGTACCTACCTGTCTCTGACCTTTTCTCAAACAAAAACCATTATCTCATTATCTGCACCACCAACTTTTATACAGAATCTTTTCTTGAAGTACACAAAACGCAAGACACAGAAAACCTGATGTGTAAAAATGATGACCAGTAGACAATTACAAATATTTGTCCCTAAAGTCAGAATGGAATTAGGTAAAAAGTCTTTTAAACAAACTGCCCGTTTTTCCTGGAATAATCTACAGAAGGAACTGAAATTGTCAGAACTGGTTAGGATTGAGGAGTTTGAGGAGCAAGAAAATAGTTCCCTTGGTCAGTATGACCGTTATTTTCCTCACTCGTTATATTTGCTGTAATTTCTGCTGCCCTCTTTCTGCCAGATCTGTCTTGAAAAATATACTTTTAATCTCAATGAGACTTTTATTCATATATAGGGTTCTGGGTGTGAAGGACAGGCTTTGGGTTAGTTTTACAGGAAAAAACAAAAAAACTGCACTTAAATGTGCATGATGAGAAATTTAAACCCTCAGACTAAATTCCAGCAAGATCTGTGCTGGAAGGAAGCTTGTGATTAATGTTGTTATGTATTCTTATGCATGTGATGATTGGTCTTGGGCATAGGCCAGACCTTGAGTGAAAAACAGCAGCAATAGATAACAGAGCTGTCAAATGGCTTCTGTCATGAAGCACAGTAACAGAAAGTTGCTGTATAGCATTTACATCCCTCCCCATCGCTGCTCATCCTTCTCTTTCCCTCACTGTCTGTCCCTCCCTGCTTCCCTGGAGGAGGGCAGTTAGGATGTGGAGCGTGAGAGTGTTGACAGAAGAAGATATGGCCAGGACCAGAATTCATGGACACAACTTGACACGGAGCGAAGAGTTCAAGGGAGTATCACAGGGTACGCATAAACTGTTTCAAGATCACTTCTGTTAGCTCTTACCAGGTCAAGGATGGCCAAGGAGGATCATGGGTAATTAAAAACCTATCTTGTAGGAATCTACCTTACATCTCCCTGAGGGTGATCAGATGAGAAGAAGGTGTGCATGTTTTGAATGAGGCTTTATTTGTTTGCGGTCGTCAAGCGGAGCGTAGGACAAGGGGGAAAGGAGTGTTTACAAAAGTCTGAGATGAATTTGAATCTGCACCTGATGTTACAAACATGCGCACAAACACACACACAACCCCTTCTGGAAAGAGGCACTTAAAACTAAAGAGCGGAGGAGAGGAGATTAAGGTGTTTTCACTGAAAAACACACACTTGATTACATTACGCAACTCTGTTAAGACTTATAGCTTCTGTATGTTTGTAGCACCCACTGTGACCTGTACACAGGAGGCAGACGTTTTCCAAGATTCTGCTGCCCGGCCCAAACACCAGCAGTGGGGTGGTGGAGTGGAATATTATATCTGTTGACTAAAAGGTCGTTTTAAAGTACACAGATGAATGAAGTGGACAGGAGAGGCTGTGGGAAAGGACAAAATGAGCTGGTCTGCAGATGAGATCATTTTGCATACATCAACACACCTGAATAAACTGTAATGATGTGTGGACAGTAAAGACATGCAAATAAAAGTAAAAACTACAGTGTTTTGATGTATTTTTAATTACCCTAAGGTCACTAAAATTACATACAGTGGGTGGCAACCTTGCTACTGGTATTTTACTGCAAATTTTAGGGTATTTTTTTCTCGCCAGATTGTGTGTGTGTGTGTGTCTGTGCGATTTGTAATGGAAAAGACATGGCTGAAAAGTGGAAATTTGCAGTGAAGAGATTTCCTGTTATTTCAAAGTGTATGAATGAACTACAAGAAGTCCTTGAAGTGTTCGAAGAAAGAAGCCATAACCAAGTAATTTTTCAGTGCAAATCATTGAGATGGACCAACAAGGGGCTGCTAATCAGGATGTGGTCAGTGAAGCGTTAAGAAAGTTTAGACTATCAACAGTTTCAAGAGGTTGTTGGGGGCACATCTGCTTGCCGTTTTTTTCCTCCTCCACCACCTACACACACACACACACACACACACACACACACACACACACACACACACACACACACTTCACTGAAACTCCTCTGCAGCGGGACGGTTGTAGTCCTCTGTCCGGCTGACTGACTGGGTGCAGAGCTGAAACGGGGCCGGTGTGCTGGCTCTGATTAGCTTGTTTGCTTTCTATAACCCGGGGAGAAGGAAGCTCCCCTGCTGTAGCTCAGTGTCAACAGGCCACCCCTCGCTGCTGTGGCCACAAGGTCTCCGTCGGTCTCACGCACACAGAAGAACGTGTGAACGCACGGCATGTACGCGAACTGCGATGGTGAACATACAGAGCAGAGACCAGGCAGAGGTGAAGGTGTAAAACCTAAGAGACCTAAGAGAAAGCATGCCATGTGCACAGACGGTAAACAAACAGGCATTCTCCTGTCTGCACAGAGCACAAATATACAAGGAGAAGGCCTGACAACCGAAACAAACGGGGCAAACAGAGACAAAGCACCAGGCCCTCACTCCTCTCCTATCCTTCACCCAGAGAGGTTAAAACCTCGGTGAACTTTGGAATCTGGTGAGACACGCCACAGCAAAGCCACAAATAGCCCCTAATAGAACATCCCATCCTGCACACCACCGGAATGTGCAGCTAATGCACAGAGACCAAAGCCAGGCACAGTTAACATACCTGTGGTAACTGCATGGTTAAAAGCTATGGGGAGTGTCTGTGTGTATTTTCTGTTGCAATTAGCAGAGGGTGGGAATAAGGGATGACAGGATTATGTGGGAGATATTCTGGGGATACAACAAATCAACTAAAACTGACTGAAGCCGGAGTACTACTGTAAACAAGCATCTTTTTAACATTTCTGCTCGGCTTAAAAGTCCTCGTATTCTCATGACCCCTGAAACTTTTAAATATTATGTTCTGCTTTATATTTTCCAGTGCATGCTACGATCATAAAGTATATGCCACGTTCTGTATATGTTAAGCCCTTTTCACACGGACGTAGTATTACCAGGGGACTTTTTGTGATTTTGAAATACATCACCCCCAACCCACCACACACACACACACACATACACACACACACACATCAGTGTTTCACGTCTCATTTATCAAGCCTTACAGAGTGATATATATAATAAATAATAATGCTTAACTCTCCTGTACTATGATTTGCTTGTGAAGTGCGCCTGTTGGGAAATTCAACAGTAATTACTGTTACTGTATTATCGTTTCAAATATCTTAAATGACTCATAGGAAATTTTTTTCTATGTTATTTGAAATGCTACAGGGGAATGAATGTATAAACAGTCATGAGAATGCATACAAAACACAGATAAGCTGGATCAGAGGAGCGATTGTAGGATGACACAGAGGTTCTAAATAGCAGGTAACAGATGCTGCTGGGTGTGCACTTCGCTGTGTGAGTTCGTTCTGCATGTATTCATGATGAGACTTTAAAACATTGCGGGGAGTCTGGAATGCTTGATGAATCACGAGTGACTGATAAGTACAAGAGAGTGTTAATGCCAAGTACATAATTTCTTGATATCAGTCAGAACTGGTGTTTAGTTCATTTTAATCAAAGTAACACTTCATATTGCGACGTCTCAATAAAAAAATTAAAATCAGCTGTGTTGTTTTACATTACAATATGCATTTCAGAGGACAAAAAACAGAAAAACATTTAATAATTACAAACTAGTAAGTAATACAGAATAGAAAATCTATTTTCAGCTAATTTATTTAATTCAGTTCAATTTCATTGTATAGCGCCATATGACAGTTGCATCAAGGCGGTTTATATTGTAATGTAAAGACATATCAATAATAGGGGAAAAAAAACTAACAAAACCTAACAACAGATGACCCCCTATAAGCGACAATGGGAAGGAAAAAAAAATCACTTTTTAACAGAAAGAAATCTCCAGCAGCATCTGCCACGACCAATTAGGAGTGAGGACAGGGAGACAGGACAAAAGGCACTTTGAAACAGAGCCAGAAATTAATGATAACTAATGATGAAAAGCAAAGTAGCCTATAATCAGAATTCAGAATCAGAATCAGAATGGGTTTATTGCCAGATGTTGAGGTTTACAACATTAGGAAATTGCTGCGGTGCTTCAGTGCAGACAATAAGAATTAAAGTGCTATGTAGAAAGAAGATATGTGCATGAGATATACATGAGATATATACATGAGAATAAGAATTATGAGTGCTACGTAGAAAGATATATACATGAGTGCAGGTGGTGATCAGTGCCAAACATGAAATGATGCAGTGACACAGCGTAGGGTCATGTGTTGGTGGCGGGGACAGTCATGTGGTTATTGTTCATGTGTCCAACAGCAGAGGGGAAGAAACTGTTTTTGTGGCGAGAGGTTCTGGTGCGAATGGACCGGAGCCTCCTGCCTGAGGGGAGCAGGTCAAACAGACTGTGTCCAGGGTGAACACATATAATGAAAATAGATGAGTGAAAGAGATGCACTCAATGCATCATGCATCATGGGAAGGCACCAGCAGCAATAAAGTAATTAAGACTAATAAGACCAGCTAGGCCTATTGTAATGTAACTAATCGAGGGTTCAGGCTCACTTGATCCAGCCCTAACTCTAAGCTTTATATAAAAAAAAAGGGAAAGTTTTAAACCGAATTTTAAAAGATTATAGTTTTGTTTCCTGTCAATCAGATGAAGGTTCAATCTTTTTATAAAAGGTGTTTATTCTAAAACGAAAGATTTCCTGCTGTGGTCACGATATTGAATTCTGCAGTAATAGTTGTAATGTTGCTAACACAGGTGCAAAATCTTGCTAATATTTCGTCCCTCCACATTTTATACCACATGTGAGGAAAACAACCACATAAGATTGCAAAACCAGATCTGCTAACTCTAAATCGAAAAAAAAGAGAGAAATTCATCAATGAAATCATCACAGCTTCATGAAACTGGATATTTGCAGAGATGCTGTGCCGCAGTGCAACAGCGTGTACAAGTGTACTTAATAAACTCAGTGCACAGCCAGCTGACCAGACAGCTGTCCTTGAGGTGCTCTCGTAACCATTTCACTCTCAGTTCCAAGTATTTCTCACTGCAGCTGCAGTATAAATAACCATCACACATGTGACCGCAGGACGATATCATCCACTCCGCTCTGGCTGTGGGCGACAGCTCTTAATGTAATTCACTTTAAGTTCCAGGGTTAATTCACAAACTTTTACCGTGCTGTAATGTCTGCACTTCCCTGGAATTCTCCCTCATTGCCCTCAAGCTAGGTTTTAATCTGCAGAACCCATCCATCTGCATCTCACTGTATCGCCCATGCTGTATCTGTCGCCCTGTGCTATGCTGAGCAGGGAGGGCGTGGGGTGGGTGTAGTGTTACAGTCCATTTGTCACAGGTCAGTGCGTTGTTTCACTTTAATTATGACCTACAGTACCGTCTGAGAAATGGAAATAGAGCCTCTTAAGTAGCAGCGCAGTCTGGATATGGTTAACTGGAGTCCCATGGTGAAGATCGCATGAACAACAGACACTTGATTGAGATAATATTATTGTACCTGAGACCAGAGCCAGGAATGTTATGTGTGCACAGGATAGGGCAGTGGTGGTGGAGGTCCAACGTGAAGGAAAGGGAGGGAAAGCAGAGCAGACAAAGCAACAGGGATTAGATTAAAGTTGCACAGAAACATAGACAGAGTGTGTTATGGAGGTCTAATGGCACCATTGGGTTTGCAAAAATAAAGAAAGGACTCTATTCACTACTCGTACACTCAGGGCCCCATGCTTTGAGGAAACGAAGTGATAAAAGAGATATGACATCATTGGAGTCTCCCAACAAAGATATCAGGCAGTTGAAAGGCCCAGATTAAATTATGCTGAGATTAAATGATTACTTTGACCGTTGGAGGTCCCAAAGACTTGGTCATACATGCTGAACCAGCACTGTTCAAATGGAGCGTCACAAAAATATTACAAAAACATGTGGTGGAAGACGAAGCCTCTGTTAGCCACACGCTAAACCAACAACAGTAACAGCCTGACCCTTTCACTACCTTTGTTCTATGTAAAAGTACTGTGGCAGCACATTTTTAGAAAATGCCATGCGCAATAAGCGGTGCCATGTGGTGAGTCTGGTAAACAACGTGCTACTTTAAGGGTTATCAACAAACAAAAGAAAAACCCTTTGTAATTGGTCACAGAGAGGTCTGGGATGTCTTTGTTTATTGATGTGTTTTATTATTTTTCTCTTCCTGCGTCCTTCTATCATCTCTCTGTCGTTTACCATCTCTGCTGATCTCCTCCTTGTTCGCTGCTTGTTTTTGTGATTTCTCCCATGCCTCATCCTTCATCGTTTTTCTCTTTGTTTATTTGCGTTGTTGTTGAGATGGCGTGAGTCGAAGCTGGCCTCTGATCAGTCGTGGCCTGCAGCTAACGAGCATCGTGGGGCGCCCACATCTTCAATGCGCCACATCCAGTAAGCAGGGAACTGGAAATGAGGTGAGCTGTATATTTGGAAAGGGTTTCCCTACCCACACTCAGTCTATCACAGTTTATCCATATCCGTTTCCACCTGCATAAACTTTTAAAATGTGGACATGATTATCATAGAAAGTGATGGTGGTCTGATGTTTCCGAACGCTGATCCTTCATTTATCCTCACCTGCTTACGGCTGATCAAACCTGTGTTGTTGATCTCTTCCAGAAAAGTTCAAAAGCGAGTTACAGATCTAAAGGCCATGGTCCAAATTCACCCGGCCTCCATATTTCATTGAGATAATGACAGCCACTAATCATTACAATAAGACATGACACAGTAAGGCAGTGGACTTTGTCTTTTTTTCAGCCAAAAAGATGAACAAAAGCAGATTACCTCCCCTGTGTCCATCACTAGAAATAAAAAAGTAAAATAACAATGATGACTTGAGAAACCTCTTTTAGTGACCTCTAAACCGAGGAGTTAAACCTGCGAGGTAACTAGCCCTGTGGGATTAAATGATTGGCAGAGGTCGCAGAAAAACTTCTCTGACAGTGCAGAGGAGGCCACATGTTGGACGGAGACGCATCTGATGATGCAACTGTTTAAAGACGACTGACAGTTTTGACAAAACAAAGGCATCATCAGACGTGTCTAGAGAACATGGATCTGCTCAACTGGAAACCATACGATCACGGAAAACCTTGAAGCTACCTCTTGTGGGGGCGAGTTTAACATCTTCCAAACATTATGTCAAATTGGAAAATAGAGAAATAAATAAACCGACCGATACAAATAAGAATAAATTAAGTCTTTCATTTAATCAAGGATATTTGTGTAAACTACAATCATCATGTTCAAGACAACCTGCCGAAGTTTAAACTAAGCATCAGAATGAGGACAGAGGTGATTTAACTGACTTTGACTTTGTGTAGTATATTGTCTTGGCACACTTTGGAGCCCTTAGTACCAGCTGAACACCATCTGAACACCACGGCCTATCTGAGTTTTGTTGCTGATCATGTCCATCCCTTTATGAGCAGTTTACACTCTTGTGATGGCTCCTTCTAGCAGCACCTTGTCAAAAAACTCAGATCATCTCAACCCTGTTTCTTGAATATGCCAATGAGATCACTCTAGTCAGATGGCCTCCACAGCCACCGGATCTCAGCCCATTAGAGCACCTTTGAGATGTTGTGGAACAGGAGATTCATATCATGGATTTACAGCCAGAAAATCTGCAGAAACTGTGATTCCATCATGTCAATATGAACCAAAATCTCTGAGTGACATTTTCAGCACCTTGTTAAGTCGGTGCCACAAAGAATTAAATCAGTTCTGAAGGCAAAACGTGTCCAACCTGGTACTAGCAAAGCGTACCTAATTGAGTGTCCAGTGAGTGTATTTCCAGGCCGGTAGTTGGCTGCAGCCACAATTTGTTTCCATTTTGTCAAAGTGTACTCAATTAAATGGACAAACAAGTTTCACAATATTATTTTGAACTCCAACCAAATCTACATCTGTCAGTTGAGACAGAGTCATTGTGCAGAGGAGATTTACACGATTTCTGAGGCAAACAATGTCACCCTGTGGCAAAGACTTAACGATCTGCTTCCAGGAAACATTACAGAGAGAAACCAAACCTCTGTTTTAACAGTAACACCAACAATTTTCCTTCTGTTCCCTCCACCTCTCTCCTATCATGGCTCATATAAAACTGTATCTTGGGGACAGGTCATGTACCTTGTCCCAGTCAGCACAATACCTTGGAATCGGATGAAGAAAGTTGGGTAGTTGTTAGCCCGAGGGGAGAAATGTTCCTTTGATGGGGAAAGTCAGCTTTAATTCTCTTCAGTGACTCGGAGTAAGACCTCGCAGGCCTGAGGCACGCCACTGAGAGAACTCATGAGGCCATTCCAGACATCTTGTTGGTGTTACATTATCTTCACTCTGGGTCGGCTGCCAAAGTTACCAGAGCTATATTATCTTTAGTCCATTTTGTGGCTCTGTTTTCTGTGAATGCCAACCATGACCATCGAGGCTATCAAGTCCCGGGTCGGACTGCCACTAGGTTCTTTAATGTCTGATAAGAGCGAGGGTAGAGATAAAGGGGGAGGCTCTACGAGCAAATAGTTTACATAGTAAGTTTTTTCTAATGTAAAGTGTGTTTTAGCTGACCTTTACTGAACGAATGAGCATAGCAGCTGTTCAGCATGTTTTTCCTCTTAAAAAGAAAAGAGATCAGATACAGGGTTTCCTCATATTAAAAACGTGCAAACGCCAAGCCAGCTTGCAAGGCCTCTTCTACTAAAGGGATTATGGATTTTGGACTCTTGGAAAAAAGAGTAAGGTTTGCTTTCATTGTCCTCCACAAAATACGAGTACACCGTAAACAGGCAAGAGGATTACTCTACCGAGACTGCAGGCAATTCATGTGAAAGGGCACAAGTGTTCAGAACAAAGTGCAAATGTAGTATTTTATTATATATTTATTGCACGGAAATATGAGAGTGTAATGCGAGAAGATGGAGAAAATTGTTGCTTCAAAGTAAACATACTGTTTCCATATAAATCAAATCTTTCCCTAAGCCTTTGGAAATCAGGACAATGAGCCTTTCACGCTATTCTGCTCAGCTAATCAATGATGCAGACACATCACGGGCTAAAGAAGCACCTGGTACTCGTCCATGACCACTCACCACATGTTTTCATTTAGCCAATGTCCAGGAGGCGCAACCTATCTCACTAAACATGTCTAAGGGCATCCGTCACCGCCATCGCCTGCATTTCATTTGCCTTTTGGTGAAAACAGCTACAAATTTTGCAGAACACATAAGAGCAGATTATTTCTCTCATGAAGTTACAACAGAGCAATAAAGCGTTTTCCTTATTTGATTAATTCATTAAATAAAAGTAATAAAAACGGATTGGAGGTAATGTCTTAAACTAAAGCTTCCCAAATGCTTTGCTCTGTTCCATATTAACATTAAATGAAATATGTTCACTATGACTACTATTAATATTAATAGTAGTCATAGTCATGTTACTACAATGTTCGTAGCAAATGGATGTATATGTTTCTCTATGTATCTCCTCCTTAATGAACTCTACACAAACATCATGACACTTACAGTTATCATTATTATAGATGTGTTTTTAAAAACATTTGTTATAAATTACAAAAGATTATTTAAAAGATTAATTAGATTTCAACTGAGAATGCTACACTCTCCATGTGTGTCCGAAGGTAAATGACCAAAATCTTTATCTGCAACAGAATTTTGATTGACTCACCACAAATAAGGAATTAAGAATTTAAAAAAGCATCGCAGGCCTGGCAAAATCAGGGCTAGCAATTATAATGATGATAATGATGACCATTAATTATTATTATTATTGTCATTATCCTAATAGAGAATGTTTGCAGGGAGGCGAATCCAGTCTTGGACATTTCTAATCTGAAAAATAAAACCAATTTTAAAAAAAAGCAGTAGCTGGTACATTTCTGTATTTCTGGTATAAACCTAAAGCCAAATATTAACAAACAGGGTGTGGGTTTGACAAACTACTAAACTGACAATAGTGTCGTACCGTTTCTACAGCTTTGACTTCAAAAGAAAATACAACAAAGTAACGTGCTAAAAGACGAATGACAAACTGCAACGAAATCTCGGTCGACTCAAAGTAAACACGGCAACGTGGAAACCCCTGCGACTGTTTTGGTCCGCTGGGCCCGGCTGAAAGTTTGGAGACATGAATATAAATCACGGGAACATTAGATAAACACTACCGTTCACATTTCAACAGAAACAACAGTAAACTAATAAAGAAACTCTCGCTTTATTCCAAGAATGGGGTCTAGCTTTGATCTGGTCCTGTTTAATGGCTCCCCGGTTGACAGCGTGGCAGGCCTTACCGTCTTGTGGTGTCTGAGAAGACTTGCATTGTATGAAGGAACGGCACAAACAACAGCTGAACAGATCGAATCAAAGTTCCTAATGAAACGGATAGATACTGCTCAGAGAACAAACAGTACTTTTAAAGGGAAGCTTTGTCTTCTTCAGTCGACCTCAGAGAGAAGAAACAACACCTTCTTGTCTCTTCAACTCCAAACAACACCGAGAACCATCAATTGGACGTAAGAAGTCGCAGGCATGTGGGTTCAGGTTTCCCGGCGCTCCGATGCAGTGACTTGCACAGATACACACATCGTGACAAAGGAACAAAGAAATCCATGTAGTGATCTGTTCTGTTGCAGCTTTGCACTCAGAGATCACAGGCTCGTTTTGACATATCATTCAGCACAACATCTGACTGGAGCCCAATTGCGGTTTTCACAGTTAGGACAAAGTTTACTAACGGGGCTTCCCATCCCTTCCTGCTCCCACAAATTTGTCCACGTCATCATCAACCACCACCGCCGCCATCATCTTAAGACTTCCAACGCACAATATTAGTAAAAAACACAGGGAAAACAGTGATCCTTTCTCAGCTCTGTTCAGTGAGTCCCTCCTCACAACAGGCCCTTCTTCCTCCCTCAAGCGACAGTGTAATTCAATTAGTGAGAATGCAGCCGACAGAGAGGTGAGGAAGGATGAGTAATGAAGACAAAAGGGTTTTCTGGCACGGTTGGAGGTGTGGGAATGGTCGGGGAATGTCCGGTCTGGGTCTCAGCATCAGCACAGATGCACAGAGCAAACAGACACCTCTAGGGGCAAATGCCGCTTCCTGTTAGCAGCTAAAGGAGAGAGAGCTGGTGCCAGAGGTTAACACAGCTGGGGTTAAGAGGTCAGGAGGGCTTGTGACCTCACCTTCCACTTTTCCTTAGTTCCAGGCAGTGGAACAAACCTGCTGCAGCGCTTGAAGATGGACAGACACAGACCATCCCATGCTGGAGATGTACGCTGGTGCAGCAGTGTCTGCACCTTTACAAGGGGTTTGCTGGTATGCTGTGCCTGGGGATGTATAATTAGAGAGAAAGTATGCATGCATGCTTTTGGTTTAAAGTTTTTCCTGTAGTTATTGCAAATTTTTTGCAATTATTTGATTTTCATGGTCCCTAGGCGATGGATCCTAATGCAAGTTTAGTTTTTCCAATTTACGGAGATAAAACTGATGCTTCAGGGTGAACTATTGGATTGATTTTAGTGAATTTTGCAACATATAATAATCCTTCCTTGAAGATACCCAAATTTTTGTGACTCTCTATTCTCCTTTTCTGTTCGATCTTCCCTACCAGCAGGACAACGCTAAAATATTCCATAAAATATATCAACACCAACTTGATGACACGATAGATTTATGCAGATGTTGATGGTTCCCAGATGGTTTTAATGACTCTGGTAAATCACTGACTGCCCTCTAATGATGAAATAAAACAATATCCATTTCAGTACTAGAAAACAGACCTACCACATTTATGGCCTCATGATGAATTGTGAACTTAAAAAAAAAAGTTACAGCATTGATCTACCAGTCACAATCGTCATCAGGTCAAAATTTGTATTTGTTTAATTTATAGCGAAAGAAGTATGCTGAAACATCAAAGCCGGTGAACATGGTACACTATAGGGAGTAACTAAAGGGCCATCAACACTTTATAGCTACAGGAGCTACTTGGCTGTTGAAGCTCATGGCATAAAGGCACGGTTTGTGTGCCTGGATGCTCTGCGGGGTCATTTTTCAACCCTCGGTGGCAAAATAAATAAATAAATAAATAAATGCACATTTACACCGTTTAAAATCGATACATTTCGACAAAAAGTTTCCTCAACAGCATTTTTAATGCTGCAGCATTCACTACACAAGAATGCCTACTAGATAACAAGCTATGCATACATGCTTTTCCATCACACTCCACTGAGCGCATTGGAGAGAAACTTGGGGTAAGTATCTTGCCAAAGGATACTTTGGCATGCAGACTAGAGCAGCCAAGAATTAAACCAACCTTCTAGTTAGTAGATGACCTGCTCTCCCGCCTGAGCTGCAGCCATCCCACAATATGGACGAGTATATGTGTAGTACTGTGTCACCTACACATTACACCAACAGGAGCTGCTCAACCACAGAAACCCATGCCATGAAGCTCAATGTTTGTGCTGATGTTAAAGCTAGAGGAGGTTTGGAACTGTATTATTGAGCCCGCAAAGTGTCTGCAGCTTTCAAACACTATACACCAGCACCCACTGACCCCGCTCTGTGACTTTACGGGGTCTGCCACTTTGTGGCTGAGTTGCTGAGTTTCCTAAATTGCAGTAACACCACTTTCAGGTAATTGTGGATACATCGAGAGGGAAGAAATTTCAGGAACTGTCTTCTTGCAGTGGTGGAACCCAATTTATAGCTCTTTAGAACACGCCATTCTTTCACAAATGTTTGTAAAGGCGTGACTACACGATGAGGTCTTTGATTTCATTCACCCGGAGCACTGGTACTGAAAACACCTGAATTCAAAGGTTGTGTGGTCCAGTAAACCTCCCTGCTAACCATCAGTATATAGCATCTTGACTGTTTGTGAGTCAGCATACTGGTGTGAGCAAATGGTTCAACATTCCTGCTAACATGGCTATACATGACCTGCAAGGAAGCACTTGCGTATCAGGAGACACCTGACACACAGAACATTCGGTGGTTTGAAGAACACCAAGAGCTTGTGACAGGCAAAAACTGAACAACACATTTCTAGATTAGGCAATCCAAGTGTTTCCTCATGTAAACACTGGTGGTATTCATCTGTGTGAGTCTTGAGTATATTTGTGTGCCTGCCTAATGAGTCCAGATCTGTCAAATCTAACAATTCTCAAGAAATGATCTTTGATGTGAAACACATAGCACGGTCTGTCCACACATCTGGCCGATCATCTCTCCCCTTTCTCACCGGGCTAGGCCCGTCGATTTCGCGAGCGGTCGAGCATGTGAGGGCTCGGAGTGCCAGAGATAAATACAAAAACAAACATCTGGGCCAGCTGTCAACCAGACAATCAGACTTCAGCAGAGCAGCCGATGTCTCTTTCAAAACAACTGCTGAAAACGGGAGAATGAGACATACGGAGAGGGAACGAAAACAAAGAGATGTGACCTGAGAGGAGAGAGACTCCATTTCTCATCGCAAGGAACAAACAGATGAAAGCAGGAAGTTAATGCGCATTGATAGAAATGCCTCCCAACCCGTCAACTGGGGTGCTGGAGATGTCAGCCACTTTAAATCATTATCTCTGCATGGACAAAACTGACAAGTGCACGAAAACTGATGTTTTGTGAGGTTTTCTTCACATTTTGAGAATCCCTGCTGAACTGGTGGAAGGGGTTCATTTGCTCTGACACGATCACAGAGCACTTTGTGTTGTCTTTAGTGATTAAACCTCAGCTCATACACGAAATAGTAACATCTAAGGGGTATAATTGAAAGTTATGCTACTCAGGCCCTCAATGGACATGTAGCTAAATGGCTCTTCCATCCAAATTCATACAGATATGTATGCATAAAGTTTATGTGATCAGTAAAACATCAAATATTCTCAGTTTGGGGTTCTGGTATAGCTTTCTGGGTTGAGCCTGCAATCCATATCACATCAGGCTACTTTACTGGGTATCCTCCCCCCTGCTCTTTCTTCTCTCCACCGTCTTGACTGATTAAAGGCTAAAAAGTCCCGAAAAATACAACAACAAGAACAACAGAAAAAAAAAAACCTCAGCTCTGTGATGCACACATTGATGTCCCCTGCAACCTGGCAGCTAGTTTTAATTTACCAGTCATAATAAAATCCACTACAGCTTCAGCCCACAAAGCTCTTTATGTGGCTGCCACAAGAAAGGGATGACAAGGACAGATAATTTATCGTGGAATTTCTCTGTAGGGTCGCCAGAGAATACAGGGGAGGAAAAACTGAGCCGAGGAGGCGGCCACGACTCAAACTAACTGCATTATTAGTTCAACTTTCTGTGCAAGCACAGGTGTGTAAGCTAAACGCCTCAAATTTCCCGTTTCCCGTCACCAGATGTCCATATGCTTCCTGCTGTGTTACAGAGAAGCTCCGAGGTGAAGCATAGAAGACGCACCAACTACATCTAAACACAACAGTTCTTATTTAAACTTTATCTTTCTCATAGAAGCCTGGCCAGCCCAGCTTTGCAGGTCACAGAGAGTCACGGTTGCAGAAGGTTTTCATTACAGGAAACAAGCTGTAATTATTCAGCATTATCCACTTCATACGCTAACCATTTGGTGTCTCCAGCTCGTTTAAAGATGGATCTACACAGAGGGTAGTGGAAACAATCGTGTTTAGGGAGGAGATAGTTTATACCTCTCCGACTTCGCCCCAAACTTAAGAGGTTGGATGCATTTTATTGTCTGCATCTGTTGAGTGCAAACTACTTTCTGGTCATTTTCTTGATTTTGAGTGAATTCAATTACGCTGCTGAAGCAGACATATTAGTCAGCATCACTGGATTTGGAGTAGAGTTTGTGGCTAATTTGGCTAAAAAAAACCACAAACACAAGAAACATTTATGTCATTTATCGACAATTTTGTTTTCCTCTTTCAAGTTGTGAGGTACTCTGAGGTCTGCAGCCAATCACGGCACAGAGCAAAGCAGGCCTAACCTATCAAAGCCAGTGAACCAAGAAATGAACCTCCAGGGAACGCTAAGCGATCTGACTCATTCAGGTAACATCATTTACAGTGAAAACACGGCATAATTATAGTTCCCTGTTACGAGTTAACAGCATCTGGCGGAGACTTGACCACAAACTGCAGCTTACAACAACAACTGGGTTCAACTCTGACTCCATTTGCATACGTTCGATATTGTATTTTATGCTCTGTTCCAGGCTCTCGGGTGTGGAGTTGGTTAACCATGCTTGACAAGGACTCAGATCGGGTGTCCTAGTCTCGCCACAGGGAGGAGGGCCTGTAGTCTGAACATGAAGATCAAACTGTGGCACATGCTCCTACATCACCCTCTGCTCCACAGGGAGAACAATCATCCATCTCTGACACTTTAGCCTGAACTTTACCACAATATCAAAATACCAGCACCTTCTTAATCGACTTCTTTTATCAGGAGAATGAAAATCAGTTTGCATTAGATAGCTCATTGCAGGAAAAAAAAAGCTTTTAAATTTTATTATATGTCACATGTCAGGCTTTAAAAATTCAATATGGGATCAATCCAGCGCATGTAGAAACCAAGTTTCCCTTGGCAGGCAGTTATCTCTGTTCGCCGTCTGCATCACCTGCCTTCATGAGATCAGAAAGGCATTTGTCAACATGCAAGTGAAATATTACTGGAAATACTTTTAACGTTTCTCGTGACTGGTCTTGGCACAAGTGATGACGAGCTTTATTAAATTTATTATGGTTTATTTCATATTGTCAAACTGGTTTGAAGGCAAATAAAAATGTGTTGAGGGACGCTAAGCTTGTCTCCCTGCTGTGGAGAAACATCTGGACAAAAACAGCTTTACGTCATCTCACATCCTGATAAACTGCATTCTAAAAAAGGAGAAAAACTGTCTTAACAATTTAACTACAGTTTGATAACCAATGCTTTCATTGATTGGATGGCCAACACTAACCTTTCAGTGCTATAAAAGGATACTATTGTTTTTTACCTGGACATACAGTCTACTTAGCTGTAAATTATTAAAAGTCTGTAATTACTCAATATAGACACCGGAATCTTTATTCATAGCCATTATAACAGATTAAAGGAGCTAGTGAAACCTTATTCTCAAAGTTAAAGTCCAAATAAAGTGAAACAGTAAAGTGAGCTGGAAGATCCCGTCCGTGACATCAGCACCTCTGGCTCAGCTGCTTCTGGCTGACAGTGAACGGCTCATTAATGTGAATCTGGCAAAGCCCTGAACAGCTTTCGGTTACGCTCACTTCTTTTGCATTCTCTGCCAAAGGCTTCTTCTTTTTACTATTAGATGTTCTTTTCCTCTCTAAAATGTCCACTTTCCATCCTGTCCTTTCCTTCCAAGTCCATTTAAACTTAATTTCCCCAGCACTTCATCCCTACTGGACCAGGGCAAATGGCAGCAAGCCCGATGCCCAGCTGCTCCGCGAGCTAGCGTTTCACCCCTCAGTGGCAAACAAATGCAGACATACGCACTTTAAAGTCGATATATATGTAAGAAAGTTTCCCTCATTAGCATTTTTTAAGAAAACGAGGCCTCTCAAGAGCAAAAATGTGCATATGAATGCACATGCACAAAAGAGAAGCGGTGGGTGTGTGCATGTTTCAAAATCTGTGTAAAGGAAAAGCCACAGTTACTGTACAAATAACTAGAAACAAATTATACTGTAAGTAGAGGGAACAGGCTGTAATAAGCAGTAATGGGCCATCTGTCCCTGCTAAATAAAAGTGATGCATCACCATCTCCCCACTCCCCCTTTCTAAGCAAACCCACCGCTCTCTTTGTACTTCATAGAAGTTACATGTCATCCAGTGTACCTTTAGTGTTAGACGAATGGGCGGCATGGGTTCTTAATCAGAGACGAATGAGCGCTCGCCTGCGTGTTTGACTATTGGCGCACGCAGCAGACGCACACATGTCGAGAGAGCTGCGCTCCAGCTGGGTTTGATTCACAGTCAGTGTAATCAATTCATAAAAGGGATTTTCTCCAAAATACAAATATTGACAAACATTTGGCACACCAGTCAAATCCAACTTATTGTGAAACAGTAATAATGAATGCAGCACTGCTCGTGCACTTCGGGGTATTTTGTACATTTTGTACACTCACCTTTAAAAGTGATGTAACTGGTGCTGCCTGTAAATGCAAAGTTCTGCTTTTAATAAGTCTAAACATACTGCATGAACACACAGACACACACATCTTTGTCTGACCAGTTGGGACAGTGGTTTCTTTTTAAATTTAATAACTTTCTTACTGCCTGAGGAATCTAAAGCCCTGTTACTCTTTCACGCCACAGTCTTACAGCACACAGTGCTCGACATTTACCTGTAAACCTGTTGACATTGGAATTTTTGATACGTATTTGGCTTTAAATTACTGATGACTTAGCACAGATGAGAGAGGAAGTACAGAAAGGATATTGTAAGAATAAAAATGACAGTTAAGAACTTGATGACATGGGGAGAAATATAGGTTTTAATGAGCTCAGGTCCCACAGTGAGACCCAAACCTTCTCATTTGGGTAGAGGGTTTGGATTTATAGAGCCCCAGAGTGCAAGGGAGTTTCGGACCGCATAAGAAGTCCACCAGAGAGCAGGCGGGGCTCCAGCCTGCATATACAGAGTCTATTAGATTTTTACACCAAATTTATCAGCGTTGAAGTCAGCATCGGAGCCAAAGGGCTGCTCCCTGTTGCTCCATGTGTACGTTACACCTGACACTCACACGGCTCTTCTTTTTCTGTGCATTTTTTTCTGCCTATTATATTCTTTTAATATTTTTTTCATCTGTGGATGAGTTTCAAACCTTGACTGGAGATGACTGAAGACTGGAGATGTGAACATGAATTGTATTCTAGGACCACAGCGCGACGGTAAAGTGCATAAACTGTCCATGACAGAACCTTATCTTGCTAACAATACATCAGCTCTCTGCAAGCATCTGCAAAAATATGCTAACACTAAGTGTTGTTGACTTTGTGTTCAAAGTTAAACACACACACACAAAAAAAGACCATAACGTAGGGACTGTAGCTTAGCTTTATAGGCTATTACATGGTATTTACATGACAATGCATTTTAGGACATGTTACAGAGTAACACGAAAGTAATGCAGTAACGAATAGCATACCAAATTACTTCTCCAGTGAATAAATAATAAAGATGTGATACATTAGCTTTAGTTGAGTATCGACCCCCAACATCGATTACCAATGACAAGAAACAAGACCTTACAAATATTTAATCAATCAGCGTGCAACATTAGACACTTTAATAGTCACTGATCATTTTTTGAGACAACCCTCCCCCATCCCAATCTACAGGTCTTTTGAGGGTATTAACCAGTGCTAACAATGTAACACCGTAACCTGCACCTTTCCTTTGCCTCTTTTCTACATCCCTTCTTCCTTATAGAGGGTTCAGCTTATGTTTAACCGTTTAACCTGACGTCTCAGTAGGGGGCTGATTGTTTCTGACATGATATTATGAGAACAGCTTGATAGAGAACAGTGCGGAACAGGGCGATTTTCATAAAAGCTCACATTCAGTGATAGAACACATGGTTATGAGCGGATGCTGAGCCAATGCATCAGTATGAAGTCACCGAGGGTAATTTGTACTTTCCGATGATTTCCTTTGTCTGTGCGCTGTATAAACACACATGTAATTATGCTATACAGCCAGTATTAAGTCTCATGGTCAGCGTAGTCACCTTCATATGCCTCCGCACTTCATTAATCAGGACCATTTGGCGGTTTCAGCAAACTTGGCAGCATGCATGAAGGAGTAAGGGACAGTAACAGGATGCACACATACATGTACTTGATTGTGTCAGCATGGTGAGATCAAACTGATTAAACTGTGTAAAATAATGATTTAAAATAAAGAACTGTAATAAGCAGTTACTGAGTGAAGTATTAAGATGGTTTATAACTTAAAGAGTTCCCGAAAACTACTAATGGTAATGTTTTTAAGGAAATTAGTGAGTTTTTTGCAGACGTACATGGAAACAATGGACGATTAGTGCTAAGGTCACGTCAGCCTCGCGCACGAAGGATCCATAAAACTCATCAGCTGCTGTCACAGTCAATTTTCAGCACAAAGCCAACTTGGATTAGTCAGATATTTATGAGTGGATACATTTTGACAAGATTCCTGGACATCTGCTAATTGTTGGAAGTTGTCTTTAATGACGAGCATCCATGTTGGATTATTACGTAATTTCTTATTTGCTGAATATTTAGACAGGTGTTATGCCTTATGTGATTGTTTATGACGTGTAATGCATGCAGCTGTGCAAAAATGGCACATTTGGAGTAAAGTGGCTCCTGATTGCTTAATGGGGGTTTGGACACTGACCAGTGAACGTATTGTTTACAGTATGCCACGAGTGATTTCCCACCGCCTCGATAAATTGTAACATAAAGATAAATCCCCATACATTTTTGCCATCCATTCATTTATTTTCTTCTTATAAAGCCCATCCTGGCTGTCATAGGAAGTTTCCCCCCCTAACACAGCACTCACACTAGCACTTGGAGGACACCAGTGCACTGAGTCTACAAACAGATGGGATTAATGCAGGTGGCTCAACAATCAGTTTCTGTAAAACGTCTGTAATATTCCAACACCATCATTAAGTTTGCAGATGACACCACGGTGATTGGCCTCATCAGTGACAACGATGAGGCCGCCTACAGGGAGGAGGTGGATCGTCTGGCTGAGTGGTGCGACAGAAACAACCTGCTGCTTAACACCGAGAAGACCAAGGAGCTCATCGTGGACTACAGGAGGAATGCTGACCCACATCCACCCATCCACATTAAGGGGACGGCTGTGGAGCGTGTGAGCAGCTTCAAGTTCCTGGGAGTCCACATCTCCGAGGATCTCACCTGGACGACCAACTGCTCCAAGCTGGTCAAGAAGGCTCACCAGCGCCTCTTCTTCTTGAGGACTCTGAGGAAGAACCACCTGTCCTCAGACACCCTGGTGAACTTCTATCGCTGCACCATCGAGAGCATCCTGACCAACTGTATAACAGTCTGGTACGGGAACTGCTCTGCCTCGGACCGGAAGGCGTTGCAGAGGGTCGTGAAAACTGCCCAGCGCATCGCCGGAGCACCACTTCCTGCCATAAAAGACATCTACAGGAAGCGGTGTCTGAAAAGGGCTGGGAAAATCATCAAAGACCCCAGTCACCCATCACATGGACTCTTCACCCTCCTGCCCTCTGGAAGGCGCCACAGGAGCCTCCGGACTAAGACCACCAGGTACCGGAACAGCTTCTTCCCCACAGCTATCAGACTCCTGAACTCTGCCTCCTGACATCTGACCCACGTTAAACTCATGGACTGAACATACACACACCCACAATGGACAACTGTACCCTCAAACACAATAATAACATGGACTGAACCACCACTCACAACCACTAGCACTTTATATAGCCTCTGTAGAAACTATCTACACCCTCACTTATCTTAACTGCACTACTGTATAGCTCTGTGTAAATAATCATTCTGTACATTCGATAATCTTTAATCCTACAACTGTTTACAACTTGCATAGTTCCCATTTCTGTATAGCTGTATATCCCAGATTCTGTAAAGTTATTTATTTCATATTCTGTATAGTTTTTCATATTTATATCCTGTTCATATCCTGTACATAGCTTGTACTCACTACAGCCTGTACATACTTATAGTTATAGAATATTCACAACATACTTCATACCGTGTACATTATAACATACCATAATAGACCCATTTCTGTAATATACTCACATATCTATATTATTGCTAATATATATTGTAATATATCTATATCACTAAAGCACTTCTGGATGGATGCAAACTGCATTTCGTTGCCCTGTACCTGTGCATGTGCAATGACAATAAAGTTGAATTCTATTCTATTCTATTCTATTCTATTCTATTCTAATAGTTTAGCTTTCTTTCCTCGCTTGAACAGGATGGTATGAACTGAAGAGAGTGAGAATGAAGTGAGTTTGTTGTTTGTTTGAGATTAGATATCCATCTTTCTTTCTTTCTTTTTTACTGCAGGCAAATATTGTGCAACCAAGACTAAGTGAAGCATGATCATGCACTTTTAGTCCCACTGTTGCGTATTAAAAGCACAAAGGTAAACTGCAAGGCTCAACCTAAGAATAATTAGGTAGCATCAGTCTTTAGCTGAACCCTTGACAGAAGTGGATGAAAACAAATATGCCAGTCTTTTGGTCTTTGTTTAGGATTTGTTAGCAATAAGAAAAATATGCAATATCACCAAAATTGAATCCTTTAACAGAGTAGAAAATCAATTTAACCAAACTTTGCTGGAGCAGTTGCTTTGATCCTAATATAAAGGCTACTGTGCCTAACCTGAAGTTTAGACATTACATGGTGTCTTTTATTCCAATTCACCCCCTTCGGCTGCATTTATCCCCCTGTCAGGAGTTCATTAAATCCCCAGGCATACCATCTATTGTATGTGGAGAAAATTAGGACATTAATAAATGGCAGGCTTCTAATTAAAAGTATTTTCCGTCCTTTCATTCTTCTGTGTCTGAGTTATGCCCTCAGACTCTTATTAGGGGCCCTTGCTTTAAGTGCTTGGCAAGAATTGTAAACCCAAACCGAGCTACATGGTTACCATCAAGCATGAAAGAGCAGATGGCTAACCTTTTCAAATAGTATCAGGGGCCCAATCATTTACACACATTTCCTTTTAACGAAAGAAAATGATGCTTTCACTTTCGTTCCTCTCGCCTTTAATTGCGGCTCAATTTTCCACCCTCTCTGAGATGTTTACGCAAGCATGTAAACAAGGCTGACAAAGTTGGTAATGGTTGTATCTGAAGAAGGAAAGACAAACAGCAACAAATGGCAGCGCTCACAGCATGACAAAAAAAGCAATGCAAAATACAAGTAAACATAAACTACTCCAGAAAGCTTGTTTATAGAGTCGGTACTCGAGTTCCTCGAGGATATCCAAGGCCATATACAAACTAAGTTTGTTAATATTTTCCCAATTTTTCACGTAATCTACACCAGATAAGTCCTTGTTTTAATCTTTTAATTTACACTGAGAGCCGAACACAAGGTTTTAACAGTCCCATGTTTATGCATTCAGATAAGCATTGTGGTATATCGCTATCACACTCGGATTAATAAATTAGTCACTTCATTATTATGTTTACAGCTCAGAAAACCATCACACGCCTCACTTAACTTCACAACTGAATAGAACAAACACAAAGGAACGTGGGGACGTTTGGGGGCAGTGTAGTGTACTAATGTTTGCCTTTCAGTAACTGATAAACATTTAAAACTCAAGCAGTTCAGGCAAAATATTAACATAATTATTTCATCACCATTTTATATGCTGGTGTGGAATTTTTAATAGTTGTGTAACAGCCTATGGCACTAATGTGTTTGTCATTGATGTGACCTAAATTAATGAGATAAGAATAAATGGCACGGAGGCGATGTTGACAGCAGAAACGGTCATCGTGAGGAACTGGGATATTTATAGTTTTCAGGAAACACCCACCTGGAGAGCAAAACAAAGCTTCCCCGCTAAAAGCAACTGTACTTTTACCAGCTTTATAATGATGGATAGCTGTTAACAGTTGCCTCGAGGTGTTTTATATTGTTAGGCAATGACCCTACAATACTGCTACATACAAACAAATTCAAAAAGTTAGTTAAACTGTTAGCAAAGTGGACAAAACAGCTTACAAAAACCCGTTTTCTAATCCCAGACCAGCAGAGTAGCTAAACTGCACCAAATCAACTCAGGTTGTCAATGAAGAGTCATTAAAACTAACATGAGAAATAAGATAAGATTTATGTCATAAGCTATTACTATTTTGTTATTACTGTACTTTAACACTGATGGATCAGTATTAAATAGCAAGCTAGTGTTAGCTAATTAGCACCCAGGATTTCAGAAGTGAAAACAGATGTACCTGCTAGCAATATAAAAGCAGTGCTTGTCAACATGATTATGACTTAGTAAAAATCTGATTATCTCCATTAGCAGCCTTATTATGTACGTATCTGTTCAACTGCTTCTTAACACAAATATCTAAACAGCCAATCGCATGGCAGCAAATCCGTGCATTTACACATGTAGACATGTAAAAGGCGGCCTGATGAAGTTCAAACTGAGCATCACAAAAGGGGAGAAAGGTGATTTAAGAGATTTTGAATGTGCCATAGTTGTTGGTGCCACACAGGCTGCTCTGAGTATTTGAAAATCTGCTGATCCACTGGGATTTTCCCACACAACCACCTCTAGAGTTTACAGAGAATGATATGAAAAAGAGAAATATCCAGAGAGTGGCACATGACTGGGAAAGTCAGGGATGCCAGAAGTACGCAGAAGAACCTCTCTAGCTCATCTTGAAGCAGATGGGTTACTGCAGCATATAAAGATGACACTGCACGGCAATCCAACAGGTAACAACAGGGAACTGAGGCAACAGTTTACACAAGCACAGTGACATTGGGCAATAGATGATTGGTAATAGCCTAGCAGCTTTGGGTCCTGCCTCATACCACCGTTGTCTATTATATTTTAAATTTTTTTCAATTTCCTCACTTAAGATTTTGTGGATCTCCTGTTTAACTGGCCTCATTTGCTCCAATACCTGGAGCACACCTTGTAACGGTGTGCAGTTGTTCAAATTTTTCCAAATTTTCCTGCAAATCTGACAGCTTTTTTGCTCTCACCTTCTTTAGGACTGCACATTTTGCAATAATTTTACCCCTAAGGTATGCCTTAGCTGCATCCCATAAAATTGTAGGATTAACTGTTCCATTGTCATTGAGTTCTAAATATGTTTTTAACTCCTGTCCCATTTCTCTTTTAAACGAGTCATTATTTAACAGACTTGTGTTAAGCCTCCATAAGGTGTTTTTGGGGCTAGCTTTAAACCCAATCTTCACAGTTAGTCCCGAATGATCAGATAAATCTCTCTGTCCTATTATACAATCCTTCACTCTGTGGAGATCTTCACTAGGGCAATAGATGATTGGAAAAATGTTGTCTGATCTGAGTTTCAATTCCTGCTGCAACATTCGGATGTTAGCGTCAGAATTTGGCATAAACAACATGAAAGGATGGCACAGTGAACCCAATTTGATGGTTACACTGTGGTGTACCCAAAAACTCTCAAACTAGTTTCTTGATCATTACAAGTTCAGGCGAGTTCACTGTACTCAAATGACCTCCACAGTCACCAGGTCGAAATCCAACACAGCATGTTATAGACGTAGTGGAACACAAGATTCACATCATGGAAGTGCATTGACGCTATCATGTCAACATGGACGAAAATCTTTGAAGAATGTTTTCAGCACCTTGTTGAATATATGCTATAAAGACTTAAGGCAGTCAAGAAGGCAAACAGTGTCCCTAACAAAGTTGAATGGAAAGAAAGAACCAAAGAAAATCAGAGGAATGGAGAGAGGAAACTACTCAGAACAGAGCAGGGAAACAGGTACTAACTGCCACACAAGACAGCACAGTAAGATAAACAAGATGGAGGTAAAGGGATTGTGCAATTGTAGTGTGTGGTTTGAATAACCCCCAGTGTTGCTAGAGACTTCTGTAAAAAAAGATAAAGATGTGATTTTAGAAAACCTGGAAAGACTCAGGCTGAATCATCCCTGTTTGGAGTCGCTGCAGGCGTGTTTTCTCTGACAACCACAGTGTGGGTTTGCGGTTAATACAGGGGTCCATATAAAGCCTAGACTATGCTTAGCAGAAAAGTCACACAGATACACACATCACAGTGCTTTCCTTCAACACACACACACACTGACCATCAACACATGTGCGCTCAGGCTTGTTTATGCAGAGCATTCCAGTGTGACGCCTCCGAGGCACATTAAAGAGCCCCCCCCAGCAGGCCAAGTGGTGCCCCCCCAGCACGCATCCGTTGGCCCAGGGAAGGGGGTCCTGTTTGCTTTATCAGGTTTGTTTTGATTCTACAGTCAGTATCCAATAGCCGTCCCAAGTGCTAAGCTCTGAGTTTGTTGTTGAACTGTATGCTTGTCCTTTTGAAGTGACGGGAAACCAGCCTAACTTCCACTGAGAAGCAGCGTCATCAGACTTTCGGTTACATTCGCAGGGCTCCAGCAGTGACAGCAGAGGTTTCCACACCTTTTGGCAGGCTCGCAGATTCTCACGTCGGATTTAAAATTTGTTAAAACGTGTATTTATTGATTTTTGATTTTGCAGGGATGTTAGATATTCCTGGAGCCACAAATTTAGCCAGTTAGAGAAATAAAGTGAAACCAGGCATGGCTTTCCTCCACTTGCATTTAACAGGACAATGATAACATAGTTAACGCATGTCAGATCTGCTTTCACAGCAGAAACGAGTTCATAAATTCTGAAGAAGCTATGAAAGCAAATACTGGCAAGAGAAGCTCAGGAAATATTTAAAAGATTAACATCTAAACTGCTGCAGGATAATGCAATCATTTATAGAACATTAACTATTTTACTAATACAATATCCCATGTTACCAAGTCTAGTGTGTGCTAATACTTAAAACTTATGTTTGCTAATATTATCATATTTCTGTCCAATTTTACTGAGTAGAGATTTTACAATTCAGAGCTTGTGCTTCTTCTGCAATGTGCTTTAGCGGTTCTCATTCAAAAATATTACAAGATGGCAAATTTGAAGCAAGAAGCAGTTCTGTTCGTTGTTATAGAACATATACGCGGTTTGTAGACACTTTGCTACTACCATGGCGGTACTGCCTGAATGGCATAGATTCAGCAAGGTGCTGGAAACATTTGGTAGAGATCTTGATTTACATGGTAGCTTCACACAGTTGCTGCAGAGTTGTTGGCTGAACATCCATGACGCAAATCTCCGGTTCCACCACATCCCAAAGGTGCTCTGCTGTAATGAGATCTGGTGACTGTGGAGGCTGTTTGAGTCCAGTGAACTTATTGTCATGTCAAGAAACTATTTTAGATGATTTGAGCTCACAAAATATTGAAAATATCCCCTCACGTCATTGCACCACCTCCACCAGCCTGAACGAATGTTAGAAGGCAGGACGCATCCATCCTTAAATGTGGCTGACACCAACTTTTGATGACTGTAGAGAGAATTGGGGCAACATTTTTACAAATCTTTTATTGGTCAGCTTTGGCTAAGCTTGGCTAAGCTTAGCTGACAGTAGGGCTTCCTATGCTGCTGCAGCCCATCTCCTTCAAGGTTGAGAGATGCACTTCTGTATAACTTGGCTGGAACGAGTGGGTGTTTTTGAGTATTGGTATGGTATAGGTGTTTAAGATCATACTACAGCCTGTCCAGCACCAACAACCATGCCGCATTCAAAGTCATTTCAATCACCTTTCTTTCCCCATCCTGACACTCAGTTTGAACTCAATCAGGTCAGCTTGACCATGTCTACATGCCTAAACACACTGAGTTGCTGCAATTGTGCATTATTTACATATTTACAAGAGGTCGAACAGGTGTATCTGAGGGTAAGATAAAGAGTATTTTTTAATCTTAAAATAACCTGATATCAACTCACAATTTTTGTGAAACTAGTGCAAAAATGGGTGGTGGAACATGTGGACACCTGGCAGCCATTCCCCAGCCAGACATGTACTGTGACTCACTGAGACTCGTTTATCTACTTTATACATCCAGACATTCAGACTCAATAAAAATACAGACGTACACAATTATATTTGTCGCCATCATCAGATTAACAGTAGTGCTGAATACGATGGTGGCGCAGTTAACTCAATTATCCCGGCGTGATTAGTCTAAATAACGTAAAGCTGTCATAGATGACTCACTTCAGGGGGGGGAGGAAAGTCATTTAGAGATCAGGATGAATCTCCTTCGCCATTCCTTCGTCAACACATATTTCTAAACTACTTGTACCACCACAGGACATTCCTAGCTAAAAAAAAAGGCTGAGAGGTGGTTGAAGAGAACATCCTTCTCCCTTTTCTCCGCCTGTTAGGACGTATATCAGCTACGTCCACTAAGTGCCCATCAGGAAACACTTACCGACGTGTTGTCGTGTTCTCACATTTGCAAACATGTGTATCACAGAGTCAAGTGTGTAACCACTGTGCTTGAAGGGTTTTTTTTGCATCAAACAACAGAAAACAAAACAGAAACATGCAGCTTGTGATTCTTCTGACTGCCATTTCCTCAGATAAAGGAGGGGCCGAAGCAGCGGGGAAGATATATTTTTAGCTGGAGTGAATAACTGCCGAGTCACTCTGTGAGCAACTCTGGCTAGAACAGAAAATAAAAAACATGCAAAAAAAAAGGCAGAAAGAGTAAAACTCATTGCAGAGCGCAAAAGTTAAACAGTGTTTAAGCCACAGAAATCACTTCCACATGGCTGACTCAAAGAGCCAAAACAAGACTGTGATTAATGATATTTACTGGCATACTGTCAGTGTGCTTGGAATATACAGTATTCACTGCAGTGGGCGACTGTATGCCCCAATACATACCACTGCTGACTCAACACGTGGAGGACATTCAGGCTCGTGTGTTGAGTGCCTCGACAGTGTGGTTGTTTAACATATTAGTTGAAAGCAGTGGTTGAAAAATTGGGAATATGTGACAATAGGATAAAATGAAAAGAGAGATGGGAAGGGGAGGTGGAGCCAACTTGAAACACATACCTGACATGACGGAAAGAAGGTGGTGCACCACAGGAAAATGCCGTCCCGGCGACATGGAGGGAGAGAAAAAAAGAAATAAAAGAGTTAATGGACAGAATAAGAGCTACATAATGAAGTTCACTATTTGCCTGTGAGAATGTGTGAATGTGCAGTCTCATGTGATGCATCAGGGTGGCATGTGTGAATGTGTGTGTCGGCGACGGCGCCAAACCCAGCTGTCAATCGTTGCCCTGGTGCTTCAGTCAAAATAAACCTCCAGCAAACCATAAATCACACATAATGTTTCTTTGAACTTCTACAATCTGCAAAGAAATCGTGCATTCTCTAACTATTAAACTTCAGCCTCTAGCCTGACCGAAGACTCTTAACATCCACCAGGTCAATTTCGCCCAGTCTAGATTTAGATTCATAATTATGGCTTCATTCCACCCATTAACCCTAACTCTAAACTGTCTCAGCCTTTTCTCTCTTTTCTCTCTAACTTTGCCTCTAAACCACTCAACCAGAGGTGTCCCCCTAATATACACCATTTCTCCCATGAATCATTACTCCCAAAGAACATTCATTAATTAGTCAAAGTCCACCAATCCGTCCATATTTATCTAATTCAGGGTTGTCATCAGGAGACACTTGATGAGCTGCCAAATGCTGAATAAATTAGAAGTACCAACAGAGGCAAAAACAGTTGTGTAGTGGTACACCTCAAACCCTCCTGACTCACGCCAAACATGATACTGAGTCAAGAGGATTGCACCCTGTTTGTAAATAGTAACAATCAGACTACTTATCGCTACTCTCTACAGACCTTTCAATACTTACTCGTGCATTTAAAACTGGCTGCATTTTAAAATGTCCAAACTGAACTGGATTCAAATACATTGCTCCAAAAAATATGCTTTTATTACAGCTGTAAACATTAAAAAACCTCCAATAACTCATGCCGCTCTTATCTGTTGTGCTTCACAGCATAATAGATAAAACACATGGCAAAGACAAAGAGATGCCATCTGTACAGGTGACACAGATTAATCAGAAGCTGAAAAGGAACCACAACTAGATTATTTGAGAGATTATTTTACAGTAAGTTTAAAATGTTTTTGGTGGAGATTTAAAGAAAAATGCTCAAAAAGCACAACAGATTTCAAGAAGTTTGTTTTGTTGTAGGTCCTTAAACGAAGCACGGCTTTAGATGCACTACTTCCACAACTTTTGAAATGCAACAAAGTGAACCACATTTAGATATTTATATGACGTTATCAGCAGTTTATTACCCTTGTAAGATGTCACAATGCTCATACATGTAAATATTCACATACATTCTCTTTGTTTGGCATCATTAGTTAACTTTCTCCTGATCCAAGCAGAGGGCAAATGTGCCACTGATTTAGGTAGAAAATGTGTTTCTATCTGAAAATTAGAGAACAAAAAGTCCTTTAACTTCATGCAAGACACACAAAGGAAAGGAGTAAGTCAGAAGAGATCAAATCATATCCCGGAGAAACCCCGAAGGGATCTTTATTTTAAATATCTCTGAACACAAGGGGGAGCTTTTGGCAGCTGAGCAGGAGAGAAGCTGCATGACTCACGAATCATCGGCCCCCGACAGATCTGACATAAGGAAATCGTATCTAAAATCTTCTCTGTTGTTTTTGTGAAACATCCACCACCTCATAAACAATGCTCCAGAGCACTTTACATGAGAGATTATCCATTAATCAGCATCATTGGCACTTTAATGGCCACTCCAACCCAAACTCTCCTCTCTGATTGATTTATAGGCAATAGCAGGAGAAAGTTATTCTTTAGTGAAGAGGCACTTTCTCACAGTGACGCGGTTCGACAGAGAGGAATTCACTGACAGTGATCTCAGCGTTTCCACCTGCAAATAATGGCTGTAAACATCTTTTTGCATTTCTAAACAGCCCAAAATAATTGGCAGAGACTTCTCTCACGCTGCTTTTCAAGCCCTTTCTTTCCTCTTTGCCTCATGTTGTTCTTTCGACTCAGCTCCCTCTTTCAACTTCCTACGTGATGGATCGCTCTTGCTGCTATACATCAGTGATTCTGTCTGTCTTAATGAACAAGAGCAACATTGGCACAGAGTATGTGAGAGTCATTAAAGTACGATTACCATGGTGGAGTTCATCAAAGTCAGATTATTTCAGCGCAGATCATCAAAGTCTGAATCTTTACAGCTTTTTTCTTTTCTTTTTTTTTACACTATAATATCTGGATCATCGAGGATCAGCCGAGGTCTGGACCTCCATTTAAAACTTCAAAAGGTCACGCAGAGGAACAAAGCCTGCAGCATCCAGTCTGCATTTCAACTGGCCAGAGGTGAAATAGTCACTGAGGGAGAAACGATACAAAGCTCAGGCCAGAACTTCAAACAACCTGACAAAAGCACCCGAGACCAGATGTGACATCGTAACACATTACCTGTGCTTTAGACCAAACTGAGTCGCAACAGCAAACACTGGAATGACACAAACACGGTGTGCGAAGCCGAGAAGCAGACATGTGACACACACCAAACACATGTGCTCAGGAAGAAGCAGATGGTGACAAAAAGCAAACCGTGCGTCTGATCTCCGATATCCAGAGTTCCCAAAATGCCACAGCTCCCCTTATGCAAGTACAGTGCATTTCTTTCATCTACAGCTCACATCAATGAGCATAACCTTAACCCTACTAACATCGACCAACACAGGTGGTGTCAAAGAGCAGCCAGGACCATCCTCTAAAAAGACTTGCTAAAAGCACTACCTTAAACAGAGGGTCAGTGAACCATTCAATACGACTTTAACAATTTGAATACTCTTCCTTAAAGTAAAACAAAAACAAAACAAAAACTATGATTTGATCTATCAGATTCTTTCTCCTTTTTTTGAGTGAAAGTTTGAAATCTTGTTACCTCTCTTTGCCCTTTACGTAAGTCTCCAATTCGACACGGTTGCATATTTTATTAAGCTGTATTTCCTCTGGGCTTACCGCTGTCTGAGTCCGACTCATGGACGCAAACATATACACGCACAAAAGCGAGGACAGTCAAATATGACAGCTTTACTTGTTAGGAGAAAACAAACACAAAGATGTAAATATTTGTGCCTTTCTTTTTTTTTGCTCATTAATATTAGTATTGGGACCTAATATTAGGTTGTTCTGAGGATAAGGATTTGTGTATAAAAGAGATTTATAAAACTTAATCCACATTTAATAAATGAAATGGCTGTATAATTTTATTTGAAATATGCGCTATCAAAGGCCAACTGATAACAGACAGCTAACAGCACTCTGCTTTTTCTCTCTGCTGCTCAATACATGCTGTTGTCATTATGGCTACTTTAAGGGGAGGCTCTGGGGTGACTACACACACACGCACACACACACGACTCTTCTCCACTTTAACATGCACCTCAGTCCATCTGATGTGGATGAATTGCTACTTTTTACGTTGTAAAGTGATAAAGTGATTCCTAAAATTATGTTTTGGATGAATCGCTTTGTTAACTATAGAGTGAGGTTTTATTGGGGGGGGGGGGGGGGGGTTGTAACAAAGGTTTTTCATGGGAGAAGAGATGTAAGCGATACACTGCAGAGGAGCCCCGTGGTTGCGGTGGTCCTGTGGCGACTGGCGTCCTGCACAGCCCGCTCACTGTAGCTCCTGTAACTTGATGATTATTAAATTCCACAAAGTGAATGAAGAAATTCTCTTGGGGTCTTTCGCTGTCGTGGCTGATATTTTAGGAACGTTTGCGTTATTCACGCTAATGTATGTTAAATTGACCTGCTGCGTCCACAATCAGCACACTGATTGTGATTTAAGGCTCTGAGTTAAATTTCTCTTTGCCTGATTGTAAATTGTCTCATAGCAGCTTTATCCACACATTTTGCTACTTTTGCCTCTTTTCCCTTTTCCACATCTCCTCCCCTTCTTTCGCTCTTGCACAACCTACATTGCTACATACAAAAGAATATACCGTACCCTGACATTAAACGTTACTGTGCCTGTGCTGACTGCGGAGCGAATTGATGAAGTGATAGATTCCTCTCTCCGTCTGAACAATAGGGATTGGCCAAAAGCCCGACACAGATCTTTATCACTTATCTCTTCCCTCTCCCCAGAGGGTTAAAACAACACAGATCAGCATGTGGTCTGTTTTTGTTCTGCAGTGTCCAGGTTAGACACAGCGGGGGATCTAGTGGTGAGCAGATCACTCAGATAACATTAGCCATTAGCTCATGGATGGTCAGTCATAACCTGTGAAGAGGAAAAAAAAAATCCCTTCGCTAACAGGAGCAAACATGTGTGCCTTGCAGAGCCTGCAGTCTATTAAAATAAAAAACACGAACAATAAATCGCTATCATCTTTTCCCGGCCCCCCGCGAGCATTGTATAAATAGGTGACCCTGCACAGCCCAACTTAGTGTTGGTAAGGTAATTAGACATAAAATGTGGGGGGAGGAGCGGACGACAAAAGAGAGAGTCTCTGTGAAACACACTGGTTTTATTACATAGTCTGTTAGGGGTGGAAAGAGGGCTGAAACTTGTGTTGAGTGAGCGTCTGGTTATTGATGCCTCGAGGACTCACCATGCTGGTACATTCAGTGAAAAAAGGACTGCACATGTGAAGTGCAGATGAATAACAGAAGCCTCTCTCCTTCTCAAAAACCCCTTTTCCCCATCCTACATCTCTGAATTGTCTATTTGTCACATTGCCCATATTCTCTTTCTTTTTTCCCCCATATCTCTACAATTGTTTTCTTCTGGACTTTTCCATTTTTCCATCTTCCCATATACTTCTTGCTCAGAGTCAGCTGTCACTCTTATCACAGAGTAATGTGCTGGGTCACACATCTGGCATCCCCTGGCAGGGAAGTCCCCTGCCCAGCCTCCACCACCATCCCCAACATTTTTTTTAATGGGGCTGACTGGATCGAGATCTTTCGTTGGCCTTCGTTTGTGCCTCCTGAAAAAACAAAACTGATGCAGGACCAAAACAATGAGGGGAGGTCTGTCTTTCATCTCTGGGCCGAGCGGGGGTTCCACATGGTCCTGCTCACGGCCCCTCTCAGCACTAAACTGCACCACAGCATTTATCAATTATCAATTAATCAGCAGTAAATACGATTACCTCTGCTCACACGCTGATGACTGATGGGATTTCCAGAGAAATACATAAATAAATAAATAAACAAACATGGCTGTTCACAATGGATGTTATTGGTTTCTTTTTTCTTCCCTGACATCCCTTTCCTCTTATCAATCCAGCACCCCCTCCTCCCCCAAGGAAAAAAAAACCTGGGCTGAATGAAAAAGAGCAACAAAGCAGTTTGTCTACTTGTTGTAACAATGCTAAGACCCAAATCTAAATGAGCCAGCGGAAGGCCACTAATCTCCCTATAGAGACACCCTGTGGGTCCAGCATAGCAGACTAGAATCACAGAGTGCCTCGACACATCGAAGCCTCGACATGGACCCACATATGCACAAGCTGCAGTATAATGCACTGAAATTCTCAAAGGCAAATTTCGATTTTTACCACAGTTGTTTGGATTGCATCTACAAACCCAATTCCTTGGGTGATTTCCTGCTGTCCCTCCAGTTAAAATGTAATTAAAAACAGAATACAATGATCTGCAAATCCCATAAACCCATATTTTACTTACAATAGAAATTAGAAAACAAATTTTTTTTAAACTGCTAGATTTTATTATATCCTTGAAAATATTTACTCATTTTTAAAAGGATGGCAGAAACATGTCTCAGTTAAGTTGAGACATGGGTAACAAAAAGCTGGAAAACCAAGCGGCTTTAGAAGGAAATAACTGGAGGAATATTTGCAAATAATTAGGTTAATTTCTGACAGGTCAGTAACATGACTGGGTCTAAAAAGAGCACCTTAGAAAGGCGAAGAAGTGAAGACGGACAGAGGTTTCACTGATATGCAGAAAACTGAGTCTAAAATTGTGAAATAATTTCAGAGTAATGACTCCTCATCGTCTACAGTGTAGAGTATCATCAATAGAATCAGAAAATCTGAAGAAATCTCTGTGTGCAAGGGACAAGGCCCGTGATCTTCAGACATGGCTGCATGTTTACACAGGGTTAAAAACGGCCCTGATTCAATTTTTCTGAGAGATTTTGCTGCCATCAAGTTGAAAATGAGCTTTATCATTGCATTCTGTTTTGATTTACATTTTACACAGCATCACAACTTTTTCAGAACTGGGGTTCTCACACTATTTATGATTTTTATGCTCTAACCATAAAGCAGTCAGTATGTTTTACTGTATCACAAAGGGGTTAATAATTTTGTCAATCAGTCCTCTAAAACAGAAACATCTGAATTATGAACTGAACCAGTGTGGCTTTGATTACACTGCTTTAACCTTTCTCTGCTGTGGGTGTGTGCCTGTCAGTGTGCCGGTCTCGTGAGAAAGACTGTCTTTTAGCGTGAGCTAAAAAGTGTGTGTATTTATGCGTGTCTGTCATCATTCACCAACAAGCAGATAAAAACTGAAATGCTTAAAGGGCAGCCAAGCTCTCTAGATTTATATTTCGCAACATGAAGAAACAGAAATAAAAAAGACTGAAGGTACGAGAACAGCCAAACCTGGGCAGCTGACCATGAAACGGATTAAAGTAAAATATTATTGTGGACTGATGGACACGCAAGGATTCACAGTGACACGAGGAAGCACCTTAACTGCTGCTTTCCTTCATGTGGACAGCGGTTCCTTGAATTAGAGGGCTTTGTTGCTCATTTGTCACAGACTGTATGTGCATGATTACCACTCCAACAGCTGGGTCCATTAGAGCTAAAGGCGATGTTTGCATCTTCCACCCAGTGTCGTCATCCACTCATCCTCACCTAACACGGCCCATCCCCATTCATTTATTTTCAGTGAGCATTTTAGGATTAGACTGGACAAGGTTGAATAAACAGCAGCATTTAAACACTGGGCAGAAAAATCAACATTCAAACATGTAGTCTCCTATAGAAGGAAAGGGAGGCCTCTAATTTTGAGTAATCCTGAAGGGCAGAGTGCTAGAAAGCATCTGCTTCCTGAAACAAGACAGATGTTAAACATCACTAAGAAACGTGATGTGGATCTAATACTGCATATTAAAGGATGCGCATGATATATAGGGCAGGATCTGGGCATGTCACTGTATCAAAAGTATATGGCATATACTTATTCAGAACATAAATGCATGTTACACTTACTGGTTCTTAAAGAAACTGATTGGTTCTGACTGCATCTGGGCTTCCCAAGAACGTCTGCTGGATGGAGGAAAACCAGTCGCTGTTGAGCAACTGCTCTGCAGTGACCTCCGCTTCACCTTTTCTTCTTTCATATTTCATTCTATAGTTCTCTTCTTTGACTTTTAAGAGCTTAAAGCAAAGAAGGGGATGCGTGCACTGGGGCCAGAGAAGACCATTAGGCTATCAAAAAGGTATTCTGTGGAGGGACAGCAGGAAGTTCTCAGCTAGATCAACCTTTGATCAAACTTTTAATTATTATAATCGCATGTAATTTCATGTAAGCAACAAAATATTTAGACTGCATGTTTAAAATGTCTTGTAATTTTTTTTTACTGATTTTTACCACCCATACAGGAGAGAATGTTGCTGTGGTGTTAAACTCCCCGATACCAAACCAAACTGTTCATCTTCTGGTCCTTGGACCAGCATAACGATCGCTTTATATTCTGTCAATGGGTTGTGTGTGGTCAGTATTTTCTGCTGCTGTTGGTGGCACAGCACCAAACATTTTCTGCTGCTTCAGGCACCATACATATAGTAGCAGTCTGGTCAAAAACCACCTCATTTTTCTTTTCCACACTGGAACAAAAAAGGCCACAGTCACAAATCTCTTTCAGTGGCCCACAAGGGAAAAATTCTTGCACTTTCAAACACTCATGTAAATAAACGTGGACAGGGAAGCTGGGCTCCAAATTTCCAGTGGCAGCTTTTGATTTATTTTAAACTTTTACTGAAATTTACAGGGCATTTTTAGAAACTGTGTGACCGTGACAAACACGCAAAACATGCCCACAGATCTCCAGCACAAAAGCTCTCTAAACTCTCCAGATCTGTGTGAGCCATCCTTGCCTCCAGACACAGTCCACAGTGTGGATGCAGACTCCCTATAAAAACCCACTAAACCATTCCAATCTTTTATATTCTGTCCTCTACAATTACACATTTAGCTTACTGATCACTTCACTGCAAAGAGTTTGAGCTGAAGAGACTGTTTGCGGTACAAGAGCTGGTTTAGTCTCACAATAGGCCCTTCCTGCCTTGCCATAACAAACCTCTGGCTATTGTCTCTGTGTGGTGCCCAGTCAGATGTGTGTGCATTCGTGTGAGTACCTATGTGTATAAAAAAAAAAAGGAAAAGGGAAAAAAAGAAAGAAACATGCTGGGTGCACTGACCGAGAGAAATCAGCCATGTCGTGGCGCTGCGGCCCTCCGCTGCCACCCTGCCTTCGTGCCCTCAGGCTCGCTCAGGTTCCCAGGGGCCCAATCAAAACCTAGAGACACCCAGCGACCTTCTAACCCCAGCTGTAAGCGCTCTGATTAAGACCTCATCAACACGATGTGGTCACTGCAGCTGCGTGCTCGTGCACACAAGCCCCGCTTTGTCCACCTTCAACGCACACACGTATGCGTGCAAAGCACAAGGGTGCACAACACACTGACCTACAATCACTGGGAGGTGCAGACTTAGTAACCTTTAACTTCTGTGACTACCTTTGTAATCTCCCCTCCTCCCTCTCTTGCTGTGTATGCATTTGATTGTGTGTGTGTGTGTGTTTGAGGACAGGGCAGTGAGGTGTGAGGAGCAGGAAATGAGCATCCAGATAACACTAAGCCCAGAATGATAGCCATTCAGCACAACAGCGTGTGTTAGCATTGTGCGTGTCTGCAGGACGGATGATGTCAGGTCAGTTGGACGGGACTAAGATGGCAGGAGGCAGGAAGAGTATAAGACCTGGTTTTCAAACAAGTGGATGCGACTTGAAAGTGCAGCTTAACCCCCTGCAATGCTCATCAGACTCTAAAGCCTTGCTTTTGTATTCCTGTGATAAAATTATCCTCATAAGGCAATGTGCTGGCATATAACTTCCACAGCTCTGAACCAGAAATCAAGAGAAATGGGGATGCAAGCAGCTACTACTTAAGTCTAGAAACTGAATCTCTGAAAACTACTCGGAAATAGCAAAGATAACTTCAGAAATCAAACACCCTCCTACTCAAAAGTGTTATCTTAAACTTTTATTGCGAGCGGCGATCAACAAACTATGGGTCACATGTGCATGGGTGAAAGTCATGGTGAGGGATGAGGCTGTGGGAGTGGAATGAGGGTCAGCGTGATGCTCCAACCAAAACAAAAGTTGCTCCTCTGAGGATACTGCCAGCTATTCAGCACAAAGTATTCATAAATTTGCATCCTATTTCAGTTTGTGACTGGGACACCAAGTCTCCCAAGTCATATTCATGCAGACAGCAGATTGTGCAAGCACACATACTGGCACGCTTGCATCTCCACACACATGCAAACACACTCGATTTAATGAGAGTCCAAAAACCAAAGAGAAGGGAAAACAATGGAATATTTGAAAATTATCCCAGACTGCTGCTGGGGGTTCACAGCGGGAAGTGGTGCTGTAGTTTTATTAATTCTGACTGAATCTCATCCGCCGGGCCACCAAACCATCAGCACTTCCATTGGCTGTCCAGCACAGAGACATCAGCTCTATAGACCCGCTCAGATGTTTTCATAAGGTTTGTCCTCACATTCCACTCGTGGACACAAACCTGATATCAAGGCGTGTGTGTTTACGCATTAAAATCACATTTAAATCATGAATTAAATCATGTAAATCGTGACTTCTTAACCTTTCAGAAATTAAATCCTAACAGAACTGGCTTATATTCAAGGTCTGATACTAAACACCAAATAAAATAGAGATCAGCAGGTGTCAAACTGTAGAACAGGCCTCAACCACTCACAGCATGGATGATATCACCCTATGACAGCTGGGATAGGTGTCATAGGCTGGGCTCCAGCTCAGGGTCCTCCAGCTCGACCCTGAATCGGATGAGCTGAAGAACATGGATGGTTGGATGGTTAACCTCTGATGACATGGGAAAAATATGGAATAAAACTAAGCTCATGAGAGGGAAAATAAACTGAACAATATTCATTTATACCATCAAGCTGGCCTTTATTTCACTAAAATTCAACCAAGATACGTTTTACTGCAGATGGAATAACTCAAAATTATGAGAACCACTGACATACGTAAAACAGGAAGTCTAAAATATAAAAAGGGTACAGAGGTCACCGTATGTAGCAGTGAGGGGGCCCTATAGGGGACTATTACCCCATACTCAGAGTGGGGGGAAAACGTTGTTCAGGTGGACCCTCCATGTGGATTATGATGTCATCGGGACATGGGCTTTTTCCCTGCCTGTTAGTAGCGTGACATTTCATTACCTGCTAACTTCATCTCATCTCATGTAACTCGAACACCAGTGCATACAATGATCCACAGCCAACCCCCCTGCAGGAAGACATTTACCTTTCACATCCACTGTCCATCTGTAAGTTTGGAGAAACAAACTACACGGTAAAAAGAAAAAAGCACTAAGAGATCATTTTCTAAAACAGGAACCATGTGCTGTTTGTTAGAAGACTCAAACAGTGGAAGAACTTTAATGGTGGCTGTGGAGAGGAGCAAGATGTTATCTGAGCTATTCACCGTAGCTAACATGACCAGACTGTGGAGCTTCATACTGTTATTTATAGGTCTTTTCCCTTCCAATACTAGGCAATAAATACAATTGATTATCCCATAACAGCTGAAGATGGTGATCGCCTAAAGGTTGGCTGAATGGGAAGCAAAGACTTGGACCAGAAAGATGAAAGAGAGGCTTTCTTCCCAAAATCAAAAGCTTCTATTTAATGGCCTGGGGTAGGACACTTATCAAACTTTCAAGAACCACCCAGTGGTGAATACAAAAAGCCACTGTAGCAGGACAAAATTTCTGATGTGCTTTCTGATGCATTTAACCCATGAATCACATATTTTATTTAGCTGCTGGGGATCAGTTTCACTTTCACATATGAGATTTCTGAGGAAAATAGGATTAATTTGCCATCGAATGCAAAAAAATACACAAAAATTAAACCTAAAAATTTGATGTACTTGAAAAACAGTAAATAGATTAGCCCATATATTTTATGTAAACCTTATTTCCCTAATTTCTACCCATGCTATGACATGAGTGACTGCTGACTCATGAAGCATGCTACAGAAAGGGCACTGAGCATTTGTATATGTGTGTGAGCAATAGTGCCTGTAGGAAATCAAATGTGTGTGTTAGGTAAGATTGTATAATTCAGTTCTGCCACTAAAAACAGAGCAGACACAAACATTTATAATATCCCATGTGTTTAAGATGAACAGGATCTGTACACAGTTTAGACATCATTCCAGTCCCAGCATCATTCCCATAACAACAGTATAAAGCTAGAAGACCACAGAGGAAGATTAAGTATTGCCAGAAGTCTCTCTTAAGCCAATTGGGTCAATTCTGTTGCTCCTCGTAGGGGTGTTTGATTCTGTTTTTTGTCCCTTTCGTGTTTGTTTTGTACACATTGGCTCTGTGGTGAAGTTAGGCAAAGTTTAAAGCTCAAGGATGATCAATCACGGCGCTGGATACCATCGGTGCTAATGCTGACATGGCGTGAGAACATTGCTGCAGTAATCTCTCACCTTTGACCAGCAATTAGTGCATACACTCCCATGAGAGGCTTGGTAGATGACCGAACCGGCAACCCTCAGATAAGAGATGTGCTTATCCAATTTAGAAACCACTGAGTTAAGAACTTTAAACTGGGGAAAATGTAAATTTTCCCCAGTTTAAAGCACCAAACTTCACCAGAATTGGCCTGAGCTAACGATTGAGGAGCTGATTGTTATGCTTGCATGCCTTTGGTTCCTCATTCATCAGACTAAAAAAAATGTATTTACTGTTCATCAGTGAGTTACAAATGCAAATTACACAGCTCTGCCTTACTTTCTATAAAACCCACAAGGTTCTCACCATACGTTTTAGATGGTCTCAACATATTCAAGCAATTTGAGCTAAACCAGAGTCAATCAGTGTGTTTCTGCTTCTGCAGTGCCACTGGATGACTGAGCTGCCCTCTCTTAAATTGGCTGTGGACATGTTGAAGTGGATGGAAATAAAACTACGGATATACACTGGGCATTTTTGGCATCTAGATTTCAATGATGGAGATAAAATATCAAAAACGCTAAAAGCAAACTGTAAACGTAACTGAGACATGAGGTTTCAATAGCAGCTCATTACCTGGCCAGAACCACAGACTACCAAAGGACTTCCATCTGAAACAGAAAGAGCGTGTTTCTACCAAACCCTATCGCATACAGACATCTCCACCGATCTCCAAAACACGTCTCATCTAACACAGCAGCCAAAGCTCCACATCATCACATCCAAGTGAAGTGCGTCTTCTAAAGTCAGCCGGTCTTTGGAAGGTGAGCCCTTGCTAATGCATGTATGCTGGTGTGGCTGATGTTGAGAGGGAACTACAAGGACTGGTTTGTAGGAACACGTCAACAGGATGGCGACAACAGCTCATCAAGCTTGTGAGGTTACTTAAAAGCTAACTAAGTTTAAAACCACACACTTCCAATATTTCCCAGCAAACCATCTGACGTGTCGGGAAATGGGAGGAAACAGTGAGCCTGCTTCTGTCTGATTCAACAAATAACACCTGTCAAATTCCTTTATAAACATATTCATTTGGTCGAAAACTTATATCGAAATGAAGAGTTACAGTGTTGTGCAGAGATGTGTATTTTAGGCAATAAGGCACTGCAACAAAGAGCTAGCCCAATGCTCCCATATCATTTCTGAACTCAGTGTTTTGCACTCAATAAGCCTCATTTGGCTGCTCCACTATTCACAAGGCGCTGCCTGTAGATGCATCTACAGCTGTATTTGTATTTCTTCTTAAGTTAAGGATATCTGTGATTTTCTTTTTTAAATTACAGGTTAAACAAAGGTTATGTTGTACGATTAAAGATGCCTATTGACAGACCAGGTTTCAGTCACCAAGCTAACCTTGGACATGTGCAGAATGTTGATAGTGGAAATGCTAGACAAAGGATGTTGAATACAGAGTTGGCAGGCAGGACGAAAAGAGAAAGACCACAGGTAAGATTCATGGTTGTAGTGACAGAGGACGTGCAGAGGGCTGGTGTAACAGGAGGATGCTAGGAAGAGTGAGATGGAGGCAGATGTTCTGCTGTGCAATCCCCTAAAGAAGACGACACTAAGCTAACCTTATCTGCTTCCACTAACATGTTTCTAAACCTCCATGAAATTTAGAAAACACTCCCTTGTGCCCTGTCTGGCAGCTGGACTGTAACGAGATTAAACTAATCCATCACACGACTGGCTCTATTCGGACCAATCGGTGTCCATGGAGGAGCTAATGAGGCGCATGGCCCTGGTTTAAACTGTATAGTGATAGATGCCGCATTCAATCACCTTCTCCTTTTTGAAAGTGACTGCCGTTTTCCAAACAGCTTTCCAAACAAGCGCTCCTCAGATGTTTCTGTGTAATGAACCATCTGGCTCGGCAGGTTACGTTCCCTCTTGGTGGTAAATCCGCTGCCTGTTTTCCATCTAAGAAAACATAGGTTCGTTACTCGATAGCATCGCAATAAATCAGCACATTTGGACTGCATAATGATTCTCGTTCTATGCCAAATGCATGGGAACTATCCTTAGGCCAACATCTGTGATAAGAAAACATCAAATACATCAACAGAATCAAAGAACTATAATAAAGATAACCAAAGAACTATCAGGACAAGGACTTTACCCTCAAGAAGGAATACGTTCTGACCCAACTCTCCATCTCCCTGCTAATAATTACATGCACATTTTCCTACCATCTTTATGCAAATAGTCTTTATCTCAAAAGTCAATTTCCTGCCAACCAGGAAACGCTCGTCTGCTGAGAGATTTGACTTTTACTGTGCAAGGGAGCCAAGACAGGAGGTAATTAGCCTAACTTGCTGAAAAGGAAAGATAGAGACACGAGTTTGACGATATGACTAACAGACTGTGAAGCCATTTACATTCCCTTGTTTTGTCCTGCTTCAGGAGTTTAACCCAACTCAGATTGGATCTTCTTGAAAAATAACACTTTTATTACACCCTTTAAAACTCTCATTACTCTAGCAAAGAGACTACAGAGGGTGCCAGCTGAGACAGAAGGCGCCCACTTCAGCAGCTGGTCCCCAGAGCTTGCAGGACTTCAACTGGGGGTCATCCTACAGCATAGGGCCAAATGCTACAAGCCCTGCACCAAAAGTCATGAGGGAGTACAAGCATGCGTGCACATCTATACGCTCCACTCTCATTTCAGCCTTGTTTTCTCACACACGCACGCACGCACATAGTAGTACACATGCAGTCTAATTAGTCACACCTGCCATCCAGTGCCGCCCTGAACTGAGACCAGACCATAAAGGAAAAGCGTATATGACACAAATTATAATATGAGCTAATGACCCCCGCAGTTTAAATTTCATGGTAAATAAACAACTCGTCCAACTCTGTGCACCTTTCTGTAGCATAATGGGGATTTTCTGCCTCGAGCTCCATGAAAGATTAATGGGCAGCACATCAGCTATTTCGGACATTCGGAAAACAAACCTCTTAATTGTGCTGCTCAGATAGTTTTCCTGTTTGATTGCTGTGTTTTCAGTGGGGTGTTTCATTCATAGGTGTGGGAGCGCTGGTTTGAAGGTGTTGTTTGCATTCATGCGTGCAGACACACTTTCAGATCATCAGCAACAGACAGCAGTAGCTGCAGTTCCCATGTTTTGACTTGCACAGCAATAGCAGCTCGCTCTCTTTTTACCCCCCGTTGCCATCTGTGTTGAGATCCCACGAGGAGTTCGACCCAATCTCTCTTCATCTTCCTCATTCGTGACCTCTGACATGCCATGCGACCTCTCGGTGTCTCTCTGGGGTTGTTCTCCGTGGACCCTGACCGGTTCTTCATCACTTATCACCCATCAGGAAGCCCAGCTTGTTTGATACAGAACAGCTTGGGCTTGCCCAGTCGGGCAGCTCTTTGGGAAAATATAAAGATGGAGTGAAGGGTGTGTTGTGTTGCCTTGTGTTTTCCTTGATTTACCAAACTTTTACCTGGAATAATCTACTGCTCTTACAACAAGTCCTGAGGTTGAACAAAGAGAAACTGGGCCTCAACATACTCAATAGCAGTGGTCATTTAAGGCAAGAAATGACTAAACTTCCATCAGTTCGAACTAGGGCTGCCACGATTAGTCGACTAGTCACGATTATGTCGACTATTAAAATCGTCGACGACTAATTTCATAGTCGACGCATCGTTTGAAGCTTTGTAAGATCACAAAGGACGCAGGAATGAGTAGTAGGATTTAAGGGTGTAATAACGGACTGAAACAGAAGATGGCAGCACTGCATGTACAAGGATGCCAGCTGCCGTTAAACCCCGAAGAAGAAGAAGAAGCTGTATCCCAGAATTCATAGCGCAGCCCAGCGCAGTTGTCAACAATGGCGGCAGCTAGTTAGTTTTAACTTTACTCTTATTATTCTTTCTGGGTCACAAAATAAACGTTTAACATATTTTCAGGCGAGAATGTAGCTGTGTAAACCTCAAATATCTGCTCAGTTTATCAAGACACCACATATTTTCAAAAGCTCTCCGACGTTTTCGGAGACGTCTGTTACCCACTAGCTCGTTAGCTAGGCGGGGGCAAGGCTAACTAGAGCCGTGAGAACACCGGACTCCCGGCAAATCGTTTTCAAACCCACCACTGTCTTTCGCTACTCAGGTTAAACATGATGTATAAGTCACTTAGATAACTTAAAATGTTATTGTTTGGCTTTCTTTAGTATTTTTTGTTCCTGAGTAAATCGGTTTGGCTGAGATTAAAGTTATAGTTTTTGCACAGCTAAATAAACTTCAAGCAGACAGCTGATTATCAGAAGTTTGAGACGCTGGATAATATACTCCGGTGTCCTGTTATATTTTAGAAAGCAAGGAGTTTATTAAACTTCACCGAAACAATCTGCAAATTTCATTAAAAATTAATAAACTACCATCTTGTCTTTATTTTTAGTTAGCACAAACACTTCAAGCTGTAAGCTAATGATAGTTATATAAGACCAGATGCTGCTGGTGCAATAAGCTGTACGCTGTACGTCCAATGGATGATGATCTGATTAGTCGACTAATCGCAAAAATAATCGGTGACTAGTCGACTATCAAAATAATCGTTTGTGGCAGCCCTAGTTCGAACACAACTACACCTTTAGTGTAAACTCTCTCTGTAATCCGCTTATATAAGAGAGTCAAAGCGTCTACTTTTCACTCAGTCACGCTACACCAGCTAGGCGTTGGCCATCACTGATCTCACGCTCTACTAAAGTCTCCTCACAAGAGGGTCAGCTGGCCCGATGAGGGGGAAACGTCTTATTCTGTCAAACAAGGCTGAGTGTTATCGGTAGATTGCATCAGTACTTGTCACAGAAGAGAGAGTGTAGCAACGTTATGCTTCTATTTCTCAATGGCGGCGGTCAAGCCAAAGCGTTGTTTCGAGTGCCGCTTCTATCTGATTATGTTCGTGACTGGGGTAATTTGTGTTGCCCAAAAGAAAACTAGTATTTCCACTTTGGCTGTTGAACTTTTCATTGAGGCCAACTCAACACGAGCCAATAAAGACAGACACAGAGGCGCAACAGTCATACAAAAAGAAAAGAAGAATGAGCTCTAAGCCTTAAGATTTAAGTGATCATAAAGGATCATGATCTACATTATGTTCCCATTAAAAAGGACTTGGAATGACAGCCTTTCATTTATATCCTGCTAACCCAGTAAGTGAGGTCTTATAAACATTGCACTATCGGGATCCAACCTCTCATTTCTTCACACTTTTATGCATAAAACCCACACATGAATCTCTCGCAGCGTATGAACACCTTGCCTGCCTGTGTGGCGGCTCCCTGAAGCCAGATGTGGGGTCAAGTTATTGAGAAGATGATGCGAACTGGCAGCCATCTGTCATCACACCATAATATCGCAGTTTCCTTCGCTCAAGAAATACAAGTGGCGTATTTTTGTTTGGCTGTTCGCCACAGAGCGGACGCATTCCTCTTTCCTAGCATCAAGCGCTAGCTTGTCAAAGGCAAGGGCAAGAAATGGAAGAGGTTAAAGCTCCCAGAAGACCTGAGGATAATGGGACATCCACAAGCACAGACGCAGATGAGGACAGATAGAGGGCAGCGTGGACACCAGGTGAAGATGGAGGGGAGAGGGGGGAAGATGGGGAAAGGGTCAGGATCAGGGTGAAGGCAGGAGAGAGCAGGAGGCCCAATGGGAGTTAAAGCAAGGTAAGGGTTGAGCCAGGAGCAGAGAGCACGAGGGGGCCCTTTGGTGGAGGGAGAGAAAAGGGTGAAGGGGTTGGCACACTTCAGACAGTATAAGGGAGCTATTGGGGCAGAGGGCCACATACTCCTACCAGTACTTCAAACACATTCCACCATGCCTGCAGAAACATCACAATCTGAATGCTTGAAAACTCCTACAAACAGGACAATGCACAAAAAAATCCCCTGAAAGCTTAAAAATCACAGAGGTACTGATACTGCATGAAAAACTGAAAAAAAATCCCTAATAAACGACTTCATACTGTGCATATAATACACTGATGTAAGAGTCCAGAACAAAACGTGGGAAGATTCTGTGAGCCAAAAAAGATGTCACACACAGTCTGTATTTATAAATCATCTATTAAAAGCACTCGTACACATTTTCCTTTTTGGCAGCTGACAGATTCATTTGAAGTCCCATCTGGAGCAGGAGGAGTGTTTACACACAAACATCTGCCCATCGAACAGAAAGTACACAGATCTAACCTCGCAGCCAAGCCAGCCGGCACACACCACTTCTGTTCATTAATACAGAGAAAATGTAAACTGCGGTCCTATAGACAGTGACGGAAACGGAGCAGAGTCCTTAAACGAATGGCTTTTAAATCCTTTTTTTTAGCCCCTCGCAAATGACAAACATATGGCAAAGACAAACATGCACATGCGGACAAAGACACCATGCAAAAACACACACGGGGCTACACGGACGCAGGACAACACACACAAACAAAGCAAAAAACAACAAATACAGAGAGTGAGAGCTGTTTGTGTGTGGCACACAGACGTTTTCATAGTGTGTGCGTCTGTGTGTTTGTTTGTGCACTTGTATTACTCATGCTGTAGAGACATAAATCTGTTTATGTAATCTCAATAATTTGACTTTGGTTTTGCTGACAAGGATCAAGTTGCAATACTATAAATCCTTATAATTCAGGGTGAAGATCTGGCTTAAGGTTACAGGGAGGGTTGGGTCAAGCCAGGAAGTGAGTGCAATGTCCTCCAGAGTCACACAAAAAGGACTCTGTTCGTGTCCGTGTGCATTCTTATACTTTACGCGTCCACAGATAAATGTGTTTTTTTAGGCTCTGCTGGAGCTGGAAGAGCTGGAACTAATGACAGTTCTAATCACAGCGATAGGGATCAGCGAGCGACTGCATGCCGAACACCCTCTGTACAATTTACTGCAACGTGCCAATGATTTGGGATTTCCTTAGAAAACTTTTGTTTTGTGGTCCGATCATTGATCAGTATCCTGTCAGTCGTATAAAAAAAAAAAAACAAGGAAAAGACAAGCCTGACAAATTGCATACCTTACGCAATGCCAGTATATTCCGTGATATTGCTAGACAGAAATTGCAGGTGTCTCTTGTTTAAATTCCCTTGCCTGACTATGCTAGCTGGGGAATTCTAGCATTTCTACCGGAGATGTAAATCTCTAAAAAACACAAATACTTAGTTTCATTTTGGAAAGTCATTTTCTTCAACTTTTTGGTAGTACAGTTTGAGAAAGTAAACTTTAAACTGTTTGTACTAGGGCAGGTGTGTAAGGCCAACAGGCCTGAATTAGCAATAAATTAGTAATAAAAGACATTTAAATGACAAATCTACTGTTTTTTCCCAAATATTTCACAATAATAGAAATATCTTCCTCATTTCTAGTTGGATCCGCAGTAAAAAAAACAAAATCAAATCAAAAATGTTTTTATAGTTACAGTACCTTTTACTTTTATAACGTAACACTTATTTCAGCCCAAATACTCGTACTGACAGATTTCTTTCACTTACTAGAGCATCATTTCTTCACTATCAGCTTATCCCAGCTGTGACAGGGCTGTGAGGAAACAGTGCTAGCCACCTCAAAACTGTGCTGCTCCAGACCTAAAGTTCCACAGTGTGAAAAATAAAAAGAACTTCATAGATTTTTTTAAAAAATACTGTAAACCTTTAAACATGGGGTCTACGGGGACTGACTTACATTTGGGTCTCAAATGGCCATTCAAGGAACTGCAGTTTTCTATATTTTCATGCTGGCACTATTTTTTTCATTAGCATAATCTGATTGTTGGTTTGGAGATGGACAAGTGCAATTTGATTTGGCTTACAGACAATACTTATATCCAGATCTAAATAAGTCATGATTTGGTATAAAAAAAGAAACACAGAATATCTAACAGAATGCTTTTTTAATGTAAAACTTCAGAAACCCCTCATATCCCTCCTCTCTCTGTATCCAGTGGACTACAGCGGCTTTTTGCAGAATCAGAATTTTTAAAAAAACATCCTCATGGTTTATTTTCTCATTGAGAATATTCTGTCACAGTGGGTGACACAGTGGGGAAGATTCCTGAGGTTTTAAATGGAATTTGGAAAAAAGGGAATTGTTGATGCGGGACTTCATAAAATTTGGGACTACAAACCACACTGAGTGACATTTCAGTGATTTTTCCACTGGCTCTCCTTCTAAACAATGACAGCAAAGTCCTGTCAGCACTGAGGTTATTTGAAGAACCGAGTTTTTGATATCTAACCATCAATTTGAATGACAAAGTTAATCTGCATTCATCCTCTGCTGTTCCACCACCGTCCCAGTTCATTTGCATCCCGTCTATGAAATTTACATCTGACTGTTTGAGATTTCACATTGTTGTCCCATTTTAAAATGTCAGTGAATCTGATCTGTGAACTGTCCAATGGAACCAGCCTCGAGGCTCAATGTGTGTGTGTGATTGTGTTTGAGAAGGCAAAGAGAAGCAGAGCAACACAAACCTCCCCGAGGGAAGTGAAGCATTTAGAGCTACATTGGAGGGAGGCGATGCCCGGCCACACACAGACTGAGCCCACATTCCGCCTAAGCAGAACAATTATTCCCATAATGGGCAAGTTTAACTTTATTAGAAGTCGTGCAGTCAGCAGCACGGTACCGAGCCAACAACAATGACAGTGACATTAAACTGCCTGAGAGGTTATCCTGCTTCAACATCTGACCTTCAAATCCTCCACAGCCTGTCCCAGTGTAACATAACCAGCTCGGCACTTTTTCAGATGAGTGGTTCAGACAAGAATAGCTTGTGCGACTGTGTGTGTGTGTGTGTGCATGTTTAAGGTTATGGTCACATACAAATGTGCTTTTGTATATGAGGACTATAGTGAGCCTAAAATATGCAGAGTTCCTTCCAGTGGCTTTGTTTCACGGGTCCTTGATAAGCCAGAGTTTGTTATCTGTCTGGCTGTCAGCCTGAATGTTTATCCATTTGTCTGAAAAAGAAGAAGAAGAAGAAGAAAATCTGGAAAAGGTGACTCTGTCCTTCCCACCTTACACCCACTGACATCCGTTGAATGTTAATGTGGGCAGAAGGCTTAGCATACCTGTCTCTATATGATGAACGAGAGGCCTGTGAGACAATGACAGCAGATGAGTTGAGGATCCAGTCCCAGAGCTCGGCTGGGACGGCTGGATGTTTTTAGGGAGGGGACGATGGGAATGCGAGTAACTCGGGCTCACAGTTAACCTGACACCGCCATCACCAGACCAGCGGGACAATAACGGGCCAAAGCATTCCACACTTTTCTAAACATGGCCTTCACTCCTCTGGTGCAAGACACTGCAGAGCTTTAATGCTCCTGAAAGCGATCTCTGTGCCACATTTACTCCTTTGCTGGCTGCTCTCTTTGTCTTTTTCCGGGTTGTCCGTACAAAAAAAGAAAAAACCAAAAAAAACCTCTGCAGCTTCCACTTAGCACGAGCAACCAATCAATCAGGAAGCAGTACACCCCAACAGGTCTGATAAGAACGTGATGGATGCTAAACACAAAACCTGGATTTACCATGCATAGGGGTATCACAGAGACAAATTACCATAACACAGCTCCTTTAAATGCCCTGAGAAGATTGTAGCTGTCTATTTTTCCACTCTGTAACTGCTTTGAACTTTTTTTTGCTGACTGCTCGACTATAAGGGGTTAGCACAACACAACAAAAGAGACCAAAATGTCAAAGAAATAAATATTTGACTTAATTAGACTATAAACATCTGCTCTCAATTTCATACCCCAAATTCGGCGTCCAAGGCCGATCTTGATTCCCTGAGATATTTTCTCATTAGCGGTTCACAGACAGACAAATATAGAGTGAGAATTTTAATGAAAACTTGAATTAGTTCTGCCTTAAACCCCAAACACAGGAGGCTAGATGCCCTACAAGCTCGGTATGATGAGGCTCTTTGCGACTGCACGGAAAATCTATTAGTGCATTTAGCTCAACTGGAGTATTGCTGGTGTTTATACAGTGCACCACTGTACACTCTTCAAGGACACTCGCTTATTCCCCCACATTTCCCACTTATCTCTCTTGCACACACGCACACACATGGGTCACTGTGAAGGACATCCAGCATTCCCAACATTCCCATTGGTGCCTGGCATCAGTGAAGACTTGCCAGATCCTCTCTTTGCAGACCCCTCCAACACCTACGGCCCCACATTCACCACAGGCTGATGCTTCCTTCAAAGGGTTACCATCATGTGGATGGGCCTTGTTTCTCTTTGCCCAGTTCATTCATTTGAATTAGCTGCACGCAAACAGAAGATACTGTAGCAATAACAATCGTACTCTACAACAGGACTAGGTTTTGGTCCTATTTGCTGACCTATTTATAAAAATCAACAATGAAAAGCCAGATGTTTGTTCATTTCTACACAGAACTGTCATGGTGGAAGGAGAAGAATGTGAAACACATCCTAAAAAGTACCATTTCAGCAGGTTGATGCAGTAATTCCTCAGTTTTTATATCTAATTTAAAAATCTGCTTAATGACTTTTCACAGTTACTGCTTCAACTAATCAATAATTATAATTTTTAATATAGAAAACCAAAATAAAATGCTTTGTCTATGAAAGAAATTCAGGTACAGAATTTCACAAAGCAAAAAACAAGCAGAAGTAATGTTTGCCATTTTTCTTTCCAAAAGTTCCCAGCAGAGTTCCGAACTGATCCTAAGATTATTTTAAACAACTTTTTTGAGCTCTAATTTTTTTATTATTAGTTATAAACTTTGGTGTCATTCGAGCAGTGACTGTCTATCCGTTTATTCAGTACAAAACAGCCCCACAAGCAGCAGGAGTCTCAGACTGTTTGGAAAGTGCTCAGCTATGAAGTATATTTTTCTTCTTCTTCTGGCAGGGCAAGTTCTCATTAGCATAACTCAAATATAGCATATTCAGACTGAGAAAACATTGGATATACAAGATTTGCTGAATGATGTGTTGGCAGGATGAGAGAAAAAGGGAAATAAATTTGAAAAATGTCTTCATAAGCCTCTTAGGCTTTAAGTGTTGATGAACTGTTGATGTGTGAGCTTCCCCCTCAGCGGGGCATCTCCTTCCTATATCTGCTGTCTTTTTTTGGTCCTTTATGAATGCTTCAACAATGCCATCCACTCCCCACACCTGTCGAGGGTCACGACCCCCCCCGATTCCTCTCATGATTGGCCTCCTCGGTCTCTGGACAAGCTGCCTTCATTTCAGACCTTTGTTTATCCATACATCCTACTGATGCATCTATTACCAGCCATCTCTGGTGATGATCTCTTTCTCATCTCCATGTCTGGATTGGTTCATCAGGGTGCTAACTTTACACCAGCTGTACATCATGCTCCTGCCTGCCGTCTGACAGTAGTAAGACACATGGTTACTGAAAGCCTAAATTTAAAACTGCTGCTCTGATGCCCAGAGCAAGTGGCTTCATTAAAAACTATCAGAGGAATTTCGAGAGGGCTACTTAGTGTGCTAATAGGATAACACCACAGTGTCTGGTGACACATGTGGGCTATAAGGGGCGAAAGAGAGACCATGTTCAAGGGATGTGTGGACACAAAATACCCTGGGGAGCAATAGAATGATAGTCGTAGAGAAAATGAGTGGAAAAAAGAGATGCTTGCTAAGACACTAAGGTCTGTTGGGGTCAGAGGATGGAGTAAGTGAATGGAAAAGAACAAACCCTGCTCTCTAAATAGTAAATGTGGATTAAAGTGAAAATCAAATCATCTTCAGTATTTGGTTTAAACTCGCCTGGGGCATCTACTGGTTGTGGTTTTTCTGCAAAGAACGGCACAATTTCATTCTGTACTTCCACAAATATTAAAAACATCTCTTTTTACAGATGACCATAACCTGTCATTATTTGCCTTTTCAACCCTATTAAGCAACCACAGACATTTTTGAATATTATCTTTCTATCTGCAGACGGACTGAGTAAGAAAGTGGCAGACGGGACGAGTCAGGGGAATGATGGAGAAAAGGCGAGGAAGCAGTAAAGAGAGAGGAAAGCTGGAAGGAGGAGTGGAAGGAAAGATCAAATCAGGTCAGATTATGGTTAACGGCACATTGAGGATCATGTTCAACAGCGGTCTTTGACTTTTACTGTCCCCCCCTTTTACACCCCTGTCACCAACGCAGGCAATGCAGCAAATGGCTTTGACATCTGTATTCCCACTTAGAGGACAGCGGAGCAGCAGAGAGGAGATGAGAGTAGAGGCGAAACAGAACAAAGGAGAGATTGGCAACGTAAAGCATAAAACAACAAAGCGAACAGGCAGGAGATCAGTTACAAAACAACCCCTTAATACAGCCAATGAGAATCCCAACTCTCCCCATCTGGTTGCAGGTGTGTGCGGAGTCAAGTTAATGTGCTGGCAAAATCATTACAACATTATACAGTTAAAGTCCTCTGCAGTGGAAACATCTTGACTGAATCATGACCAAAAAGGAAAGAAAAAAAAGTCCAAAGCAGCAATCAAATGACAATTGAGATCCTGTGGATTGAAAGTGACAGCAGTGGTTTGGCTAAATCTCACTCTGCCTCAGCCAGTCAAGCAAAGGGTTTGAAAAACCAACAAAAACCGAGGCTGAAGGAGGACTGACTCTTAAAGTGGGATTAGGCTCGAGATCGGTTTAACCCTCGATATAAAAGCATTAAAAAAAAGCTGTTAAAAGCATGAGAATGTGGTCAGAGCAGGAAGATTTTTGTAGAGACATGATGTTCAGTTATGTTAATTACAGCAGATACTGAAAACCAAAAGAGATTGGGTTTGTTTTTTTTATTAACTATCGAAGATAAAAACAAAAATTTAAAAAAAAAAATGGTGGTATACTGCAAAATGAAAACATCAAGTCCATAATTTTACATGCTGGGATATCAATGATTTACTGGAAATGCTTTGAGGTAAATTTTGTTATTAACTGGAAAATACGCTAACAGCTTGTCACTCTGTAAAACTGTCATGAAAACAGTCGGCCTCACGGTGGTAAACTAAGGCCTGAAACACTGAAAAACCAACACATTTAACACATCAGATTATTTTAGATTTCTCTCAACTCGGAAATACGATAATCTGACAATGACTTCTGGATATCTGACTTCCTGTTGCACATGTAAGCACAGTGAACACAGGGGTCGCACGTGTTTCTACAGGACTTTTAATCATTAGTTATTATAAATCTCTGGCGCTCATCCACAGCGTATATTTGCCCTGTCTCTCTCCCCTCACCCCCAACTGGTCGTGGCACATGGCTTTCCCTCCCTGAGCCTGGTTCTGCCGCTTTCTTCCTGTTTAAAGGGAGTTTCTCCTTCCTGCTGTCACTAGATGTTTGCTCAAAGGCAGTCATGTAATTGTTGGGGGTTTCTCTGTGTTATTGTAGGGTCTTTAGCATACAATACAAAACACCTTGAGGTGATTGTTGTTGTGATTTGGCACTATAAAAATAAAACTAAATTGAACTATATTCATGCTGTGTGTATTATTGTTGCCAAACTGCTGTTTGTGTTTAGCAGCTTATGAAGACTTTAGTTCTTCATCCTGTTATAGTGCATTCCCACAGGGGGCACCTTCTTCAAGCAACACACACACACACAAAAAAAAACCCACCCATGAGCTACAAATTGTGTTCGGTCTGTATGTTTACCATTATCACTAACTTAGTTTGGTGTAATAGTGTGCTAACATCTGCAAATTTGCACTACACAGACAAAACAGCTGCACCAAATTTTGTGAAAAGACATCCAATAGTTGTTGAGACGTTTTACTCAAAGCCACAAACTTCTCGGTGGCATGAAGAAAACTGGAAGATCACCAAAGTCATTAGGATCCAGCAGGTGATCCGACAGTTACTGAATAATTGTAGTCCGGTCCACACAGCTAAGATAGCACAAACACAATTCATGGGTTTTGGTTGCCTTTGCACTCTTCTGACAGCAATACACCATAATCTACGTCATGTCTTATGTTCCAGACATTTAAAATGATATTCTAGACATCTCCCATTCTTACTCAATTGAGGAGGCCCTGCTGTTCATTATAACAGCCAGCTGCAGGTTCTTTTGTCGAGGGTGCAAGTTACTGAAGCTTTCCCTGGAGCTGTCTGCAGTGTGTGAGCATGCCTCCATAGGCAGAGGTAGAGACATACTATGCACACATGGGCTGCACTTGAAGACACCCCCCCACCAAAAAAAGCACCTAATTGGAGACAGGAACATCAGCATACCTTAAGTGTGCACATATGTCCGTTTATGTCAGCGTGTGTAAGAGACGTGAATGAAAAACAATGAAGACTTTTTAAAAATTCACTTTGAAGAAGAACCCTGCTCAGCCTGTCTGCCCAATGTCCCTTTGGTGTTACTGCAACACCATACCACAAAGCACAAAAGTGACACCGCAGTACACAAGACTAAAGAGCCCAATACCACATGTACAATCACAACCAGGAGGAGAGAAGGGCATCGTGTGGGTCTCCAGCATGAAGGATTTTTTTGTGAATTCAAACATATAAAATATCAGAATTAGCTGAAGAGGAGATCGAGGGACAAACGATGGCTGGGATGAGGGGAAAGGGAACAAATGATAGTTTCACTTCATGTCCCTCAAGGGAAAAATAGGAAAACTGGGATTGGGAGAGACGGCATTCTCCTGCTTCTTTCTATGGCTCCTGCTTGATGGTTAATGCCTCTTTGTTTTGTCACTGTGTTTTTGAGTGTGTCCTGGAGTAGAGTAGAGCTGAAAATCCATCAAGGGTTTGTTGGATCGTATCCAAAATCTACGTGTTTCCATCAAACGCACATATGGCAACATGGCTTTGCGTGTATGTGTATCTGTTTTTATTGGCACGTAAGCCCTGCCTTTGTGTACATATCCATATACCTGTGCATGTGGGCCCCTGCGTCGAAACATATTTGTTTGCTCTCTGGAACCAGGTTCAATGTTCTCCTCGGGGGCCCTTTTGTTTCATGTCATGAGGATCCAAAAACAGTTTGGCTAACTCAATTCAGCTCCAACTTCAACATCAACCACAGCCGAGTCCAGTAACTGTGCCAGAGGCAGGATACTGGACTGAGGGGGCCAGGTCAGTGTGTGGGAGACTGAGTGAATGATGACTGATGGTTGGCAGACCCACATAACCCAACAGACAGAAAGACTGACAGATAGATGCATGGACAACTTCAGGACCAAATGCCAAGTCATCCGATCTGTTTTGTTAGGAAAGGCTCCCTTGACCACCCTCAAGCAGCCTGATCAGATCCGTCGTGGAACCCTGACAGCCCTCCAAGTTCTTCCTCTCCTCCTCCTTCACCCCTCCACCCTATAGAGACAAACAACCCTTATCTTCATCCGTCTTCTTGCATGGATGTCTGCACAGTAAAGGTGGTAGATTCAGGCCAAAAGCTGAGAGGTGATTGGCTTCAAGTCTCCTTTACATGTCTTTTAGGTGTTTTGAACTGTGAGCTCCACTTCTAACTAAAATCTCAGCGCTAAGAAGAACTTATAGGGACCAGCTCCCTCCTGGTAAAACAAAACAAGTAATGTTTAAATTAGACCTGGCTTCCTTTAAACTCTTTACTCCATGAAAGTCTGCGGGAGTAACACTTGAAGCTCTTCTCTGAACTGAGCAGTTTCTGTCACATTTCAGGCCTCCTTATAGAACAGAATGTCTGGGTGTACATCAGACGTCATTAAGGGTGGTCTCTGTGTAGCTACCTTTGGAAACTATTCTAATGGTTGTCAAACCACAGCTTTGATACATACTAAGGTGACAAAACTCATTTATGTCACTTAGGGTACTGGGGAGGTTGTCAAATGTTGTCTTTATGGGGAAAAGAGTTCAGATATAGATTTCACATACAATTTTGTGATATCTGTTATATTTATGCATTTTTCAGACATTCATCTGTCAGAAACTTTAAACATTTACAAACATGTTATAACTGTAGTTTCTTCTCCCCTAATTTAAACACTCCCCCCACCCAGAGCCATGGTGAGAGAGGTTTGCAGGGGTGCTGATGATGGCGTTTAGCTCCCAGAGATAACACCGGGTGTTTTTAGTGGAGGTAGATTAAAAGGTGGAGGAGTGACCGAGCATCCTGTTTGCCCTTGTTTAGGTTTTGAAGCTTACTGAAGGAGAGATTGTGGGGCTCCACTGTTACTAAAAGGTGAAGAGGTTGCAAGGTTAGAGGCTAAGGATTATTACTGGACGCAAGATCCCGGATAAACTAAACCCCTGATGTGTGCCGGGGCCAGCAGCGAATTTCGATAACTGAACCTAAGACTGTGTTCAGTTCAATTTAGGTTATTAGATCCCCAAAGTCTGGCTTCTATTAATATTAAAAGATAAGATCTTGGTGTGGCGTGTGATCTGTGTGAAGAGCCTGTCAGCGGCACAGACTATTTACAGATATGGGCCCAGTTAAAATGACAGGACGGACGCAGGGCCAAAATAGAAGTGAGCTGGCAACAACAGCTGTCTTTGTGTCTCAATGTGCTAAATATACGTGACAATTATTCCAAGACAGCATACAATGACAGGTTTCACATTTCCCCGTTTTCTAACTTTCCTCCTCCGTTAAGTATAAACTCTTCTTTCTTTCTTTTTTCAAAGAAATTCAACCTCTCTCTCCTGATGAATGGCACAATCCACAATGGCTCCACTCGGTGACACTAAATCAGGTTAAAAAAGATAACAAGCACAGATGTTTGTAAGATTTTTTTTTTCTTTTTACTCTGTCCTAATCCCGTTAGACACAAATACACATAAATTCAGTGAAAAACCTGACATGTCCCGGTGGAGAGGCCTTATTTTGAAATGTTAGGCCTACTGTCATGTCTAGGCCATGACCCAGGGGAAAACATGAAAGGCAATCGGCCAGTTTGGAGAGGCCAGCATTAATGAAGTAGTCAAAGAGCAGGGGAGAAACAAGAGGAAAGACACAGCATTACATGCTAAAGGCTGACCCCACTTTACTGAGGTCCTGCAGAGAGGAGGGGGAAAGAGGCGAGAGGAGGCAGATGGGGAAGAGGCAGTAAAGTGAAGAACAGGAGGAGAGACACCACAAAGGAAACTCCCAACATGAGGATAATGTTTGAAAAATACAGATAATAGATGGAGTATTATGCTGAAATATTCCTGGGAGGGAACCGGGGAGCGAAAAAGATGAGGTGAAGTAGGAAAAACACAGATGTTAGGAGGTGAAATAGTCAGACGTGGAGAAAATGGGGAGAAACGGGGCAGCGGGGAGGCTTGCATCTGTGCCCCATTCAGACTTTATCTGTTTGTATGGAGAGCACATAAAACTTTGACACCCTCCTACCCCCAGCATGTCCTGCAGCCAGTCACCCTCCCTCTGCGTTTTTCTGCACGTGGACTATTCCTCTCTCTCTCACACATACACACAAACAAGCATTCAGAGGTGCACTGAGGAAAAAACCTTGCACAGGAAAGACAAGCATCAGTGCACAATAGAGGAGGACACAGAGACAGACTGAATGAATGTTAACGCAGTTTAAAGGGTCGGGCAAGATGACGGGCTGTCCAGCTGATCTGCCACGTGAGAGACGCTCGTCAGGTCTGTCTGATTTGATCAAACCTGTTGCTCCGAATAAATAAATGAGAGCTCCATGGCGCCAGGAAATCTGTCTCCAAGAAACCAGCTTGTTAAAAAGAGTCAGTCACATTCCTGTTTCCCGAATGAGCCAGGTACACTAGTTGTTCAAAACTTGGGTCTGACAAAAGAAAAATAGAATAGCATTGGGGTTTTCTGGAAATTACAGTAGGTTGGCTCTTCACAGGAGAATGACAGCACCAAAAATGGTATTGTGTTTTTTTTCTATTCATACAACCTCAAGAGAAAGCAACCAGAAAAGGAAAATAGGGTGCTTGGCTGTGAGTGCATCTTAAGGCTTCCACCAGCAAGGTGAAACAGATTTGGATGAGTTAACAGGCAGACAAGGCCTCACTAACAAGCGACAGATCAGAGCTCGCTACGGCAGCCGACTAAACGCGATTTAGAAACTGAAAATGTGTCAGAGGTGTGACTTTAGAGCACAGCAGCTGTACCTGCAGTCAGCTGGTTTTCACTGGTTAGGCTTGTATTAGCTTTCATCAGAACCATTTTTTAAAATCTAATAAATTCCACTGTTCTTCTGTAAAAACACACACCCAGACAAAAACCCACAAGCTAGAAATCCTACCTCCCATCTCCAGCCTCATACCATAACATCTTAATTTTCCTCGCTCATTTGAACAACCGCAGTTTTTTCTCATCTGTGCCAGCTTTTTTTCTTTTTTCAATTTAAAGTGACAGAAAGACTTTGGTTTCATTTGTCTACTTCACATCTTAAATCCCATTCATGGGAATCACATTGCACACATTAGTCTCTCTGGCGCTTCCTCGGGCCGCTGTCTCGTTCTCCCCGTTCTCTCCACTCATCCCAGTCTTTGTCCTTGTTCCAGATCACACATCAGAACCACATGAAAGCGAGAAAACACTCAGAGTAAATAAACAGAACTAAAGTGGAGACTGCTCAGTCCCTAGTGTGAATCCCCGGCTTTAAGGAGTATCAGCAGCAAGCAAAAGAGTGACAGTGAAAAAAACAAACAAAATTGAGCATGCATCTGTGCTGTTTTGTGGTTCTATGTTTAAATGGGTTGCGAGCCTCTTCCTATTGATGTGCATTGATGCTGCAACCCTAGAAACAAAATACTGTGAGACAAAAATGAGCAAACAGGCTGATTGGATCCTTTTTACATACATCCGATGCTCCGTCTGTGTAAACACTATGTGGGAAGAAGAGCGGCATTTGCATGCTAAATACTGAGAGGGAAAAGTAGGAAAAGCAAGTAAGAGAAACAAAATTTGGATGCAGGCAGGGAGAAAATGAGAGGAAAGAGATGGTAGACCTGATAGATTGTCCACATGTTCAAGTCAGATATTCCATGTGTAACCCAAGCTGACTGGACATCTGTGATATACTCTCCTGGCTCCCAAAATGCACTCAGGACTCGTTTATGATTCCTGAGTGGAACAGCAAATATGCAGATAAGAAGTCCCTGCAGAGGCTGGCAATGGAGATGGGCTGTCGGGTGGTATGCAGAAATGTGGGGAACACACACGCAAGGTGAGCCCACACATATAGACACGCGCACAAAACAAGCATACGCTCGCACACAAGCTTGCTCAGTATGTAAAAAACAGATGGAACGCTGATAAAAAGTTTCAACATGTGCAATATATTGTGCTATTCCAAGTTTCTCCATTTCCTCCTTCCTCGCCCCCTCCCACCCCACCTCCACCTGTGCCTCCATCCGGAACAAGCAGTTAGAGAGTGAGCAGCAGCAGCAACAGCATTCTTGATACAAATCAAGTGTTTTGATTTAATAGCAGCAAATCAAGTGTGTGTGTGTGTGTGTTTGTGTGCACATAAACACATGTTTAGCTCCAATTATCACATTGCTTCACCCTGAGGCCTGCTGGAAAAACATTCACCCAAAATCGGTGACCCCCACGTACAGACATACAGCTTGAACACGCACAGGCTTCTGCCCAAGCTTGGCTGGCGATCAGATCTATTTACGGGGTCATTTTTGGTACGCCGGGTTGGCGTACGACTGCGCGCGAAATCCTCAAATCAGTGAAGAGAAACCTCAGAGAGATAAATGACTCGATCGGCGGGACAGGCCATTTCACATAGAGTGATGCTGATCGTTTAACTGCAGCCACTGAGGCTTAGTCTTAAGCCCTGCATGTGTTACATATGGTTGTAAACATGAGAGCAGAATGACCGCGAGTTTTGCTTGGCTAACTTTTGCCATTATTTTTTTTTTCCAACCAACCCTAAAAAATAAAACCCCAGCTCGTATTGTTCATCTTATTAGAAATGCAATCATTCAGTCAGCAGATTATAGCCTTTAACAGCTACTGCTCCTCTTTACCAGTAGCTATAATACAAGACAACCTTGGCCTGTACCTTCAGGGACTCCCCACTTTTCCCGTGAAAGTCCCCCAGCATCTCCTCATCGTCTGTTTACAGCATGTGTGATAACAAGCTCCATTCCCCCGCCTCACTTCTGGCTGAACTCTGGGTTAATGTATACACTGACTGACCCACTGTGGATGTACAGCAGCCTCAGACCAACCAGATCGTGAGCTAAATATAAACTCCTGAAATCATAAATATTGAGCAGAATGATGGGGGAGGGGCTGCACGTAGGAAACAGAGACATGGGGAGGGATGTGGGGAAATAACAGACAGAAGGACATATTTGGAGAGGTCAAACGGAGAGAAAGAGCGAGAGCAGACCTGAGACAAGTAAATAAACCGCTGCTCAAAGTGGGGGTGTTAAGTTGTTGAGAGCTATACTGCACTCCCTGCTATGACAGAATAACATGCACCAGTGGTGCCGAGGGCCCGTTCAAAGGTTTCAAGCCCAGTTTTATGAGCTCAGCTCATTAAAGAGGTGCCGGGAGAGTGGCGAGTCCATCCAGGGGCTTTTACACTGAGCAGGAGCACGTTTGCCACAGCGAGACCATCTGGATCACCAGTGCTCTTCTTCACATCTCCAACAGCCATTCTGTGACTCCCAAAGAGAGATATACCCTGACTGTTATTACCAGTCTGCATCTGGAAGGATAAACAGTATCCTCTGCACCATCCCTGCATATCTGCTTGTCTGGGTTCATGTCCAGAGATGCTAACTGCCCAATAAATCCAGGTGTGTTTGCACGGGTGTCGTCCCGCAGCTGGGGTCAGCCTTGTTACATTCCTGACAGATTAACTGAGCTGTAAAAATGCAGAAGGGCTGATATGGGATATTCATTTCTGTCGATCTTTATTCTTTAATAGAGGATAAGAGTGACACTATCATTCCAATGAAAACACACTTCAAAAGACATCACCATGAGGTGTTTCGGATCTTTGTGAATACAGAGAAATAATTAACACAAATCAATTAAATTAATATAAAACAGGTTCATACTATAACACAGAAAGGGGCTGTTTTCATCATCACGGTGCTGTCAGCCAGCAGGAGCCCACATGGTGGTGTTAAAGAGTTTTTTTGCTCCCCCATTAAAAGGCTATTCACCTTGTCACCTGCCACTTGTGATAATTAAAGAAAACACGATAATAGTTTCCACATTTGGCACTGTGTGTCTGCTCTGCACCACTCTGCAAGTTCCTGCAACTGCTAATTGCAAAGCCATACTTGCTTGTCCTGAAAATATGGACTCCCTGAAGAAAAATGTATTTGTTTCCCATTACTGATTATTATGAAAGAAAATATGAGACAAAATGTCCCAAACACATCTTAAAATACCAGAATATCTAATATAGATAAACTAGAAATACTCAATAGCTATAATAAGTGCTGTTTTCCATTTAAAGTAATCTTCTAAAGGCCATCTGCTGAGTTTCCAGCCAAAGAAACACCATGGATACTTCTGTGGTGATGCTCCTAAATCAATCCAGGGCTAAAGAAATGAATTACATCCCTGTGGTTTAACACAACATTTGATGCTTTTGATGCACGCTGGTCTGCTGCAAACAATGGCTGTTTTCAAATCATGCCCATCAGACAAAGCATTACTGTGTGAAAAGCAGCACATCAGATGTTCTTCAAAGTCTAGCTGTACTTTGATGCCATGTGCATTTGAAATTTTACTCTATATTCCCCACGGAATTGATTTAACTTGATGTTAAAAGATGTTTAAGTAAAGCAATTTTAAAATAGCTTGTTGATTCAGTTCACAATGTACAATAAACCTCAAAAATGCAGAATTTTATTTTTAATTCAGTGTCCATCTGTGGTAAAAACAAACATCTAATTTATGTTTGTGTCGGGGTTGTGTTCAAAACTGATTCTTTTATTTAATGCCCTCGCACCACTGCTGTGCCGCGCTTGAGAAACCGCTCTCAGCTCTCTTACTTGTCTAGAAAAACACATAAATATAAACATGTCCTTAAATAGCTGTTGCTCATTAGCCGGCTCCAGCTATTTATTGGGCTGACAACATTCAAAACAGGTGATATTCCCCCTACTAGCCAAGAGGTGACGATGCTTAAATATGTACACATGGATGCAAAGTTCTTTAAATAAGCCAGAATCTGTGCTTCCTCCTTTAACTGCTTCACATCATTTCCTGCTTTTAATGGCCTCGGTCAATTCTGACAGATAATATGATAACATGCCAGCAGATAATTGCATCCAGAAACCTTTATTGTGAATCGGGACTACGATCCCAGGGCGGATCGCTGCGTTCAGACAGTTCTTCGTTCTCCTGGGGTCCGCGTGGGCCTTGCCGCCTGGCCGGCCTGTGTCCAGCCAGGAAGAATGTTGGCCCCGCTGTTAAACGTTGTGGTTTCACAAAGCTAACTTTAATAAAAAGAGCTGCTGAGAGACAGAGAGGGGAGACGTGTGGACGTTTTCTCTGTGGTTATGTAGTGCAAGTGTGTGTTTGCGTGTGTGTGTGTGTGTGCTAATCAATGGTCAGGAGGGCTGATACATGGATAAAAATGTCCACACCTGGAGTGGATTCCACCAGCTGTGCTTCAGTTCATCCTCAGTCTGACTTTAATGCAAATGCTTTGGTGAACATGAACACATGAACATCTCATATAGAGACGAGTTGTCTCTTCACTTCACTGACACCATCCTGGTTTAGCCACATAACAGATGAAGCACTGGCACTCACCCTGGCTTACCAAGATCGCTGTAACAAGATCATAAAAGACCAAAAGTTATGTAAAGAAGACGTAAACTGAGAGTTCTCAAACTGTACTTTTGTAAAACACACACATTCAACTGTGGGAATAATACATTTACCTCATGACTTCCTTCTTGCATTGCTGATTGAGTCGGCCACACAGCACCAGACTTCACACAGCTTCCCTTTAAAAAAGGTTTCCTACAAGTTTTTCACATGTGCAAAAGTCCTCCCTGTAACCCGTTACAATGTATAAATTCAGCAATTTCCCCTTGTAACTTTTAACGGTGCAGCCCATTTCACTAAATTACTTGTTTGACAGTGGCTACCAGTTAAAGGGCTTTGATCTAGAAACACCTCTTGAACTCAATCGCTGCACTCAGCGCATGACTTCAGCAATGCAGACGTAGCCATCGCCAAAGTAAATATCTCCAGCTATCTAAGAAGCAGCATTCCCCTTTCCTCCTACAAATAAACTGAGAACACTTAAGCCTTCCAAGATCATCTTCCAAATAAGAAAAAATTAAGATACATCACTTATTTTTATTCCTCCTCTTAACGACACGTCAGCCGAAGCAAAAAAGTAACTTGAGGACGAAATGCTGTGGAGCTGCTGTCCATATGAAAATGATGTCTGTAGTCTTTTGGGATGTAGTCCTAAATGCAAAGCAGGCTGTCGGACAGCACAGGAGGGAAGAGGGAAACATTCTACTTTAGGGCTGAACGATTATGGAAAATAATCTAATTGCGATTTTTTGCCCCAATATTGCGATTGCGATGCGATATGCGATTATTTTTTAAGGTATTTGTCTTCTGTATTATTAAACAAAGACAAGCAATACATCATATAGTATGGCCAATACTATATTACATTAATTTTAAACTGTTCTTTCCTGGAAGACAGACCTCTGTTATGATGACATGAGGTGATGCATGAATTGATGACTGACATTTTTATTTAACTTCTTCAATCACAACAGTATATTTGAACATACACAATAGTTTATTTTTAGCTTACAAACATCTGAGCATAAAGTGCTGACAAGGAACCCTGGTGTAAACATTAAAATGAAAGTCAGTACAATGTGCAGATTGCAGAAATATACATAAAAAAAATCAGTGGCTTTACCACACTCAGTTTTTCGACATCTGTGAACTACTAGACAGTCATTCAATTAAAAAATAATATTAAATAAATAAAACTAATAAATAAAAAATACACACATCTTACTGATCTCTGCAGTCAGTAACATTACACATAAAGTTCAAACATAATAGCAATTGTATAAACACACACACAAACACGCCTTTAAAATTTAAAGGCGTGAAATTGGACGGTCTAGTTCTGATTAGCGTCACCGCTGTCTCGGTGGAGTTTAATAAACTCGGCCGTCTGCTTCTTGCTATCTAAAATATAACCAGACACTGGTGTAAATTCTCGACTGTCTCATACTTCTGTTTAATAAGTTTTCTGTTTGACGTTTAGTCAGCTGTGTGAAAACCAAGGAGGAACCCACCCGGGGGATTAATAAAGTTTTATTTTATCTAATCTAATAACTTTAATCTCAGCCAAACCGATTTACTCACGAACAAACAAAACACTGAAAAAAGCCCAACAATAACATTTTTAGGTTGTCTAAGTGACTTATATATTACGTTTAACCCGAGCAGCGAAACTCCGCGGTGATCTGAAAATGATGTGCCGGGAGTTGTGCCGTTCTCGGCCGCATCAGTAACCCTCGAGCTCCCGGCTAGCTGTCGAGCTGGTGGGTAGCAGACGCCTCTGAAAACGTCGAAGCACTTTTGCAAATATGGGATATCTTGATAAACCGAGCAGATATTTGATGTTTACACAACTACTTTCTCGCCTGAAAATATGTTAAAAGTTTATTTTGTGACCCAGAAAGATTAGTATGAGTAATTTTAAAACTTAGTAGCGGCCGCCATTGCTGGAAACTGGAGTTTGGCTGGGCCGCGCTATGAATTCTGGGATATGGTAGTAATTTGGACAGCCTTCGGCGCGTCGCTGTGACGTAATCGGTCTACAAATGCGGCCTCAGGAGGATGCAGCCCATGAATTGTATAATATAATCGCAGTATAATCGCAGCCTTTGCGGTTAGAAAATTGCACTTGATCATGTCGCGATATTATCGCAAATGCGATATATCGTTCAGCCCTATTCTACTTCCTTTCAAATAAAAGACCACCACACAGCGGTGTCTTACTGAAATATTATTTTCAAATAATTACATTCAATAAATAGCTTACTGTAAATCGATTTAGCTCGTATGTTCACCTCATGAAGAAGTACAGTGTGTGAAGTAAAACGGGTGCAAAGAGAAAAAAATAGGTCAGCTGGATGTAGAACATATTTTTATTCTGCACTACAACTTTGCCTGGATCAGAAGAAGATTTATGCTGGAAAAAAGACGCTGCGGTCCAACTGATATCTGCAAGTATGAGTATGCGTGCACAGACACTTAACTCCGTGTGCCAGCAGGACAGAGATGATTTTATCTCCTGAAAATTGTCAATTTTACCCCTCTCCCCTGTGGCATCAGGTTATTACTTGTTGCCACAGGGGAGAGGATATTGATGCCATATGATACCTAAAGCAATGTATTCAGTCACCTCAAGACATAATAAACCGTGTACCTGCAGACATCAAAATAAACACAAGTACTAGAAATACACGGGTGCAAGTACAAACATGAAGTCAAAGGACTCACAATCGTGCACAAAGAGCTGGTCATGTGCTCTGGTCCAGCATTTCAATGCCGTCCCAGCCCAAAGCTACAGTGTAACAAATCTAAAACATGGCGTACAAAAACAAAATTTCCTGCTGTTATTGTTTTAAAGTGGTAATAAATTAAACTTATATGTGTTCTTCTGTGGCAATACATTGCATAGGTAGCAGCAAGCTTCCTGTCTGATTTATTATGGCTTTTAAACAAAATGCAGCCTGAAGGGAGGGGTGATTGCTGGCCCCGCTTTGGGTCTCCATCTCCCAAAAGACTTTTCTCCACCCCCGCCTCCAGGTGGTAGAGCACGATGCTGGGCAATGAGTGCATTCAGCTGCCCTTAAGTGAGAGTGAGAGGCCGATCCCATGCCGGGATGTTTAACGCCAACAGACTCCTGGAGGGTTTCACACAAGAAGTAGTGCATTTCTCAAGCGATTAAACATCACCCTGCTGCAGAAGGCGTCAAGAGTATATATATGTAGGACTTCTGTTGGTATCGGCACATGTTAAATACATCAACGTGAGAATGCTATGCACAAACACTCAAATATAGGGGGCCCAGTGCTCCCATTTAGTGTGCTAATGACCTCTTCTTATCTCATGGAATCTAATCTGACTGCACAACCAGGGGTTTGACCTCGTGGCATCACATACAAGAACACCACAGACTCTCACAGATGCATTAGGCACACTGAAGGCGCTCAGTCCTCACGTATAGCAGAAAACAAGCATAGCACAAATAAAACAACATATTTTTAACACCCATTCATTCAGCAGAGCCATCGCTGGTTGCTGACTCAGGTTTATTTATAGTCATTTTCAGGCTGGTACTCGCCAAAGTGCTGGCAGACTTTGTGCCCCCTACTAAGTATCAGACCTGTTAAACAGCTTTTAAGTGCAATTTGCTTAGATGACAATACACTCCTTCCTCGCAGGACACATGCTGTCCCCACATGATTCGAATTAGTCGGGGCACCTTAGAGGTGTTGTGCTCATGTGTAAGTAATGAACGCCTGTGTACGCGAATGTTTGTGTACGTCTGTGTGCATGTGCTGCTTGAGTGTGCGTTGAGGGTGTAGGCGGGTGTTAATTGCAAACACCTGAAGCTCGTAAGCAGAGCTGCATTTAGTGACAGTTTGACTTAACAACGGCTGGCCGTGCTGTATCTGTGAGCACACAGAGGAGGCCCAGTGCTGCTGCCTTTAGGAGGACGCTGGAGGTAAATGTCCCTGAAGTGAAAGCCTGAGGGACATTACCATTTACAGTTAGTGGGTCTGCTGGCCTTCACAATACTTTACTACTTTTTTTTTTCCATTAGAGGAACATCTTTCAACTAAAAAGTGTCAACCAAGAGTTCTGCATCATTCTTTCCAACGCTGCTGCAGAGCTGCTGCCCCCTGTTGGGCTCCTGGCCTCATGCTTAGTGAAAGGTGAGCACCCTGATGTGGAGGGCATGGGCACGGACTTAATGGCAGAAATGCCACTCATGCAGTGTGGTAGTTTGTGTCTCACACGCATACAAGCAGAAATACCTTGGCCTGTGATCCTGTTGGTAAGAGAATCAAATTTCAAGCGGTGAGAGTTGGAACCAAAGGGGAGAAGATGGTCTTATCTTACAGTGTCGCGTTGAGAGAGAGAGGAGCCCCCCCCGCCCTTCCCGTCGGCCCCTCAAAGGCTCTGAGACGAACTCAGACTTGCACGACACACGCAGCATAGGACCACGTGTGACCACGACATGAAGCCCAAACCCTCGTCCAAGGACGCAAACAAATACGCGATACTTTTCATAAAAACGTGCAAAAAGAAGAAGAAAATAAAGCATTTATTTTCTGGAAATCCCTCCTTAGAAATAAACACATTTTTATAGAGAAATGTTAACAAGTCTGTGTTGAGCAATCAAATCGCTGAGACGTGGAAAAAAATAGATGTCCACAAGCATTCTATTGCATCAAAGCTGCAATAAACAAAATAGCCTTTTGTTTCGACAAAAACAAACCACCACATCTAGAGAGGACTTTAAATAGACTCCTGAAGAGCTGTTATGGATCGTATCAGTGCCAAAACCACTCGATTACGCAGCGGTTTACGGGATTTATAGGAAAATGAGGGGCAACGTGTGACACAATAATAAGATCTAATGGAGTAAAAACACCTCGTCTGCATTTCTGTGTGTGCTGCATATCTCTTATTTAAAAGTGCTTGGAGTGGAACTGCATTCAATAAATTTATAAATAATAAACCTAAAACCTAAATTAGCAGTATTAGTATCTCCTCTAACCCAGCAGGCAGCACCAACAAGCTTTTCTCAGCAGAGCACGCTTCTGGATGGAAAGCACAAAGTGTTGAAAGCGGGCCAGAAATTCCACTTGTGAATGCTTTCACCTGTTCTTATTGTTGCACAGCTATTCACACCCAGAAACACTGAGAAAGAAAAGAACAACAACAACAAAAAGAAGAACCATGCAAGGCAGTTTCCCAAATCTGCAATAAGCACCTTGAAAACTCTACTTCTGGCTTTACCTCTTTACACAAGAAAGCAAGAAAAGAAAGTGTGTCCAAGCAGGAACTGTGGCCAGATTCCACTTGAGTTTTAAAAAAAAGAAAAACAAAAAAACAAAACTGGAATGTCATGAATGCCAACTTCAACACACTCACACATCCTGTTGCTGCTAGCCAAAAGATTTCTGTCAATAAAGAACAGTTTCCCCTTTAAAAGCTCAGCCCAAATGCTCCGTGTAAACCAGCACTGAGCAGCAGCGTACTCCAGCTGATGTTTATGCATCACTCTTGGCACGCAAGTTGCGCCAAACTGCAGTGTAATTAGAAATCAAAGAAATACCTTATATCTTTCTTTAATTCAGAGGGATACTGGGGGAGTGTGTGTGTATGTGTGTGTGTGTGTGTGTGTATCATGATGTGGATCACACCCTGTTCTCCACACCAGGAACTATCACTGGCCCTGTAATGAACACCACACGCCAAACGTGGCCAATCTTGGCACAGGACTGCTCCATCTATTAAAGTGGCATAAGGCCGAAAGGCTCAGGGATGGACATCCCAGTCCCACTGATCTGTCCCACTGATCTGCTGAGTGTTGAGCTCTGCGGGCCCTACCCCAGGCTTTAGGGGGCTGTAACCCTCCAACATGCGCACACACATACACACAGACATAGAGTCCGAGGGGGGCTGCCAAAAGCTTTTGCGAGCTCAGTCGTTAACGTTTACCTGAGAGTGGAGGGTTTTAGTGTTTTGCTTATGTGTTTTGGTAGGTGGCATTTAAGGTACAGACACACAGGTACCTGGAGGACAGGAGCACTCTTGGCCAACATCCCTCGCTGGCCGCACTTTTGGCGTCAGAGCCACCACTTTCTGCAAAGAAAGAGCAAATTCCAGTACGTTATAAATATGCATGAATGCACTCAGTTGCAAAATAGTACCGTTACACTAACTCTAACAGTTCCTTGAGAATGAGATTTCAGTTTAATTTAAATGGGAATAAATTGGGATTAAGAGAACAAAATAATGTTCTCAAGATATCTAAGTAACAGTTATGAGATCATGATCTTTCTGCTATTATATGCAGCTCCAAATGAGAAGAGTTTGCTTAATTTCTTTTCCATGTGATAACATTTTAGTTTGGTGTCTATCATCAACGGTTATGTCACCCCATAAAGCGCCGCAACCGCAAACTAATTGGCCAGCTGCATGTTGCCTTTCAATTCCTAACACTGTGCATTAACTGATTTTGGGGTGGTGGTGGGGAGGCAATTAGGGTACAACTGCCAACGATTGCCAAGTCTGCCTGCGCACACAACACATGTTCTGCGTTATTGCGCAAAGTTTGGGCACGGGGAGCAGACATCCACACGCATAGCACATGTATTTATCAACGACAATCACTGCGTATCCACAACAGACATGTACCTCTTCCACGAGCTTTCCTATTGGGGTGCTCAACTCTGACAGTAGGGTCCCATCCTCGTTTACGAACGCCCTTTTCGGGTGTTGGAAGATAGACGCCTTGTCCAACTCCATCTGCAGTCGGTTCTCCAGCTGATAGGTCTTCAAGCTCATCAGAAGACACACGGTGATGGAGCTCATCGACATCAGCAAGCACAGAGCGATGGGGAAACCTGGCACCCATCGCTGGCTCCGGGACTTGGGGGTACACTGGCACACCGGCTTACTTTCTCCGATAGAGTCGCCGACCGTATCCATGGTGCGATCCTACTTCTAAGTCCTCTTGCTGAACAGAAATGGCCAAAATACTTTGTTGTATTTGGCGTTGTTAAAATATAAACCGTATTCAGGCTCCTAGTTCGAACTTAACGCACTCACTTACACTCCGCCACAGCGCAGTGCGCTCGGGGTTCAAAGCGCTGACTGAAATTAGTCCTGGAATAAGAGGCAGCAGCGGCGCGCACCGGGTTTGCACCAGATGGGAGTAATCTGGATGCCGCAGAAGACGCGCCTCCAGACTTCCAGGACGTTTTCTGTTGAGTATCCTACATGCACGTGCAAGTGCAACTGCCCACCTAAAAGTTGCACATTCAACTAGTCGAGATGCGCCCGCCCTGAAGACCACGTGGGAGGCTTTAGATTGACAGCTGTAAATGAAACAGATTTGGCTGAAATAATTGAGATCAGTCAGGAAAATCCGGGTTGGTTCCTGTGATTTAAATAAAAATGAATATATTATAGTAGTAAACTCTTCCAAGCCAATGCAGTCCATTTTATTTAAATGAGAGCAGCAGCAGAGGATGTTCAGGAGATATGTGGGCGCTGAAGGCTTGTTTTTGTCCATCTCTAATACAAAACAGGATCATTTACAAAGGAGAAAAAGAACCTGCACAGTCTTTAGTGCTGAACCAGTTACGGTCCTTTAATCTTAGAGGACAAAATCATTGCTTTAAAAAGGCCTTTTAACTAGTTTGAGATGTAAGTTGATCCTGTAAGTCTGACAGTGATCAGGGTTAGGTCACACAGACAGGCTGAAATCCTCGAACAATCTTCACTTAATATTCCCCCCTTTTATTAGTAGGACATCGCGCTAAGACGGACACGAGGCTCTAGTTCAGCTCAAGCTGCTACAACGAGCTCTAGTAATAATGGCCTCAGACTGTTTAAAATTTTCAGTATTTTAGCTGTTTGGCGCCATCATGAGGACATAGGCAACTACTGCAACCCATGTACAAATCCAAACTCAATAGTTTGTGATCTGTTTATTGAAAATGTATTTCACAAAAATTTACATAACCATTCAGTGGGAAAAAAAAACGAAACAAAAACTACAAAACAAAAAACAAGCTTAGTACTATGTACAAGGATTTTCTGCCCCAATAGTTGTGTGTTTTATTTTATTTTTTTAAACATCAACCCTAAATAAATTACTCAAGACACTTAATGATTAAGAGATTCTCAATCTGTTCATTCACCAATGACCTATATCCCATTGCAAAGAGAGAACACTGACAAATCTGGACTTCAAAAAAAAAAAAAAAAAGTTCTTCCCGTACATGTTCAGAAAATACAATTTAAATTACATGAGCAAATAAATAGATATCAACTATGGTGGGTTCATTACATCACAAATGTCATCTATATGAATATAATTGGTTAACAAATGAGACGAAACAGTTTTCAGGGCAGGACACAGTGTAGTGGGGCAGTGGACTGATACAGTCAGTTTATCTACACCTCTCCCAGAGAGGCAGGAAGTGGAGACTGGCCTGAGACAGCCAGACTAACTGAGGTCACATGCCAGATGTCTACAGGTTCAGGAGCTGTCTTTTTTGCTGCTGTTGCTATTATTACTGCTACTGCGCCTGCTTCTGCCCCTGCTCTTGTGGTAGCATGCGAAGAAGGGGTGTCGGAGGGCTTGCTCAAGACTGAGGCGCTTAGCTGGGTCATACTCCATCATCTTCTCTATCAGGTCAAAAAGCTGCTGGTGGTCTTCGCGCTTTGACATCATGTAATGCTGATGACATAAAAAAAACAAAAACAATGACAACTGTTAATCAGTTTCTATGGGTTTGTTACTAAAGCCATTGTTTATTGCTTTACAACAACCAATATTTTCCAAGTTAAAGAGCACAATCGGGATAATTTGACAGAACCGAGAAAGTTGATTTTAACATTTTTCGATAAAAACACGTCTCCACCTCTGACTTACGGTCTTCTCCATCAGTTATTCTTACCTTGAGGGGTTTGCAGTGTTTCTTGACATATCTCCCAGCAGAGCTATGTACATCCCAATCCAGCTTGTTCCTGTGAACATATCGCCGTTTTCTGCAGAACATTTGTTTTTAAAGTCAATTCATTCCACATTGTCAATTCTGTATATAAACATGCATAATCAAAATTTATATAATTTCTAGTTCTAAGTAAGTAATTTTAACAAACAGCTTTTTCAATCAACCCTTACTTTGTTTTCTCCAGGAGGTTTGTAGGAATGGGGCCCAGGACTCGCTCCATCATAGCAAGATGCTCTTTGCTGTCATGTGTCTGAATGAGGAAACAATATGACCTGAATTAGTTCAATGGCATGCCAAATAGCAGGATTGTGTATCTGCCATGTACTGTTACCTACCTGGAAAAGAGTACTTCCTAGATAATACTCAATGAGTATGCAGCCTACACTCCAGACATCGCAGGAATGATCCCACCCTAGATCTGAAGGACACCATGTAAAATCGTTTAGTCACCACCCCAGGGGTTGTCTCAAGCTTCAGCACGGTGCTTTAAAAACAGCTACTTACCTAAAATAACTTCAGGAGCACGGTAGTGACGTGTTGACACCACAGAGGTATGATGCTCGTGGTCATATGTGGCGTTACCAAAGTCAACAATTTTCACATCTGGATTCCTCAACGTTCGTTCATCTCTTTTCTGAGAACAAAATACAACCGTAAAGCTCCCACAGCTGCTCCCACATACAATATTTCACCTTTTACCAGTACTTGATATCAACAAAACCTTACCATTTCACGATTGTACTCCATATCATATTCTGACTCTATGAAGAGAATATTCTCAGGCTTCAAGTCTGTGTGCGTCAGCTTGTTCTTATGCAGAACTGAAAGACAAGATCACATTTTAAAAAACAAAACAATTTTAACCCCGATCTTTTATGTTAACTTGCTGAGCTTTCTGCACACAAACAGAGCAAGTATTCATTACTTACATTGCACAGCTCGAATAATCTGGTAGGCCATGCGTCTGATGTGGTCAATGGGGAAAGGTTGGAAGTTGTTTTCCTTGAGGAAATCGTATGTACTGAGCCCAAGCAGCTCAAAAGCAATACAAATGTGACCGTTAAAGTCAAACCAGTCCAGCATATGAACACAAGCACTTAATGGGAAAGGAAGGAAGAGAAGATGTTAATATACACAGCATGTAGAGCTATATAAATCTTAGTATGTTGTCATCGCTGTGTGATAATAACTTACTATCGCCTATCAGTGTCGAGGGAATTCAGCTGTTTAAGGACCTCTACCTCAGACAGAGCTGCCTCTCGGTAGCGGTCTATATTTTTAATGATCTTCAGAGCCACTCGAGCCCCATCACTGAAACAAAAGGAAATACAAGACTTTATATTTAAACCTAAAAGCATACAGCAGTAAATGACCACATTACATTAACAGGAACATTTTTCCTTTTCTTTCCTGATAGTACTTACTTTGAATGATCAATGCACTCAGCGACTCTCCCAAAGGCTCCCTCTCCTAGAGTACACACAATCTCATCTACAGAAAATAAAGAGTAGAAGTTAGACACTTAGCAATGACAGTAGAAAACTGACCTTTTGGTGGTTCACTGCCTGATGTTATATTGCTCTGTTTAGCTACACTACAGTAAAAGTCTTCTTAAGACTGGCAATAAACTCAGCAGTAAATGTAACACTGACAATCAATGTCTAAACCAAAAATGTAAGTCTACTGGACGAAATATTTCAGCCTCTAAATTAATGTTTGGAAATAAAAACCAGACAACAAGAGAGTGAAAGAGACAAAGTGTGAACAACAGTAGAAAGAAAAGGTATATAATTCTATACATCTCGCTCTTAGCATGTCTCCACTGTGATAGATGAGGTGACCCTCGTCATCATCCTCAAAACTCCTGGATCTTTTCCTGCGGTGATGGCTCCTCCTCTGCACCGGAACCGCCGCAATCCGCCATCACACCAATAACCCATCAGCCAGCCAGCACCAGGCCACCACAATGCGACATCGCCATTCATTCAACCGGACCAAGGGGGGGGAGTTGTAGGGGTGGATAGATTCAGCCCGTTCAGTAACACCATCAGGCGAATGGACGGAAGGACGGAGCAGCCAAATTCAAATTCAGCCCCGTCAGAGAAATTGGGCGGCAGCCACCACATAGTGTGTGTTACAGAAGAAAAACATGGCAACAAGATTTACAGATGAGAGACTTTCTCAAAGTAGTACAGAAAAAAAAACTAAACTTGATTACAGTCTTTCTACATGTAGCTCTTTTTAACTCTTCGGATAAAGCTTTACCATTTACCATCACGTCAAATGACTGCCCACTATGATCACAGCAACAAATAATGAGTCCACTTTTCTCTTGCAAAACTACACTCACAATCCATTACTTCCCGAGTCCCCCCCCCCAAACGTTTCATTACTGGAAATCATGCTTAATAGTAAGGAGTAGGACACACGCACAGATACAGAAAGACAAAGAAATGGGTGTTAAGCATTGGCTAAACACCAGTGGTAATGATCCTTTCATCTTGGTGGTATAGATAGGAAGGGGCGGGGGTAGAGAGGAGAAGGAGGTTCCCGTACCGAAGAGGACATGTGGCGAGAGTGGCTCCGCCGGCGCCTTCTATCGCGGTGCCTACGGCTACGGCTGCTTCGCCTGCTGCGATTGCTACGTGCAGAGGACTTGCTGTAGTGGTGCCAATCGCGGTCTCTCTCCTTGCAGTTGCTTTCATGGCTGTCCTCGTCACAGGCCATGTCCCAGCTATGGTCCCTTTCTCGAGAGTCCAGTCTCTGGTTCAGATTACGGGTCTCTAGGTAGTGCCTGCAGTCAAACAAACGAGAACACAAACAGATGAAAAGCACGCATAAGGGCTCAGGTAAGAACAGTCCAGCTCCTTGTTTGTGATCAAGCTCTAAACTGAAGACTGGATGTGAGAGTGCTAATGATACGCTTATCGCCTGACACTCTATCCAGGAGCCTTTTATGTAACATTTGGAATTAGCAACCTACTGGTTTACAGCCACCAAACACCCCACATCCTGTTCAATAAGGGGTTCAACTAAAGAAAACAAATTTATTTATAGATTCAACAGAAATACCCCATTTGCAAGTTGGCAAAGCAACATGTAACACCACACTTCTGGGCATTTTTTTAACATTTATACAGCTTTTCATTGGCAGCCCAAGGCATGTCCTCTTAATAAAGCATTCACCTTGACAGAGAGCCACATTGGCAGAGTTCAAGTGCAAAACATTGATAGTTGATGGTGCGAAATATAATCTGCGATTCCACACCTGTGCATCTTGGAAGCTGGTAGTCAACACCTTCATGGTACCATTTGAGCCAATAGAAAATTGAGTGTTAGGAAAATTCCATTTATTCCTTGCATAATTGTTTACTTGCATATACACTACCTTACTCGCCATTTCCTCAATAAGGCTGAAAGTTTCCAGTAACTTGGCGCAAACTCCCACCTAGCATGTGATTTTAGCACCTAAGTATCTAAAAAAGACCAAGAAACCTTTAGAGCCTTAGCACCCTGGTGGTGTCAAGTGTCTTCCAAATGAAGTCTGCCTCTCTACAGAATTAAAATTAGAGTAGATCTGGAAAACATCTAATGTAACCTTATGAATCCTCAAGCATACTCACAAAAAGCTGGGAACAGCAAAACAAGTCTCCAACCCACTTTACTTTGAGTTTTGTGTTATTGAAAGGAAAAAAAAGAAAAAGAAAAGAATACTGACAGTTTAACGTGCACATTTAGAGTGTCACACACTGTCCATGAAGGTTGAAACGCAGTAAACATGACCTTGGTGGACACAACCTTGGTGAACACATTAAGTAAATGAACATTGAGTTTAAGGTTTACATAAGTGCTCATTATCCATTTGTATTATGGAGTATGCCTGTACAAGACAAAGGACCCAGTGTGTTCCAACAAGCTGAACAAGCAGGGCAAAGTAAATAAACCTGTCTGTAACAAGTCACCTTCAAGTACTCCACCCACAGTCAACACCAACTCCCATGCTCATCAAAACAAGAGCTTACAGGGCTTCTAACGCAATATGCCAACCATTACTTCCAGCTCTAGATTGAAGCAGACACCATTGCAGGCTTTCATTCAAATTGGCTCAAGTTTGATTAACGTAAGCTGTAAAAAAAAATAAAATGAAAAAAATCCTGTGTACAATACATTCAGTATGCATGCAGCTCAGCACCTACTCCTCTCTACCAGCAATTACAGAGACAGTGAAGACTTACAGCATTACAAAAATATATTTGTCCGTTATGAAAAAATAAACCAATATAGATTAATACCAATTTATGGGCCTTTAGGGGTTTCTACACATAAGCACGATTTGTCCACATACTGCCAAGTAGTCCTGGTATTTAGAGCCATTTGATAAAAGAATGAATTTATATATCATATTGGTGGAAGGAGAAAACCTCTGATGGACACCCTTTTATTTGGAAATGCAGGAAAAACCTTTAATGGTTTGTAAATATACTGCATCAGCCACATTGAGCAGGCCATTATTGGTTACTTGCCCCATATCGTGTTTTTGTGCTTCTCTAAGCGGCACAAATTGACTCATTAAGTACTGGTTGAAGGTACATTCATTTTTATTTTTTAAATTACAGTTTATTTGCACAGTTAACAGTTTTTCCCCAGTGTAACACTGTAACAACTAGCATTTTTTGTGCCAAGGTATGTACTGGTATTTTTGGCATTCCTGCTGATCGAGCTTCAAGGTTCAGGAGCTGTATATTTGGTTCTATGTTCAATTTGTTTTTTAAAGACCACTGAATGTTTTAAAGATATCAAAAATTTGCTATCAACTGTTGCAATCATGCAATGCCAGATTATACAAACAGCCTTTCCACAAAACATAACTTCTGCCACTAGAGGTCTCTCAAAACAATAACATCCAGTCTGATGACCTTCTGCAGGGGATTATTTTGTCTTTACAAGTCTTTCCAACATGAACTTTGTTCACAAGTGAAGTAATGTATTACGGATTTTACTCATATTGGGTGTCTGACCCAACTAAACCTATCATACCAAACATTAGCTACACCTTTTGTTGCTAATATTTGACACAATTGACAGGTAAACCAATTTAAATGCAGTTATGCAGAATAACAGTATCAGTTTCACTGGGTTTAATGATTGTTTGAAATATGTGGGATACTAGTAAATGAAAAAAAACAACACTATTGGACCTCCAAGACATGTTATAGTCAAACAGTTCCACATTAAGCTGACATAAACCCTAAACACAAGCTCAGAATTTGAATAGGTATCCTATAAATGCTGACATATATTTACCCCTCGTAGGTCTTGTGGTGTCGGTGAGTTCTTCGAGATTTGTTTTCTCTTTCGCTGCTGTGTGAATCTTGCCTCTTTCGCTTACGACACTCCATCCTCTCTTCCCAGCTGTACTCATCGAGCCAGATGCCAGGGGAGCGCATTCGCTTTGAGTGGCGCATCTGGAAGACATGATGGGTAGATAATTTTAAAAAAGGAAAACAAAACATGTCAATTGGGTAGAACTAAAGTCTACTGAAACTTCAGAAAGTGTTAAATCTGATTATTTATCATCTAGTGAACTGCATCCTACTCAGCTACAGGATAAACAGCTTCCTAGAAAGAGCCCTTATCCTACTGGCAGAGATCCAATACCCTGCATTACACGTGAATGAAGAAATTTAAATTGTAGCTGAAATGCAAGCACTAATGACTAAGCAAATAATGCTGAAATCATTAACATAGATTTAACATTTTAGAACCTTAATAGGAATTTCATTTATAGAAAATTATTTGAATATGTTCTGAATTCAGCTTACAGTTATTAAACTTTTTTGTTCTGCTCATGTAACACCCTACCCACAACAACAGCCACATTAGCAATCTGATCATAGGACACGAGGCTTTGTGACTATTATAGCCACATTTTACGCAAGCTGTTCGGGGTAAAAGACAAAACAGGTAAATGGACAATAAGAAAACTAAATTTAGCCTAGTTTAAGATATCAAATATTTCATAATATGTTATGTTTGCTAGGTAAAGACGCATTAATACAACTGCAAAGCCCCAACAAACAAGTTATGAGGCCTAACGTGGACGTATGGTCGACGTTTTGACCCGGTAACCGCAAAGGGCCTTTAAGGGCTCCATGTTGTCCATCTACCACCTGCGCTTCTCCGCTTGTATTTGCACAAACTGTAAGAACTTTCAGTCAAACACAATCTGAAGCTTTTGCTTATTGCTTGTGTAAAACTGCTTAGCAGTGTAGGGATAAAGCACACGGTAGCTGTTAGCTGCAGTTAGCTTGTTATGTACACGTCGAGTACTTAAACCACCGCGAATGGTACTTTAGCAGGCTAATTTCATTGAAACAAACATTACATGATTATCTGATCGTACTTAAGAATGACTAACATTGTAGAAAGCAGCGCATCATATTCTGTTCAGCCAGTTATAACATTTCCGAGGAGGTGGAAGGTAATAATCAGACACGCAACTACCATGTTAGCAAGGCGTCGACTCTTGAAGCTCATGAGCAAACGCCAGCAGTAAAGATGCCCAATGACTGAAAAAACCGGACCAAATTAGTAATTTTCAGAGACAGGGGAATTCGTCTTACCTTTATTTCACAGTTACAAGTTAGAAAGCCGATACTTTTGCGGCTGTGTGGAAATATACGAACAAAGAAAGCGGAAAAACGGACCGTCCAGCCGTCTTCAAAAATGGCGACCTTCCGTAGAATCCGATGGAACTTTCTAAAACACATTCCATGACGCAATGCACAATAACGACGCCTATCGCAATGTCTTCTGGGACTTGTTGTTCTACGCTGAGTCTTTCAGACGGCCCTCAGACTTTATTCTATTTTATTTTATCTTATGTTTAAGTAAGATGTTTAAGTATATGGACTCTCTTGTGCCTGCGCCTTATGATGGCATTTACTTACCTACTTTATACATATTTCTTTTCTCTTACAGATTTGACTTATCTCTACAACTAAGCTGACCACTCATTATGTTTGTGGGGGGTTTTTTTCTTGGTTTGTGTGTTTTGTTTTTTCTGTGTCTGTGTGGGGGTGTGGGCTCTGAAACTCTCCACATCTCTCTTGTACACTCAGGAACTGTTATCTTGTACTCCAGGGTTCACTATTCGTATTATTAGATTGGACCCTTTCTTTTTTCTTTTTGTACACCCACTGGTACTAATATAATTATGAGGTGGGAGTGTATGTTTCATATTGTTTTATGTTCTTCAAAAAGAAAAAGGCATATTGTTCAATTTGTCTTTTGTAAAAATGGATGCAGAAACTTTAATAAAAATATCTGAGGAAAAAAAGAAAGCGGAAAAACGGACCGTACAGCCGTCTTCAAAAATGGCGACCTTCCGTAGAATCCGATGGAACTTTCTAAAACACATTCCATGACGCAATGCACAATAACGACGCCTATCGCAATGCCTTCTGGGACTTGTTGTTCTACGCTGAGTCTTTCAGACGGCCCACAACGAATTAGTTTTCCTGAACTAAACAAAACATTTTTTATGATCATAATAATTGTATTACTTAAAGAATCCAATGTTAAATAATAAACAGCTATTTCATGGTGTTTTTAGTATCTTGCCTTACTTACTAGAAAATAATTTTATTTTGACATTGCAGTAGGAAAAAACACAGCATCTTTCAAATGTTATATACCCATATATACTTTTTTCATTTCTGTTTTTATGCTGAACGTAAGTGGGGTTTTTTTTTGTGGTTTTTTTGGGGGGGGTTTTGTGTCCCGTTTGAATCTATAGCCATCAGAATTGTTGTCTTAAGCCCGAGAAAGATGCCAAGCGGATTTATTTTACCAAGTGGATCATCATGGCCTTGCCATATTGGTCCATTTGATTGACCTTTATTATGATTATGTATTTATTTTATTTTGGGTTGCTACAAACATGACAGACATGACTGGGCGATAGGACATGGAGAAAGAATGAAAGAAAGAGAGGGAGAGAAAGAAAACCAGAGGGGAGAAGAGACGGTGAGAAAGGGGGGAAGGAAGAAAGAAAAACAAACAAAACGCCTGGATCACCTGTATGGAAAAAAAAAAAACAGAAGAGAAAGCAAACAAAAAAAGAGCAACATAATAAAAACAGCACCATCACAATAAACTAGCTAGCAGTAGATAACAATAGATACTAAATATTAAACGATATTGTGCAGCACGCAAGATAGACAGCGCACAATGTGCTTTGAGGCAGCAGCCAAGAAAGGTGTAGTCCACGTCTGTGAACACCCGTGTGTACACCTGTGTGCATACCTGTGTGGATCAGCATGCTTGTATTCCAAAGGTTTCTCCATGTAACGATCTGCTAGGGAGTGTGGGGAGCCATAGCCCCGTCCCCTAGGGCATGAAGCAGGCCCCAGATATCCAGAGGCCCCAGAGTACGAGGACCCGAGGAGGACCACTAAAAGGGGGGGAACCGTGCCACCCTCCTGGGAAGAGCTGAGTAGAGCCCCAAACGAGAGGTCACCCCGCAGCTACAGAGCAGAGGCCAGAGGGGGTTGCATTGGCGTGCCCGCGGGCTCCGCGCCCAGCGCCCAGCCCCAGTCCACCACACTGGACCACCAACACACCAACGTCTGAGGGCATCAGCCACCGGCAGGGAGTGTGGTGAGGGGAGATAGGCCTCTGTACTTTGGAGGGCCTGAGATGTACCCAGAGAGGTTGAGTCTAAGACCCAACCTGACATATAGACACAGATGAACAGGCGCACGCGGACACAAACGTGCATTCCCACCCCATATACACAACCAAATACTCGGCACTCACCCAACGTGTAGACAGACACAAATAGACACTGCACAGACAGTCACACTCCCCAAACATGTGTGGGTGGGTGTGGTAGAGCGGGAATAGGGAGGCAGCTGAGGATGGGGAGGGAAGAAAGGGAGGGGCAAGCGGCCCCTCCCTGGGGCCAGCTCCCCCGCTGACCCCAGTAGGCACCCCCACACTCTGGAACCCACCAGGGCAAGGGGGCCCAGGCCCATCCGGACCGGGGCCCGCAGCAGCAGCACCGCCCAGCCCCACAGAGTCCGGGGCAGCCCACCCCAGAGAAAACTGCACCCACCCCATCATCCAATCCAATGCTGAACGTAAGTATTACCACTCCGTTTTATTATTGTTTTTGTGCTTTTTCAAACATAATAAATAGATCCTCTTCGCTCCTCTCCGCACTCTGAGTGGAAATGAGCAGTATTACTGTTGTGTGTGTTATGGGAAAATACTTTCCCCATATGACAGGAATATTCTGGGACAGGGTTCTGGGACAAAAACATCCGAGTGAAAACACTGAACGTGATCGTTTATATGTTGAAATCCAAGCTCATTGTTTTGTCCTAGGCTCAACCCTGCCTGGCAGGTTGCGTTCAGGGCACAAATACTCACATCGGCGCTTTGAATTGTGGGTAAGACATGTCTGCGCCCTGTCTTGTTTCCTGAAAGCACCTTGCTTACAGTGAACATCTGAATTATCCAAAGGTTTTCTGGCTGTAAACCGGCTTGATTCCAACACGCTGTGAACATGTCGGAAAATCCTCAGAAGAAGAGCACCTCTGGAAATGGGCTGACAAAAGCGGTGATTGCTGAAATGCTGTTGCAGAACTTCGAGAGGTTGCCTGACATTGATCAGAAAGTCTTCAGCTACGGACCCTTGTATCTGGGGGGAAACGCCGGACTTGCGGGACTCATATCCAACAGCTTGTATCGCAGAGCTCTGAACGTCAGACAGGCGCCCATCACCTCCAGCCTGCCCATGGCCGTGCTGCCCTTCCTGACAACATGCGCCCTGTACAGCGCAACCGTGTCCAACCCGCTCCTGTCCGGTGACCTCAACTGTCCCATGTGCTCCATAATACGAGGTGCAGTTGTTGGTGTGATCGGTGGTGGGGTGTACCCCATCCTCCTGGCGTTACCTATGAATATTGGCCTTGCTTCCAGGTACAGTACAGCTCCGATGCCAGAGAAGGGCAATATGATCCGCTACTGTGTGGAGATCTCCAGACCGGTCTTGAGGAGGATGAGGGCAGTTTTAGTCCTCCAAGCCTTCTTCGGCACCTACCTGGGATCCAGGCACTATGAGACATATACCAAACTGGCCGCGATAACATTTGGCCCAGGTGGAGAAGAACTCAAAGACTAAATGCACTGAACTATAAATAAACACATTCATTTGCAATGATCTTGATCACTGTTTTACATGGTATATCCCAATGCCTGAGATTGTCATCGTGGAAATAAATGTATTTGACGTATCTGTTCTGAAATCTTTTCTGGTTCGCCAAGAATAGATAAATTGTTATGTTTGCACTACCCAATATATGTTCTTTAAAATTAGAGCTGAACCAGTTGAGTAGCTATTTAATTACTTAATTACGTGTGCAGATTTTCTATATGTCTCTCTTATTACACTTGAAAACATTGAGCTTTGTACGGCTCTGAGATGTTCTAATGATTCTACATTTAAACCACAAGACTAGTGGTGATCTGATAAACTCTGGTGGCACCATTTCTGGTTTACTACATTCTGGGCTTTCTATATTAGGTTCTATAAACCAGTGAATCAATGACGTAGTAGCGTATCTGTCTCACAACCCACCACAAAAAACAGGTTATTGCCTGTAACATGACAAATGTGACCTTGACCTCGAGTACAGTTTGGCTGAAGACTGATCGTGTGTAAATTTTATTAAATTGTGACCAATAGTGTAGAAGCATTGCTTGTGAGTCGTGGACAGACGGTTGCCTTGTCATGGCATAAGAATGGCACAAGTTCATCAATCCACTGACAAGAATGGCTAAAAATAAGTTTGCATATTAGCAGATACTTGTTAATCTATGACAGGCCATTATCAGCTTAGCGATGTATTATTCATGCTCACTTTCCTATTTTTAGTGGGTAGATACTGCTGCTCCATGAGTTTACAAAGTCAACTGTTACAGCCATGTTATGAGTGAATAGTACCCCTGTTTCTCTTTGAGATACCTTAACCACTAACATGCATATGCACGCAGTTAATAGAAAAATGTGATTTTCCTCTTAGACTAAATAAATCTGAAAGCCAAAATACACATTTTATCATTTTTAGTCACAGGAGTTCACCATTTAAAGTATGCAGTTCTCTTCCTTGTCAAACTAAACATTGACGTGTGGCTGCCTCAGAAATTTAGTAACGCAAAATGTAATTTTAAGTTTCATTTGAGGGTGAAATCTTGTAGGACATTTAGATTCTCAAGGCATTTAAGGTGCTTATTATAAACCAGAGCTAACTTTAATGGAGGCACAAACCTTGAGCTGTGGAGCAAACATAATCACAGATAAACATCAACTGCAAACAGACACCAGACCAAGCATGGTTTAGTTTTATTAAAGGCTTTAAAGGAACATGTCACAAATTTTGCAGTTACAGCCAAGAAGACTGAATGTGTTCCACCCATTTAACGGCACACTGCGATGCATGTGCAAGCAAAAATAAAATAAAAATGCAAAACTGGAGCAGACAGTCCAGTCACACCATTTAAAAAAAAAAAGAAAAAAAAAAAAGAGAAAACCCTAAAAAGTAATAGCAGATCTGATGACACCTAGACGATTGTCGTTGAAAGCACATATTCAGCACAGTCATCATTTAAAAAAAACAAAAACGTGTTTACCATGAGTGGCTGATTTGACATCGCATCTCAAGCTCGCTGGAATAAATTATCTGAGGAATGGGTTGCAGTGAAAGGAAGTTTATTGATGACAAATGAAGTGGGAGAATCAAAGTCAGACTGTTATAGAGAGGGAAAGGTGCTTCTTTAGAGAAAACACTGACATCAATTAATAAAAAGAAACCGATTTAGACCATTTACTAAAAAAAAAAAAAGCTTATTGTGTAATAGTCCCTCCCTCCCTCTCCCCTCCCCATACCCCCTCCCGCAAAATGGCTCTTGAATCACAGAACAAAAAATGAAGCCAAAAAAGGTGACAATCCCACAAAACGATTCAACAACACGTTTCAAGTCAAAGGAACCTGAATTGTTATGACAACCAGTGAATTGTATGGCACAAGTTTCCCTCTTTACTTTATATCAAGACAGAAGACCTCCTTTCATTATCGTCCTTCCACAAAATGTAACAAAGCATCCTCACCACAAAGTCTGTGTTGCAGTCTTCACAAGGTGGATACTCTAATGCCCCTTTAAGAACACCTGTCGTAGCATGCCGTTGGACTTCCTAACCAATAAAGGAACATTACAATAAAAATTATACATCTGTCAGCACAGAAATCTCCATAAATATATATCAGACAACTGAACATCAGTCAGAGAAAACTTCCTGTAGAGCAGAAAGATGAGGGGTAAATGTCACCTGTACACAATCTACACCTGGCCTGGCTCCACATGCAGCGACCAATTACTGTAGTTTTCTTGTGTAGTTGATGGCACAACACATTTAAAAGAAGTAAACACTTTTAAAACAAGTTGATCATCCCCACACGACACCTTCCCCAAAATGAAAAAGAATAAATAAAAATAAAAAATAGAGATGAACCATAAACAGGTTTCTCCGATCGACAGCGTGTAGCACAATACAGAGACGATATGAACAAACGCGTGATCGCACACAGTCAGAGGATATTTCGCAAAATGCTCAAGGCATGTTGTCTTCCATCTTCTCTGAAAACACACAGATGCCATTTCTTCAGTAAACCTATAAAACTTGACAGTTGAAATGGGCTAGCCAGCGCCCGTCACATTATTTTCGTGTTTCATTACAGTACATTACAAGTAAAGGAAAAAAAGAAGAACGTCAAATTTAAATACCTAGACAAGGCTTTGTAGCAAAGGGGAAGAGGGAAGAGAGAAGGAGGTGGGAGGAGCAAATACAAAAAAACCCCACAAACAGCATTAATAGGAATTCTTGTTTTAGAAAGTGGTTTTCCCTGTAACTGTACTCTCTAAAGTAGTAAACATCTTCACAGAGTAAACACACATCACACATGGAGAAGCATTGTCGCTCTCCAATATACTGTACCTCATCACCAACCTCCTGCAAACTGCAAAGGGATTTTGCTTCATAGCTTAATATAGTCACTTCACTTTTTAAAAAAATTTTTTTTTGTTTTTTTACACACTCCATGATGAATCCTGTTCATCGTGTTTCTCCCTTTTTTTCTTCATAGAAAAACATCAAAGTACCAGTTAGGTTCCTTCACAGTTCAGTTTAGTGCAAAGAGTCCACACGCTCCCTTGTTGGTGGCAGGTGAGCTGCCTTCGCTGCCTCATGTCTTTGCCAGGACGTTGGACCTGAAGGGAGCAAAGAGGTGAAAGGTTAATTAAGTAAAGCAGGTCTATTTAGACTTAAGCAGTTCCCATTTAATGTGTTCTCACCTGAGTGCTTTCCATCTGTCCTTCTCTACCTGATTCTCTGGACTCTCACTCTCATAGGAAGCAAGATAGAGCCCTAGGAATAATGAGAACAGATACATTAAAAAAAAAAAGACACTGTGTGTCTTCAGGAATTTCAGAAAAGTCCAAAAGAGCTAAAACTACAATCTGTCTAAATTGATAAATTAGATGGCAGTTATTTGCAAACCTTTGCTTCCAACTAGGTAATCTATAGAACTGCCTTGCAATCAAAAGTGGCCTTCCAGAGATTGAAGGTGTTGTACGCTCAACCTCTGGGCAACCAGTTGGTCGCTGCAATTACTTGCAATCAATTTCCATCTGCAACAGTCACATGGAGGTTGCCGTCTTATTTTTAATGGAGTTTGGCTGAGACATTAAAGAGTCTGCAGCTGTGAAGATGTTGGACACCGATGCTTTGAGCTAAACGGTAATGTCACCGTTGTAACGCTTGCCGATTACTATTAAAACAAATTACAGCCGAGGGTGATGAGAATGTTATTAGTTTTTAGTAATTAGGAAAAATGAATAATTTGACCCGACAGTGGCACTAAATGGAAAGTAAGCGGATTAGTCAAGTTATTCAAATTTGGCCTGAGGATAACTTGAAAATACAAGGCAACAAAGACTGTAAGATGTTCAGATCTTTCTGGAACAAAACAGTAGAGGCATCAAGCGAACTGGACTGTAAATGAAAACTATGTGACAGGTTCTCACCGTCCTCGCTGAAGATGGGAGCAGTGTGGAGGTAGTGTAGGATGGCCCTATCCTCCTCAAATGGACACTCTACTTGTTTCCATGTCATGAACTCGCCAACTTGCCTCGCCAACTCGACAAATTTCTAAATAAATAAATAAGCGAGTAACCATTTAATGGTTTAGGATGAGGTTAACGATGGAGGAGAGGCAGGGTTAGGAAACAGCCTCACCTCAAAGTTGACGTGGCCGTTGGGCAGCCGATTGGCACATCCTTCATTCAGGAAATAAATGTCCTTTATCAGCAGACTGAAGAAAGGAATCACAATCTGAGGAGAGAAAATGGGCAGGAAGGCAAAGTAAATAGTAAATACTGAACTGCAGCCAGCAGGTTTTTGGAGGAAATCAGTCAATGTGTTGCTGAGCCCCACCCTTTCTCTGTTACTGTTGGCAGTCTGAGAGCGGTGGGCGGCCCCCCTCAGGGCAGTCCTGTAGTTGTAAAAGTTTCCAGTCGGATCCATCTGATGCTGTCAAGAGTAAATGGCAACAAGCAAAAACGCCGTCAGCATCTAATTTTTACTGTCTTTTACTTCTTAGACAGTGAATAGCTGTGTTTACCTCAAGAATGAAGAACTTGGCAGTCTTAGCTTTGCTCCAAGTCTTCTTCAGCCGGGACACAGGACTCATGTTCATCCCAGCTGAGAAAGAAAATGTATATATATATTTTTTTAACTATGAACACAAGATGGGAATCAATGCTCAGGGATTGTAAAATGAACAACTCACAAATAATTGCCATGAGGGAGTTGAAGTTTCCAATGTTGAAACACTCCCTGGCCACATCAATGAAGAACTCGATCACCTGGGCCCTCTGTTTCTTCTTCGCTGGCTGCAGCAGTGAGACAAAACACAAAACAAAACCCCCCCCCCCCAATTTTTTTTTTTTTAAATTCTGACTTAATTTTTCATAGAGAATTTATCTCTACATATACAGATACAGGCAGAAATTTTGTCTGTGCAAGTGCAGTAACACAAAATGTCCATTAAGGGGCAGTAATGCCCTGTAAAAACTAAACCTTTATCTCCTGTCCACTTACTTAGGGGAATAAATTACTACTATGGTAGAATTCAGTTGAAAGTACTATTAAATAAAGAGAATCTATAAACTAAAAACATGCATATATGCTACAATGGTCACCCAGATATGTCCTGTAGTTACTGACATTTCCAGGTTTTCCCCATTCAGTCTGAAGTAGATCCCTGAGAGGTGTTTATAATCTTGTTCTGTTCCCAGTGTGCTTCCTAGTCTTTCTAATGTTTTGGAGGCTTCAATATGGCTGAAACTGAGTTGTGTTTTCCACTCACCATGCAGATCTCTGTCGCAACCAGGTAGCAAAGTCTGTTGAACCACCTCACGTAGGCTTCCAGGTTGGAGGTTTTTTTCTTCTGGTCACTGAAGCACGGCTGCTTAATAAGATGCGCGCGCGCACACACATACACACATACACACCACAAGTGAGTGCTACAATCGGGAATTCCACTATTAATTAGCTTCCCGTCTACAAGCTTGACCCCCTGTGTGAGCGCAAATAACAAAGACGGTGATCTTGGAGCAGAAATAACAGAACCAATTTAGAGCACAAAAAAAAAGGAGAGAAAGGAGAAACTGAGTGAAGACAGGTTAAAGTGATGATAACTGAAAATGAAAGGAAATCAGTGAATGAGTGACAGCGATGGAACGGAGAGTGGAAGCATTCAGCGGTCATACATAGAGGGCACAGAAAGCACACTGTGTGTGCTTGCTGTAGTTTGCCATTTGTGACATTTACGCTCACTGACATTTGTTTGGATACGTACAAAATAACAATTTTAACCATAATGCAAAAATAAACAAATGCTGTGGTCTGACAGTAGACTGTAAGATCATAAAAATGGATCTAGTCTTTGGTTCTAAATGTGAAGCTAATGATAATAATAGTAACAGTGACATTTTTTTAATAACAGCTTGTTTTTAAATAATCTGTGTTGCAGTCTTTACAAACTTCATCAGGAATTTGCGGCGATGTGTCAACCAAAGAAAATCAAAGGCATTTGACCACTTTGCAGCCAAAGCAAAGTGAGCAGGTCCTACTGTAAACAAACATTATTCAACTTTGGGGCAAGTGATTGAAGGGACTACCAGTGAGGAATATAACAGAGTAGTAAATACATAGAACGTTACCTAGGCAACCAATGCCCACTAGTGACCAGCTGTTATCTCCAAAGAAATATGAGACGAGTGATTTGCTTCCTGTTTGGATGCACCTTTATTGTTACCATAGTGGAACATGGCTTTGTACCATTTTGAAGAGAGCAAGATGGTGATGGTCAAATGCGGGACTCAAGTCCACAAATGAACGGATGCCATCTTCTATTTACAGTCTACAGCATTGACCTAAGTACAGACTCTGGCAAGCTTAGTGCAAAATTAGTTTTCTGATTAAATAGGACAGTGTATTAAAAAAAAGTTCACCTGTGTTCCATCTAGAGGGTCTTTCTGAACAAAAGCTTGGACAAACTCCTCCGGTCCGATACGACTCAAATGTTCCTGGAAAATACAAACACACAGTCATGAATCACTCATCCCTGCAGGACAATACATTCACTCTCATTCTTTTCCTAGACACGCCCCAACCATAACAATTACTAACCATAACAAATCTGACCTGAACTTTAAAACAACCTCAACATCGTACCAAGTCTTTCCTTGACAGCGGCAACATATTTATGTTCCCACGACATGAGCATTACAAGTCCACTCGCATACACCGACGGGGGTAGCCCCATTAATAATTCTTTCATTTCAGTAATGGAAGGCAATCAATATGGACGAGTAATGACTGACTGAGGTGACTCACTGGAATCAGATTTCCTCACAGTGACACTTGAGACACCTCTATTAAAAGACAGCTGTGCAGTCACATACATGGGCAAATCAAAATGAGTCATTAGCACCATCTCAACTGGTGACGCAACCCAAAACCAAAGCAGCGCTGCACACAAGTGTGCACACAGTGGCATAAAGCACAGCTGTGTAGTTCTTTAAATAAGTATCAACATGTTGCTAAAACATACAATAATATCCAGGCTGTGTGGTTGCTGCATGCCTCTCTATCTGCCCATCTCTGTTTCCTTTTGTATGCGTGCGTGTGAACGCATGTGAAGCTGTCAGGTCACATATATCCACTGCAGTTTTCCTCCCTTTTGTTTGAGGCCCCGGGCGCATCACTGACTTCAGGGGTGATGTCACCGCTCAGACAAGGGTACAAGCTTACTCAGACACTCTCACATGCACAGACAGAAACACAACCACCCCGAGATACACGTGTCCACATGAAGACACACATGAGCAGACTGAAGGCACCGAGCATGCAATGTGAGGGACAGTGTACGGATCCTTTGTTCATGTGGGTTTCATCTCCTCATTCCCTTTGTTCTGCTGTCTGTGAAGGAAGTTAGCGCTGTAATAGCTGACAAGTAAGGTCAGGTTATCAAACACATGGCGTCAAAATCCAGCGAGTTATTTTGATGATTTATGTTCATCATCAATTCGTTCACTGCATTTCCATTGTTCTGTTAAAATCTTTATCACCCTCCAGTTCCCTCTCTCTTGATGTGATTTAATGTTTATGACCTTGACATGGGTGGACTTGATCTCCACCCATGCTTCACCATCCTCCGCCTTCATCTCTCCGCTGACATCCTTTCTACTTCTCCTTGTCCGCCCTCGTTATCATCTCTTACCCCTGACCTCTTTCTAACCCGCATCCCGCTCTCTCTTCCCCTCCCCCCCTCCTCTTCCTTACCAGCTCCACGTGGGTGAGCTGTTGTGCCAGCGTGTAGGGGTCGTTGCAGATGGAGAGTATGTCCTTCTGGATGGGCGGAGGCTTGGTCTTGAAGGCCACCAGCTTGTCAGAGGAGGCGTTGAGGGAGACCTTGACAATGCTCTCTTCCCCCTGGCTCATCAGGGACAGCCTCTGGCTAAGTTTCTGCAGCACCTGGTTCAGGGTTTTCCAGTATGCCTTGAGAGAAGAGGAGAGCGACATGTTAAACATGTTATTGTGAGTTTCAGCAGTGCAAGCAGAGGTGTGCTGTGTGCCCTGCCTGGGAATGTTTGTTTTGGTGTTCCTCGCTCGACACGAGGGCTTCAAAGAGGACGTGAGGTCAGTCTGTTTCACAAGTGACCCAGAGCCACACCTCCCACATGTATGCACACACACCCGTAGTGCAGACAGCCAGCTTTAAATAGCAGCACATTCATCACCACCTGTCTTTCCTGCTTCCTTTCTATCCTCCCTACATTTCTCACTATGGTTCCACTCCCATACCTTTTCTTCGGCTCTCTGCGCCCTTGCATCCCAACCCTCTCCCCTTTTTCTCCATCCGTGTCCTTCCCTCTATTTTCCCCTCAAGACTGCAGATAGAGCCACTCCTCTAATATCCTTCCTTCCTCCCTCATGTAATGTAAGATTGTATAACAGTTAGGCTGTATGTGTTCACCCTACACTGACTCCCTCATCAACAGCCGCAGTGACAATAATTAAATCTAGCTCCCCATCAGACTATTTTTCACTGCAGATGCTTTTTATCCAGTGTTTTCTGTCCAGTTTTATTGGTTAATCTATCCTGTTTGAAAATTTACAGCCTTTCAAAACTGGAAAAAAAAAAATCTTAGGACATATTAAGTGAAGATGATTGGACTTGTTGGACATAATACCTCATCACATGGAGCTATCCTGTGGATGATGTCTTTGAGGTATCCGACCATCTTTTCATCCCTGAAATCGGACGGGAATGTCTCTGTCCATTCTGTCAGCAGCTGCAGGATCTTGGGGCCAAACTTGCGAACTTTTGCCTGTTTTTAACGACGTGAGAAAGATTTACAACTGGCTTTATAACATAGCAAACAAAAATACCTGCATAGAGTGAAGGGAAAAACAGCGGTTATTAAGATGCTTACATGCAGCAGATAAGTACGCCTGAATGCTTTTCATACGCCGGAATATGTATTTATGTGTGGTGCAGTGCTGACCGTATCGAGTGGGCTCTGATCCAGCTGCTGCTGTTTGATGCACATCTCACACACCCTGGCCAGCAGCTCCGGAGGAGGAATGAACAGACGAGCGCTCAGCAAGAAGGTAAACACATAGGCTTTCTGTCAAAGGACGTAAAAAGACATTCGCTAAGACACTCTCGCCACATCAATAAACACCACTGCAGCTTACTGTCATTAAAAGAAGCAGAGGAGCACTTGAAACATAGACATGTGGTTAATAATCTAATCGGCAGCACTATAAAGTGAAATGGACTCTGAGGCTAATGGGAACATGATGAGCAGCAGTGACTGTAGCACATTTCATTTTACCTCGGGGTAGTAATCGGCAGTGGGCACCAGGTTCTGGATCAGGGTGTCCAGGGAGGCAGAAGTGATGGGCGGCCCATCGGAGAGGCAAGCCCCAGGCCCCGGCCCCGGGCCTTCCTGTGGGGCCTCCTCCTCCCCAGGCTCAGCACAGGCCAGATGAGGGCTGAAGCCACTGGGAGTGGTAAACATGGTGCCTGAGCACGCAGTCTGGGGCATTCCTGACTAGAATATAAACACAAACACACCAAATGAATGAAGTAGAGAGATGAAATTGGGATTTAGAAAAGTCATTCGTTTCATTTTCATAAAGGTCTCTGGTACAGCCATGTAAACAAGACAGTTTGTTTGTGTAATTCAAGGTTTGCACCATTTAATCTCATGTGTACATTCAAGGACACAGAAACACAAGCCCCGCCCTCTTACTTTCCAGTCCATCTCCAGGTCATCGCCTCTTCAGCGCTAGGTAACCAGTACAGCCGGTTTCTGCTGGTGCATCAGGCAGAAATGTTGCCACAAAAAACAGATTAAAATCTGTCTATACTGTGAAACGCTGAGAGATTCACCTGGCCCTGCGAAGCTTAATCATCATTACATAAACCAGTTTGCTTGTTTCCACTCACTCCAGTTGACCTGCTGGACCCAAACATTTTCTCTGTCTCTTTTAGATCCTCTGTCCATCCTCGTGATGTATCGCTTTCACTCTTATTTTCCAGTGCAAAGACTCTTATTTCCCCTCACTTGATGAGCGCCTGTCAATGGCAGATGATACAGAATACCTCTCCTAAACAACAAGCCCCGCCTACCACGCTGACAAGCCAGAGGTGAGAATGAAAACAGGTCACACAGTCACTGTGGAGGCTGATCATGTTGTCTCCACCACTGAAATGAATCCCTTTGCCTTTGTAAGGCTCTGGCTTACACATTTTAAAAATTCAACAGGCTCTTCCCCTCAGTGGACCAACACTGCAGCTCTAGTGGAAAGGAACGCTTAATGTGGTGTAAGCTAGAGCAGTGATACCATAATGTCACTCGCAGTACAAAAGAGCTCGTCTTCATCACCCAGCTTAAAAAAAGGCAGCCGTTAATAGTTAATTACATTTTATAGTTTCATCCAACTCTTCTGTGGGAGTAGCTCCTGTGCTCTCTGACAGCGACTAAAATGACCCGTAGCACCACATCCAACTCGAATACCTGCAGTCTCAAAGTTGCTTTGGTTTTACAAAAGATCTCTGCCTGCAGGACTCACAATAAAAGCAAAAAACCTGCACGCTGACACTGAAACCTCAAGCACAACAACATACCATACCAAACACTCTTCCTGTTGTCTATTGTCAGCTTGGCCTAAATATGCACCTGAACACATAGTAAAGTGTGTATGTATATGTGCGTACACATACATACACACACACACACAACAGTACTAACATAAAAGAAGTCCTTCGTAAACTGAATGAAAGACGGCATGTTCGTCCATATTAGTGATCGTCCTAAGACAGTGAAGGAAATGTCTTCGGCCATACTTTCATCCTCTGCTGACCTCTACAAGCCGCCCCGATAAATGAGTATCGTGGGTCCCCCTGGGTTGAAAGGCCAAACGCACGGTGCCATGCACAAATGCACAAATGTTTCAAGTTCCCTGTGTGAGTGGATCGGCTTTCCTTTGTCCTCCTTGTTCCCCTACATTTGGGCACTTACTTATGCACTTGTGCACACCTAGGCACAAACACACACAGACAGGCTCACAAAAGGCTGGGGGATGGGGAGTTCTGAGAAGCGTTTTACACCCAAAGCCACATTTCTTTTAATATATGTTGTGGTTAGAAAAGGCCGACATCTCGTCTGCGTATCAGTGGAGTGATCTTGGCTCTATGTGCAATCGGGGGTGTGTGTAACCAACCAAAACACTGTCCATCTGATTCAGACAAATCAGCCTAAATACTAAAGCTCTATAAATAACAGTGGGTGAAAAAACAGAGTTTAAAATTGTAGAGTTAGAGATTAAAGAGGATGAATGAATATTGTTTAAAAATGCTAAAAAAAAATTGCCTTAAATTACATTTGACTTGTTTTTCACTCATAAAAGTTACTGGCTCTGTCTAGAAAAGACCGGGATGTCCTTGCAGTGACATCCCGCAGATTGGATTATAACATTGAGCCACAGAGAACAGGATAAAGGACTAAAGTACATGAGTGAAGCTTTATGGTTACTAAAGAAAACTTCCTTTATGTTAAGACTGACAGGAGGACAATATCTGCTTAGTTCAAGGTGACTAAATCTCACACAACTCTCTATGTCTCTGTGTTTGTATTTCTACATGTATAGCAGTGTCTGCGAGTTCTATACTACGTGCTCACACTGTCAATGATTCCCCATATCGCATGTGATAATCTCCCATCTCTGTATTTCTCCCCACTGCTTCCTCCTCAGCCTCCCGCTCCTCCCTCCAGCACTTCTCAGGCTCTGAGTCATTATTTCATCACAGCTCCTCATGTCTGTCAGTCGATACCTCACAGTTTCAGTCAGTCAGGTGGCTCATCTGCCAATGTGCACATTTTTTAAATGGACAAGCCGAAAGCAAAGTCTTTTCTGCGACAGTGAAAGTAACCCAAAAGGACTTTAGGGTTGAGGTAGTGATGTGTGAGTTCGAAGTAGTAGTGAAACCTGCAGGGGTGCAACTTTAAGTACTGACATAAAAGTGAAAGACAGACTATGTAACTTTTATGGCCAATTTAACTAAAAGAGACAACCGAGGAAAAGTAGGGCTTGCAGTGAAACAGCAGCAAGAGCAGAGACTGACTCAATAACGTCAGTAAGAGCAACAAATAATGAGGTTCGCTTTACATTAGCCAACAACCGGCACCGTCAGCTGTTTGTCACCTCATGCCATCCCAGTTAAACTTCCTCTAAAATGCCTTCCTGCTTGGAAACTCCAAGGGAAGACCACCTTACCTAACACAAAGTCTTATGACTAACAAACTGAAATACTTCCTTTAAAATGTCACTTCCCCCCCCAAAGCCATATTGCTTACACCGCTTTTTCTACAGTGTGAAGAAGTCATCCACAGCTGTACTCTGTGTATAACTTGTTTTCACAGCTCCTGCTACACTCAACCCCCTCTGCGCCTGTCACACTTTGTCAGCGCTGCATGAAAAAACACAATGAGAAACATGTAGCTAAGAACAGGTGAGTGTAGTGATGTGTGCTTTAATCCCCCCCCCTTGAGATCTACGGTAGCCTTGCACTCAGTCTAGACAGCTGGGGGGTGTCATTGTTCTGTGCCCTTGCAGCCTGTGTGCATGTAGTTGTGTGATTTGGTTAGGCTGCTATCGTTGTCATCAGGAGATCTGCCTCCTTTGTTCCATTATGATTAACAGAGTGGCACGGTCTGCGGCCACACAATCTTCGACAACACCTCGGCTGTCAAGCAGCGCATGTGTTGATGAATCAAACGCATTCCTCACATAACCAGCCAGTTTAGCTGTCAAACTGCTTCTTTGTTGTTAATCCGCTGCCTTCCTACAACACTCTGTAAAACCCGTTTCACTAAAAACAAACAAAAAAAGAAGAGAACAGTCACACCTACTGTTCTTGTGTCTTCCTGCTTAGGTGAGTGGTGACAAAACTGTGCAAATATGTTCTTTCACAGAGGGGTTGATGGACGAGCAGCATCAGAGACCGGCCTACGTTCAGACTGAGGAGGGTTCTTCAAGAGAAAAAACAAGAGAAAAATCTGTGCCATCAGTGGGTCAAGGGTCAAATGAGAAGCGGTGGGGTTATTTGATGGGGCAGAAGCAGCTTTGAGGTCCCTCTGCTTACTTATATTAGGGCAAACACTACCTCTGCTGCTTATGATTATTAGTCATCACCCAAGCAAGACAAGGAACTTGTCTATAGGTCAACACCCACACGCATATTAAAATAAACAGTCTGGATCTTTTGACACTTAAATAAAAGCGGGATGCTCAACTATACAAACACATCGATGTCTGAGCAAAAATTTATCTTTTCCTTTCAATACAGAAACAAATCTTAACACTTTTCAATATTTTCCTCTGACGTTAGCTAACTGATTGTACAAAGTCCTAAGCAACATTTTTATCTCAGCCTAACAATATTCTTCCAGACACTTGAATATGTTCCAGGTAAGTGTTTTCAAAGCTGATTTCATGTCCTTGACCAGTGGCGATTCTACAGGCTGTTGTGGCCCAAGGCTAAAATTCACAGGGGGCCCCCCCCTCACGATTATGTGATAATTTTAAATATGTCCAGAGCGCAACACGCTAAGCAAACAAAAGAAATAACTTGATGCTAGTGTCTCTCCTCTAAATCTGAGGCTAGATTAACATTATTCCTTCTGTACCATTACATTTAAACATTTTCACTCCAAAAAGGAGAGCTTTTCTTCATTTTCACTGATTATCTTTCATCGTTACCAATAGGCTTGCTTAAACAGTATAATTCATGCCAGATACAAGTGAGTGGAGTCAGGTGAGGACCTATTATGGCATTGCTGTAGTTTAAAGTGTTTTGGCTCTCTAGGGCATCCCACTGGCTTGGAGGGCAGAGCAGTTGTCTGGTGGCAAGTTGTGCCTCTATCTGCTACGGCAAATACAAAAATGTCATTATGTTTAGCATATTTTTAGTAAAACCAACCCTTCACCATGTGATCCAGCCGCCAAACCCTTTTTTGCAGTTTTACACTGATACATATTATTCTTAAGCCGTTGAACTGTTTGCACACGCAGCCTTTGCAAAAGAATTCTAAGAAACTTTCCCACGCTTTATTTTCAACTTTTTATTCTATCCTTTTACTACTTGGTACTAGTTTCAAAGTTGAATTTAAGTGGTTTGCACCTCATTGCATTTTATTTTTAGTTACATTTCATGCAGCATTCAAATTGCAGTTAAGCACATCTTTGATTTTTGGGCCCCTTATATCTATAACACACTGCACCGATACTGAGAAATGCGACGAAGAAAGACGGAAATGATTACATGATATAAAGCTATTCTTAGACAAGCGGCACATCATCTGAAAGCAAGCACATCAAGTATCCGGCATGGGTGCTACAGCAACGTTTTGTTTTGCTTCTGTCATTGCTTCGTGGTTTCAGAGATCACAGCTGAAGGAAAGTCGAATGAATATATAACAAAAAGTGCTTCCCCTTTTTCGCTCAAGATGCTGATACCAATCCAAATGAAGTTTGCAAACAGTCTTGGCTCTATCAGTGCCAATCTCATCCTCTGCAGGCTTCCTCCTCACCAACTAATTTCGGACCCACATGTTAACTCCTTTAACACAGAAAGCTTCAACACTTCATCTATTTTGGGATAGTGCTCTAAAAAAGCAGATACTTGCGTATTTTTGGGACTGACACTGTTTTGTGCTCCTCCGAGTATTAAAGCTCTGGCCTGAATTTTCTACCAAATTCTTTGAAAGCTGAAATGATGAGTATTCTCAGGATGGCACAGGCTTAAAAGTGAGTAAACACCTCTTTGTCATGCAGCCTCTCACTTCCCTTCCCCTTGCACATGTCCCCTATTTTACTCCCCTCCTCCTTTATCTCCCGCTCCACGCCCCAGATTCTAATGCTCCCAGTCGGGACGCCTGTACAGATGGCCCTGCAGCAGCCTGCTCTCCCAGTGGGAGCTCCTGGCATGGGAGGCTTTTTTGGCCCGCTGCCTCTGCCATCATCCCCAGTCGCTACAGGAGTCCAAGAATAAGTGTACTGGCGTCCAGGCCGAATGTCGAGGTACACAGACTGAGCCAAACTGGCTGCTGAGCTGCACAGCAACCTCCTGGCACAGCTGACAATAGAGAGACCGCAAAATACCACACATGTCACTACACACGCTGCAACAAAACCAGACCAGCGCACTATTGTTGGGTAATGGTGGGTGTGCATATTTGAGGAGCTGAACACAATCGAGTACATTGTATCTTAAGAAAACATATCCATGCACACTTGCACCCACGTAGCGGCCAAGCTCAGGATCGAGTTACAGTGAAGGCATTCAGGTTATACACCCATTCATCTGTCTTTTTTTTCCTTTGATAAAAGCCTGACTGGGATTGAGAAAAAAAAAAAAAAAAAAAAAAAAAAATCACAGTCAGGGCTCAACAGGAACACACTCCCCAAAGCCCTTTCAGTGGAATTCCCCTTAAGTGTCTAAGTGGAGTGACACTAATATTCTGGCACCTGTTCCACACCCACCATCAGTCCCACTGACGCTTACTGGGAAATCTCTTTAATGAAAACAGCTTGTGCGTGTGTTCTCATCCTCATTCCTGAGCGAGTTCGGACACAGCTGCTTCCACGCAAGTGTTGGAGTTTCTGTTTGCGTACGTGCTCACAAGAGTCCGAGACAGTCAACGTCCATCCAAGTCCAAGTGAAGTCATTCACTCACTATGAAAACAACGATCCGTCTTACTGTCCTCCAAGAAGTGCTGCTAAACCTATAGCACGAGAAGAACTGCAGACAACTGATCTCTAAAGTCAAACTGTCACCTTTGTAAAATTTACATTTAGATGGAATCAAGTTCATCACTGCAAAAAAAACATTAACTGTGAGGGGTGAAAAAAAAAAACCAAAACCCTCCAAATTTAAAGGTTGAGCACCATTATCACAGACTCCACTTTCAAACCACTTCACGCGTGCACGAAGCGCACTTCTGGATCCATCTCCCTGGTTTGTTGAAGATAAAAATAGTGTATTAAAATAAGCTAAATGTCTCTGACATGATGGGCCCGGTCAATCTATCATATTATGTAGAGATAATTGGAGTTGAGCACAGATTGGCTCTTAGTGAGCACATAGCACATGGCTGAGTTGTGAGTGCCCTAAATCTGTCACTCACAACGGTCACAATGCCTTAAAAAACAGCCATGTGTTAGTCATAATATGTCAATTTGCAGCCACCATTCATGCAATGTACTTTTGCGGAGAATCAGACAAGAGTGATTTTGTCTCTGTCCTACACAGGCACAATTTCGCCTCAAGTGCTACTTATGAGAAATTACCAGCTCACCAAGTAAATGGAAGGAAATAGCACAGAAAACCAGCGCAGGGCGATTGAAAGCATCCAGACAGAAAATCTGAATTAAACAATGCCAATGCGCAGCAACCTAAATAGGCCGCTAAGCACGTTTTAAAATTAGTCTGCCAGTGGAAACACTCACTCAGCATTGTATTACTCTCAATCAAACCTGCACAATAACCACCGTGAGGTAATGAGCGAAATAGTAACAGATGCAAATCTAATAAGCACACCTTGATAATTTCATCACGGCCGTCGCCTTTGCCGTTTAAGTACATCTATCAGCTCATTACAACCAGTACAGGCAGAGGCTGCACTGTGTATCACTGCTGATGTATGATCTCAAAGCGTACTAATTAGCATTTGGTGATTTCACGGGGGTGGTCTGTTCACCGCTCATGCTTCATGTATTTTGATATGGTTACACACGGGCAACACCAAAATACAAGACTCATTAATTCACAGTTAGTTTCATTTTTGCTATTTGCACCCAACATTTCATATCTCTGTATGTCATTTTGCATCTTAACGGACTCTCAGGCAGAACTGAATCACACACCGTGCACAAATAAATCACTTTGCAGTCACACCTTCTGCTTTCTCTTTTCATTGTTACGGGCGGTTCTACAAATTACACTATACAAACACTGGGGGCGGCTTTGGCTCAGTTTGTAGAGCAGGCTGTCCACTAATCACAGAGTGCTGGCAGCTCAATCCCTGGCCTCTCCATGTGTCAAAGTGTCCTTGGGCAAGACACTGAACCCCAAATGTTTCTCTATGGCAGGAAAACACCTTGCACAGCAGATTCAATTGTGTGCGAATCCATAACTGAAAAAAAGAAAGAAGAAAAAGAACAACACACACACACACACACACACACACACACCGTAAAGCACTAAGTAGAATAGCTATAGGCCAAAAGATTCTATATCTACCACTGTATGCCAGCACAGCAGTCTGAGCTGGAAAGATTAGTGGAATTTCCCTCAGGCAACATATTTTGAACCGTGCATTAAAGCCACGGTTTCTAGCTTTTCTCTTTACTACCCTCTTCAGGTGCACTGTAGTGCTCAACTGTTATCAAAGCACAATGTGCTTGGTAGGGCTGCGCCATATCATGTCGTCCAGGATAATAGCTGCATCTCATATTGTGATATCATTGCCATAGCAACGCTTTGCATTTATGTTCCCTTGTGCAAAACAATGAGAGACTCTCATGTCTGAGAGTGAGAGGCGCGTGTAAGCCAATTTAGTACCTACAAGCTACCTCAGCAACCCTCAAACACAGCACTTTTTAAAATATGCAAGAAAATCTTTACTGCTAAAGGATGAAACAACAAGAGTGTTTTATCGTTTGAGGCCCAAAAAAACCCCCCCCAAAACAAAACAAAAACCCCACAACATCTAGTAAAACCAGACTGCAAAGCAAGAAATGCTAGAAGCTGTTCATGTAGAACTCAAACCCAAAGAAATGACTCCATCGAGCACCAAACTACAGGACTAATATTATCAGTACCAATACAGACATCGCAAATTTTCAACACATTTCAGTGACCATCAATTCACTCAATTACTCTCCACAATAAATAATTAACACAAAATAAGAAACATTTCAGCTTTTCGTGCATTTTGAAACTGTTTTTTTTTTTGGGTTGACATCATTGTTTAAATAATAATAATAATGCATACTTTGATCCCCGTGGGGAAATTACTGCCCGGGGAGCAGTGTGTAGGGACGGTACCTTGCTCAGGGGTATCGCAGGGTAGCCGTTCAGTGGATTCGAACCCCCGACCTTCCGATCATGGGGCGACCATGTTACCTACTGAGCTATCCCTGCCCCAAATGTGCTATAGGCTATAAATAAACTGGCTATAAATAAACTGAAACCAGGTATCGATATTATTATATTATAGTATCGATCCTATACCAATACCAACATAGGTATCAATACTATCGACATTTGGGTCGATGTGCCCACCTTTACTCCATATAACAGGAAGAGTAAATGGTGAATGGAAAGTACTGAGCTGAAAAAGCTCAACCCAAGCTACGAGACTGCAGGTAGAAAATATTTATCAGTAGGTTTAGTTATTGTCAAACTGAAATGTTGAGCAGCTATTTTATACATTTACTGAAATTTGGAAATATTGCTGCAGTCTCTAATTTAGGATAGAGTTCATCAATGACAGTAGGTCACTGGAACAAAAGGATAGAAACTTATAGTTATAAATAGGGATGGGTACCGGGTTCTGTCATAAACGGTAGTAACCAGACCGAAAAGCAGCGCACATTTCGGTGCTTTGTTTTTCCTGAGCTGTGACACACTTTAGATTCTAGCCAATCATTTTACGTTTCCGAGGATAGTAGGCGGGTCCAGGTACGTACGTTCTTTTCGAGCAGAGCTACAGATTAAAAATGCCCAAGGCGAAGCGGTCAAAAGTCTGGCACTTCACAGCAAAATATGCAAACTTAGCCGCCTGCAACAAGTGCTTTAAACTGATACTGTGATACTGTCAAAGGAGGAAACACCTTGAATCCGATGAAACACCTGGCGACGCATAGTGTTTTTTTATAAGCCGAGAAATGCGCCGTATTTGATAGCTTGCTGCGAGACCTCACACCGTGCACATCTACTGCGGGTGTGGTGCCTGTTATCGGACCCGGAGTTAGCAACATCCCCCAAAAACCCGAAGATTAGAGTCCTGGCCCCTAGCCCTGCCAGTGTAGCAGAAATGATGACGGATGATGATGATGGCAGCAGCAGCCGTTCTTCTCTGCGTGAGTAGCTTAATGTTGTTCGTGTATAATTTACGTTGAGTATGCTAACCACGTTATTACATTAATGCATGTAAGGTGAACTAGCAAACATCATCATAGCTACATGCGGCTGTCTTCTTGTTTGATGGCAGATACTCCCTTCACCCTGGCCAAAAAGCCTAAAACGACCAAAGAAAAAGTGGAAAATAGTTATACATGAGAGGTTTTTGGACAAAGTTTGTGTTTTTTCCATTGTTTAAGCACTGCTTCCAGCCAAGAGGGATGCCATATATTCCCCATAGCTGCAGAAAAGGCTAACATTGTTATCTTTTTACAAAAAACCAGCTGAACATGAGAGGTTTTTGGACCGATTTTGTGTTCTCCATTCTTTAAGCACCGGTTTGAGCACCGTTTAAGCACCGGCAGTTTCAAAAGTACCGGTTTGGCACCGGTATCGGATAAAACCTAAACGATACCCATCCCTAGTTATAAATGCTGCTGCCTTCAAGATGCAAGCATAAATAACACATATCAATATCAGACAGTACTTATAAGAACACACACACTCTTGATTTAATAGCAAAGCTTAATGTGAGCTTTATCTGAATTTTGCGACACACCTGCCACCTCTTAGGTGAGCAGAAGCTTGGCGGTCACCGCTTTTTGCCTTAGATCCTATATCTGATGGAGCAATCACCGTGCTCACTGTTTATCGAACAAAACAGGCATCTAATCATATCTCATTGCTTTTTTGACCCTGTCGAATCCTCTATGATTGACCATCAATACTGTCCTTATGACAGCATGAAGGCCATGTAGAGGCAGCTAATACAGCTCAGAGCGTTTCCATGGAGTCAAGGCTCCTGTTGGGAGGTAATTAGATGCCTGTTGTATCTCCACTGTGACACAACCCCCCTTCTCGCACCCCTTTATTCCATCGAAATCCCGTGTTTGTCCTCGCGCTCACTCTCTGGTGACAGAGCGGGCAGTTCTGAGTGACTCCACATGTGAACTCCATCTGCCACGAGCTGTCAACACGATCAGTCTCATCACCTCAGAGTCAGCGGCAGGGCTGCTGCGTCGCCAAAGGACATCCCAAGAGCTGTCAGGTACACAGGCCGTCATAATGTAATGTCCCTTTGTCAGTCGAGTACGTCCTGACTATGTAAGGTGTGGAAAAAACAAACATTCGAATTCTTGACACTACACCACTAGCAATGTGAAATGGGGGAGATTTGCAAACACTTAGCAAGAACATTGTGTGAGTGTTAGTCAAAGTAGCAGTGAAAATAACCGGCTGTGTTTCATCTTTCTACAGTGCCTGTTTTTTTGGACCATCATAACTCGTTTCATAATTTTTTGTATAATATGAACATAAACTTAGTAATACAATTAATTTAAATTCATATTGGCTTAAGATGAAAAAAGGTTAAAGAAAAGATTTTAACTGATTGATCATCCAGCCATCCATGCAAGTGCTACAGGAGCACGCAGCCAATCCCACTGTAAATAACTCAGCACCCATTTAATAAAAAATGAATACATGAAGAAGTCTGAGTATTTTATTACTGCTTAAGTATTGGCAGTCAGATGGAGCAGGTTTCTGTTTGCATTGCTCCATCACAGGACAGTAGTGGAATTCCATCATACCAGTATAGTACAGCACTTCACACAGGCACACACACAAATCCCCTTCCCCCACACAAACACAGCCATAAACCTTGCGGTGGTGATAAAGCTGTCATTGCTACCAGACTAACAGCGACTGCGTTTACCTCCCCATTGACCTGCTACCAGAGAAACCCTGCTTTTCCCTTTGCTGTCTCTCTCTACACCTATACACAGACCTCACTGTCTGAGAATTTGTCTCTTTCAGTCTCACATTAGACCAAACGATGCCCTCATTAGCAGCACACCTGTTATCCTCTGCAGGCTCGGCCTGAATTGGAGGGAACACAAGCTTTAATCTATGTAACCGGTGACTTCTGCCAGACCCCTGCTCCAGTGACTTATATCTCTACATCTCCCCCATGTAATGCACAGCAAGGGCAAGCTCTCAGTTCAATTAAAATAAATAAATAAATAAATAAATAAATAAATAAAAACACATTCTGACTGAGGGCAGCAGGCCTATATATGGGCAAAGCAGAGACAAGGTCAGCTGCATTGGTAAACCCACAGAGGAGATGGAACAAAGAGCTGAGTGGAGGCCCTGATCACAGAGAGCAAAGGCAAAGGGTGTAAATGATGCTGCGGGACTAAAAATCATAATGCACCCTTTATCCAAAATGGATGACATGCTAGACGGCAGAGAAGCAATGAACTGAAGCACTGGTTCAGCAAACATGGCACACAAACGCAAACAGTGCCAGTGAGGGTGAAAGTGAGGAAAACACGCTTCAGTGGGACTGAGTGATAAACAGAGGAAGGGCAAAGCAGAGCATGTGACAAAAGAGAGGAGACAGAGTCTGCTGGTGCCTCCTGAAAGTCCACACAGAGAAGGTATGGTCACAAAATCTCCCCCCTCACCCCCTAGATTATGGTGTTTCCCTCCTACTGGGGGACTAGGAGATGCAGTCTGGCTGCTGAGACTTGGATGAGAGACACATCAAAGTGTGGTGCTGAATTGCAAAACTGGCTCACCCACCTGACTGGTTAGTCGACAGAACCGGTTTTACTCTCATCCCCTTTTGCATTGAGTTGCTGAGAGACCGACAACAAACCCTTCTGGTTTGTACTTGGTTAGCTGTGCGAGCTGCTGCATCATCCCTTGGGTGTCAAGTCTACTTACCACCTACTGGATGCTCATTTTCCTTTCCCCTTTCATTCCAAGGAGAACAGAGTAAATGTCAACAGTGCCGCCACCACCACACCCGTTTACTCCCTCTCCTACACCCCTCCCTCCAAGGCACTTTTTAAGGGTGTATTTTGTCTGAGAATAATCAGCAGCAAGTTTACACAGTTAATAACTGCATGTTAACTAAACCCAGTCCATCAGCACACCGTGACATTTTTCACTTATGAGCGGATGCTGTCTTTGTTTCCAATACCACATTATCACCTGCCCGCACGCATTCTCGCTCATGAACGTGTCAAAGACAGAAGACGCAGTGACAGCGCTCTATTAAAATAGAAAAAGATAGAGCCGGATCCTTTCACGCCTTTAAACAGACGAGCACGCAGCTGACTCACGGCACACATCTGCGATGTTTCCATCGTAGTAAAGTGATGCAAGCGACGCTGCTGTACCTCTACAGCGATAAGGGATCGTGATGTCATCGCTGCCTCTAGTTGAACTTCTTATCATGACGACACAGTGTCCTCGTAGGCAATCTGTCCGATTACAACGCGCGCGCGGGCGCGCACACACACATATATACACACACACCTACCCGTACGCACACACGCTGGCGCGAGCGCAGGCTGTGGGCGTGAGCGCAATTTCAATATTTCAGAGTGATAATATTGTAATTGTTGCCACTCACCAGCACTACACTTTGATCCTCATCTTTGATCCGACTTGTATCCGATGTCAAATCGATATAAGCTCCGGTGCCGGTTATTCCCAAATTAATCAGGGTTTAGAAGCAGCTGGGCATCAGCTGGGAGAAGTGAAGCCGGACTCCAGAGGCACACCGCCTGGTTGCAGTTAAGTACAGTGTTTACAGTTGCTTGTTAAATGTCCCGCACAGGCTCGTACCGGTGTGCAGCGGACACAAACGCAAGGTTGGGCCGTTAAAAAGAGCGTCCCTGAAGGCGTGGCGACTGTCCTGTCCTGCGCCACGGAGACTCGGCGGACTGCACAGTTACATCCACACGTCCTCGGAGCGAGTGATCAGCCAGAGAGGAGAGTAACTCCTACTACTCACCGGTCAGGCAGCGTATAATAAGGCTTCCGTGTTCGACTCTTTCAAAATAAGATGATCCACGAGTACTGCGGGAATTCTCGAGAAGCCCGAATAATAAGAAGGGTTAAAAGCCACATGTTCATCGAGTACAATTGAAAAGTTAGTTAGCAATAATGATTCAGGGCGCGTTTAAAATGTCATTTAAGTCAAAGTTGAAAGTCAAACACAAAATAAAGGCTCTATGAGGATCCTGTATTTTGTGATGCTCTAGCCCCCCCCCCCCCCTAGCTTTGGCGCATATCAATCAATCAATCAATCAATCAATAAAATAAACATTGAATCATATCTAAAAAAGTCACTTTTGTAACAGCGTTGAACTTTATCTTGCCAGCGTTTCTCAACGTATTAAGCTTTTATTTTGAAAGCAGAAATAATTTCCGGTGGTTGTTTCTAGTAGGGACCTGGATACTGCCGTGGGCAAGCAGTGATATTCTCTCTCTGTCTTCTTGTCCATCCTCCGTCTCCACACACACACACACACACACACACACACACACACACACACACACACACACACACACACAGAGGTCTTTTCGGTTTCTGCTACTCATTCTCATACCAAAGCACAATAAATCGCAGCAGTGTTTCACCTATTTAAACACAATGCGAAAACCCCCAGACTTTCCAATTAAATTAATTGGGACGTATTCAGCAGGGTTGTGAAAATAACAATGTTTTCCTCTGGAGCTTTGAGTCCATGGCTATATTAATTTTACAACCAATATAAGAAGAACAAGAAAGTTAAACAAACTGTCAAAATTCCTTTAATAGTTGTCTGCATGAATCACGTTTTCCATCTCCAATCACAACCAATTTACAAGAAGCAAGGAGCACTTTTAATTTGTAATCCTGAGGCGTCTGTTTTACCACTGACAGCCTGAGTGATGCCCGCTAACCATGACCCCAGATTGAAAGGGTCACCTCTGAATGTGGAAATGAGGCTCTAACATTCAGAGTCGGGCTGTATTTCCATTAAAATCTGATTGACTTAATACCAGTATGTGAATTTAAAAACAACAATGGGATGTTCAAAACATCTTTATTGAGTGAAGATGAGATAAGATGTGAGGTCTTGCTTTTTTTTAAAAAAAAATTCTGGGTTCTTTTTTCTCCAAAGTTAAGCTGTATTGTATTGGAGGGGAGTAATTAATTTGAAGGGAAGTGTTGGAGAGAGGGAAGGGGAGAGATGGACAGAGTGGGAGATAATTAAGTGGATGAAATGCAGAGTGGTAAAGGTCCTTGTCGTGTCGTGAGGGGCTGTGTGCGAGATGCTGCCCCTGGAGCTTTGATGCCTGCTGCTGTGGCTTCTGGATGAAGGAAAAATTGGGTCTGACATTGCAGCAAAGGACAGAGATAAATCTCTCTCTCTGCTATATATACGCACACACAAATACGCGAAGCAGGTGCACAGGGTCTTGTTGTGAGAGGTGGGAATTAATCTGCACATGTGCATGCTATTTCACACGTCCACAGACATCTGTTTTTGTCATTTGTACAAGAGACTGCTCTGACCTTTATTTAGTCATCCATTCTATTGATTTCTGTAACATTTTGCTTACAATGCAACCGAGATTGAGAATGAAGGGCCATCACTCAAAAGAAGTCAGATGTGCCAGACATTTCAAATGTAGGACGACGCTGCAGATGACTAAAAAACACAACAGCAGCAGACCAAAGCTGGAACACATTATTCTATCTAACTATGAAAATGTACCATCACATTTGTTTCACCTTCCAAATCAGTGCAGAACACAAGCCTTTGTTTAAACCCTTTTACTGTCTGTAATGTGGCAAACTAATGGTTAGTTCACTGACCCAGCCTCCTGGGAAATGCCAGATTTTATGTGTACTTCGGTGTAGCCAGGCTGTCTGGATAGATGATAGTGAGCATACTGTTCATGATGTTCTCTTCTGTTCAGACAGACATTTAAAAGAGCTAGTAAAGGCTATATACATACATACATATATATATTTTCACAGTAGCTAGTGGTTGTTGTCAGAGAATGATTAGAGGCGGAACCAATGGCAGTGCAGTAGTTTGTATTGTTTCCTCACAGTAAGAAGGTCGTGGGTTTGAATCAAATGACCAGTTTGGGGCCTTTATTTGGAGTTTGGAGGCTCTCTCTGGTTTCCTGCCACAATCCAAAGACACGTATGTTGAGGTTAATTGGTAATTCTAAATTGGCTGTAGATAGGAATGGTTTTCTGTGATAGACTGGTGACTTGTCCATTCATGACAGCTTGGATAGGCTCCAGCACCCCCTGTGACCCTGAATTGGATAAGTGGAAGAAGATGGATGGATAGCCTAAGGTTTCATTTCAGCAAATGCACCTACTAGAAGACCTTTCACCTTCCAGTGTGCAAAATCGTCTTCTGTCTTAAGATTTTGGTACACTACTATGAGCTGTCTGTTAAGAGAGATGATACCATTTGTGTTTTAAATTTGGTTTTAGTTTTATTTACAGATCCAAGACCTAATTGTGTGCAAACAATGACATCACAACTGATAAAAATAATTGCTGAGCCGACTAAAATCACACCCAAACTAAGTGCTCCATACCTGACCTCATACCTTCACATAAAACCACAAGCACAAATGATTAAGCTTGTGGCATGTTTTTCCTTAGATGGAAGGGTGATTTCCCGCAGTGTGGCTGTGTGAGCATACGTTGGTGATACACACACACACACACACACACATGCAAACACAACAATAATCGAAGCAGCACGCAGGGACGGACTTGGAGACAAAAAAAACAAACATAGTTCAGATATGAGGCTAATTTGTTTAGGGGGATGTTTGTCACCTTTCCTGTTTCTCTATTACTCAACAGCTGCTAAACTCTTTGATTAGTTCCTGTCATGCATATATGTGTGTTTGTATGTTTGAGTCTGTGGCCTAAACGTGAATCTCTGATTCCAAGAAGCTTCTAGAATAGCAGAAGAAGACACAACTTTCAAAACTGTCACATCACCTCTGCTCCTCATTCTCCGCTTGCAGGCTTACGTTGCACAGTGAGGCTCAGTGACAGATGCTGATTGCATTTGAAACATTTCAAAGTTTGTGTGTTCTTTCTTTCTTTCTTTCTTTCTTTCTTTCTTTCTTTCTTTCTTTCTTTCTTTCTTTCTTTCTTTCTTTCTTTCTTTCTTTCTTTTGTAATCATTTGCCTGCAGTATATAACACCCCCGTTGCGCCTTCATCAGAAGCTGTTGCTTGGTGCCGTGAGAACAACATCCCAGAGAAGTGCTGCAAATAAACTCGACAGTCACAGATCAAATCTAGCGCTACAGTCAGTATATGTGTGAATGCTGTGTTCTCCATTACGATCTTCACAGCAACTGCAGCAGTCAGTCACTTTAGTACAATGACAAAGCCACTATTGAAATGTGGCTATGCTAATTCTTTTAATAGAACCAGTACATAGCACGAGCTGGTAGTGATGGAGGTGACCTTTTTTTTTTTTTTTAAATCCAGACAGCAAATAACTTAAAAGATATATCCTATCTTTTCTCTCTGCTCTCTGCTCTCAGCGTTATCTCTTCCCACCTCTCTCTGTGTCTCTCTAACGGCCCTGCTTCCTCGGCTCTCCTGCAGGGCCCAACATGCCTTGCCAGAAGCATACTCATTATTTATGCCACTGCAAATGTACCACAACAATGTAAAATTACTTTTACATCTGTTACGAGTGTATAATTCACTTCTAAAAGGAGGCTATTAGTTCTATTAAACAACCTTTTTTTTGGTCACATCATGCTGTGTCTGTAGTTAGACTAACTTATAATTACTGCAGATAGAATATTCTTATAAGATTCAAGGAAGAGCACGAGTGATAGAACACGAGGATGATGCAGGATTACATTACAGACTGCAATATTTCTTCTGTGCATGACAGGATGGACAGATTAGTAGCTGTCAGCGATAAGTGGGAGGAAAGCAAGAAAAGAGAGGAAACATTCAGGAGAGATGACAGGTACCTATAACCAAAAGCTAAAAAATATGGAATTTAAAGCGTTCACAGGACAGATTTGCTTCGGTGAGATTTGAGAGACCTTTCGCTGTCTGTCATTTTGTTTGTCCACTGTGAAGAATGTGGCCACAGTGTTGTCAGTGCCAGATCTGAGTCTGGTCTTCCTACCCTTGGCTGATCGCTCCTCATTTCAACAGGCGCCTCTCTGTCTCTCAATAGCTCAGTCTGTACCCATCCCATGTCCCCCTCAATTTCAGAAGAGGGGGATAAAGAGGATGAGGCGACAAAACAAGAGGGCTCTTTTGTGGCCGTTGAGGAGGAAAGAGATGGTTGTCTGACTCTCCCTGTCATAGGCCCCTTCTGGCAAAAATAATTGGAAAGTAATAAGAACTCAAACACAATAACAACACCCAATAGACCCACAAAATGGGTGTGGATGCTGATTTCTAGGTCAGACAAAGCGGGAGAGGAGAGATGATGTATGTCAGTAGGTTTGACTGAGGGTGGGAAGGGGGTGTCATGAGGTAGGTGGTTGGTGTGTACATAATATACTTGCAAAATGGCATAAACTGTGAGTCACCAGGAGCTCAGAGATCAGTGAAAATCCCTCACCATGCTAGTCTGGATTATGATTTATATCAGTGACGTGGAGTATTGTCGGGACTCTGTTCAGAAGGTTGTTCATGCAAGATGAGTAATCAACTTGTGGAGTAGGTTGAAAGGTTTGAGTCTGACTGACTCATTTTGAAACAAGATAAGTATAAAAGGATCTCACACATGTGATTTTCACAGCTATATACACTATATCAAGCAAAGAAGAAGTTATATTAAAGTTCAACTGTTTTTTAGATATTTTCTAAATATTTCTAGATAGAAAATACGAGTGGAGTACTACATTAGCATTAGGTTGTAACCTAGTTGGTTAATGCTCACAGCTTGCAACTGAGCCTATAAATGCTATATTTGATTCATTCTTCTGCTTTTCCCCCCTTTGTTTTTGTTTAGGAAAGGCTGTCTAAGAAAGCCCAAGCACTTCAGCATGCTGAGAAATCCAAGAACTGGCACGCCCTGTCATACACACCAACTGGTCGCTTAGTTAGGTAAACCTATTCAACTGCCTGTTACTGCAAATATCTGATCAGCCAATCCTATCAGATCAACTCGGTGCATTTAGGCATGTAGACATGGTCAGGATGACCTGCTGAAGTTCAAATTGAGCATCAGAATGAGGAAGAAAAGGGATTACATGTCTTTGAACGTGGCATGGTTCCAGTGCCAGACAGGCTGGTCTGGGTATGTCAGAAAAATCCTGGATTTCTCAATTTCTGTTACGACACTTGGTTAATAGGGTAGAAATTAACAATAAAAAACACGGGGATGGATCAGTAGTTCAGGCTTGTAGTAGAGGTGTTGTAATGGTACGGGGGATATTTTCTTGGCACTTTCTTGTGCCTCTTAGTACCAACTGAGCACTGTTCACCTCAGTATTGTGTCATCCCTTCATGACCATGGCGTACCAATCTTCTGATGGCTGCTTCCAGCGTGTCACAAATCTCAGATCATCTTAAACTGGTTTCACATGACAGTGAGCTTCTTGTACTCAAATGGCCTTCACAGTCCAATAGAGCACCTTTGGGGTGTGGTGGAACTGGAGATTCACATCATGGATGTGTAACCAACAAACCTGCAGCAACTGTATGATGCTCTCATGTCAACATTGACAGAAATCTTTGAGTAATGTTTTCAGCACCTTGTTGATTCTGTTCCATGCAGAATTAAGCTAGCTATGAAGGCAAGCTGCTTTAATTCTTTAGTCAACTTTAATCAACACTTTATCAGCAGTTTTGTTAAATGAAAGCTTAAATGAATGCTGATATATGACAAGAAGTTGACATCAAGGCACACATTGATAACACTTACCGAGTAAGGGTGAGCGAGCAGAAATTCAGATCTGTTACGCGAAGTGCGCAGAAAGACGTCATTTAAAGAGCAATCAAACTTAGTTTCTTAGTAAAAAATTGATGCTAAACCTTCTTCTCACTTCACAGTTTCTTGTAAATATGAATTTGATTTATTGCGTATCACTTCTTAATTTCGCATGTCTACATTTGAGAAACTGTCCCAATCAGCGGACTCTCTTCCAGTAAGGAGACACACTCAGTGCTTTACATGCGTAAAACACTTGTTTTTTTTAAATGTCATTTGTTTTTCAAGAGCACACCGTGGTGATTTTTTCTACTGCTTCTCTCAGATAGGCAGTGCAATAGGGGAATAACTCAACAGTAATTTAGAGAGCATTAATAGCACTGACTAAAGGTGTCTGTGGGTATGCTTCCAACGCTCAGAAATGCACACTTACATCAGGGGTAAATGGAAGGAGGCAAAAAAGACGGCACAAGAAAGAACAATTGCGGTAAATAAAAAAAATTACTTTATCAAAAGTGATTTTAGTTAGTCACTATAAAATCTTTAACCTTCAACAGAGCGAGTGTTTGTGGGGGTGTATGAGAAAGCTCTGTTATCTTTTCTCTTTCCTCACCTCAGACTGTGAAGAAAAACATCTATTCACATCATCTTCCCACACAGCACCAACCTCTGCTATTCCATCAAAGCGGAAATATAATTAATGACGTTATTGTCATGTATAGCTTGCACTTGGATGCCAATCGCACACACTGAGATGTCAGGCAGCATCATAATCCCCCTCATGTTGGCAGCACTGCTAGGGGTGAATGGGTCTGTTTGTGTTTAGCCTGCCCAGAGCAGAGCCCCTTCAGTGGGATAGAGGATCAGCCATTTTTTCTTGTGGCCCTGTGGCTCTGGGATCAGCAGGGTGCAAGGAATTACACGACCACATACAGGGAAATGTGCTGGCCGCTCAACGACATTCAGTTTCTATTTTTTCCTCTAGATATGTCAAGTAACTTAAATTGACAAAAACAAACCACTTTCCTTGAAAATACTTGTAAAATCAGGCGAAGTCTCCTGAAAACCATTCACATAAGGGGATCTTCAGGGTTGCTTTGTTCCTTAGTTGTAATCAAACAAGAGGAGGATTATTTGATGTTTCAGCTGATATCTGTGTTCCCAGTTAAAGACAAAGCCGTGCAAACATCAAAGATCCAAATTCAAGTTAGCTTCAATATTTAGCAAGGCTAAAAGGGATCGATGTGGAGTCTTGTTTGTCAAACAACTTCACAAATCTTTTCTGGGGTTTGTGGACACAGTGGATTTCAGGGCATCATTACAATTGCGTCAACGCGTTGCTCCGGTACGTTTGTGGCTGACGCTTTCCGACATGTGTCACGTCTTGTGTGTAAACCGATGCAGAAAGGATCGGTTGATGGAAGGTCATCGTGAAGCTCGAGGAATCCGAGTTGACAGCTTTGGTCCTGACATCACGTATCTGCCAGGGCTTCAGCACACACTGTACTTACTGTATGTCTCAGTGGCTTCAGATGTAAAAAAAAAAAAAAGAAAAGAAAAAAAGACCCATTCACAGTTATTTGATACAAACGTTTGCTTGCTGGTTTGCTTTATTAAAGAAAAGACCTGCAGCAGTTATGCAAATAAAAGAATTCTGACTAATACTTTGTGAGTAGGTAGCCATCTCTTTAGTTGACTGAATGATTTCAACGCTGATTGTGTAAAATAGAGATTAAAACGAATGTCAAACAGTTCATTTTAATCTCTGTGAACTTAAGTTTGACCTGGTTTTTGCCTGTGGAGTAATACTTCTGCTCTTCTTTCTGCTAGAAAAAAAGCACTCAAAGTATTTTCTTACTACAAGCCTCATTCACCATTCATACACGCACATTCATACGAGTCCTTTTATGTATGCTTAACCTAACATTTAAGGCCTTTACACAGATGATGGATGAAATTTGTGCGATAAAACATTTTTTCAGACTCACTTATTCATAATGTAGACATTCACACCATCTGGGGAATTTTGCAGGATGGATTTGCACCATTTGTTTCAGATCACACTTGATATTTCCTGTGTTTATCATGCAAATTAACATATCTGATCAATCTGACCATTGCATTTAATAATAATAATAATAATAATACATTTTATTTAAATAGCGCCTTTCAAAGCACCCAAGGACACTGTACAACAGATAAAAACTGGAAATATACACAATGATAAAAATAGAAGATAAAAGTTAAAACATACAGAAATTTAAGAATAGGCAATTTTAAACAGATGAGTTTTGAGGGTGGACTTAAAAAGAGAGAATGAACTAATATTTCTGAGGTCCGGGGGTAGTACCAATGCTAAAAACATGCACTGGTACTGAATATGCAATGATACAGACATAGGAAAATAATACTCGTTCGCCTCAGACGCACAGGTTGATTTACTCTGGGTCAATCGACTCTTTTGCTATTTCTCTGCCTCCTCAGATGTGGTCCCATCTCTGCTGACATTAGCTCAAACTGCCCCACTGACATCTTGAAATATGTCAGAAAGCGGCCGTGATACAGTTTCAGCACCTCGATCAAACCATGAAATTCTCCCTACTGCTCCCAGAATCTCTGTTTCTTCCTTTTCTTGTTTAGACACATCGGCTCCAAACATCATTACTTGATGTTGACCTCAATTGTTTTTTGTAGTGAGCATGAACTTTTGGCAAAATTGCAAAATTTTCGGTGTGTATATATGTTACAAAAAATGCCGTGTCTTTTTTTTTTTTTTTTTGCAAGGCACTGTAAAGGCCTCACACTCTGATGGAAGAACTGTGGAGACTCAATGTTTGGTATTTTGCCCAGGGATACTTCAACATACCTCCCGAGCCACAGCTTCTGACCTGCCTCATCTCTTATGCTCCAAAGTTATGAGTGATGATTAAATTGAAAAAAAAAAAACTTGGCACAGACACAGAACATCTATTTGTTGATAATTTAACATGAATATTAATATACAGTCATGACAGCAGCTTTTACCCCACCCCTTAAAATGATTTTTGATTCAAGAAGATGGTGAAGTTGACTTTGCATCACTTGTGTGATGAAAACAAAAAACAGAAACACCATTTATTATCTACCGTTCACTTTAGAGGTCACGTGCTACTGCAATAACGTGCACGTCTGAGCCATGTGATCAGAGCCGTTGTCCTTAGTGTGGTTAGCAGACCTTTCAGAGTTCATTCCTGCTACTGGAAACGCTGACGTGACTTCATGATTGAATACAGTAAATGTTCTCAAATGTCAATCATGGCAGCTTCATCAGCAGGTGGTGTTTACAGTTGTTGCATATTTTTTTTGTCAAAATTTCTACTCAGTTTTTCAACTGCAATTGAATCGAGTGCGACAAGTAAGCACTTAATAAGCAAGCAGTGATCTTACATTCTGCAACGTTCATATTTATTTATATTGTGCTTTACATACGGAATTAAATGATTACCATGTTTCACCATGACTGTCACTGCCAAGTTAAAAACCCCTTAAAAAGTGGCAGTAATTTTGGTTTTTAGGGAAACTGAGACCATATATGATGTGTGTTCAATAATTAAGGCATAAATGTTTGTAGACAAATGAGTGTGAACCAGCAAAAACCAAAAATCTCTTATCCACATTGCTCTCTATGTCAGTGACACTTTAACTCTTGTCCTCTTCAGTCAGAGGCAGCACATGAGGCTATCAGGATGTAATGAAACTTTTAAGCTGAATGTTGTTCAGGTTGGCCAAGTTAGGTCAACCCAGCGTCCATAAACTTTCAATATTTAAATTGAAAATTTCCCAGTTAAAGGCTTATATGTGCTGTCCAAAATCCTGGATGTTAGAGCCAATGATTACAACAAGCGGCTGTGGATCTGGAAGTCGAGGAGGTCGTCCACTTATCTGAAGGTGGGTGGTTTAATGTGTGGCTCAGTCTGCATGTTGAAGTGTCCTTGGCTGTTAGTATGACAGTGAAAGTGCTGAATGGTTGAATGAGGCTTGTAGTACGACAGTTCGCTTTGAGTAGCTGATAAGACTACAGAGTAAATTTAAAACCAATTTACATAACAAGGGCCAAAATGTAAAAGAAACTTACTTAGAAAAACAGGAACTTCATTCTGCTGGAGGGGACAGAGGTGAGCTCGAATAGATTTGAAACTATTTGGATCCTGCATTTGGATTTATTGAATTTGGATTTCAAATTAAAAGAATGAATATTGGCTGTAATATTTAATACATTTTTGTTGCATGTTCAGGAGCATCTGTGGTTCAGTTTGGTTGATACTGGATGGTAAATATGGATCAAGATTAAAAAGAAATGAAATTGTTTTGGGATAAATTTTCACAAAAAGTGTCAATAATAATAATACTTATATTTTTTTCATTATAAAAACTTTACAAAATGTTATTTTTCACCAAACAGGGCATGAATGGATTCCACATAAAAACATCCCCATCGTCACTTTCATCTACAAACCTCTCCAAAAACTCAGCAGTACAGGTCCTCGTCTATACTTTACTATTTTAGGCTTTTATGCCATATTTTCTTCCTAAAACCCCAAGAAAATAGAGGACTGATCTGTGTCTGTCTGATACTACTATGATGCTTTTAATCTGGCTTCATGTAGGTGCTAGGAACTGCTATATTCATTTGATGCAGGAGCTTTTACTTCGACAATCACGAGTAAAACTGATCATTTTGATGTGGAAACTATTCATCTCTGACCTGCTTTTGAAAAAATTAGATGAAAGGAGCAGTGAAGCTATTTCCGTCTCGAACTTGGGCGCTGTTGAGTCTTAAAATGATTGACAACCATGCCACTGGATGGGTCTGAACAATATCGCAGAAGCAACAGAGAGTGAGGCCACATTTTCGTTCTATATGGTGCATTTAACAGTTGCCATTAAACAGGTGCGTCGGGGCTAAAAGGGCGAGACTATAAATTAGAGGAAAAAAGTATAACAGCTTACATTAACTTGCTTTCTTTTTTTATCATGCTCTCCTTATGAACTCCTCTCTCTTTATTGATCGTCTCTCCATCCTCTCACTTCACAACCAGATGCTCCAGGAGGCCGAGTGATTGACAGGCCTGTGTTCTGCTCCTGCTGGATAATACCCTTCCCACCTCTCTCGTTGCCTGGGTGACAGATGGGTTTTCTCTGCTGTAACACTCGGTTTCCATCTCTGTCACCTCAGATTGGTGAGCGTGCGAGAGAGAGAAAGGAACGGTGGTTGAGTCCTAGTCAATCCTACACTTCCCATGACAAATGACAGCGGCACAGACAAACAGTGCACGGTGAGTCGTTTGTGTTTCTAACTGTGACATTGCCTCATAGTCTCTCACACCAATCTTGCACACTGTTCTCTCTCTGGAATGGGAGCTGACATTAAAAGCAGACTGTGCCTGTCTGTGATTCACAGTGAAGATATTTCTCTGCTCTCCCTCGGATGATGCTTAAACATAGAGCTTTGGCCTCCTGTGCCGGCAGAGGTGGGAGTCTTTGATTCAAAACCAACTGGAACGGGTCAAAAAAACAGCCTGGAGGCAGCTGCTTCCTCAGCTAAAGTAGCTCTCGTTTTGCTTCTCTCTGTCTCTCCCCTTCCTCCCCCCCCCCGTTTTTCCTTTTGTCACTTAGCATCATCTCTAACAACGTTGCTATTAGCACAGCTCATCATTCACGCTGGCAGTGCCCGTGGCACAATTGGGCCAGTGCCAAGTGAAATAGATGACATCATCCATTGTGCTTGTGCACTAGTCCAGTCAGGCTTTGAGGCACCAGTATGAAGCTTTGGACTTGATTAGCGTTGAGACCATGACATCACCCTTCAGTCAGTTTCCCTATGGAGGCGCTGACATCATCCATCTGAGTCAATTATTACGATCGCAGGTGTCTAATAATCTGTTTAGAGCCTCACTAGTAATGATTACAGGTCCCAGATCATTCCTGAATCAATGTGGAAATCTATCATCTAAAACCAGGTGTGAAGAATAACTCATATGTAGACTGTCTGTGCGCCTGCTTGTTGAGTTAATAAACAAGCACACCTGCTGCTGCTGTTGTTGCTTCTACCATATATTCTGATTCGACCCTACCCAAGGCAATCCTTGTGCTTTTTCCTGATCCTGTATTATTCAAAAACATGGTCTTCCTATCAGCTTATTTCATTGGCAGGAGTGGAAACTCATCTTAGCCCTGAATGAATATTTCTTCCTGTGAAGCTCTTTTTTCTGTTACACGTCTGCAGAAAACAAGAGCAGCCTTAAAAGTAAATAAATATAAAAAAATCTACAACCCATTACAGGTTGTATATGCTTTTGATCTCTGAAGCGTGTTGGCAGTCTGAAAACAAACAGAAGAAAAAATGAAAATCTGGGGAAACACTCATAAGATTCCCTGACAGAAGGAGGTAAGTTCCCATGGGGAGCTAAGATAGCGAAACACAACTGAAGAACTGATGACAGGTATTACTGGAACGTGCGAGCATTTATGTGCACGATGACAAACGTGCTCGCACATGGTTGGAGAAAACACATCGGCTTGTTTATGTCAGGTTACACCTCGAAAAGAGTGATGAACCTATATTTGATTGGGTGGATGCCAATGAGATAAAACTCCAAACATTTTCATTTGCTGTAACATTTCCTTTTTGGGTCGTCTTTTTCAAAAATGTTCCCATATTGTAATTACAGATTCCTACCTGGAATCCCGTTTCTTAAACTTTAGGTCCTTTTTTCCTCTAAGTTTTGTGTTGGTGTTCGAAGGTAAGTATATTATCTCCCTGTTAGGAGCCAGACATGCGAGAGAAGAAGCAGATAAGGGAACATGGTGAGACGCTGAGCTGTCTTGGAGTGATAATTAAGGAAGAACCAGGTGGACAAGTGTGACTGTCGAATTAGTCATAAGGGGCTCGACACACACACACACACACACACACACACACACACACACACACACACACACACACACACACACACACACACACCTTGGTATGCACACACACACAGGCACATGACCACACAAAGATACACGCCAGCACTCTGTCACATCTCAGAGCAGTCTTCACACATTTTGTTCAGCAGGTATGTGACATGTTTAATTACGGGTGGATAATGAACATCATGTCAAACGCTCAAACATGGAAGGCTGTATTACAGCTTCAGGAGGAACGCTTCACAGAAGATTCTCCATGCAGCAGTGATGGCTACAGAAATTGCATAAGAGCTGGAAGCACACACAATGTCTTCTAAATACAACAGTTGACTACCACGAGCCTGGTATGAACTAGAAATCATTTCAGTAATATTTCATAATACAGTTTGCAGATTATGGTTTTATTTCCCAACGTTCATGGAATGAATGTTTTATAAATTTAGGATGTAATTAATGAAGGGTAGATACAGGGGAATAATGGGAGTAAAATTTGGCAATTTTAAAGTAAATTAGAAACTACACCAACACCAGACCCTTTTTCAGATACACCTTGCTAATACCAGGTGAGATCTGTGTTTGCTTTCAGAACAGCTTGGCATAGATTCAACAAGGTGCTGGAAACATTCCTCAGAGATTTTGATCCGTATTGACATAACAGCATCACACGATTCTGTAGATTTGTCGGCTGCACACTCATAATGCTCTCCTGTTTCACCACATCCCAAAGCTGCTCTAGTGCAGTGGTCCCCAGGGCCACGGACCAGTACCGGTCCGTGAGTCGTTTGGTACTGGGCCGCAAGAGTTGAGGCTTGGGTGTGAAATGTATGGTTTTCAGAGTTTTTACAGTTAACTTGGTTTCCCTGCGTCTTTTCCCGTGTTATAGTTGTGTCTTATTTTGAAAGAAATATTTACGCATTACCATGGTGACCAGAGAGCATTAAGGGGAAGAGAGGAGCACGTTATTCTCAGTGTTGTTGGCGCATTTCAGAAGGACGCTACTAATAAAGTTACACAATGACACAGTGAATTCTCGTTTATTATTATATTTACAAAATACCACAGTTTTTCTCTTGGTCGTATAATTTTATTTTGTTGTATTTATTCGCGACACCTTAAAGGCCGGTCCGTGAAAATATTGTCTGACATTAAACCGGTCTGTGATGCACCACTGTTCTAGCGGACTGAGATCTGGTGACTGTGGAGGCCCTTTGAGTAAAGTGAACTCGCTGTCATGCTCAATTAATCAGTTTGAGATGATTTGAGCTGTGCGACAATACAATGCAATATTTTTCAAATCTTCGTTGTCCAGTTTTGGTGAGCCTGTGTGAATTGTAGCCTTAGTTTCCTGTTTTTAGTTGACAGGGATGGCACTAGGTGTGGTCTTCTGCTGCTGTAGCTCATCTTCAAGCTTCAAGGTTCAAGAAGAGATGCTCTTCTGCGTACCTTGTTTGTAATGAATGGCTATTTGAGTTACTGTTACCTTCCTATCATCTTAACACGATCTGTCCATTCTTCTCTGACCTATCCAGCAAGGGGTTTTCACCCAATGAATTACAGTTCAGTGGAAATTTCCTATTTTCTAGTAAACCCAAGAGATGGCTGTGTGTGGGAAAATCCCAATAGATCAGCAGTTTCTAAAATAATCAGGCAGCCCATCTGGCACTAACACGCCATATTTAAAGTCACTTACCCATGCCTTTTGTACCCATGCTTATGCTCAGTTTGAACTTTATCAGGTCATCTTGATCATGCCTACATGCCAGTAAGCAGTGTGTACATCAGTAATTCTGACAGCATGAGTATCAATGAAGGGAAAAAAGACCTCAGAGGGTGCTGTGAAAATGCAACAGCAGTACAGTGTCAAATCAAAAGTGTGTGCATACAGATCACACAGGATCGAAAGAGAAATGTGGCCTGACAGTAAAAATCAAAATGCTTTTGTTTTCATGAAGAAAATATAAGAAATGTGCATGTCCATACTTGCAAAGAGGCATTGCATTAAAGCCACCCCCTCTGAGCCATAGTTATGATAACCACGCGTGACATGTATGGCTTCACATCACCAGAGTTGATAGAATGCTATCCAAAACTGCACGAAGTCAGTGTGTGAGCAGTGCTTCAAGTCATAACAGCTACTTTGAACTGTCAGGGCAGTGAGTGGGTGTATGACTCTGATAGTCAATTTATGCTGGATAATGCAAAGATAGGAGCTGATAAATTATGACTCACAGACAGTCTGAGTTAGAATTATTTTGCGTACACGTCTGTAATATGTGCAGTGTGTCACCTTGCCCCCTGCATGTGCTGCGGCAGTTTGTTATTCCTCATGGAGACTCACAGGATTTATCAAGGTGCGCTTTTTTTAACCAGCTGACATAACAAACTCCCTTCAACCCTCACCAAACACAAACTCAGAGCCACATGATGTGAGCTGCAGTTGTCATCGCTGGTGTCTGCTGCTATTCGAGTGAATCCCACCCTGACAGAAACATCACTTTCTGTATTTTTTTTCTAAAGAAGGCTATTCTTTCTTTGCTCGATCACTTTCTTTCACTCCATCCTTTGTGTTACTCTGCGCCCACTCTTTTTCCCCAGATCTTGGAGAAACTAGTCGCCATTGAGGCCCACAGTGCGTAAATGCCACATATCCTGGGGAATTAATAAAAAACCCTGTCTGTTTGTGAAAGAGAGAGTGAGTTAGGGAAAGAAAGCAAAAGGAGGAAAAAAAGGACAGAAGCGAGTGAGAATGGTGGCGAGATTGATAGGATGCGTGAAGAAGCATCTCGTCTCATTATGTGTGAAAATGAACCCACGTGGTCGCTTCTCCTTCTCCGTAATTACCAAGACGCTGCTCTGTCATTAGCGGGATTAAAATAAACTTAGCAGCACACACCACAAAACAACCGCAATGACACTCACGCACACACAAAGACATATGTCGAAGCAGTTTTCTAGCTTTTAACTTCCTTCGCTTTAAACAGCTGAAACGGATGCTTTTCAGATTGCATCAAATAAACCACGTCGGTGATCCCATCTTTCAGAACCTGAAACCTATTTCCTACCTGTGAGGAAAGCTATTTACGCTATCAGCCCTCCTTTCAGCCTTATAACTGCTCCATCACATAATCATGTATGCATTTGCCAGAATCTCATCTGGTGATGCCTTCTGTGATGCAGGGAATTTATTATCAGGCTGGTTTGTTTTTGATAGTCCTTCCACAGGCCCTCTATTGGGTTTCCTAGCAACAGGTCTGTGTAAGGGCTGGTGCAAAGAGGGGGATAGCAGTGTCCCCATCCTGATTACCCTCTAATTACTTTAATGGAAGCTAGGCTCTCTGGATATGTACCCCCACCTGCTCACAGTCTCTTCTTAGACATTCATACATTGGCAGCTATCAAAGCAGCTGCTTAGCCACTGTGTATTTCCTCCTACTTTAATGCTGCGGGGGCCACTTAAGCTGTTTTAAAAAAAATAAGGTTAGGCAGCGAATTTGCTCATTGGCGGATCGGTTCTCCTTTAAGACAAGCCCTTGTAGCAGCGTCTTAGTTGTGAGCATGTTAACATGCTGAGATTAACATTTAGCTGAAAGTGCCGCTGTGTATCAGCCTCACAAGGCCAGCAGCACAGCTGTACACCGCTTTGTCTTGTTCCTCTGCAGACGAGCGGCGAACTGCTGTCACATCCTCCTGTAAGAAACACACAAGCATTGTTGTAAAAGCAGATGCAGCACACACATTTATATGCACGCACACTTCACATACAATTTACTGTCACCCAGTTGTTACTCATCTGACTTGTGCCATCGTTAGAGTACCCATGGTTACCGTGAGTCTAAGTGTGCATGAGAAGTAAGAAAAGGAGAAATAAGCTGAGCAGGAAAGAAGAAGAAGAAGTGGAAGATGCTAAGGTGGGGGGGATGACGAGGAGCTGAGGAGGATGAAAAAAGTAAGATATTTTGCCTGCTGCAAAGAGTTTCCCTGAAGAAACAGAAGCTGTCTTTCCCAACTCATAATGTGGGCACGGATGTGTGTCTTTGCATGTGTGTTGGTACAAAAGGACCCCACCCGATATCGTGTGGGTGTATTTGTTGAACATGCTGGAACAACTTGTACAGTGATAAAAGACGTTGCTTTAGGGTAAATACAGAATTCACCTCAGCACGTCACACTCTTATCATTCACGGCTGTGATATGATTCATATTAAAGGGAAATCCATATGCGCTAAAAGCACCGTGGCCATCCCCCAACAGTGATGAAGTTAATCTTGTTCATTTTGATTGGGCTATTAACATAGTTTGTCATTTAATAAGCTGGACCCAGTGATTATGTAGATTGCAGATGAGCTGCAGCAGATATGTAACAATATTACTCCATAGCTTTATTTAGAACATATTTCTGCAGTTATTTCTTATGCAGCACAAACATGGTCGCTACTGAAATGCCCACATCCTCGGGCCACAGTTTGAAATGCAAATTAACAAAAGTCAAGAAAAGAAAATTCTACTACAAAAGTAAATGCTTGAGATTTGTGCCAGCTCAGTCATTTGTTTGTGTCATTTCCGCTCAGCTTCCAGCTAAGGCCCACATGCCTGCAGAGACCGGCGCAGTTACTATGGTGAAGAGCTGTGAAATTGTGTTTACCAATCTTGCGTTGCATTTCCTCTCACTCCTTTCTCATTTCGCTGTGATTTAGTTCAAGCATTCTCATTCACTTTCCTCAGTAATATTCTCTATCAGTGAAACAGCATTTGCAAACTGTGCATTGCAGTTCCTCTCACTCCCTTCTCATTATGAGATGATGTAGTTAGAGCATCTACATTTGCTTACCTTAAAAACAGTCTAAAAACTGAGGACTACAAAAGGTCTTTAACAAACCTATCAAACTACTCTGAAGTGTAGCAGTGACAGCATCTATCTTCACGGTAAGCGCTGCTGCAGAATTAGACAGAGGCCACTGGTGAGTCAGAGCGTGTAGGCCCAGGGAAGGCTGGATGAACAGAAAGGGGAATCTATGTATAGACAGCGTCTTTGCAGCCAGCTGAAGATGGTGACAGCTTCAATACATGGCTGATTACATAACAACATAGCTGTCATACTTCTATGGAAAAACATATATGTGTGGATGAAGCACAAAGGGTTATACTCCTCATCTCGGAGATTTGTTTTCGTGCCCAACGTGTCACTAAACAATGAGTCTTTGAAGATGTCGTGCCCACTACTACCCGCACGCCCACACCAATCAGTCAGGGCAGCTTATCCAAAACACTATTCAAACCCACTCATCCTGGCAGGAGTATGGCTGTGTTATTGGGGGAGAGGGTGATAAGAGTGGATTTGCTTTCTGTGCATGATGTAAGGTTGCTTCTTTAAATACTCCCCTGTGTTCCCGCACGTGTGCTTCTCTGTACATGTGATTTTAAGGTGCCACAGAATATGCGACCGAATGTGCACACCTTCCCGTAAATTTGGGTGCTCTCTCATTTTTAGCCTCCAGCTTTGTCACCGGTGCTGTGCGTCTCCGTGTGTACTCCCAGAGCGCAGAGAGCCTGCGTTAGAAGTAAGGTGTCAAATTCTCAGCAAATGCTCCCGCCTCGGTTTTCTGACGATTGTTCACCACTTCCACAGCTAACTGGGAGCCAAACTGTTTTTGCGGTGTTCTCTGCAGCGGCTGCTCGTTTTGATTTGAGGCTCAGAAAGACAGGGCTGGGGGGATTACTAGCAGAAAATGTGTGTGTGCGTGAACTTGCATGAGCATGTGCGTGCACAGACTCTCATAGTGTGAAGTATTCTCTTGCTTTCGTTAATGAGTCAGCAGATTTCTGCCTTGTGAAACATCCCTCGGGTTAAAAAAGTGAAGGAAGCGTAGGGAAAGGGCATCTCCCTATTTGACATTCCAATTATTGCATAACTGCCTAATCTCCTGTTCTGTGTCATTCCTGTTTTAATGGGGATTAAACTCTACTGGGAATGGGGGAAACATTTTATCTTTCACTGCCTATTGATACACACACGAGCACCAAGTCACACACCAACGCAGCTGCAGCAAAGGTGCTTCTCTTCTAGAAAAATGACATAAAAACCATAAAATGTAAACATTTATTGTCTTTTGGCAAGAGGCCGAAAGAAACATGGCATTAGTTCCACCTCGCATGTGCCCAGATGGCCTATATGAATCTTTGCCAAGGCCCTGGGCTGCATTTACAAAGGAGCTTAGAGTACTGACACAATCAGTCTAATTAGAATTCCAATGCTATTACATTTCAGTTACAAGACGGATTATTGAGGACGATGATACAAAATGTTGCAGCATGACATTTAAGGTAAGAACTGCATTGGAAATGTTTAAGAATCATTTGCAGCATTTGCCATAAGGCTGCATTACATTTGTCTACAGAACTGTCGAAAAGTCTTGAGGCACCACTCATCTCTTTATATTTTGCTTCAAAGGAGTCTGACCTTGTTGCCATTTTTTAAGTGGTCTTGAGTAGAGATGGACCGATCCGATATTACGTATCGGTATCGGTCCGATACTGACCTAAATTACTGGATCGGATATCGGAGAAAAATAAAAAATGTAATCCGATCCATTAAATATCACGAAAGCACCTCACAAAACTTGCAACACGCCGTAACTCACCTCAGAACGTTAGCACGTCGGAGCAGTATGCATCACGTGATAGAGCGGCTGTGGCATGCGGGACCTGTCGGTGGTCTGGATAGCATGTGGAGCTTCGCTAGCAACCCGGCATTTCATCTCCGACAAAGTTATCCCGAGAGAAGTAAAGCAAGTGTGTAAGTCCATCTCTGAATGTTTGTAAAGCATTCCTGCGTTAAGCTTAACAAGCGATATATGGAGCGACTGCCTCTTCTTGTTGCTACTTCAATCATGAAACTGCTTAACGATCAGCTGATCGGCTTTTCTGTTGCGAGTCCGTGTCTCTAGTTTGCTTTTGGCCCACTTTGCACCAGAAAGAGGAAACCAGCGGCTGAACAACAGCAGCACGTTTAAGCTTGATCAGCTGTTGTTAGAATTTATTTAATATTAATTTCTACTCCAGGATCTTTTTCTACAGCTGACGCTGGTAACTGTGCAGGGGCGGATCTAGCAAAGTTTAGCCAGGAGGGCTGATAGGGCATTAACAGGGAAAAGGGGCACAAAGACATACTTTTCTTTATTCTCATTTAAAATGTCTAGCTTTTAATAAATAATTATCTGAATCTTACACCCAAAGTTTTAATTTGATGTAAAAGGAATAGAAGTCCATTACTGTATATAGTAACTATTAAGTTACTTCCTTTGGGAAGGTACCATCTGTGCAGTCTGCAATTTTGTTGAAGAAAGATGTTGAATCTATTTAATATTTCTTGAAAAATAATTGATTTCTGTGCATTTTTTTTCACACTGCATCAAATTAAGGTTGATTACGTCGATTAAGCATCATGAGGTGGAGCGTGAGGGGTGGTTCCCTATTTTTTATTTATTTATTTTTGTTGCTAGGAGTTGGAACCCTATTAGTTAGGTTGCTTAATATTTATGCTAAGTACTCTTTAAAATACCAGAATAGGGAGGATGGTGTAGGTTTAAGTTTATTAGATTGATCAGTATTGCTGAACTATGAAATATTTTTTTTTGCATACAGGTATAACAGAATAGCTTTAGTGTAGTTGTTGTTTTAAACTTGAGTATGAACTTATACAAAATTCAGCAAGATATTTAAAAAAAAAACAGTTTTGTTGATTAAAAAACACTATATCGGATTCATATCGGTATCGGCAGATATCCAAATTTATGATATCGGTATCGGTATCGGACATAAAAAAGTGGTATTGTGCCATCTCTAGTCTTGAGCAAAGGTTCTCCAGATTTTCTGACAGCCTTTCAAAATTTCACTGTCTGTGAGAGATATTTTTTAAAGGAATTGTTTTTTCACTTAATCCGGTCTTTAAGTTTGACGTCATTAAGCGTGTCTGGGCACAAACTTTACTGCAGGTCTGTCACGGTTCTGGGTCCGTTGGACCCAGTATTTTGAGTTTATTATGTTTTGGTTTATTTCTGCTTCATGGATTGTTTTCTTCTCGTAGTGATGATGATGATTATTATTAGTTTCTTGTTTCTGTTTATCCGTGCTTAAGGATTTGTTCTCAGTTATATCTGACGTTTAGTTTAGTTCAGATTCCATGTGTTATTCTGTTTGTCTCTCAGTGTAAAGTCTGCATGCTTGTTTAGTAATTCATGTTTCCTGTTTTATTGTGAAAGTCTTTGTCTTATGTTAGTGTGTGCAGCTTAGCTCCCCCGTCTCGTTAGCCCTGATCTCTCCCAGCTGTGTCTCCCTCCTGTTGCCGATTCCCCCGTTACTACCCTGTGTATATAAGCCCTGTGTTTTCCCATGCTCAGTGTCGCGTCGTACCATCAGTTTTTGCCTGTGTGTTCTTGGTCTCAGTGTTCCGTCCTCACTTTATGTTTGTTTTCCTGCCAGCAATAAAGCTGAGGTTTTTTGAGTTACATTCCATTTTCCGAGTCCTGCATTTGGATCCTCATCTCTGCCTGCCCGCACACAGAGCCTTGACAGAACGACGCGACCAGTAATGGATCCAGCGGACTCACCGTGGAAGCGCAGCTCCCGTTTTGACGGGACTCGGCCAGCGCTTGGAGGGCCTCCGTGCTGCCGTTCCTCGCTGGCAGCCTACCCTTCGCCCCACTCGTCTGCTTCCTCCCCGCGGACGCCCAGGTCTCGCAGAAAACGCTCCAGCCGGTCCCGGGAGGATTACTACGAGGCTGCAAGCAATCAGCTCACGCCTGCACAAGCCTTTTACAAGATGTTAGGGATTATTATCGTGCCACCTGACTCACCCAGCATTTCCACATCATAGCAGGAGCAGCCACAGCAGAGTCCTCCCTCGTCACATTCCGCCAACGCCGCTCCCTCTTCAACAGGGAGGCAGCGAACACGCAGCCAGCACTCACAGCTCCAGCAGGAGCCTGGGATTCAGCTCAAACAACCGCCTAGGGTGAGTGACAGAGTCTCCCTTCATTCGCCTTTTTTGTCAAGGGATAGACAGACTGTTTCCCCCAAAGCTGCGAACGCCAGCTACATGAACACTACAGCTCGTGTTTCTCCGGTTCGGGAAAATAAGAGTTTTCGTTTTAAGAATGACTATTTTCCCATTGGTTCAGAAGACTGTGCGCCTGATGTTTTTTCAGATCCAGGAGTTAAGACTGTTCCGTCTGGATCTGTTTATTCTGGAGCTATGTTTATTCAGTTAGCCGCCCGGCCTCAAGCTCAGTTAGCCGCCCGGCCTCAAGCTCAGTTAGCCGCCCGGCCTCAAGCTCAGTTAGCCGCCCGGCCTCAAGCTCAGTTAGCCGCCCGGCCTCAAGCTCAGTTAGCCGCCCGGCCTCAAGCTCAGTCTCCAATTCCACCACCGTCGTCATCCCAACCATTGTTTCAGTCACCCTCAGTTCAGCCTCCTGTTCAGCAGCCACTAGCCCTGCACCCTGTGTCACTTGCTACCCCGGTACAACAAGCTCAGTCAAATCAATCTAAAAGGAACTGTGTTTCATCAGTTTGTTCTAAGCAGAGCAACAAACCTCATGATAATGTAATCATTCCTAAAAAGCTGGCCAGTTCAGAGACTGTGACGCGCTCCAGGGCCTCCCCAGAGGCTGAGTTTCAGCCCTCAGCCTACTCTGGACCCCTGGAGGCTAGGAACCCAGCTGAGGACTGCACCCGGCTGTCACTGCCTGAGCAGAGTCAATGCTCTGGGCGGCTGAAGTCTGCTATGTGTTTGCCAGAGGCCCGTGCGCCTGCTGGTCCTGTTGCGTCCCTGCCAGAGGCCCGTGCGCCTGCTGGTCCTGTTGCGTCCCTGCCAGAGGCCCGTGCGCCTGCTGGTCCTGTTGCGTCCCTGCCAGAGGCCCGTGCGCCTGCTGGTCCTGTTGCGTCCCTGCCAGAGGCCCGTGCGCCTGCTGGTTCTGTTGCGTCCCTGCCAGAGGTCTCCGCACCTGCTGGTTCTGTTCTGTGTGTGCCAGGGGCTCCAGTGCCCACTGGTTCTGAGACTGTTTTTGCTGGGGGGCCCGAGGAGCCCGTCCAGCGTCCTGCCTCGTCAGCTGGGGGGCCCGAGGAGCCCGTCCAGCCTTCTGCCTCGTCAGCTGGGGGGCCCGAGGAGCCCGTCCAGCCATCAGCTGCAGTCTCATCGCCAGCTGCAGTCTCATCGCCAGCTGCAGTCTCATCGCCAGCTGCAGTCTCATCGCCAGCTGCAGTCTCATCGTCCTCGCCTGCTGCAGCTTCATCGTCCTCGCCTGCTGCGGCCTCAGAGTCTTCGGCCTCGCCTGGTCCAGCGTCTGCTTCGGCCTCATCCGCCTCGCCTGGTCCAGCGTCTGCTTCGGCCTCATCCGCCTCGCCTGGTCCAGCGTCTGCTTCGGCTTCATCCGCCTCGCCTGGTCCAGCGTCTGCTTCGGCTTCATCCGCCTCGCCTGGTCCAGCGTCTGCTTCGGCTTCATCCGCCTCGCCTGGTCCAGCGTCTGCTTCGGCTTCATCCGCCTCGCCTGGTCCAGCCACTGCTTCATCCTCGTCTGGTCCAGCCACTGCTTCATCATCAGCGTCGCCTGGTCCAGCCTCTGCGTCCTCATCAGCGTCGCCTGGTCCAGCCTCCGCTTCAGCGTCCGCCTCGCCTGGTCCAGCCTCCGCTTCAGCGTCCGCCTCGTCTGGTCCAGCCTCCGCTTCACCTGGGGCTGCAGGGGCCACGCAGCCTTCAGGTCCCCTACTACCACCTCCACATCGTCGGTCATCTGCCTGGCCGCTTGTTGGGCATCTCCGCCACCATGGACGCCCTCCTGAACGCCGCCACTGCCTTCCGCGTGGCCGGCCTCCAGGCTTGCATTCCCGCCGCCGTTGCCGTCCGCACGGTCGGCCCCCAGAACTGCTTCCTCGCCGCCGTTGCCGTCCGCACGGTCGGACCCCAGAACTGCTTCCTCGCCGCCGTTGCCGTCCGCACGGTCGGCCTCCAGAACTGTTTGCCCGCCGTCGCCATGTGCACGGTCGGCCTCCAGAACTGTTCGCACGTCGCCACCGTTGCCGTGTGCACGGTCGGCCCCCTGGACTTTTTGTAGACTCTTGGTGAGCTCTGGTTTCGTTTTGTTTTTGATATGCTTTCCTGCGTTTTTTGGACTCTGGTGCTCCTTGTTTTTTTTTTTTTGCTTGGGCTTTTTTGCTTTCATCTGTAAAAAAATGATCAGTGTGGCTGCTCTACCAGGTGTAACAATTAAGTTTAACATCCAGGCATCCATGAAAATGGAATTTATTAAATTTAACAGAGTTAGAAGTTAGCAGGGAGTTAACTCGCTAGTTTCCATCTAAATATAATATTCTGTTCTGACTGAGAGATTTCTGAAAAAATTAAGACGTACAGCATTGCTATCACTCCCGACGTAAATGAAGACAGGAAAGTAAACAGCAGTGATGTTTGTAGCGTTACTGAAGTTTGGCTAGCTGGTATATAACGATGTGCTAAGTGATCGCTGGCGACCAGTTACTTTTTAAAAACACGATTTACAACCTGAATAGGTGATAAAGTGATAGATTTTTTTTTCTACAATCCATCATACAAAATGTAATCAAATGGAAAGGTCCCTTTTTAAAACTTGTTTTATTAGTTTTATTTTTTAACTTTATGCATCAAGCAAAAATGTAATTATATGCAACATTCTCTGACTGGAAGAAATTTGTTTAATATTTAAACCTATTTTCTGCACATTCCAGCACATAAAATATATATATATTTTTTTGTGTTTACACCCAGTCTTTCAAATAGATGCAAGTAAAACACAGCAGAAAATAAATAAAGTCAAAGACTAGCGGTCCTGTTGCTCTATTTTCACCTGTAAAGCAGGATTGGCGTAGGCGGAGGTTTACCCTGGTGCGGGTGTGCCGCAGTGGTCAGTGGAAGAATCCGCGAGTTTCTCTGTGAATTTCCCATTACGTCGTTGCGCACTCGGTGCTTGCTTGGAAGTTTAGGGTTTTTTTTTTTTTTTTTTTTTTTTGCTGTAAAAAGAAATTTTCTACCCACGCACAACAGACGCTAATGTTTTTGTCACTTTTTATGGAATCAAACTTAAAGTAAGGTCAGTACTTCCACGCTTTAAACGCTGCGCGCTCACACTCTCTCCTGCACTCGATATATTATCCATTGTTGATCTGCACACAGCTGTTGTCACGAACGTCGCACTCGCTTACGTCACTGTCATGAGACATTCTCGCAAGAAAATCACGGTTTTAGTAACGCAGCGTTCCTACGGGAAAGTAACGGTAATCTAATTACCGTTTTTGCAATAGTAATCCCTTACTTTAATCGTTACTTGAAAAAAGTAATCGGATTACAGTAACGCGTTACAAGTTACGTGTTACTGTAATCCGATTACTTTTTACAAGTAACGCGTTACTGCCCATCCCTGCTGGCAACACAGCTATGTTAGCATAATATAAACACAGTGAAGCTGGTGGATGAACGCTAACTTTTTTCCACTTGATAACAGTTAAGATGAGGGTTCCCGATGGTTAGTAACAAATGCAATTGCATGGCAGGATGCTGTAAACGGACCAAACTTAAGTCAGGAGAAAAGCTGAGATAATCCATCCACAATACGAGGTTAGTCATTAATATACTGCTGCATGGGCTGGGCTGTAGTTACATCATAAGTTTTTTTTTTTTTTTTTTTTTTTTTTTTTTGCCTGTCCCATTTGGCTCTTTTGCCATCAGAATTGTTGTCTAAAGGCAAAGAAAGATGCCCAACGGATTTACTTTGATGTATGATCCCTAGCAATGCTAAAAATGGTGTTTGCTCATTAATTGACTAAACACAGATGAGACCCCTAAAAATGAAATCAACACTCATCATTTGCTGTTTTAGCATCTCAAATCATACTTGCAGATGAAGACACAGTCAGATGTTGTGATCTTCTTTTCTCAACTGGTTGAGAAAACATACCCATACCACTAAAGTAAGTACACACCTAGTATTCATAGAAGTCATTGGCATTGTATTAATGACAACATCCAAATAAAACACAGGGATATGTTTCAAGGGAAAACAAGCTAATGCTTACTTAATATGGTTTTTCCAGCAGTAGTGCAACAATTTCAACCCCACAGTCATTACTGTTGCATCATCTAGTATCCTGAGTATCTTAAACCATATGAAGTGTTGCCTCTATCTTTGAGGTGTAACTGGTGAAATGGTCTGTGAAAGCGGCATGGCTCACTCCTCTCTATCACTGCTCTACAGCTTGACCACGCACACAAATATATGTCCACACTCATATACACACACACAGAAAATGTTATTTTCATTACTTCACAGGACATTATATTGACTTACATTTCATTTTGAAAGGGGAAGTGGGTCCCCACACTGTGACTGTGTAAACAAATTTATGTTCCCGCAACATGCGTCATTCACACACACACACACACACACACACACACACACACACACACACACACACACACACACACACACACACACAGTCTCTTTCTCTTCCATTTCTCTCTCTTACAGTAGCAAATGAATTCCCGCTCCTGCTGATCGTAGCCATTCACTGCTATCTGTCTTCATTCCTGGGGCTTGGGAGACAGCTGGTAGCGCTGTACTAGGGTGAAAGATAATTCTCCGCTATCTCCTGCTCTCTACACAATGCCCCACATCAGCAAGTGGATAACTAGCCTCTGCTCCCTTGCTCTCCCTCTCTTTCAGCTCAATCATGAAACAATTCCCAAAAGTGGGCTTTAATTTTAAAGAACAACAACGCTCGTTCAGGCTACTTGGAAACAGCATTCCTCCTTAAACGGGTGGCTCATTTTACAAATTGACAGATAAGACCAGTATGAATCTGTAGATAGTGCTACACAGGATAACATTAATACACGCAGACAGATTGAAAGTATTCATTAGAACAATGGCAGCCCATGAACTATTAATAGTTACTTTATTTATGAATGCAAAAACAAAGCCACACAAGCACAACATGTACTCCTCCGTGATGCATGGCGGGAGCTCTGCAGGCCTGGAGGCTGCAGACACTTATTATAGACTGGAGAAAGCCACCATGTTGCACCAACTCAACAAGAAACCTGCTCTGTGTGTGTCTGTGTGTTTGTGAAAAGGAAGACAGAGAGATTTATAGTGTGTGATTTAGGATGATTGTGCTTCTGAGTGATTCATTGCATGATCTGGGATAGAAGGTCTCCTCCTCCATCAGGGAGACAGAGAGAGAGAGAGACAGCAATAAGCTGTGTACAGAGTCAGTAAGTGACCACAGTCTGGCCATTGAAAGAAAGGACCACGTCAGGTCACAGACAGAGGAAGTGAGAAGTGAAAACTGAGAGCGGCTTTGTTCTCATTATTTCCAGCACAATATATAAATATAACATGTTTTGCTGTGGAAATTATTGCTGAGGCACCCAAAGTTCCTGAGAACTGAGACAAAACATAACAGACTGCACACCCAGCAGGGCATTTTAGTTATTTATTTAATTTTTTTTAAAATCAAAATTACAAAATGTTTTAGTAATTGCAACAACTCCTGTGTGATTTATTACATAATATATATTTACACTTGGTAGGTTTTCAGTATTTTCTGAACAAATTCTGTAATTATGCTGTGAAAGCACATAATTTAACAAGGAACATGAGCTCCACGTGAGAGAGGGCAGGACTCTGTAGCTGTTCTCTTTACTTTTCTGTATGTATAGCACATTTAGATTTATTTTATTTTTAAAAGTATCTACCAACTTCAGAGTATAATTCTACTCAAAGACGAGAAATAAGCATAATAATGCTCCTGAATGTATTCACGGGATGTCACAATGTCCATATTTCATGTCATTATGTCTAAATGACTGTATGACTTCCTTATTACCTTCACAAGCCCGTTAAATGTGACTTCACTTACAATGCTTAAGTAATCTCATTGTGCAGAGGGGTGTGTTTCCACTCCAATTTGTCATCATCAGACTGAAGTTCATTAGGTTGACATTTCCGGTGTATGGTCGTCCACGCACACACCCACACACCTTCAAGGACAAAGCTTTTCACATTCCCCAAACCTATAGGCTAAGGAGCACTACTGATGACATCATTATGGGCATAATGATAATTGTAGTCAGATTAAATTAAATCAGCAACATTATGTCTTTATTCTATTAACTGTGAGATCATAAGATGTTGTCTCGCCATCATTTGCTTGTTGTCTTTTTTTATTATTTACATCTCAGACCTGTGTTAGGGTCTCTCCAGTGCATGCAAAAATCCCCTTTTATATTCGCGTAGGTGTGTGTAAGGTGGGAAATATGCAGCGTTAAACAAGATGAATCATTTGTGGTCAACACATTCGCCTAACATGTGAAAGATCCCCAGTTCAAGACTGGGAGGAGACAAACCCAGTCTCATTGAGACACAAGATAGTGTGCTTCTAATGACGGTTCCAAACCCGGCTAAGTGTGCTGAATCAATCCACTGCAGTGGATCCAATCCGGTCTTGAAGTGATGAAGTATGAACCCTGTTTCTGGGTCCAAAGTGTTTTAATGCTTTGTATCTTGTTCTATTTAATCTGAACAAGCCCCTAAAAACAGTCAGTGATCACTTTCGGCCTTTCTCAGTTTTTATTACCACTATTCATTTTAAAGCTCAGTTTTTAAAACCTTATGATGTAACTACAGCCCAGCCCATGCAGCAGTATATTAATGACTAACCTTGTATTGTGGCTGGATTATCTCAGTTGTTCTCCTGAATGAAGTTTGGTCTGTTTACAACATCCTGCCATGTGATTGCATTTGTCCCTAACCATCGGGAACCCTCACGTTAACTTTTTTTGAGTAGAAAAAGGTTAGCACTCATCCTCCAGCTTCACTGTGTTTATATTATGCTAACATAGCTGTGTGGCTAGCCACCACGTAGCACGTCATCATATACCAGCTAGCCCAACTTTAATAACCCTACAAAAATCACTGCTGTTTGGTTTTCTGTCTTCATTTACGTCAGGAGTGATAGCAGAGCTGTACTTTTACATTTTTCAGAAATCCCTCAGTCAGTATGTCATCTTTAGGTGGAAACTAGCAAGCTAACTCCATGCTAACTTCTAACTCTGTTAAACGTCATAAATCCTGTTTTCATTGATGCCTGAATGTTAAACTTAATTGTTACACCTGGTAGAGCAGCCTCACTGATCATTTTATTAAAGATGAAAGAATTTAGACAGTTTTTAACTCGCAGTGACGCCGCAGTGTTTGTTTGCCTTTGGGACCTGAAGCGGAGGTTGGACCCAAAAAGGGCTAATAACGTCAGACTTAAATACCAGATATGGAAATAAGGGAGTAACCGTGGATTTCTATTCTCACCCTACAAACGCTGTTGTTGTTCATCTACACTGAAGAAGACCATAAAAAGAATCATCAGCTGCATCTATAAAGAAGTACCCAATGCAAAGTGGTTATAAATCATTTGAAAGATGGGATGATTACCAAACAGGCTGTTGGCTGCTTGGATCTGCCTCATTTATCCTCTGTCAGTGGTGCATTGAAGTTCAATAGCAATACAGCGGCTTTGTCTAGTACGGTATTACTATAGGATTGCTTGATCTGACCAAAGTGAGACAGCGATCTAATCTCATTCCAGAACATTAGCATGATAATAGGCAAGTGCAGGAGGGGTGCAGTAGATGGAGGTGGCTCTGCGACTCTTGATGAATCAACCTACACGTTAAAGCTGACGTGTACATTCAAATAGCTCCAAATCATTAAGGACTCTGTCACAGGGAGTTTTTCAAACACACACTGCCTGATTATTAGATGTGGAGTGTCACGATCAGCTGCAACCATCTTGTGAAAGTGAAGAAAGAACCATTATCACAAGATAAGATGGAAGAATTTTGATGTGCAAATATCTTAATGATGGCCAAAAGTCTTGGTAGCCTTTTATAATACAGCCTACAAATAAGGATTGTAATTTCCATGTAATTAAATGGATTTTCAATGTATTTGATTTGACCAAGTATTTGTAAGTAAATATAATTACATTGTAATTTAAAGTGTTACCTATGAAATCAACTAAAAAAAGGGTTTCATGTTATTTGATAATTGTTTCAGTGGCACAGTCAATGTTATTAAGCCTATTATAGACGTATTCCTGCAGCTGCCATCTGCCCCTGATTCTCAGTCTTTTGTCCTTCTAAACCATACAACAGTTTCATAACATTGTCTATTTTATCATTTTCACTTTATTAAATTAAAAAAGTAAGGCTTTTATGATCATCTGCATCTAATCTCTGACTTAAATCATAAAACAGGAGACCAGGCCAAGTCATATGGTTTGTATCCAAATCCACCAGCCTGACTTCTGGCTCCCGTCTGTGAACATCACACTGCTTTCTATGCTAGAACAAAACACTGAATATAAATTTCAATTTCAAATTAATGATATACCAGAGCAATTCACGGGAGACGAGCAAGGAAGATGGAGTCATAGGAAGTCAATACTGATCTCTGCTCATCTGGAAAGTTAGAGTTGTAATAACTGTTGTTCCGGCAGAGAAGAGGTGTGGGGGTTGAAGGCCACTGGGGAGGAAGAAGAAGAACAAAAATGTTCAGATGTGGGCGTATGGAAGGACATGTGCACAGGAGAAGCAGCGAGGTTTGCAGACAAAGAGGAGGCTGAATGTGCGAGAGTAAAAGTCAGGAGGGGGAGAGAGAGGGATGATGAACGCATGCGAGTCAGCCATGAATTTTTCTTCTATCTTACAATGACCCAGGAGACCCTGTTACAGAGCTGGTCAATATCCTTCAGCTTAGCCTCCACATATATATATATTATATTTGATTATTTGGGGGATATATACTGCAAACAAAGCCAGAGCAGTTAGAGCAGACATGCACACACGGGGGAAAAAATACAATCCCAGCAATTCATCCGCTGTACCGCTGAGAATAACCAGGTGAATTCAGTTTTTAAGGAGCATCTTTCTGTTTCCCCTCCCTTAAAGCGTGATCTGTTATTGTGAGGTCTAAGCTCATGGTGATTTAAAAAGCCCACCTGCTTCCCTGTTTTACCCTTTTTTCAGTTTATGCTGTCACGTCTGTTAAGCCCTCATCCCAGCTGGACAGAAAAACAAGAAAACAAAGTGTCCATCACCGGGCTTCAGTATAAGCCAGACTGTGTTTCCACCTCTTTCTCAGTTGCTGAAACTACTTTACATCATTATAGCACCCTGGCTTTGAGAGCCTGAACTTCAACCCAGTGTTTTGTGTTAATACACTGCAGTTTTCCATTATCGATTTGTCCTAATGTATGTGTTTAAAAATAAAATAATAACAAAACGAGACAAGCTTGACCAGAGGAAATGTTTTAAGGTTATTGAAGGGGAATTAGACAACAGCTCAAAACACTAAGGAGACCTAAAAGCATTTAGCTCATTCATTACCTCTGTCTGAGAGCACAGACGAGGCTGAAAGCACTGGGGGCCACAAAGGCAGACAGACTGCCTCTGTCTGGAGTCTGAACCCAGATCTACATCTAGATTGAGGCCATTCTCCACCGTCTCGCGCTGGCCGTCCACCAGCAGAAAGCCCTCTTTTCAAACACCCAGATGCTGCAGGCTGTAGCTGTGGCACATATTTTTAACAAGGAGTCTGATGAGTATGTTTTTACTCTATTGTACTGCATTGGTTGATACACGTTCATTCAAATGTATGTACATTATCAGTGAGCCTTGCTCTGAATTTCACTAGTCACTATTAAATGTTAAACCTTTGAATGTGCGACAGCAGATTGAGCTGCAAAGATTACCAGAGCGTTGTGGTGGGAAGTGGTGTGCTTATGGCCCAGTTTCTGATGCATGACAGATCTATAAATTCACTCTGCGCTTGTAGGAGTTTTTTCTTAATGTATTTACGTCCCATATAACCACAGGAGCATCAGACCTCAACATCTCAGGTGGAATAGCACCTAACAGGACAGCGACAAGTATGAAAGACTAAGACCGCATCTATACCACTGGAAACTTCCCCCAGTGACTAGAAACTTTTGGAGGTAGTGTATTTCCACCACAAGCACCAACTGACTAAACTAGGAAGGACCTATTTTACTCCCTGGTCATGTCAAAATATTGCTTTGTGACTGCTTTGCCACTGGTAGTAGTCTCTTTTACAGAGTTTAAAAAAATATACAAATCAGTACATGACACTCAGCAGCACCACTGTTTGATGTTGACTGATAATGCTCTAAACCACAGTGGAAAGACAGACTTCAAAATGCACTGAGGGGGAGGAAAGATCGAACATATTTAAGGTCACACTAGTCTATTCCTTTGTTTTTGACTTTGTTTCCCGGTAGCAAACCCTATAGATATCCAATATTTGGAAAATACCTAAAAAGATTTATTTATTTCTCTTGCACAGGCATTAATGCTTTACTCCATTTGGACTTCTTAGAGTCAGATTTCATGTCCCATCAGTACCTCAAACCAATAACTGTAACCTCCAGACCTGTTTGCAGTCCAGTGCTTCCTAAGCCCGTGGAATCGAGAGAGTACTTTTTAATAAAAGTATAAAATAAAAGTGTTCTTCAAACTTCAGTGTTTAAGCTGAAAGTGAGAGGTACATGATAAACCAGGTGTAGTTAGTGTAAAACAGGGGAGTCAAACATAAGGTCTGGGGGCCAGAATAGGCTCAGCAAAGACTCCACTATGGACCATTGGACGGCTTTGGAAAATGTGAAAGAGTGCATAGATTTTGAGCTTTTAACTGTATTTTCATAAGCTTTTCCTATTCATACCCCCCACCCCCACCACTGCCATTCATACTACATCAAAGTTGTTAAGTAATAGATAAAAGGTTAATTGGCAAAAACGTTCCTGTTTTTCTACTATCTGCTATATAAATGTGTTTTTTTTTAAACAATTAATCTACAGTAAACAAAAAACTAACAGAAAAACTTAATATTTTACAATTATAGGATGATTTGTGCATTAACTGCCAAAACATTTTCAGTAATTTTACACATTTATCGTGTAGTTTCACTAGTTCGGACCACCTAAGATCAAATTAGGCTGTATGTGGTCCACGACGTAAAACGACTTTGACATCCCCGGTCTGGAATAAAAATAGTTCGGACTTGATTAGGATGGAAAATGTATTCCAGGCTTTACCACCCAATCAGTGTCTCATATAAGCTGTTCATGCATTGAATTCTAGCCTTTGGATACAAACAACAGCTTTGTTGCTTTATCTCAGTTCACATCATGAGGAACTTTTTAGTACAATAGCACAGCACGACCAGCTTAGCTTAAACTATAGACAGAATCCCCCACATGTTGTGTTTCTTCCCCTTTTTTTTAACTGTAGAAAAATATTAAAAGACTGTATTTTTTTTCTAACAGAGAAAAATGGGCAGGACTTCCCCTACCTCATAATATTTAGCACGCTTTTCTTCTGTAGAAGAATAGCTGTATTTCTCCTTTTGGATAACAAAGTGCTATATGCTTTTACTGCTGGTGTCATCTCATGCATAGTGAATGTGAGGGGATACGGTAAGTTAATTGGTAACCAGTAACAGGGAAATGGCCAAGAGGAACATAATGAATGAGATGGCAGAAGTAGGTCGCCGGATACTTTCTATGTCATGTTGAATGCCATCCATCCACCCTCTCCTGTTTTTCTCCAAACTATCATTTTAAAGCCATTTCATCCTCTCTCGCTCTTCACTCCCCTTTTCTTTCGTGCCCGCTCATTGTTAGTGAACTCTCCCTCGCTGCCTCTCTCCATGTCCTTCCATCTCTCAGAAAATCTCTTTAACAGAGTGAGGACCTTTTCCTCTCCTCCTCCAGGCATCTATTTGGCGCAGTTAATGGATAGTTGAGAAATGACTACCGGCATTGGGGGAGGAAGGAGGAATGAGAGTGGAAGGGGAAGTATGGGTGGTGTGGCTTCTCTTTGTCTGTAAAATACTATTGATAGGAGACTGGCCAAATCACATTATGACACAGCCGTCTTTACACTTCTAAATCCGTTACCACACTGCAATAACACACTGAGATGAGCTCTATTTAAATTGTGTTCTTCAAAATAAAAGTTATGAATCTCAGTTTAGAATATCCCACTGTTTGAATTTAAATCATGGATTCGCTTAGCAGAAGAGGTGCTGGGGACGGAGGGTCCTTTCTGATATGACCGGATAAATACTTACTTCTCCACTGTTCTATCATTGCCTCCTCTCTTCTCTTTTTCTCTTCGACAGGCCAATTTAAATTTTTTCTCCTCCCATCATTACTCCCACTTTGCCTGTGATAGCCTACTGGAGCTGGCGTGTTGCCTCCTTTGCTCCCCGCATGTCTCGATGTGAATCTAATGGGTAAATAATGACTACACATTTTGTCTTTAACTGCTGGCTGATCAGCGTAAGAGTCCTCTGTAATTTTTCTCTCGGCCCTCATTGATTTCCAGTATAAGAGGCCAAATAAGATCCAGGGGAATACTCATTATGTGTGGGTGAGACTGGGTGTTGCCTCTCCTCTAATGAAGCCTCTTATGGAAGACAAAAAGGCAATTATAGAAACCAAAGAAAGAGGACACCTCGCTATAATTGTAACAGGACCTTGGTAATGTTTTCAAGAAATAAATTGGGGAAATAAGATGAAACTCAGGTAGAAATAACACCTCCAGCTACTTCAGCAATCACAGTCTGCACAGAAACCACACTGAATAAATTACAAGGAACACCTCAACGGCACAGCTCATGCATCTGCTAATCTTTTGCAAAGCTTTATGGACTAAAAAAATATTATAAAACGTTCAGTTTTTGAAGTCAGATTGCATCTATCTATGGATGACTATCTATCTATCTATCTATCTATCTATCTATCTATCTATCTATCTATCTATCTATCTATCCTTCATGCTGTTAGGACTGTGTTGGGAAACACAGTAAACCTTGTGGGAGTGGCACATACTGATGTGCCTTCACGGAGGAGTTGAACCACCTGTGCAATCTCTGTAGAGTTTCAGTATCTCCTCATGTTACCAGTACTGACACACTGACTGTAGCCAAATGCAAAACTAGTGATAAAAACAGTCAGAAAAAAATGTGGAGGGAAAAATGTCATTATTCTCCACCAGTAAAGCCATTCCTGTTTTGGGTGTTGTCTCATTGTTTCCCGCCTAGTGCACCTATTTTATTGTTCTTGCAACAGTGACAATAAAGAGCTATTCTATTCTATTCTATTCTATTTTATTTTATTCTATTCTATTGTTAATGTCATAACACCAAACCAGCTGAAGTGGATTAACAAACCCCTCTCTGCAACTTAACATGTAACTAATTTTCTCTGATTTCTCTGATTAAAAAGTGTTCCTTTGATTTTTTTGGCCCGTGTATATTCACTTAATGAGAGAGAGCTGATGTCCACACATGAGGACAATTTGAGACTGAGCCCCACGTATCTCAAATTGAAGCAAGTTTTCAGCCTGTTGACCTGGTTTAATTGGTAACACCTGTGCTTCCCAGTCCAATGACAAGACTGTATCCCAATTCAGGGTCTGCAGCCTTAAAGTACGCAGCCTCAACGATCCTCAAGGGCCGCGTACTTAAAGACCGCTAGGGCCGGAAGTGCGAGGCTTGTGAAATGGGACGGTCTAGCCTCCGTTGCGCTGCCCAGGTTGCCTAGCAACCATGATACTAACAGCTGGAAACGTTTCATACAGCTTTGTTTGACAGAAATGAAGGAGAAAATCTTTTGTTCATTTGTTTGTTTGTTTCTACATGAGCTTTGATCATTCTCTGTAAGATTAAGCTCAGCTATTGAACGGCGTATATTTTAAAGTAAAGGCTTTAAAACCAAGTTAGTACAAACGTCACTAATGTTACATAACTCTGCTGACATGTGGCCAACAGTAATGTTTTAATTTTCTTCGTTATTAAACATTTGCACATAAATAAGTGACATAATATTCAGTACTTAAAGTTTACTCTTTGGGCGCCCCTCATCCGCCGTTTTTTTCGGCAAAATTATCCACACCCACCGCCGCGCTATGCATTCTGGGATATGTTGGGCCACGAAGTCACGCCACGTCCTTAATATTCAGGAAGGACGCATTTGAGGGCCGCATTTCGAGCAGCCTTCGAATTGGGACAGCCTTCGTCGCGTCGCGGTGACGTAATCGGCCTTAAAATGCGGCCTTTAAGGCTGCAGACCCTGAATTGGGATACAGCCAGTGAAAATGGGCAAGTCAGAAGGAGGAAAAGAGAGAAAAAGCATTACACTCTAAGTAATGATAAAGCCAGCACGAATATTAATGCAAATTGCTGGCACTGCTGATTTGTTAATGGTATTGCTCATCATTCCTCATGCTGTTATGCAATTTAACTGAATGTTTTCATTCTAAAAAAAAATCCTTCCTTTTTTGTCACTTTGCTTCATTTTTGTGTTCAAAAATGACTTCTGTCTTTTTTTCTGTGACACAAACAAAAAAATATATGACTTGTTTTGCTTGACACATTTCCCGATTGGAAGAACTACTCAAAATCTTCACAAAAAAGCCGTCTTTGTGGATAAGAGAGCTTAGAATTTGGGGGGAGAGAGGAATGAGAGAGACAAAAATAGAGAGTATTATATTCAGTAATTTGATTTTATGTGGATCCTCTGTAAGCTTGAACGAGCCTATTTCCTGTCATTGTGTGAGAGAATTTAAAGAGTATCTGATGGATGTGGGTCTCTGCAGCAGCAGGTACATTAAAAGAACAGCCTCCGCCTATTAAATCTCCGCTTTATGGTCTCCCACCTCACTCATAATCACATCTTTTCTAGGAGATAAGTCTTCCTATTTATACATGGATGTTTGCTCGTGGGAGGACTCATAATGGTTTGGGAATTATGTGTGACAGATGGAGTATTGAGCTTCCTCTTGTGCATAATAAAACACTCCCATATCCTTCACAAGGCTTTGTATAACTATCCATAGGATGAAGCGAATGATTGCTCCGTGAATCCTTTATCATTGATATTTGGAGCACAAGTCTCTGCTGAGCTTGAATTAAAGAGGAAAGATTGTTTTTATAGATAGCAAATGTCTGTGCCTGCAGGGCTGGAAAGCGGTAGGTGTGCATACTCACATGCAGAAGTATTTGGGTTTGCGATAGTCGGCCCTCCCACTGAGGGAGACAGCGGAGTGAGACAGAGCATATGCCTGCAGCGCTTCTTGGTGTTACTTTCAACCGACCTCGTATGTGCTATCCAGTCTAGTGCCACAGTTTACCTAGTCAGCTTAGTGCATAGTAGAAAATGTGTAGATTTGGAAAACAGGCTTTGGAGATAACAGTGATAACTGCATGTCTAGCTAACATATAATAGGGAAGCTGTTGATGAGCAAAGTAACGGGGGTAAGGAAGATCTGCTACCTGTTGCAAAAGTTCAGTATCATTAACACTCAAGTTGTCACATTATATAAAGTCTTAACTGATCTGTAATATCCATAACATTATGTGAATGAAGAAATCTGTTTTCTGCAGCATTTAATGTAAATTCGTGCCAGCACGCGGCAGTTGTTCCATCGAGGATGAGGAAGTTAAAGCAGGAGAGGACACAGAAGCTTTTTGTTCAGTATAGAATGAGAGGTGTGTGATTATGACATGCACTGTGTAGATAGATGGTGTGCATATGAAGTATAATTCCAAACACAGCAGCAGGTAAACACTGTGCGTGAGCGCTACTGTTCAGACACAAAAGCAACAGCTTGTTCCTTTTCTTGCAAACAGTGCTTTTGCGTTGTGTTCTTCTTTTATTCAGAATCACATATTAACTTTATTTTTTTATTTTGAGATTTCCTCATCTTAAAGTTGGGAGGAAATTCCAGTTTCATATCACACGAGTTACGGTTTCGTCGGTCATTTCCATTGCTAATAATAACATTGCATTCATTATGCTAATGAGATACAGGAACGTAGCTATGCAGTTCAGACCAAAATACACGACCGTATTGCTGAAATATCATCATGAACTGTGGGTTCATGATGGTTTACCAAACAGGTTTATCAAAATAAGGAAATAATGAGAGCTAAAACTCTATGGCCGAGTTTATAGCATTCACTTGCTGTCATCTATGAAATTAGGAAATAAGCTTTTTATGCTTTATTATGACAGAAAACTGTGGAGACTGGCAAGAAGCAGAGCAGTAATCAAATGAGGAACACAAGTTATATTTCACTGGAATTTCCCTTTGATAGTGCAGTACTGCGTGAAAGTGTGTTGACATGTTTCTGCTGAAACGTGCAAGCATAACTGGAAATATGGTAAACACACATACAAGTTTGTACAATTCTAATAAGCTTGAAAGTGGATACTTGGTACAACCACCATTATTCTTTAACACAGCCCGAACTCTGTGACTGCATCATCCCACACTGCTTCAGTAATGTTGAGGGCCAGGCTGTGGGGAGACCAGTCCATTGTACTGACAGTGTGTTTGGGATGGTGTTGAAAGTATCTGTTGATACTTTTCTCAGTTTATTATTCAGTCAATTTTGACAATATCCTCAACTAGGGATGCACCGATACCGGTATCGGGTATCGGCCTCGATACCACATTTTCTAAAGTACTCGTACTTGTTAAAAGTCCCCCGATACCGAGGACCGATACCACGGTCTGAGACCTGTCTATGTTTGAGCGGCATGTAAGGGGTTAATCACAGGCGCCCCCTTTGAGGAACTAACTAAAAAAAGTGAGCAGCTACGACGCACTAGCCTCTGATGTCATCCCAGCTGTGACTGTGCTAGTGAGACTTCTAAACAGAGAAACAGACGAACAAATTTAAAATTAAATGTTGTTTTTTTTTATAATTATTTATAATGTAATATGTTGCATGCTTTTCATTTTAAATAAATGTTCTTATTTCCAAACTAGTCCCGTGTTTGTTTGTTTTTTGTTAAATTATAGGACTAAAGCTGTTACCTGCAAATTTAAATCATGTTTTTATTAAGTACTCGGTATCGGTATCGGCGAGTACTGAAATGCAAGTACTTGTACTCGTACTCATTTCCAAAAAAGTGGTATCGGTGCATCCCTATCCTCAACATCATTGGCTGAAATTCAGCTCCGAACCATGGGAAAGAAAAGGTGTCCAATAAAACACTTTTAAAAATGTTCAGAAAGCATGGAAAATTATTACTCAAGAGTACTTTAAGAATGTACAAGAAAGTCAGGCTCCTTGGAAGCAAAATATAAAAATAGGATGGGTAGCTTAAGACCTTTGCTCAGTACTAAAATTGTATTAAATTGGCCCTGTATGTCTGCTATGATGGAGGAAGTTAGGCATAGTTCCTATGTGTTTACAGTTTAAACAGCACAGAAATGGCCTTCCTCCACTGTTCTCAGAGGGGGATGGGAGCAGCTCTGGCAAAAGAAACACACCTACAGTGCACACAAACATGCCACACGTGATCAGTACAAACTGAGTCATATCTCACTTACTGTGATTGTTTTTTTGTTTTTGGGTTTTTTTCAAAATCCCTTTAATATGTTAAAGCACAGCGCTCACTAAGAGAAAAGACAGTCTCCTTCTGTGCCTTTATGAAGCCACGCTAACTGTGAGCTAATAAATGCCCATGGCTGTTTGTGTGCAGTGTACCAGCCCTCACCTGCTGTCTCTGTATGTATCAGCCGTATAAATAAACATGAGCTGTAGCTGTCACTAATCTTTCAAATAGAAAGGGACCAATAGAGCAGTATCTTTACGCATGCTGCATGAAAGCCTGCCAAGATGAACAGCGTACACATGCAGTGCTCTCTCATCAATATCACGCATAAACACACATAAACACACACACACACAACCTGAGATTAACGTTCTCATAAAAGACATCTATGAATTCATTACAGTATTTACACTGTGTTATATGTGATTCCTCTGCATGTAGCTGCACCGCTCATATGTATCCACCCTGATGACCTTTGACCCTCGCTTTGGCTATTCTCATCGTCCTACTGTTTACTCTCCCAGACCCAATCGGCTGTCTCCCATGGCAACAGCTAGGTTAGCCAATGAGCCGAGTTTTCCGGGGGTTCGGTGAAAGCTGGATATGTTCCAAATGCAAACACACACACACACACACACACACACACACACACACACACACACACACACACACACACACACACACACAAAGGAGCCTGGGAGCCAACACACTGAGTCCAGATTGTCCTGTTAAACTGAGAAACTGTCAGGCCTCTGTTTGCCCATTAGCCGGCCAGAAGCTCAGGCCTGTCCTTTCTCCTCACAATGGCGTGAAAAGGCCAGCGAACGACGTAGCTGTGGAGGTGCCACTTCTCAGCTTTAATATCTCACCAATGTTTAGGCAGCTGTTCTCTTCTCAGAGCCTGTTTCTATATTTTTTTTATTATTCATGTATTACATTCCTTTGTTGTGTCCTTTCCCATCCTGCTCTTTTTTATATTTTTCTATCCCGTCCCAGATTTTTTTTTTTTTTTACTACTAATCAAATGCAAGAGATAAGCTTTAGCTCTTTTAATAACCTGTTCTCATGCTCCGACCTTGCTGGTGCCTACTGAGGCCTCGTATAGAAGAGAGCATAAATATTCTGCCCTCTTTTGTCACATTTCCTCTACTTCCTTTCTCCTTGCAGTCACATCTCCTCATGCTGTGTATCTGTCCTTGTGTCTGTTCTACCACCTCCTGCTCCACGTCCCACTGACAGACAGAATATCACGTATGCAGACACTTCAAACATGCTGCTTTTCACAGAGATCCTCAGAGGAGAGAACTAGATAGTCCCGAATAAGTCATCTAATCTCTTTTTCCTTTTTGTCTTCTGAACTGCGCGCTGTCCATTTTATCTCCTCATGCAAATATTTTCATCCCTTGTAGATTCTCTTCTTCTCTGTACCTCACTGCCTTCAGTTCAACTAACTTTTTTTCTGCTAATTTCCTTTCCCATCTCTGTTTAGTACTCTCATTGTACATTGTACACAGTCGTCCTGTTCATCCCCTCACTCGGGAATCTGATGGCAGGACACTCTGATTCCACCCTAAATTCATGAGGGATTTCCAATAAAATGCTCTTCCCCTCTATTTCATTTTCAGCCTGAGTAAAGTGAACATCTGTTTCACTCTACCCTGGGACGGCAGCTGTGCTATGCAAATAGGAGTCACATATATACATTTAACACATGCATCAGCTGCTCAGGGCTGAAGTGATCCAGAAAGGCTAGTTGTTGGGAAATGTTACTCCTGAGCACTCCCGCCTGTCCTGTCTACTCTCAAAGAAGTTGTTCCCATGGTAACCCTGGGAGGTCTTCTAATTGTCTGTCAAAATGTGTAATACTTTGTGATGAGAGAAAATCTGGCAAACAAAAGTGTGTCACTGATTTATTCTGCAGATAATCACATTGCACAGCTGCCTCAAGAGACGATAATAAGAGCTATCTAATCAAAATGTTAATGATATGAGCTATAATGAAACTATAGAGCCTCTGGACACTCGCACAGGGGCATGAATGTGTCAAAAGTTAAAATGTGTTGAGGGTTTTAACTGAGAGTGCATGCAGAAAAAAGCAATATAATCCTATTTAGCATGGTGTGCAACATAACCTACCCACACATGAATACCAGTGACGCACATCTCCAATGTATGAATCTGTGTGGGATTGTCTGAGAAAAAGAACAGGAGTGTGTATCCATGTGAGCGCGTGCTTCTTGTTGCCTGAAGTCACACTGTTAATGTTCTCAAATCATCCATGGTGGTAAGTGAAACCTTGAAACAGGCACTTTAAAAGGGCAAGGGTGCTGCATGACCGGAAAAGTTCTGATTCTGTTAAAATCTGAATGTTTAACAATCAGTCCTGAAAAGCTTGTAAATGGGTGACAAGATACTAATGTAGCACAATGAAAGAAAAATTGGGCAGCGGAGGTCACTGAATATGAATTTGAATATGATGCAAATCATTAACTACGGTAGAAATCTTGCAATGGGATCACACTAACTGCTTGGACCAGAAATAGCTTCAAACTACATTTCTACATTTTCATGTCGAGTAAAGTTCGTCATTGTATCTTGCTTTATTTTGATGTTATCTTAATATACAGTGGGATGCAAAAGTTTGGGCAACCTTGTTAATAGTCATTATTTCCCTGTATAAATCGTTGGTTGTTACAATAAAAAATGTCAGTTAAATATATCATATAGGAGACACACACAGTGATATTTGAGAAGTGAAATGAAATTTATTGGATTTGCAGAAAGTTTGCAATAATTGCTTAAACAAAATCAGGCAGGTGCATAAATTTGGGCACTGTTGTCATTTTATTGATCCCAAAACCTTTTTAGAACTAATTATTGGAACTCAAATTGGCTTGGTAAGCTCAGCGACCCCTGACCTACATACACAGGTGAATCCAATAATGAGAAAGAGTATTTAAGGGGGTCAACTGTAAGTTTCCCTCTTCTTTTAATTTTCTCTGAAGAGTGGCAACATGGGGTCTCAAAACAACTCTCAAATGACCTGGAGACAAAGATTGTTCACCATCATGGTTTAGGGGAAGGATACAGAAATCTGTCTCAGAGATTTAAGCTGTCTGTTTCCACAGTTAGCAACATATTGAGAAAATGGAAGACCACAGGCTCAGTAAGGCTCAAAGTGGCAGACCAAGAAAAATCTCGGATAGATAGAAGCGACGAATGGTGATAACAGTAAGAGTCAATCGCCAGTCCAGCACCAAAGACCTACAACATCATCTTGCAGCAGATGGAGTCACTGTGCATTATTCAACCATTCGGAAACTTTTTGGAAATCCAATGAACTTCATTTCACTTCTCAAATATCACTGTGTGTGTCTCCTACATGATATATTTAACTGACATTTGTTTTTATTGTAACAACCAACGATTTATACAGGAAAATGATGACTATTAACAAGGTTGTCCAAACTCTTGCATCCCACTGTACGTGGTAGAACCAGGAAAAAAATTCCCGGGTTTTCCCCTCTTTTTGTGCCTCTCTAGTTCCCTGTTCATGCTGATGTGTTTGTGTGTGCAGGTGTTGTACTTTATTCTCTCATACTGGTTTACTGATTCAACACACCTGGCTTTTATCTACTCATCTGAAAAATGGCAAAACTTGGTTTAACTTTCAGGGTGGATATCTACTCTGATCTGTTTTTCAAGCTAGATATCTGCTCCGGTCTATCTTTCTGGTTATATATGTACCTGATCTGTCTTCCGGGGTAGATATCTATTCAGGTCTGTCTTTCTGGTTAGATATCTACCCAGATCTGTCTTTTAGAGTACAAGTCTACCTTTGTCTTTCTGTCAGGTTAGATATCTCTACTCTCATGTGTCTTTCAAGGTAGATATCTACTCTGGTCTGTTTTTCAGGTTAGCTGTCTACCTGATCTTTAGTTCAGGGTGTATATCTATCCTGATCTATCTTTCAGGGTAGATGTCTACCTTTGTCTTTCTGTCAGGGTAGATATCTACCCACAGTCTATCTGTAAGTATAGGTATCTACTCCAGTCTGTCTTAGATATATAAAGCTTTATTTTGGGTCTACTTTTGGTAACTGTGGCTCAATTATGTGTTCTCTGGACTAGATGTAGCCCAAAAGTCATATATCTGAGCTGACATGGACTGCTGCAAATAACATATGGTGCATGGGCAGGATGTACAAATGTTACAACACATCTTATACATGGCCCACATAAGGCAGACTGTTGCTGACTTGAGGCAACCAGACTTACCTTGAGTCATTGCTGTCAGTCAAGGCCAAATGTGTCCCAGACATTCATTTCTACCTTTTTAGTGGTTACGGTGGCAATTTAGCTGTTAGATGATTAGCTTTATTCCTCTTCATGCATCTATTAACCTGATGTTTTTTGTGCCTCAGATTGCCTATGCATTCAGCTCAGTCTTCCTCTTCATCGGCACTTCTCTGGTTCATGTCTGGTTTTCGATCCAACCCCACTTTAAAATTTTCTCATATCCTGGAAAATTGTAAATATTTAGAAGATTATAAGACACTTTAACCTTATAGGTCCTCAGTCATATAAGATCTTAGTCATTCAGATTTAGAGACCTCTCGCATGTGCAACATGTGTATTGGCTGTACTGGCTGTTGCTCGGTGAAGCTGGTTACCAAGAGGTTATAGTGCTGCAACAAAAGCCCCTTTGAGATTCTTTACATTGCTAGCAAGATGTTTCAGCCACTTGTAATTTGCATGGAGGATGCCAGGTCGTCTGCAAACACAAAACACCCACAGAATAGTGAAAATGTGAAAAGTGCAACAAAAACTGAAAAACTGCAAACAGAGGACGCTTGTCTTTGAAAATATAAGCTGAAGAAACATTCACCATTTCTGGTTTGAGTCTTCACACTTTGCAGAGCTCAGTCTGATTTGGTGATGTGCAGTACAGAAACTTTATAGGTGGTTGTACTGTCTCCATTCCTGGTTACCTTGTACACCTCAGATCACCTACAATAATATTCTGAGGACTCTGCAGTGGATGTATAAGTGATCGGCAGGAGGAGGATTACAGAGCACTAGTGGATGTTTTTGTGGATGGGTCTGCGAGGAATCTTCTGCTTCTGAATGGTGACATGGTGATCGACTTCAAAAGCAAGAAGCCGGTCTGACCAGCAGCAGACTGAACAGAATGACCAACACGGAGGCTGTATATGTATATTTCTTGCTTAAGAAGCAGAATTTTTTTCAGTGCGTACAGCAAAGTTTGGAGATTTTCTATCAGTCATTGTACTTTGCTGTGGTCTGCTGGGGGAGCAGCACTGGAGATGGTGACACCAACAGATTAGATAAAACTATTCTGAAGGCCGGCTCTGTGACACTGACCCTTTTGAGCTGTGGTGAAGAGGAGGTCACTGGACAAACTGGTATCCATCATGGATAATCCTGTTCACCTTCTGCACCACTTACTGCACAGGCTGCAGACACCTTCTCAATCAGAGTATAAATGTAAAATGTTTATAAAAGCCCTTGAATTAAAGATGAATGTCTGCACATCAATCGCATCTTCATGGTTTGATTTAAATCCACTGTGTAGGTGTACAAAGGTAAAGCTATGAGCACTGAGTCTTTGTACAACACAGTATGGACTGAGCTGTGTACAGTTTAATATGCAAATGTGCTGAATAATACTGAGAGAAACATTTGACTTTACTAGAAAGGAAGCTGCATATACTTACACATATACATACATGTATGTGTGTACATACACATAAATCCTAAACCCATCTCTTCAGATCAATATCTTGTATGGCAGCTTCCTGCTGACAATCTCTAAATGTGTGAATGAGGCCCATTTTTTCTGAGCTAATGTAATCTATTCATCAATTATGACACACATACATACGCAAAACCCAATTGAAAACATCCCCAACCCATGGCAACATATTTTGGCACTATACTTGATGTGGCACTGATGTTTGAGAGGCTTGGCGAGAGCTGCTGGAGTGACTGCTGAAGTGCACACGTGGCTGTCTACATACACTGCAAGGAAACTGTTCATAACCTGTTCAGGTAGCAGAGAAGCTTCACACAGAGAGGCTGCAGATGAAAGAAAAGGAAAGGCAGGGATGTTAATCTCGCCAAAACACACCTGGATGCAGACAAAAACATCTCATTGCAGACAAATCCTTCCTGCCTTTTTCTTATCTGTTTCCCTCGCGAAGCTGCTGTGTGATTTCTCCCACTCCTTTTCAGAACTCTCACAGTCACACTTTCCTTTATCTTTTTCTTGGTTTTACACTTAGTCACGAACTGAATTTCATCGTGCGTTGTGTACGTGCCTCTCTACAGCCATCAGCATGTGTTGCTCGGAGAAGCTTTGCCTGTTAAGCAGAAGACCTTGTCTCTTGTTAACAAGGCCCTTCTCAATTACTCTCCATCCAGACGCTTATTAAAACACCCTCACAGCCCCACCGCCTTTCCTCCCCCCTCATACAGCTACCTTTAGTTTAATACCAGGGAGATCTTTGTTGCCATGGATTCTGTCGTCATGGCTACAAACAACTACGCAGATGTACAGGAAGTATAGAAGGATGGAAATAGCGCAGTGGGCTGGGGTGATAAGCGGACTTGAAGGAAGCTTAACCTCTGCAGGGTGAAGATCAAGCTGTGATAAGTCACAGCATTCAGCACGAGGAGGGGGACAGCGAGGTTGGCCATCCTATATTCAATGACGCATGAAGGTCAGGGCAAACCCTCAGAGGGATGTGAGAGGGATTACAGTTAATGTCTGGCTTGTTTTCTTGCTGCTGCTTTGCCTCAGTGGGGTATTTTCTGGTCTTACCTTGAGCACAACTACAACAAAAAATTACCCGTATCTGTCAGTAGTAAATGCACTGCATTTATACAGTGCTTTTCTAGTCTTGTTGACCACTCGAGGTGCTTTGAAATCTCAAAGCAATTCCCTCTTTAACTTCAAGATTGACAAGGAGGATTTTTGTAAAGCAGAAAAGTGCACTACTACAAACAGAAAATACCCCAGTCTGTCTGCACAGCCTTGAAGGGCATGGGGTAATTTACATAGGGCAGATAAAAGTGGAGCTTTGTCAGTGTTGATGGACAACTGAGTGTTTAATGTGGCTGTGCAGAGAATACATTTGCGGTGCATCCTTGATTTGTGAGACACTCCTGTGACGAGTTTATAAAACACATTTTTTGGAATTGTTTAAGGTCTAGAAAGGAAGTGGTCCTCAGTGGGACAAGTGGTTAAAATAAACAGGACATTGTATGGATACATTTGAGCCTGCGTGTATAATTTGGCCTGGTGTGAAAATCCAAACTAAAGTCAAATTTATATACTCTACTCTTTTTTATTTAAGTCAACAAAGATGTATACTATACAACTGATACCCTCTATATAAGAGCCATTCAAAGAAATCATTAAGAGCCCCAAATTATCAGGACTATTCACCTATAGACTAAACGTTTGACCACTTTTGTAGTATTCAGGTGAATGAAGGTGCATGAGAGGCAACAAAAGAAACTGAATAACAATAACAGTTTATTTGAGGAGCTAATTAAATCACATGCATCTAAGAGCTTACTAAATAATATCCTGAGTGATCTCAAGGGTACGCCACCCACTGACAGAAAAACACTCTGTTAAAAAGCTTGTCTGTAGCGCCACCATGTGGTTTTTTATTCACTAATGAACTCCTCAGGAGTTCATGCTGTGAGCTTTTGCTTGCAGTACAAGCGGCTGGTTACGACTTGTAGTGATGCAGAATGAGTGCATTCAAAGTAATTCCAGTAAATTTCAGCCTTGTGGTTTATATATTTTTTAAATGCACAAACATTGTGTAGCAATTACAGCTTTCATAGAGTGTTTCACACTTTGTGCCCATGGCCATCATCTATTTCTGTGGTCCCAGTTATCTGTGACAGTCTTCAGGAATGGTCCGGACTATATTACACCCTCTTCCCTCCCCCAGAAGCTGTGCTAAAGTAACAGCTGATGTCAGTCCTGCTTAAAGACACACACACATATGAACACACATGCACACAGACCACACTGGCTACTCGGTCAAAGAGAGCCAGCCAAAGGGGAGTAGGGCTCCTGCACCTTCCTCTCCCTGCGACACATCAGCACTTGGCACAGAGGAGGCGCCATACCACGCTTCATAAATCCACAATCCAAGCCTTTAATCCCAAGTTACAGCAGACTTAAAAGGGGAGGGCAGTTATCTAACTCTCTCAGCACCCCCATGTGCCTGCTTGGATCATGGAGCTGCACTGCCTTCCTACTGATACCCCCACCACAGCCAGCTCCTGCTCCACGGATCCCCCGTACGACAACTGCCCACCTTTTGGCCAGCGAGAGAGAGCCAGGGAGAAGGAAATGGAGAGTGGAGTTGTGTGCCCTGCTGTAACCAGACTCCCAGGCCCCCAGAGCCCACTGCCTGGTCTGGCCCCAGCTGTGGCTGAGGTTCAGACAGTGGTCGGTGGGGGAAGAGGGCTTGGCATTTGGCCAGCTCACAGCTACTGCAACTGTAAAGAAGGCCTGGGAAGACAGGCCTGGGAAGCAGAGCTAAGCAGAGGCATAAACACAGCAAGAGGAGGAGACAGAGGAGGAGAACAGGGGTGTAGCTGGGGAGTTCATGTGAACCAAAGCCCAAGCCCATCACAGAGTGAGGAGCACCGGAGCGCTCTGTCTCTGTATGATAATCTCCCTGATGCTGAAACATCAAACAGCCTCCAGGACTTTGACACAGAAACAAGCCTCCAGGAACACTTGCAGGAGCAGATGCACAAAGCTGTAGCATCCAAACAAATCCAGGGATCGATGGAGGATGACTGTGCGACTGAAAAGATGCTCAGTAAAAGATGTTCTAGCAACCAGGACCAGAAACCAGACCAAGATGAGGAGCATGAACCGGAGCTACAGCTGGACTCAGGATCCTGTAGATTAACAGAAGGGGACCTGATGCAGCATCACCACCTCCCTACGTCGCTTCCTCAACATCTTACACAAAATTCCGCTCAGATGCGTCAAACCAAGTCTCACGACCCACCGCTGTGGCCTCCGGCTGATGTCAAACAGCCAAAACAGACATCGTCTCCCAGAGTGCCCCCTCCATTACCCCTGGCAGACCCCTCTGCCAGTGCTTTACGCAGCCTCCTCACCAGCCTGCAGCACCAGATAATGAAGCAGAGAGAGGAATATGAAGCACGGATAATCAGGTAACGTCAGCTTGTTTTTCTTTGTCCTACATTTTCTATTTATAAATCCCCAACAAAGATTAATTATGCCATGTGAAACAATATGAAGTATCTTAAAATGTAACGTGGTGATGCTTTTGGCTTTAATATTAGCATACACTTACAGCTCAATGACTTTAAGAATTTTCCAGCCTGTGGTGTATTTTCAATGAAGGGTAACACACTGTTCCCAGGCAAAGAAAGTGTGTACATGTGTCCACTCAGCTGTGCTGGTGTGGTCCATCAGTTGACTCCAAGCTTCACCCTACATCCTGTTTGGTTCACAGATCAGCGAGAGCCGATTCAATTTTGTCATAGTTTCCCACAGATCTCCTCATGATGTGCTATGATGGAAATGCTGCTTGTATACACACGAAACTGCATTTTGGATAACCAAAGTTGGGATTTGGGTTTTTTAGTCTGGAAATGGATGTGCATCTATGTTTGTGGCAAAATACTGGCAAATTAAGAAGAAACCTGCTTTTTTGTTGCCATCTAGTTAGCCAGCAAAAAAAAGAAGCACAGCCCGTGTGCATGACATATAGACCAGCTCATGACAGTGGAAAGAGAGCTAATTTAAGGGGCCATGCTGCTGACCTAGACACAACACATACCTCATTTATTACTGATATAGATAGACCAACACTCAGAGTAAGGTAATGCATTGGTAGTAGTGGAGATGACAATCCTTTTAGCTCAATAAGGATGGTATGAAAAGTCACAAAAGACAGCTTTAACTCTGCACACGAAGCTTTTGAACTATCCGTTCAGACTTTCCAACGAGACAGTGCTGTGATTTACCCCCTTCTTGATTTCTTAGTTTTTTACATATTAGTCACAGTTGCATGTTTCAGAGCGCAATACAAATTTTAACATTAGATGAAAATAACCAGGGTAAACACAAAATGCAGTTTTAAAATAACCATTTTATTAATTAAGGGGGGAAAAGCTATCCAAAATTGTGTAAAAAGAAAAAAGAAAGATCAATTGTTCCCTAAACCTAATAACTGGTTGTGCCACCCTTTGGAGCAAGAACTGTAATTAAGCATTTGGAATAATTGTGAGCCTTTCACTGTGGAGGACTCTGATCCACACCTCTTTGTAGAGTTGTTTTAATTCAGCCACACTGGAGGGTTTTCAGGCATGGACAGCCTGTTTGAAGCCATGCCAAAGCATCCGAGTTGGATTTAGAACTGGACTTTGACTAGGCCACTTCACTACCTTCATTCATTTTGGCTCATCATCATGCTGCATAACCCAAGTGTGAACGGATGGCCGGACATTCTCCTTCCGGATTTTCAATAGTTACAGCAAGTCATCCAGATGCTGAAGCAGCAAAACAGCCCCACACCATGACACTACCACCACCGTGTATGACTGTCGATATGACGTTCCTTTTATGAAATGCTGTCGTTTTTTTTGCCAGATGTAACAGGATGCAAACCTTGCAGAAAGTTTAACTTTGCCTCATCAGTCCACAGAATATTTTCACAAATCATCAAGAAGTTTTTTGTTCTGTTTTTTCAAATGTGAAACAAGCCTTTTTCTTTCTGATCAGCAGTGGGTTTCTCCTTGGAACTCTACAATGGAGGCCATTTTTACCCAGTTTCTTTCTTATTGCTGAATCATGAACTCTGACTTTAACGGAGGCAGGTGATGCCTGCCGTTCTTTAGATGTCGCCGAGGTACTCTTGGAGTAACTTTGGTAGGTCAGCCATCACTGTTCCATGTTTTCTCCATTTGTGGATAAAGGCTCTCTCTGTTGTTCACTAGTCCCAAAGCCACAAAAACAGCTTTGTAATTCTTTCTTGCTGGGCTTTTTTTTTTTTTTTAAATAAATGTGTTACTGTTTGAAACAAGTTAGCCTACTTCAGTTTGTCAGATTCTATTTAAGTGACTGCTTAGTTTAACACATATGGTAACAATGAGGCCTGGAGGTGCCCTGTGAAACTGAATTGGGCTTCCCAGAAAGTGTGGTTAATCATAGTTAAGTCATGATTTAATAAGCTGGCAGTGTTACTTTTTCATACAAGGTCAAGTAGGTTTGGATAGTGTTTTTCCCCTTAAAGGAAATCATTTAAAAACTTTTTTATTTTCACTCAGGTTACCTTGGATATTAAAATGTGTGTACTTTTACACAGGACTGCAATGATGCTGTTGATATAAGGAACGATCCAGTAATCCATCCTGTCATTTTTAAATAAATTAAAAATAAATTTGTATCCTTCACCCTATTTTTATCCTTTTTAACTTTAATATTGCTTCTCTTTTCCTCCTCACGTCATCAGTCTGGAGCAGAGAAATGAAGAGCTACAGATGGAGGTAGTTCGTCTGAAAACAAACCTCGCACAGCAGCGGCACTGGTACCAGGTTGTGCAGGCGAAGATCGTGGAATCTGAACGGGCACGGGCTGCCGCGGAAGCACACAACACCACGATGCAGAGGGAGATGGAGCAGTTTTTCGACATCTTTGGAGAGCTCAACAACGAGGAAAAGAAAACAGAACACATTGTGCAGAGCTTTTGAGAAAGCTTATGATACGAGCAGTGAGTGCAAAGAGTAGGAAATAAATGCACAAGATGAGCTGGTCATTACACTCTAACGAGGGTCTTTTATCACTATGTCACTAATAAAGCAATGTACAGTCATTTCCTCATGAAGAATCTGAGAATTGCACAAAACAGCATCAAAGAAAGAAAAATAATCACTGATGTCCACTTTATTAGCTGAGTATGGGCAAAAGATGTTGGCCAAAAGGTCATATTGTGGTCATTGCAATCACAGAGGACATCTCTGGAAATAAAAGGAGGAACAAACCGAGATGTACAGTGTATACAATGGAGTCTTTTCTTTTAAAAACATAGTAAACACATGAGATAACCTGAGCAACGTGATGCTCAGTCCTTATCTGCTAAGATTTGGAGAGTTGGATGGCCACTCCTCAGGTCATTTAAGGCATGACTGAAAGAATAAGGTCATGGTTGTGTACAACATAGTGCATAAGTTCTCGGTGACTCCATAGTGTCTTCTTTCTGCATGTCCATCACATGTGCAATCAGTTATGAAAAAAACGTTTAAAAAAAGAAGAACAAAGGGGGGGGCGCAGTATCTGCACAGTCCATTTATCTTTGACTTTCAATCTTCAGTTGAACTCAGGACTCCACAGTCTCACCCACGCTTAAACCACAGCATGTCTGCTTTCTCTCTGGGAACAGCTGGGTCAGATTATTCAAAGGACGAGTGCTGCACAGCATGTTCTTGTAAAACATACAACACACATTTAAGGCCAAAAAAACCAAAACAACAACAACAAAAAACAAACCCTCGTAAAACTACAACAGCTCCCTAACTCTAAAAGCTTTCTGAACTAAGAACGGAAACGTACTGTGAGTGAAAGAATGCTCTTGAATGCATTTCTTTGTATAGCAAGAACTACAATTTCTTACAGGTGTGAAGCCTTCATGCAGGTTAAAACGTGTCGTCTGATTTCATGATTCATTGTGTAACTTTTCCAGCACTAATGGAATGGTTTTAAAAAAAAAAAAAAAAAAAAAAAAAAAGAGAGAGAGAGAGACAGAAAAAAAGACAAAAGGGAGCAGTCCACACGTTTGTCAATGAAACGTTTTGACAAGAGGCTTAATTCCCACGGGCGTCACTGTGGTTGTGTGCAACACTCTGCAAGAACACACAAAAATAAATACAAGTATCTTGTTTTGCCTCTTCCGGATGTACAGGATTACGATTTTTTTTTTTTTGATGTACACACTTATAGTCAGTACCGTAAGTCAAATAAGGGTGATTGCAATATATATATAGATATAGATATATGTAGCTCCACAGACATGTTGAATTTCTTAACCAAACAAGCACATCCTATCTATTTGTAATGAAAGGGTCTACAGCCACTATGAGTGACATCTTTACATACAGTACATTGTATCGGGAAATAAACAGTAACACTGCAATCACAGCTTCCCCTCGCTGTCATGGGGAAAAGCTTAAAACCAACATCACTCAAGCCAATTAATTATTCAATTAAAAACAAAAACACTGTGCAGAACGCACCGCTGTAGAGATCTGCAATACTTTTGATGAAACTTTTGATCAGTGTTTGATCATGATTGATGCCATCAGTTTATGGTAAGCTTTTGTTCTTTGTGGCGTAACATGCACTAGAGCAGGTCGCAGTGTGATGCTTGCCTGCCCCGATTTCATGACGATGACCTCTGGTCTCGAATTGCTAAAAAAATAAAACTTTTAAAATACAGGCGTACAAAAACAAACGACTCCCTGGCAAATCAATATGGATGCATACACCGCATATAGGCAGGTGATCAAGTAAAACAATGGAGAAAACAGAGAGCACAGGTATCTTTTACCTGCAGGCAGCAGTTCCAACGACAGAGCGGGTAACAAATTAGAAAAATAAACCTGTCCATTGAGACTAAAGAGAAAAACTAAAGACATAAAGGGACAGAACAAGTGTATGTGGAGTTAAAAAACAAAGAAAAGAAAGGATGATGATGGCTGTTAAGCCCCTTTCAGACATGTACCCTCTCCTGACGGTGTCTGAACATGTTTGCTTCATGTATTCAAACCTGTGATGGCAAATCTCCTGGGTCAGACCTCGTAACAGTTACGTAACACTTCCAGCACGGCACAAGACTAAGAGCATGCAGGACATTAACGGTAACGAACACCAAAAGGTGTGCCGCGAACGCGTCTTTGTGAGTTGCTCAGCTCACAAGAGAACACCCTAAACAATAAAATATGTGCATATTAACATTTTAGCTCATAAACTTGGTTTGCAATAAGATTAAAACATTCCTCATTTTCATTATTCCCACTCATGAAGAAAGAGATTTGTTTTGGGGCCTGTGTGGGAAGGTTTTTCTCAGCAGCGCACGCACGCACAGAGTACCCCTGTTTGAGAACAACTCGCTCAAGAATGTGTTTCCGCTTAACTAAAGGCAATGCTGACAGTATTCAGGCATGTCATGTTTGTTGGTTTGAATCCATGAAAACACCGATGTAAAACTGACCGATGTCTGAAAGATTGTGCTGTCACTTTAACAGATTGCTGACTTCACCAATGTTATATATTCCATGTCTGAAAAGGGCTACTGATGTTTGGAGAGCGAAAACTGGAGATGGCAGGCGGGCAGACAGAGAGAGATGTGTGGAAAATGTCTGTGTTCAGTGATTCTCGTCCAGAGGTCCTGTCAGTGTGTCGATGCTGCTGCTGTCTGTGTCTGAGGCCAGGGTTTGCTCTGTGGACATGGACGAGATATCGTTGGCTGAAGAGGACTGGGAGGCCGAACCTGACACCACATCTGACACATTAAACACAAAAACAACAGACAGAACAGGAAATTTAGCTGCATATGGCAACAACATTTACACTTCCTAGTACATTGTTACTGGAACATCCACTCACAGCCGCTCTATTAGGTATACAGTGGGGCAAAAAAGTATTTAGTCAGCCACCGATTGTGTAAGTTCCCCCACCTAAAATGATGACAGAGGTCAGTAATTTGCACCAGAGGTACACTTCAACTGTGAGAGACAGAATGTGAAAAAAAAAATCCATGAATCCACATGGTAGGATTTGTAAAGAATTTATTCGTAAATCAGGGTGGAAAATAAGTATTTGGTCAATAACAAAAATACAACTCAATACTTTGTAACATAACCTTTGTTGGCAATAACAGAGGTCAAACGTTTACTATAGGTCTTTACCAGGTTTGCACACACAGTAGCTGGTATTTTGGCCCATTCCTCCATGCAGATCTTCTCGAGAGCAGTGATGTTTTGGGGCTGTCGCCGAGCAACACGGACTTTCACCTCCCGCCACAGATTTTCTATGGGGTTGAGGTCTGGAGACTGGCTAGGCCACTCCAGGACTTTCAAATGCTTCTTACGGAGCCACTCCTTTGTTGCCCGGGCGGTGTGTTTTGGATCATTGTCATGTTGGAAGACCCAGCCTCGTTTCATCTTCAAAGTTCTCACTGATGGAAGGAGGTTTTGGCTCAAAATCTCACGATACATGGCCCCATTCATTCTGTCCTTAACACGGATCAGTCGTCCTGTCCCCTTGGCAGAAAAACAGCCCCATAGCATGATGTTTCCACCCCCATGCTTCACAGTAGGTATGGTGTTCTTGGGATGCAACTCAGTATTCTTCTTCCTCCAAACACGACGAGTTGAGTTTATACCAAAAAGTTCTACTTTGGTTTCATCTGACCACATGACATTCTCCCAATCCTCTGCTGTATCATCCATGTGCTCTCTGGCAAACTTCAGACGGGCCTGGACATGCACTGGCTTCAGCAGCGGAACACGTCTGGCACTGCGGGATTTGATTCCCTGCCGTTGTAGTGTGTTACTGATGGTGACCTTTGTTACTTTGGTCCCAGCTCTCTGCAGGTCATTCACCAGGTCCCCCCGTGTGGTTCTGGGATCTTTGCTCACCGTTCTCATGATCATTTTGACCCCACGGGATGAGATCTTGCGTGGAGCCCCAGATCGAGGGAGATTATCAGTGGTCTTGTATGTCTTCCATTTTCTGATGATTGCTCCCACAGTTGATTTTTTCACACCAAGCTGCTTGCCTATTGTAGATTCACTCTTCCCAGTCTGGTGCAGGTCTACAATACTTTTCCTGGTGTCCTTCGAAAGCTCTTTGGTCTTGGCCATGGCGGAGTTTGGAGTCTGACTGTTTGAGGCTGTGGACAGGTGTCGTTTATACAGATGATGAGTTCAAACAGGTGCCATTCATACAGGTAACGAGTGGGGGACAGAAAAGCTTCTTACAGAAGACGTTACAGGTCTGTGAGAGCCAGAGATTTTCCTTGTTTGAGGTGACCAAATACTTATTTTCCACCCTAATTTACGAATAAATTCTTTACAAATCCTACCATGTGGATTCATGGATTTTTTTTTCACATTCTGTCTCTCACAGTTGAAGTGTACCTCTGGTGCAAATTACTGACCTCTGTCATCATTTTAAGTGGGGGAACTTGCACAATCGGTGGCTGACTAAATACTTTTTTGCCCCACTGTATGTAAAGAAGCCAAAACAGTTCATCCATGACTAGAAATCAGGCAGATCAATGAACTGTCACCATGGAAACAAGTTAATGTACTGCCGATCTGAGCATATGTAAGATGGACCCAGGAAGCATTGTGGGATTTTAATGTTTCAGTTTCAGCAGTTTTTTTAACTGCCCAAAAATAAATAAATACAACTGCCAATGTGAGGCTGGTAAAACTGATCTTTGATAGGAGGAGAGCATTGTCTTGTATCGTGTGACTACAGCACTAGCAAAGGCACACTAACAGCAAAACACAACGAAAATCATACCATCACTGGATAGGAAAAAAGGAAGAAAATACTACTGTCAACAAATACGCGAACAGCTACAGGAAATCATGACTACATGCAAAATCTATCAACAATGCAGTCCCATCCTAATTCTAGTAACTGATTTTAATGTTTTTGAAATCTTTTGAACTCAAAAACATTTAGCCTTAAAACTACTCATCTGTGGGAACTCAGTAGGCACGACATGTCTGGAAAACAGATTTGGGGGACAGAAAAGCTTCTTACAGAAGACGTTACAGGTCTGTGAGAGCCAGAGATTTTCCTTGTTTGAGGTAACCAAATACTTATTTTCCACCCTGATTTACGAATAAATTCTTTACAAATCCTACCATGTGAATTCATGGATTTTTTTTTTCACATTCTGTCTCTCACAGTTGAAGTGTACCTCTGGTGAAAATTACTGACCTCTGTCATCATTTTAAGTGGGGGAACTTGCACAATCGGTGGCTGACTAAATACTTTTTTGCCCCACTGTACCTGTTAAACTGATAATGCAAGTACCTAATCAGCCAATCGCATGACAGCAACTCAGTGCATTTAGGCATGCAGACATGCTCAAGACAACCTGCTGAAGTTCAAACGGAGAATCAGAATGGGAAAGAAAAATGATGTAAGTAACTTTGAATGTGGCATTGTCATTGGTGCCAGAGTAGTCTGAGTGTTTCAGAAACTACTGACCTACACAACCATCTCCAAGGTTTACAGAGAATGGTTTGAAAAATAGGAAATATCCAGCAAGCAGCAACTGAGGCTACAATTAACATGGGCTTACCACAGGTTTGAAAAATGTGACATTTAGATGGTAGAGTCAGAATTTGTCGTCGACAACATGAAAGCATCCTGCCTTGCATCAACAGGTCAGGCTACTACTGGTGATGTAATAGTCTGGAGCATATATTCTTGGCACATGTCGAGCACCTTAGTACCAATTAAGCATTATTTAAACATCACAGGCTACCTGAGGACTCTTGCTGACCATGTCCAGTGTATCCCTCTTATACTAGCTTCTTCTGCTAACAATCTCGAGCTGCTTTCTTGAACATGACAGCAAGTTCACTGCATTCAAACTGTCTACACAAATGGGCCAGATCGCAATCCAGGAGAGCTTCTTCGAGATGTGATGGAATGGGAGACTCACATCATGGACATGCAGCCGACAAATCTGCAGGAACCGTGTGAGGCTATCAAAGCAATATGGACCACAATTCCTGAGAAATGTTTCCAGCATCTTGTTGAATTTATGCAACGAACAATTAAGGACAGTTCTGAAGACAAAAAGGCAGTCCAGCAACGTACCACCAAGGTATACCTAACAGAGTGCATGTGTCCACAATGGCACATTTAAGGATACCCGTCTTATGGCCCATGAGAATGCCAGCAGACTCCTTAGCTACAGTAGGGCATTAAGATACTGTAGTTGTTTTAAGAGTATTGTACTGAAAGACAATATTTAGGGACAACTACTGTTTCCACTGCTGCATACTGACATATGTGTGTGTGAACGAAAAAAAAAAAAAATTATCTATCTCTATATCTATCTCTCATATATATATATATATATATATATATATATATATATATATATATCTCCATCCATCCACATACATGTACACACTGTTCTAGGACCCTTTTGCGCCTTGTGAACATCAAAGTGAGTGTTTGTTTTGGTGAAGCTGTCAGTGTGAAGCGTTTTTCAAACAGTGACACGTCCAGTGAGGCTGCAGCTTTGGGCTTATGCTAACAATTTTGGGCTGATAGAGGAAAACTTTGTACCTGAGCAATCTTCTTTCATTAGACCATTCTTGTTCCTCTCCTCCCAGTCAATCACCTCTTCATAAATAAGTTCTGTGGAGAAACAGAACAGGTTAATGGCTTTCAGTGGTGACCACACTCATGCCTGCACGTTCAACACAAAAGCAACAGCAACAGTAGAACAGCAGTTGCCCGGTATGGTGCGCTGCTGGTTTGCTTCTCTAGAGGTCAGTGTATCCCACCTTTCCACTGCTCAATAGTGTGCTCTCTCTCTTCCAACTGCTTGTCAGAAATCTGTGGAGGAGGCTGTGAAACAAAAGGAAATGTCACACACAGCCGCAGCACTGATGAAGTTTACCACAAATTGAGGGGAACTGCTTGCTCACCGCGTCGGCCTCTGCCGGGTCGTACCACACGTGAATGTAGGGGTGATTAAGAGCTTCTTCTACAGATATGCGGCACTCGGGATCAATGACTAGCATTTTGGAAAGCAAGTCCCGTGCTTGACTTGCTGTTATGACAACACAGGAAGGGCAGGATTACTATGGAAACAGGCTTACGACATCATTAAATTTAAGTATTCTGTTTGACAATTGAATATTGTCCCTGATGGTGTTTGGCCAACATGTCTGTCAATGTCAAGATTTGTTCCGTTTTATTTAATGATGTGACCTCTTAAACGACAACATTACACCGCAGAGTTTTACTAAATCTATGCAGTACAGGAGTATCATTGGATACTAAAAATAACACTCTACATAAAGAGAGTATCAAAAATTCTTACTCTTCAATTTGTCATGTTCTGACTCAGAAGGGAAGGCCCAGTCTGGGAAAAGCTCGGCAAAGCTGACACCAGGATACTGTGGCTTGTTCATCACATAGTTCCTCACAGTCTCCATCAGTCGGTTCATAAACTCTAGACTGGGTGTGCCCAGAATCTCAATCACCTTATTCCACTGGTCGATGTCTAGAAAACACACTTGTTATGGAAATCTCCAGTAAATTGATGGGCCTGTGCACATGTAAGCAAGTGAAAAGAACAGATGAAAAGGTACAGAATAGATCCGACATGTACACTAAATAATTTTGTATGAAAGCTAGCAAAGGTAAGCCTTAATTCACCAAAGCATAGGAGAGATGAAAATTTTGACCTTACAGGATTACCAATTATTACCATTCACACTCAGATTAACAAGAATTTGTGCTCTAAAGAAATGTAAATGCATCAAATAGATGCTGAGTCATTTTACTGTCAAATAACTACAAAAGCAATGATTTATATTGATAAGCTACAGATGTAACCACATCATGGCAACATATAAAAAGTCCCTAATCTGGGAACAATGGGTATCTGTCCCAATCCATCAGGTGGATATTGGCCAATTTCAGTTTAGGTTAATTTAGCCACTCTGTTAAGTGAACAGAGCAGTATTACAACCTGAAAAACCATTTTAGCATGGCTAAAAATACAGATGTGCACAGTCTGTTGACTTACTTCTGCGCAAGGCAATTACTTCAAAGGATGGGAAGCAATCTATCATCGACTCACACTTGTGCCCAGCATCCATTCTCAGCTACTCGGGTGTGAATGCAAAGGGGAAGCTGGGAGCTAAGAGGCAGCTTACATATGTAACAAGAGAGATTAATATTTATTGAAGAGAAACGGGAATTAGAGCCTGACCTATAATGGATGTATTAGGAGTAAAAACTTCTCTAAATTATCAGTGGGTTATGATCTGTAAAATAAATATTTCCTATCAGTGTATAATGAGTTAGACTCTGCAGAGAAAACACAAAACTTTAAGTTTAAACTCAGCCCGAGTGTTTTGTAAATCGTAAATTCAACAGCTGAGAAGATGCGAGTGTGCCGGGAGACCCACAAGACTAGAAATATTTGATAGAGTGTGAATGACGATGGAGGAGGAGGGACAACAACTGGCACAGAGACGATGAGAGCTGCGAAGGATACGATCAGTGCCCTGGAAGATGACGCTGCCCTTTACCATCTCTCCCATGATACACCCCACTGACCAGATGTCCACTGGGAACAGAAAACGCACAAGCACGCACAGATGCACACAAACACACACACATAACCACACAGAAGAGATATTAACTTAAAAGTGACCAGATAACATCAACTAGATAATACAATCCACACTGAAAGTATAGTAACATAAAGTGACACACAGAATGATGGAAATCATGCTCTATGGATTCAAATTTGAATGAGAAACATTTAAAATGCGAAACACGAGCTCTCATCGGTTTTGGTGCATCTGCCAGCAGAGTCGCGGCCTGAGGCTTTCATCATAGCCATCTTCAGGCTTTTCTTTCTCTCGGAGTCAGTCTCAGCTTTCCACGCCTTTCTCCACAGCCTGGCTTATCAGTTTGCACAGCTGTTGCGCTCTCCCTCATTTTTCATGTGTGTAATTGCACGCACTTAGCAGGACAGGCTGTATTTCGTTTCTCTCTCTCACTCTCCAAGTCGACTGCTTGCTTGTCAGTGGTCGTCAGGGGCAAATACCCATCAGCTCCTCTTTTTCCCTGAAATTCAGCTTCACTAAAAATTAAAAGTTCTCTCTCTGAAAATATCTCCAGAGAATCTACTCCAAGTCCACTCAGCCATTACATAAATGTAAACACTTGGCAGGTTTCACTCCTATAAATGATTGGTCTCACAGCTTAGCTACATTCTTTGAAGAGCAGTTCAAGGACTACTTCCATTTTGCAAACCTACCCCAATATGATGAGTCATATTTCATGCTCCACCCTGTAATTAACCCAGGTCAGAAAAGATTGAGATAACCTGTCTGTTTAGCAGATAAATAATATCATGGGTCAGGTTTCTATCTCTGACTGCAATGGCTATACTGACAACTACACGGCTCTACACAGAGTATACATTTCTCAGAATATTAACTTAACTATTGCTTTGATTCCCCCCTCCAGATGTGTTTTATACAACTAAATAAACAATTCTTGCCTTTAATAAACAAAAATATCTCAGTGTCTCCTGGCTCCAGACAGAGCAACCAACTGTTGTGTGAGATGAACAAGAAAGGATACAGTCCTTTCCAGGAAAGAGGACTTTGTGAGAAATCATTTCAGCCATTATGCAGCCAACTGACCACAGGTCCACTGCAGCAGAGTGGTGGTATAGTAAACATATTTGTTAACATCATGTTAATATATCAAGAGTCAAACTTACTATGACGAGTCAAAATCACCATTAAATGTTTCCACTTTGTACATGAGAACCATTGCTAATATACACTCACCTTTCACTTTATTAGGCACACCTGTTCACTGCTCACTAATGCAGATACCCAATCAGCCAGTCACATGACAGAAACCCAATTTAGTCATGCAGACATGCCTCAAGATGACCTGCTGTAGATCATAGTGAGATTCAGAATAGGGAAGAAAGTAGGGCTGGGTTTTGATTATCGATTAAAATCGATTCTGGCTTGGATAACGTGATATTGATTCATTAAAATCCTGAATCGATTTTTAAATATAAATTTATTTTGCCTGAAACGCCAGAATCTCAGGTTAAACCTCACAAAATTTCTACAACCACCAAACAGCTAAAACAGTAAATGAGAGCAGGTACACGGATTCTGCACAAAGATGTAAAAACAAAACGCAGACCCGGCGCATCCGAATCAGTGAGATGTTGCCTTTCTCACGCCGTCGGGGCTGAAAGCAGACTGATTTTGAAGCGTCGGCGGGCACTTTAGGTTTACGTCCTTTTTGCGCTCGATTCTGAAGCTGCATCTTTTATCTCTCTCCAAACAATATTGACTGAACCAGCCACTAAAGATGATCCAAACTACGCTTCACATAAACATCGTCACAAATTTCCTCTTACTTTTGCTGTTTTGCTTCCACCACGATAAAAATCACACTTCATGTAGAGCTCTCTCTCTCCCTCTCTAAATCAATAATCAAAACCCACCCCTAGTTATTACCCACCAGTCTACAGTGTCAGTCGCTGTTTGTTTTTTGTTTTTTTACTTACGACAAGAAAGCCTCATTTCGGCTGTTCAATACTGAACAAATTTAAACTTTTTAAAATTATGCAAAATTTCAAAATGCTTAGCTGTGTCTCTAATCAAACCTCAGTAACTTTGCTCTGCTTCGTTTTTGATCTACTGCACAATATTTTTAAGGTCATCTGCTACAAAAACCCAGACCAGGAAAACCGCCTTCATGTTTTTCTGTGTTTTATCCTCAGTTACTTTGACACAAAGGAATCTGCTGTGATGCTCACACCTTTGATAAAGTCTCACAAGTGTCAGCTTTCTTTTTATAGATATAAAAATATAGATATGTACTGATAAGTGATCAGAATTATAATATTTCTGACTGTCTGAGGCAAAATTTCCCCAATTCAAATCAAATGAATCGAATCGGATTGTGGATCGAATCGATTCGGGACCTTGTGAATCGGATTCGAATCGATCCTAGAAATCAGTGACGATAACCAGCCCTAGAAGAAATGCAATTTAAGCGACTCTGAAGGTGGCGTGGTTTTGGGGCTGCTGATCTGCTGGGAATTTCCCAGTTCTGAAGGTAGAAGGGAGACCAACCAAGTACCAGCAGGGTGCATCTAATAAAGTGTTCAGTGAGTGTTGTTGTTTGGGGTTTTTTTTGGGAGCATTAAATTAATCATAAAGTTTAAAAAAACCTGGCTTTTCGAGAACATGAAGAACTCCAGGGAGCAGCTTGTATTGATAGTCCTGATGGGTTAAATGATTTTCGGACACGCTACATAAAGTCATGTTAAACAGATTATTAGAAAATAATTATTCTGAAAGAGAGCAGTGTTACATGTTGACCAAGTAGTGTTTACATGATTTTTTTAAGGCTGGTTTGTACTCACCATTTTCCTTGTACTTCATACCGAGAATGACCTCCGGGGCACGGTAATATCTGGTCACCACGTACGGGGTCATCATGAAATTAGTGCAGGCTGTCCTAGCTAAGCCAAAGTCCAAGATCTTTAGTGTGCAATCTGACTTAACCACAATGTTACTGGGCTTCAGATCCTGAAGGGGGAAAAAAAATTCGATAAATCTTTAGGAAAACAGGCACAATAATCTTAAAGTTGACAAGCAGATGGAAACGTAATACAACCATTTTAACCACTTTATAAAGTAAACTTTGGAAGAATTATCTAAATACAAAATGAATAATGTTATTTCAGAATCAAAGATATACTCATTGGCTAATGCTAAAATACACAAAACAAGCAAAAGTTTAAATAAATGCAAATTTTTTCATGTATTAATAAATATTAAAGAGCTGTCAGGTTACAGACACAACATGGGAAACGTTACACTTTTAAGCGCTATTTAAGTATTAAGTTACTGTGTTTTCAGAGTGACTCTTTTAGCCAGCAACACATTTACTGCTTGCACTTACCCTGTGGATTATGCCAGCAGAGTGCAGGTGCCTGATTCCACAAAGGATCTGGTATAGCAGGTAGGACATCCTCTCGTGGTCTAGGTCCATATGGATCACCTGGCATAGGCTGGCATCCATTAGCTCCATCACCAGATACCTGAGAGGAGGGGAACAAGTGCAAACTGTGTTTGTGTGCTACTGTGCGAGAGCTACAAGTGCAAAGAAAAGAAACAAAATAACAGGAATTTAAAAAACAATCAGAAAGAAGACAAAATAAGAAAGCAGATAAAGGAAATGTGACAAAAGCAAAGCGTGAAAAATAGAAACCAGAGAGCGAATGAAAGCAACGCAGAGGATTAGAGAACGTTGGAAAGTAAATAAGAGGATGTTTGTTAAATGAAAAAAAGACACAAAATACTTCAGCTTAAATCTTTGCATGTGAGAGAAAACCAAAGCAGCCAAAAAACACTTGAGTGCCACTCACAGATCCTGAAATTCCTCCAGGGACTTCTGAGGCGTGAATACATTGATCAGACGGATGATCTGCAAGCAGAGAGACAAGCCGTTACTCTACTCTGTCGCTCTCCTACCTACTGGTGAGGCCCAACTAAAGGCACAGCAGGGCTTCTGTTACCCCAAACCAGAAATGTTATATTTAGTCCAAGGAGATGACTTGAACTTAAATTTATATTACATATGTTCTGGCTACCTCTTAATATTAGAAATATTGTCCAACACATGAGAAGATGGAAATTATCAACTTTAACATTTTTCTGCCACACCTCGGTTTAACCTTCATCAAATGTTCAACACATTTTATTGCAGGTCGAAAAAGAAGATTTACATTTTTGTGGTTGACACATTTGAGCAGCACCAGCTCCCTGTAGGCGCGCTTAGCGTGGGTCTGGTTCTGAAAGGGCCGACACAGCTTTTTCACTGCCACTGGTATACTGAGGACCGTATCTAGAGCAGAGCTGCAACAGATTTCATTAAAGAAAAAAAAGACAGAGACAAATGTTAGCAAAGAAGAAACTAAGTGCATCCCAGAGAAAACAGCTTATTCAAAAATTCCTAGTTACACATTCAGTTTCATTCACATTTTAAAAATAGTAAAAATAAAAATATAATTTTTTACGACCCTACTTTAAACATGATCGGGGCTGCACAGAGGAAAATAATCAGGTGTGAAATGTATAGTTTTCAGGGTTTTTATCGGTTTTCAGCGTTATTTTGTTATCGTTTTTATCGTTTACTCTGTTTTCCTGGGTCTTTTTACGTGTGTTATGAATAAATTTTCTTTTTTCCGGTACTAGTTTTATTTTGTTATACTTATCCGCGACACCTTAAAGGCTGGTCCATGAAAATATTGTCGGGCATAAACCGGTCCGTGGCGCAAAAAAGGTTGGGGACCGCCGACCTAAACCACAGCAGTTTAACTCTCAGTAAAATGTATTTATATAGCACTTTTCACAGACAGAAATCACAAAGTGCTTCATAATAAAACCTACGAAAATAAAAGTATAACACAACAATGCAAATTAATAGAATACAACATAAAACAGGTGTGGGGTGCGTGTGAGGATAGATGACTCACGACTGCAGACCAAATCTACCCATGGGTTTGTACCCATAAAGCAACCTGAACCCGAACTGAATGGGGGCAGTGATTTACTGAAACATGTACAAAAACACATTTAAATACAGTATATGAGTGAAAGGGAGACTATATATAATTCCAACAAGTTTGAAAGTTAAAAATTGAGATGAACATCTTTAAACGTCTACACAGCCTGAGCCTGAGTCACGTAGTCTTCAGGAATAGTTCTCCAGGCTTCTTTAAGTAGATTCAAAGCTGTTCTTTGGATGTCATTTTCCATTGACTCAACTAAGGAAATCTGAATAAATTGTGTTTCTGTCTAACAAAGTGCCTAAAGACACACATTATATTACATTGGTTCTTTGCTAATATGTCTGTTTTGTACACCTAACTTAAGGGATCAACACTGAATCATCCCATAAGATATGTATATGTAAAATATGTATTTTACCTGGTTAATGTGTGTGGCAGGGCATGCTCTGCAGCGCCGCTGCAGGGGAGGCGGACGCACCTGAGCGCCACCCGCAATCACGCCTCGCCGCCTTGACATCTGCGCTATCTGTGCTGTTGTGTTGGTATGTGTCGGGCTGTGAGCTGAAAAGCTACAACTGGCTGTATGTGTACAGCAACCGTGTGTGAAAAGTGGCCTATAAAGAGGTGCTGAAAAGCATGTTCATGCAAACATCGTCGGTTCTGCCGTGGTATGTTTACAATGGGACTTCTGCTCCTGAACCTCTGCTAACCTCCAAATAACTTCTAGTTATTTGGAGAGGAAAGGATAATGGCTGCTGAAGAAAGAATGCCATTGGTCGAAAAGAGAGGTAAAACGATTTCAGTGGTGTGGAAACATTATGGGCTCGTGGAGTTAGACGTGGATCAAGTAGACATAGTGTGTAAACTTTGCTACGGTGTCGTAGCTGCACCACAGAGCAACACTACAAATGTATTCAATCATTTGAAGACCGCTCACAAAGTGACATACGATCAAACAATGAAGGAGCAGCAACTTTAGTTGACATACCTCAATGTCAGTTTGATGCAATTGTGCATTGTGTGGCTGCACAGCTTGCCTTGATGTTTGGTTATTTGTATGCATAAATATTATGCAGTATTTTTAAGTTCACTAAAAATTAATGTTTACATTTTTCATTTAGTTTTTATATTGCAAACATTTGCACTGTTATCAGTATTTGCACACTATTTTATATTATTTTTTGACAATCTTTAAAGCCATTATTCAACACATTGTTATTGTTAAATAAATATTATCAAATAATCGAGATCTCAATTTCAGTGAAAATAATCGTGATTATCATTTTTGCCATAATCAAGCAGCCGTAGTTCACAATAGAGAACAGCTGCTGACATAATGTGGATCTGAAGATCCATAATTGGCCTACCTGGGGTTGAAAGTCTCGATAAATGCACGGCGTTTTGGCGGGTACACCGGCTTCCGCGAGTGTGACGCTTATTTTGAGCAATGAAAAAATAATAGAATATAATTTTATTTTTATATTTCAATATCACAATAATCTTCCAATTTAGAACTACAAGTTAAAAAAGAACTAACATAAATAAAATACACTTCAGCTAAATACTTCCAGTTTATTTTCCCAAACCACGCGGAACCGCAGGTTGCCGACCCCTGGTGTAAGTGGTTTAACAAACAAAAACACAAAACAAAAATACAAATCTTCTGAAAATGGTCAGGTACATGGACTGGCCTCAAAAAGCAGCCAATCTCCAAAGAAAACCTTTGAAGACCATCAGAAAGCCTGGAGAAAGATTGCTCAAGAACAGAGCCAGAAAATCTGGCTCCTTGGAAACAAAACAAAGAAATAATGGCTCAGGACTTTTGCACAGTACTCTGCAAGTCTGACATTCAGGGAAATGTATCTAAAATTAAATTCAAGCTCCGTTTGATATAATCATGTAGCCAATAATGAATTAAGTCAAGGGTGCCAATATTTCTAATCAATAGCTTCAACAAATGTGAGATTTTCAGCTTGGAACAATGATATTGACATAACAGTACTTTTTCCAGCAACATTTACACTCATGATGGAAGCAAAAACACAGCTGACACTACTGATCACATTAACTGTGTCTCTATTTAAGAGTCGCTGCAAGCTGTGACACTTGATAATGAGCCAGCTTATCTAACACCTGACCCCAAAGGGGCTCAACCGATTCAGCAACAATCACTAACATGTGAATTATACAGCGTCAGATCTACACCGTAACCCCATTTTAATCCTACGCCACAATATTCTAAGTAACCTACACCTCCTGAGAAATGTAACTATGTGTTAACTTGAATGGTATGGAAGTTTATGGTGTAGGGAAAAAAGGAGTTTTTGTTTACTATGCAAGTTAGAATGCAGATTTCCCAAAGCAGTCTAAAGTTTTAACCTGTGCCCATTTAATCAATCAAAGACTGAAAAAAACTTCTTTGTCTTACCAAACAATGCCTTGGGCGCCAGAGCCAATGGGCCGCAGCTGCTGGTAGCGTCTGAGTACAGTGAAGGTGGAGTCCACCACCTGAACACTGTAGAACTGCCCCTCCGCCTCACTCATCCTGCTGAACAGTCAGGACCACCAGCGCTGTCTGCAGGACAAAGGAAAACAAAACAGATGAATATCACCACGTTCTAATCTCATGTACGCTCTCCTCTGCTCTCCGTTTCAAAGTGTGTGAAAAGGGCTGGAGAGGAGCACACAGCACAGCTTAACACATGAGAGACAGGCTCAGTTGAATGTAGCATTTTATTGAGGTAAAAACTTTGAAAACCTTCTAAAACTAAAGATGAACTTGTGTGTTAGGGCCCAAAAAATATCTAATCCAAGATTAACTTTGACTTGATTTGCATGGAACTTTAAATGCTTTCATTGATTAATTGATAACCTTACGTTTCTCCAATATTTTTTATGATAACAGAAGCATAAGGCTGGAGCTAAAGGCTGAGCCTTTAATGTTTGGTGTGCTTGTTAAAACAGAGGAGAGAGAAAGCTAACAGCTTACAGTTCCCTCAGTAAACACGAACATACCACGCACACTCACACAGGCAGCATTTAGCTTGAGTCTCTTCATTATTTCTTGAACTGCATCCAGCTTCACTACAAGTGTGCGTTCAGCTATCAGCACTGGATGAGCACATACATGTTAATAAATTACACGATGTGTTTGAGTGTTTATAACAAAATATGAAAGTGTTTCTTGGCAATAGTTTATGTGCGCATGTGCATACATCTGTGGGCGAGAACACATAATCGTGTAGCTACGCAACACCAAGCAGTCACGGCTGTTTGTCATTCCTTCAGAAGACAGTCATCAGTTTAAAGCAGACCAATTTTTTTCCGCCTTTAGCGGGGAACAGCGAGACAAGCACTCACTGGATTTCGTGGTCACAGACACAAAGTACTGACGAGAAAAATAAAGGATGTTTATGATCAAATGGACCAGAAAAAAAAAAACCTGTAAAGCTAAAGTCACTGCAATAAGCAAAGAGCTACATAAGGAATTAGAAAGAGAACTGCTGTCAGATATCAAAGTGTGTGTCTTTAGTTTAAATGTTCAACTGGAGACGGAAACATTTATTTAAAAATTAATCAAAAGAAAATCTAATAATTGTAGTTCATTCTCCAATAATCAAGAATTAGCGTGCAAATTATTTCAATTATACATTTACCTGAAGGTGATGCGTATTCTGAGTTTTATACAAGGAATACATTTCAAAATTAGCTGGAAGAAGGGGTCACATACCACTGTGCTGCATCACACTCAGTAAGTGCCACATTGTTGAATTAAGCTAGGCCATCAGTAAAAGATCACTGCCTGGAGATCAAACTAAGTTCCTTCAAAACCTATACATGCCTCAGCTGGGCCTTTTCCATGCCATGTAAAGCATAACAGCCACTGGTAATTGTTTTCAAACATGTCCTAAATAATCTCCAGTGCATGTGTGTGTGTGGATTTTCATTGTTCGCTTCGCAGTTTTAACTTCCATTTTGAGATGAAGAAAGAAAGTTATGTGTAAATAATATTACTGGTTGATATGCACTGGTATAGAGCTATATCAGCCAAACATTGTTATCGACAAATAAGGCGACATTTACTGATGGCACTGGTCCACGTCTCTGCTTGCCATTGTATATGATTGTTTATTTCCTACTGTGGTTTGTTATGACTTATTTGCCTGCTTGTAGGCCGGGGTTTTTGCCCATGAACAAACACTGGGAAAAAGCCTTCACGTGTAGGAGGTACCGATCTGCAACCTTGCCATTAGTCAGATGAAAAATGAATCCTTCTCAGTTACTTTCTTCCTCTGCCTGTCTCCTCTCTTTCAAACATAAATCCAGCTGGCTCTCTGACTACACCCAAAGGAAAAACTCCAAAGACCTTTACTTCCTTCATTCTTTTTGTTTTTCACAACTTCTTTGGCTTTGTCCTTTTCCTATTGTGCTACTAACATCCCCCTCAATTGCCTCGTTCCTACGGCCTCCTCACAGATATCTCCAATGATGGTCCTGACAGATATATATTTTCATGACTGCTGTGACTGACACGCAAGCTGAGCTTTTCTGTTTACATACATGTAAAACGTAGGTACAGGCAAAACAGCATGCTAATACCAAAGCTGTACTGCACGTCTCAACAGCACAGATCTTAGGCCACAGGACACAAACACCTTCTGCTAAAAAATACAGAAAAGACTATTTTAGCCTCACTGACAACAGCATTTTGAGATATTTATATTTTTTCATATAAGAGCTGGTGTGCAGCTTTTGCAACACACACATCAAGTTAAAGCATGCTCTGAGGAGACCATTACTCATAACCAAAACCACTGTAGCTTCATCAGTCACCTGGTGCCAGGTTAGTCACAACTACTGGGTCATTCTAAAGTCGATTCAGCACAAACACTGACAGGGAACAACTGTTTGATTAAAGCTACATACCGCTCAGAAAGCCAAACAGAAACATAGGCAGACACCTGCCACAGTTCTGGGCAGCAGGCTCTGAGGAATTTATTTAAAATCAAAAGGGAAATCGATCGTGTGGAAAAAAGTTCCCCAGAGATTCCTCAGCAACTGTGGGTACACTAAAAGGAAGAGACATCCCAGAACAAACTGCTTATGAATGATACCATTAATCATTACTAGCCAAGGTTAAGGGCGACACTGATGCAGCTGATCCTGTGAATGCAGATAAACTGCTAAAACACTTTATCAATCGCTACAGAGAAAACAAACAAAACACTGCTTTAGGTTGATGATTATTTTAAAAAGGATGATTAAACCATGTTAACCACAAAACTGCCTATTAATCTCAAAGCTTACAGGGAACACTGTCATCAACAGTGTCTCCATTTTTTCCCCTCAGACTGAATTAAAGGTAGACGTAGCTACTATGACATCATCCACTGGTTTGTGAAGTCCTGTTTTAACTCTTTTCCACATAAAGACGAGATTTAATGACCTCACCCGTACCCTTAATGGTGAGTTTCGATACCTCAGTATATATCAATAACCCTGATGACCTCACTAATGATGCAAACCCAGTCATTTTGTTCTATAAGCAGGCCTGAAATATGACAGAATCCGCTCAGTTCAGAAAAGAGCTTCAAGGGTTACTCGTAGTAAGAGTAAAAGCCTCGAGCCGAGTGTTTTCGCCGTGTCATATCTGGTTGGTGTTTTGAAAAGCGATGTGACAAGCGAGGGGTGAGTCTGACAGTGACACCGCAGGCTCAATAAGCACACCGTGTGTGATCCTCCTTTCTGAAAATTAGAATACCCAAAATTTACTAAATGGAGTTTATGTTGTATCGAAGATATGAGCGACTGAGCTCATTATGTCATCAGGAAAGTGTTTACAGAGGTCAAGCCTGAGGTCTGTTTTCCCGTAAACTTCTGCAGAACCGGAAAACACTGGTATCGGGGCCCTTGTGGCCATTGTTCACACATTCTCACTTACACAGTTATATATATTTACTCCCATAAATCAAGGCAGAATATAATCAACCAGTTGGGGAATATTACCTATTATACAAACCCTCCTGTGTACTATAGAGATTGAAAATGTGACGTCAACAGCGGAAAACACCAGCCCACGTAGCCATTTGAAAAAAAAAAAAGAAAAGGCTTAAGATACTTCTCAGTTGGTTTCACTTTTCAGGCCTGGAAGCCTTATTAATTTAATTTTTTTAACTGTTTTCTATGCAGCAATAGTTTATCAGAATCAGAATAGTATAGAATATCCAGCTTAGCTGGATGTTTTCTTAGTGCAAACAGTGTTACAGTTTTATGCCTGAGAAAATGTACTCAAATAAACTGTAAAGAATACAGTTATCTGGAATATGAATGAAAAGATGGGGGTTACGTACTCTTTCTCTTACCTGATGATACTTATTACACTAATCCATATTTATGCAATGGTATGATGATCAAAGAGTTGATGAGAGAAGTGACCTTCACACAAGCATCATGGACCTCAACCAAAGCTCGTGGCAGTGACTGTTCAGTTCAGTCTAGTCCAGGCTTGGGGGTCTGACGTGGCCTAGACTTGGGAGTTAAGATGGGGAGTCAGTGAGCTGGCTATGAGATCATATTAGCATGGCCTGAAGCCTCAGCATCTCATCTCGATGTAGCAGAGTTACAAAACACAGCAGGGATGGGTAAAACTACACGGGAGTCTACTGCTGCTGAACTAGACACACCAAATTAGTCTTTGAGAGCAGTCTCCCGGGGAAGAAGAAGGATGCAAATTAAAACACAGCAAACTTGGACACACTCTGAACATCCATGTGATCCCACTAAAAAGTTCAGTGCGCACAAAGTGGCTGAATCACTGACGGGCTCGCCTTGCCAATGACATGCCAGAAAAACCTAGCTTGGGCTGTGAAAAAAAAAAATCCCCCTAGTTTTCATTGCATCTGCACCTGCGCTTGTGGTGACTGTGGTTAAGGTTTGTGAGCAGGCCTACACAAATGTCATTAATTTGGACTACATGTGTGTTTTCGAGGCTCTGTGGGTAAGGTATGCGCACTGACAGCTAGACGACGTGAATTTTTAGCATTTCATAGCGCCACACGCCTGCTCTACAACAGACACACACACACACACACACACACACACACACACACACAGAGTGAGGTATGAAGTCACCCGGGTATGACACACCGTGGCCGCAGCACTGTTGGCACTCGGTGCTTTAACACAGTCAGAAACCATCGGTTTACACAGCTAAAGTTACACCAGCATTAACGACATCTGACTTTCCAAAACCTCAGTAAAGGTACGAAGTTAGCAGGGCCTACACTACCATTGTTTTTCAATTCTGTGGGCAGCAATGCGGTAGTCAGGCTGAACTGTAAGCTCCGGCGGACTAGAGAACGGGCAGCAGGATGCAGCTGCTGCGGCGAGACCTACCTTCTCCCTTCGCCTCTCCCAGGGCACTCCCATGCATCGAAAATATAGATAAAACACTCCCCGAGCTCCTCAGGCACAACCTGGGCTTGGAAAAGTTGAAAAGGACGGTCGGCCCGGCTGTCACGACTGACAGACCTTCCTTTAGTTCCTAGCTAACTCCAGCGGCAGCACGGACGGACGGGTGCGGAGGAAGGGAACGCCACAACAAGCAGAGACCCAGCACAAGCATGACGTCATCACGCAGAGTTTACGTGGGCGCAAAGTTTTTTTTCTTCGCAAAACTTGGAAAACTTTTTCTTCTTCGTGTGATTGGTTAATGTAATAATGTTTGTGTTTTGAAAAATTACAAAAAAACAAAATAATACTAATAATCCTATGAGGGCACAAATAAAGACACACAAGACAAAATCAATAACTAGCCATAAATATTAGAATGGGGATGTGGTGGGGGAAATGAACAGACAGGTAAACCTTTTGAACAGAATGAATTTTCAATTTATTGATTGGCAGTTCCCATTTGTCTATAAAGATACAGTATAAAACACAATCATAGTTAAAGATACAACTCCAATTTTATCAGTCTTCCCCATAATAATAATAATTAAAAAAAAAACAGTCAAATACAGAATATTATTATTAGAATCATTATAAACCCATTCAAATGCCTGAAACAAAAAACAACACACAAACAAAAAAGCAAAAGAAAACAATTATTATTAAAAGTTATGATATATTATTTGTTTTTGCTGCATAAGTGCTTTTTAATTTATCGAAATGCTCAACCCTATAAGTAAGGAAGGGGTTTTTTTTTGGAGGGAGGGGGGCGGGGGAAATTGGAATTCTGTGAAACAGAACAGAAAGATGACATATTTTATATTAAGATGAAATTAAAAAAAAAACAAAAAAAAAAAACAAAGTTATGGGTTACTGGCCCACCAGGCACAGTGATTTTATGACTTTTCATGATATTGCAGCCTAGAGGTATGCAGCCCCCGGTGGACATACGAAACTCATAAAATAGAAATTCTGAATCAATCACCTCATGATTGTGTACATTCATAATGCACATTTGGTCCCCGTATTGCACAACTGTAAACACTTCAGTATACCATTTCAATGCTAAACTTCTTACACGGTTTTGGCTCATCTCGTGACTAGAAAAAGGCACAGCAGCTGTGTGAATGTCGTTTTCATAGATTGTTCTGCAAGGCCTCATCAAGTGATACCACGGCCATTCTTCAGCAGTGTATTGGTCTGATTTCACATTTGGCTTTTTTTTCTTTTACAAGTTCATTGTACAATAGACAATACCCCTCTCTCCTCCCCCCAATTCAACACACACACACACACACACACACACACACACACACACACACACACACACACACACACACACACTTAATGTTTGATTGCACTATTGCACTGTTAATCTCCTAAAGAGCTGTCTCTCCTCTCCAGGGCTTTGTGAACTGTAATTATTCCACTGTCACAGACTTGGCCAGGTTTCTGGGAAAGTCAACCTTTAAAAAAAAACAAAACAAAAGAAAAGAAAGTTTGTTATAACAAATTCTCCATGATCAATTTAGCAGCACTGTATAACTTTTTTTTTGATAACACATTTCCCAACTCATTATATTAGTGTACATGGTAAAACAATTGCATCCTGGTAAAGATGTGCCATAATAAGGATTTGGCTATAAATGTTATACATTGTACATTGTTGTGATCATGGACTGTAAATAAAGAGTTCACAATTCTGACAGATAAAGTCTGTTTGCACTGTGGTGAGTAGGGAACATGAGCTGCCTTCTTAGTAAAGTAAAGCATTCACAAGGAAAGAAAAGATGAATAGACACAAGCAGAACCAGAGACATGGACAAAGCATTGGTATTCATGGGCACCACTATCCCTAAAGCGTATGTACAAGCTTAGAAGAACACATGCTGGCTGCCATTACTGTCTTTTTCAAGGAAATCTTTTTCAAGGCCAAATTCTGCACATGTTCGAGTGCCATGACTGTACCATTAGATTTAAGTTTTGTAATCAGTTTAAATCAGTTTTAAATCAGACAACTAGATGAAGTATCTTAGTGTGTTAGTGTGGAATTGAAATGAATGTGTGACAACATCAAATCCACATGCAAATAGATTCCACTGCAAGCATTTGAAAACCAAACAACAGAAGCACACATTACATTCATAATTAGCTGCTCTTAGCATTGGGTGAATTTGAACAAAATCAATATTGCTATAAATCTCATATTAACATCAATATGTGATTACTGAGGTATTACAGACATCGCAGTGACTGTGCATGTGCTTGTGTTTTGCTAAAACGATGCCCATTATTAGTCTTTATGGATATCTATTATATATCTAAATATGAGGATTTGGTCATGATGATTTCTTTATTCCCAGGACTCTTGTCAATAATCAAACCAACGGTTGCATTGAATACTTACATCATATCCTCGGAGGACAGCCAAGTGAAATGACATAAGCTGCAAAGGGATGACGCTGAGGATACCCTGCAGGCAGTCCACAGTTTGTGGCAGTTCGATGGTCTGGTAGGCATTCTTAGTCAACTCAGTGTCATCCTGGCAACAGATGATGATGGGCCGACCCTGATGAAGACAGACATCGAGAGGGCAAGAATATTAACATCAGTCTGTCTGTCCACTCATTTCTGTTGTACTTGGGACTTTCAAAATTTAGTATTTGTGTCTGTTTGTCGTACTTTGAGTGTGTGCCTTGGGTGGATGTGTAAGATGTGTTTTGTTAAAGACCTACTGATCTGGCGGTGACTTGCTGCAGAGCATTCTGGCATTTTGTGTAGCAGGCGTCCCTCATGATGATCATGATGACTGGCATGTGTTTGTCAACGAGTGCAAGAGGACCGTGCTTCAGCTCCCCAGCTAGGATGCCCTCCGAGTGCATGTAAGTGATCTCCTTAATTTTCTGCATCAGAATAAGAATAGTAAAACTTGCTTAGGATGAAGATTAATAGTAAGAATGAAGACAAATTACAGCACAGCCTACATTCCTTGCATGGTATGAAAGCTGTGTGAGCAGCTTTTTCTCATGCGATTTCAACTTAATTATATTCTTTCCTTAAACTTGTTTGGATTATATGATAGTTAGACATCTTCTGTTCTGCGTGTGTGCTCTTTTCAAGGACAATACTGTTGCCCATCAGCTACATGCTTACACTCTTTGTATCAGGGACCAGCTGATGATACTGAAGCAAGCCCACACAGCTATCAGCTCAACAACAAATATCCCAGAAATCAGAAGGACATGCAGATGCAACGTCGCCTCGGCAATGAAAGAAATCTGAGAGTGGCAAATAAGATGTTAGGGTGTTCATGTCAGGTGACAGGAAGGAGATTAAAAACATCTAAAACACTCAGTGAATCATAGACGAGGGAACACCATGGCACAGACGCTGCAGAGCCAGAAAGGCATGTGGATTGTCCATGGCTACAAGGGGTGGCTGTAGCTCAGGTGCATGGCAGAGCAGGTCAGCCACTAACCAGAAGGCTGGTGGTTCGATCCCAGGCTGCTCCAGTCTGCATGCTAAATATCCTTGGGCAAGATACTCACCCCATGTTGCTCTCCGATGCATCCATCAGAGTGTGAATGTGTATGAATGTTGGATACTTAGCACTTAAGACCTTAGAAGAAGTGCTTGTGTGAATGGGTGTGATTGGGTGAATGAATTAGTTGTATAAAGTGCTTTGAGTGCTCAGACACAGTAGAAAAGCGCTATATAAGAACCAGTCCATTTACAAGGCCGGAAGTCGAAATGTAGATGGGGACATCAACAGAGCCAGTGCTGAATGATTTCTTCAACAGATCCTGGACGCAGTCACCTACTGACTACTTTTATAAGCTATTCCTTCATCGTAAATGTCACAGTGTTGATGACGTTTCCTGAGCCTTTGATGATTAGACGTTTTTTCTGTGTTGTGATAAATTAGAGCAAAGGCTTGACGGTGCATGATACGAAAAACCTCAGTAAACTTGTTCAAACTCGGCTGAGTCTTGTGGGTGGAATTGGACCGTCTACATGTAGTAGCAGAGAGGAAGCTGTTGTCAAAACTCCTCTGCATCATAGACAATGTTCCCTTCCCTCTACACAGCGTTGTGGTTAGCCAGAGGTGCACATTCAGCCAGAGACTAATAATGACTAAATGCTCCACTGAACATCACTCCTATGGCCATCTAGTTACATAACTTCTTTTAGTGTTGCCATTTGATTGTTTATAATTTTGTTAGTCATTATTTAGTATAGCTTTTATTTCAGGAACTGTTACAAAACAATTTCCCTGTAAGGATTATATAACATGTCCTGATTCCTAATTCCACTGTACTCATTTTACGACTGATATTATGGCTTTTTTGTAACTCACCAGTGCCCCCTCAAGGCAGGTGGCATAGTTGAAACCTCGACCCATAACCAAAAGAGACCTTTGCTGATACAGTTCATTGGCAATGGCCTTGATCTTCTCATCCAGGGACAACACCTTCTTTATCAGTTCTAAGAGAGTAAAAGAACGATGAGTGAACGATGCATTAATGTTGTTTAGCTTGAATCTCCACATCTAAATACTTATTTTGAATCCACAGAGGCCTTTTTGTAAGATTTGTTGGGGTACTGACCAGGTAGCATCTTGAGGCTGTTGATGATCTCTTCTCTTCTCTTCTGTAGGGAGAGTCTGTCCTCACTCATCATCAAGCCAAACATAATGAGTGAGACAAACTGACTGGTGTAAGCCTGTGTAAGACACACACACACACAGAAACACTTTATAAGCCCCCCTGTGCTGAACAATGAGGAAGAACCCACCAATTTAGAATTGACTCAGGGAGGAGCAGCCATCTGCCACAACCGGTTGGGGGTAAAACCAGTCGAGACAAGTATAGACCATAAACCAGCCATACCTTTGTGCTAGCCACTCCTATCTCGGGCCCAGCATTTATGTGGACTCCACAGTCGGTTTCTCTGCAGATAGAGCTGCCAACAGTGTTCGTTACACCAACTGTCAGAGCTCCCCGTTCTTTGCAGTAGCGCAGTGCCATCAAAGTGTCTGCTGTCTCTCCTAAGGAGCACAGAGAATGAAAACATATGTTCATAAACCACAACAATGTTCCTGTTTCAGGAAAAAATGAAAAAGGCACTGAACGTGGATAGGTGTCACACAGGAAATTACAGTGTAAATAAAGCTTTTCTTTCTAAAGCCACTTTCAGGAAAGTGAAGATAAAAAAGTGCTATTGTGCAACATTATCACCTGACTGGCTGATAAAGAAGCAAACATCATCTCTGAAAACAGGTGTGATACGGTCCAGGAAGTCGCTGGCCAGCTCCACCATGACAGGCAATTCCGTCAGCTCCTCGAGGATCTGTCTGGTCTGTAGAGCAAGTGAGTAAAAACAGAGGATTAATTAACACTGCTACACTCTATCCATACAATAATTTAATTCTTTGAACTCGTCTGTTACTAATGATTGCCTTCTTTACTGCAAAATGCCATCATCAAGCATATACAAGCTAAAATAATGATGTAACTGCTGTACTCACAGCCACCGCAGCGTGGAAACTCGTGCCACAGCCGATCATGATTAGCCGTCTGCAACGCTTTATTTCTTTCAGGTGGTCCTTCAACCCTCCGAGAACAACTGAGAGAACAGAACGTGAAACAGTTAGACCTACTGATCACTCACTGCATCACAACTAATGTCTGTCATACACTTTAGTGCCCAGTCATCATGTGTTTACCGCCTGCAGTTATTAAATAGTGCATTTTAGGAGGTAAATAAGGCTCATAAAAACACGTTTTTTGCTGTAGCGATCATAACATACATGTTTTTATATCTGAGAGTCATTTTTTTTAAATTCCCAGTTATATTAGAGGGTAGTGGGACACGCTAGAACATAGGACTGGCTATCAGTTCACTTGTCACCTTTTTTGGTGTCAAAACAAATGCGGCCCCTCATCGTGTTGACTACTGACTCCGGCTGCTCAAAGATCTCCTTCTGCATGAAGGCATCAAAGTTTCCTGCAAAGGACAACAGGGGCATACATTACCATCACATTCTCTGACACACCGTGACATGCTGAATGCTTTCCTAACAAGAAGTGAGACAGAAAATAAGGATGCACGGAGTTAGTCTTGTGGCTTTGTTTGCACGCATTCAGCCAGCAGAGGGCGAGCATGTGTAACTGTTGACTTAAATCTGCTGCACTGCATGCACAGTACTTGCAATTTGAAATTAGCTACCTAAGAGCCACAAAGTAATTTCAAATAGTTTCTGACCTTTCATGATCTGCTTCAGCTCCATCTGTAGGGTCATGATAGCTCTGACTGGGTCTTCACCGGCCTGCCGGTTCATTCTGTGGATGGAGAGTTTCCCTCCGGTCACTACTGCTATGTCATCATCCTCCATGTACAACACCTTGTTGGTGTGCTCAATGATGGCACTGTGGGTAGACAGAAAAGGTCATTTGGGGAAAAGAAATGAATGAGTAATATAAATTAGTAATATTATGTTTTTGCATTTTGAGTCACATAGAAGAGGCCTCACCTGGCGTCAGAAGCAAAATAGAACTCCACAGCCCTGCCATCCCCCACAGAGTTGATGGCGCTGGAGCTGTCAGCTCGGTTGCGACTGTTCTTCTCATGGACTTCCTCCTTGTGTTGAGCTGCAGGTCAGAAGTCAAAAATCAAGGTTCAGTGACATGCTGCTGTTTTTGCCATTTAGTCTTTTTACTAATTGTAGTCAACATACCCAGCCATTTATCCTTGTTGTTATTACTTATTAAGTTTCAAGCAAGTTCCTCTTACGACTAGACTTATCTTGGATTTTGTTTGCTTCTGTGCAAAGAATGGCTTACTTAATAATATCTTGGATTTTATTCCTGTATCCTTGGAGTTTGTTTCACTGTATTTCCTTTGTTTATTCATTTGTGGTTTGCACGTTTGCCTAATACACAAAAGTTGTCCTGTTTGATTACAGGGAGGAGACATAAATCCCTCTGGGGCTATGTCAGGAAGGGCATCTGGTGTTAAAAAAAAAAAAAATCTGCCAAAGCAAACATGTGGAGCTACCTGCTGTGACGACCCCCTTGTGAAAAAGGGAGCAGCTGAAAGTCGCTTTTATTCAGCAAACATTACATTCTCAGCATTAGAAACCTGCACATTGCAAAGTCGAGAAGTAGAGTGGCTTTGCAGCTCAAAAAGATACTGTTTTTTTTATCGCAAATCAAAAGATTCAAAAGTATGCAGAGAAACAAAAAAACAAACAAAACCCCCACAAATTTGCTGAGGGTTGCTGAAGCCCCACACAAAGTGTTTATGCAGGGTGAAAGAGTGGTTTCCATCTGTGAAGTCTTATTGTGTACCTAAGACTGGGTTATTTGCAGAGGCAAACCATCCTCCTCCTCACATTATACACATACTCTGAATCTACTCAGAGTATGCATTCATGCCTCTACAAACAAATCAGCCTATAATTTGTTAATTTCCAAGTATACCTGACTTTTTTACTCATATCTGTCTGTTACTTTTCTAAGATGAAGAGGGGCTTGCTAAGGCTGGGACGTTTTCTAATTCTGACAAGGCTTGAAACTAAAAAAGAGAAATTTTATACATTTAATGTGAACAACAGACGAAGTGAAACACCGATTTTGTACTTAATATGTCTGGTTAATAAATTACTCTTTGCCTGTTAGCTAATCTGGGGATTTAAATTTGAGTCACTAAATTTAGAAAATATCTTATATGTAATGGTATATTTAAATAAATGACCCAAAAAGGACTTATCACGCCATTTTTGAGGTCATTTAAAACACGACACTAAGCTTTTCAGTGCTTGCCCTGGAAGTACCTCTGCCTTGAACTTTGGATGCCTTCATTAACAACCGCAGATAGATAAGATACTGCGGACACAGTCTACAGAAAGAAAGAAAGAACACCAGCAGGGCGGTGTGATCGTAGCAGCTGAGGATTTCTTTGTAAGATTCAATATCTGGACATTTAAAAAAGATACTTCAAGTTTTAGATTTTAGACATTCAAACTGTGATCAGTTTGTAACACCTCACTACATTTTCCTCTTCGTTCCCTCCACTATCTGCAGGTTCTGTGGGTGAAGGGCTGTGTGAATTTGTGCCAAGCAATCACTATAAACCAATGTAGCCACCTGAATCATCATGCCAATTTAAATTCAAACTCATGCCTGGCTACACCAAAATGCAGTTTGCTATAGCCAGGCAAGTAATACCAGTTCAGCACGCTTCTCCATCTCTCATTCAGCAGCAATGACTGGGAGTGTCTAAATGAGATCAGCAGTGGTTTTTAACAAATCCCTGTTGTGGTTTGACAACGCCTGACAAAAGCTTTATCAGGATCACTTTATTCAAAATGGGATTATTATTCAAACTACAGTCATTTATATTTAGCTCTGTATCCAGGATCTCCCTGCTCTTTCGTGTGCCGCTGTGGAAAGCACGAGGTGGGGAGAGCAGGAACAGCAGCAGCAGCAGCAGGACCCACTCACAGAACAGAGGCAGTCACAATAATGAAGCCAGAAATAGTGAGAATACCATGAAATTGAGGAGTTGGGGTGGAGGTGCGTCTGCAAAGCAGCTTGCAGAGGCTGCAACTGTATATAGCCCCAAAATATATTAAATAGCACAGCACGTATGAGAATTGCAAATGAGAAAGATCCACATCAGCTGATCTGATGTGGATTAGCTGACCTGATATGGCCGGCTGAGCTTCACTCCACAGCCTGGAAGAACTCACGCTCAGATTAAACATCGGTGTTATTCTTACTCATGGAGCATAGGGACTAGTGGTCAGCCTTCCCGCTGCTCTCACTGGACTGGGGTTTTTTAACAGTGGACACTCTATCATGTGAATACGCCACTAGAGTCAGTGAATGCACCAGGGTGGGTGGTTTCAAAAAGTTTGGACCCAAACTGGGGAAGTCTCGAATTTTGTTAAACTAAATGTTTCTCAAGATGTCATTCAATTTCCAAAACACCACTGCCTTTAAAACTTGACACAAAGTTTCCCTATTACACTGTAAGAAATGTTTTATTTTATTATTACTTTACAGTAAAAAGTGGAAAGCCGGTATTACTTTGACAGTAGCTGGGAAAATTATTTTGAGAGTGTGGGGTTGTTTCTGTAGGCTATACATGAACCAATCTCTATACCTTCTTTAAACATAAACATAGGCGTTGTATCTTAATTTGACTCTGTCCCAAATACACCATCCTGCTGCTATAAATACTAACTAGTGCATCTTATTAGTGGCTAAGAGCAAGGCCGAACAAATATTTGCTCCAGTATGAGTTTGCTCAGAATGACAGTGCCAAACTGTCACAGAAAGCATTAAAAACGTATGAGCTCAGAATATTTATACAGGTTTAGCTAAATTAAATTGGACTGACTAACCTTGGGACTGAGAAACACACATAAGTAAGAAAATGCTGCTAATGGTTTGGGTTTTCACCTCATCCTTAAATGAGCATTTAAACTTGGTACTAGAAACATGAAGAAAAAACATTTTCAAGCTTTAAATTGGTAAGAATTTTACCACACAGTTCTTAAGATGCTTCTTAAGCAGTGATGAAATAGCGTTGCTTAAAAAAAAAGGCGGGGGGATATTTATATTTTAAACTTCACAGCTCTGTTATAAGAAAGCAAATTGCTTCAGGGGGACTGTCCCAGTCAGTTGAAACTTCCTTGAACAATAAAACTACAACTGCTTCCTTATAGGGGTCAGATATCCATATGATAACCAGCAGGAGTGAGATCATGTTAGATAATTTAACAGAGCGTTTATCTTGACATTCCAAATATTTCATCATGTCCCACTTTTCTATCGTGCAGTAAATCTTCATATCTACAGTTAGACTCTAGGACGGGCAGGTTTAGGGTGCAGTGTAAGTGAATATGGCACTAAAAGAGGAATAGAGCTCACCACTGTTGTACTGCACGGGGATGTGCTCGGTCAGCAGCTCATGCTCACTTCGCACACCGATGACCATAGGACTTCCTCTCCTGCCAAGATAAGGGGGGGGGAGAGATGGGAGAAAGATTAGGTTTCACATTCATCGTCTGCTTTGCAGGACATGTCCTGACATTCTTTACTATAATACTTCTAAACAAAGCAAAATATTAAAGAAATCTTTTCGTTTGTTCTTGCTTATACTACTGCACATTCAGTGTGTTCAACATTAGTCCTCCATATTTTGTACATATTTCCAAGACTGCTTGACTGTTCCTGGAACAAGTCACTGGGTCCGCATTGGCCGTTGATGCCATGTGGACGTCTCTTATTGGCTCAGGAGGCAGAGAAAGTGTAAACATGTATCACAGGTGGGGGAGGAAGGTGTGAGGATGCCAAGCTTAAAACAGGAGACACCTTTACACGCACTTTAGTGATCGCAGTGCAAACAGTGTGTCAACACAAAACCACTTCATTGTGAGTTAAGAAGCCGTATTCTAAAGGCCTCTCCTTACTTCTCCTCCTTCTCTTGTCTGCATCTTTTCTCTCTGCTTCGCATGTCTCTGGGGCTTTGCTGACGTAAGCACGATGGTTGTTTTAAGAGGCGTGGGGCTTGAAAATGGAGGATTGCAAACAGAAACATGTGGTGGCCATCCAGTACAATATTGTAGTTTCGCCAAAGAAGGGAGAGATGGGAAGAAGTGAAATCAACGGAGAGCCTTATCATGATAACGATGTTTAAAGGACCACTTTGGCTTGTTTACACTAAACCACACCAAGCACACTCTAGTGTGTATGGCATGCAAGCATAGCAGAATCAGAGGGGTGTGACGTCTAACACAACAGCATCTGCATGGAATGGTGCTGGATCTACTTTCGGATTTGGTTAGATTCAGAGTGTTACAACTTCCTCTCCAGGCTGAAAGGCACAACAATAAAGTGCCTGTTACAGAGACCGGTGAGGCAGAAAAATGGCGCAATGCTACACCTTCAACAGGGTATGACAGGGACTTGTATTAAATAAAAGACACGAGTGGAAATGGCAGAACAAAGTCCCAGAAAGCAAAGCCGAGGTTGTGAGAGTAAAAGTTTCGCTGTGAAGGTCATCCATGATGGCAAAGGGTGGGTGGTGTCTAGCATCACTAGATAATTGAAAACATTCCTCTTTTCCCTCTGTCTTGGCAGACAATGCTGATTGTTAAACATGTAAACCACAAAAATACATCGAGTACGGCCAATGACATGCGTTATACTGATATCGGCTTTTAGAACGCAGGCGACAGCTGAGACAGCAGAGATTCATCTTAAATTCATCTTAAAAACACGGTGAGATTTTACGCCCACCTCTCATTTTGCCGCCCTCCTCATTTCTCTCTTCCTTCTTAACTTACTCCAGTGCGCTGCCTTTTCCCTGATCTCTGGCAGGGTCACTGAACCAGGAAAGGTATGAATAAACTGATGAGAAACAATTAACCTGGAGTTTCATGCGACCCAGCCAAATTTCCTGGAGCTGAAACGCGAACCCCTCATTGTTAATAAATTACAGAGAAGGTGGCCCAGGGCCAGGGGCCCAGAAGGGAGGGGAGGCTCTCAATTCAGTCTCTGGTCCTAAGATGCAGGTTGTACTCACACATAGCCGAACAAGAATTTCCTCAGCGCATATATCCACTATTATAAACAAAGGAAGTTCCAGAGTCCTGTCATAGTAAATGTAAGCTCAGATAAGCCACAACACATAAATCTAAGGAGCCTCCTAAAATCATATTGTATTGCTTTATTGTGGTAACAACAGGAATGAGTCACTCCCAGTGAGTCTGGTTCATATTCCTGGGCGGTATGTGTGAAAGACAGTGTGTGACTGAATGTGCGTCAGAGCGTGCATACTAACCTGGTTGCCACGGCCTCTCCGGGGAAATGACGGCTTTTAAACACGAGAGCAAAGGCCCCCTCCTATAACACAGGAAAAAAGCAATGGGAAAAAAGAATTCAGTTAAGCTTGATGAAATAATTCAGTCCAATAAATGATGAAGAAACGAAGGGTGAGGAAGAAGGATAATAATAATAATATCAAAATAAAATAAAAAGAAACATCTCAAAAAGTTAACGTAAAGTCAATTAACCATTCCAGGAAAGTGTGGGACCTTTGAGAGACACAGAGCACAAACAAATGTTTCTCCTGGCCCTACGGGTTTTAAACATGTGTGTGCGCATGTGCGTTTGTATGTGTTGGAGGGGGGATGTTAAGGTGCAAGGTGGTGGGTGTGCGTGTGGAAACTGGGGGGGTTAAAAGAAAAGAGACCCCTATTGTACAAGATCAGCTGTGTTTCGAAAGGACTGACTTCAAGTCTGCCTGTGGTGGTTATTGAAGCCAAACTGGCTGAGTGTGTGGCTGTGGTGGTGAAATATGGGGTGGGGGTTGAAGGATGGGTGGGTGGATAGTGGGTAAGCAAGCATTCAGTAGAGGGCGAAGGGATGGTGTCATGATCCGGGATTTTTTTAGTGGGCATCTCAACCGTCTGGTTCCCATTACTCAGAATGGCCGCCTATACTTCCTCTGTTCTTCTACTCTGCGACTGTGACATTAAAGCGTTACTCACATGATTAAAAACTGACGTTTTTTATTTCATTTTATTTTTTCCCTTTTTTCTGTGACTAATGATGTCACTGATGATGTTGTCCAGGCGGTTGCCATAGCATGTGTGTTTGTAATGGAGCGTGTTTTTTAATGGACAGGAAATCTAAGCAGTTTCACAACAAGTAAAATACGTACATGAGTGTATGACTGTCACGGATACACTTTATGACATTCAGTGACAGTCTTTTAGCCTTCATGGTTACCAGCAAACTCGCTGTAAAACTTTTCCACTGCTTAAACTGAAGCAAAAACTGGAGAAGAAAGCAAAAGAGTGCATCTGTGAAGCCATGAAGTAGGCCATTGTGCATTGCTGCTATGAGAGCAACTCACCAGCTGTTTAATCACCCTCTCTACTAGCTTGGAGAAAGTGATGCTGTCATTCTCTCTGTTGTCATAAACATATTTGATCAGCTTCGGGATCACCTCTGTGTCTGTCTCTGACTCAAACTCGTAACCTTTGTTGATCTGAGGAAGGCAAAAAAAAAGAAGTTAATATTAATTTAATCCACACTGTTGAACTGTTTCTGTATTAAAAGCATTTAATGAATCTTCCAGCAACACACGCATGCTCAGTAGCTCAGAAACCTCAAAAGAATTAATGTGGAACAGATTAAAGTTTTGACTTAAGACTGAAGTCCATATTTTCTTTATGTAGACGAAAATTAGAAGAAAAATCCAATCAGATTTGTAACATCTAGTATCTTAATACATACATATATATATTTTCTTTTATTTGCTTAAGTGATGTGACAAATTGACTACCAAACCCATCTACATCCACAATAACAGTGTTATAATCAATGGAACAAATGGCAATGACAATAAGGCCTTTAGCATAGGAAGTGCGTTTACGTCAAGAGGATTATTTTCTAATGAGATGATTACGTACCAGGTACTTCTTCAGCTCTTTGTAGTTGGTAATGATGCCGTTATGGATGACGACAAACTCTGAGAAAGACAACAAGAGTGAAAAGATTATAGAAGCTATGTACCCGCTGCACCTTTAGGACAACAATGTTAAGTATGCGCTTAGGCAAGTTTAACACAAAGCACTGGATTTAACAGATACTCAACACTACTATCAATACAAGGTGGACAATTTAAAAGAGTACGAACAAGTGCAAAAACATATATTATCATAATGATAACAACATAATAAGACTGCTATATTTTTTTGCAAACTAATTTTGAGTCAGTTTTGTAATTTTCTGTCACACTAATTCTGATGAGCATGTTCTAAAGCCAAGGTACATAACTGACACACCTGTAAACGTGGCACACTTAGGACAAACGTTTTGGTTTCAGTTCATGAATAGAAGGCGTGCCTGTGCACTAAAAAGGTAGGCAGCATGGTAATTTGTTGGGCATGGATGTTAAAGCAGTAGTTGGAAGAATTCTGAGGGAATTTGAAAACAGATAGTCCTCAACTCATCGTTCTAAGCAACTCTGACCAAATAAGCAAAGAGGGCATTTGCATGTGCTTCACATGGAAAGGAGAAAAAAGTGAGCCAGCGCAGAGTTCTGACGTCACCCTGGACGTGAACCCAACTTCTTCCATGTGAAAGTCTCTCGTCAACCCTCTACAACAGAGATGCCAAACTCATTTCACATATGTACAGCTCACTTTGCTTTAATGCAGGCCGACAGAGTCAAAGATATTTAACCTCCTGAGATCCGAGCTCTTTCATGGCATGCACCTAATTTTGGTTTCTGAGAAAAATTAGATCAACATATGAGGACATTCGTTTAAAATGTTGATAGAAAAGTGTCAGTATAATGTCCTCATAAGTGGATATCAGCCCCTTGTAGAGAAAAATTAGGTATTTTGGTCTAGACATCCCAAAATGTGATGTTCACATATGTGGACGCCAGGTCCTAGGAGGTTAATGAAACATTTAATCCCCGACAAGTTTTAATATAAAAAAGACAGTAATCTCATTTTTTAAATTATAGAGATGTAAAATTAGCAAAAAAGATGTGGTAGATCATTGCCCAGGCTGGCCTGTATTTGTAAAACGCAGTTTTAGTTAAATCACCGGATTATTTTTTCCATAGTAGGTAGTGAAAAACAGGAACTTTATTATTTTGTGTTGTGTGAATGGCATTAGGGAGCTCTTTATTGGTAGGAAAAAATGCAAAAGTTATGAAAATACAGTTAAAAGTTTACTCTTTCACATTTTTCCAAAGCCTTCCAGCAGTCCGGATTGGAGTCTATATCTTCCATCCATCCATCCATTCACTTCCGCTTATCCTTTTCAGGGTCGCGGGGGGCGCTGGAGCCTATCCCAGCTGTCATAGGGCGAGAGGCGGGGTACACCCTGGACAGGTCGCCAGTCTGTCGCAAGGCTAACACACAGGGACAAACAACCATTCGCACTCACATTCATTTGCACATTCACACCTAGTGACAATTTGGGTTATCCAATTAACCTATCCCCACAAGCTGCATGTCTTTGGACGGTGGGAGGAAGCCGGAGTACCCGGAGGGAACCCACGCAGACACGGGGAGAACATGCAAACTCCACACAGAAAGACCTGATGTTGGAATTGAACTCAGGACCTTCTTGCTGTGCGGCAACAGTGCTAACCACCGTGCCACCGTGCTGCCCGTCTATATCTTCCTTATGTCTGATATCCTTGCTCTGCAACATTAATTATTCGTACACCTGTGTAGACTTTCTTGCTCTTTATTCTATTTAGCTGATTTGATCTAAAAAGATCATGTAAAAGTAAAAACCAGCCCCAAAGAGGAGCAAGATGCTAATTATTAACATGCAGTTATTATGGATTTGTTTTTCAGTGACTTGCTGTCTATGAGGATCCCATAAATATATACTTTGTGAGTACATCTTACCATTATCCTTATCAGAGCGATGAGGATGGCTGTTGAGAGCGCTCGGCTCTCCGTGGGTGGCCCATCGGGTGTGAGCGATGCCAAAGTGTGTGCACAGTTCTTCATCAAGGTTCAGCGAGTCCTTCTCTGGACAAGCAAAAACACAAAACCAGCCCTGTTACTGACATGACAAGAATTCAGATGATTTTTAAGCTTGACAAATGCTAAAGTTTTTTTCAGAATTCCTTCAATTGTTTTGTACTTTTAAAGAGGACGATGAGAAGGTTTTTGAGCTAATCAGAACCAAGTGAACAGACACAGAAACCCCCCCCCCGAGGAAACCTACTGTAAAGCTCCTCGTCCAGAGCCTTGACCTTCCCTGTCTTCTTGATTAAACAGATGCTGTTATTGTTTCGGTCACTTGTTGTCTTGCTAGGGCCATCCACAGCAATACCTGGTAACAGGGAGAGAGGGTGGAGGTGAGGTGTTAACTCATTTTTTCAAACAAAAAGGCAGCAAACAGTAAAGTGTCAAAATGCTGTGCTCACTATAACAATAATGCTCACCACAAAAAGACATGAAAGATTTTGAACATGAGTTGCAGCAAGATAAGTTAGGACAATCAAAGCAGCTTGAGATACAATACGTTATTATAGGAGGTACTATTTCTGATTTTGCATGTGCGTGTTTGTTTTACAATGACCTTCTGATTCTGTTGCTTCATCCTGCTCTAACAGGATGAACAAATACGAGCATGTGTTTGTATGGGTGTGCTTTTTGTATGGGATACTATAGAAAGGCTCTGAGTTAGATGTCACTGTCAAAAGATCATATTGTTTTCCAGCCCAACTATCCCAAACATGACATGTTTCTCTTTAATGAAGGTACTGCGGCTTCGGATCATGCTTACAGACGACAATAAAATTTAATGACGAAATTCCCTGTTGACTTAGTGGTTTGATGTGTAGCAGGAAGTGGAGGAGGAGCTCAATCAAACTGTAGAAAAGTGTTGGGGCAGGAAGGCAGAAAGAAAAACACACCTTTGGAAACTGGTGGTATTCCTGTGAAGGCTGCTATGATATGCCAGGTGAGGGGGAAATGGTTTTGATGGAAATCACTGTAAAGAGTCCCAGAAAGTCGATTCTGTTCATCTGGATGTAGCATTTTCAGATGAACAGAATCGACTTTCTGGGATTTCTTTCTCTGGGTGATTGAGCATGTATCGAGACACCGGAAAGAGTGGATCGTTCCCGATGCCAAACTTGGAAAATCTTTCTTAGGAATTTGGAAGGTTGAAATAAATTTGAACGATTAAAAGGCAAAAGATTTTATTTAAGCAGTGCCTGAGTAAATGGTGATACTTTCATTTTGGTTTTTAGAAGTCAGGAGAAGTTAATCTTCATCACTGTCACTGCAGGCGCAATGCTTTTTGTACTTAAAGGCTTCATGCTTATGTAAATGAAAACATTTCATGATGTTATTAAGTAAAATATAATATGCATCTGTGTGCTTATAGAAGAACATTTGATTGCGATAGGAGAGCTAGTCCACATACTCGGAGCTCACCCGTCCACAAGCAGCTCTAAGTGTTTACTGGGCAATAAGTTGGGGGCGGTGAGCTGTAATAATAAAGTCTGTAGGAGATTAGTGCAGTACTAACAATGTTCATATCCTTGAGAAAGAGGACACAATGCAATATGATAATATTCCTCAGCTTTAAAACGAAACAATCACACAGTTGTCCCATCTCTCGAATTTCATAGTTGAATCAGAAATTATACCAAGACTCCTCATATGAAGGCGAATGTTGTTTTCTAGGACCTTACGTAAGTGATTAAACTTGCAGTGTCATTCAAAGAGTCTAAAAAATCTGCAGTCATATCAGTCTTCAAAACAACTAATAGGACCTTCAAGTAAAGCACAAGCAAGTAGGCTGGAAGATGAGGAAGAGGATCTTTCTGCTAAGTATGAGGCTTACTTAGTAGATAAAGGCTGTGTCTCAGAGGCCAGTTTGATCTTGGTAAATGCTAAATGGACTGATTCTTTTATAGTGCTTTCTGCTCTCCCAGAGCACTCAAAGTGCTTTAAGACAGTTTAAAAGAATCCAGTGGTAAACTGCACAAATACCACTTTTCCTCATCTTCGTGCAGCCTGTAAGTAGGTGAAGTCGTGTCAGATACTATTATGTGGAACCTGAGGCTTAAGTTGTTATTGTCTAAATAGGTTTCCTCTGGGGCTATAAAGGCAATATCGGAAGGATATTAGTGTTGGAGGGTCCATACTTTGTTTCTATCTTCTAAATTCAGAATGTGGTCCAGTGAGCTTATTTTTTAAAACAGAAGTTGACCCAGAGTGTTCCGAGATGTGTTTCTGTTGTGTTGACTCATTATTGTGGAATGTTAAAACCACAGTGGTTATTAAAATGTGTTCAGAATTTGCAAATTGATGATGATCTATCTTTTAAACCACGATGCACTGCTTTCTCCTACAGCTGCCTTTAGAGGTTGAGAGGATGGGTACTGGTATCCGCCATACTGGCGCTGTATTTACCTGGTATAGGAATGATAGCAAAATGAATGACACCACTACCAGCTAGAAATGTATGTAGGTCAAATATGCTTTTAGAAGGAAAGCTGTGCTGACACGTAACTTATATCACTTTGCTAAGAGTTACAGGTATCGAATGCTACACTGGTTCTTCTATACTTGAGAGTATTTCATTTCTAAGTTAGCCTACATGTGCTGGAAGCGGTTCAGTGGATAAGACTGTGCCTTTATAGAGATCACAGTATTCACTGCGTGCCTGCAAATATTATAAACAAGGGTTCAAGAGCAAATCCTGATATATTTAGTTAGTGTTTATGAATTGAATTCTGTGAAATGTTTCCTTGATTTCATACAGGGGAACTAAAAGCATCTGTGGTGCGTGTGTATACGTGTGTGGGTGTGGGAGTGTGTGCTAACTGTGAAGTTGAGTGTCTCACCTGCTGAATCGTACCCTCTGTACTCCAGTCTCTGCAGTCCCTTCACCAGCGTCTCAAATATCTCCTTTCTGGTGCGAGGCACTTGGTAATTCAGGTAGGCAAAGATCCCTTTTAGAGAAACAGAAACAGAACCGGAATCTTCTGAGAGGCTCAATGCTGCAGTCAGAGTTGAAACTGCTGTCAAAGTTCATTTAGTTTAGACAATTTATTAGGAATACTTCTTGCAAACAGCATCAAGAAACACACAGTGGATAGAAAACATTACTTGGTGAGTTTCATTAATAGGTCATTAATAAAGAAGATAAAGCTGCAATAAAGATTCACTATGACCTTCATCAAACTTAAGCTGCTCTACTTGATATGAGCAACTACAGGAAGAATAATCATCAGAGGATCTTTATTTTTGCGACAACGAGTCTGTAAGTAAAATGTAGTATAAGGACTTGTTGTAAGGTTTAGGGCATATGTCCTCTGAAGTGGTGGAAACACGACTACGTGTGTGTCTTTGCAGGAATGTTCCGGGCAGCTCTACTCCCGCAGGCACACAGCTGGCCATTGACGGACAAACATTGCACGCAGTGTTGTAGCAGCCAGGTAGAGAGGGTAAAGTAAAACTCCTGCAATATCGGCCTCTTCCTTGCAGGCTCGGGGTGAGGCCGGAGAACTGTTAAACATTTACTTCAGACTGTAAACGCTATTCTTTAAGAGCAATAAAATAATAAAAAAAAGTATTACACCTCAACCTTCCCGGGACAAAAGCGGGTCGCTGTGAATGAAACAGACCGATCTTTTGACAGTTGGATGACTGGTCTAACTGCTCTGACCTGTCCCTCACACCCGTGAGTAAAAACACTGACACGTAGCAGCTGAGTCTGAAACTTTTCAGGAATCCACACAGAGTCGAAAACAGAGCTCAAACTACACACAGTTCAAAGTGACTACATAAAACCTTGACAAAATGACACGTCCGCCAGTATCTTGCTTTGTAACTTGCATTTAAATCATCGGTAGTTTCACTGGCCACTGTCCATCAAAGCGACTCCCGTGCGTAATTGCCGCAACCTTTCCAACATCTTTCTAAAAAAAAGGCAAATTTACGAAGATAAGTCTTACCGCACATGGTTCAAGTTTCGTCCTCGCTCCCGCACACGGCTCCGCTGAAAAATGAAAGAGAACGTTTGTAATTTCCCGATCGAAGTGATGCTTCTACCGCTTCTACATTAAATCCAGATGGACTGCGCTCTCCAGTTCACTCCCCCTCTCTATTTAACTACTGAATCCTGGAGAGGCGGCTGCCGCACCTCCTCTAACACCTCCCCCGTTGCCTGCTCTGTTAACCCCGTCCTGGTGTCGGACGCAGGTGTTCACTACTTCATCAGTCGAAAGATGGATGAACTTGGTTTTATCCCAACCCACCTGCCAGCGTCAGCCGGACTCAGGAGTTTGTAGACTTTGACCACAGTGTGAATAATAATAATGGCTTTTCTCTTTAGTTATGCATTTGGGTAAGGTGGGGCCCTGCCTTCTCTAATTCAGCTTCAACAGTTTTCACGGCACTTCTGGTTCTGAATGAAGAATCAGGCCTTCGCCATCACTGAAGCATGCAGGCTTTAAAAAAAAATCTATTTGTTAATCTATTTAAATGGAAAAACGAATCGATTTAAATCCAGACTCAACATTTTAAACAGGGATCCGTTTATAACCACGCATTACTCTAAAATGACGTCTAGTTTTCTGTACTTATCCCCGAATTAGCAGAAACTCAGGAATCAATCGGCACAGTTCGTGATAACGAGGTGTTTGAAAAACTTGCATTAAGGACCATTGTGTAAGGGTGTCTACTTAAAAGAAGCAAAAATAGAACATTATCAGGAATGGTGATTCATTCATTCAGTAATATGGCATGTCAGGAATGTTGTCTACATGCTTCAGAGATCACTGTTTTTTTCTTTAGCTGTTATGAGTGTGTTAGCGTCCATTGCTTCTTTGTAAAACAACTTTTACTTCTTCAAGCGCTAAAGCTGCAGGTTTCCTTACATTTCTTCCCTTGTAGGTGTAAACCTTGCTTTCTTGGATTCCTTAGAGACCTTGTGGTCAGTGTATTCGGACTGGACTTGCAGTCCTAATCCTGCTGATTGCATATCCTACAGTTGGAATAGTGTAATAGTTAAACAGTAACACTCCAGTATTTATAGTTCTGTCATAGCTAATCATCCATTCAGTGACTTAAGCTACCTTAATGCGTTTTCCTGATGAACCTGCATTTGTAGTGAAAGGTGACAAGTTGAGTTCTTCAGAAATGTCCAGGAGTGGCTGTCTTTTGAAATGTCAATAAAGCTTTATATTTTTCTGCACTTAATGTTACAAATAATGTACGGAATAATCAAGATTAACAAAACAAAACAAAACAAAACAAAACAAAACAAAACAAAACAAAACAAAACAAAACAAAACAAAACAAAACCAGTTGCTATCCCAGGGCATATTTACATCAGTTATCCATAATTATGTAATTTCTTGCAGAAACTGAGATTTTAGCACATAGCCAGGCTGAGACGATGTCGTGTAGAAGTATCAGCATCTTGCCCAAAGATACTTCAGCATGCAGACTGGAGCAGCCAGGAGAAACTACCAACCTTTCAATTAGTAGATGACCTGCTCTACCTCCTGAGTCATCCTGAGTCACAGGCGCTCCAGCAGCTCAGCTTGTTAATAAACTTAGCATTTTTAAAAATTGTTGATAAAACTCTTTTTAGATTAAAAGTTGCATTGGTAACAAGAAGCATTCAGTTTTCAACAAATAAATCATCAAGTTAAGCCAGAAGACCTTGGTGGATGAATGACAACGCTATCAAAAACATAGCCTCCATGGTGTGGGCTGTTAAATTGTAATCATATGGGGAAAAAAAATGACTGTTTATTTGGTGGGAAAATAATTCTTTGTGAATAGATCCCCACTTCCATGAGTATGTGAATAGTTCCTGTTGTGTTATGTGGCCAGAAAAGCAATTTTGCTAGTCCCTGTCATAAAAATATACTTTGATGAGTTCTTGCAACTGTGTAGTGACCATCTGGTGAAATGGTAAACGCTCTGATTTCTAAAGTCTTAAAAAAAATAAAAAAAATAAAAAAATAAACTCATTTCACAACTGCCCAATAATTCAGTTTTATTTCTTATACTGTAACTTTAACCCCTATCAGTTTTATAGTTCCTACTGCTTCTAGTTTTCTGTGGTGCAAAGGTCCTCCAAGTGCTCTGAACTGACTCCAAGGCAACATTAATTGTTAATGAAGACAATAAATGAAACGACTGACAGGTTTATGTCGATTTATGTATGATGTTATTTAGACAGAGAGGCAGATATGAACTTATCTGTGCCCCGGCATGTAACTTGGTTGCATACGTATCAAAAGACACGGAGTAGGTAGTGTGCATGTGTCCACCCAGTTAAATTAAAATCCCAGACTCAGAGAAGTATGAAAAAGGGTGTTCCTGTGTTCCTTCTGACCACATCATATCCACAGTCCATGGCTACTTTTAAGGAATGTGTGACGGTCTGGCCAAGTCACACGCCTCGCCTCGCTTTTTCCAAACCCCATCAGCCCACACTGAGGGAGAACTATTTTGAAAATGGTGTTTAATTGAAGCCTATTGCGTACAATCCTCTTCCCTTTTTTTTGTACTCTCTGCCAGCTCATGTCAAGGTGTTCTGCTGTAGAAGTTTGTGAGTGAGAATCAGTGACAAGAGCCAAAGAACCACATTCCTCCCCTGGCTTAAGGGATTAATAAGTATAATTGTCTGTGCGATTTGACACGGTTATCCAATGAGATTCACCCCAAAGATCAAAGGTTCTTTAATGACTACAACGATGTAAAATGATGGGCTCAAAGAGAGGTTTGGCCCCAGCTTCAGTCAAGCTTTAATTCATTTTCACATTGAGGGTTTGAACCAATAACCCTTTAACTTATATTTGTCTAGTTAGTCAGTCTTTGATTTATTGATATTTCACTGGTGATTAATACCATCTAACTCTCTAAGTGCCAGAAATATTCATTAGGCCACACCCACATAAACCTAATAGCCATAAAAAAAATACCATAACCTTATAACCATATAAAAACAATAGTAAAACAACAATCATAAATTATTAACTGAACCTGTCTGGTAGAAAATGCATGATATGCAATGTTGGCAACAGTTCTTGTAATTTATAGTGTAATATTAATGAAGTTTGTGTAAACATTAGTAATGATAACACCTATATCAAGGTGATGATAACACCTGGTCAGTAGCCAACTCACATAGATAAACGAAAACGAAGACGCATCAAGCTTTGGAGTAGATTATATAAGGAAACACTGAAGCATGGGTGGAGTGATTGAGATTATAAAATATGATGTACTTTGGTCAATTGCACAATACGTGTCTTGGGTATTAAATTCTTCATTTATATCAGGAGATCCAATAAATGATTCATCTCTACTTTTATATGTTTTGCTTTGACATGCACAGCAGGGGCTTCGTGGAAATGCTTAAAGTGTGCCAGACATCGTCACACTCTCCGGGCATTTACAGGCTCTGAATGAATGTTTGAGGTCTGAGTACATTAACCGGATGTGGTTCTTGTGTATTGACCAGCTAAGTCTGACTGTTTCAGACACAGTTTGTAGGGGATTCTCCCCTCACATCTGTTTCGAGTTAGATCGCGGAGGCCAGTACAGGAGAGCCTAACAATCTTTGTGGGGGATGGCAGGAAAATGACTATTGAACTGCACAGAAGAGACCAACAGCATGAGGGCCTGAGGCTGGAAGCTGGCTTATAGGAAACAGGTAGCAACTTTAGATCCCTCTTTCTTTGATTTGTTTTCCGTGAAAGCACAAAGAACACAAAGAAAGAAAAAAGCCATATATATATATGTGGTGTGTGTGTGTGTGTGTGTGTGTGTGTGTGTGTGTGTGTGTGTGTGTGTGTGTGTGTGTGTGGGTGTTTATAAAACCCAGAAGAACTGCATGCCTTAAATTTGTGTACTGTGCTTTACACTGTGTACAAACAGTGTAAAGCACTGCCTTAGATAAGTAGTGCAGTAAACGGAGAGTCTTTTGGCAATACAGAGGTAATTCAGCTCTCTGCTGGAACCAATATTGGATCTTGATAGTTTAGGAGGGAAGTGATCCAAGATCAAAGCCTATCAAGAAGAGACAAAGCTACTAAAATCAGATACCATACAAATTTTTCACATTTAGCTTTGAATACATTTACAAAAATCACAGCTGCAAAGCATTTGTTACTCAGACACTTGCGTTTTGTCTTTTGTGGGGGGCTCTTTGGGAACACAGAGACGCAGCAAGGGGTCATGTCTTCACGATTTCTGAGGAATAGAAAACTGTTATTGCATAACACAAGCACAGTGATCTGATTTGTACGCAACCCACATCTATGGTAATAGCCATACAAGTTTAACCCTATCCAAGAGTTGTGGACATGATTGATATTTATTTTCACAGGATACCTGAGGACAACCTGAGGGTCTGATCAAGTCCCGGTGGTCAACACCCAACCTCACCAGCCCCTATCTCTATCTCTCACTCACTCAGCTTGGTGGGTTCACCTCTGGGCCAGCTCACTGTAAATCAGTCCCAGATGTGACTCTGGAGACAGATGGCGTAGCGTACGACACAGACAACACCCAACAAACGTCAAACAGACCCCACCCCCACCCCCACCCCCCACCCACTTTGTCTCAAAAATCCCTCCTTACATTTCGTCACCAGCTCTGTGAACAGCTACATTACCCCTGCAAAATGACACATTACTTATCACCATTATTAATAGTTAGACGGATAAGTGGCAGTATATATACAGTGGAAGCTACAGTATAAATGAAATGTAACACCAGTAATAAAAACTTCTATGACGTGGTAATATCTCATCACTTTTAGTAATGCACCATAAGATTTTTTTCTCAAGAACTTCAGTGAAGAACATTTTAAGTACAGCTGAAATAGAAAACACATGCTTTATGCCTTAATTCCTCTGTCTAGGTCACGTATCAACAGCCCAACAGTGTTTCATTACAAAATCCTTCCATTTGAGAGCATGTGCTTAAAAGGATTTCCCAGAATCTCACCGGAGTCAACCTGACATAAAGTGCATCTACCACTCCTACACGTATTAGATAAAAGTTCACCTAATCTTTCTCCAGGCTGACCTTTATGCACATTTAAACGTTAACAATGTTGTCCGGGTATACATAAACTTGCATTACTGGAGGTAGGCGATCTTCCAAAAAAAAAACCAAAAAAAAACGTGTCTTTCTTTTTCCCTTCCAGACTCCCCCCACCCACGGCTTGTCTTGCCTTTGCTGTATTGCTGTGTGTTCTTGGTTTAGTGTTACAGACACGGTTATTGTGTCAGCTGTTTATGTATTGTATTGCACATCTCTAAACAAATGTGGCTTAAGACTGAAAAGGCTGACTAGCTCCACCTCGGTTTGTAGTTTTTCCAAACTCTTGCACCTAACCCTGTGTTCTTGTGTCCCCTCTGCCACCACCCCCACATTTTGTTTTGCTTTTAGTGGTTGACCACCTTTAGGTTTTTGACTATCAGCTTTCTGTCCTCACTTGTCTTTCTTATTCGATTTACAAGCCTGTTCTTGAGCACCACCTGGAAACCACATGTGAATTGTTTACAGCCTTTCATTAAGCTGAGGAGTGCTCCAGTTAAAAGCTCCAGCTAAAGTGTGAATTACCTCAAACAGAGCATTGTTAACACCTAAATTACAGCACTAAAGCCAAAGTAAGACACTGTATTTCTGTTGGTAGCCAAAATATTATTGAAATGCTGTGAACTTCAACCCTGCATACTATTCTTATTAAAAATAGAAGGTCCGTCCTTTAATAAATCTTCAACATGAACATACAGGACATTTTTCTGTTGTTTCACTCCCTCTCTCTCCTACACACACACAACATACCGGACATTAACCACCAACTACTGAGAACTTTAACAAGGTAAAGTCTTCCATCACACGGTTGAGCTTTCAGGGGAAAAACTCTGTTTGCTTGCTGTAATATGACATGTTTGCTTTAATGTGGTAATAATAGCTTTGGAAATTGAAATTTGACAATTGTGTGGAACTGTCAACAGTAGCATTAGTGCAATAAAACCAGGCTCTGTGACTACGGGACAAGACTAAATCAGTGTGTGCACAGTAGATGACCGGAGACAACAATAACCTCCCTCTGGCTCCTCAAAGGGTTTTATGCTTGTGTGGTCAAATTCATTATCTCATTACATCCCACGAACTGATTACTACTACAGTGTAACTGCAGAATTTGTGCATCGCTTCTTAACTTTTAATGCAAAGTAGTCCGAGTAACATCACAGTGAAATTTGAGAGTCAAAGTGAGGAGGAAACTTACAGCGATCCCGTGAGCTCATGTTGAAGTTGTTGCTCCATCTTGTGGTGAAAAATTGTAGGTAAAACATTTGTGCCAAGTTGTTGCGCCACAGTTTATATCTTTATATCACTACAGTAATGACTGTAAATGGTGCAATAGCAAAGGAAATGATGAACAGGTTACAGTGCGTTTATGCATTTCACAATGGATAAATGGGTCATTCCAGAACTGGAGGACAATTTATGTTTCACAAATGCTAAAAAACATGAAGTTTTTTCAATGTAAATTTCAGTTTTATTTAAATGAACCACCAACAATGAGATGCTTGGCACAACTGTATCACCAGCACTCGAAGTAGTAACTATAAAAAAGGGAATATATTAAACCTTTGTAAGCTAAAAAAACAAAACAAAAAAACAGACTAATTTCATAATTTTTATATTCTTACATTTTTTAATTTAAATGTCTTCTGTTCTTATCAGGGTTGACTGGATGCATTAGTTTTTTGTAGACTGACAAAAATACTTCTAATATATATTTGTAATGTTTGTTTAATAGGGTAACATTAGCATTTTTGTTGAAAAATGAAAGTATTTCACAGTAATGGACTGTGAAAGTTGAGGATGAGTATAGTACAACTAAATGTAGGAAACTTTAAATGCATCTTCTTTTAGTAGCATAGTAAGAGGGTTGCACTGTTTAGATATACTCTGTCTGAAAAAAAATATAGAAAATATAAAGATAAGGACTCATCTCTGGTCTATCCATGAATTAGGACAACGTTTAACAATTATAAAAGACTTGTAGCAACAAAACCAAAAAGAAAACATTTTAAGTGTTATATTTGAATTGGTTATTAAGAAACTGGGACAAAAGAAAACTGCCACTTTAGATGCTCAAGAGCAGTTTCATATTTTAATCAATATTTTACATTTTTAGCACAATGCAAAGTACTACTCTAACTCTGGCAAATTGGTGAGACAAGCATACATAGATTCGTGACTCCTGTATTATTTTCAAATTCATGACTGGAATTCTGGCACTGAATGAGATGCATCTGGCTCGGAGCCTCTGAATCACTTCCTGTTTGAACAGAGCACTGAATATGAAATACCGGGAATAGCCGCCGCCCCCCCCTTTTTTTTTTTAAAGAAACAACCAAAAAAGAATTTAGTTCCATAATGAGATTTATTTACAGATGAAAGTGGGAGAGCTCCCTTGTGCATTTTATTAGCAGAATTCATCAGTTTCCCCCCCCAAACAAAACAGCAGGAAAATTCAGTCACACACACACACACACACACACACACACACACACACACACGCAAAAAAAGTTGAAAAGTTGACAATGGCCACTTCAGTCCTACGTTTAAAAGAAGAAAATAAAAAGTGGCAAACCCAACAAACTGCACTACCTACAATTTAGAAACCTTGATTTAAAGCAGAATATACATATAAAAAAAAAAGAAAAAAAAGAAAAAACTTCAGGTCAGCAGGCACATGGTCACAGATGCTCTTACATATAATGAAAAAAACAAAAAGAAAAAAAAAAAAGCTGAAATTTGATGCCAAAAGCACACCCATTGCAGCCTTAGGCACAATATCAGTCATATACCACGATACTCTGCATGCTGATGGAGAAAACCACTACATAACTTTAAACCAAAAACTATTAAAGACAGGAACCTGAGATATAAATTGAATTATCTTGCTACTTTAGCATGATCAGCAGCAAGATATTTCAACGTTAATCTCAAGCCATCGCTGACAATGGAACGAGGACATCTAGGCGATGCATACCAACGCACCCATTACGTGACAAAGCAATAGGAAGCAGTACCAATGTTAGGGTTACAAATGAAGTTACTCCATTTGTTGCATTATTTGGCTAATAAGATAGAACGAGAGGAGGGGGCATAGACAGCAGACAGCAACTGATCTGAATCTGTGAGCTGGGGAGGAGAAGCAGTGCAGTCTGCTGCTAGTTAGCTAATACTGTAGGTACTATGGGCCCTCATTCCCCCCAGCTTGAGTGAAATTGCATGGAGGCAGAGGGAACAGAGGTAGACAGGGAGGCAAATGTGGAACAAGAGGACAGACAAAAAAAACAAAACAAAACAAACATTGAGAATGTGGAATCGGAGGAATAGCTACATAGCTGGTCTTCAGAAGCCCGATGGTGTCAAAACATTCATGTCCCGAGGTTTGAGTTTATGGGGCCGTGGGTTTTGCCGCTTGGCTTCAATGTCTGAGATTTCAATCTTGGGTGGCATAAATTTTGTAGGGTCATCAACCTTGAGGTTGACCTGGGTGTTGGTGCCATCCATGGTTGAGGATTTCTGCAGACCAAAATAAGATTGCAGAGACAAACCTGCAGGAGAGAGGTGTGGTAGATGATGCCATTAATTACTTAAGAGCTGCAAAGAGAAACACACAGCATCACTGGTGTACCGTGTGAAATTTCCCTGAAATATTCCACCTACATGCCGTTATAGCTTCTATAAGAAAACTTTTAAATTGCACCTTATTCTGCATTTAACCATGTAAAGCCTGAACCACGAAATAATTGCCAGAAAATTCTTCTTTAAAAAACAAAACAAAAAACTGGAATGTTTATTGAACTTTCTGACAAACTCAAGGTCTCAAAAAGGTCTAGTCTTTTACAGGGTTAAAATATGCATGTTACTAGGGCTGAACGATATATCGCATTTGCGATAATATCGCGACATGATCAAGTGCAATTTTCTAACCGCAAAGGCTGCGATTATACTCTGGACATGTCCAAATTCATGGGCTGCATCCTCCTGAGGCCGCATTTGTAGACCGATTACGTCACAGCGACGCGCCGAAGGCTGTCCAAATTACTACCATATCCCAGCCAAACTCCAGTTTCCAGCAATGGCGGCCGCTACTAAGTTTTAAAATTACTCATACTAATCTTTCTGGGTCACAAAATAAACTTTTAACATATTTTCAGGCGAGAAAGTAGTTGTGTAAACATCAAATATCTGCTCGGTTTATCAAGATATCCCATATTTGCAAAAGTGCTTCGACGTTTTCAGAGGCGTCTGCTACCCACCAGCTCGACAGCTAGCCGGGAGCTCGAGGGTTACTGATGCGGCCGAGAACGGCACAACTCCCGGCACATCATTTTCAGATCACCGCGGAGTTTCGCTGCTCGGGTTAAACGTAATATATAAGTCACTTAGACAACCTAAAAATGTTATTGTTGGGCTTTTTTCAGTGTTTTGTTTGTTCGTGAGTAAATCGGTTTGGCTGAGATTAAAGTTATTAGATTAGATAAAATAAAACTTTATTAATCCCCCGGGTGGGTTCCTCCTTGGTTTTCACACAGCTGACTAAACGTCAAACAGAAAACTTATTAAACAGAAGTATGAGACAGTCGAGAATTTACACCAGTGTCTGGTTATATTTTAGATAGCAAGAAGCAGACGGCCGAGTTTAATAAACTCCACCGAGACAGCGGTGACGCTAATCAGAAGGCTAGACCGTCCAATTTCACGCCTTTAAATTTTAAAGGCGTGTTTGTGTGTGTGTTTATACAATTGCTATTATGTTTGCACTTTATGTGTAATGTTACTGACTGCAGAGATCAGTAAGATGTGTGTATTTTTTATTTATTAGTTTTATTTATTTAATATTATTTTTTAATTGAATGACTGTCTAGTAGTTCACAGATGTCGAAAAACTGAGTGTGGTAAAGCCACAGATTTTTTTTATGTATATTTCTGCAATCTGCACATTGTACTGACTTTCATTTTAATGTTTACACCAGGGTTCCTTGTCAGCACTTTATGCTCAGATGTTTGTAAGCTAAAAATAAACTATTGTGTATGTTCAAATATACTGTTGTGATTGAAGAAGTTAAATAAAAATGTCAGTCATCAATTCATGCATCACCTCATGTCATCATAACAGAGGTCTGTCTTCCAGGAAAGAACAGTTTAAAATTAATGTAATATAGTATTGGCCATACTATATGATGTATTGCTTGTCTTTGTTTAATAATACAGAAGACAAAGACCTTAAAAAATAATCGCATATCGCATCGCAATCGCAATATTGGGGCAAAAAAAATCGCAATTAGATTATTTTCCATAATCGTTCAGCCCTACATGTTACAGTGAAAACAAGCTATGTTATCACATGTGATTAGGATCACATTTTCTGTTTTGGTTTCTGTGATGCGAGGCCTGTCTTTGTAAACAGTTCTGCAGGTTGTGGTTTCAACATGGCTGTGGTATGACTAGAAGGAAGTAGTTTCAAATGCTATCAATTTACAAACTTTTTTCTCCCCCAAAAATAAAAGGGAGGGTCAGTGCAGTTTCTTTTGATGTAAGGTTCAGGGGTATGACAATTCACCCTATTCGCAGAGTATCGGCATAGAAATGCTAAAAGACTGAAGATACAGAAACAGGCGTGAGCACAAATCTTTTACCTGTGCTGGTTTCAGAGCCAGGATCAGTGGGGGACTTCTGTACCACAGATCGGATTCCGAAGAAACTCCACCTATCACCTCCTCCTCCTTCATTTCCTCCCATGTCTGTGCTTGGGTTGGGACTGTGGGTCTCAGGTGCAGCAAGGAAAGGTACAGGACTCAGATGAAACCAGTTCCTGTATTCCCATTACCCAAGAACAACATGAACATACAGCCAATTGGAAATTGTACAAATGTATAAATATAAGGGGGTTTCTTTGCTGAATGACAACTGGCTTTACAACAGTACAGTTCCTACCTGCGATGAACACTCGGTGAAGAGTAGGGACTAACGCAGGGGGTGATGTTGGGAGTAACAGAAGGGGTGCCACTTGGGGTGGTTGATGCTGATGTTGTAAGCCTGTCCTCAAAGTTTCCACTTGGCATTCTCAACTTCTGCACAGCAAGAAAAACAAAAACAGTTTAAAAAAAAAAAAAGTCACAAGCTCCCATCTGCTCCACTGTCAGTGTAAATTTATTAAACAGTTTTAATCTTCCCACATGTGTCTGGCCAGCACAAAAGCACAAACAGTGCTGTTTTGTTTCCCCCGTGACCCTGTTTGTAAGTTTGTTGTTTTATGATCTTTTGTTAATCTGTCAGTGAAACAACTAATTGTATTTACAGAGCAAACATCCCTAAATACGCAATGCACAAGGTCAACACTGTTTTACTTGGTTTGCAGATCGAAAAATAGGACGTCACAGGTTCTCAGAGCCTATTGCCATTGACTACGTTATGCAGGTGGGAACACAGATCAAAGGTTAGAAACAAAGTGTGCAAAAATTACTCATCTTAATTTATCATTAAACAGCAGTAAACACATTAAGAACCACAGAACTGTTACGCACCAAATTAAGCTTTCATTACATAACTTCGACTTTTTCACAAAATTGATTGAAATCCCTGAAACACCTACGAAAAACAACAAATCCATGTTAATGTATTTGTCAATCATCAGTCGTCTTCAGTTTTAGTACAGAGTAAACAAAAGCTACTTTTTGACTAAAGGCAAAAAAACCCCAAAAACAAATCCAAGTTCCACTATACTTGCCATCAGACTTAAATTGAGTTCATGACTAATCTCTTGAAAAACATTTTCAGTGCCCAGTTTCCATTCGGTATGGGCATATTCCCAATCATATGGCAAATGCCCTTCCAAGCTCATATCTCCATTGTGCATGAGGTCCTGCTTTCTACTCTGGGTAGAGTCCATTTTGCAAATGAAGAGCGCAAAGCAACGTAGTGGCCTTTTAAACACATTACTTGGGTCAGTAACCTAGTTCGTCACTACTTGAACCCGACTGGCCCTCAGCCAGAACGATCAACATGGAGGTCATAACAACAGCCTGCCACATGCAAACAATTCTGTATAGCTTATAAAGTGTCAGAAAGCTGAAATAAAAAATAAAAAAAATAAAAAAAGAGTAAAGACATACAAAAACCACAAATACACTAACACAGCAAAAAAAATAAATACACATATCGCACGGAAAACCTCTGGTAGTCGATTTGTTCCTCGTGTGTATATAAAACAAGACAAAACCCATTTATTACAGTTACGTAATAAATAAAACGCTTTTCAAATAACACCACCTAAAGTGGAATCTGTGTGAAATCTGGTTTCAATACAGATACAAGAGTTTAAAAAAAAATAATGCCAGCACCAGTCTGTGCCTCGATCATTTCTTAGCGTTAGGCCTCATGATAGTAAAATGATGATAGTGCGGGGCAAACAGAGTAATTATCCAAGTTATATATTTACATCACGCTCACTTAGCAAGTGCGAAGGGCTTCCCAAGCCCCTAAAGTTACCCTTTCAGGTTATTTTATTTACCTGAAGCTTCCACTCACGGTAAGCAACACGGCCTTTAAATGTCTGCTGGTTTCTAGTTAGCCAGTGCTAACCAAGGCCAAGAACCACACAATGGTTAACTACTTTAACCCATCAATACGCAAACCACCATCCCCTCCTTTGTATTGCGAGATTCACGGTAGTTGATATATGCCGATCATTTATTTTTATTGTTCCGAATAAATACGTTTGTTTGAATGCTAGCTTCGCTAACGGCGTACAACACCTTCGACCTGACTGTCGTCAACTAAAGCAGCGACGTCTGACTAACCTTTTTATGATAACTTTTCGTTGACGCCTCGGTCCGACAATTTCTTTCACTTTGTCCATAATTTCCAGTTTAACTGACGATTATTTTTCACAAAAACGACGACGATACAGTCTATGCAGCAAAGTAGGCCTTTTCTGGTTTTGGTAGGAGCTCTGTGATTGGTCCGTCTCGGGGAACAGGAAAAAGGAAGGGGTTTGGTTTGTGCAGGGGCGTTGCTTGGCAACAATACTGCAAGAACTACAGCCTATGGAGCCAGCGCAGAGCTCATTACGTAATTTGTTTATCAAGACGTTTTGCCATGTTAACAATAGGTTTTTATGTAATTAGAAGTGCACATATCAAGTTTCTTTAAGTAAAAGTTTACTTAGCTTACCTTACTAAGTGATCTTTACACGTTAATGATATTCAGTAACTTTGTGAGGTCAATAAGAATTAGGTCAGTAAATAGTAAATTTGAGGACCTGTAGGTGGGTGGCTAGTTGTGGTGAGGGATATATATTGTCCTCTTCTTTCTAAAAACTAATTGCTCATGCATGTATGAAAACTAAAATCCAGCCGATAATTCATACAAAGTAGATGTTAACATTTAACATGGGCAGCACGGTGGCACGGTGGTTAGCACTGTTGCCGCACAGCAAGAAGCTCCTGAGTTCAATTCCAACATCAGGCCGGGGTCTTTCTGTGTGGAGTTTGCATGTTCTCCCCGTGTTTGCGTGGGTTCTCTCCGGGTACTCCGGCTTCCTCCCACCGTCCAAAGACATGCAGCTTGTGGGGATAGGTTAATTGATTAATCCAAATTGTCACTAGGTGTGAGTGTGAATGGTTGTCTGTCCCTATGTGTTAGCCCTGCGACAGACTGGCGACCTGTCCAGGGTGTACCCCGCCTTTCGCCCTATGACAGCTGGGATAGGCTCCAGCGCCCCCCGCGACCCTGAAAAGGATAAGCGAATGGATGGATGGATGGAACATTTAACATATACTTCTTAATTATGCTAATCGGGGGAAAGACAGTCATTGCAAGCTATTAAAAAACTAGGTCTCTAATTTTCATGATAATCTGCCCCAGAGTAGGTCACTTTCACAGCATAAATTACTATGGTGATCTGCATTTGGAAGAAAACCCAGGATTAACTCTGTAGTTACCCAAATAAGATGAAATCCTGCCTTGTAGCACAGGCTTTAAATATATATCTGAGCCAGTCCATCAACTTAATTTGATAAGGGTCAGATTTATGATGTGTTTTTTTTAATGTACTCTTTTTAATAATAATAACAACAACCTTCTGACAAATGACATTTAGGTGTGCATTTTCTTTTGAGTTCATTGTTACTTGCGGTCAGTGATTAAAACTGTTAATACTCACCGGCAGTGTGACATCACCTCGTCTGTGAATGTGGGTCTCTTCAGCAGAAAGGCCCTTGTGAGGGTAATAACCAGACTCTGTTAGTCCAGCCTGGTGCTCAAACTCCTCAAGGCTCTTGTGGGATTCCTCTGAGAGATTATGGGAACATTGCAGACAACTAGTCAGTGTGTTTAAGGTGCTGCACTCCAGCATAGCTCCACTAACACTCTTAAGATTGTTTAAGTGGGAGCCAAGTCGTTCTGAGCATCATAATTCATGTAGTGGACAGTGGCCTTGTTAAGTAACTCTATATTTTTAAATAAAGTTGTTTAGTGAAGTTGCTTTCGTGGACTTACTGATCCTTAGCGAGCTCATTAAAGTGGTGGCTTTGGCTTTCACCACAGGCCCAGGAGACTTGGCTGATGGTGCTCCCTCAACGCTCAGTAACTTCCCACCACTCTTCCCTTCCTAGTCACACAAATCCTAAGTGTTAGGCTGCACTTACAAACTATTAGAAATGGAGCAAATAAGAAGTGCACGCACCTAACATTCAAGAAGCATTTACACGCAACTAATACAAGGATCATTTTGTTCCGGTAACCAATTCAAAACAACGTGGGTTAGAAAATAAGGGTAAACACGGGAGCACCTCAGTTTTCCTGAACCTGTTCTGTGGGATAACAGGTTCTTTCCACAGGATGTTGACAGTCAAGTCAGAAGGTGGGGAATGCATAGGGCCATCCATGTTCTCATCATAGCTGATATTGTGTCGTTGTATTCCAATTGGAGATGATAATGCACCCATGAGGCAGGACGGCGTGCCGGACTCAAGTACTGAAATGAAGGAAAAGGACACATTACTGTGTAAATAAACAAACAAATAAACAAGAGAAAAAACTTCTGTTATCAGTACAAGATAATCACTTGTCTCACAGTTTAACTCTGCCATATCTCAAATCTTGTTTACCTGGAATGTCTCCCCGTCCTGAGGCCATTATGTTCTGAGCAGCTGACTGCAGGAAACGGTGGGGTCTGACAGCTTGGCCGTTAACCTGACACTCAGCTTGATGCTGGACTCAGATCTGACCACTTCATCACATGACACCAGACACGGAAAGTTATTAGGCTCACAGAAACGAATGTAAAACACTGCTCACTAATGTCATTTCTTTTACCTGGGGAAGAAGGTAGGCCTACACATGTACTCTATGCATATGTTTAACAACATGATTATGGGTAAGTGCAAAAAATAAACACAACAGACATTAATTACTGAACACAGTGCAAGATGTCCTGACCTGCCTTAAATAGAAATACAGAGTCTGATTACAGCAGCGCCATTAATATCAGTCACACATAAATTCCTGCTGATAGCAGAGGAGTACAGCAGAGGTGGCCAAATTTACCCAAATGTCGATAGTACTGGTATCAGATTAATACTAGCGTGACAAGATTGACACTTTTTTCTATCATTTAAGTTCAGTATTCAGCCCAATGAATAATTTCAAAAGATTTTTAATACAGTTCTAACACATCAAAGCATCAGAAGCTGACCCAAAGTGTTTAGAGACAGGAATATTTACATTTCAGGTAAAAAATAAATAAATAAAAAAACAGTTTTGAAAATATATGAAAAGTTGAAAGGTATGCTTTTATTTTGCTAAATCGTTATTTTGGAAAGAAAAAAAGCACAGTGAGTATGTAGTGAATGTTAAAATGTGTTTAGAAATCGCAGAATAATGATGATCCCTTTCATAAATCATGACACAACTACAACATATTCGGCATCGGTATTGACACTTTATATAGTGTATTTTCTTGGTAGCAGATTGATATCACAATCTGTAGTATCGCACAACACTACAACACAACCGAGCTCTGGATTAAACAAGGAAATGACACTTTTTCATTTCCGTCTGACAGCTGATCCAGTTAGTTAGTTCCCTATTCAGTCGAATAAAACCACACTCAATCTTGTTTAGCTCCCAATCGCCGTGATCTGAGCTCACTTTCCAGCTGAATGCGCTCTTAAATGAACTCAGAATGTGACATGTTTCTCATACATATTGCAGCAGAATTCAGATTTTGCAGACACGGGTCGGTGGTGTTTAGTAGTCCGGTCTACTTTCCAGACAGCTGACATCGTGCTGTTCACGTCGGCGCTCATGGAAGCCAGATACAGTGACTTGCAAAAAGAAAAAAGAAAAAACGCACACACCCCTCCCCCGAAAGAAAAGAAGTCATGGGGATGTTTGACTCGTGTCGGTGTAGGATTTAAAAAAAAAAACGCAAACTAGCTGTAATGAATGAGGAATGACACATGACTCACGCTGCAGTGTTTTCCGAGAAAAATACATGTATGTAAAAACAGAGAAGCCCATTCAAACCACTTTAAAATGATGTGATTTGCAATAGGCTATACATTTAGTTTGTATATACATACAAGATCTACATTTTAGGTTGTCCAGAATTTGCACGATCCCTTCATCGTATATTTAAAACTTAAAACTCACCCGTGAAGAATTCTCTCACTGTCCCTCTGAAATTACTCCACAGCTGCAGTGATTTCGTTGCCACTGTCGCGCCGATTTGGGATAACGAACAAAAAGATATTGTTTGTTTGTTCGCCGGCTAGTTTATCCATGACTTTTGGACATGCAAACAGAGTCCATATGCCCACGTCACGGTGAACGTACCTCCTTGGCAGCAGCCTAAGCCGCCGCGGAGGGATCCGCTGAAACTTGACTCAGTATGTTTTGATGTGGTGCAATAGATCAAGATCGTTACTGTGTATATTTTATCACCTCATAACAATCCTGAATGTTATACTTCAAAGCTGAGGCGATAAGGCAGGTTTGCTTGAATCTGCAGTGAATTCCTAATCCCCATTCATTCTTATCATTTAAAACTTTAGATCTTTTTTATTTTTAAACTTTAGCGTTTTACATAAGAGGAGTTGCAGTAATGGTGAAGTTTAAAGGGTTATCTGCAAAGATTAGACTTGATCAGTGTGATCAGCGTTGTGGGCCTTGTAAGATCCTGGCCTTTTATTTAAAATGAACTGCAGTTTAAGACTTGGTTTCAAAGCTAAGGTTAGACTGAGGTCTAGCCGTGGTAAAAGCATTGGTAGATGGCTAAGGTCACCCTTGGGTTCAGGGAATGCACATGCAAATTATGTGGATGAGGGTGTGGTGGATAGCAGCCTATAGGACTCTGGAAAGTTCAGCCACCCCTGTCAGTGAGGACATTGCTGACTGCTGACTGGACCCTGTAATCCCAGTCTGTTTGCAGCTTCAGTGTCATGTGTACTATTTGATGCCAGACTTTAACTTCTTAATTTCAATGCTTGGCAATCTGCTTGAAAGTGTGCAACCACTTCCACAAATATCCCAGAGGTGAAGCTGTTCTGAATGGAGGGTTGGGTTGCAAGTCTTCTGAGTCAGCATCTTGGACTGTTCAGCATTTACAAGAAACATTTTGTAATAGTTATTGCAACAGAAATGGGTCATCACAGCTGACGCTGAAAGCACACACACACACACACACACACACACACACACACACACACACACACACACACACACACACACACAAAGCTCTCACGGTTTTGAATAGTCAATGTGAAAGTTGATGTACTGTCTACTTGTGGTTTCTCCAGGAGAGAAATTCATACTATATTTTACATTTTTTATATGTAATATTCTAATTGGACTAGCTGTTGTGATTGCAGGAAAGGGAACCAAGTGCAGGAATCTGAAAGAGGAAGAAATAAGTTTTCAAAGACAGTAAGACAGGACTATTTATACACACATGTCAGGAGGTTGAAAACAGGAGGATAAACAGACACAAGGTCATCACACAGGTGAAGACAATGGCAACGAGCTAGGAGGTGAAATAAAATTAAACATGAAACACAGAAGACAAATTATTACAAAACTAAAATGGGACATGAATAAGAATAAGAAATGCTTACACATGAATAAACTTAACATGGGAGGAGGACAAAGTGGAATACAGAGAGTAAGATCCTGAAGGGACTAATTAAATATATAAGCAAAACGTATAAATAAAGCATAACTAGAACAGGACTAAAAAATAAATGAAAATCATCTCATGGGTCAAATTAATACAATTCAGAATTAGAGGGAACATTCATGCTCCATTCTTTGGTCTCATACCTTCATATTTCTAGAATATCATTTTTTTCAGCAACTCAAACCTGCTTAAAATCAACCGTCTTGTTTGTTTGTTTGATTTTGTCTCCTTTAGCCTCTACCTCTTGTTATGTATAGCAGGATTGTGTGTGTGACTGGCTGTGCTGTGCTATTTGCATGTGCTAAATGTTGCCACTGTGTTTCATTATGTTAAAAGACTAATTCAAGTGGAAAATTCTATAATATTTTCCATTTCCCTGAGACATATTTTAGTAATTTTTAGCTGATTATTTTTGCACTGATGTGCAATATCAAGCCATTTTCTTTAAAAATACTACAAATGACATGAAAGTCTGATCAGTTTTTAGTCAAATTAATATTCAAATTCAATCACTACTGCAAGAATTCAAAAGAGAATCTCATAGATTGTAAGTAAAGATAGAAGCAACTGATTATCCATCCATTCACTTCCGCTTATCCTTTTCAGGGTCGCGGGGGGCACTGGAGCCTATCCCAGCTGTCATAGGGCGAGAGGCAGGGTACACCCTGGACAGGTCGCCAGTCTGTCACAGGGCCAACACACAGGGACAGACAACCATTCGCACTCACATTCATTCGCACATTCACACCTAGTGACAATTTGGATTATCCAATTAACCTATCCCCACAAGCTGCATGTCTTTGGATGGTGGGAGGAAGCCGGAGTACCCGGAGAGAACCCACGCAAACACGGGGAGAACATGCAAACTCCACACAGAAAGACCCCGGCCTGATGTTGGAATTGAACTCAGGACCTTCTTGCTGCGCGGCAACAGTGCTAACCACCGTGCCACCGTGCTGCCGCAACTGGATGGATGGATGGCAACTGATTATATGGACGATTTTTAATTTTTATACTTTGCATTACCAGCGCTGGTCCACAAGATAGCACTATTGGTGTAGCATATGAACAGTTACAGCCCTTAAAGAGAAAGCGCACACTTGAGTTTTAATCCTTTCATGCTGTTTGGGTCAAATTTGACCCATTTTCAATTTCAACAGATGTAAAAACAACTGAAATTCTTTTCTTTTAGTCACAGGAATTTGATGACTGAAGTGACTGAAAATACACACACACACAAAAAAAAAAAAAAATATATATATATATATCTATCTATATATATATATATATATATATATATATATATATATATATATATATATATATATATATATATATATATATATATATTGTATAATATATATATATATATTTACACTGGTGTAAAGATGATTCAAATTTTTATATACCGTGGCTGTTCAGAATCAAATTTGACCCATACATACTTCATACTGAATATTAAATCCACCAGCGTGGGTCAAAATAAGGTAAATGTTGGTTTTTGGGAATACTGAAATTGTGAGACTGCACATACACCGTCTGCATGTTTTTTTTATGGGACAGGCCTGTCAGAACTCTGTCGCAACGCAAGTGCTCTAACTGCAAGTCACATTTTTTTAACCATACATTAATACACTCCAAAAATAATTCTGCCCAGAAATACTGACTTTAACTCATTTATTTACATATAAGTTTCCCCATTTAATGTTACTACATAAATAAAATGTAATATGTTACATTTTGGTTGCATTTTGCTTAATTGTTACTTTTAAGGATGAAGAACCTTTTATATTTGAGTGTACAGTGTTTTATTCAGTACAATTCAAACACTTTAACCACTTCATGTAATTTAGAACCACGAGTTTACCTAATACGCATGTCTTTGGATGATGGGAGGAAGCTGGAGTACCCAGAGAAAACCCACCCAGGCACTGGGAGGAGCTGCCAACTCCACACAGAAAGACCCCAGCTGAGGTTCACACTATGAAACCTCTTACTGTAAGAGGAAAGTCTTAATCATTCTGCCACTGTGCCATTTTAATAAGTGTGGAAAACACATGTGCACGTCCCACACATGCAAGACTGTTTTGCAATAATGCAGCACTTTGTAATGTTTTGTGTTTGAGGTGTTTATTAATGTTGAATTGATATTATTAATTATAGAGGATAGCTGCACATATGCTACTCTCTTCTTGCTCGCTGACCTCTGACACAGTAATTAATGATTAATCATCAGTTTATTAACGTCAACTAGGCTGTTTATACATTCTAAAGAGATCAGTAGTTCAAATGTTTGTATAGACACAAAATCCTACTGGCATGAAATATGAGGAAACAAATCTTTAAGAGCTAATAATTTTATTAAAAAAATATCAAGAAGTACAAAGAGACATTCATCTATTTACAAAAACACAGAAGAATAAAAACAGGATACAACGGAGTGGACATAAAATATAAGCACATATAAAAAAATTAAATAAAAAAAACTACAATCATTTCATGTCCATGTTTTTTTTTTTTTGTCAAGGTGACTTTGTTGAGAGTTCAGAGGTCATATGAGGTGCTTTTTCTTTCAGAGAGCTTAAAAGACAATTACATGGCAGCTGTGGAGGGTTCCACTGGGGAGGAAGTGGTCTTCTGCTTTTTATCCCTAAATTCACAAAAAACAAACAAACAGTGCACTCATTAGGAAAAAAAAGTCATTTATTACTTTATTTCTATAAACTGAAGCGATTCACTAATAATCTAACATTATTATTTAGACAATCAGAGTACTGGATGTAAAACTTGGATGAGTGTGGTGAAGTGTACTCACATGATTTTAGTCAGGAGCCTTTTCACGTTTCTTTGCTCGGGGTTCAAGCAATAGCGGAGGCCACTGTTCAAGGTAACACTGTTGAAATAGAAAATAGAGGTAAGTTCAATTTAAATGGAAAAGCTAAGGATCCTACAAGTATTTTTCTAAAATCATTATCTACCTTAAAAAGGTATTTTTAGTTAGGATGCATTTAATTTGCACTGTCGTGCAATTTCTTGTGTGATGCTTTATTAAAGCTTAGCAAATCTTCATGTTGAATTTATCAAAAGTAATAATGAAAAAAAAAGTCATATTAAAAAAAACTTACACAATCTCCACTTTGTTGCAGAAGATGGTTGCTGGGTAGATCTGTATGTCCTTTATGTCAGTCTTCATGCCGTTAAGATTCCTGACACGGTGACACAGACACTGCTGTCCTGATTGTTTGACTAGAAAAGAAGGCAATGAAAAAGAAATTAATATTTGACGTGCACAAATTCAAGTTTGCGTAATTTCAACCAAGAATCTAAATCATCTAAAAGGACAAATAAAGAAAGAAACTTACGTTGGGCCTGGGAGATGCAGACCATGACAGCCAGGAGCAGAAACGCTTTGATGAGGGTTGACATTGCTGGTTTCAAGATGACACTGGTGCTGAAAACGTGCAGCAAAGATAATAATGAAGCCAGAGAGAGTCTTGCAACAATTAAAGACTGATTGTTGACAGGAGTGCTGTGAGGAGTCGACTCAGAGTGGGCTCTTAAATACTTACTTTGGCTGCATACGTAATCTTTCCTGTGACAAAGGGAAATTTTTGACAGTGGAAAGTGAAACTCAAAAATGCCACAAAATCGAAAAAGCCAACCCTCCAACCCCCCCACTCCTTCTCAGCTCTGTGTCTGGTGGTACAACATTTTGACATTTTGTGGTAATATGATAGATTACAAGAGAACATTAAACCTTTTTGCATAACAATTACAAGTTCTCACACATATGAACTTGTATTCTGAATGTTTGTGTGAACAGGCAAAGACACAAGGACATTTATTTCTTAAACATTTTGCATAATGAATTAATTTTGATAAAAACAAAACAAAAAACAAAACAAAACAAAAAAAACCCCCACATCAACCATCAAAACATTTAGGTCATGTGAGAAATGAAACCTTTCTAACCTGTGAGAAATAAAAGGAAAAACACTTGGGCCATGTTAAATATTCATATGGCACCAAATAAGTGCATTTAGGATTGTAGACATGATTCAAACAGAACATCAGAATGAGGAAGCAAGGTAATTTAGGAGTTATAATGTCACATGTTTGCTGGTGCCTGTTGTGCTGATTTGAGTATTTCAGAAACTGCTAATCTACCGGGATTTTCCTGAGCAACAATCTCAAGGGTTTACAGAGAACGGCCTGAAAAACAGAAAATATCCAGTGAGCAGCAGTTCTCTGTGGGATAATTCCTTGTTGACGCCAGAAGTCAGAGGAGAATGATTTAGTCGCGTCGAGGTGATACAAGGCAACAGCAACTCATTTAACCACTTGTTACAATCAAGGTATGAAGAAGAGCATTTGTTGTGAATACACAACACACTGAACCTCAAAGCAGATGAGCTACAGCAGCAGAAGACCACAAGAAGTGACACTCATGTCAGCTAACAACAGGAACCTGAAGCTTAAAATTTACATGGACTCACCAAAATTGCATAACATAAGATGGAAAAACATTGACTGGTCTGATGAGTCAACATGTAGGTGATAGGGTCAGAAAGAACATGGGCACATGGATCCATCCAGCTCTGCGTCAACAGTTCAGGCTGGTGGTGGTTTAATGATGTAGGGAATCTTTTCCCGGCACTATTTGGGCCCCTCGGTATCAGTTGAGCAGTGTAACAAAACTCAAATCATCTCACATCAGTTTCTTGAACATTGCAGTGAGTGCACCGTACTCAAATGGCCTCCTCATCTGTCAGATGTCAGTCCAGTAGATCATCATGGATGTGTAGCTGGCAAATCTACAGCACCCGTGTGATGCTGTCGTGTTAATTTATGGACCAAAATCTGTGGGGAATTTTTTTGCAATGTGTTGAATGCAAACAATTACGGCTGTAATTGCTGAAGGTAGAATGAGGTCCTAGTAAGGTATATCTAACTAAGTAAGCTGTGAGTTTAAACTTAATGCAGAAAAGATAATACATTATAGAGCCCATTGCTGGAAAATAAGAGTTCTCAGGGGTATCAGTTGTCTCTAGAAGACTTAATGTGAGCAAACTGTCAAATATCCCAGAGCTGTAGCCATTCTAAATGGAGGGATAAAGTCATCTAAGTTACTGTGTTGGACTAAGCAGCTTTTACAGGAAACATTTAGTTGCAGTTATTGCAACACATCGGCGTTGCAGCGGATATTGAAAGCTCACACACACATGCTGTAGGTAAAATAAGCTTTCAAGGCCTTGGCTAACAAACTAGAAAGCTGCCACTATTTAGATGTACTGGCTATGGTTTTGTGAGAGCTGAAAATTATTTTGAATTTCATGTTCTTTATATCAAATTCATAATAGACTGAAAAAAAATATATATATAAAAAATGGGGGCAGATTAAAGTGTTTCAGAGTTAAAAAAAACGACAACTTCTGCTTCCATTAAACATACAGTTCACATACACGTGCATTTTCCACAATGCACCATTTCATATAATCCTAACATTTGCTTAAAAAAAAAGCTTACCTGCTTTATTCCTATAACTTTTTTAAAGTTATGTTTTATTTTATGTTTTTAACTTTCTGCCCAATAAATAATAATGGATTTAACCTCCGTCATATCAAGTTTTGTGGAATTTTTAAATGAAATTATTTAATTGAATAAACCAGAAAAAATATATATCTGAGCTAAATAGGGAGCAGATGCACAAATAAAGTGAAACAAACTTTTTCTTTAATTATATCATTTTATTAATGTTCAAACATCAGAAAAATGTAATATTCCAACTATCACATGATAATACAATAAAAATCCTTCTCTTTTTATTGCTATCATAACAAAGGCAGATATTTGAACAACTTACACAACATGTGGGCTTTTTCTTTCTTTCTTTCTTTTTTTTTCTTTCTTTTTTTTTATTTTGCAACACGAGGGCATGATGTTACATGCATCAGTGGTTTGACACCTTTAGCATTCTCATCTCCAAATGAGAAAGGTGTGAGTGCTCGGAAAAACACGCAGCTTTGTTTTATTTCTTTCCATTTGTAGTAAGCGGTAGTTGTACATTTGTGACATTTCTGGTGTGAATAAATCGGTAATCTCTGACTTATCTGACTATCTGCCTTCTGTCTTTGGTTTGATGGTGACACACCAGATAAAATCTGATCAGATCTGATAAGAAAAGCCACCAAGATCAAAGCCTTGAGCAAATATGGTTTCAAAAGAAAGCTTCGGAGTTTCAGTTTTATTTCCCTTTTCATTTGACGCTTGGCAAACTGAAATTCAATCAACTTTTATTTTCTTCTTTTTTTTTATAACCTATTTTCAGCTGCAAGAAGGTCAGAAAGCCAGAATGAAACAGAAAGTGATGTAATAAGAAGAATTCACATTAGTTTCCTGTAAAAGCTGTGATGTAGAGAACCAGCAGCTTAAAAAAATGAGGAAAGGAGGATGAAACTAGTGTTTATAGTATTAATCAAAGGGGTTATGTCTCTAAAATGTCAACTCTGAGGACTTCAGAAACATGTTTGGCATTCACCCAAACTACAAAACATCTCGTTTGCAGCCATGCAGAAGGTTTTGGTTTGACTTACTGCAACTTCTGACATATCTGTCTACGTCTGGGATGATGTGGGTGATGTCCCGTGATGGTGGGCTGCTGCAATCCAAATCATTCACATCGATTTCAATACTTAAGTGTGAAAATCTGTTTTTGGGGGCAGAAATGATGGTTCAAGCACTGTAATGTTTAATTTAAAATTTAATACAATTTTAAAAGGGCTTTCTGAGAGGTTGCATGCAAAAAGAACTTTAAAAAACAAAAATCATTGGATTCGAAGATTAAATGTAAAATATTAAACCAAAGATTCAAACAAATGTCAAAGTGGAGGCATGCTATTTTAAGACACGGGGATCTTCCCTTCCAATAAAAAGCGAGAATGGGGACTTTTTTTCTTGCGGTGCCAGACTGAACACCAGTAGTCGCTTGGTCAGCAAGTGTGACCTCTCTAAAACGACACAGAAGCGCTTATAACGTGTAGAAAACTATAAATCAAATCAAAACCTGCTCTCACAGAGAGATTTAGAAATCACGCTTTTTTATTCAGTGCTTCCAACGCAGATTAACTGTATTTCTGTGCACTTAGCACGCTTGAATATTTTATATGTACTTTTTGTTAATATTTAATGGCTTTTCCCATTTGTGGGTACAGCTTGTTCTTTCAGATATTCTGGCACAGGGACAAAAATGTGGTGCAACTGCAGTCCAACGGAGAGCGGTGGAACAGATATGGCCAGGAACATAAATGGAAAGTGGCTTTTCCCCCTCCCTATTAGCCCTAATGGTAGTGGGGTTAAAGTGAGTTTGTGTATATAAGGGGATTGCCAACCTTACATATTAAGACTATATTTCCTTTTTGTGAGGATGTGTGCCGCTTTACTTGTGGTGAATACCACAATGTGTGACCCCGTATAGGAATAAACCAACAGGAACTAGCAACATCAGCAGAGTCTCTTCCTGTACAAATTTTCTAGACAAGCCCAGTGTGGTTGCACTTCTCATTTCATTTAAAAAGTGATATTTCTTAGTAGGAGTGGAGGTATGATGAAATACAAAGCGACTAAACAATATTTCTTGTTGTGGAAAAGGAAAGAGGAAACAATTTAAAGGGATTTTCAAATTTTTTATGCACATAAGTCATGCAGACTCCAACTCAAAGGCTTTGAATTAAAAAACTACAACTTTATAAAAGCCGTTGCTTCAGGCTTTGTTGTTTAGATCGTGATCTAAACTCATAAGGTTGAGAAGATGTAAACGAAAGTTTTCACAAGAGTTTATGTAGCCAGGTGAAAGTACACAATGGTACAACTTGACACTTCCATAGGAAATAAGATGCACTCAAGCCATTCATCATAAGCAAGTGCAGGCACACCTATAAAAGCGGACATTTTGAAAGTTTGCTGCTCTGAAGCATTCAGGTTTGGATTCAAAGAACAAAGAAAATAAGAAAGAAAAGTTAATGACAGCATAATTTAAGAAAAAGTGAACAAGTACGGCTTGTTTGGAAAGATTGCCTGGAAAAGACTGTTCTCTCTAAAAATCACACGGCAGCGTGGCCAAAGTTCGCCAAGTAGCATCTGAACAAACAACAAGAGTTCTGGAACAATGGATAGATGGATCTGGATAGATGAAACCAATAAAACCAAAGTGCAGACGTTGGGTGATAATGCACCGCACCACGTCTGCTACAAAACAAACGCATAACAGCACAAACACCTCGTACCAGCTGTCAGGCACGGTGGTGGAGGGGTGATGATTTGGGCTTGTTTTGCAGCCACAGGGATCTTGCAGTGATTGAATTGACCATGAAATCCTTGTATGCTAAAGTTTTATAGAGTCAAATGTGAGGTCATCCGTCTGACAGGCAAAGCTTGGGTGAAATTGGGTCACACAACAAGCCTATGATGCTCAAAACAGCACTGGATACCAACCCTCCCACCCTCCACCCCCACTCCTCAGCTCTGTGGCTGGTGGTACAACATTTTGACATTTTGTGGTAATATGATACATTACAAGAGAACATTAAACCTTTTTGCATAACAATTAAAAATTCTCACAGAGATGAACTTGTATGCTGAATGTTTGTGTGAACAGGCAAAGACACATGGACATTTATTTCTTAAACATTTTGCATAATGAATTAATTTTGATAAAAACAAAACAAAAAGCAGACTGAAAAAGAAAAGAATTGGAGTGCTCCAATGGCCCAGGCAAAAGCTAGACCTCAACCTGACTGAAATACTTCGGAGAGGCCTCAAGAGAGCTGTGCATGAACAAATGCCGACAAACCTCAATGAACTTAAGAAGCACTGTAAAGAGAGGGCATTGAAATTCCTCAGCAATGTGACAGACGAATCTTTCAAAAGTCATACCGAAAACCCGTGTCAACTTGTTGCTGTTAAATGTGTTCAACGAGCTGTTGAATCATGGGGAGTTTTTCACGAGTCTCGCAAAGAATCCTGTGAAAAGTTTCACATGTGTATGTGTGGTTCCCAAGTGTGGTGAACTTTTTCCACAACATGGTTAAGATGCTTCCTTATTTTTTAATTGTTTATGGATCAGTGGTACTATATAGTTGAAATATGTAGTAGAAAACAGTTTAGATAAGGAAGAGTTACCTTAGTCCATCCATTCATCCATTCGCTTTGGCTTATCCTTATCAGGGTCGCGGTGGTTGGGTGGGTGGGGGAGCTAGGGTGAAAGGCGGGGTACATCCTGGACAAATCACCAGTGTGTTGCAGGGCTAACAGGCTGCTGACCTGTTAACATAGTGTGCCTAAAAAACAAAACAAAACCTTAGTAAATTACTAAGGTATATTTATACTGCTCAAAAACAAGGGAAATTAAGGGAACACTAAAATCACACACTGGGTCTTGACAGTTGAAAATCTTTACTGAAACATTTGCTACGAAGAAAATAATTTAATATGATTTTGAAAACTAAAATCAGCAACCCTTTGAGGGACGGTCTGAAATATACACCAAAAATCTAAATAATAATAACAATTATTAATAATTTACTAGTAGTCAACTGTCAGTTTGATGCAAATAGATCTCATCTTCCTGTTGAGGTAAGTGTGAAATGCAGCTAAGAATATTTTCCTGCAACCACCACATCTTTCTCCCTCTTAACGCTGACACATCTTTTCTTTTCTTTATAGTTTTTATGGTGTTTTTCTTTTTTTTTCTTCCTTTATTGGCTGAAAGAATTCTTCAGTTATAATAACATTATAATAACGTTGTATCAACACCAGGGAAAGTACATGATACTGCATGTGCAACACTGAACATAGAAATCTAACACACACACTAAGCATTATATACAGCAAATATATATTTGATTAAAACATATCTCATTCTCAGGGTACTTGTGGTTCTCCCCCCAACAAATCTCTTCTTCTTTTACTTAAGCAATAATAAGAAGTGGCAACAGTAATAATAATGTGTATGCTAATCTTGCTGCAAATAAGGTTTCCCATACTACCAGTAAGTCCCAAACTCTATTAAAAAAATCTGATATTTGGTTTAAAAGCCATTGCTTTCAGAGAAATAAATAACCTTACAATCAGCAACTTTTTTGGCATTATTTTGCTCATATAAATATTGCGTACGGAAGAACTAAAATGATTTACTTCCTCCAGTCACAATAATCATATTCGGTACTCATAGTCACTGCTGCTACTTTCTAGTAACCCCGATTGATCAACACAAGAAAAAACGCTCTGTGGAGCGTTTTCATTATGTGTTTTTACATTTTTACACATAATGTAAAAACACATAATGTGTTTTAAAGTACTTTCTTCAGCACTGTTCAAAAGTCTTGAGCCAACTAGTTTCCATACACGTTTTGTTAGGAAAATAGCAAATATAATATATAAGGCAAAAACTGAGTTTTTACAATTCTAATGAGCTTGAAAATTAATATTTGTTACGATCAACTTCAACACAGGCTGAACTATCAGAAAAGCTTTCTTCTAATTTCTTTAATTACTAGGACCTTCAAAACTCTTCTGCCTTTTGTTCTCTTCTATGTCTATAAACACATCACATTGCCACACTGCTTCAAAGGTCTACAACTTCTAAAACACCCTCAGGAAGCCTGAGAAATATGACTCGAAACCACTTTAAAGCTTGGAAGGAAAATACGGTATAAGGAGACAAGACGCCCTCAGACGTCTGCCAGGCAAGCTCGCTCTCCTCATTTACGTCATTATTGTATTTTCTATACATTCATTTTGTTTTGTTTTTATTCTTTTTAAAGATGCTTTAAGCAGATTGTAGTTCAGCAAAAACAAATGCAAAGTGCAGGCCTTTACTTGACATAGGTTTGAGTACCATTATTTTTTGTATTTTTTTTTTATCTATATGGATATAGTACAGGTATAGAACTCATTAAATGTTTAGTAAAATTTATTTGGAATATTAATGATAAACATCAAGTGAAAAAAATGTTTTCATCAGAAATTTAATTTGTTTTTTAAGCATGTATAAGCAGTATACAAACAATGTAGTATATCTACATACTTATGCAGGAACATTGTATTTTATTGTGTTTAAATTGTAACTTGTTATTATAATGTACATATTAAAGTCATAATAAAGTAACATGATATTTAGAATCCACAAATATGATTCCCTATATGCTGACATGTTGTCAATACAAACAGTGAAATAAGAAACATAGTTTCAAGTAGCTCTATATAGAATTATTACTACTTTTACACTTAGATCAGTCTATTGACCTTCAAGGAGAGGTCAGAGGTCAGATAAGACATGCTATTATAGATCCTTATACAGCTCATCAGTCTTGTAAGAATCTAAATTTTTAAGTTATAAGGCATTTTTTCAATTTTGGATCAATAAATTATTAAGCTGACCTTGAAGACCTTGGTGGTTGTAAGCCAGGTTTGAATGGATTGTTAATATGACTCCTATCTACACCCCTATAAAGTCTTTCATTCAAAACTTTTTGAGTTTAGTTAAGTTTAGTTACAGGCAGAATGATGACATGAGCGCACACAACCAAAAACATAACCTTCTTGAGTTAATAATGAGTAGCTGGAGACTTTTTGCACAGTGCAGTACACTAATGAAGGGGGGGGGGGGGGGGGGGGGTTGCTTGGTTTAGGGGAACTGACCCTCTGCCCCTGACCTCAAACAATGGCGTATTATTCTACTTTATAGTCGCCTTTTAACTTAAGTTACAGATGGTGTATGCATTAAATATCAACACCCTGGCCTTGAAAGCATACAGCCTTCTTTGGATCCAACCTTGGACTCAAGTCCAAAACATTCGGTTGTTAGTACAGTTATGACTTTGTCTTTGACCCTTAAATCCCTAAACTGATAGTCTTTGAAAATAATTATTTACCATACAGAGAGTAAGAACGGCTTACGGGAGATTTACTGTTATAAAATGTCCAATGAATCAGTTATGCAAAGTGTTTTCTTGAGTAGTAATGATGGAAGCCTGCCCTCTAGTGTCTCTTATTTAGTAGAACAGCCATGGCCTGTTAAGTTTTCCTGCACACGCCTCATTGAACCGTTTTATTCTACATGCAGATCATTTGTGCTTTGGAATGTGAAAATGTATTAGTGTGGCATTGCGTCCTTCAGCGTCACCTTTTCCAGTTATACCTTACTGCATGCATCGTTGTTGCTGTCGTACCAGTGCAGCAATAAATAACCAGCATCTTGCATGTTGAGGTTCACCGGTGCCATCTTTGCTCTGCCCGTGTCTCTCCACACTTGTGTTTACCAGTGCAGGATCCCATGACAGTTACCATAGAAACTTCGGCGCCTGGCACCAGCAGAGCCAAGAGTGGAGTTCATTTCTGAAGGGTCTCCGTGTGCAGGAAAATAAAGCCTGCAGCTGAGGGGAAAAGCACGTTTCACACAATCTGAGAGAGAGTATCAAAAGACTGCTTTATTTCTTCATGTCATTTACAAACACTGGAAGATATTAAAAAGGACATTACAGAATTGCTCATTTTCATGGTTTGTTATGATCACTGGCATACATTAAGAGCAGAAAGGTTGTAATAGTGAATATTAACACTGATATAATGTTACAGATGGACAATTGTAGTAGTCTTTACTTGTCTCTGTATCTTTTCAAATGTGTATTTCTATGTGTCTCCTAATGTCAATGTCTCATGCACTGACACAAAAGATTAGAATAATTTACTGGAGAATGTCACATTGACTGTCCATTTACATGCTACACCTCAGCAATGGCAGGAAGCATACAGGCTCGAGTGCGTGCCTCCCTCCATGCCAGCCTGCAGTCAGAGATCCACTGAGAGATGAGGGACTGTTTGATGGCTGGATTCAGCCTCTCTCCCTCTGCCTTTCTGCAAGCTATGCTGGCCTCTGACCTGGCCAAGGTGTGTTTTGGGGAGATGTTTGGAACTGAAGTGTCAGTTTTGCTGTTTAATTCAGAGCAACTGCTCTCATGTTGTTGTGGGAAATCTGGATTTGAACCAAGGGCAATGCTGTGGGCTCGCACGCACACTCTGCTCTCCCATACGCTGCCGTGCTGCCTCATAAACCTCCCCTCGACAAATGCTCTCCTCCTACCTCCTGAGAGGGTAGAGAAGCTGTTCTGGTATCCATAAATATACTCAAGAGGGTCAGAGTTGCCAAACTTCAGCTGTCTGTTTAGTTCTTTCCCCTCTGCCTGCTGCGCATCAGCAGCACGTGCCTCCTCTTTCGAGTTGTATTCAATCCACGATGGCCTCAGCTTCTGCTGCGCAGTGTCCTGCTGCTGTGTGTGGAAAGTGTCCGGGGAAACATCCCGGCTGGGAAAAGTGGGGTGGGCCAGGTGGCAGATGGAGAGGAGGTAGTCCTCCGATGACAAAGCCTGGCAGTGACCAGAATTATGGAGCGTGTTGGCTTCGTTCAAATCTCTAACCGTCTCCTCGCTGCCCTCTCTGATTGTGGGCAGCGTCAGTCTCCTCTTGGAGAGCAGTCTGGACCGCGGCCGCATAGCTGAGAGAAAGACAAGACGGGAGAGGTCTCATTTAGATGGGGAAAAAAACTGTGTAATGTGAAATACTGCATCCAAGTCTCAAAAAAGCAGAATCCTTTAGGAAAATATAATCACCATTTGGAAAACTGGATATTTTGATAGATGTGACACATTCCTGATAGGGTCAGATGCAGCGTATGCAATCTTACTTCCTAGTTTACAAAGTGAGAGCCCTGTTTGTGTGTGTCATTTATGTCGAAACTTGCAATATGTGTCTCCACACGATACAAATAAAAAGATTAATCTGTGCACTATTATCTCACGAACTGACTTATAACTTCTGGAGTTAATTTCTCATTCGTACACACTGTTGTGTTGCATTGTATTTGCAAAAAATTTTCCTCAGTTTCTTTTGAAAAGCCTCTTGTTTAATCACCTCATCAGTCTAATGTGTTTTTCTAATGACATAATGTGCATCTGGACATTGCTCACATTGCCCGAAGCTCCCAAAACACAACCGACTACAACTGCTGGCTGTATCGATAAAACCAAGTAAACATAGAAGCCTCTCCTCTCCCTTCCCTTCATTTCAGGCACCGTGCGCTGCTTACTCTGGAGTTGTGTGTGTTGACCGTTCAATATACAAACAATCCCAGTGAGAGGCTGCACACACAGATGACTGTTTTGTGGGATCTCAGACACGTAAAGCCTCAAACTGTTTCAGAGTGTGGAGCGCCGAGTTGTTATAACCCAGAGCGTAGCCAACAATATATGCTTGTATTGACCTCATGACAAAAATAGCGCAAGCCAAACCAAAATGCCAGCCTCTCCCAGTTTCTTCCAAGGTGTAACCACTGCTAAATATAGACCACACCTTCTGTATACAACAGCTAAAAATGGTTCCACGGCGGCAGCTCGAGGCTGAAGCACAAAACAGGCACTCTGTGTGTGTGTTCGTCATGCATTCTCAGGAATAATGTAAAGGTTTTCTGCTCAATTTGCCTTCACACTCACCTTTACGGATGATCTTTGTTGAGTCCACCGAATCTTTTCTTGTCTCTTCTCCTGGTGCAGCTTTAAATAGCAGCCTGCATCCGTCGCTCTCGTCCTCTCTTTTTTTTGTCTCCTCAATTTTATTTACGATCCTCTGTTTTCATCTGCTGCTGCTTGTTAATTGTGCTGTGAAGCTTCAACTGTCTCTGACCAGAGGCAGAGGCAGAATGCAGGTTTATCTTCTCCTCACATCCCCCCTCCCTCTCCTCCACCTCATCCTCCTCCTCCCTCTCTCGCTCCCTCTCTCTCTCGCTTACTTTTGGTTTGCCCTCCTTCCCTGCTTCTAAAAATAGACACACCATCCATTTCCTCAGCCCCAGCACTGTCTCTGGCTGACTGTTTTGATGGAGCGAGAAAAACAGATGCAGAAGAAATAGGGAAGAGGAAGGAGACTCAGACACAGATGTAGCAAAGGAGGGGTGATGAGAGAGAGAGAGAGAGAGAGAGAGAGAGAGAGGGAGAGAGGAAGAGAAGAAAACAACAAAACAAACAAACAAAGTGGAGACAGGTTTATTTTTTCCACATTTTTTTTTCATCTTATAAGACGCCATTTCTAAAAATGTCTCATTGTAAATGAACACAGTCAGCCACTGTAATTTTGGTAAAATGTGCCAAAATGAATGATTCCTTCTAAAAACAAAAATGGAAAAAGGACTGCAGAGCTGTAAACATGTTGTGTAAAGTTTGTGACATACATCATGCAGATAATCTGATCAGATGGGTACGTTTGCTCTGTGTATGCATGTGTGTGTGTTTATGCGTGTGCGTGTGTGTGCACATAATGCAAACAACACATTGCAGTGATCATGGGAGCACTGACTTATGGAAACCCGTCTCATGATTCACATGAGTCAACAGTTCCCCTCTGCAGATACATTTCTGACTCTTTAGACTTTTAAAAATTGAAATGCTTTTTACACCTGATTGAGTTTTCATAGACCGTGTTTTATTGTGTTATTATGTTTCATTAATACTCAGTGGCATGCACTAGCAGACTGCAGTTTACAGAAACAAAGACTCAGAGCCCACCAGGAAACAGTCTGAATTTCTGGTTAAAAACACATTTAGACACTCGTCCAAAAACACTTTAGCTTGTCTTAAACTGGACTATTTGAAAAAAAGAGCATTTCGAGGATTTGGAGCAGACATAAAGAGAGTTACGTAAACAAAAACAGTGTCTCCTCTGCAGTTCATGGTAAACGGGGCTGCTATTTGTCACTTGGGTAAAGACTTCAAAACTGGGTCGCAGGTGGTGGGATGCACACAATACTTTTCATTTCTCCTAATCAGACTTTCATTGCTGCTAAAATTGAATTGATTTCCTTTTAATCTAGAAGCCTCTTTTATAGTTTATTTGGGTCGTTCATCTTAAACGATAATATTCTGCTGGGCAAACTTCTTGCTTGTAAAGAGGATTCAGTTTTTGTCGGTCAGTTGTGGCCATCTTCCTGATGTACTTCAAGATATTTATTGTCTCATCCTGGACTGTGGTTCTGACACACCAGTCCTCGGCTTTCCTCCTTACCGTACAGTCTCAGGGTGCTGGATTTGGGGTGAACCCTTCTATGCATGGTCAGAAGCTTCCTTATCTTGATATCTTTAGCTTCTCCTCCTTTGGCCAGCTTATTATCCCAGCAGGGTGTCTGATCCCTGGCAGGGCATGGGAGTTGATGAGCAGGATTTTGTTCTTCCCATTCAGTTTACTCCTCAGGACCCAGGTGGTGCACAGGTTGGTGAGTCTGGTTTTGTAGTCTCCAGGGATGGATCTATCTACCAGGAGCTGGTGTTTCACCCCTCTGGTATTCCTACAAATTCTTTGCTCGTGTATTAAATCATGTGCCTCTTCATCTTATCTGCTATGATATCTGTCTTTCTGGTATATCTCTTCAATCGACTGGCTAAGGCTGTAAACGTTAGTGTGGCAGTTTCCAATGCCTCAGGTATAAGCAGCTTGTACTTCTTAGGCGTCACTTTCTTCATTGCATGTTTCTGCAACTCTGATAGTTGTCCCTCTCTGCCACCTTGATCTTGGCCTCTACTATCCTTCTCCATGGAGGCCACTGCTTCTTCTGGCTGTTTATCTTTTTGCCAAGCATCTCTGTGATCACTGCTGCCATGGTGTAGATCAGCTAGTTGGTTTTGGTGATGGTCGCATTATGGATTGTCCATAATGCCGCATTCACATCTTCTAGTAGACCTTCGGAAGGTACTTCACTTTGTCTTGGTAAGTGGATACAGAGGGTCCAAGTTTCCACCTTCGTCATGATCCTGCATTTCAGGTCAGCTCGTCTTGCACTCAGTGCTCCTTCTTTCGTATCTCCCCCGCGACCTGACGTTCTGGCTTTCCCTTGCCGTAGCATTTGTGTTGTATCTCATCAATCTCCAGTTGTGATAGCAGTTCTTTCTTCCGAATGTTGGAACACTAAGCTAGTAGTTGTTTCGTCGTCAGTCTGGATGTCGGGTATTGAAAATTCCATAGGTCACACCTCCTCTTCATGTAACCTCTTCCGTTGGGGTTACTTTTGTAGTAGCATTCCGACAGCCCTGTTCTCATCTCTTGCCACCTTGTGCCTTCTTCTTCCAGTAGCCCACTTCTCATCGCCTGACGAGGACCTTCAATTATCTCTCTCTCACTCACACTTGACAAACCAACATGTATTTAAACAACAATATACCCTTGTGTTTGGGGGAAACACTTCCCCCCTTACAGTATTGATGACTGCACGTGTGTGTGAGGGCGTGTGCTGGAGGCAGCGTGACCTATAATGTATAAAATGAGTCACACATCTGCCTATATCAGCCTATAGAAAGATTTCTGTCTTTTTATAGACCTCTAATGAACTAGTCACAAGAAACTAAATTTGCTTCACACACACATGCACACAATGGTGCCTGGCTTGCCTCAGTTACATCACTCAGACTGTTTAATACAAACAGGCACCACACTGACTGCACAAGTTGATGCTTATTTTGCTAATGACAAACACTAGGCACATAAATGACCGAGCTAGTTCTTACAAAAACAGCAGCAAGCAAATTTCTGAAAGAAACAACAAACAAAAGATTATTTTAAGCAACAGCTGTGATGATATCTGTAGCTCTATGTGTGTTTACAGGGAAATAGCTGACTTATCAAGAGCATACCAGAGGCTATTATTCTCAAGCTCCCACTTTCTGATAGCTTTCAACTGTACATGAGCATAATATGATATGATTTGTGTAGTGTAGAACTGGGGTCGCTGTAGCTCAGGAGGTCGAGCAGGTCACCTATTAATCCAGAGGTTGGTGGTTCAACCCAAACCTCAATGCCAAATATCTTTGGGCAAGATGCTAACCCTCAGTTGCTCTCTGATGCCTCTATTGGAGTGTGAATGTTAGATAGTAAGCACTTACATAGAACGAGCATAGAAAAAAGTACTTGGATGAATGAGGCAAGTTGTATAAAGCGCTTGGAGTGCTCAGTTTGAGCAGAAGAGCGCAATATAGGGACCAGTCCTATTCAACATTCAGAACAACTTCCAATTAGCAGCTACATCATGATATTTTTGGATAACAAAATTCAAACTGAAGACAGCTACCTTGTTAGTTAGTCCAAAAATCCAAAATGTAAAATCAACCGCCCATTTCTTTCTCCAAGATTTACAAAAATTTTGAATTACTTTTTGTGTTTTTTAACCAACATTTGTTAAAGGTTGTGGTTATGATTGCTAAAACCCATGGGCTTTTTACTTACTCTAAAATCTTTTTACAATACAGCTTTGTGCTTTTTAATAAATGTCATTTTAAAAAAAGCAGATCCGTATCTACCACAGTATTAAAGTTTAATACTTATTCATTCAAAAAAGTGAATTGTTCATTCATCTAACAGTTTATATGCAGCTTACAACACTGTGTGACTGGTTACAGATAATGTCAGCACTGTCACAAAGCTGCAAGTCTGGACTTTTAAAGCTGATGTAAAACACATCTATTCAGTCTTGTTTTATGCATATCTTCTCACCATCATTAGCCCCATATTTACAACCACTTGTGTATTCACTAAGAATTAGACAGTCACAGGAGGATGGCTGTGTTTTGCGGCTGAAGGGAGCTTGAATGTGCTGCCTGAGGGATTCTTGGAAATGGTTGGATACAGCAGTTGTCCTCTGAAGGGCAGAGAGTGCAATTTTCCACAGAAAGATGATTATTTCCAAGAAAACGTTGTTTGCAAATTATTGAGAAAAAGAAATCAAATTATAGGGAGTGGACAAAATAACAAGAGGAGAGAAATAACACGTGTATAATGCGTACATCATTCTGCATACAAGCTGTCCGGTTTGAAAATGCATATTTATGTGGATGACTGTAATCTAATCAAATTCATGGTTCACAATTAACTGAAGTCTTACTTAATTAAATTTTCTTGTGTGGTGTTTTCTGTGATTTGCATTTTTTATTCACCACTTGTGATCTGTGGAGTACATTACTGAGTACAGCACTGTAATGAGCCAGGATTGCTGTCATTTACTAGCTAGTCCCAAAGCCATGAGTCAGTTTTAAAAAAGAATCCACATAAAATATAACAAACAAACAATAACCAGGCTCAGTACACCATGAGACATATTTGTTCATGTCGCCAAATAATATAGATTTGGACCTCGAGAGGCTTTTTTGCTTGAAGCAAGACTTGCTTTGCCTTTAGTTCTTTTTCTTTATCACAAAATCTAAAGCGCTCTGCTGTTTTACAGAGGCCTTGTCAAGCTAAGGTCAGTCATATTTTTACTAGTGCTGGTTCAGATCCTGCTTAAACATTTGCTCAAACTCCAAAAAACCAAACACATCCTTCAGGAAACCTGTTTGGAAATAAAGGCTGTTGCTTTTCCAAACAGGAAATGTTGCCTACAGATACCCTCAAGGTGTCTTCTTAAAAATCCCAGGCGGTTTACACATGTTTATGTTGTTTCTCTTCATAAACATGTAATTCTGGGCTTCATCTTGCTCACTTAGTTTGTTCTTTATCTGGTTAACTGAAGTGTTCCCGGAACTCGCCCATCTGCTTTTCCCCGTCTCATTATGAACTCCTCTTCTGCACCTGTAAAGCTGCTAGTTTCTGGGAAAGATTCTGTTTGCACATGTGGTTTGTGTGCGTGTGGACCACAGCTGATTTGATTCCTCCTGAATGAAAGATTCAACGACCTTCTTTATCGATCGTACCAACATGGGTCAAACCGGGTCAGTTAGACAGTCTTAACGTTCTTTTGTTCAATAAATTTCCAAGTCTTACAGAAAACATTGAACTTAAGAACCATTTTGGTCTTACAGGGGCTATCCAGGATTACTTTCTGAAGAAATGGCAGGCTATAAGTTATAAGACCAAACTTGTCAAATTGATGTAAAAGCAACAACAAAAAAAAGTCACATGTTTGGTTCACAATTAATAGGCTGCGTGAACATGTTACACCATGCTAGGAGAAAAATGCTGACTTTTAAATGTCATATACTTGGAATAGATCCCATATGTTTTACTCTATTGAAGTGGTTTTGATTTCTGGAGGACTATTGATTGACTATTGAGTTCAGGAACGCCTTTCAACATAGACTTTCATTTGTGAATCATTTTGATCCAAAAATTTACTGGTGTGAGCAAATGAATAAATTTCATTATGCCATTGAATGTGGCGAATATTGACATTCCACTGTAAATTAATATTTCTCTTCTTTTCAGACCTGAGGAGGGCAACAACTGAGCCTACGAGGATACAAATATTACACTTAACAGCATTGCAAGCACACACTGTGCTTTTTGTTTCTCTCCAAGTGGCACAAAATGAAATCTGACAGCCAGCGTTGCTGACCACGCAGCCTTAATTTGATGCACATGCTCATGTGAAGCATTTATGAGTAAATTTAATATTCTGATGACAGATACAATGGAACAATGGAAATGACTGTAGCAAGAGTCGCGTGGGCACTTTATGATAGACTGTACAAGCCAGGTTTGAAAAACTCAGAAACAGAACAGAGGGAGCATGTAAATGAACGTTTGTAGTGAAGTTTGAACTTTGTTTTCTAAATCTGAGTATGTGCTCGATGGTATTATGGTTGCAGAATTTGCAAATGTTTCCCCCGAGAATTGTGTAAGTGTGTCTCAGTCCAGGTGTCTGTAATGTGATTAGAAACTCTGGATGCACACTGAGATTTCTAAATGTGTTGATTATTCTGCAAAATGTTTTCTCGGAATCTTGTTGCGTAATCATATTTTGACGTGTGTAGAAAAAGAAAAATCTCCCAATCCGTATTTCCAAGTATGTAGAGATTTTTCGGTGCGTAGAATGAATAAATATAAAGTACTGAGGCACAGTGCACACTAAGTGGGGTGGGGTCACAAATATGCGTAAACATTTGCAGCTCAACAAATGCATTTTGTCAGTGTATATTTTCAAATTTGTTCACACATTAGATTTTTTTCATGGACGTACATTTCTGCACCGACATATTCTGAAAATTTCCAAATTATTTCACAAAGATTATTAAGGACACAGTGGTTGAGACACAGTTTCACAGCTCTTCAGATACATTTGCAAATATCGCTAGAGTAATACTTCCTCATATAAGCTATTTATTTAAAAACAATTTTTACTGTCAATAAGACAGAGCAAATAAGTAAAAATGTGAATAAATAAATGCGAAGCCTAAAAAGTTCACTTTAATTGCTTATCTCTGTTACAAAATGTCATGCATAGCAGCTGTTTTATTAGCTTGGCCTGTGCACCCAGTACAGTATAGACCATATGAAATTTATAGTGATCAAAGTAAAACCCATATGACATAAGAGAGTCATGAATCTTAATTACAAAAAAGGAAAAAGAAAAAGGAAAGGTAATTCATGTCCTGGGCTAAATGTTGTATACAAGGTTGCCAGAGGTTGCCAAAGTCAAATATCTTGTAAAGTTCAGGTCAGTTTATTTCCTGGTCATGCTACACCAACACTTTTACCATGATTACTTAGATTTTGTCCATCTAAACTTTGTCTAAGCACCAAGTATTCACCAATGTCCCTCATCAAACTGTCATACTGTAGCTTTACTTACACAGGTAACACCCTGATTGTAATAACATGTAATAACATTTGTCTTGATGCATGCTCAATTATACAGGTAAGAAATACCAAAAGGTTGATTCTGTTCATCTGGACGTAGCGTTTTCAATGGGAGAAACGTTTCGTAACTCATCCAATGACTACTTCAGTCTCACCTGACCTTAACCTTATAAACAGTACATTTTCATAATAACTGAAGCCAACCCACTGAATGAACAATGGGCTGTGATGTCAGTTCTTTGATATTTAATATGAAATTGCTATTATCACTGATCAAAGACCACTGATCAATGATCAATACACCTACAGGCCAGTGGACACCCTTTCAATGATGAGGATGTACACATTCTAGACAGGGAGGAACGCTGCTTTGAGGGCGGAGTCGAGGAGGCCATTTACGTGAAAAGGGACAGACTATCTCTGAATCGAGGAGGGGGCCTAAGGGTACATCTTTTGCCATCTAACAGTGCTGTGATTGCAGTCATTCCCCAGCTCTCTGTGAATGGTACTCATGGCCATTAATCAACAGTCATGACAATTTGCATATTAATGATCAAGGAACTGACCTCACAGCCCATTGCTCATTCAGCTGTGCTAGTTTCAGTTATTGTGCAAATGTACTGTTTATAAGATTGGGGAAACCTGCAGTCAGCTGAGACTGAAGAAGTCACTCAGATGAGTGACGAAATGTTTCTCCCACTGAAAACGCTATGTCCAGATGAACAGAATCAGACCTTTGGGATGGAATAACATTACATCAAAAATCATGGCCCTAACATTATCAGATTTTGTTGTCATAAAGAAAAGCAAGAGAAATGTTAGTGCAATGTTGAGAGGAATTAGCTTCTATGTTTTGTATGTGTACCTGGTGCCAGGTATTGCAATTTTAAAAAGGAATATTAATAGATTAAAGGACAGCTTGTAATAATTCTGATGGCTACTCACAAATAGCTGAGTCCATGGCTGGTTTGTGTGTCCGTATTGTCATGTGCCACAATAACAAAAATCACGCTTGTGATTGCAAAATACCACAGGCACTTAGTCTTTAATAAATAGTAAACATTAACTTCTGTTTCATATATACATGTATTGTACAAGAAGACTTGTAGATGCAGTTGCCACACATTAAATGCACAAACAAAACCTTTTATACAAAAAAAATAAAGATAACAAACTGGCCTTCAAAGTTTTTCTTTGGATAGAGATACCATAAAAAGCCTTGCATACTTTCCTTTTAAATTTTTGTAGTTTTCCTATAGAAATAAATGCATGAGGGACATCGCTTTTAGCAGCCGTGACAAACAAAGCACCCTTGAATGTAAAAATGTTTTAATAAAAATGTGTATTTTTTCTTTTTCTCTGGTTATTTTTTTGTACTGCTTACCTTAATGACATATTATAATTTACTATTTAAGCACCAAGTATTTGGCAATGTCCCTCATCAAACTGTCATACTGTAGCTTTACTTCCTGAGAGATAAGTAACTGCTCTGGAAATGACAACAGAATCCAACCAGTGTAAACTTTTGCAATTTAGTTTGCAGTTAAGTGAAATAGAAGCTAAATGTCTGCTTTGCGTATAGGCCACTCAACTGAAATGTATTCATATTTGTACTGTGCAAACTGCAGTCCTGGGCTGTAATCTGAAATGGGATGAAAATTTGGATTCTAGGTGGTAGATTTTGTTGCCGTGCGAGTGTCAGTACCACTGTCATTTTTTAAAATCTACATTATCACTGAATTCTTAAGCAAAACAAAGGGTGGTTTAGGGAAATAAAAGCCGAGCTTTGTAAAGTGCTGTAATCCTGGATGTACATTTTTTTAAATTCCTTCTGCTTCTCTTTATTGTGTGTGCACAGGCAAGGCGATTTGCAGCAATCGGTACCCTAAAGGGCTTTACTCAAAGCAACTGTGCAAACATTTGACTGATATGACAGCTTTTTTTTTTCTTTCTTTTTTTGGTGGAACTACCCATTAGAAAACATTGCGGCAGATAAGCGGTGTTTTCAGACAAAGTGTTCATCTCTATAAGAGAAATGATAAGGCTTGGTTTATTGTACTGCGTGGCCTCTCTTCATCCTCAAGAGAAAGTTTCGCTTCTCCTCTAGGAGCTCCTGAATGCGTTTGTTCCTGGTTCTTTCTCTAAGGTTGATCCGATGCTTTGGGATCAAGTTGTTCTGAGAGATGTCGCTCTCCGAGTTGATGACCCTGCTGTAAAAAACATCGATCGAGTTGTCTTCACTGTTTTTCTCAGCACTTCGTGGAGGTCTTAGAGTGGAGATGGTGGTGGTGAGGGTTGTTGGGTTTGCATTTGTGGTGGGAGGTGAGGCAGTACCTGTGTTTGAAGATGTTGTGTCAACAGGTATATTCGCAGGGATGTACTCCGCCTGATCCAGCCAGGATGAAGAGCTTAGCTCTGTCATGTCATCTCCATTTATGATTGGGAATGCCATGGTGAGGCTGTCCTCTATCACCATGGTGTTACTGACCACGCCCACATTTCTGTAGGACACGGTGATGTCATCACCACTGGAATTGCTACCATTGTCTTCTGAAGAGGGAGGGAGAGTAGTTGTGTAATAACGTGTTTTCTTCTTTGGATAAGTCTTTACCACCTTAAATCTACTCTTATCAACTTTGGCTTTTAAGTTTACGCCACTTTTGCTATAGGACACTGTAATGGCATCACTACTGGGATTGTTATCACTGGGGACTGAAACATCGACGCTTTTAGTCACTGGCACAGTGATGTAAGGCATGGCTTCATTGGGCGTTGTGATATCCTCGACAAAACTGTTTTCAGTTGGTATTACGAGATCATCAAAAGTACTTAGTGTTGTTGTTCCAGCATTTGCACTGTCATCATACCACGATTGAGTTTGATCTGTAGCTTCCATGCTATTACTGACATATGGGGCATTGATTCTTGATTTAGGGAAAAGGGAGATCATTGCTGTACCAGTAATGCTTGAAGAAATAGTAGAAGAAAGATCCTCTATTGGGTGCTGCCCACTTGAATAGGGAGGGAAAGTAGTTATGTAATAATGTGTTTTCTTTTTTGGATAAGTCTTTACCACCTTAAATCTACTCTTGTTAACCTTGGGCTTTGTTAATACGTTTGTGCCGCTTTTAGTGTAAGACACTGTGATGTCACCACCATCGCGATTGTTGCTACTGGTAACTGAAACGTCAACGCTTTTAGTCACTGGGACATCTATGTAAGGCACGGCTTCCCTGGGCATTGTGACATCCTCGACCAAACTATTTTCAGTGGGTATTACGAGATCATCGAAAGTACTGGGTGTTGTTGGTCCAGTATTTGTGCTGTCATGGTACCAACATGGAGTTTCATTTGTAACTTCTACGTTATTAATGTTGTATGGCACATTGATTTTTGACTCAGGGAAAAGGAAGCTTATCGTTGTACAGGTAATGCTGGAAGAAATAGTAGAAAAAAAGTCCTCTGTTGGTGGTTGCTTGGTTGAAGGAGGAGTAGTTGTGTAATGATGTTTTTTCTTTTTTGGAAAAGTCTTTACCACCTTAAATATATTCTGATTAACCTTTGCCTGTGAGTTTAAGCCACTTTTGGGTGCTGGTTTTGGGTTCTTTGGTGGCTTGTGCTTTGTAACTTTTATCTTTGGTTCAGTTTTCTTTTGAGTATTGGAATTTGGTGGAGCATCTTTTTTAGGGGAAGGTTTAATTTTTTCCCCTGGAGTCTTTTTGGGGGGTTTATTTGCTGAAGTTGCCTTTTTGGGAGCAGTGCTTGATGAAGTAGTCTTTTTCACTGGAGTAGTGTTTGGTGGAGTAGTCTTTTTTGGAGACGTGATAGCAGGAATAATCTTTTTGAGGGTAGCGTTTGATGGAGTAGTCTTTTTGGGAGCATTGTTTGATGGGATAATCTTTTTGGGAGAAGATTTTGATGGAGTAGTCTTTTTTGGAGAAGTGGTCAATGGAGTATTCTTTTTAAGAGTAGTTTTTACTGGAGTAGTCTTTTTGGGAACATTCTTTGATGGAGTAGTCTTTTTCGGAGTAGTGCTCGATGGAGCAGTCTTTTTTGGAGTAGTGCTCGATGGAGTAGTCTTTTTTGGAGTAGTGCTCGATGGAGTAGTCTTTTTCGGAGTAGTGCTCGATGGAGTAGTCTTTTTCGGAGAAGTGTTTCCTGAGGTAACCTTTTTTGGAGTACTGTATGACTTCTTCTTGGGATTGAGCTTTGGTATAGAGGGTTTTCCTGGAATGCTTTTCGGGGTCGTATTCTTTTTTGGATTCTGCTTTGTTGGACTCATCTTTTTCAAGGTTTTCTTTGGCGGAATAGTCTTCTTAGGCTTGGAGTTCTGTAGGATGTCTGTCTTTTTACTGTTTTCTGCTGGCTGGGTCATTGGCAGAGTGGTTGTTGTTGTGTCCGTTTTCAAACCAAATGTTACTGGTGTATTTGTAGATGTGTGCACCAGATTTTCAGTGCTGTTGTTTATGTCTGGAGGAGGCAAAGGTAGAGGATATGTAGTAACACTGCGAATGGTTGTGGACTCCCTGGTGATTGCTATGGAAGAAGTTGTAGGGTAAACAGGGGCTCTGGTGGTAGCCGGTGAATGAATGGTAATCATTTGTGCGGTACTCAGTGGGGTGGCATGAGGAGCTGTAGGGGAAGATGTAGGAGGATGAGCAGTAGACGGTGAACTAATGGTAGAAACTGATGTGATGACAGCTTTGGAGGGTTGTAAGGTGGTGAAGCCAGAGCTTGGGATGCTTGTGGTTGGAGGAGATGTAACTGTGATGGATGTGGCTCTGGGGGTGGAGCTGGGGACAGGCACTATGTTAGGGACATTGCTGCAGGATTCGCAGCATATGCGCTGGTAGTCCGGTAGAGAGCAGTAGCGTTTCAGCACCTCCATGCGACAGAAGACAGACCGGTCTCCATGACAACGGCCTGTAAACAAAAAAACAGAAAGCTGAACAGAGAGGTAGAAGCTACGATAATATGTGTGTGTGAGATTGCTCTATGCTAAAGAACGTGAACAAAACTATATTGTTACAAATTGGCATTACTCTCAAGTTACGCAGACATAAATCCATGCACATGTGAGTGAAAGTACATGTTGGTTTCACGCTGTTAGAAGTACAGTAGTAAAGCCAGACCACTAGCAGAGGATGCAGGAAGGAGAAAAAAGGAGAAAAATCCACACATCAAGAGCATTGATGAGATTCATCCAGAGCAACTGAAATGGGAAAATAAGGGTCACCAGTCTTGTGTTGCACCTATAAGAGATCAGGATTTTTCATCTAATTCTGCTTCTGCTCATGTGTTTCTTCATTTTTTTCAGACGTGCAACATTTTCAGTTCAATATTAAGTCTACCACTTGACTTGTACCCTTTTTGTACCATGCCAGTCAAAAATAACTACTTTCTTATTGCAGTATATACCAATCTGACAAAAAAAATCTAACCAGTGAACATTCCCATTAGGAGAAAGATCACACTTTTTAAAACGATTTTTATTGATACAACTTTGCTTTTGAGAATGACAGGAACTGAAACAATGAGATGTACGCCCCGCCCTCCCCTCTCAATATATAGATATATTTTTTTTCTTAAGAAAAATAATTCAACTGTATCGAAAGTTACAAGTTCACAGTCACTTTGGTAAAACACTTGATTACTTGGAAATCAACCAGTCAATCTGTTTATCGATTGAAGAAGAAAAAGAAAACAAAAGAAAACAAACAAAGATGAAATACATAAATGATATTTGCTGCTTAAATAAAACACATAATTTTCATGTTGATGTAAAAACTGGAATGGCACATTAAGTGTCATATGAAACATTTACAAAACATTAATAAAATTTCCCTGATAAATCAAAGTGCATATAGACGCAGTGCACGTAGTCCATCTGAATGTTTCTTCAACGTTAGCCAAACGTTAGCCAGCCCCACGCAGCAGGCCAGTGAAGCCACGAAACAGTTACCCATAGTATAGAATATTATAGAAGAAGATAACAGTCATGAACATTATTAAATACAGTCAACACCAATGTTATATACAGTATCGCACTGCTAGGTCTGGCTTGGTCTCATACAGTCCAACTCCAGCAGAAGGAAACCTTGGATAGCTCGCTACATAGTCACAACAGAAATATGTGTTCACAATACAATGACAAGTCTGAAGTGTTTTTTTCTTTCTTTTTTCTTTTTCTTTTTTCTAGATGCCACATGTGTCAATACCCTAGGCCCTTGGAAACCCTTCCCAGTAGTCGGACATTGGTCCAACATCATCTTGGTAGGTTTGATGGTTGGCGGGTGTGAGTTTGTTACGTTGGTTTGAAGCTGCCTCTATTCCGAGTGAAACTTTGAATGAGTAAAGCCATCTCTTTCACAGATAAATGCCATTACATTCAATCCAAGATAAGGCATTGTTCATGTTTTCAATGTTCACCAAAATAAAATGAGATCATCGGACGCTCTAAAATCAAAGTTTATGAGGTATTTCTGTATCTGATCGCAATGTGTAAAAGCCCAAATGATGAAGCACCCTCTCTCTCTCTCACACACACACACACACACACACACACACACACACACACACACACACACCATACACACCACACACACACACACACACACACACACACAATCACGCAACGATTAAGGACGCTCATTCATCTAACGCATACATCCTCCCAAACACACATGCACAAAGACGCGCACCCACACACACACCAGTGCACTCACGCACGGATTGATACAAACACACAGGTGATGGACGCAAATGTGCATGACAAAACGTGATCCTGGCCGTAAAGAAAACGAGAAGCAACAGTAAACCACTGATCCATCTGAGAAAATGGAGAGGCAAATAACTGACCAAGTCCTGCATAATATAGGTCTAACCCTTTCCCCCAAAACACTTTACCTTTATTAAATATTCATCTGTATTCATGTAAAATCAATAAAAAAATACACATAACAGTCAAGGATCTAAGCGATCAATAGCAGTCCAAAGATTTTAGGCAAATAAGCTACAGCTTATTCATGGTAAAACATTATTAATATTATTGTTACTCATATAGATTTATATTTATAGTTATATATAAATACAAATATATTTATAGATGTATTTGTTTAAAGTCTGCAAGCACAAATAAGCTGCATTTATTGAACTTTTGTATAACAGTCAAAGAGAGGATGGCTGATGATGAGGTGAAATGGGAAGCAACCTCAATTGGTCAAACTACCCTGTTTTTTTTTTTCTTTCTTCTTTTTTCTTTTCTTTTCTTTTTCTTTTTTTTTGTGTCGTCACCTCAGAAGACCCTCCCACAAAAATCAAAAGGTTTACTGACTTCACTTCCTGCTTCTGTGCTGAGTTCCTGTCAATCTGAGAATGGAACGTGGGATGAGACACCACTCTCATCCCCAAATGGAACCAATATGTCAGATGAGCACTTTAGCAAAGATGTCCTCAGATCACATTCACAGTAAAGCTTTCATATTATATATATATGTATATATATATATTTTTTCTATATAGATATTTATACCTTTTCTGTTTATTTTGACACCTGTTTCTCCCCCACATTGACAATGCGCTACAAAAAGAAAAAAGCGCAGCTGCATGATAGCACGCAGCTAGCTCGCGCAAATCACGGCCGCCGAATGCAGAGGGGGGGGGGGTCCCCTCGCACGTGAACGGCTCTTCGACACATCTCAGGAGATGCCAATGAAAACTTGTTCGCCTTGCCACTACGAAATCCTTTTCACATCAAATTTTTTGTTCATCTTTTGAGTTTTCGACTGGCCAGCGGTTACAACACAATGCTCCACAAAGGAGACAGAGAGAGAGAGAGTTAGAGAGAGAGAGAGAGCAAGAGAGAACCAACTAGCACACGCAGGAGCCAGAGACCTCCCCCAGTCAGAGCCGTCTCAGACACAGAGAGAGAGAGACAACATCCCCCCCACCCAAAAGAGAAGCGAAAGCTTTTGCCGCTCGCTCACGGGCGTGGCACAGGCACAAGGCTTGGGGCAGGGGGCGGGTCAGGGGGCCAGCCGGGGCCGGCCCTGCAGGGACAGGAGGACAGAAATGGGCAGGGCCCAGCAGAGGACAGACATGCAGCTGCAGCTGCTGCTGTGGAGGCCAGGCTGGGAACTATAGAGGGAGGTTTTACGTGAGGAGATCTTCGGGAAGTTGGGGTTGGGGCGTGACAGCCACTGGATCAAAATGTTGCCGTTCTTGTTGAGGTCTGGTGGGCCCTCTGCAGAGAAACATGGAGAGAGGCATGGAAACATTAAGAACGACTATAAGGGAACATGAGCAATATGTAACAATTTTTCATCCTTATCCTTTTAATTCTTTTAGCATCCATCACACCTAGCTTCTACACTGATGCCAGGGGCTAAATCTAGTTTAGTTTTATCTGTTTATTAAATATATTACGCCTCCAGAATGTGTCTCTGACATTTCAGCTGAAGCTACGACTAAAATCGGTTCAGTTTGAACTGACATATTTACATGCAATGACAGTGACCTTGTGACAATTTATTACATGGTCACAACACATGTAATAAATGGACACAGCCCCTCACTGATTTGTGGAATACCCTTAGTGTTACCATCTTGGTTTTTTAAAAACTGAATGTAATCTATTTCCAATTCTGCATGTTCTACATGGAGAGAAACAAAATATATCTATAGCACCACTTCATTATGTACATCTTTTCAACTGCTCATTAATGCAAGTATCAGTTCAATGCATTTATGCATGTACACATGGTCAAAACCAGTGAGCAGTAGTTCTCTGAGAGAAAATGCTTTGTTGATGCCTTTTGACTGCTTTAAAGTGATAGCAAGGTAACAGTAACTCCAATGAACACTTGTTACAACCAAGGTATGCAATGAATACCTCTCAATGCATAACACATTAAATCTAGCAAAAGGGCTACAGCAGCAGAAGACCACACTGGGTGCTTCCACAAGTCACACAGTCTCACCAAAACTGGACAACAGAAGACTGAAAAAACATCAAACATGGCTGGTTTGTTGAGTTTCAATTTTTGTTGAAGGATTCAGATGGTAGGGTCAAATGTTAGTGTAAACAACATGAAAGCATGGATCCATCCGTCTTATATCACTTTTCAGGTGTGGCGACACCACAGCCAGTTTGAGTATTATTACTAACCATGACCATCCCTTTATGACAGCAGTGTACCCATTCTCTGATGGCTGCTTCCAGCAAAATACCGTGCCATATTACAAAGCTAAAATAATCTCAAACTGGTTTCTTGGATATATTAATGAGTACACTGTGCTCAATAGTTCTCCACAGTTACCAGATATCAATCGAATACAGCACCTGTGGGATGTGGCGGAATGAGGAGATCACATCATGGAACTGTGTGATGCTGCCATGTCATTATGGCCCAAAATCCCTGAGAAATGTTTCCAGCAACTTGCTGAATCTGTGCCATGAAGAACTAAGACAGCTCTGAAAGCAAAAAGGGGCTCAAACCAAGTTCTAGCAAGGTGTACCTAATGAAGTGAGTACCCTGGACATTTTAAACCTATAAAAAATACTCACGGGTGGGCTCGCACAACACTTACTGGAACACGGTGTCAGGCGACAAACTCTTATGGTGTCTGGCTTACTGTCGAGACACAGGCCGATGGTGTTGTCCCTGGTGTGACACAAAGCCTGTCTCTGCTGGGTCCCATTACCACATGTCACTGAGCACTAGGGATACAAAAAATAAACACACAATGCAAAAAAATCATCACAAACTACTTACAAAATGTGAATAAAGTGCAAGCATCTTGAAGGCTCTAGTTTAGCCCACATACCTGTGACCACGGTCCAACTCTCCACTGGGTGGGGCAGGGAAATCGGTTGCAGGATCTGCGCGACTCTGGTCGGTTGTCGTTGCAGTGTTTGTTGTGGATAGCACGTGTTGTGTTGTCATCCGAAAGCTGGACGCAGCTCACCGATCGGACTTGCATGCCCGTCTTTCCACATGGCTTGCTGCAGTTCTGCCACTCGCCCGTCACCCAGCTGGAGAATATATGACAGCAAAGAGAGGAAAGAGCATCGAGGGACATCAAAACATATCGACCACAAAGGAGAACAAAGGGCGACCTGAATGCAGAAAAAGTTGCTTTAATCCGAGTGTGGATTCCTACTGTAAGTCACATTTTCACAGATGTTGTGCTTCTCATGTGAATACATACATGGGAGGAGGGCAGGCCTTCTGGTTGCAGTCCCTCATGTCACCTCTCGGTTTCATGTTGGACTTGTTACAGAACCTTTTATGAACCATCTTGCTGTCGACTTTTCTTCTGCAGCCGTATCGCAGGTACTGCTTTCCTAAAAAAGGGTGGAAAATCGGACATCATATAAGTCAAAGAAACAACGGTTTCACTGTGAGAATTTTCTTTGTTCTACTGTACCTCCACCACAAGGCCTGGAGCAGTAAGACCATTTCTTTGGGGCCCATTCATAAGCGCTGTCCTCCACTAGCATGTTGTTCTGAATTCCAGAGTCAGAGTCTGTTCTCATCAAGTACTTGTACGACAAATTCACATCCTCATCCCCGTGTAATTTCATCTAAAATCCGACAGATCATCATAAAATTAATGAAGGAATCAAGATAATGCATAATTTCAACCACAAAATGTGATATTATGAGATTATTATGAAATTTAGGTAACTATAGATTCAATTTTAAAGTCATGTTGTTGCACACCATGATCAGAACTCCATGTCTGAGAGGCCCGGTTGACTGAAGGGTCTCCTTGTCATTGTCATTCTCATATTCCCACTCCACCCCCTTCTCTATGACCGAGTAGGATTCTGGCTTCTCCATGTCCCCGTTTATGAAGAACTGTCCTGATGCCACATTTTTCACCACTGCAGATGGGAGAAAAATTGACAACACTGCAACGAGCAAATCTACATTCCAGTATCTGGCACGGAAGAAAAAAGAAGCTCGAATTTAAAATACCTAGAGTGTGCGAGGTGGCTTTCAGCTCTTGGATCAGTAAGTGCCTCGTTCCTCGGGGGATTTCGAGAACTTTAAAGAACCCTGAAATAAAACAGACATCTGGTTTGTGCCAAAAAGTCAATTTTACTGTTTCATACCAAAGAACTGCACCAAAGCCAGTAAAGCTCCCTTTCTAATTTCAATTAAATACCCTTGCGCACTACTGAAAATCCCTTCAGTCGTGATTATTTTCATCCAGGGAAAACATCTGATTCTGAGAATTTCGCTGTTATAACATGTAACTCTCCCAACACCAAGGGTTAGATAATACTGTCATAAATATTAGGTCATGAAGTGATTGTTGACGTAACTTCTTGGCAATGCTCAAATGGAAACATGTGAGCTTGGATTTTTACTGAGGTTTGCGGCAATTTTAAAACCTTGCTCTAGAGGGCGATGTTTAACCAAAAGATAAAATAAAAACAGAGAGTCCAGTCAAATGTTTATACTATGCTTACCAGAATGACAGCTGGCTGCTAGACTGGTAGGACTGAGTCAAGTCTCCTCTATGAAACAAATTAAGGGTTATTCAGTGTGTTAGTGGGTTACCTTGTTTCTTGGCGTTACGTGAGATGGTGTCTTTGAAGATTTTGCAGCTGGAGTTGTCACCTCCACACACTCCACAGTTGTCCTCCTGCTCCGAGGAGCCGACCACTCCGTCGCATCCCACTTTCTGTTAATAAAGAAACTTAGAATTTGACACATGCTGATCTCAGCACGTGTGCGGCTGTCTTTCCACGCGCATGCCCCTCACCTTACACTCCGCACCCACGCAGACACTGTGTGGGTCCTTGTATGAGCACCGCGTACCATCCAGGACCACTGTCTCCGTGAAGACTGCGGTTCTGGTCTCCTTGGACTGACAATGCAGGTAGCAGCGTTTGCTAGCTGGAAAGCGGACAAAAATGAACATAGAGAATGAAAACCACTATCCAAGTGATTGTCACAGAGTCACCCCTGTGGTCTGACTAGAAGATTTCATGTTTACAACCGACATGCGATTATTTTTATGCTCTGAATAAGCTCTCTGTGAGTCAGCACGACACTTTGTCTCATTGTGTCTGTCTGAGTGAGTCATACTACAACTGCACGAGCCCCCAGAGATGAAGCCTGGCAGATAGTCCGAGTGCGAACGAACACTCCTACTTCATCACATTTATTACAGATGGCTACAATCCAGAGACCTTGTCTTTTGGACCGTTGACACTAATAAACAGGTGGGAGACACGCAACAAAACTGCTCAGTTCGATCACGTGGAGAAAACACAATCTTGTCAGGTTGGACTGAGAATGCACAAACAATGTACAAAATCCCTCCTCAGTGTTCTAAGTCTTTTGCTGCTCTGTGGCAGTTGACACATGCACACACATTACAGTGGAGAAGAAGAACTACAGAGGCTAAACAACAAAATATATAACCTCTATTTTCTGGTTCTTATCTGAGGAATCACCAGTCTAAGCAGACATGCCTAGACCTAGGTCTCCCCAGCTACCTCCTTCACTTCTTCTGGGGGGACACTGAGCCAGCTGAGAGACATAATATGTCCAACATGTGGGGCCTGCTCCCAATTAGATATACCCACAACACTGCACCTAGGAGGCATCCCAGTCAGATGCTTGAACTACTTCAACTGCTTCCTTTGAATGTGGATGAGCAGTGGTGGCTTTACACTGAATCCCTATTTATGCACTGTGAAATGCACTACACACAGGTACACACACACGCACACACACACACAGGTCTTTATCACCAGCTTCCACATTTATTTATAGTTTTCCCAGGTTATGATATGAACACAGTCTGACAGCTGTCGGTCCCAGCTGATTTCCCTCGTACTCCGCTCCTCTCTGTCTCACTATAAAAAGGGAAGGAAACCATTATCAGTCCAAATCGCCATCAGCTGTTCTCACCGGCATCTCCAGCACCACCCCGTTGAGCCCACTGCACCACTCCTCCCCTGCAGCCGCGCCCGGGACCACACCTCCGCCACATGCACCAAACTCTTTACCCCATCTCTAAGAGTGAGCCCAGTCGCCCTTCACAGGAAGCACATTTCCACTGCTTGTATCCACAATCTCCCTCTTTTGTTCACTTCTAGCAGGTCATGGCCATAGATCAGGGGTAGGCAACTCCAGGCCTCGAGTGCCGGTGTCCCTGCAGGTTTTAGATCTCACCCTGGGTCAACACACCTGAATCACATGATTAGTTCATTATCAGGCCTCTGGAGAACTTCAAGACATGTTGAGAAGGTAATTTATCCATTTAAATCAGCTGTGATGGATCAAGGACACATCTAAAACCTGCAGGGACACCGGCCCTCGTGGACTGGGATTGGGGACCCCTGATGTAGACTGATGTAATGGCCCACACCTCTTAATCCTTGAAATCAGGCGTTTGCCATTTCAGCAGTATAAAATGAAGCCCATAACTATGCAGTCTACCTTCACAAACATTTGAGAAAGAATCAGTTGTTGTAATGAACTAAATGGTATTGAGGATGGTACTGTAATAGGATGCCACCGTTGCAACAATTTAGTTCTTGAAATTTCTTCCTAACTTCAGACATACTGTTCAACTATGTACAATAATACATGCAAAAGCAAAAACACTCCGAATTATATATAGTGTTATATTTTAGATCATTTCAAAAGATATTTTGGATTCAGGTATTTTTTTCAGTTTGACATTGCAAGTATTAGAGTTAAGGTTAGCACATATGATGACTTAAACCTCAGAGGGTTAACACAAGAGATAAATATAGGTGAGGTTCTATGCATATAGACTGATAAACTATAGAAGAGAAACTAGAAGTTCACATTCAGAGCAGACACTGTACTTTGTCAGAGTCACAGTACACACACTTCTGGAGATGTCAAGCTATGAATTGAATTCAGTTAAACCTCAGTTTTTTTTCCCTCTCATAGAAGCATGTGTACATTAACACGCATGCAAACACGAGCGCACACATCGAAAAGTAATTTGAGATGGTAAAAGCTTTGCTGAAAAATTTGCCATTTGGAAATAATAAAAATGAAGAAAAACAATTTAGCAAAGCCTTCTTAGCCGATTTTGAGTAGCGTGACCTCTGTGTAGATAAAGAGACAGCTCAGCACTTTTCTCGAGGGCTGCCCTTTAGTTGGACGATAATTTAATATGTATCAGGAAGGCAGTGACATCTCAACTCAGAGGCAAGGGTGGAGCTTCACACTCACACAGTGTAGTGTCAAAGGTTTGGAATATTAATTGGATAAATTTAGGTTTGGGTTCTTTGTGAATATGAGAGTTTGTCCACATGTGCCAAATGTATGGATGCAGAAAAAGTTGGAGGAGGAGTTTAAATGACATCAGCAAAAGGGTGGAGAAAAAGAAGACACTGAGTTCATAGAAAAATGGTTTTAAAGTTGTGGCTTTTTACTTTTTTTTTGTGGGAGGGCGTAGCCATACTTCAAAGCTGCACCCACTGCCAGATGTCACTGATGATAGAAAAACACAACCTATATATATATATAAACGCTCCACAACCCAACCACATTCAAGACTGTGCTTCCTTCTGTTGTTGGCTTTCATTTATATTTATGACTTCCACAGTATATCATCACTTAAGGTTTGTCTGGTTCATATCTCCACCCCAATACATTGTTTGCACGTGCATACTCACGGTCTGGGTGTTCATAAGGCAGCCAGTGGTGCTTGTTGGTGTAGATTTCAGACGGAAGGGCCCAAGCGTGGCACTGCTCTTCTCTTGGATCGCTGTAAATATCCTCACACTCGTTGGTGTTGCACATCTGGAATTGGGAATCCTCCCCCACGCATTTCCGGCCTCCGTTGTGCGGTCTGGGGGAGTGGCAGGTCAGAGAGGACGGGAATATTTTGCTCTAGATTATGTTTTACCTCTGAAACCTTAATCATTCACATTTTTTAATCATTTTTATAAGTGGCTCCTCTATCAGGAGTGACACAATACCTAAAAGTGATATTTGTTTTTATACATGCAGTGGTAAAGAGTTTCCTACCTTGGATTATTACAGCTGCGTGTGCGAAACTGTACTCCTCCACCACAGGTGCGCGAACACTGGCCAAACTCGCTCCATGCACCCCAGTTTCCATCTTGCCTCATGAGGTCGGGGGTCAGCCAGATGCAGTGACCTCTATAGCAATGCTGCAACAGTCCAAGCGCATAAGTTACCAATTGGAAATGTTGTACAATAAAACACATTTTCTTTGGCTTCCAGTAGCATTGCACTACACTTTATTGTACTAAAGCAGTGTATAAATACCTTCCCTTCCCCACACATGGTTCCATCAATGGGCGGCCCTTTCTTAGTCTTGCAGAAGAATGGATTGTCTGGGTGGCTACACCACAGCTGCTTGCATGGTTCAAATGTGCGATACTGTGGGACACAGAGAGAAACCCATTCTCATAGCTGAAAGCTCCAACTTCCAACACACGCTACTAGGATGAGATTAAACACTGAATAACGGAAGCACAAGTAGAGATGGGAGGAGAGATATCACAACAACAATAGCCACAACAATAGTATTATATCCAACACTAACAACACCAAACCTGTGCTGAGTCACTGCACTGTACATTATGCTCCACTGAGAGAAACACAGCCATTCATGCAAACTAAACCAATGGATGTGTGTTTGCGTGAGAGAGACAAGACTCTCATAATGAGACAGCCTAGAGTTAAGAATGTCACCGCGGAGGGCAGAGGGCAAAAGGTTTCAAAAGCCATAGAGTGAGGTCTCAGTGACCTCTAAAAATGCCCCTGGACACAGATCAAGTCCAAATTCTCCTTCTTGTCTGATATGAGCCACAGATGAGGATATCAACCAACCAAACCGAAGTGAAGTCCAGTGTCTGAGGGGCGGTGCCCTCCTCCCTCCAAAGGCTTTTCTACCCACCATGACCCCAGTGGACCTTTACAGGTCTTAGTGTGAGTCACAGTCAGTGGGTAGACTGCGGTAGGTAATCAGCAGTAAGATCAGACTGGAGGATCCTAAAAGCTGAGGAGAAAACATGGAAAAACAGCCTCTGTTCTGGCTAGGCCCTTTCCCCTTGGATGGGAAAGGCATCTTTCCAACCTTTTCCGCTCGTTTAAGTCGCGAGAGTGCCAATATAATGAGGCTCTTCCTGCCAGGGCTGCAGTGATTTAACACAGATTTTGCAGAAGAGGACTCGGGATATGGTACTGTTCAACTGCTGGATTGCACCACAGCCAACCAATGAACCAGTAGCTTCACAGTTGTTTTGAAAGATTTTAGCGCCACTTTGAAGCATTTTAGAATCCTGCAGACTAACATCCAACGTTAACATCCAAACTATGACAATGGGTAGGACAGATAAACAAAGTACAGTAAAAAGAAAAAAAAATTGAAAATAAGGAGCAACATTACAAACAGTTACAACTTCAAATAGAAAAAGAAAGTCTGAGAAAATAAAAGACGAGGCCACATGTCTTCCAGGAGATGGGGTAACCTTACCTGCGTTCCTGCCTGCCCCGCCTTTTGTAGCTGAGGGGAATGAGTTTGACAAGAGAATAGAGGGTAATCTAGCAAGGTGTGCAAAGCCCCTGAACAAGCTGTCAGTCAAATAAGCAACAGCCTCCCAACAGCGTGCCACAGTGGCTTCACAGTCATAGAGCGGGTGAGGGTGACTGGGGTAAAAAGGCCTGGCAAGATGCTGCAGCTGGGTGAAGCTTTTCGTGTTTACAAAGAGCTGCTTGTGAGAGTTTCATGTAAAGGCACTGTGGTATCAAGGCATATGTAGTGTTATTATAAACAAATAAATAGTTGATTGCTATTTAACATTAACAACAGAAAAGAAGTATCTATCAAAACCAATTACCTGCTTTTAAGTAAGATGTCAATCCCACCAGAGGCCGGGAGAGGAAACAGAGGACATCAGAAGAACGTGAATAGCTGTGTATGAGTGACTCTCATTTCATTACAGTGTGGCCCTTGGTTAGTAAGGAAAACCTTCAGAGCTTAAGGGGTCACATAAAAAGTACATATGCCACAGTGAAATTCAGCAAACTGAACTGAATTAACTGATACAAGCAATTCAAAGCGAGCGAGAGGATAAAGCAATGCAAAGTTTGCAGAGGATGCCATTGTTGTGTTAGCGGAGTTTTCAGGTGTCCGTAAGCTAGCGACTGTATGCTAGTAAAGAGACTGTTTAGGACTACGCTGGTCTCTTACCGCGGTGCACGTCGTGTAGCCCACGCCAAAGTCAAAGCGGCACTGCTCGTTCATGGAGTAATGCAAACCAGGAAGTTGAGGCAGCGATGGCCAGTTGTGGTCAAAAGGGTCATCACGAAGACAGTCATAGGAACTGAAAGAAGAGTTTAAAAACGTGTTCATCTTTATTTTCTTTTTTCTTTTCTATGTACACTCTCGTCTGGCATTCTTTAGCCGTAAAATGAAGACTGGGACTAATATCATATTCTAGTATTAATAAATTAACAATTAAATGGTGTTATCACAATTTGGCAGACTTTAGTTTTCTCCCATTCTAATGACTTGAGCATGTACATCTGCTCACTGGATCACTTTTGCTCCACCAACCGGTTGCAGCAGATGGCACCCCTCCCTGAGCCTGGTTCTGCTGGAGGTTTCTTCCTGTTAAAAATGAGTTTTTCCTTCCCACTGTTGCCAAGCGCTTGCTCAAAGGGGGCCATTTGATTGTTTTGTCAATCAAAACGATCAAATGACGCTACAGCCATGGGGGTTTTCTCTCCACGATTGTAGTTTCTTTACAATATAAAGCACCTTGAGGTGACTGTTGTAGTGATTTGTTGCTATATAAATAAAATTGAATCGATAAAGTGGAATAAAACAGCAACTCTTCAATTTCAGTTTAATTTTGGGGAAGTAGAAAAATCTGGTGAGCAAAGACTGGTGTTGGCATGGCCCAACAATGTCTGCGGGTTTAAATGTGCTGTTGGGTGGCACGATGGCATGCGCCACATCGTATTCAAGCGATGTCTGAGGTGCTCTGTGCGTGACAGCTTCTTCCAATCCTCACCCGATGTGCTGCCTTCTCACTTGAACACTGGATTTTTCTACTAAAAGCTACTGTTTGATTTCTGAGGTGTGGCCAGAGTTCCAGCTCTCATCACCAGCAATGATCCCAAACATTAGAAGTGGATCAGTTTCACGCAGATGTTTCCTCTCTGTGTAATTTGAGGTCTACGATGAAAATCACAGAGCGCACATGCAAGTAATCAAAAAGGGACACTGAGGGAGTGAACTGGAAGAAGCAGCCACAGTGGAAGCAGTGAAGCTTTGCCCGAGAGAGAGGCATATAAATGGAGATCAGTGATGAAACATTAGCAGAAACAAACAGTTTAATTGGTTCAGTGTGATTTTAGCACGACTTGTAGATTTCCATGCTGTCAAAGCACCTAAAAAGTGATGCAAAGAAGTAATCAAGTGCCTTTAGAAGTTTAGGATATCGCTAGTCTTTATATGTGTGAACATCATGGACGACATAATTTTATAGGATATTTGTACTTTGTAAAGTACAGAGTGTATCAAAAAGAATCATCTCATTCCAAAAGGCTATATCATTTAAAGCAGGGGTGGAGGAACTTCAGGCTTCAAGGGACGGTGTCCTACAGGTTTCAGATGTGTCCTTGATCCAACACAGCTGATTTAAATGGCTTGAAGTTCTCCAGAGGCCTGGTAATGAACCAATCATTTGATTCAGGTGTGTTGACCCAGGGTAGTATCTAAAACCCGCAGGACACTGGCCCTAGAGGCCTGGAGTTCCCCATCCTGACTTAAAGAAATGGAATTTTAAAACACATGAATGAATGCAAAGTTTTACATATAAAAAACTTACAATGTTTACAAGTATTTAATATGCCCCCCTCCACACCCATAAGACAGTCAAACCTGTCCCATACATTTGTGAGCATGCAGCCGCTGATGTTGTTAGGCTACCTATCAGCAGGAAAGGAGGAAACTCACAAATCTGCTCTTTCTAGCAGTACATGTTTCCGTTGTTAACACTGAATGTTTGCAGAGTTAGAGCGCTTTGAAATCGGCTGATTCGGTTTGATACGCCCTGTATATTTTTTATTCAAACCTAATCTTAAAGACAGCACAGACTGGCAATATCCATGCATCAGCTGGATCCAAATCATACCGATGCCAGCACTGACCTTTAAAAAGCCCATAAATCAAATACTTCTGTACGTGGGGTTGCATGTGTATGTGTCTGTGTCTCACTGAAGGTATCGTCCCAGCTCCTGCATGCTACATTTGGACCACTGAAAGCGGTGGAAAGCAGCTTGCACCAGAGGAGCCATGATGCTGCCCAAGTGCACCTCGTCTCCGCAGCGGTTTCCCTGGCCATCATGCTCCATCCCCAGCCTACACAAGAGCGAGAGAAAGAAAAAAAATGAGACATCAAGAGAGAAGTAAAGGGAAAAAAGATGAACCAGTGGAGACAGATTGGGAACGTGTGGGAGTTAAAGAACATGAAACAAAGGCGGGAGGCAGTGTTAATTCACTCAACAGATATTTACTGAAGTGGACCAGCGATCTAAAGCTGTAATGCATCAATCCAGTTCTTCAAGTGACTGCTTTGTTTTCTTTTGTTGTGCCAAGTTAGCAGGCTCGAACCATCATCACGGCAACGCACTTACACATGTCCGGTCTCGTGTGCCACCACAAAGGCGGAGGAGAAACCGTCCTCGTGGTTCAGGGTGCAGCTCCTAACCGGGTGGCACATGCCTGTCACCGGAGCATAACCTTAGCGACAAGGAAGAGAGAGAAAAACTTGAAAGATTTATAGACACACTAAAAGATTTATAGACGCTCAAACAATGATAGAGACAAAGCGTTACAATTTTGGACAGTCAAAAGACAATCTGTGACACCGCTCAGTCAGTCAAAAGTAGTGTTTAACCTCACACTGATCTATTACATTACATGAATTTTCACAAGAATTTTACTTATCAAGCTCATAATCACACTGGAACATTTCTGGTCAGTCACCAAAGTCATACTGAAATACACTGATTGGTGAGATGAAACCAAAGACACACTTACCTCTCACCCCAATGTCTGACTGCTATATAAAGATATATATGATGCATGATCCACACACCCAGAAAGAAAACTGTGTCACCCACATAAGAACAAATGTGTTTGGATTTGTGTATCTGATCCTAACCCTAAACCGTCCCCTCCCACCTCTGCGTATGCTAATCTCTTGCTCCCTGTGAGCTTTTCTGTCCTGAAATGCCTTTAATTGTGACTCTGTGGCTGGCCCTTCTCTGTTTATTGATTTTCTGCTGCTTAAGGATGAGCCCAAGGGCAGCTGAAGGGCTTCTGGATAGCTAGGCCACTGCCTTTAGAGGCCTCTCCCCTGGGCCTGACTGTTAGCCTGTACTCTGCTGCACAGAAAAACCACCAACCACCAAAGCCACAGCAGCACTACGCAGCTATATGAGAGAAAGGCAGAAAGAGGAGAGATTTCTCTGAATGATGGATTTTATTTTGTCAGGGGAGCAAATGCATTTGATTTGGATACATGTACCATTATGCTAAACACATTATGAAAGCTGATTGTGTACATGTCTTTAAGTACCCTGCATTCCCGTGGGGCCAAATTCCTGCCGTGTGAGGAAGATGGCGTGGTCGTGATACTCGGCATCCCCTGTGTCTTGCTTCTGTTGCAGAAAGGCCCAGCGACACACGTTCTCCAGACTCTGGGATGGGTTTCCAAGTTCAATCAGGCTCATGGACTGGAAAGACATTCACACGCAAAGGTAAAATAAGAAGAGGGATCAAAAAAATCATACAAGAAACATCGTTTCTTGTTCTAGTTCTGAAACATTATCCTCCTCAGCCCTGTAGAGGGCAGTGTCACAATGTTATATATTGTCAGCATATCTTGTAAATTGCTGATGTGTACAACAAAAATACACACACACACACACACACACACACACATACACTCAGGGGGAAGGACAGTACTTACAAAATAATAAATGAACTCTGAATTGATAATTTCAGTCATGAACATGAACTAGAACAAAAGCAGCCTGCTAACGAGCTATGCACTAGTAGTCAAAAACATGCCCAATTACAAAATATTTACTTACAGTTACTTGCATAATGCCAACACCCACACAAACATCCAGATGCTTGCAGTTGCTTCCACTCACCTTCACCTCACACGCTCTTTCTCATTAGGATCTCTGCTTATCTACACCCCGCCCCCTTCGAAGCTTTCCATGTCTGCCTTTGCCTCTTTTCTACATTCGCTCTCTGTTTTCACGCATGCACAATGCACAGCTGAGAGAGCGCGCGCGGTGTGAGTGAGTTGCACTGAAGACATATGGCCTGCCTCTGTACACATGATGAAGTGTGAAGCCTGCACGCTGCGTAAACGCCCCGTTAGACAACGCACGGTACACCTATGTGGTTCCTCATGTTCATCAGTTGCTCGTGAGTGTGTTTTGGGGGTATTTTTAATGATCTTTCAAAATGTGTTTGCAATGGTGTGTCGTGTGTAAATGTTGTGTTGGAGTGTGTGAAGTGTGGGAGTGTGAGTGCGCCCGCATTCAGGGTCACACAGCCAATCTGCAGGCTGTCTGGGTGCAGCTCTGTTGCCACGGTAATTGGGAATGATGGACAGCCGGAGCTTTGGCTGAAGCTGCATAGGGGCTGGCCCAGAATGACCAATGTAGTGCGGTGTGTGTGTGTGTGTTTGCACGCGTGTGTGTGTGTGTTTGCACGCGTGTGCGTGTGCGAGTGTGTGTTTCCAGAGTTCTACTGGGACTGTGGACATGTAGAGAGAAGAGAGGAAGAGATAAGGCTACAGCAGCGTAAGTATATCACAGAGCACCTATCCAGCAATAAAATCACTTGTATCATCTGTTGTGGTAATCCCTGCCCTACTCCATTTCTGCCATGTCTTGCTTTATCGCTCTTTTTCCTCTCTTCCACTTTTCTCTCTTCCTCTTTTCAGCACAGATGTGCAGATAGTGTTACAGTCAAGAAGAAAAGGATGCCCCCACCCCACCCCGCCACCCATTGTCCAGTCTCTCTCTCTTTATGAATGAGGGAGGGCTATCATTGATTGTTTATCTTTGCCTGGACTTCCCATGATTCTGTGCTGCAACCCACTGGGAAGGAGGCTGATTGCATAACGGGAAGAGCTTCTGTATGTGCTTTGGTGCTGAACTGTGAAGGCGTGCAACTTGAAAACACTCCCTTGGGATGCTGAATGCTTTTAGTTCCTCTTTTGCTCAGTCCACTGGAATAACAGGCTCTGGGCATCAGCGTGTGCTGATGAGTATGTGGGTGTGTCTGTGTGTTTGTTTATGACACTGTATGTATGACTTTGCCATGCTTTCTATAGGTACTTAAAGCGACTGTAGCAAAATAGAGAGACGAGGCGTTCACTTTCCAGGAACTGCATCCCAGTTGGTATTTCAGCAGAACTCGTGTAGTTTCAGGTCTTACCTTGCCGTAGCCCAGCATGATAATCCGCACCAGAACCACATTGATTTTTGCTCCTAAAGAACTGTCATGGTAGATGTCATTCACCTGGAATCATACACCGAAACACAAGGGAAAAAACAGCGTCAATAGAAGAAATCAACCCTTTATAGAACACTTTAATATAACCTAAACAAACTCTGAGGTGTAACAAAGAACTTGGTTGATTGTAAAATAATTTGTCTGCGGTTGAAAATTTTAACAATTTTTCAAAGTTTCAAACAAGTTAACATTTTCATCAAAATGCTTATTTGCTGTCTTGGTAAGAATTGTCAGGGTGTCACTGAACAGTCACAACAGTTTTAAAGGTGTTGATGCTTTGGGATACACTCACTCGGTTCAGTGAATGCATCCCTACGGCTGTGCTGGATTCCCAACTGTGAGCTTATATTTGTATGAGTTTGGTACTAACACAGAAGGTCAAGTGGGATGTCCACCAATTAGAAGGTCGGTAGTTCAATTCTTTAATGTGCATGTCGAGTTATCCTGGGGCAACAGTATCCAAAGTATCCTTGGACACAGTACCCCAAGTGTCCCCGAGGACATCCATCAGATTGTCACAATGTGAATGGGTGAATGAGGCTTGTAATAAGAAAAATGCTTCGAATTACTGCATTTGCAAAATATAAAACATCTTCATTCAGTGAGCGTCTCCTCACAGGTGATTCCCTTCTTTTCAAAACAGTAATGCATATTTATGTACACATGACCTGAAGCCCAATACTTGTCTTTATAAAACAAAGCTATATGTGAAAACACAAATCAGACATTAAACAGTGGATAACTTCCTAACTCCTTTGTGCAACATCCATACTGTATGTTGCACATCTGAGAAAAGCACAGGTGGTGAAATAACAGCAAATGAAATGGCATCATGTGCCCTGCCTTGTGCTCGTTCTATACGGCTTCCTCTCCTATCCCAGGGTATTTCCAGTAATGCGAATGTAGACTAAATGTGGACTGCGAGCTTCTACTGTGTGTTACATGTGAAAAAAAGAACAACTTCAGAGAATTTTCCAACCTGATTCTTCCACCGTTTTCTGGAGGCTGTGTGTAAAAACAGCTATGCATACCTGCAATCCACGATTGGTCCATTCAGAACATGCATGCTTTAATCGAGGATTGCACTAGTCTAACTAATAAAGGATGTAAGAGTGAGCAATAATCGTATTTCGGATAAAAATTATTTCCTGTTACACTTTCAATACACTTCAGGCTGCTTGCGAACGGCTAAGATGCGCAGCTGCACTGGCCACCTGGCTGTCGGTTGGCTCCCCAAAGGCAGAAAACTTTATTCTATAGCGACATCTCGAAATATGGCATCTTCACAGGAAGCGTCCCTCAAGGTGCTCTCTCCCAGCTACAGCCATGTTCACTGGAACTCATGTGAAGCTGTTTTGGATGCTATTATTAGTAATGATCTGTCCCACTGCTGCTTTTTTACCCTTCATCTGTAAAAGGCTGATGGGGTATTGTTGATACATTGCCGGGCAGACGGGCAGCACTTACACCTACGTTTGTGAACGTGATAACTCGAGAACGGGATGACGTAGGGAGCTTTATATCGATATTATAGATGCATCTACTAAAAATCTCGGACAAGTTCCAATCTCAGTGACCTTGACTTGAAGGTAAAGTTGTGCATGGGATAACTTGGGCACGTGGCAATGTAGGATTCTCAAATTAGTCTGTCTACCAGGAGGTAGGTAGCACTTTTTACACTGCAGTGTTTATGTCAAACCAAGAAACTGATAAAAGTTAAGTTTTCTTTTGGTCCATTTTACCATAAGGCAGACTGTTGTACTATTATGCTGCCTACAGATTGAGGTTTAGCACTATTTTGCTGAAATAAGCAAGATGCTGAAATCTACACTTTACACTCTACACTTTAATCACATCTTGACTGTTTTACTTTAAAGTCTGCTGTGGTGGTGTACAGAAGCAAAATTACATATAAATGCCATGTTTCACACAGCAGTGAAGCCCATCATCATCCTTAATTTGCAAGACTCTCCCTCTCTGGGATGGGAAGACTCTCTGCCTCTCTATCTCTCTTTTAACCCATCAAGTTGCTAAATAGTTGTGAGATGTTCCACCAGGTATTTTGCTGCCCATGCCCCAATTTTTCTAAACATGCTGCAGACATCAGTTCTGCGTTATTTACATTTTACTTACATTTGGAAAGTGGTTTGTGCCTCCAAAGAGCATATAGTGGCTTGCAAAAGTATTCGGCCCCCCTGAACTTTTCCACATTTTGTCACATTACAGCCACAAACATGAATCAATTTTATTGGAATTCCACGTGAAAGACCAACACAAAGTGGTGTACACGTGAGAAGTGGAATGAAAAACATCCATGATTCCAATTGCAGCAAAAGGTGGTTCTACAAAGTATTGACTCAGGGGGCTGAATAATTACGCACACCCCACTTTGCAGTTATTTATTTGTAAAAAATGTTTGAAATCATGTATGGTTTTTGTTCCGCTTCTCACGTGTACACCACTTTGTGTTGGTCTTTCACGTGGAATTCCAATAAAATGATTCATGTTTGTGGCTGTAATGTGACAAAATGTGGAAAAGTTCAAGGGGACCAAATACTTTTGCAAGCCACTGTATTTTTACCTTCTGCTTTATAACAGGGTTTTGATCTAGATGACCTGTAGATATTTTGGAAAAGTAGAAGTAAGTGAAAGAGAATTAACGCCTAAAATCTGTTGTTTTTAACCGCTACACATGCTTATGTTCTTATGCAGTCTTAATTAATTTATGAAGTCTCCTATGACCTACAAGTCATAAGCTACAAGTGACAATTATGTGACAGCACAGTGTTATAGTGGTCCTCAATGATGGCACACAACAAGAGGGGTTTTAGTTTAAACCTACTCTGGGGTTTGTACAGTCTCCCTCTTTCTCTGTGGTTTCTTTCCAGACTCTCCAGCTTTCACCCACAAAGACATGCATGTTAGGCTATGGTGTGAATGTGACCATGAATGGGTCTATGTCTTTTTATGTTGGGCCTACAATAGACCTACGACTCTGGGTGTATCCCGCCTCTTGCCCTGTGACAGATGGGATAGGCTCCAGCTCGCACTCGGATGGATGGGTAATTATAGATTACAAAGCTGATATAAAAAGTGCTTCATTAGAAAGTTGTAAAAAGGATATATTTATTAACTAAAGAGTGAAACAAACAAAATAAATAAATAACTAATAAAGATATGACTTTTTATAACAGGAGCTCAACAAAAAGATAGAGGAGAGTGAGTCGAAATTTAGAAGGGATGGGTAAAGCATGTAGAGGCTGGTTAGGGAACTCAGTATCCCATGACCATGGATGGACGACAGATGAGAAAGATGCAAAGGATGGGAAGAGCCATTATACAAGAAAACAAGGTAATCTGTGGCAAAGTAGATGCAGAAAGCTCTCTTCTGTCTCTCTCTCTCACACACACACATACACAAAGCCACCGAGAGAGAGGTAAATTGGCACTGGAGTTGAGACCTGCTGTCCTCAGTGGCTGTGTGTGGTGCCTAATGAGGCAAAGGGATGTAAAAACAGACAGCCATAATGAGATGGCTGATGGACATGCTGTGGAGAAGGAGAAACACACACAAATGCACGCACGCACGCACGCACGCACGCACGCACACACACACACACAGACGGAAAGAGAGAGAGACTAGGAACAAAACTGTAGACACATCCAGCGAGCGAAAGCTATGTGAAAGAGTTAAGGAATGCTATGAATAGAGACAGTGAGGCAGACGGAAAGAAGACCAGAAGCTGAGCGTAGAGGGGAGAAGCAGCAAAGGTTTAAGGGAAGAAAAGAGGAAAAGCTTGGAAAGCATTTTTACGTAGAGTTGTGTGAGAAGATTTTTTTATCTTTTTAAGGGAAAAAAAGAAGGAGAATCCATGAGTGAGCTAATGCTTTTCCTTTTTTTTTTTTTTTTTTTTTTTTACATATGGAGAGTAAAGTTGGAAATTCCAGCATCTTTTTCGGAAAAATCCAGCGGCCTCATTCTTGAAGTCTGACTAGCAACTTGTTATCCACAAACTGTCTGGAATTTATTTACTTCATCACGTCAAAGCACAAGCATGTCTGCTACCTAAAGCAGTAAGAGCTTTACAACATGTTCTGAAACCTCAAAATAAAGTCATGTTTGGCTTTCACTGTTGCATTTATGTCATCTGGGACATCTGTTAGCTGCCAGCAGTCTGAAGTAACTTTCTAATGGAGGGAAATGTTATTATGGTAACATCAGCAGCTTTCAGTGCAAGAAGTATTTTGCATGAAGAAAATCACATGTTGAAAGCATCGGTGGTAAGTGAAAATAATGCAGGCTGTAATTAATCTGAGAAACTGACTGCAAATTTTTGTTTGACCTTTAAGTGGGAATGGAGACAGAGCATTGCTTATAGACAAGAAGGTAATACTTGGTGATTTGATCATAGGGGACTGAGCACTACTAAAAGTGCTGGATGTGTATTTTGTGAATTCACCTACCAGCAAAAATTGGCTTTCACTAGTAAAGTAGCAAGACCACCAACAGAGTGTAGCCCAGCTAGAAAAATAGTAAAAACTAATGTTTGATGTTCTAATAATTCAAATAAACATTTTTGGTTAACTGAGAGATACATGAATTAGATGACCTGTGTTGTTTTTCTATGAGTCTCTACTGCTGCCCCACTGCAGTCACCACTGTGTTCATGTTACAGCATCAAAAATACATAAGTAACTAAGGTTTATATAGAGAGAGAGCTTTTCAAGAACAAAAGTCAAAAGTGTCCACAGATCTTAGGTCAGCTTGATGGCCGGAATCTTACAGTCGCCTTTTGTTTTAAACCTAGATCTAGGTACAGCCAACAAGGACTGATCAGAAAACCTCAGAGATCTAGACGTTACGTATTGATGTATTACCTTATCTATATATCGAAGCACCTGACTGTGGAAGGATGTGAAATTGATCACCAAAAGTTTAAATTGAACCCTAAACTTTATGGCAGTAAGGAATACAGAATGAGTATTATATGGAACTTTTAGGGGACCTGGTGATAAGCCTCATAGCAGCATTAGGGTTCAGTTGTAAGCAATCCAGGGATGATTTGCTCAAGAAAAGATACAATGAATAATAATAATAAAGTCTTGACGAAATAAATGCATGTATAACTATCTATCTCTATTTCACATTAAATTACAATATATTTAAAATGGGCATTGCTCTGCAGATCATTGAAAACAAGCAAGCATAGGTGAGCCAACATGCTTTTCAAAGCTGAACATCATTCTTAGATATCTGCGCCATTTGTGTGAGTCGAGCACATGTGTTGAGGCTAAAAGTGATTGTGCTGTAGGGATGGGTATCGAAATCCGGTTCTTTTTTCCCACTGTTTCAATTCCTTAGAATTGTTTGGCATTTTTGATTCCCTGGCTGGCTCAGATGATGGCAGTTCTCGCTGCAGTCTACCGGTAGCGTCTCCTTTCAGGCCAAGTTTGTGGTAAAAGGCTTGCACCCATTTGCCACAGCAGATGCCCCCAATTTTCAGTAAGTGAATGTGTTTAATTGTAGGCAGGGACATTACTGGATATTCTTGTGTAATTGCTACAGAATAATTTATGTTATACTTTGTTATTGCTACAGAAGAATATTTATTTTATTATTTTACATTTACAATTTTTTTTCTTGTTCAAAGAGAAGATATAAAACAAAGTTCTAAGCTAATTAGTGTTCTCCTTTTTTAAAAATAAGAATCGATAAGAGAATCGATAAAGAATCGAATCATTAAACAGAATCAAAAATGGAATCGGAATCGTGAGAATCTTATCAATACCCATCCCTATTGTTCTGTATTGTTTGTTGTCCAGAACGTGCTCAGTGGTGAGTGAGACAGTATATTTTTAGGAGTTGTGTAACAGAAAAATCAGCTAGCCATTAAGCTAACAGCCACAATATAAAATGCCATAGACTTATGCTAGCATCACTAGCATGTCGTGTGTGTGGGAAACATGGCTAGCAAGCAGCAGTTCTTGTACTTTGAAACTATGTGAGTCAATTCTGTTACTGTTAAAAGTTACTTTGGTTATGTAAGATTATCTTGATGCATTTCCAAGCATTTCCATATGCATTTCCAGAATTATTCCCTTCAGTTTCCGGCTTTAAAATAAAGTGATACATCTCAGGATGTTTATCGTGATATAATTACATTTATCCTTCAGCTAAACCAGTCGCCATGATTTACTCTGTGTTAGACTTAGTACCCAGCCAAGGAAATAGTGGAACCAGAGTGACAATATGGGAAAATACTGAATTACGACTAAAGGTAAGTAACAGAAGGAACAGAACATGCTTCAATATGAAAAACAGCACAGCAACTTGAGCTAAATCTCTCACCATTATAAGGTGATGCGTTGTTTAATTCAAAACAAGGCATCGTATGCTGTAAATGTGTTCTACCAGACAAATGTAATGATGGTATAAGGTCTAATTTAAGTACAAAATAGCATCCGATTTCAATAATACTAACGCGTAAGTAAATTCTCTCTCTATTTATTGCTGGATTCTGAATAGATGGAAAGAATGCAATGTGGGACACAGTGGGAAGACGAGGAAAAGTTCTCTTCGGGCGACCTTGAGTACGGTTACACTACACAGGTTTGTTGTTGTCTCTGCTTAACCCAGTCTCAGATGGTGTGTGAGTGTGTGTGTGTGTTTGTGTGAGAGAGAGGGTGACACAGAGAGACTAAATGTGTGCCACTGCAGTTTTCATCTTTCCTCCTTTCTGTTTTCCTGTGTGTGTTTACTTACTGGTAATTCTGCTCATTTGAGAATATATGTGTCAGTCCCTTGTTATCTTTGCAGGTTGAAGCATATGCCTGGGGGTGACATATGTACTCTGCAGGTTGTGCGCTGTGTTTGTTTAAGATGGACATAAACACTTTGGTCACTTTTCCCTGGGCCTGATCTCCAGCCTGTTTCCTTGACAACTGTTATGCCAATTAGGGGAAGTTGACTTCCAGGCGACCCTGATGCTCTAATGAGACATGCATGCACACATGCACAGGGGCAGTGTAGTGTCCTTTCGGTGCCAACTTTGGCTTTATGTGTCTTCTTACACACTTATCTCACAGATGGTAAAGGCTGGAGGACAGATATGGCACAGCAGACCGTAATCCAAAACACTCCCACATATTTGCCGAGATACGCTTATCCACTCACACGCACGGTCCCTGTGCCGCTCGCTGTCTTCTGACATTCTGAAAGGGCCACACTAGGTGTCATTCCTTATAACCAAGCCTATACATGCAAATCCAAGACAGCTTGTGTATTAACTACTACAGGCTCAGAGGTCAACAATGCACAAAGTCATCACTATCACATATTTACTGCAGCGAGAGATGACACTAAAATGAAAGGAGCACAAGAATAAGTGTGAAGGCATGACCAAACTTAATCATCAAAAATTACAGCAGTACATATTTCAAATTCAAATTAATTGTGTTGATTTGTTTGTTTGTGCTCATCATAATTGGGAATATAGGCCAGTTTTATTTATGTGTACAAACAACTCATGTAAAACAAAACCAAAACTTAACCCTAACCCTAACTTGCATGTTTGTTCAACTGCTGTCACCTCATTCACAGGTTCACACCTGCATTTAGTGTTACAATGACAGACTATGAATGCCTTCATAAGGACTTTAATACATTTAAGCCAGTATTTTTGCAGTGCTTCGTACTCAAATTTCATGTGTTTAAAGAAGCTCATCTTGGAAAATGGATTTCATTTATTAGGCGGTACGATTTTACAGAGATACATTTTGGAAATATGCCTTAAAAACATTCTCAGCTGCTGATGAGACAGAACTGAGTCATCAAATAAAATTTGGCTGAAGTGCTACATAAATTAGATAAGGCTTTAGACAGCTTCGCTACATCTTTTTTCATCGACACACATGGGAATATTTAAAAACTGAAACCCAGGATTTGAGTTCTCAGTCTCACAATGCTCCTTACACATTTGTGACACTTCTCGCTAACAAGGTGTCTATTATTACCTGGACTACATCTCCTTTCCCAGCTCTTCCTGCCACCTATTAATATGAGTTTTCACTGCCTCTAGGAGCTTTGGTAAAGACAAAAGTGAAAGATCTGCACCACTTTCCAGACAGCTCTTATAGACAGGATCTTTATCATAGTGGAGGCATAAAACTGTAGACGAAACGCGCATCAGCATCAGCGTGCCTCATCAAAATTATATATGCACATGCATGTTTGCACACACACACATACGCACCTCCATTAGCAGACTATTTTGGAGAGTGTAATTAAGACTTTGTAGCACCTCTGCAAAGGTCTCCCTTAATGGGTGAGAGGAAAAGGCATATAGACAAATCACCGTTGGCAACAAAGTGTATCACCACTGCCGCAAGAAGATTACCGTACCAGTGCCACAGCACAACACATTCATTGTGATATTAAGTAATTGCTTAATATTGCAATAAGCTCATTGATTCACTGCTCTGACTGTCATTATTTATGATTAGCGGATGTACTACCTTGAAGACTTGAAGTGCTGCATGGTTGATGATATGCACTGTCGAACAAAGCACTGGAGTGAAAGCTACACCACAGTCTGTGCTAGAGAAGCTAGCCATGTGTACTCTAAGGAGCTTGGAAAGAAAAGCGTCTGGACTTCTTTCCAAGCTCCTTAGACTACGATGACCTGGATGACTGAGAACCTTCACAGACATGTGTACCCTCATACTGTAGTTCTGCAGTCAGTATTGGGAATGTTTAACGTCCAATGCCCTATTTAAGTCTTGTCTGTGCATCGCCCTCACTGTTACAATTGTTACCCTCAGTGTCCTTATCTGAGCCCTCTACCCCATCTGCCTACTTTTACACTCACTTGTTCCCTGGACCTATTCTGGAACTGAATATTCCTCACTACACTACTTTGTTTGTCCCACAAAAAGCAATGTATGGGTGGGTTGATACAAAAAATGGTCCTCAGCTATAGTTTTGATACAAATACAAACAAATAACAGACTCTTGATACTTTTACTAAATAACAAAGGCAAAGCAGTTCCCAGCTTTCAACATTTGGCCATAACCCATCCATTCAACTATTTATTCATCCATTCTCGTAATTTTTTTAATGTATAGAGGATGAAAAGGGTGCAAGACTATCACAGCTAACACAGAGAGACTAGACTCCACGTGTAAGACCAATTTAGAATTACCAGTTAACCCTCAGGCATGTCTGTGGACACCTAGAACCTTCCTTGTGTTAACCCTCTCAAGGCAGGCGTTGCAGATTTGCAACAGTTAAAAGCTAACAACCTGATTACCCCACATACATATTTTATGCAGTATAGTCTAATGTCCATCATACATGTATTCATTCACGCATACATGCATGCAAAAGTCTATATGAACGTTTGAAGGCTTTAATGAGCATATCGCTTCAGAATCTCATATTTTTATACCATCCAAAATGAACAAAAAAAGTCAGTATCAGCCGTACTGGCAACAAATGTGAAGCATTATATTGCATTCGAGCATCTAGCAGGTTTTAGATATCTGCGAGTGATTGATACAGTAATAAGAAGAAATCATTTCCAAAGTGTAAGCCAGCAGCTGCAAGTTCTTACAGAGTTGTATTGCATCTGTAAAACCATCCAAATGTCCTGGTAAAACATATACTTGTGTTACACTTTTAAAAGTAATGTGTGTGTTTTTCTAGGCGGCAATGATTGGGTGAATTTCATAGATGTTTCAAAATTTTAGTTGCTTAACCTTTACCTAACTGAGGAATGTGTAAGATTTAGGAGGATCTCTCAGTAGAAATTGATATTGCAGTATAGTAGTCTATACATAATTTTGTTTTAATTAGTGTCCTGTATAACCACTATAAGTTAATGTTTATTCTTTTAGCTTTAAATGATACATTTAAACAGACAAACCAAGCACTGGGTCAAAGAAGATCTCAGAAAGGTTTGGGGGAGTAAGGGGTATTTGCTAAGTTGCTGCCAGATGCCACAGAATCCCACAAATTGGTCTTTGAGATCATGCTCACACTAGGTGTGGTTGCCTTCCACTGTGCTTGTGTGTGACTGTCCTCTTGCTGACCAGCACTCAAATTAGTGTTCTAGGCTTGATGTGCTTGAGTTTTTCAGTTTTGATCGGTTTTAACCCGTACTCTTGTGAAAGGAGCAACTCAACTGCTCTCCCCCTCTTGCTCACAAAACTGGATATCTGCGTTGAGGTTTCTCATGTGATGAGGGTAAAACATGTATTCCCTGACTGGTTGACAGTGGTTTTTGGACATTGTTGGCTGTGGTTGATTGAAACTGGTTGCAAAGAACGTGCTGCTCCTATTGACTGCTTTGGTTGCTAACAGACTGCTGCAGTTCCCTGTAGGTCTTTCTGTTTGTCTGCAAATACTTGCTAGCCCACAAATATAACTACTAGCCATTGGTTGCAAATGAAAATGGAGAAGGTTTGCCTGACATATAGCCAAAATCCCAACTTTTATTTTGAAGGCAAGCCTTCCATTTCTGGTTTGCGTTGCACTTTTCAGGGTTTCTTTATAAGTCAGAGAGCAGCTGCACCAATGTTTGTCCACCACTTCCATTTAAACTGCAAATGCAGCAATATACTAGCAACTAGTTGGGGAATACCACCTGGTAACAGGTCGTTCCCACTGGATCACTAACTGGTCTGTAGGCCTGCGTGACTGGGACTTTACCAAGCATTTTGCCAGTGACCATCAACCTCCAGCAATCACAACCGGTCATAGAATACTCATTTTTCTCTCTCAACTGGTGGTTTTCAGATGGTTGCAGACCAATCTCTAGGCCTATGTGACTGAGGCTTTAGCCACATGACCCTACACTGTTGCCATCGCCATCAAACCTTCAAAATGGCAGACAAGTTAACAGCACATGGTTAGGTCACATGTTTGCAAAACCTCAACTGAAGAAAAGCACTCTTGCATAGCATTCTCGGTTATTTAATACCGAGATGTCGAGAAAGCACTCAGGTTTCATGCTTGGGCACAGTGTTGCCAGCATTTTAGATTGTGCATCTGTAAGAATGAGAGGGTCTGCTTGACTCGAATTGACGACCGTTTTGTTGTTAAGACACCTGTTCTTATGACCAGGGCATTGTCTCCTGAAACGTGCAGTGTATCTTCACACTAAAAACTAACAATTCAGATTTTATGAACTTGAAGTCCATCGCCTAAAATTTAAATGAGTTCCTACGAAAAAAGAAAGAAAAAATTAAGAGAAAATAAAGAAAGAAAACGCTGTTATTTTAAACAATAGCCTCTTGCACTAAAACACAAGCGAGCTGCTTATCGTTTAAAGGTGGCTGTACAACAGATGTTGTGAATAAATGTCTTTTGTTGGGTGAACTGAATGTTTTAAAGCGAACACGTGTTTAAGGAAAGTAGAGGTTTGCATAGTTTCAAAGCAGCTCTTAGTTTCAGCCTCTGTTTTAGCTCGAATATAAAGACAATATGGAGCTAATATTAATTTATGAAAACTCTCATCAAGTTGTTTTTACTAACTGCTCAGTATTAAGCACTACACTAATGCAATAACTCCCAATCCTACTTATAATTACCATTAGTTAGCATTTCTGGCAAGAAGTATCCTCTACATATCTCTGCTTATCATAAATTTACCTCCAGTATGTCTTCCAATAAACCCGTGCTTTCACTCCTATCATACTGAGATTTTTTTCCCCCACACCATTGAGGATTTTTTGCCATAAACTACCCAAGTCAGGGAGGAGTAAACCAAGGAGCAACACTGCTGGGAACCTGGGAGAGTGCGAGGAAGGCAAAATAGAGAAAGCAAGAAAGAGAGAGGGAGAATCAGACAGAGCACACCCATCCTGAAGTGAGCAAAGCAAACTTTCAAGAAGAAAGTCACCCAGATGCCACGCGTGGGAGGCAAAACCTTATTTATTTATTTCTGTTTATCTGGCTGTCAGTAATTTATTCTGAATGCGCTGTTTAAAATACTCCTTCTCCCTCTGTTTCTCTCTCTCTACCCCACAGATGAGAGGGGGGCTGTGACAGGGCTGCGCATTCCCTTCTCCTATATTGTCTAACAAATATCTAAAAGGGGAGGCAGAGAGCACAGCGGCACTTGTTCTTTCTCAAGCGCTGAACTTAGACAAAGAGGTGTGGAAGGATTTGTTGCACCGCACCTGCATAACAGTCGGAGATTGGTTCCTTGCGCGGTGGGTCGCGGTAAAACAAAAAGCAAACAGGAGCGCACACAGAAAACAGATGCGCACGCACGCACATCTACGAATGCATGCAAACGGCACGCTCAACGCAGGTTTCATTTGCAAAGATTAAAGTCTGCAGTGTGTTCAGTGTCGGACCAACACACAAAAACATGTGCACACAAACACACACACACACGTAACAACACCTGGGTGTGTAAATGCTAAGTGTTGTTGTGGCCTGAAGCATGCTACCTGCTGTTTTTGCATCTCTCTTTCTCCTTTTCTCTCTCTCTCTATTTCTTTTTCTCTCTTATGCACACACACACTCACAATGAGTGATGACATGACACAAAGCCTGATGAAACGATATGTAGGAGCTCCTTCAGCAGAGAGGGCTCACCTTACACACACACACTCATGCACAAATGAAATCTCATCATATTCAGATAGAGAAGACAGGATTACCCGCGGCTGATTGCTGGATGAGAACATGTAGGAAGGGAATTGAATCCCATTCAGTCGGTGGGTGTGTGCTACCCGTTTTCTTTGACCTCTGTGTGACTTACTTTCTATTCAGCTCAAATGAAACAATTTCCCCATTTGATGATTTCATTTTGGGGCATCTGGAAATCTCTGTATGACCTGTGTACATTAATGTGACGCTTGAAATATGTCCGATTTCAGTCCTTTAATTAACCCCAGATGATGTTCGTTTATGTGGGAAATGCCTAATTCAATCATGCATCATTTTACCTGACATATATTCATTCACTCCTCTGTCTGTCTGCTTTTGTTAGTGTGCTTACCCCTTTGTTAGCTATCGACTTACAATGTTCATAAGTGTGAGAAGGTACTTTTGAACATGCTCCTTCCCGTGAAACTGGACCACTGAGTCGTCTACGCCCAGCAGCACCTCGATGTTGTAGGCTCTGTCAGAGGTCTGTCTGCGCATTCGCCCTGCTCGCGTGTGGTTGATGCTCTGCTCCACACCACGGTACAGAGACTCCAGATCCATCAGGCCACCAAGATCTGCGCCTAGAAACAGAAGGCACATCAATACGGTGTTGTGAAAAACTAACATACATCATGGTTTGCTTTTTGGCTGATTTTGCTTACAGCCTTTTAAAGAAGCCTCTACTCCAGTCCTACAATAGCACTTTCAGTGTTTCAACATAAACAGCAATATTAGAGTTTGTACAATTCTAGTGAGCTTGAAAGTCAGTATTTGAAAAGACCACTTTATTCTTCAACATAGTCCGAACTCGCTTAGAAACGCTGTCTTGAAGATTTTTAAGTAGTATTAAAGTCTTCAACCTTCAGGCTCTGTGGAGGCCAATACATGACTGATAGTGGTCCATTGTGTGCTTTTCTATCCAGCTATGCTTTTACTGTGTTGGCAGTGTATTTGGGATTATTGTCATGCTGAAAAATGATGCAGTTGCCAATCACATCCTTTTTTGTATTTTATAATTCCATCAATTTTGACAAGATGTTCCCTTCCCAAGACTGTGAACATTTCTGATGAGTCTTCAGTGAACAGCAGCTGGATAAGGTGAAGAGCCAGATGGATCTCTCAGGTCTTGTGCAATGTCTTTGCTAAAAGATTTTTAGACACTTTTCATCTGCTGTAGATAGATTTTTATGCCTGCCACCTCTTCTTCACTTCGCCCAGTTTCCTTAAAATTTTGAATGGCACACTGCACACCATCCTGAGTTGAGTCAGGTTAACTTGTTTGCTTTTTTTTGCTCCAAAAATCCAATTTTATGCCCGTTAAACTGTCATGTCCAGCATTTTTTTAGGTTAAACTAAGAAACTGAATTAAATTCTTTTGCAGCAGGCTGCTTGTCACAAAGGGTCCAAAAATACAATTTAAAACAGGTTCTTGGCTAAGATGTCAGTTATGTGTAGACACTGATTCATCCCTTGAGTTAGTTGCGTTTTTTGTGCTATGTGTTATGCGACTAGAAAACAAACAAAGAAAAAAAAATCCCCTGAAAACGTCTTGATTCACGCTCAATCATCCAGATAAGGACATCCCATGAAGTCGATTCTGTTTATCTGGATGTCACATTTTCAGCGGGAGAAACGTTTCATGACTCATCCAAGTGACTTCTTCAGTCTTAGCTGACTGCAGGTTTCCCCAACATAAAAATGGTCAAGTACAAGGACTGGACTGAAAATGAGTGAAAAAGCAGCATTTGTCCTTCTTAAAGCCTGGAGAATTATTGGTCAAGACCACTTTTAAAAAATACAAGAAAGTCTGGCTCCTTGGAAGCAAAATATAAAGAAATGAGGGGGTGGTTCAAGACTTTTGCACAGTACTGTATGTACACTCCTTAAAATCTGCTCAGCTCAGCTGGTGTGTGCCTGCTTCTGCCTGCTACACTTTTGTAAACACAATATGCTTACTGTCTGTGTGCTGTTCGTGTTCACATCCATATGCACGTGTACTTATCTGTGCACTCGCATGTTGATGTCTGTATGTCTGTCTCTCATTTCCTTTCCAAGACACCAGTTGATAGACTCGAGCATGTGCGTCCCTTGTAGCTGGTGGTAACGGTGCAGCTATCCTTCACAGATCCTTTCCTAATCAACCAAATATTTCTACTCCCATCTGAATAAAAGGAACAGATGGTGCTTGCTAAACACATGGATTAAGACAGCTCCCTTACACAAGGGGTTGCCCACCCTGCACTCTTCTTGGCTTGCTATATGCTCGAAAAAAATGCAAATCGCACCAGAAACTGAATTTAAGGTTATGCTGTCAAAGAAGATGCAACATAAAGCAGCCCTGATTTGTTCAGATCGCTAATTACATCCAGGTATGTCGGGCTAAGCGCTGTGTTTTGAGTCTTTTTGGATAAACTCCAATCCTGCCTCAAAAAAAAAGAAGAAGAAGAAAGCTTTTATTAAGTTTGAAATGTCAGATCTGATCATCTTTCTTCCTCCATTTTAAGTGAGGCAGACTCAGTGAGGCTACAGAAGATAAACTGTCCTGTCTCCAGAGCCAAGGCCATCCTTCCCTAACGCGCTGTCCTTCTTCACACAACCCAACCCCGGTCTCCTTTTCTCTTTCATCCTCCTCGTATATGCGAGCATCGCGCGGCCTTGCTCGTAAGGAAGCCATGGAAGGCCAAGCCGTGCAGTCTGGAACATGTGGTCTCAGTGGATTCAACAAAGCGCTATTCTCACTGACTCCAGCCAAGGCCTCCCACAGCCAAGGATGACACATAGCACAACTCAAAGAGTGGCGTGTGTGCGTAAGAGAGAGTGTTTACAGGTGTTTGTTTGTGTGTGTGTGTGTGTGTGTGTGTGTGTGTGTGTGTGTGTGTGTGTGTGTGTGTGTGTGTGTGTGTGTGAGCGCTCTGTGGACAAACATTTCCAATTGGGCAATAAATCATTGTGCCAACAGGCACTTTAATTTAGTTGAAACTGGGCTGCATGGTTGAGAAACTGTAATAGCTGTACAGTTTGTGACTGTAGACACAGGCATAGACATCTTTATTCATATTCAGAACATGCATTTGTTACCATCAGTTAAAAAGGGGGGAAATGCAGATGTCTCCATAATGTTACCAATAGGGGCAGGTCTTATTTTTCCTTACAAACAAAATATAATGTGAATTTTGCACTCATATAGTTACTTTGAGACAAGTGTAAGCACCCCCGCCATACATGGTAAAGCTCTGGTTCTGTGTGCACGCCAGCAGCTTGATGAAACCAGAAGGGGAAAAGATGAAGACATTTTTCTTGTGTCAAAGCTAATTTCTAAACCACCAGGTTACATTTTTCCGTTTACTTGGAGAAGCGTACTTTGCTAACTTCTCCTTCTTTGGACAGCTAACTTCAGCAGTCGCCATCTGCCTCCATCTCCAGCATCCTCCTCTGTCACGCCATCCCTCTCTATGCCCTCCTTAACTACATCAATGAATCTCCTTTGTGGTCTTTTCTCTCCTGCCTGGCAGCTCCATATTCAGCATCCTTTGTCCAGTATACCCACTATTCCTCCTCTGCAAATGTCCAAACCATCTCATCCTCGCCTCTCTAAGTTTGTCTCCAAACCCCTCAACCTGAGCTGTCCCTCTTATATTCTCATTTCTAATCTTGTCCATTCTGCTCAATCAGGAAGCTTACTAACCAGTCTTAAGATAGCTTTCTGTCAGCTTCAGTAGCATACTTGAAACGTTTGCTGCATGAGTCCCAAAATATGTACCCAAAAACATACAAGTGGCATGTTTTGAATTTTCATTTTCGAGCAGAAATTAACAGAAGTCTTCATGATGCGAGCATAAGCTATTAAAGCTTAGGGATTGTCTAAATTAATCAAAATGCCTACATGATTAGATGCCATGTGCACACTTAGAGTAAAAAACAAACAAACAAAAACAAAACAAATAAACCGAAAAAACACCCACAAAAGAAAACAGAAAAGAAAAGCCTGCTTGTGTGCATCAGGAACGATAACATTAAACTGGAAAAGATCTACAGCGGTGCAGAACGCCTGAGAGCCTGCCTGCTTCATATTCCAATTATTGTCACCTGGTGCCTAATTTTGTTTTTTTTGTGTTTGTGTTGTCTTGTACATCACAATGCAGAAATAATGCTGATGCAGAAATAGCAAAAACGTGTGCATAAAAATCCCCCCGACTTGCAGGAAATGAAGTATTTGATGCTAAAAACATCCTGTGGGAGGACCCCTAGATTGCATTCAGCTTCATTGGGAGGTGCTGCATACGAATCTCCATTCAACATGTGCCACAAGGGGTGCAGCTGGACTGCCGCTGCTTGGACACATATGGTGCTGAGTAGAGGGGGGAAAAAAGAAAAAGGAAGCAAAACAAGACGGAGATAAAGGGAAGACGAGGCGAGAGAAAGAGAGATCTGCCACCTTGTCTCCCAATCAGCAAGGGGCATTCTGATTTCCCACTCCCTCTTATGCAACGTTTCCAAGACAACGGGCTCATGGGTAAAACAATAACCACGTGGTTAACATTGGCTCCTGAGTTGCTAACAGAATTAATCTGAAAGTCTGACTATTATCCCATATCTGCCCACATTCCAGTGAGTGACAGAATACAAGCAGAGAAACAGGAGGTGGGGGGCAAAGACAGGCAGCATTATCCGGAAAGAATTAAAAGATTTTTTTTTTGTCTTTCCACACATACTTTTGTTCTGTTTCATAGCACATTTCACACAGACACTGAGCATTTCTTCTCCTTGTTAGCAGTGGAAGCTGAACTTAAGGCGGTGTACTTTTCACAACAACCCTTGGCTCTTCCTCGTTATAGCTGCCTTTAACGAGGCTGATGTCACAACCACACCATCTGCTTCTAAAGACAGGTCCAGATATTTTTACCTTTTGCTTATGTAATGTTAAGGGAAAAAAGTACAGGAACAAAAAAAAAAGTATTGTGTTCTCACTTTTAGTTCTGTGTCGCCACAAAATTGCAGTACCTTGAAAACAGTGAGTACAACAGTGCAGGGACATTGCATAACACCGGACCACAACTGTACGGAGAGTGGATGAGAGAAATAACTCAAAGTGACAAAAGCAGAGTGGCGAACAATAAATGACTAAACCAAACAAGGTTGACTTTTTAAACCTGTTGTTTCATCCCACTTCTGTCCTTGCTTACTCTTGCTGCAACACTATGTTTCTCTCTCTTGCTTCAGCTGTTTAGGAGCAAGATTTTCAGAGAAAAGCGCGGAGGAATAAACTGCAGGAGAGATCAAGGGAGGTGGTAAGAGAGGTGAGATGTAGAGCTGAGGGGGTGTGATGGATGGATGAGAGGGAGAGCAAGAGAGAGATGAGACCAGAAGGACCTTGGCTGTTGTGAGTTCCGCTTCAAGTTCCTGCAGTGATGGAGAAATTCGCTCTCTTCAAGAGCAACAACCTGTCTTGAGTCTGTCTGTGTGACTGCAGGCGAAGCGTCGGGGTGCACTGCTGTGTTTCTCACAGCTTACAGCAGGCATTAGCCTCTGAAGCCAAACGGTTAACACTATCAACCTGTGTATAGGGATCTGATCGTAACAATGCTTTTACTGTCCTTTACACAGTGTCAGGCTGAACCCTAACTATCCTCCTCCTCCTACACGCACACAAACACACACACACTCCTTCATTTGTTTTCTACCTGCGGCTCTCCTCTTTCTGATGTGCCTACCCATTATTAGTGCTCATTTACATTCTCACACTACCGTCAGTGTTCCTGTACGCCATACCTCCATGCCCCCAACTGTCACATGCACACCTCTCAACCTAAACACAAGCTTCCCCACACACACACACACACACACACACACACACACACACACACACACGCACACACACAGAGCTCTTGCTCTCCCAGTGTTTTTATTCAGGTGGGGTATAGACCGTGGCCTTATTAGGAGACAAAGGTTCTTTGTCTTTCAACCTTTGCAAAATGTCAAGAATGTCTAGGTGCCCACTGCCCGGGGCTGGGGTGGGGAGTGGAGGGGGGGGGGGGGGGGGGAGTGTTGGTGAGGGGAGGTGAGAGATCCAGTCCAGCGGTGACTACAAGCCACAACAAGAGAGGGCGTGAATGGTGATGATAATTCAGGTCAAGCCACATTTTACTACAGAGCAGCGGCCTTTGGTTTAAAAGCAGCTGGGTGTGACGCATCACTCTGATGGAACTGACCTATAATGGTCACTCTGGCCAGGTTAGAGATAGATGTGGATGACAGAGGGAGAGAAAGAGTGCATTTGGATTATATTGCATGTTATGGACCAGACAAAGAGCGATTCAGAAGACCCTTATGAAAAGGATATCGAGGGTCGGGGGTCGGGGAACGGGTCCTGACTGTCATCTGCGCTTATGCGCCGAGTGGCAGTTCAGAGTACCCAGCCTTCTTAGAGTCCCTGGGGGGGGAGTGGGGGGTGCTGGAAGGTGCTCCACCTTGAGACTCTGTTGTCCTGCTGGGAGACTTCAATGTTCAATGCTCACGTGGGTAACGACAGCGAGACCTGGAGGGGGGTGATTGGGAGGAACGGCCTCCCTGATCTGAACCCGAGCGGTGCTTTGTTATTGGACTTCTGTGCTAATCACAGTTTGGCCATAACGAACACCCTGTTCGAACATAAGAGTGTCCATAAGTGCACGTGGCACCAGGACGCTCTAGGCCGTAGGTCGATGATCGATTTTGTAATCGTATCACCAGACCTGCAACCATATGTTCTGGACACTCGGGTAAAGAGAGGGGCTGAGCTGTCAACTGATCACCACCTGGTGGTGAGTTGGATAAGGTGGCGGGGGAGGACGCTGGACAGACCTGGTGCACCTAAATGCGTAGTGAGGGTGTGCTGGGAACGTCTAGCACAGGCCCCAGTCCGCGAGATCTTCAACGCACACCTCCGGCAGAGCTTCAACAGCATTCCGAGGGAGACTGGGGACATTGAGTCCGAATGGACCATGTTCAGCGTCTCCATTGCCGAAGGTGCTGCATTGAGCTGCGGCCACAAGGTGGTTGGTGCCTGCCGTGGTGGTAATCCCCGAACCAAATGGTGGACACCAGAGGTGAAGGGAGCCACCAGGCTGAAGAAGGAGTCCTATCGGGCTTGGTTAGCCTGTGGGACTCCGGAGGCAGCCGACAGGTATCGACAGGCCAAGCGGAATGCGGCTTGGGCAGTGGCTGAAGCAAAAACTCGGGTGTGGGAGGAGTTCGGAGAGGCCATGGAAAAAGACTTTCGGACTGCCTCGACGAGATTCTGGCAAACCGTCAGGCGTCTCAGGAGGGGAAAGCGGTGCTCTACCTGCACTGTGTATAGTGCTGGCGGAGCGCTGCTGACGTCGACTGAGAAAATTGTCAGGCGGTGGAAGGAATACTTCGAGGACCTCCTTAATCCCACTGACACGTCTTCCGAGGAGGAAGCAGAGTCTGGGGATGAGGGGAATGACCCGCCAATTTCCAGGGGCGAGGTCACTGAGGCAGTTAAACAACTCCTTGGTGGCAGAGCCCCTGGTGTTGATGAGGTCCGCCCCCGAGTTCCTGAAGGCTCTGGACGTTGTAGGGCTGTCCTGGTTGACATGCCTCTGCAATGTTGTGTGGAGATCAGGGGCAGTACCTGTGGACTGGCAGACTGGGGTGGTGGTCCCCATCTTTAAGAAGGGGGACCGGAGGGTGTGTTCCAACTACAGGGGGATCACAGTCCTCAGCCTCCTTGGGAAAGTCTATGCCAGGGTGCTGGAAAGGAGAGTTCGTCCGCTCTTCGAACCTCGGATACAGGAGGAACAATGCGGTTTTCGTCCTGGTCGCGGAACACTGGACCAGCTCTTTATCCTCTCGTGGATACTTGAGGGTGCATGGGAGTTTGCCCAACCAGTCTACATGTGTTTTGTGGACTTGGAGAAGGCATTCGACCGTGTCCCTCGGGGTGTCCTGTGGGAGGTGTTGCGGGAGTATGGGGTGTCTGGCCCATTGCTACGGGCCATTCGATCCCTATACAACCGTTGCAAGAGCTTGGTTCGCATTGCCGGCAATAAGTCGGACTCGTTCCCGGTGGGTGATGGGCTCCGCCAGGGCTGCCCTTTGTCTCCGGTTCTGTTCATAATTTTTATGGACAGGATTTCTAGGCGCAGCCAAGTGGCGGAGGGCTTTCGCTTTGGTGGCCTCAGAATCTCATCTCTGATTTTTTGCGGATGATGTGGTTCTGTTGGCTTCATCGGGTGAGGGTCTCCAGCTCGCACTGGAACGGTTCGCAGCCGAGTGTGAAGCAGCGGGAATGAGGATCAGCACCTCCAAATCTGAGGCCATGGTTCTCAGCCGGAAAAGGGTGGAGTGCCCACTCCGGGTCGGGGATGAGTTCCTGCCCCAAGTGGAGGAGTTCAAGTATCTCGGGGTCTTGTTCGAGAGTGATGGGAGAAGGGAGCCGGAGATCGACAGACGGATTGGGGCTGCAGCTGCAGTAATGCAGACGCTGCACCGGTCCGTCGTGGTGAAGAGGGAGCTGAGTGTAAAAGCAAAGCTCTCAATTTACCGGTCGATCTACGTCCCTACCCTCACCTACCCACGAGCTGTGGGTAGTGACCGAAAGAACGAGATCGCGGATACAAGCGGCAGAAATGAGCTTCCTCCGAAGGGTGGCTGGCCTCTCCGTTAGAGATAGGGTGAGAAGTTTGGCCATCCGGGAGGGGCTCAGAGTAGAGCAGCTGCTGCTCCACATCGAAAGGAGCCAGCTGAGGTGGTTCAGGCATCTGACAAGGATGCCCCCTGGGCGCCTCCTGGGTGAGGTGTTCCAGGCATGTCCCACCGGGAGGAGGCCCCGGGGCAGACCCAGGACAGGCTGGAGAGATTATATCTCTCAGCTGGCCTGGGAACGCCTTGGTATTCCCCCGGATAAGCTGGAGGAGGTGGCTGGGGAGAGGGAGGTCTGGGCCTCTTTGCTTAGGCTGCTGCCCCCGCGACCCGGCCTCGGATAAAGCGGATGAAGATGGATGGATGGGTTATGGATGTATTAGAGCTACGGCATGGTGGCTTTCTGAAACCAACACTTTTTCAGACCTGAGCTTGAGCACATTCCTCTGCCTCTTCATTCTATCTGAAGTTCCCAGGTGGAACACCTGGAGTGCCTCCAACCCTGACTTATAATCTAAGATGGTGCCAGTGCATCTAAACATTAATAAATAAACATTAATAAATAGTTCCTAACTTTTTCTCCCCCCATTGGCCAATTTACACATGCTCTTTAAATGACAGTAACTTTGTTATTTTTTGTGCTAGAGACAAAATTCAAAAGGTTTCAGAAAGAAGAAAAGGTCATCTTTACTGGGGATATTATTATCAATGTGTCATGGTAACAGAAAGCATTCGCAAGGTACTGCTGTCTGAACACAGGCAGAAAAATCAGGGCTAAGGCCAAAAAGTAAAATGGGAAGCAGCACCTTCAGATTTCAGGAACCAGCTCCCAGTTAGGAGGTGGGAGGCATACACCCTCTCTACTTTTAACCAGACGTGTTAACCTTAACCCTGTGTGATTCAGAGCATTTTTGAGTTTGTATGTATTATTTTACATTGCTTAGCAGTATCATTATCATATCATAAAATATCTCAAAAGCTTCTGTGCCATATACAGTAAGATGGGTCCACAGCATAGAGAACATAAGCTTGGTTATTTTGTTAGCTTTGATCTCTTTTTGTGGCGTAGGACTGCATCTAACTGTCAATAAAATCCACACATCTACACTGGTAAGATTATGTATTTGTGACTTGCTAAATAGGCCGTACGCAGAGCACCGACCAGGCTCTATCCATGAGCATGCTGCTGACTTTACTACTGGAACACATGCAAATTGGGAATCATGTCACTCCCAGCTCTTAACGCATCATCTGGGTCTCTTCTTTTTCATTTGGTTTGGCAAACAATCTTTAATCACAAAAACGTGAAACAGCATCAATACGTTTAAGGAGAGAGTGCTCGGTGTTTAAACAGCTATCACGTGTGTCCACTGAGAACAGCCACAAGCTTCCCAGTTCTTCTAAATTTCCCTCTAAGTCGAGTCTTACAGTCTTACTTTAAAGTCTTTCATGACTTTAAAGAAAAGCCTTAGAAAATAAGGTTGGTGTTAAGTGTCTATGGCTGCTAAATTACAAAAGATTATGCGACTTAAATCCACTCCCATTTTTTTCTTTATTAGGTATGGGGAGTCCTGGAGGATAGAAGCCATAGCTTTTAGGGAAACTGATTGTTTTATTGTTTCGCGGAGAACTCTTGATAATTTTGCTGCTTTGTTTCAGTTCTTAGAGTGAAAAAGTGCTCATATTAAACACGGAAGCGAGCATTATACCAACAACATGTGGCTCTGTCTACGCAAACAATTTGTCCCTCAGGAGTGGTTCAAATCTTTATGTGTGCTTTAGTTATTTTTCAAACACAGTGCTTATTTACGAGTAGCAAACAGCAGGAGGGGAGATGCTAAACTCATTAGTCCTTACCTGAGTTCAAGGCTGCTTGTCCAGAGGGAGGCACAGACATCCACACACACGTCAACTAATTTGCTTACAGACACATCTTGGTTGCATAGCTCAGGGCACAAATATTTTGTCTCCTCAGTGACAGCTTTATGCGTTGTCAAGGTGATGAATCGCTCGGACAGTGGACTGTTAATACTGCTGCTAGCATCTGGGCAGGTAGCAACATGTCATGCTGTCCCAAACAATGTCCCTATACTGAATGCTCATTATACCTAAGCTGCCATATGACAGCTGCAAATGCTAGAGAGAGAGGATCACATAGTGAACCACAGTCCCCCGTAATTACACCGCTGTTAATTATTTAGGTTGGCAATCAGCAATCTAATTTTACATGGACAGTTCCCTGAAGATCATAATAATTATTCATACATCAAGTACTGAACTTGGCCTAGTAATTAATAACTGCTTTAGGTTAGGGCTGTTTATTTTCAACCGGGAATTTCGATCATGCTGATTAGATGTTTTGAGTGGTTGAGCCTTGGCTGCGATTCCCACATCCAAACACCCATAACATTCAGTTTGTTGAATTTCATTTATCCGTGTTCCACGAAGTGGACTAAAGGGTCTTTTTTTATTTAATTTTTTTTTATTATCATTGCACGAAGAAGCTTTTATTATTAGCAGGTGAGTGGGTTACCTATACTCGCTGCTGCTGTGTGGATTTCTGGTGGTTCAGGAGACAAAGCAACCTTTAGCTCTGCCTTCTTACATAACCGTCTGTCTGTCAGAAGCACACAGGGCCGCTGGCTGCCTGGGAGGTGCTGCGGTGCACGCCGATCCCCCCCGTGTCCTCCTGTACCGTGGTTTCATTAGTGGAGCTGAGCCTTTCCTTCATAAACTCTATAATGTATGCAGCACCTACACATTCATAAATCAGAGCATCCAAATGAAATAAGCCTCGCTGAGGTTTGAACCTGACATAATTCATAGTCAGAACGGTTCGATCGCAAATGTGCCAAAAACTTCAATGGCAGCATTTCAAGCCGTGAGGACGTCCATAATTGCGGGAAAGACGAGCAGTCCGCGTGAACATTGCAAACAGATCTCAAAACAAATTAATGCAATCACTGTCATCCACTGAAGAAATATTGCTGGCAAAGATAAATCATGTCCCCCAAACTCTTTCTCTTCGCTCTGTGGTTGGATGCATGGAGCTCAATGTAAACGGGAGAGCTTTAGTGTTCAATAAGAGAGTAAAGCCAAGCTTATATAGGGCTTACCGGTCTCTTTCGGTCTGAAACTGACCTGTTTGAGTGCCTGTCTGCCTGTCCTTCTCTGCGTCTGCCTACATCAGTCTCAGGACATTTATAAAGGTCTGTTATGAAATCACAAAAAAAAAAGGGAGGAAAACAACCACAACCACCACAGGCCGGCAATGATACACAACGGCGCCAGTATGTAGATGACAGCATTTGCAGACCAGTTGTTTAGCTTCATCTCTTATTACTGTTTTATCACGCGTCACTGCCTGAAAAGGTGTACAGCTATAGATCTGTCTTACTGGGAATCATGGTGCACAGCAAGAAGACAAAGAGAGAGAGAGACTGACAGTAAAGTGCAAGGTCCATCTAACAGAGTAACAATAAATCTCAGCATCCCTTCAAGCCAGCAGGAGGGTGTCTCCCGCTGGATGGTTGCCTATCTCACTATCTGCTAATCCCCATCATATATCCTCTTTATCAACCCTATAATTACCAAATGGAACTGCTAAATTATTTCAATGTGTTTAAATGCAACGAGTGGTAACAGCAGCTTATAGAACAAAAGGTTTAATGCAATTTAAAATGGCATGAATTGAAGTGAAACAACTTTTGAAAAAATGTACTTTTCCTGGTTATAATAATTGGTATATTTGGTCACTTGTGGGTAGTTTAACAAGCTGTAAACAGAGAGTGACATTTTAACACCTTAAAATATGTAAATGTAGGGAACAGTGGCCCCATTTCCACATCGCAGCACAGGCATTAATTTGAAGAATCCGATATAAACACCAGCGAGTCGCTAACTTTGCCCTTCTGCTGTTTGGGCAGCTAGTGTAAAGCAGCTTTATCAAAGCTTTTGGGGTTTTTTTGTGTTTTTTTATTTTGCAGCTAAAAACTGCTGCCTGCTGTGGCTGAAAACAATGTGGTGGAAAGTGACGAAGGAGAACAAAACAGTGAAATTGTGGGCTTAAAAACAAAACAGTGAGTTAGGAACTGACAGCATCTGCAGAGTTGGGTCATAATTATCATTGAGAGCAAGTGTATATAAACAAAGTTACCCAAGGCTAAGTTTAAGCTCTGCGTTTGCAGTGATGCTGTGGCTTTCACTTGTGCTGTTGATTTTCCTTTACTGTCCTTTCACCTCTGCCTACTTTTAAATTGCATTCATCAAGGCTTTCAGTGGGTTGTTTGCTGCCTCCCTCATCCACGCAGTGTCTTGCCTTGTCCTGTCCTCAAAGAACAGCCAACACCAGCCACCTGAGACACAGCACCACTTACGAAAGGACAGCCAGGCAAAATCTGTCAGCCTGAGCACTGAAGGGATGGATGGAGTGGGGGAGGTCTTGGAGAGGGGGAGTGGAGACAAGGAGGAGGAAAAATTACTGAAATAAAGGCAAGAGAGACAAGAAGAAAAAGTAATATGATATCAGTGAACTGGGCTACCAGTAGTAGGAGTAGATACTAAATTCTCAAGATGAGAAATCAAACATGAAAGCTTGGCTTGCAGTTGTAACGTGCCTCCAAAGTCTGGAAACATTCTCTCAGTATTGCATCTGTAATGCTATCTCAACTCACTAGCCACTTTGTTAGGTACAGCTGTTCAATTGTTTGTCAATACAAATCACTAATCAGCAAACCACATAGCAACAACTCAGTCTATTTAGGTATTTACACACAGTCAAGATGACCTGCAGAAAACAGCATCTCCACACACACACACACACACACACACACACACACACACACACACACACACACACACACACACACACACACACAAGAAAAAGCAAAAATTAAAAAGAGTCAAATGTATGCATCTAACCTTACTCCACAACAAGATTACTTCTGATTGGATCACTTCCAAACTTAAATTAGTTCTGATTGGATCTTGTCTCTCCAGAATATTTTCATCTCGCTTTTATTTGCTGACGAAAGTGTCAGTACATTTCATCATAGTTTTTGACATCATGCATTAGTTTTTACTTAGTGATGTTTTTGGTAGAAAAAGAAGGTCATTAACGAAAAATATGATGAAAACTACAGGTCACCTCCTGACACAAGTAAGGTGTTTCTAATAAAGTGTCCAGTAGGGGTGGGGGAAAAAATCGATACTGTGTAGTATCGTGATATTTTGTTTGCTAATAATGTATCGATACAGGGACAGCAGAAATCGATATTTTGTTACAAACAATTTTTTCTCTGAAGTCAACATGCTCTGGAGTCAGAGCATGTTGACTTCACAGCATGTTGATCCTTTTTCTGAGCAAGAATCCTGACATTCCTTCACTGTCCAAATATGTTTAACTTTTTTTTTTTTGGCAGCAATAAACATGACAGTTTACTTATTTTAATTTAAGACATGTTTAATTTTAATTAAGTTTAAAACTTTTTTATTTAATGTAAAATTATATTTTTTTAAATTTACTTTCAAATTCTTCAGTTGCTGAATGGGCTGCATAGTTTTCATAAATTGCATAGTTCAGAATAGCTATAATTGTACCAGATGGTTGCATTCAGTTAAGTTGGACTAGACTGTAATACAAACCGTTCAAGTTTGTCAACAGTAAAACTGACTGAAATGAGAGAAAGACTGAGTGTGAGACTTTGATATTAGATGAAATGAATATTGATAAAGTTTACCTTTATGTGCAGAATTTAAATATCGCAAAATATTTTAAAAAATCGCAATAATATCGTATCGTGCGTTAAGTATTGTGATAATATCGTATTGCGAGTTGTATGGTGATTCCCACCTCTAGTGTCCAGTGAGTGTAGGCACTGGACGATATTACTGTATTGTCATTTTAAACTTCAGTTAGATATTCAGGCTTCATTCATGCTTTAAGAGGCAAAAGCAGAGGGCAGCATGACTGGTACACATATTCCCCAGAGCCACAGATTAAGAGGAAGAAAAAAAGTTTTTGTAGACTTTATTTTTTTTCACATTTTCTTTAAATAGACAGATATATTTAAGAGACTTTACATCATTTGCTTTTTTTCAGCAGTTCTATGTTAGAATGCAGTATTTTCATTTAGTTAATTAGCACCATTTAGCACCTTTGGCAACTTGTAAAGTCAGCTGGTTTGTAAAGGTTTTCTAAAACAGGCTGCTGTAAAGCAAACACAGTACCGTCTGTACACTGCAAATGCAGAGCTCACGACATGCTACGACACAAATGGACAAAGCATGCATGGCAAAGCATCAAACAAGATGCATGTAATGTGCGACGTATTTGTCCCCTTAATCTAAAGTTAATACGTCTCTGAGATTATCTCCGCATCTCTATAGCCTCATGTCCTTTTTGGTTTTTATCCGATTTATTGTCAGTTTTTATTTCTAGCGTCCTGTTTACACCTGGATGAACTGACGAGGTGATCACGGGTTGGAGCGGCGAACACCCGCAGGGAAAGTACGTGGAAACAGTAAACAAATACTAATGCAGCAGCTCACATGTGTGATTGGCCTCCATAAAAACCAAATGAGCAGACGGGTTACAGGTGTCATTAGGCCTGCTGACTGACGACCACCCCCGAGTGTTTCCTCTAGCTTTCTCTTCCTCTTTGCATTCTTTCTCTCTCCTGTTTCCTTAATTCCCTCATTTATTCATTAAATGTACCTTTGGAAGTGCTTCGAAAGGTTAGCTGTAGAGCGCGAATGGGTGAGAGAAAGGGAAAGTCTATCTAAAGGTGTGAGACAATATGTATGCAAATGTTCTCTCCGAGCAGCTCGCCAGCAGAGCGAGCGCATGCCTGCCACGGGGCAGCTGAATGAGAATTTATCATCCAATATATCCTCATCATAAATGATAAAAAAAACACATTTGCCAGGCTGTAAGATGGCTATAGACCATCTCTACGCCAGCTCCCTAAACAGAGTAGTAAATCAGCACAAATTACATTGTAATGTTTTGAAGAATTAAGGCATGAAGCCCTTGAATGCACCAAAGACTTGGACATAAGGAGGTGAACACACAAAAATAATAATTTTTAAAAAAAAACAGAAAGAAAAAAAAAAGTCTTTTGGCATTTAAAAAAAACACACTAAGAAATATTACTGCCTAGTGGGCCTACAAACACACAGACGGAGTTCTTTTCAATTGCACAAGACTCGAGCCAGACGGGGGAGAATTAATAAGGCTCTACAGAGTATCGGTGTTACTAAATTGGCGGTGTTTCATAACAAAGTCTTTCAGAGCAGATATCAATTAGAAACAATTAAAAGAACCATTCATCATTTTAACAAAGCGGGCTCCATACAGGGAGCAGCGCTACAAGAGAAGCTGATCAAACATAATAAAGAATCCTGTTTCAACAGAGCTCCATAACGGAGATTTATGTTGATAGAACTGATGTGTTTTTTTTATTTATTTATTTTTATTTTTTTGCAAAGATCCCACCTCCGACTGGCTCCACTGGACAGAACTGTGCTTGTCTATCAAACAAACACATGGCTACTGAAGCAGATTCTGTGCAGAAATATTGACAACACACACGCACGCAAAAACAAATTTAAAATTCAAGCGGGGAAGGAACTTCCCAGTAAAACACACAAACATGTCCATCCTTAGGGCATGCCAGTGCAGCCCGCGTGTGGGTATGAAGCTTTTTACCAGTCTATCTGTGTGCGCTCGGTTGATTGACAAACAGTTTCCTTCTTTCCTGGAAAACCCTCACAAAGGCTTCCCATATCAATATCCAGATTATCTTTGCTTTGTTGGAAACCAAAGTAGATATGATCTTAATGCAAAGATGCACTGGGGGAAAGCAGGCCATACACAGTGGCACACAGTGCGACGACAACCCTCCGAGCCTCCAGGCTCACTAATCAGTGCAGTGTCTTCCGTGCAAATGTAACTCTATACCCAAGCAGGGAGGATAGAGGAGCTACCAGCATGGCCTCCTCTGCCTCTCTGTCCTAATGAAGCTCCAGGTAATCAAATCACTGCACACACAGGCTGATGGCCAATAAGCGAACATTTGGGTGCTCCTAATGGGAGCATGACAACGTTTTTACATTTTCAAATGACTTCTTTCTTTTTTCTGAGTCTACTTATCCACTTATGACCATGATATTGCACATTAGCAAATTTGTTTAATATGCCCAATGTGTCATTTATCTCTGCATGCCCGTTAAAGCACTAAAATATTGCAATAAGCCTCGTCTGCTGGGGGGTTCCCATGATGCACTGTTTCTTCTTCACGCACCTCTTTTCACTCACTATATGTTTAATCATTAGTTACTATCTCTCTCTTTCACAGTGTGTCTTTAGCCCTGTCTCTGTCCCCTTAACCCCAACCTGTCATGACAGATAAGCCTAAGCCTTGTTATGCTGCAGATTTCTTAATTAATTGAGTTGTTCTGACTGGTTTCCAACTGGGTGGCCAGTATGCCATAACCCTAGATGCCCCTTTTCACTGTCTAAGTGATATGGACAGCTGCATGGCACAAACTGTTCTCCAGTTAAATACATGAATACAATGAAATCCAAAATCTTATAATGAAACCATCCAAACTTGGACCCCTTACATGCAAACAAGAAGCAAGCTGCCAGAAACTTTGGGGTGTTTTTCAACTCATCCCTAACCTTTTAACAATCACAAAAGTTAACAGTAAAAGGAGCAAAAATGAAACCAATATTTGCAGCCAGGCTTTTGTTTTCCTTCAGCTAGAATACTGCAACTCTCTTCTTTCTGGTCACTCTCTCCTCTCCAGCTGGTTCAAAATGCAGCAGCTCAGCTTCTTACTGGTATTAGCAGACGGCATCATATTACCCCGATCCTGGCTCATCTCATTTGGCTCTCTGTACGCTTTAGAATTGATCTTTAAACTTTACTCGTCACTTTTAAAGCATGTTGCGGTCTGGCTGCAAGCAACATGGCAGATACGATGGCTCCACATGAGCCTTAGATCCTCAAATGCCTCCCTCCAAAATCAAGGCTCAAGTCTTGAAGTGACCATCGGGGCCTCTTGGAATTGGAAGAATCTGCCTGAGGAGGTAAAGCTCGCAACATCTATCACGTCTTTCAAATCACTTGTAAAAGCACATTTTTATGAACTTTCTTTAGAGCAATGCCAGTTCTCTCTTTTTTCTCCTTCTTAATTGTTTGTGCCTCTCTTTTTTTAATTGTCTCATGTATTTTTATGCACTGTTTTCTTGCGTTTTAACTTCTCTTTAACTTTATTCAGTTTTATTTATGGCCATAAGCTCTGGCTCGTTATCTCATTATCAAGTGAAAAAATGTAAAGTCAAACTAAAGCTCAGTGAATCTTTTCAAATTGTCAAACACTAGTCAAACTGCTAAAATTAATGGCATTGGTTGCTGGGAAATATCCATCATTCTGCTCTTGTTCTTTCCTGCTGTGACAAGTCTAGGTTTAAATGTTAAAAAAAAAGTGGGGAAGAAAAGAATGAAAAAAATGTGCTTTGGATACCATAGAATAGAACAACAAAGAAAATCTGTGTGCAGGTAAATATAGCTCTAAACCCACATGATATTTTAAATCATGGGTGTCAAACATAAGGCCCAGGTGCCAGAATCGGCCCAGTGCACACTTCAATGCAGCCCACTGGATTTGGAAAATGTAGAGTAGGGCATAAATATTAGAGAGTTTTGCAGCTTTTCCTACTGATAAAAGCCTTCCCCGTGGCCATTCATACTACACCAAAGTAATTACTATATTTTTCAGACTATAAGACCGAAAAATACGGCCTTATAATCCAAATCCTTTAATTTTCTTAAAAATTGATAGTGCACCGTATAATCCTTGTGTATTAATTCTGGTTGTGCTTACTGACCTCGAACTGATTTTATGTGCTACATGGCGCTCAAAAATCTGTCAAAATGTTTTAGTATGACTTTGGTAAGCTACAAAGTTACATCGCTTGATGGATTGTTGGAGCAGTACGGCTACTGTAGTCAGGAGCCTCGCGGAGGAAAGTAGTGACATGGACAATGACAAGAGGGATCCGGGCATGCTTGATGCCGAAATCGCCCAACCGTTAAACTCAGACACTGAACATGAAGAATTTGATGGATTTGTGGAAAAGGAATGAACTGAAAAAGTGAGTGTATTGTTCTGTTTTTTTGTGTTACAACTGAACAGTGTTGAGAATTATTGTGAATGAGTTGAATAAAGTTTGACTTATCTGACTGTTTTGCTTCGCTTAATGCGCCTTATAATCCAGTGCCTTATAATCTGAAAATTATGGTAAGTATTAGACAGTAAAATCCATTTTTTTTCACCATCTAATATAGAAATGTGTCTTTTTTTTATGGGTGCAAAATTTAAAAAAAAAGAAAAGTGCCTTTTCTGTGAATTAACAAAAATCTGCTTTTTAATGAATATATTACAAGACAGCCTAGGCAATAATCTACTTTAATTTTTTTAATGCAATTTTTCACATTTATATCTTATAATTTAAAGAGTCGTGCCGACAGATCTTTCTTTAATACAGCAACATTTCTATGTCACGTAATGCTGATATGTTATGACGATGTAAATATTTTTTTAAAAATGTAAACAGTTAAACTTCTTTACTTTGATAGAATGGGGAGTTTCACTGGTCCGGCCTATTTAAGATGAAATTGGGATATATGTGGCTGACAGTGTAAAATGAGTTTGACATCCCTCTTTTAAATGATCAAGGATACATCAATTAAGCCTGTTTGTAGTGGCTGAAGTGGATGTGTATCTCAGTTGTCAAGCAGCACTCTGTCATGCGCATTTACATAGCTCGCTCTCGTGCCTCCAAACACACTCTCTCAATTTGGGGGTCTATTTAAGCTGGGAAATTTCCTCTCTCCTTCTGACATGTCAGTACTGCAGACCTGAATCCTTATTTCAAACTCTCTGACACTCGAGCATTCACCTGTAGGCTCCAGGAGGATGTTTTCTCATCACTCTAGTGATGGTGCCTATAGATGCCAAACTCTAACTAGATTGTGATCCTATAATAAATGAGAGCTGTGTGACTGAAAGTATAAGGTAATGTGGCAGATTGCTATTATGATGATGATTTGAAATGTTTTTGCAGACAAATGACTGCGTTTGATTAACAGGCTGTGAAGAATCACTAGAACCACATCAGCAGCTGGGATGATACCGTGCATGAGGTTTGCATAAAGTTTTGTCAAACTCCTTCTGACGAACAGATTGTGTGATAGCCGAGTGTAAATTTTAAAACATACTCTCGATTCTGTAAATATTTTGTGTGGTTAGGTTTCCAGAATGATGTTTCCTCAGGGCTGGGCAGTTGATTGAATTTTATTTTCAATAAAATATAAGCTATCCAAGCTAAAACACTTAGTGTGCCACAGCCCATTTCACAATGATCATCTAGCTTTGCTGTTGTTATAAATCCAGCACAGCCCTTCAGGGCACCGTGCTTTCGCCTGTCCCTAAATGGCCCGACTCTCTCCCTGCCTGGCCCTCGCCTGGTAAGATTAGCTCAAGCCAAGAGAGCAAAAAGAGAGCATTTGATCAGGAATTTTAACTTTAATTTTCACATTTATTAATTTGAGGAAAGTCACATCTGAATCACACACGCACCATATCATAAAGAATTCAAGATTAACTAATTACCTTTCAATCAGCGCGTTAACAGTGATTAAATCAGAAAAAAGCTCAGCGTTATCCGAGCACACGTGCTGGCAGGTGTACAGAAGCTGCTCAGCTGCTGTGTGTTCTCCAGCTTGATTAAATAATGAGAGATTATAATACGCACGCACACAAAAACAACGTTCCCTGTCCTCCCAATCTAGGAACTGGCAGTAAGACCTGTCTCATTCTCCTCGCTCAGCAGAGCAAGTAATATCAACTAATCCTAGACACAGAAAGACACTGTGGGGCTGAGAGCAGGACAGAGAATACATGATAAAGCTAATGTCATTATTTAGTTTTTGTACTGAAGCCCTTTCTTCAGCCATTCAAACTTTTAGCCTCAGACCCCAGGATTCTGCAAGCCTGTGGGTTTAAGGAAATGTGTGATTTTTCTGTATGTGTGTGAGTGCTTTGTTACCAGTGCATACCCAGTGTGACACCATGCAAAGAGTCGCAATCCCCAACAGTGTTCATTTAGAGGAGTTCACATTGGCAGCACAGACACACACACGTGCGCGCGCACACACACGCACAGAGGAAGCTCCCAGGCCTATCCTATCCACTGTGATGTAATGAGATATCTGCTGTTTCCCATTTGAGCCTCTTTATCCTCCACAGAACAGAAACAACTGATGGAGATGGGATGGGGATGGGAGAGGATAGAAACTAAAGTGAACGAAGCAAAATCAGATTCCTCTGCTTCTCTCTTTTCTCTCTCTCTCTGTTTAAGGCAGTAATATGTCTCCATCTATGTCTATAGTATTGTAATGGGTGGGTCTCACTACCCTGCCTGAGGAAATTGCTTTATAGTCCCTCTGCCCTCCTCTATATGTGGACACACACATGCACAAACAGACCCCACACACTCTCATGGCAGTAGCCCCAGTGACACTGCTTAAATATTAATGACCTGATTCTCTCTCATTAATAATAGCTGCAGTGCTGATTACTCTGTGAATACCACTGAGTGTGTGTGTGTGTGTGTGTATACACATGGAAGTATGCCTACTCACAGTGCGTGAGCCAAGTATTTGTTCTGCCTGTCACTGGCATATTATACTGTGAATGACTCCAAAATGATCACTGACATTGCATTACTGAGGTAAATTAAATATTATTAAATTACATAACACCGGGGATGTTAAAGGTTAATGTACGATGATAAATCCATTGTAATTTATGTCAGCGTTGGTGTTTGTGTTTTGCAAAGGACAAAAGAGCAGAAGTGTGGCCGGAGGATGCAGGGATGATATGAAGAGACGTGCACAGACACAAGGGAAAGAATTTAACGTGGTGAAACAACGTGCACACACACGCACACACAAATAAATACAATTGCAAATGCAAAGACATACAGAAACACTCACACAGACTAGCATTCGCTCAGTTAAGCCATGCATGAGTCGTGTGCGATGCAGCTGGCTTAAGCTAGCTTAGTACCAGACACAACACACACACACACACACACACACACACTAAGGCAATGGGAAAGCAAGAGTAGACATCAGAATCCAGTGGGTTGTAATGGAGAGCTGTCCTATCCTCTGCTAAGAATAGCAAGGGCTAGCCATGAAAAGGAAGAGAAAGTAAGGCTGCAGATAAAAAGGGGAGTGTGACACCAGGAGCTGTGTGTCCTTTAGGAATGATGAGTCAGGGGAATTACAGTGGCACACATGTCAAATAAAAAGAAACCCAAAAATGACATATTCACTAACAAATGATTTTTTGCTTGTGATATGCTGGCTTAAGATAAAATACAACTACAGGCATCGCTTTTGCAAGAAAAGGGCAGCGTACTAATGCCTCAGCAGCATGAGGTGCGCGCACACACTCTCTCACACACATTGCGTGTGTTCGTACTTGAGAGTCTCAAACACCTGAAAAATTCACATTTCTCATTTCCCTGATGAATTACACTGAGCTGTATTTAGACAGGAGGAAAGAAAGTGCTAAACAACAAGAAGAAGGAAGGTACTGTGTGTTTGTTAGGGTTGTAACACAGTCACAGGTCAGCTGAATGTGGGTCTAGATTTAAAGGATCCACATGCAGTGTTGTCTCAACAATCCATGTAACAATTGTTCACCCCCTGCCGGTGACTGATGCCTTCAGGGGTCGGTGCATTGGTGGTTCTTGGTGTCCGGGGCTGGGCGCTCAGGTATGTACCAGCTCACTCCCGGTGGCTACTTGGCAGGGCCTGGCGCCTGTTGCTCGGTCAGCCCTCTTCTGGGGCGCGGGGGGCCCTCGGGCCTCCGGCCTCTGGGCCTGCGGCTCGGTTCACTCTGGCACAGCTGGCTTCTGGCAGAGCCGGCGGGCACGCCGGTGCAGCCCCCTCTAGCTTCTGCTCGGTGGCTACTGGGTGACCCCTCGTCTGGGGATCCTCAGCCCTTCCCATGAGGGTGGCACGGATGCCCCTCCGGTGGTCCTCCTTGGGCTCTCGCACTCTGGGGCCTCTGGATGTCTGGGGCCTGGATCTCCTCCATGCCTGCTTCATGCCCTGGGGACAGGGCTATGGCTCTCTACATCCTCTTGCAGACCATTACATGTGGAAACCATTTGAATACAAGCGCGCTGATCCACACAGGTGTGCACACGGGTGTTCACTGCTCGTAGACTTAAATTACACCTTTCTTGGCTGCTACTTCAAAGCACATTGTGCGCTGTCTGTCCTGCGTGCTGCACAACAACACTGAATATTTAGTATTTACTGCTGTTTACACTTAGCTAGATTAATGCGATGGTGTTGTGTTTAGTATGTTGCTTTGTTTTTTTGTTTTTTTTTTTGCTTGTTTTCTATTCTTTCTCTCTCAACAGGTGATCCAGGAGATTTTTTTTCCCTTTCTCACTGTCCCTCTCCCCTTCTGTTTTTCTTTTCCTTCCTCTTTCTTTCTCCCTTTCCTATCCCTCACTCATGTCTGTCCCGTCTGTAACAACTGAAAATAAAATAAAATAAATAATAAAAACAAAGGTCGATCAAATGGACCAATACGGCATTGTCATGATGATCCATTTGGCAAAATAAATCCATTGGGTATCCTTGTTGGTCTTCAGACAACAATTCTGACGGCTAAAGAACCAAATGGGACAGGCAAAAAAAAAAACCAAAAAACCCCCCAAAAAACAAAAAAACCCAAATTGTTTTAGTATCCTGCTCCTCCTCTTCTTCTTTTTTCTCCTCTCCTCCCACTTGACTGACATCTTCCTCACTACCCAGTGCAACCCTAACCCCCCCCCCCCAGGCACAAGTCAGACTTTAACACCCAACCTGCTGCCCACCCACCCCAGGACATTCTGGCCCTGGCTGTCGTTGCCTGCACTGTCTGTCTCTAGCTGATGGAAATCATCTTATTAGAGCTGTGCTAATGTCTGCTCTGGATTCCTGGGACACTCCGGCTGCCCCTATTTTAATTGGCTGCCTCTATTAATATTTCATTCGTTTAAATACAGCACGCCACCTTTCACTCTGCTGCCCGTGACCCCGCTGGTGGCTCCTCGCTATGTCAGACTGGGAATATTGATAGGGGAAAATTGTTTTAACAGTGACACACCGCATTATTGCTTTGGATATTTTGTGAGCTGCATAGTTTAAGTTTGCTTTGTGAACGCCTGAGTGAAATTAATTTGTTGTGGAACTGATTTGGAACTGGAATCGATCAGTTATGGCAAAAAGACACAGTAATTGAAAGCGGATGAGAAATGTTTGTGTAGCTTTCTACTTGATATGTCACAGAACTTCATACACTCGTTAAGTCTTGATTCCCTTGTTAGGGTTTGTAAGAGAGTCGACGTGTCATTTGGAGTCAGCTAATGAAACTACAGAGCAAAGAAATGCTATAAAGAAGGTATCAAAGTTCTTCCAGCTGCTGTTTTCTATCATCCATAATGTCACTATTAAAAAGCACTAAGAGGAGCTGTGGAAATCAAGGCAAAACCTGGAAGACCAAGAAAAGTTTAAAATAAAACTGTGGTTCTGGCAGAATGAAATGTTAAACCCCAGCACGACTGCAAAAGATCTGCAGGACCAGATGAAACTGAAATTTTGTTTTTTTTGGTGAACTGATCTAAACTGTACTTCAAAATGTATTTATAGGGACATGTTAGACACACAGGCTTTGAGACTGGTCTGCAACCACGTGGCAACAACTGCTCACCAGGAAAAAAGTGTATCCTGTGACTGGTGGTGAGTGGTTGCTGGCAGTCACTGTGAAACTGACTGGTAAAGTCACAGTCACACAGGCCTAGAGATCAGTGAGTGACCCCCCCCCCCCCCCCCCCCCGTTAGGGAGCGATCGCGAGGAAAAAGTGTGTTTTCTGCAACTGTTGCCGGTAGTTTGCATTAGAATGTGGACTTCTCTGCAAACACTCGCAAACTATTCACCAAGTGTGAAAAACTGTTCACCTTCAAAGTAAAAGCTGCACATTTTGAAATGTGTTGGTTGCAGCAATAAGGCACAGCTTTTATTTTGAAGCTGAACATTTTCTGTGTCCGGTTTGTGTCACACTTTTCAAGTTTCAATGTAAAATAGAGGTGACCATGTCAACAATAAGGAGGTTTTCAGTGCAGTACCATATACTTGTATGTATGATTTCACCTGGTAACAGCCACCAGCCGTCAGCAGCCGCTCACAAACTGGTTGGGGAATGTACATTTTTTTCATAGCAACTGTTTGTTTCCAGGGGCTCAGCGACCGGTCTCTAAACACTTCATTGGTGTGACTGAGGTTTTATTTATTTTCCAGTTTTCAGTTTCAGAAGCTACTCAATAAGTATGGTGAGAAGGAGTAACTGACATTTTAATTTTATGTGTGCTACAGAACGCAATCTTGCTTAATTTTATTTTTTGCAGAATAAGCCCAACAAATATCTAAGTGAGACGCATGCTCACTCTGTACTTGCTGAAAAAATGCAGGTGAGCACATTGCTCACTCAGGAATGCACAGATACACACACATACGTGCAAACACAAATGCACAAAGAGCCTGGGGCTACCACCAGGACAGAAGTGCAGCTGGAAGAAGGAAAGGAGGAAACACAACAAGTGGAATAAGTTAGGATTTGTGACATGAAAAGTGAAGAGAAAGAAGAGAAGAGGTAAAACAAATGAATGTAACTGTTGTTTTAGTTCACAATCCTTCATCGACTCGTTACATTTAACAATTATTTTCTCACCTTCTGTTGTTTTTCCGGTATTGTGGTTGATATTTTTTGACAACAGCAACTCTGGGCTTCCCTGGCGCTGAATCAGGAATCCTCCACACACCTTCTATAAGGATTAAGTACTCTATCTGTAGAGTGCCAGAGAGTCTGATGTGCATTCCCTGTGTAATTTTGCGGTTTATAGTTAAGCAGGTATTTTCTGCTCGAGGTGAAATTCAGTCAGCAGGGTCTTTACTGTAAATTGAGGTGGTTGCATTATTCACCATATATTTGTTGGTTTGTTTGTTTATAGAAAGAGTTCTAATACATTTATTATATAAAGCCATTCATGGCCCAGAAAATGTCTCATAAATTGATGTCACCTGAGTCAGGTTCAAAAAAAACAGTCACCCTGTGGTGATAGTTAAGAAAGGAACAGACCTATGTAGAGATGCACCATACTGACTCCTTTGGCCCCAAATATTACAGTTTTCAGCTGATTCAGTCTGTGCCAGTTAAAAAAAAACACCACACTTCAACAGTGCAATGCAAACTTAACGTCATATCCTGTTATTATCAGTGCAAAAAGTTTGAAAAACTGCTACTAATAACTTGGTTAAAGATTCTGCTGTAATGATTTTGCTTTATTCCAGTGCCATGATGATAAATGATAGTGTTTTTAGTATGAGTATTTAGTATTATTAGTATTAGTATCTAGTATTCTTCTCAAAGAGAAACTTGAGAAATCAATACTTAAATCACATAAATCCCACGATCCCATGTTCATTCATTATTTTAGTGTAACATCAGTGTTTTAATTTTATTTGATGCTATTGTAATGTTAGGTGTGTAATATTAGTTCAAGGCTATACTTCGCAGGCTCTAAGCAATTAGCAGCTAATTTAATTGCATTCAATTAAAAGCAAAACACTTTAGACACACTGGACCGGGTAAGCAAAAACAGCTGTAATGAATTTCAACTCTTCAACAAAGTAATAAACCAAGTAAAGTTATCAATACCAAACTACTGTCTGCTGTTCTTAGTCCATAAAAGTTCAGTATTTGGAAAAAGCTGAGGATTTCCCACATTACTTGGAGCCTATAAGAGCTAGCATTCAAACTTGCCATTGCATTAGATTTTATTTGACAGTCCTAAAAGTGAAAATGCAAGCACAGGTAGGATTATAATGTGACAGCCATGGCAGCAAGGAGTCAGTCCGCACATGTGTGTATGTGAATAATGGCAGCTCCTGCGGCCTTCAACACCCATCTGTCATACGTCAACTAAGCTCTGCACTGCTGCCATCTCAATCAGCTGACATAATGTTCCACACACACACTTTCTCTGTCTCTCCCTTTTACACGCATTATTTTGACAGCGTGCCACCGTGAGTGTGAGTGGCGAGAGAAACACACACTGTGTCCCCACAGCGTTCCCTGATTAACGAGATGGTTTGTTCTCTTCCTCAGACATCGGCCAATCAGGCACGAGGACACAAATCTCTCCCCACTGGTGATACTGAAGGCCACCGGCCACTATTTATTGGCAATCTCAGCCCTAACTGCCCAGACAGAGAGAGCAACACGCTTGCACAGGCAGACACCACCAACGTGTCTGTCTGTGTGTGTTTTTCATGTGCTCCAAGTCAAATTTGCTACAGGAAATATGATGGCAGGCATATAATAAATATAAGTATTACAACGATGAAATAACAGCTTGAAAAACCCCCCACAAAAAAATACAAATACACAGCAACATACATGGAGGAATCTCCTCATTTTTGTTTGTGTTGGTGTTTGAATAGAGTGCAGGTATTAAAGCTGCAAATCACCACATCAAGGCTGTGATTAAAGCAGATTAGGCCTTATAATGGTGTTTAATTAGTCCCAAAACTCATGCACATCAAAATCAGGGGCATGCACATGATATGAGCACACACACCAGTATTTGTAAGCATTTGTGTTTTATGTAGATGTGATGTTGCAAGAATGCATGAGGCCAGCATAAGGACAAATGGACCTTCTACACTATGCATCTGCAATTCATTAAAAAAAAAAACAATGGTTTATTTGAACTTAACAGTTTCCACAGTGATGGTTAGAGGCTGGCTAACATATTGGCTAATATTAGCTATTTGCTGTTAGCCACTGCACTATGAAACGGCTAACACATTAACCTAAAACGCAAAGGATCATTGGTTTGAGACCATGGAAAGATACAAATCCCTCAAAGGATGCATCAGGAAACATCCGCGGTGTGGTGACTCCTCTCCCTCACTGCCCAACCGGTCATGGCAGATGGCTGCCCCTCCCTGAGCTTGGTTCTGCCGGAGGTTTCATCCTGTTAAAAGGGAGTTTTTCCTTCCCACTGTCACAAAGTACTTGCTCATAAGTTGTAAAAGTTTTCTTCAGAATACTTATGCTTACAGTATAACTCACCTTGAGATGACTATGGTTGTGATCTGTCCCTATAATGAATAAACATGAATTGAAATTAAATAACTGTGCAACTGAAAGACACTATATGCTGACCAAATATTATCAACATCTATAAAGACCAATAAAGGATAAGTGAAAATTTAACAAATTAAGAAGAGATGAGAGAAAACAATGTTTGCAAGTGTTATGAGTTTTTACATTATACAGTTTGTCCACCAGAGGACAAACTTCGCTGTTTTAAAACCACATTCCACAATAAAGTTAAATTCGATTCAATTCAATTTTATTGATATAGCACCAAATCACAACAACAGTTGCTTCAAAGCGCTTTATACTCTAAGGTAAACCCTACAATAATACATACAGAGAAAAAAACCCCAACAATCATATGACCCCCTATGAGCAAGCACTTTGGCGACAGTGGGAAGGAAAAACTCCCTTTTAACAGGAAGAAACCTCCAGCAGAACCGAGCTCAGTGAGGGGCGGCCATCTGCTGCGACCTTGGGGTGAGAGAAGGAAAACAGGATAAAGACATGCTGTGGAAGAGAGAGACAGAGATTAATAACAAGTGTGATCCAGCAGAGAGGTCTATTAACACATAGTGAGTGAGAAAGATGACTGAAAAGGAAATACTCAATGCATCATGGGAATCCCCCAGCAGTCTACACTAGTGATGGGAATTCTGGCTCTTTTTAGAGAACCGGCTCTTTCGGCTCAACTCACTAAAAAGAGCCGGCTCTTTCAGCTCCCAACCGGCTCTTCAGGTTGTTTTGTTGCTTTAATTAATTTATTATCAACAACAATATACAAAAAGGAATTACTAATGTAAAAAAAAACATGGTTTTTAGTATATGTTTACATATAAATATATATGGTGGCCCCTAGAGACAAAGCACGTACAAACTCCAAAACACATTGCTAGCGTTAACTGAACTTCCAAAACAGAGCTACCTAGATCACTTAAATTATATAATTGAAAGCATGTGTGTATTGTTTGTGTATTTATACACAAGCACTCACATATTTTCAAATAATTAAAAAAAAATTTTCATTTACCTGTTACTACCACACACCAAATCCGGTCGTTGGTACTTCCTGGCTTGTGTAGCCACTAGGTAACAAAAGCTCAACACTGCCCATAGCATCCTGAAGCACTTCCGTTGTGTTTCGGAGTTTGTACTTGTTTTGGAGGTTTCACATGCTTTGGAATTTGTATGTGCTTCAGAATTTGTATGTGTTTTGGAATTTGCATTTATGTTGGAGTTTTTACGTACTTCGGAGTTTGTACGTGTTTTAGAGTTTGCACGTGCTGCTTCTAGGGGCCACTGTAAATATACTTTTATTTATTCACTCCACATAAAATGTAATAAATAAATCATATAATACAAAAACCAACTATTTCCATTTCAACTTTTAACTATTTCAATTTTCAGCTTTTTCCTTTTAAACAAATTGAAAGTGAAACAACACAAAACACTGCAAACCACAACACAATTAAATATAAATTAAAATATGAAAACAAAAAGAACATGCATATTCTCTGTCATATGGGCCTGCATGAATAAACTTTCTGAATCCTTTATCATCTGCAACTGAAAATAGTTGTGGATGATTACTATACCTTTCTAATGTGATGTTCTTGTCCCTGGCTCTATTTTCTCTCCCTTTCCCTCCGCTCTGTTCCTACCTACCGCCCCTCCCCCCTCTGCTCAGCGCAAGCACAAGGCTCGCGTGCGGAGTGAAGCGGGAAAAAAGTGCGAAAGAGAGGGTGAGAGAAAGAGAGAGAGAAAAAAACGCTTCCAATAAGGAGTTGGTTCGCGTCGTTCACAAAGATTCGGCTCTAAGAGCCATTTCGTTCGCAACCGACACATCACTAGTCGACACCTATTGCAGCATAACTAAGGGAGGATTCAGGGTCACCTGGTCCAGCCCTAACTATATGCTTTAGCGAAAAGGAAAGTTTTAAGCCTAATCTTAAAAGTAGAGATAGTGCCTGTCTCTTGAATCCAAACTGGAAGCTGGTTGATGTAACATCACTGAAAAGTCTTTTAATGACAGGCGAACAGCTAGCTAGCTAGCTAACAACAAAGTAAGAGTAAATACATGCAATTGAAGTAAAATTAACCAAACAAATAAATAAAAAGTAAAAATCAGCTTGATGCAAGATGATTTCATGAATTATTAGATGAAATATTGCCTTTTTGTTAACCTCTGGGCTTAATTGGAAGGATTATTGAAAGGAAGGATTGGTGCTGTAGAACTTCAGCTAAACATTAGTAATTGCCTTGTTTATCTGTTTTCACAGTAAAAATAACCCATGTAGAGAGGTTGTGACAGTGTCACAGCTTTTGCCAAAGACATATTCCTGTTTTGTTTGCTGAAATCTGAAAACAGCTCCTCATGGCAGTCTTTTTCTTTTTTTTCTTTTCCTGAAAGCACTTGACAGCTTTGTTTGTGAAACATTTAATTGTGTTTCCATCAGTTATTTTAAGAAGATGTTGATTGTTTACAGCCTTTCTTTGTTTAATGGCCCCTAACATCATATCTCAGTGACTAAATTACAGATAATCCTGCCATGAACTACAGCTTTAGAACCCAGGCAATGTAGCATCTTTGCATCTCTCCTTCACTTCACTTATCTACTCATGATCCTGTTTCTATTTTAAAACCTTTGCAATCTAGTTCAAGTCAAAAAACAATAAACAGCATACGTAAGACATGTACACTGTAAGACAGATCCTAAATATACATAAGTGATAAACTACCAGAGGACTTATTAGAGAGGAAGTCTGCAAGCCACTGCACTCTTGTGATATTGACACCATATCACATGCATAGCGACACAGTGGGAAGAAATGTGGAAGAAAAGCGAGAAGTGAACTTGGCCCAAATTCTGAACTGTCGTGCATGTGAGTCATGCTGAATATTGCATAGTCAGAACTGCTGTGATGGCAAACATGGCTCAAAGTTATTTCGGCATGCAAGCTAGAGGACAATTATTATAAGGGAAGAGGGAGAAGCGGGGAAGGAGTGAGAACATTAATGAATAGATAAACTGCAAGATTTAAATCTGTAAGAGTTAAATCCGATTTTAAAAATCTTTATTTTGCTTGAAAATGTTAATAGCCATCAGATGCATTTATTTTAACTCTGAGTGGCATGCTGACTGTATAACACTAAGACTTAAGTAAATATTAATTAGGTAAATAGTTATGTTTTTAAAAAAAACGCACTCCAATTATATACTCGGCCCCTGAAAGTCACATTCACCTGGCCATTTGCTACCCCAGCTCCATCTCCCCAAAAAACTAAAATCCTGAAGCCTCCCAACCCCAAAAACAAATTCAAATCCATACACTGTTTTCTATTGTCCAGGATGGACACTGCCTTTTGCTCTATGTCACCTGGGATAGACTGTCCTGCAACCCTGAATATAATACAGTAAGAGGTCAGAAAAATGGATGGATGGATGGATTTAAGCTTTTTGGATTTAGATCAGAAACCCAAACAAAATAATTCATTTGATTTTATTCATTATTTGTCTTTCAAATACAATTTTTCTTTCAATATAGTGTTGTATCCCTTTTGGGGGTCTTTAGAGGTGTGACGGCGCATAAGCTGGAAGGCTAAGAAACAGAAGACAGCAAAAGAGAGAGACAGATGGTTGAAAGTCAGGAAGAACATGCTGAGAAACAGAGGTCAAAAGGAGAATGCATGGGTACAGAAAAGTTAGCTGTGCTGAATGAGCAGAATAAGCACAGAAAATACATAGAAGCCTAAATAGTGCCAAAAAACTGGGGTTTATCAGACTGCCTGGGAATACTTTCAGAAATCTCCCAGAGTTCTGAGCAATGGTGAAGTCTGGAGAAAGTGAGGGATCACAGGGGGATTGTGGGTAATATGCCAAGGAAGCGAACTAACTTTTCTCTGGTGTCAGCACATCTTCTGTGGAGACTGATCTATCTCCCTCTCATTGCTACAGGATGACACACATGGCAGGAGAGGTAGAGTCTACACATAAGCTGCTTTTTGACAACACACACCCATACGCACAAGCAAAGAGCGCCACACTCATGACATGCCAGCTTGCTCTGTAATTCTCTCAGTGTGATTGTGACCACAGCTGCAGAGGAGTATTACATAAAAGCAAAGACCTTCAGTAGTTCAACTGACTGCACAAACCACTGCTTTATTTATGGCCATTAAACACTCCGCAGTTGGAACAAACTGAAATGTTTTAACACATCAAACTGACCCTGATATGATTTTTAAAGGTTTTACTTATTGGTTATCATCATTGCTCCTACACAGAAAAGTCTGGATTGTCTGCACAATGAAGTACGTTTGATTTAATGTAATGCCCAATGACAAATGATCTCATTAGTTTTCTTCACCACAACAAGGAGACATTTATCTTGAACATATCTAAAAACGGAAAACAATATGCAGATTCAGTGTTATGTATTTCATGTCCAACTACATAAAAGTTTCTTATGACCTCTCCTTTTTGAATTGCCTGAAAAACATTTTTTCTTCTCTTCCTGACATATAATTTTTCATTTATATGTTTAAAGTAACAAGTCTTGCAGACTTCAAATAAAAGTGGACATCGCAAAATCAATTATTTTGCTTTTCAACAAAATATTATGCCCCATAAAACACGAGAAAACTTTCCAAAGAAAGTAAAAGCATGGCTGAATGTGCTTTTTTAAAAACTTTTTTTTCAGCTCACAATGACATCAGAAGAGCATCATACTACCACCTCCAGCTAGAACAGAACCTTTGCCAAAGCCTAAGACCTCACGAACACACTTTGCATGATATGGGACTGAGACCATTCAAGTAAAAGTTGCACCTTTTAAAATGAGTTACTTTTCAACAATAAGGCATTTCAGAAAGCATGAGTTTCCCGTAAAAGTAAATGTTTTCCATTTCTGGTTTGCACTGGACTTTTTCACGTGTATTACCACCCAATGTCTTCCATGCAAACTATAGGCAGCTGCAGCAATCAAAAACAATTTTTGGATGTGGCACCCTGTTTGCAACCAATTTCACCTTGCGACAACTAGAAACCTCCAGGAACCCTTTTCCGGGGTCGCTGTCCAATCTGTGGGCCTAATCTTAGATGATATTTGGTAACCATGATGCTAGCTAGAAAGGTACAGCCTCGTTCTGGAATGGGTGTGGCAAGCAGCAACTCATTTGCATTTAAAGCAACAGACGCTAGAGCAGACTTAAAAGCTAGGGATGTACAGATATCCTGGAAGTATTTGTATTATGAGCTGAGATTTCAATGATTCTCGGGAAATGTGAGTCTAAAATGAACCTGTTGTAAAATAACTGTGAAAAAGCCAGTCTTCATTGCAGAATACGTAATGCTGGTGTTTGAACACACGAACCACTAATGAAGGTAGTGCATTAATTATATTTTTGCAGTATTATGAAAAAAGTGTTTATAGCAACATTTTGCCAATGTAAACAGAACATTTTATACTGCTGCATCTTCTCATTAACAGACTAATTAACAAAGATATGTGTTCGCTTGTCTGTGTCTAATCTGCAGTTTTTGTCACTTCCTGTTTCCCACGCTGTCAAACCGAGTGCTCTTCTCATTATTCTGATAATCATCTTGCCAGACTAATGTAAGTCAATCAGTATCTTTAAAATGCAGCTCAGTTCTGTCATTCACGCACCTTATCCCAGACGCTCAGAAAGCCTCATCCAAGTTATCATCGTCCATTTGCTCCAATATCAGCGTCAAAACTCTGGAGGTCAGTGATCTCTCGTTATTGAAATAAAGTAGTCACAGGAAATGCAGTGTCCTAGTAAGTGAGCAGTCAGAAACTCTTTCTCAAAAAGTTATTTCTTAAAGACAACAATGTTAATAAGAGGAAAAACTGTAAAACTCAATCTTAAATTCATAATTTAAAACAGAAATTATGTTTTATCCGAATAGCAGATTAGTTCATTATCAATTTTTAACTTTTTAATTTCACATTTCTACTTAATTGTGACCAGTTGCATTATAGATAAATAACAATGCATTACTTGGCCTTTCATCCACCCTCATAGTGACTAAATTGTGATGCTGCAGTCCTATTACAAAAAGGGTTTGCAGAGCCTGAGTTGCAGAGTTTGTCTCCTACAGTACCACTACTGTATTACTGTAATTGCTCCACACAAGCACATATGATTAAAAGTCAGGGATCAGCGGTATATCAACCACAAAATGACCCATCTGGATTTGACGGTCACTCCGGGTCAGTGGGTGCAGTAAACGGAATAACAAAACGGGTATTTTCATCTCCTTCTAAGCTCTAATCGGGCCTTGTTTTCTCCTCCTTCTCTTCATCCTCTCATCTCTACGCACTCGCCGCTTTTGTTCGAGCTAAATCTGAACACATCAGACTAATGCTACAAGACGTATCAGCCGGCTCGGTGGAAGAAAAGACACAGGAAGAAAGGGATGATTGATGATTCCCCTTCCCCTCCCTCATCTTTCTTCATGACATTGGAAAAAAAAAAAAAGGCACTGATTACAAAAAAAAAAAGGAGACTTAAATACTATGTTAACCATCAGCGAGTTTTCCCAGAGTCATAACTGCATGCGTCTATCTTCGATACTTGCATTATAGCCTTTGTGGAATGAACAGGCACAGAGCTGCGCTTTATTCAATTAAAGTCCCTAGGGGGCGCAGCGGCAAATGAACTGCAGCCTAACAAACTCCCACCACTACACATCACCCTGCTAATCAGGCAAAGGCAACAAAGCACACACTCTCTGACATTTTCAATCTCGCTGCATTGATATCTGAGCTTAACTGCTATCGTGCAAACAGAAACACACAAACTCAAAAAAATAAAATGCTTAATTTACACAAGCCACAAACAGAAACAAAATATGTGGTTTGACTTTATTACCAGTAAATTAAGAAACTTAGTTGAAGGCAACTATATCAATAACACTAACCTTTCAGCGTTATCATATATCACCATGTGAGTTGGCTGTAATATCAGGTGAAGTACGCGCGCACACACACACACACACACACACACACACACACACACACACACACACACACACACACACACACACACAGAGAATAAAGTCTAAAGAACTGTGTATTTTAAATATCACATGCTGCATATCTAAAAAAAAAAAAAAAACTAAACAAAAGAACAAACCCCTTCTCTACACACTCACTAATAATTTTGCTTTTGAGGAACATGTTTACTCGTGCTTGTAAGCGCTACACACAGGATGGGGAATCTGCTGTAATAGCGCTGAATGCATCTCTGTCTCCACAGGGATGAAAGCCTCATTCACATGAGAGGCTCCATTAACCTCCGAATCAGCTGCTTCGGTATTACATCCTCTTCACACAAACATTCCTGCATTAACCTACACGGTTTTTCAATGAATGGTTTCTCATCCTGTGCGCCATTATATTGCAATTTGAAGTCCCCGTACACCCACACAGGCACTTTAAGTTATTTTGGCTGATTATAGTTAATCTCACACTTATGCTGGGTTGAACTGCAATGGAAGTCAGTAATAAACTTGGAGTAGTTATCCAGGTTATTTGGTTCCAAGCTGCCTTGCCATAACAGATTCAAGTGAATAGAAATTATCCTGGGAGGAACCATAATCAGGAAAAATAACTTTTTATTTATTTTATTTATTTATTTGTACCGGAGCCATGTAGAAGGTTTAACCCTTGGAAACAATGTCAAAATTCTGCCAAGGCGCAGAATTTTTAGGAATGGCAGCGGATCTGGCGCTTCTCTGAGGTGTGCCAGATTTAACACAGCGTGTGTGTGACTGTGTGTGTATGTGCATGTTTGCAGCACTGTGACAGTAGTGGGAGGAAGGAAGTCACACACCATCTCATCTTCCTTGAGCGTCTGTCCCTTAGGTTGGCTGGTTATATAACTGATGTCAAGACAGAACGCTGGCCACCTCTAGGGAGGTATGTGGCACGAAATTGTAGTTACACAGTACCTGCTGCCTTGTGCCAGCCCTGTGAAGAAGCCTGCACAGGTAGAAATAATGTATCTTATTGTATTAGCCTTGCACACTTTCAGTCCAATTTATTACTTTCGTCAATTAGATCAATATTATACCACATATAAATCTGAAGCAATAAACCTATCTTTGTTTTTATTTATTTTGTCTTTAAGTATATTTTATACCTGACTAAGGCTTAACAGCTGTATGATGTACTTTCAATGCCTGAATAAGTTGTAAACATGCTATATAAATACACCAGATGTGGGTATGCGTCCTCAGTAAGGCTTTGCTCTGTCCTTCACACAGTTTCCCACCACAGTGGGAGAGTTTCTGTACAGGCTGTGTTTTTAATATTCAGCGCTGTCTGACTTCCAGCCCTCCTCGTCTGCTCTGTGCTCTTGACGCAATTTCTGTATTTTTAGCATAATAGAGAGGAGATCCCTTTCTTGGACACTCGTTGGATACTTCGAAAACAGGATGGCGCACGTCTTCTAGAATCACAGCTAGAATGTCTATCTCTCTATCTATCTAAATCTAAGCTAAACATCTAAGCTGTGATCTTTTCAATATTGCACTTCATTTACAATTTAACTGACGGTGCTGAAAAAAACAAAAACCCAAAGAGAACCCTTTTGAAGAAAATCCAGTTAAAAGGCCGCACATTTAACTGTGCCGTCGAATTTCACCATCAAGGGCAAGGCTCTGAATATTTGAACACCACACCAGAGGCAGTGCAGAGGCTCAGAAAGGTGCTAATCTTGTCAGAGCACTATGATCACCATGATTATAGTGACACTCTCTCAATCACTAGGCCTGTAATAACGCTCTACCCCTTCATCCCTGTAAGGCTTCCCTTCTCTTCCACCTCACTCACTCTCTCTTTGTCTTGCAGGCAGACAGGCACCCACGCACAGACACATGCGCACACATGCACACAAACACACAAACACACAGACAGACTGTGTGTGCATGGGTCAGTGCGGCACCGGTGGCTGCAGACTGGAACAGAGGTCGGCCGCACCCTGCTATTATCCCCAGAGACCTGTTCAGTTTAAAGGCAGTGCTGTGGCGCACTGAGTGACAGCTCAATGGAAGGCCCGCTGGGAGCTTACAAGCAGGTGAGGAGTCAGACAAACCAGAGGGAGAACACACACAGAGGGACATAGTGCAGGCACACTGGCAAATACACACCTACACACCGGCAGACACATAAACATCAATGCTCCTAGTTGGCTGTGAGTTAAACAGGCAAGGGATAAAACTGTCAAATGCAGTGGGAAGCACACATACATGCAGGGACACATGACTACACAAACACACACATGCTGAGTATGGTAATAAGGCAGTCATGTTCTTCAGGGATGGAGCCAGTGGCCACAGAGAGAGAGAGAGAGAGGAAGCAGCTGGCTGTTAAAATACTTCCCCTCCTAGCACTGTAATTTCCTCCCAGAGGCACACCTGGCCAACACTCATTCACACATACGTACTGTATGCGCGTGTGTGCTTTGTGTATGTTTGCGCACAGTGCATGCATGCATGTGTGTTTTCGCATCTGCGTATGTGTTTCTTCTTTAGTTCTGCTTGACTGCGCGCGCCTGTGTGTGTGAGTGTGTGTTTATGCTGTCACTAATGTTCACGGCTGATTCAAAGTGGATCCCTGCTGCCCAATATAACACCCATATTATTATACAGCATTACAAGTTATTACAAACACGAGGCTCATGTTACAGAGGCAGCTATTGGCACAAAATCTGAGACTAGTATCTTTTTTGGAAAAAAAAAAAGAAAAGCCTGCAAAACTATTGTTAGAAAATTTGGGTATAAATAAAAAACTCTTAATTCAATGGTTTTCCATTTACAGCTCTCTATATTTATTTTGGACAGCTAGCTTTAGTTTTGCCCCTATTTAAAAACAGTGAGGTTTTTAAATTAATAATTTTTGCTGCCAACTTTGGGGTTTCCCTGCTTTAGATGCCCAGCCTTGGAAAATGACTTTGTTTACACAGGTTACATATGGTAAAGGTTCTCCTCTAGAACCGCTTCTTCCAGAGCTAAAAACACCAGCCTTAAGACAAAGGTCAGACAGCTCAGTTTCATTCAGCTAAAGCTCAGAGAGCCATTTTATTCAAGGGTGAATGGAAAGACAGTGCTGGAATGGGATTATGTTGCTTCAGGGAACTGGGCCAGATAATGCAAATTGACAGAAGTATTAATCTGCCAGTTAAAAGTGAGATGGGCGATGTTTCGAGGGACCCGATTGTGCAAGTGCAATGTACTGTGTCTGTTAAGCTTTGATTGTAGGAAATTTGTTGTCTGTTAACATGCTGTGATTAGGCAATCAGAACAGTTGGAAATTAATCGCTATAAACAGATAGATGCATATGAATATGTAGAATCTGTAGGCAAGGGACACATGTTTGGTACTAGATGTTCTGGTTTATTTTGGTAGTTTGAGCAATTCTGGTTGTGAGCTGGTAGAGAGAGACTAAGGAAGAAAACGGTGGCTGTGGCTCAGGTGGTTGAGTGGGTCAACTATCAGTCGGTAGATCCATCCCTGATTCCTCCGTGTGCTAAAGTATCCTTGGCCAGTTGCCCCAGTTGTGACAGTGCAGGTACTTCAACTTCCTCCATCAGGTCAAAGACAACAATTAAGTTAAGCTGACTTAGGTTGATCCTAAACTGGCTGAAGGTAAGAATGTAAGCGTGAATGGTCTGACATCATTAACCATTTCTGTGTCCAAAGGTTCCTTTGGTTCCCCAAAATGAAACAAACACTGAAGCTCGAGAGTTAAGAATTCTCCAAATTCTTACAGCTCCAATAAAATGATCAGTGTGGCTGTTCTCCCAGATGTTGCAATAAAATCTAGCATTCAGGCACCCATAAAAGAGGCTTTACAAGGGTTTAGCAGAGTTAGAAATTAGCAGGAACTTAACTCATTAGTTTCCATCTAAAGGTGCTGACTTGTTCTAAAATAAATAAATACATAAAATGTACAGCTCTCCTATCACTTTGAACGCAAATAAAGACACAAAACTTAACAACAGGAATGCTTGGAGAGTTTTGAACTTGGGCTAGCTAACGTATAATAATGTGCTATCTGCTATGCTAGCTACAATGTTGCTACCTGCTATGCTAGCTACAATTCTATGCTTAGGCTAATATAAACACAATATAAGAACGATGTAAAACTAGGGTTACATTTTTCCTCAATAAAAGTTTAGGGTCATCAATGAACAGAGATAAAAAACCATCATACAGCAGGAAGAACTGAAATGGAGCAAATCTCACCAGATAACACCGGAGATCATCCCACAACATGAGATTAGTCATAAATTTCTCCATGGTTTGGATTACGCACTGTGAGAAAGTTGTGGTCTTAGCAAATTATCAACAGTGTTAAGTGTTCAAATATTTGGTGTTTCAGACACCGTCAGCCCTGTGGTTACACAATGAGTTTTTAAGGATTTAGCTTAAACACATGCTTCACAGGAACGGCTTCTGTTTTTAGGGGCTTGTTTTTATTAAATAAAATAAGACATAAATCATGACAACATGTTAAAAAGACAAAAGCCTTAATGAACTGAGTAATAGCTTGGAGCCAGAGGGTTGGTATGGACTTATACAAGCAGATGGGGAAAAGTTTAAAAATGGGACTTTGGTTGTGTGGAAGTCGTTTTTTTTTCTCTTCATGCATTTAAAGCTTGTGGTCTGAAACAAAGGGGTTAAAAATGACTCAAGCAAGAGAGAATGTGACCTTCCCAGCATTTCACGTAGCTATTTGGGATTTCCATCAAGAGGCACGCCATAATGCAAAGTGTCTGCTGGGGCCCCGGTTACACGCTGAAGATGAGTTCAGGCCATTTATGAGTTGCGTGTGCTCACATCTCTAAGTGCTTAGTCATGAGTCGCCTCTTAAAACCCTTGCACCATATGACTATCCATGTGTCACACCAGCAGACGGAGAGGTGGGGGCAACAGTGGTGGAGGGGATGCAGTTTAAGGAAATAAAAAAGGAGTAAAGTGAGAGAGTTAGGCAAAGAAAGATATACAGAGAGAGAGCGGGACCCGAGGGAGCCTCCTTCATTTTCTGGATGTGGGAGGCAGACATTAAGCTACAGTGACTAGCACTACTGGCCTCTGTCTGACCCTCTCCAACTTCCTCTTAGCTCAGGCCAAGACTGACACGTCATCGTATCGGCGCTGTGCAACGTGGCGCACACGAACAACACAACAGCACCAATCTAACAACAGCTCACATCAGCCCTGAACGTTAAAGCGGATTAGGGTACAGCACAAAACATGCGAGAACACAGAGAATATCACCGCCTGCGGGGTAAAACAAATGTAGGCTTTGTATGCATGTATAAAGCCCCGTGTAGCTGCCACAGCCCTTCGCCCGGTGTCAGCCCACCAGCTAATTGCAGGCATTTCCCCCCAAGGTTGCAGGGAGCCTTTCTGCCTTGAGAACAAAATATCAACCTTGGGAACGAAATGTCAGGGAAAACACAAGAGCTGCAATGAATTACATTTATATTATGTATATAAGTACAAAATAAAACCAAATGATACCACGCAAACAGAATGTTAGAGCAATGCATCATCTAAAGCAATAGATCCGATGTAATTAAGTAATAATGCAGGATACAGTAGCATTAATAAAGAATATTTATGTGAGATTCAGGCACATGTAAAAGAGTTTGTGAAGAGCGTTATGGGGAAAAAGCCCTCCAGTAGTCCATCTGTTTGGGCATGTCTCAGCGCCCTGGACAAACACTGCAGTAGCACTAAAACACATGCTTGCATGCATGCAGCTGGAGGAACACATGCACAGACAGTCCTGCCTCCAAAGACTAAACATTCAACTACAGCCTTATAGGCTGGCCTCTGGAATTTGTCTGGGGCATAAAGTAAGCAAAGCAAAGTCAAACTCTGTATAAGAGAGCAGACGATTAAGGAAAATTAGCTGAACAGAAGGGCACTGACCAAAAACCAGATAAAATGAGATAAAATGAAATTACTGGGGAGGAAGAAATGCCTTATTAAAAGATGGGGCTCTGCCCGCCCAGCAGTAAAAAAAAAAGAAGACAAATACGGCAATCCTTTGCTTTTTTATTGCCCCAGCAATTAATTGACAAATGTGTCACATTAATAATAAAGCTCGCTCTCTCCACTTTGGACATTGATTTACACCTTCCTCAGCTTATGGTGTAAGAAAGTGATCAATCTCACTCCTTCTTCATCTCCCTCTCTCTTTCTTGAGCTCCACTATTACCTTGCTAAATATAACTTCCTTCCCTCTGTCTTTAGCCAGGAAATGAGTCCAGCATTCAATATCTGGCTGTGAATTACACAAGCCTGGCATAGGAGATCTTCAGAAATGATTGATCTATTATTAATTAATTTGCTAATGTCCTCGATTGATCTACAGGTGGGGAGTGATTGTCTGGGAAAGAGAATATGAGGGGGATACAAGAGGAAAGTAAAAAGAAGAAGAAGAAGAAAGAATTGATTTCTTTTTAACCTGAGGAAGGTGGAGAGAAGAAGAATCTGTGTGTAAGATCTATACTGCATTTCTTGTATAGCGCTGAGCGATATGATGCAACAACTGGAAGGTAAACCTTGTGTTTACATAATGTTGTGGTCTAGAATAGCTAGGACAAAAATGATAAAAAGGAAAAAAGAGAGAGAAACAAAGAGAGCGATCCACATCAAATGCTACTGGGAGCAGCACATGCCTGCTCGTCTGTCTGTCTGTCAGTCTGTCTGTCCGCTTAGCCTTGAAAATCCCAGCACTCAAAGCCAGACGACCACAGAACTCATGCCCACGCCACACACGCACACAGACACAAACGCGCACACACACACACACACAAACGGGCTCGCACAGTAGCCTGTTCTATCCTACGCTATTGATCTGCACCCCACTCTTCATTAGAAAGAAAGATTCAAAGGCAAGAAGGAGCAGTGAGACGTGTTGTGTGTGCCTATGTGTAAGGCTAAGTGTAAACGTATGATCAAGGGAGTTGTGTAAGCTGTGTGTGGTTGTATATGTATGTGATTCCATAAAGTTTTTCTTTCTTTCTTTCTTTCGTTTTTGTAAACCCATATGCATGTGTGCATGTATGTATGTGGATGTACTGCCAGGTATCAGTAACAGTGGGAGCAGATCTGTGTTACTCTAATGCAGTCTGTCCTCACTGGGTGTTCCTATGGAAACTCTCTCTCTCTCTCTCTCTGTATATTATTAGACATTCTTGAGTCAACTGCTCAGAATAGGAAGACACAGATCTCATCTATTGCAATGCACTCAGTATAAAGTCCTTCAGCTCACACCTGAACTGCGCGGCAGCTTAATTTCCTTGAAATTATTTTCACTTTTGCGATCGTGGGAGATACTGACTCTTGAACTGGTCAGTTTATTAACTTGTAGACATCAGATCAATGAGAGCAACTGGAGGGTCACGTCTACTGACTCGGGCCTGAGGCGTGCAGAGCAACAGCGGCGCTCTATTTTCTGGTAATTTTTCGATTTTTGTTTGATTAATTCTTTTAGTAATAGCACAAAACAAGAAGGCCTTGTGAAAAAAATACTCACATACCTCCAAACAAAACAAAAACAAACAAATTTAATACTAGTAGGTTTTTGTAACATGTAACAGACTAATTAGTCCAGTTCTTTTTTGCAGACTTTTTGCAGTTCCTTTGATTTAGATCTGCTAAATAACAAACAGTATTTCTCACACGACGTTAAAGAAAGAAGCTTTCCCAGCAGATTCTGACAATAATAAGCGCTTTACATTTGCTTTAGTCAGTATATGAATGACTAACTATAAACAGGTGTGTTTATTGAACCTTTTTACAATTAAAATAAAGAAATAAATAATCTGAATCAATTTGTATATTTGTTTCTATTTGTTTAGTTTATGTTAGCATATAAGGAGGTTAGGATTATGGCTTGATGATGTAGACCTTTCAAAAACTCATGTATCTAAAACCTTCAGCTCTTTTGAATAGTATTGTATCTGTGGTTGAGAGCAAACTCAGTGAGATTGGAAAAATTTCAAGCTAGATTCAAGGTCAACAACAACAGAGCACGACACGGCAGTGGAAAGAGTGAAGTTTCCACAACGATCTATGTAAATATGAGTTAACACAAGCTAGTTTACTCCAACTGCAGGTACCAAGCTGGGATCAGTGGGAAGGTTGCATCAGTAAAGGTTTTTTAAACCCAACCCCCACATGAACCATCATCTTTTTTGCATTATTTTATTGCTAAATAAGGTTGACCACTCATCAACCTTTAAAAAGAAACCTTTTTGCATCTAAATGTGTTTGAAAATTTAATATGGTTGAAGGTCATTGTCAAACAACATATTAATAGCATTCTTCTGAGTGGTCAAATGACCACGAACAAAGAGCAACACACTGCCAAGGTACACAGACTAGTATTACCAGAATAAACATGTTTATAGCATTTATGTACAGCTATGCGTAAATTATGTTTCTCATGTAATCACAGGGTTATTGTGTTGCACATTGAGCCTCCGGACAGCCAAAGCACCGCAGCTGTGCAATGTTCAACTCCACCGATTGATGGAGTTCAAACAATTTAAGACTAACTTCTTCTTTTAGTTGCTGCATTGTCTGGCAATAAATTTACATTTATATCATAATATTCAGAATATTGAGTATTTGACTATATACTCATCTTCCCTTCCTCTAATTCGTGAGCTGACACAACATGGGAAACTTTTATATTTTGCTCGCCAAAATGACATCCATACCTGTTGTTTCAGTTTATTGATTTCATCTGTAGAGTGGAAAATGGAGGCAATCGCGACGAGAAACAAAAGACTTAAGACGCAGCTGTCAATTATTAAGGGAGCCAAGGCAGTGCATAATTCTGTACAGGAACACAGAGGGTGGTACCTCACCAGTCACACATGTGTGTCTCCATATGTTACTCCTTCCTCACTGGAAAATTAGTGCAGTGACAAGATGTGTTTGAGGGTGTGTAGGTGTAATCTTTTTGACAGTGAGGCACGCTCGCACTGTGACTCACTGTCTTTGCACACAATAGTTTGATATGATTATATAACAAGGTGAGCGTTAGGGAAGAGTTTATTTAATGGGAGAACAGCTTGGGTTGTGCTTCAGCATATATTGTTGAGAACATAACCATGGCACAACTAACACTTGCACGACTTATCCAGGTTTAAAATTTAGTGTGAATGACCTGCACTTAAGTTGGAAGTCAGTGTTACTGAATAACTTCCACGTGTGGCTAGCTCCGATATAAAAAGAGAGGCGAGTGTAGAGCTGAATCGTGCCTAAAGAGCTTCAAAAGTAGAGGACAGTGCGATGAGAACTACAGACTAACCTCTGGAGTGGTAGTCGTTCGCTGCGCTGCTGATGGGCACTTTCTTAACGGCTGAAGAGCGATAGACGATGTGTGTCCTTCCTCCTCCCCCCTCCTCCTCCTCTTCTATCACTCCATCGCCCCTCTCGACTGGCTCGATAAAAAACTCCTCTCTCTCTGTCTTGATCATACCGGCCTGAAAAAGAAACATGACTCATTATATCATAGTAATACTTATCAGTCGCTAACATGACACCCAGCTTCTCCTCATCCAATATGTGCCTCCATCCCTCACCTCCCTGATAATTTAAAGAAAGAATCGAAGGAGAAGAGAAGGGGAGAGCGGTGATCCCTCCTGGGGCCCCCGCAGAGGTCCAGAGTGACACCTGGCATCTCAAATGGCCAACACAAGAGCAGGAGATGAGACTGTCCCACTCCCATCCTCCGCTAACACATCCTGTCAGGTAATTCCCCACATCCCTTGTGCACACACTCACACAACACACATCAGCCATGCTCACTGGGAATGTGCATGTGAACAGGGGTGAGGAAGAAGAGGTGGTGGCAAGTAAAGAAGAATACCCACAAAACACACACACAAAAGGGGGTTGCGTACACATACATGGGGAAAACAGGCACTAGGAAAATTGCCCGTCACTCTCTGTTATTCCATCTGTCTGTTTAAGACAACTGGTAATTACCAAGGCAACGCACTGCTGTAGAGGAAAGAGAACACACAGAGAGGATTGCGAGGCTTTTGAGAGGAAGAGAGCAAAAGAAAGAGGGTGATAAATGAAGGGAAAACATTGATACGATCAGCATGTGCCTGTCGGCTTTTCTCTCCGCTCTGACAGGAGAAGGAAAATATGACGAACAAGCTGAAGACAGGAAAGTGAGCTGATGATAGAAAAAAAAACATGCGTTACAGATGAATGAGGAATAAATAGCTGCGTGTGTACTGTACTGCATAGAGATTAGCTGAAGCAGGTGGAGTCAGAAGCCTTACAATGATACCAACACCTCAAATAAAAACAGGCAGTCTATTAAGCTCTGATAATGTCTGGGGGCGTGGTCAACATGATCTCTTAAAAAGCAGACCCCAAATGCATGTCCCCCTGCAACACAGTGCCAAATTTAAATGCAAAGTATGCCAACAACTGTTACACAATAAAGGCTTATTGAGAAAAGAAGGCTTTTAATCCAATACAAGGGTTTTTAATATGAACAGTTTATATGAAGTGTATTGTAGCGAGTTCCAAGGTTTTTAGTGAAACTCCTGGACAAGCATGCTATCTCATAATAACCTATGTGTTTGTTCCATTGTAAAACTCAAGACTCAAGACACATTACAGTCCAACTGATATAGGATTTGATGATTTTATAATCTGATATATACCTGAGTGCCTAATATGGTAAATATGAAAGGTTACAAAGGTCGATCAAGATGTCATTAGATCAATGGAATGAGTACATGACTTAAATAATTAGGCTGGCTCTTCAATGAATGTGCCATGCTACCTTTAAAAAATGGTGCTAGTTTGGTTTTATATCCAATATAAGATACTGGACCTTTAGAGCAGCGGTCCCCAACCCCCGGGCCTCGGACCGGTATCGGTCCGTGAGTCGTTTGGTACCGGGCCGCGAGAGTTGAGGCTCAGGTGTGAAATGTATGGTTTTCAGGGTTTTTATCGGTTTTCAGTGTTATTTTGTTATCGTTTTTATCGTTAACTCTGTTTTCTTGGGTCTTTTCACGTGTGTTATGAATAAATCTTCTTTTTTTCGATACTGGTACTAGTTTTATTTTGTTGTATTTATCCGCGACACCTTAAAGGCCGGTCCGTGAAAATAATGTCGGGCATAAACCGGTCCGTGGCGCAAAAAAGGTTGGGGACCGCTGATGTAGAGGGACCTCGAAATCCCTCAGTCATAACCAAAAATTAAAATAAGCTTTGTCTGTTTATTTGCTTGGTGTGTTTATTTATGTATTTGGAGAAATTCAAAGCATTTCTGTTTTTGCTTGAGTTTTTCTAGGACATTAGATCATTTTCTTGTGATTTAGTGGACAAATACACACGAATGATGAATTTAGTTGATGCGATGTACAGTGTGTTTTTTGCCACTGCGCTGTATGAATACAACTGATTAGACTTCATGCTGTGTGAGAAAAAAGTTAAATAACACATGCACTACATTTGTCATTATTTCTTTTTCTTATTCAGTGCAGTCTTTAAAAAATCCATTTTATTGGCTACATCTGTATCAGTAATGTCTCTATAGTAGAGTACAGGGAGTCTAAATGCATCAAATCTAAAGAAACATGCTTGGTGGAAAAAAGTATGCGTAGTACTTATTGACTTTTCTATCAGAAATGGAGAATATGAATTTGTATGCTCCTAGTATTCCTCAGAGAGGCTGATTTGAAAGGATATTAGCAAAAGTTGCCCCTTAGAAATTAAAAGGTGCTCTTATTCTTGCTCTCTTCGTTCCTTCCTCTGTCTGCCTCTCTCCTTCACCCTGCCAGTCTGATGCTTTAGTCCCAGAAGGATGTTGACAAGTCACTGACCTGCCTCCCCTTTTCTCTTTTTCTCTTTCTCTTTTCTCGGCTCTCTCTTCCCATCCCTCTATTTTTTCGAGCTATGGTGCAGCATTCTGATTGGATCTGATGGATCTGCGATGGTGCATGCCTTCCCACTCTAGAATACCAAGCAGATGTGAGAGGAGAGCCGTGTCAAAGAAAAAAAGATGACATGTAGGACTGGGAGACATGCTTAGATCAACCAGAGCCCGCATAGTGGGGGTGGAGGGTCAGAGAGAGGAAAATGAGTGTGATCATATAAGAACTGGAGAAAAGCTTTGAGAAAGTGATGTAAATAGACACTATAATAGAATGAACAGTGAAAAGCACCGTCTTTATCTCCTCTAAATCATGGACACCCAAGTCCAAGCCAAGGGGATTAAAGGGAGGCTTGTCCAAATGCTTTGTCCGGATGAAGCAAAAGTTCAGATACAGAGTCATCAAAGCAGAGTCATTCAAAGACACAACTGAAAACCATGTTTGTATGTAGGCAACCTGGACTCTGCTAGCTTTGCTACTCAATTAAGTCTCTCTTATTTGAAATTTCCTTTATTGGTCTTCATGAAAAAATGAGGTGTGTTACTGTTTGTCTCCCTGTTGTGAGAAAAGCTTCAACTATAACACTTGCTATTAGAAACGGAAGCAGCGATTTTCATTTACACAGGGATCATTTTGTTTAACTCCCATGAAAGAAAACAGGAAGAGCATCAGCACATAATTCAGTTTTGTCAATTTCCATAAAACTCACAAATGCTCACAAGTGTAATTTTTAAAACTTTGTAGTCGTAACCTCTGAAGTCTAATGACTTCAAACCACGCTGCTTTGGCAGTCGTTGCTTTCACGTAAAATCTTTCCCGCTTGAATCACACCGATACGCTTAATGGTGAAAGCTGCAAAGAAACGTATCCTTGACTGACACTGCACTACTTTGACTAAGGAGAGTGATTTCTGCTAATTCGATGATCCTTGCAGTGAGTGTTGTGCAATCTGATGGCTCTGCATGACGTGTGGCATTTGGCTGATGGGTAACTTCAATAATAGTGCACAAAAATGTTGTCTCCATTTAAAGAACACTGTTTGCAAATGTCTGTATTCCTCTAAAATTATGTAACATCAGAAACACACATTAAAATGATGTCATCTGGTGATCCGTAAAATCTCAAGCTTCCTGCCAAGTGGATATTCAGCTGCTTTTATGAATTTTTTTCATTTCCTTTGTAATTGCTGTAGCTTAAAAAATCATCGCCCTATAACTAGTTTTGCCTGTTCGGGGACTGCTCTAGGCTCAGCTGCCTTGCTAGCTGCTGTTCTCTTATTACGGTAAATTCATTGTGCTCCTTTGGGTGATGAGCCTCACGTTTTATTAAGTTTGACATGTTAAAATTTAGCTTATTAGCTTCCCTCCCCTCATGAGGCACTTAACTCTAACAGAATCACTCTCTACATTTCATCATCATCTAAAAACCTTTTATAATCTGTATATTAGATCACACACATAAAGCAGCCTTGGGTTTGGGTGAAAAGGTTGGGAATGATCGTGAATTTCACAAGGAGGATTAATATCTTTTTCATCATATGAATGTAAATATATATTTATATATTCACTTTATGATAGCCGTATGTGATAGGGCTGTGTATAGCTGTAGTCCTGGTAGAGTGCCTGTTGGCTGGGGTTCTCTCAAGTGAACGAGATTAAGACTTCACTTTGGTTCTGATCAACAACCAGTGTAGAGCATTGGGACTTCTTAGGTTTCTTTGGTGGGGTATATATATTTTTTATCTGATATAAAAATGTCAAATTGCAAGAAGCAGCATTTACATCCCCTAGTGAACACAACAATGAGACGAGCCCAGGCATGTCTGAGAGCAAGAGCAGTGTGTCAGCTTTTGATGATGATTTAATACCTATAAAGGGAGCTACTCCACAAATTGAAGCGCACTATACTTCGCAAAATATGTACGAAATTTATTCTGACACAATTTTCACCACTTGAGGCAAAAAGATGCTTTCAAGTAAAAGTAGTCTACAAAGGAGGAGATATTAGCAGCTGGTGACGTGCAACCAAAATGCAAACATATGACTTTAAGTGTTGCTGGAGCACTCGTTAATTACATAGTGAGTGCTTATGCACAGTTGATAGATATAATGCGGTGTCACTAATATTATAGTGAGGGTGTGATGGGAGTGTCTGGCAAAGGCAAACCTTCACCTCCTGCAAAACTTCAGCAACATTCCAAGCGAGTCTGGATGCTTCATATTCCCCAATATAACTCGAAAAACTAGATCATGGACAACACAGGTAAAGTTGGCCACCATCCTTAAGAAGCCTTATCAAAATTGGTCAAACCTGTGGGACTCTTGAGAGAACTTACAAGTACTAATGGGCTAAGCAGAATGTGGTTTTGGTGGCTACCAAGGCAAGAACCAGTGTGATGGGATTTCAGTGTGGTTTGGAACAAGAGAAATTCTGTCAGAAAACTCAGAGGGGTGAAGCAGCTTTTAGGCAAAAATGTGTGTGGTGGGAGTGGAAGGAATATTTTGAGGATCTCCTGAATTCCAGTGGCATGCCGTACTTCCATAGAGGAAGCAGAGAACTATCTGAGTTATTCATTAGCTGTTCGGCGGCTGAGGACAGATGAGATCCACCCTGTTTGTCAAAGCTCTCGATTTTACGGCATTGTCTTGATTAGCATGTCTCTGCAATATTGTACTGTCTTATTCTGTCAATGTGTAATAGTTTAGATTGCCACATGTTAATGTGAGTTATCGTTTGCATACAGTGTTGTGAATTTAGTCTGCCATAATGGTTGATAGCTAACTGTCAAAAAAACAGGCAGGCTGCTGCCATGCTGTCCTTGCTGTTGTTTGACCTCTTTGCAAAGGTCATTGTGTGCACTGTAATTTATTTTAGATTTTTGCAAGAATCTGGATCTAGGGTCTGAGATAGATAGTAACTGATCATCCTGGAAAAATGGACCACATTGTCTTTAAAGGTGAGACATCTGAAATAAATTGCTATCATTTTGAAAAAAAAATATAGAAACAAATAAAAAGTTAAATCCAAAAAAAGGAAAACTGCTTGTTTCTCCAGGTTCACATCTGGTTTAGAGATTAGTTATTACAGAGCCAAGTAAACGCTGTGTTCTCGGAACACAGTATTTTCTCAGGGAGAAAGTAAATTGAGAACAGGGTCCTCCAAAGGTTTCCTGCTGTTGTGACTACTTTTGCCAGGTTTGAGTAAGAGATAATCTGGATTCACGGTGGCAAACGTGTCTATTGTAGAGATTAGCACACCAGACATATAAACCTATGTAGTTCTAAACAACAAGTCCAGTAAAGAAAACCCCAATGAAAAATGGGTGCCATGTCTCCAAATGCGGGGAAGGAAAAACATGGAGACGGGGCTCTATTATTCATGTTTGGGTAAAACATGAGACAGCTAATGGAGCTGGAAGAAATAAAGATCAAATAAAAGAGGCAAAAGCCAAGAAAAAAATAAAAATTAAACATTTTATTGAAATTGAAAAGTACCTGAAGGCATTAAATGTGTAGAAATCTGACACAGAGTCCAAGGACAGAAGGAAAATTAAGGGAAAGGGCTCAGCAGAACAGTAAAGGGGATACGAATGAAACAGTTAAATCTGACCCTTCCAGCCATTCTCTGACCACAGCCCACCACTGAAGGTTTCACATCAACAAGCCTGAGAAAGCACAACCACCTTCATGTCAGAGTTTTTTCCCGATATCCCACCAAACAGTGAGACCCTCCAATTCCGATTCATATGCATCAGTGGACAGCCCCTGCTCGACCTTTGACTCCTAACTAAGGAAAAAAAAATTCTAGTGAATATCCTACATGAGACATCAGCAGACAACATCATGACTCGGATGATGATGACAATAAGGCGTACAGGGAGGTCATTTCAGCCCCGTGTAAGGTCAGACATCATGTCATCTTGACAATCTCCTCAAAAAATGGACAAAGAGCTCTGCATAGCAGCTCTAACCATGTACCAGTCTAGCCAAGCTACAGCCTTTGTGCCAGAAGCCCTGACAGCAACCATGTACAAAGCTCCTGCTTGATGCGTGCTATCTTTAACAATTAAGCGATGGGACGATATGACCCAGACATGTGTTTCAAGTGCTATCAGAAAGGACATTGGGCTACAGACTGCCTTAGCAGGGACAACACTGAGAGACATGCAACTACTCTGACTCAGCTGATGGTTGCAGTAGACCAGGGGTGTCAAACTCAAATACACAGTGGGCCAAAGTTCAAAACTGGAACAAAGTCACGGGCTAACATTAATATTTATTGAAAAAAAATCTTCCTCTAGATATAAGAATGAATCTTTTCTTATGGACTCAAACAAGTTTTGCTGAAAAACTGAATATGGAACAAGCAAAGCTTAATACTAAACGATATATATATTAGCTGTATAATACCAGTAGGCCAGCTCTAATAGTAATTTGGCATGTCTTCGCGGGCCAAATGTAATTAGGCTGCGGGCCAAATTTGGCCCGCGGGCCAGAGTTTGACACCTATGCAGTAGACGGTGCTACACCTACAACACACACAGGTGATAGCATACACACCCTATGCTCACGCTTAGTAACACACGCTATTCCCTACCAAACCAAAAGCTTCAAACTCCTCCACAGGTTAGTGGCACCTGTGTCTCGTCTGTTAGAGGGTGAAGAGAAGTGGTAAGAAAAAAAACTTATGTGTAATGATGAATGAAGGAAATTGAAACTTCAAACATTTTTGCTGTCTGCCTGATGCCATGATATAATGTGTTGTTTGGGTATTTGAACCCCTGAAGGCCTCACTGTAATTAAACTTGAAGGGTTTGAGCCTGACCCCCACATTTTCAGGCCTGATCAGCTTTAATCAATAGAAGCTGTCAGGTGGTAACATAAGTGACCTACTTTTGGTAGATGCTGGGAAATGTACACCACACACACCAAGGTACTGTGGCTTTATTTTTAAAGCCACAGTACCTTGTATTATTTTAACACTTTATTTTTAAGGTGTTAAAATAATACAACAATAACAAAGACAAAAACACGATCAAACAAGGCAAAACATAATGAAAAAAAATTAATTTAATAATGGGTCTTCCTTTTCCCCCCATTAATATAGTTAGCTAAAACCAAACTGAAAATGTAAAATCTCAATTTAGCTAATTAAAAGAAGAATAAAAAGCTAATATATATATATATATATATATGTATATGTGTGTGTGTGTGTGTGTGTGTGTGTGTGTGTGTGTGTGTGTGTGTGTGTGTGTGTGTGTGTTTGTTTATAAGCAGCAAAAGCAAAACTGAAAAGAACAACCACTTCTAGAAAGTAATTGAAACTAAACTGAATCGTAAAATCTTGATCCTTTGCACTGAACCTCACGTGTCTCTATAGATATCGATAGTGACTTCAAGAAACAATGCCACAGAGAATTTATGACCACACACACTTGTTCATGTCAAAACATAAATGTGCATTTAACAAACACATAGTTTAACATGTTTGATGTATCAAATCTGTTCCTCAAGAGACAGATAGGAAGATTTTGGCCCTCACTCTGTTTTGGTCAAATATAGTGAACTTTCACTTGGCGTGGCAGACATCGCTTTCAAGTGCTGCAGTGTTTTAAATGATGCTGTGTTGCTACCTGTTGCAGGGGAAGGGGAAAACAACTCAACCTGATATGTCAGTGTCTTGGATATCTTGTTTGGGAGGCCCCTTAGAGATGGATTGGGTCCCACCAACCGCTGTGAAAGTGGGATATTGCAAATCTTCATCTTCTGTGCTATCCCAAATTTACAGACAGATGAAGGATGGCCTAGCCTCCTCAACCTGACAACCAACAAGTGCAGACAGTTTACTCCCTCTGGGTTAGGGTTACTGCAATACTACAGGAAGTTTAAAGACAGTGACTCTGAAATAGGCATCTGAGACTGTCGTCCTTGGTTTTACTTTTCAAGAAGAGAGTAGAGTCCACCCATGCTAAACTTTCAGTAAATGACCTAAGAGACAGCCAGTGACACTGAAGAATACAGTTACTTGAGATATGACCTTCTAGGAAATATATTAGAGGGTCACCCAGGCAACTGGAGCTTCAGCGTGTACATGGCTTTAGCCTTTGAGGTTATTTCGTGAGCTTATTCAAAGCTAAAGTCTTTCTTGGTTGGTTTGGGAACACTTTTAAGTCTCCCAGAAGGGCTGGAGGAGGTCCCTAAGGAAAAGGAGGTCTAGACTGCTATTGCAGTCTGGAACCTGGATCTCAGTAAGCAGGAGAGAAAGTAGATGAGGAGCCACAACCAAGATTTTTACATCTTCTTAGTATAATGATCGTAGCCTTAAGTATGTAAATATGCCTGTATATACCCAATCTCCTCCTTAACTGGTGGGCGAATCTCAAAGGAACTTTACACAAACATCGTCGTGCATACAGTGATCATGAACATGTATTATAAATCCCAGTTCTACTGATTTTCATATTTATCATCGCCCTGTGAATGCATCCATTTGCATTTGTTTGTCATGTCATGTTCAGTGTATGTCACCCATACGTAACTTCATGGTCACCAAAATTTGTATCCACACTCAAAACGATGCCAAAATTATACTTTTTTTTTTTAAAAGAGTGAAACAAATGCAGCTTAAACTTAGCTTAAACAACCGCCAGTGAATTGCCATTCTAATCGACTATCAAGTATGAAAACATTAGCACATAGAATGCGCCACATATTCACTTCTGGCTCACACTCAAACAATCATTCATGTTCACAACTCAGCAAACTGTGCTGTATATAATGGGTTTTCATTACTCTCACGACAACTGAGACAGTGACACTAACCACAACCCTCCCTCTGAGACCCTGATGTCCATCTGAAGAATCCAAATGCGGATCCTAAACTGAGTCTCACTTTACATCTGGGGGATATTTGAAACCACACTGAGCTCTATTTGAAGATGTGAAGGTAGTAACTTGAGTCCAGGGTAAGTGTCATGAGGAGGACATGAGACAGTAGAGTAGCAGAAAAGCCGTGTTGGAGTGGAGGAGTGGATGTTGTGGTGAGGATCAAAGTCACACCCGGTTGGGACCCTCCAGCTCAGTCCAGTGGCAGTCATTGTGTGTGTATGCGTATGTTTGATCTGGTGTCACTATATGTGTATGTGTGTGTGTTTGATCTGATTCATAACCCTGCTACTGCTGGCTTACTTCACACACAGTTGCACACATGCATCCACAGGCAGGCGGAGCAGGCACAGTCACACAAACCCAAACACACATCTTCGCACAAATATAGCTTTGATAGTGACTCACTCTCACTGTGTAACCCTCCATTCATTCACCCTTTGAGTCATGAGATAATCAGTGTCATACAATAGTAAAGCTGATTTGGAAAATTAGAGACACTTCAGAGAGACAGATTAAGAGGAGACGTCATCGCAAACATTAATACTGTTTTAATTACTCGCATCAGCAGCAAATTATAGCTTTTGGCTCAGCGAAAACAAGCTCTGAAAAAAAAAAGATTTGTATTGTGGACTATAAATACGGCTCTGGAAATAATGTAAATTTATATAACTCAAACCCAGCCTTTAGTGACGGTAAATATAAAAGAAACTGGAAAAATGTACCGCTTGACTCTCACTGGGGAGAGATGGAGAGCAAAAGCAGCAGAAAACTTCAGATTAGGACAGATTCATTAAGTGAATTAAACTGTTTTCTTAATGTTGTCAGGAGTGAGGCATTTTCCCAATTATGTTAATCCGGGATATGGAAGCAGGATGAGGAGAATAAATCTGACACAGCAGAAAAAAACATGAATCTAAACACATTAAACGCATAAAGAGAGTCAGGCCTTGTTGTACTTAAACTTTCTGAAAGCTTTTCTACTTCAGCTCCCACACACTCATAGGATGACCGAGTGTGTGTGTGTGTGTGTGTGTGTGTGTGTGTGTGTGTGTGTGTGTGGTGTGAGCCAGATGCCAGTGTGATTTAAGCCAGAGAGGACTTAGTGACACTGCCTCATCCCTGTCACCCTGCTCAGCTCATTACATAGAGTGGTCTCTAAAAATGGCCACTAAAAACAGAAGAAAAAAAACCTGCAAGCACTCACCTACACACTCTCTCTCTCTCTCACACACACACACACACACACACACACACACACGCACACACACACACGTCGCAGCTCTGTCCCAGTCGCCCTTATATGTCTTCTTTCTGCACCTCATTTCTAAATTGTGCATTTTTTGACCTACATTTCAGATCACCCTATCTCTATGTTTCTCCCTTACACACACACATGCACACACTAGGGGTCATTTCAGGTTTAAAATTTTCACTCAGGCCGACACAAATTAAAGATCTACAAACACAAATTGTATAAAACAAATTGAAAAAAAAAGTAAAAAAGCAAAAAACAAAGCAGTCAAAGGAAGAGGATGAGACACGAGTATACAGGAAAAGCCCTCTGTGAGTCCCCTACAACACCACTCTGGGGCTTTACTCTTCCCCATTGATGCACTTATGGAATTTTCTGTTTCTGGCCAATCAGCTCTCTTTCCTGTGTCCCCTTCCCCCCCTTTTTTTTTTTTTTTTTAACTTCTGCTATTGCATCTGCAATGATTTCAAACAGTTCTGTAAGCATTCCATTCTACTTTCCTCCATTTCTTTCCATTAAGTAAGTGGGGAAGGCCTCCGATGGGTGAGAGTGAAGACCCAGGTGCTGGAAAAGGACAAAAGCAGAGTGCAGCACGTATTATTTTAACAGACTAATAATAGCAGTAGTAAGCCAAACTTAGTTAGCCTGACAGCACGATCTGTGGAAATTTTGGTTCGGGGTCAAAGCTTTGACACAGACAGAAACACAGTTGCTGACAGTCTGGCAGTTAGACCTAGCCAGACAGACAGTTTGGAGCTGCCTCACTGTCCCGTTGTCTCTCTCCCTATTCCTGTTGTTATTCATTAGGACAGAAGCTCCCTCCCCCTGCTGTCTATCCAAACAGAGATTATGAATCAGCAGTACAGGCAAGAGGACAAGTGTAGACAGAATAAAAAGAGGAGCCAAAACAACAGAAATATGTGTTAACCAGCTGGGTAAAGGTGTTTCTTTCTGCTAAAAATGAGACAATTTAAAAGTGACAGGTGAGAATTAAGTGTGACATTGCGGATGGTCTAGAGAAAGACTTGAGGGAAATTATGGGTCAATGAATAGTCACTGAAGAACACATATAAGAGATAATTTAAAAACCTAATCACAATTAGCTCAAAACTGGAATAAATCAACTGATTCAATTATCAGAAGCAGCCATACTTGGTCTCTACTGTTGTCTGTGTGGCTCAGGTATTAGCAGAGGGCCTGTAATTCCTGAACAGAGTGTCAGGTTTGACTTGAAGAGCCAGAGGCTCCATAACATAAAGCTACTCTAATCTCACAGGAAGGTTTATTCTAATCATGAACAACTGTGTGGAGAGGAGCTGATTTACAACACTGTCCCAACAATGACAAAACAATGCTGTTAAGAAAAACTCAGAACTCCAAACAAACCCTGGGGCGCTGTAACAGAGATGGTCTCTGAGGAAATGCACGCCTATAGGGCTTCGTGTTTGTTTTCACCTTGGCAATTTTCATTATATCCAGTGTACATTAGGAGTTAAGTGAAAAACTATTAGAACAAATTCAAGAACTTTGCAGGGTGAAAATATTAAAGGTGTTGAGTTAATTTTGCAAGACACATGTGATGTGGATGCTGGAGGCTACGAACACAGACATATATAAACATATATAAGACAAAATTAAATGATATGCAAATCTGTTACCTCATATTTTACTCAGAACAGAATACAGAAAACACATTGAATGTTTATGTGAGAAAATGCGCCATTTTAAAAAATATATATATTAGCTCTGAATTTAGTGGCAGCAATATTTCTCAAAAAAGTTGTAACAGACCAATAAAAAGCTGGGAAAGTATGTGATGCTAAAAAGATATTTTGCAGCTACGTTTTTTAATTGGCAACAGGTCCGTAAGATGAATAGACAGGCAGAGTTAACAGTGAAGATGGGCAGAGGTTCACTAATATAAAAAAATATGTTCCTATGAATTATGGAATTATTTGAATATCTTATGATATACAGTACACAATCATCAAAAGATTCAGAGAATCTGGAAAAATCTGGGCTGTCTGATGGAACTACATTCATAATTCCTCCAGAAATCACTTTGTTGGGGGGAATTTGGTTGTTGATAGGACATAGGTTTGAGTCCTTTATTTATTAGTGTACAACTGTATCAAAGTTAGGGATGGGTACCGATAAACGGTAGTAACCAGACCGAAAAGCAGCGCACATTTCGGTGCTTTATTTTTTTTTTCCTGAGATGTCATACACTTTGGATTCTAGCCAATCATTTTACCTTTCCAAGGATAGTAGGCGGGCCCAGGTACGTACGTTCTTTTAGAGCAGAGCTACAGATTAAAAATGCCCAAGGCGAAGCGGTCAAAAGCCTGGCTTTACTTCACAGCAAAAGATGCAAACTCAGCAGCCTGCAACAAGTGCTTTAAGCTGATACTGTGCAAAGGAGATAACGCCTCGAATCTGATGAAACCTGGCGATGCATAGCGTTTTTTTTAAAGCCGAGAAATGTACTGTATTTGATAGCTTGCTGCAAGACCGAGCACATCTACTGCCGGTGTAGTAAATCTCCATTAGCGAGTTAGCGTGGATCGCCCCGTGCGTGAGCTGGACAGTGCTTATCATTTTGCAGAAAAAAGAGACTGCTAAAAATAAAAACATAAGAGGTTTTTGGACAAAGTTTGTGTTCTCCATTCTTTAAGCACCGGTTCGAGCACCGTTTAAGCACCGGCACCATGTCAAAAGTACCAATTTGTCACCGGTATCAGATAAAACCTAAACGATACCCATCCCTAATCAAAGTATTGGCGACTTTCAAGCCTTTGAGTCGCCGAGCAGCTGAATAGGGGAATAATGTTGACGCGCCCGCTGTTTAAAACGTTAGTCAAAGTTCCAAGTTAAAACTCCTTTATTTGTTATCAAATCCTTAAAATCCGTAGAAAAACAGTGATCAAAAACATTCCAAGCTTGAGCGGTCAGCAAAAGTCGACTTCCCCCATCACCCACTCATTCACAAAATTTCCCTCGGGCCGTGAACAGGTGTTATAGCAATCACTATTACTGACACCACGTGACCCAAAGCTACGCCTATCCATAACATTCCGGCTCCTAATTATTACATTTTTACAGTAATAATTACACATCCAACACCACAACTCACAACACACACTTCATCATATCACAAACACCCAGTGAGACAACATAACATACTCAAAAAGTCCACCAAAGTTATTTTCTCATGTCTTCTCTTCTTTTCTTCTGTCTGCACATGGTCAGTCAGTCATAGGCCAGAGGTTACCAGCACTTAGCCTAAATATAGTCAGTCTGTAATGTACATCTCATAACATTAAAGTCAATTCAAAGTTAGTTATGTCACACTGTGTCAAAATGTCATAGTCATGGGTCAGAAGCCTCCTGAAGAAGGCATATCTTTGTGATGGGTCTGCACACATGGCTGGTTGGGGTCTTAATCCAGACCTGACGCACAAGCCCCTTTTCATCTGGTGCAGCTCCGGTGACTCTCCCAATGATCCAGGAACCACGAGGTGCAGAATCATCCACTATAAGGACCACATCTCCGGGAACGAAGTTGCGTTTAATCCTTCCCCATTTCTGGCGCTCTAATTCTGTGACTGGGACTCTCTTTGCATATCCTCTAGATATAAGATCTGTCATGAAGGCAGTGTAGTCTTTGTGAAAGTCTTTATCTCTGATGAACCTTTTCTTCAAACCTAAGGCTCGTTGCTCAATTGCACAATTGTCAGGCATTCTTATGTCTCGGTCTTTTAGTGGCAGGGCAATGCTGTAGTGCCAATCCCCCAAAGTCACCGTCTTGCTGGCCAATTCCAGGAACTTCAAGTCTTCCTTTGACAGCCCCATCTGTTCATCATTGCTGCTCTCAGGAAAATCCATCTTGAACTGCTGTTTCCATAGCTTGTCCAGTATGACAGCAGAAACTGTCTAGAGCTCTGGGCATATTCATGCCAATCAAAAGCTCAACATTGGCCTTAATTTCTGGCAAATGAACGTGCTTCAAATGTGGCCAGTCATCCAGGTCCTGTTGATTTGGGATGTTACCAGTATCTACAGGCATTTTATGCTGAGTGAAGAGGTTAGGCATATCACAGTACATGTCACTGTCCAATCCAGCAACTTCAAGTTCAGGTACAATGAAACTGTCCACCACTTTCTCCTGTCCCATGGTGCGCAGGAGAATCTTTGTCTTCCTCCCAGCAATATTCAGCTTGTCCATAAGACCCGCTGTACAAAAGGATGCTGAACTCCCATGGTCCAGAAAGGCATACGTTTCCACTATTCTTTGACCTCTCTTTGATTTTACTTTAACTGGCACAATGGCAAGCTTACAGTCCTGTTCACCGGCCCCAGTAAGACCACTAGTCTGGATCGTAACAGGAATGTTATCTGCCTCATTATTAGGTTTGACTTCATTCTTCTCTTTGTGGTGGATATGGAGTATACTTGCATGTCGGAGGCCACAGATTTTACATGAAAGGCGTTTTCTGCATTCTTTGCTTATGTGCCCAGTACACAAACAGCCAAAACAAATGCGGTTCTTTTTAAGAAAAGAAATCTTCTCATCATGAGGTTTCTTATCAAGCAGAGCACATGACTCCAGTGTGTGTCCGCCTTTGCAGAAAAAACAAGCCTTCACAGTGCTGTGACGATCTTGAGCCTCTATCTGATTCTGTCTCTCGACGTCAGAGACTGTTGTGGCGAAGCTACTTCCTTTAGCTTTTAGATGTGGAGAACATTTCCCTCCATTGCTGCCCTTGGCTGCTAGATGTGTTGCTGGAACGTCACATAGATTTCCAAAGATGGGATCTGTTACAATTTTAACTTGACGCTCAAGGAAGGAAACAATGTCAATGAATGCGGCTCTGCGATGTTGCCTCTCCTGAATGTCATATGCTACTGTTCGCCATTTGTCTTTTAACTTATATGGCAGTCTTCTAATCACAGCAAGCATATTGGCAGGTGTATTTAATTCAGAGAGATCATCAATCTCTTCCATTGCATTGCAGCATCCACGTAAGAACAAACAATATGCCTGAAGAGCTTTTCCATCTTCCGATCTAATCAGTGGCCATGACTGAACTTTGTTCAAATAGGCAGATGCAATCACATGTCCATTCCCAAAGTGCTCATACAGCAGAGTCTTTGCCTTTACATATCCAGCACTTCCAGACATATGTTGGCAGCTTTTAACAAGTTCATTGGGCTGCCCCTTGGTGTACTGTGCAAGATAATGCAGGCAGTCACCAGCATCGCCAGTCTTTGCTTCTATGACCTGTTCAAACGAGCGCATAAAGGCCTGAAAATGTAAAGGGTCACCATCAAAGGTTTGAATCTCCCTTTTGGGCAGTGAAGAAAGACCTTGCTGATGGACCAACATACAAGTTAATTCATTTTGTTTTTCCATAATGGACAACAGATTTTCATTGGCTACTGGAAGAGCAGCTTGTGGCTTAGGCAAAGGTGGAATTGATCCAAAAGCATCAGAAGGCCCCATAAAAGCTGGTGCAGGCCTTTCCCTTTTGATATTCTGTTGCACTGTTTTTACTTGAAGCTCTGCATTCCCAGTGATTGCATTTCCTTTTGTAAGCGTCTGAGGAACAAAAGTCTCTGCATCCGCATTAAGAATTTCAAGGCTGTTTCCCTTTGTTTTAAAATATGATTCCATTCCATTAGATTTCCGTGAAGCGACGCTCCGCATAGCGGATCCAGTTCTCAGCACGTTCACCTTTGCAACAGTTGCAGCTATATCTGCTTCAAGCTGAAGTTGTTCTTTCTTTCTCCTCAATTGTTCCTCTTGTTCTTCAAGAGAGTGTTTTTCTTTCAGCATATGTTGACGTGCGAGCAAGGCGGCCATTTCAGCTTCTGCCCTGAGACATGCAGATGAAGTAGATGATACTCTTGAGCTTGACCTACTGCCTTGATTTGACACACTGTCGGATGGCAACACGTCATCATTAACATCGTTCTGAGGATTAAGAGATAATTGTGGTTCTTTTCCAGTGTGCTCTCGAACCTCCACTTCTCCTCCCAGGGAAGTTTCCTGTGACTGTGCCTTGTCAGATGATGGCCTCCCTGAATGTTTATCAGTTTCAGAAAGCCATATGTTAACATCCTCCATAAACCCTTTATTGTATTTAGAGATGCTTGAGAACCATGTATTTTGTTTATCTTTCTCATCAAATGAGATTAGAGAAAGTAAAGATTCATGCAATGCACTGGCATCCTTAAACAGGTGTGTTAACTCATCAAACTGTTTTTTGACTTGTGAATGATTTTTATCATCTTTCATTAGCTCTTTAAGAGACATAATAACACTTTTCATTTTGTTTACATACCTTTTCCGATCTGTTTGGATGGTTTCAATTTTGTTTGCAAGAGCTTTCTCAGTGAGGGAAGTTATTCTTTTATCCTTTTCAGTTTTTCCAACAACAGATGCAGCCTGTGATCCACTCATTTTAAGCATTCAACATAAGCAGCATGCCAAAATCCAAAACAAAGGCAACAGCAATTCCTTCAAACTCAGGTGAACGCCTGCAGAGCCACAGCACACACACACACCAAACCGAATAGCAAACGTAGCGGTGGGCGTGTCACAAAAACATCTTCGTATGGTCAGAATCCAAACTGCGTTCAAACAAACAATACGCAGCACAAAAACACAGTTTACATACCACCGTCGTCTTCTCCTTATCTGTCAGACTAGCCGATTTTATGGGTGTAGTGGTGGCGGTGTGTGGGCTCGCGTCGGCGTTTATTCAGCGCTGATTGCGGGACGCTCCATTGCCGTCGCGCTTTTTGCTGACAAATATTGGCGACTTTCAAGCCTTTGAGTCGCCGAGCAGCTGAATAGGGGAATAATGTTGACGCGCCCGCTGTTTAAAACGTTAGTCAAAGTTCCAAGTTAAAACTCTTTTATTTGTTATCAAATCCTTAAAATCCGTAGAAAAACAGTGATCAAAAACATTCCAAGCTTGAGCGGTCAGCAAAAGTCGACTTCCCCCATCACCCACTCATTCACAAAATTTCCCTCGGGCCGTGAACAGGTGATATAGCAATCACTATTACTGACACCACGTGACCCAAAGCTACGCCTATCCATAACACAAAGTATCTTGTTAACACTTAACTGTTAATTACACTCCCAAAAAGTTGATTCTTTTCATCTGGTCATAGCAGTTTCAGTGGGAGAAACGTTTTGTCATTCATCCAAGTGACTTCTTCAGTCTCAGCTGACTGCAGGTTTCCCCAACCTTATAAACAGAACATTTGCATAATGACTGAAACCAGCACCACTGAATGAACAATGGGCTGGGAAGTTACTTTTGGGGATTTACTTACCTGGATAATTGAGCGTGCATCAAGATGTTAATTACACTGTATTTACTGTTTATAAACCGTTTTAATGCAGTGTAAATCAGCTACAAGGGCATTTAAATGTTCATATGAGAAAAAAATGAAACTTTAAATCACTTCTTTCATAAAGAATTCAACAGATGTTTACAGTCTATTTATATACACTAACAAATTAATGCAAGGATAAAAGTAAATGCATTAACAAACCTATGGCGTGAGTTATGCATGTAACAGATTACACTTAAAGCATTGATGCTGGCAAACGAGTCGACAATGACCTCTGCAAGGTGAAAAAAGACTAAGATGTGAATAAAAAGCTGTGGAACAAGGTATTAAGTGACCTTGCTGAGATAATTTTATAAAGTGTCAATAAATCTGTCATTGTTCCAAAATTGTTTGTTTTTTTGGCATGAAAAACTGATCTGCGGAAATAATTTGAAACACAAAGTCCACAATTAATTGTGCAGTCCAGCTGATTTGTAGGGAACAGGGCTGACACACATTTTAATGGACTGAAGGTTAATCTTTACAGATCTTTAGCCTTTGTGTGCTCCCAGCCTTTCCTGTGCTCATGCCAGCAAACACTCTTAATGACACACACACACACACACACACACACACACACACACACACACACACACACAAAGCTCCAGCCAAGTACCCATCAATCCTTCTCACTGCCCAAGCCCTGCCATCGATCAGTGAGTATGTGTGTGTGCGCGCGCGACTGTGTCTGCATTCTTCTTTTGGGGTGTTCACAGTTTTGTGCGTGGTCGTACAGATTGATAAATGACCCCGATTAGTGGCAACTGACCGCTCTATGATTGCAATCTAAGTGTAGCGGAACAGCTGTTCTCGGGGCAGTGTTGTCTAGAGCAGTCTGCGATTAATACAACAGCACTTTAATGAATTACAAATCAACCACAGGCCTCGGATCTGCTGGCCGGTAATACGTACACAGCTCCACCTGTGAATTTTGAGGTCTGTGGCAAAACCATGACATATTGTGTTATACAAGCATCCCAGAACCAACTAGAACCAACCAAATAAAACAGCAAGAAAATTCAGTTTTTTTCACATCTCTCCATATTCTGTCCGTATTACAGTTGTTTGTATAAGCTGTCAGCTGGGGTTGTTGGAATGTTTGTATGAAGACTTGAAGACTTCAAAGTGGCTTTTTTCCCACTCCTATCTTGTCTTTTCCAGGTAAGCCTTCTCACTATTTTTCTTTCAGTGTCACTGTTCTTTCCTGACCCAATGACCTCTCCCTGATGCCTAAAATCACCTACAAACACACACTGTGATACTTCCACACACGCACATAGACACTCCGATTAACGCCCATCCTCAACCTTATCTCTACTCTATCTCTTTATCTTCACATCTATTGGGTATACCTGTAACCTAGCAACAGAGCTGAGCAAAGACCCACCCCTACCTGCTCACTGCGCTGACTCCTAGCCCTAACAGCCAATCAAACCGTGTCAGGGCAGCAACAAGAGCCAATCAAATTTCTGCTATAACTGGGAGTTGCCCCTTGCTCTCCACCCTTTTGACCCCACATGCAGGAGTATGCATGTCCATGCAATGCATGCTTACGCATTACACAGAAGGAGAGGTCTATAAAGACCACAGAGACCACAGCATTGGGCTCTGTGTTGATTATGTGAACCAGTACTTTACTAAAGAGGAAAATAAAATGTGTGATTGCAGAATTCTTGATGAACGACTGCAAGAGTAGTCTTCCAGACTAAGACATATAAACTGCTCAGTACATGCACAGAATACACTGTGAATAAAATGTTAGGTAGACTGCTTTTCATACCGAATTTTCTCTGCAAGGCCTGCTCCTTTTCTACTCTTTTTTTTTCCACCTCTCTTGGCTACTGACATTACAAACTAATAAAAAAATACCCTCTTTGCTGTCGTGTCTCTTTGACCACTGCTGAATACTTCTTGATTTATTTCTCTAGATGAATCAATGCGCGCTCCTGCTGTACTATTGTGGTGCAAAATCAACATCCAAAATCCAAAATCCAAAGCCATCGGTGTCGCTATGTGGCCAGAAAACATGAACACCTACTTTGTTCAAAGCACATTTTATTTTTCCACCCTAACACTGCGTTATTTCCTTCAGAACCCTTTTGTATTGACATGCCCATACTTCCTCTTTGTAGGATAGACTATAGTATTTTCTTTTTTGCAATAAAATCAATACCCAGATACAATACACCTGAAAGCTGAAACTAAAAGACACAAACTGCGGGCTTAAAAAACCTGACAAACAGCATCGACAGTGCAGGAACAAATGGTCTACAGATGTGTCCCACCCACATTATTCTACGGATCCCAAAGTACCCCTGGTATATAATCAATATTAAGTGCAAAACCTTAAAAATATGTAAGTTAAATTTTAACATTCAGAGCTTATAAAGCTTATTTATATGTACAGATCTATATTTACATTCCTTTTCCCCAGTTGCAGATAATGCTATAATGATCAATTGCTTTCTTAATGTCAATCAAGCACTCATCAACAGTAAACTTACACTCTGACTTGGTGCTCTTCTTTTGGAAGTTTTGCTTGAAATCCACCTTTATATCCGTCTTATCCTTTGGTCCTTATCTTTGAGTTTTAGCTCAGTTCTTGCTGTGTCACATCAAGCACTTTGTAAACAGTGTTTTAAATGAACATATTTAATGCATGCAGGGTTTTTTTTCCTTGGCTTATCTTTCCTTCTTTGATCTCTCTATCCGCCTGTCCTGTGTCATCGCCTCGTCGCCTCTCTCTTCTTGTATTTTTGCATTTCTGCTCCTTTCCTGGAATCTGTCACAAATAATGCGAGTGGATGGGAGGAAGGTGGCGTGCGAGGGAGAAGATCTACCTTTGAATCGTTACAGCACTCCCTTGCACTGTGTCAATGGGGAGGAAGGGGAGGGGGAATCAAAACTGAAAAATTTTAAATTTAATCAGCCTCTAGTCGGATAGATGGAAGATGGGAAAGTAGACAGGGGGAAACGAGATGCTGGTCCGAACAAATACACACAACTGCTATTGCAAATATTCCCTTTCACATGGGCCCAGACTTGATGCACATACTGGAAAGCTGATCTATTCACTCTACTCACAGACAAATGGTCTTCAACTAGCATTTCAAAAATTCCAGGTATGCCGTCCATCGTAGCTCTACCTGACCTATTGCTTGTTCGTGTGTGCCTATAGATTTGCATGTAAGTGTAGGAGGAAGGTATAAGACAAAGCTGCCATATTGAGACCAGCTGTAGGGTTATTTATTAATGCAATTCAGTCTGTCATACCTTTTTTCCCATCCTAAATTTCCACATCTTATTTCAAGAATACCCTCATAGTTGATTATGTTGAAACAGTGAGCTACAGATGCTGTTGGTATACTTTATGTACAATCGAACAGTTTATGGTGCACCACTCATTTTAGATATTCAATGCCTATTACTGCACCTCAAGACTTATAGATAATTTCTCCCCCTGCATAAAAAAATCAGTTTTTGATTATTTAGACTGATGATTTTTCAAGTCCAACCTGGTATGAGTATGTTAGTGCTTCTTCTCCAGATGCAACTTTGGAATCTGAAAAGTGAACCTTATGTGGAAATGGCTTAAACCTGATTTTTTTTTTTTTTTTTTTTTTTACGATTATGTGTTTGCAAAAAGACATCAGTGGCTGGTTTCAAGTCTTGCTGTATACAACACAAGCTTTACTTTTGTAAATTATGGTCCCCATCAGTGTCCAGAAGAATGTTAAAGCAGGGCATTCATTAGGGTGGGGCCACCTTGTTATTGAGAAGTTGCCACTGTATGACTGGATTCACAGTCACCGTGCACCACCCGTGTTTGTGATGTGGTTTCACAAAGCTAAGACGGAGATGGTGAAAACAGCAAAAAAAATGCAAACCAGTAGGTGACATCATGGTGGCTATGCCCATCTATTTACAGTCTATGCATGTTTTTGTGTCCAGCATTCCTGTACTACAACAACTTCACGTTCAGCACATTTAAAATTTTACAGTTATGGTGGTGTCAAAACTGTTAAACTGTTTTAAATTTTACATTTTTGAAAAGGAAAAAAATTATAAAACACACTTCTCGCTAAGCAGAACTGCGTCTCAGTGATAGATGAAAAGTTACCATCAAGGTCTGGTTCTTACTTGATAAAGTGGTTGTGAACTGTCTTATTTTATTCATGCTAACGATCAGGTTTGCCTCCCTGCCAGACTGTGTTAGTACAATTTAAATTACTCATCACATACTGCAGACTGGTCCAAAAAGCTTTCCCCCCCAGAGACACTCAGGAAAGAGTCTCTTGAAAATTTGATCAATTTTGTCTGGTAACATTAAAAAAACTGTAGAAGAGCTATATGATTTTTTTTGTTTTTATCCCTTTAATGTGTGTGAAGAGCCAACAAGAAATCAGACAGCTCGGCTGGAGTCTTATTCACGTATGCGCTCTACCAGCTCAACTGTGATGAATGCTAATGCTCGTCCTCACAGGCCTAAAACTGGGGAAGCAAAAAACAGAACATCCAGATACTTAAAAGTGGAAGTTTGGAAATTCTTTTGGCCATATGTGCCACAAGCAGCTTTCATTTGAATGAATAAGGCGACATCTTGTAATCCAGTATCCAGCTGTCCTTGTTAAATCCCTGAGATTTAAACATATTAAATCTGTTCCTTACATTTTATTTGTGTATTTGTTCTTGGACAGGCTAACCAAGTTGGAGCATCTCTCTTATTACAGCTCTACACACTATGACAAGCTTATAATATTATTATTACTAAGGGAAGAGAACAAAAACGGGAATTCTTAACTAAAAACTTTTCCCTGACTATCCATTGATCTAAAATGTAATCACTGAATTGCACCATACAGTGAAAGGCAGCGATGTGATTAATTTCTTAAGTCTGTGTATTATGTTTCTCAAACTGTTTTGACTTAATAATACATTTTTTGCATTTTTTTTTCCTGTAAAGTCCCTACTTCCTGTAAGCTGCCACACATCAAAGTCCACTACACCATATTTCATAAATTTCTCATCAAGTCTTCCAGGCATATGCCTCTGAGGTGTCAGTGCTACCACCAGAGGGCAACACTGTGGCGTTCTGGGTCCATAGGAACTCAGTGGGCAGCAAGGTCTGCGAGGTCTGTCTGGTGGGCAGAACAGAGAGAGCAAGACAGAGACGAGGGGAAGAGGCAGAATGTGTGTGGGAGAGAAAAAACACTAAACAGAAGGTGAGGCGAGACAACTGAGTGGGGGGCCATGAGACTGAGATGTACTCAGAAGGAGTGTGTGCGTGTTTATGTGTGTGAACATGAGGCTTATGTATGAGATCTTGCATAAGCTCAGGTGTCAGCAGGTGCGTGAAAGCACTAATACGAAGCCGTGCATTGGCATCTGTGTGCGCGCATGTGTATGCGTGTGCATTTGTGTGCCTAAAGACAATACCACTCCCTCATTACCCTGTTTCCTCCAGTCCAGCACTAATGAGGAGCCTCACCATCACTGTGGTAATCAAGGTCAAGCCTAGGCCAAAACACAGAATCAGACACACCAGGCAGACGCACACTTTGTGGAGCCAGTGAGGAAGTGATTGTGTATGCACAGCCACAATTAGCAACACATTTACAATAAATAGCCATTTTATATAGCTTTATTTCACAAACGAGAAAGGAAGGCAAAAGCAAGAGGCAAAAGGGTGGAGTTCTATAAGCCTCCCATGTGATCCCAACAGTTGCTAAGAAAGGATGTGGGTGTGATGTTATGTCCCCCCTGTCTTCGCTTCCTCCTTTTTTTTGTGAGTTGAAGACAGAGAGACAGGCAGAACATGAGGGAGAGGATGCATGATCGAACACAGGTGGAGTCAGGTAGAAAAAGTGGAAAAAGCAAAGCAGCATAAGGATGAGAAAGGGGGGAAAAGGGGGAGGAGGGAGGGAAAAGCAGGGTGATATACAGGGGTATAAGGCTTGGAGGGGGGGTTGGGGTGGAGGGAGTAATTAAATGAAAAGAGCAAGACTTAGCTCTTTAGTCTCATCCCTCAAGACCAGCCTGACACTGCTCCAGCTAGCTAATGTCATAGCAACAGGGAGAAGGAAAGTCTAATGGGTGCGGCACAGAGAAAACGAGTAAAAAGCAGGTACAGGCGAGAAAGAGGAGGTAAGGGAGGAGAAACTGAGTGATGAAGGATGCAATGTTTGGAGGAAGGTAGGAAAAAGAAGGAAAGGAAGACACCCTGGAACTAAGGAAGACACAAACACTGTACAGTCAAGGACAGAAACATTGGTCTGTTGGGAAGGATATGAAAAAGATGAAGACATGAAGAAAAAAGGAAGAAAAAACAACAGGAGTGGAGGAAGCCACAAAGAGTGAGAGGGGTGGCAAACAGCCAGAGGAATAAAAGCCATGCCGTCCCTTTTCTCGCTGTCCATATGAATTCCCCACTCACTTCTTCTGTTGTGCAGCTGTACCTGTGTTTTCCATTGTTTCTATATCTAATCTTCTCCTCTGAATAATTAACTAGACCATCAATAATTCAGCTTTAATTAGCAAAGAAACATCAGACAGATGTGAACTTCACTGCATCATAGTGCAAATAAAATACAAGCAAAACACACACGGTGGGGCTTCAGTCTAAAATAGGAGAGGCAGATATAAATTATAAGCAAGAGATGGGTTAAAACTAATACAGGTGTGAAACCTGAAATGAGAAAATGTTGTTTGAAAGTTGTCATATTTACAGGATCATGTGGTTCAGACTGCAGTACTGACTGGAATCCTATTCCAAGTTTTACTGCGCGAATATTTGAGAGAAATTAAAAGTTTTTCTTACAAAAGTTTAAAATAACAAAGTGCATTTCATACTTTGTAACAGGAAGTGCCTGTATACTGCATGGTCACTTAGACCAATTGTATTCCACATTGCCTTATCAGCAGTTATTGTTTCCTTTATGAGCACAGAACAGTTGAACTTATTAAGCTGTTCTAAACAAACAATCAAGCTGCCTGAAAAGGGAAGCGAATAATCATTTTAGTCCATTCTTGTTTTGGCTTTCCTTTAAAAGCTGCAAGGTAACCAGCCATAGCAGATCTGGAGTCTGGACCTGTGGGCCACTAAAGCAGCTGAGGCATCCCAAATGGATAGAATCACACACTATAAAAAAAAAAACTTTGTAAAAATATCAAGGGTTGCAGTTTCAATTCAACTTGGACCAATGGATGCCCACAAGTGACAGACCAGATCATAAAAATGTGCTTATCAATGCAGGGCTACTCTAAGCCAGAAAAACACAAAACGAAAATGTTAACACACACAACCTCAACCCTCCAGGAATGTGGCTTAGCAAAAAAACAGCTGTTGGCATACTGGCCAAAATATTGGGCATTTTAGATACAGAGTTAAAATTGTTCAAATCTTATCTCTTATATCACATCTAATTCACTATCTAATGCATCTAATTCTTTCCCACTGTCCTTTGGTGTCCCACAGGGCTCAGTTCTGGGTCTTCATTTCATGCCTGCTGTTAGTTTTAAAATAAATTGCAAATTACTTACTGTTGAAATGTTATTATTATTTTAAATATGAATGACTACAATAAAAGACTGCTAATAAGATATGATCCATTTGACTTTCCCTTGATGGCCTTTACATCATCTTATTTATCTCAACCAGCATCAACTCCAGTAAATCTGCCCTGGAGTGCTTGTAAGCAATGCAGAATGCAAACAACTGCTGGATCCCATGGTTCCATGCATGCCCAAGCTGGTGGTCAACTGACTAACAGCAATGTGGTAATGAGAGATCATCAAATTTTGAAGACATTCAGTTTCTTCAACCAACAATGGGCGAAATAACTGTTTTAAGGCAACCAATTGAAGTGACTGGCAATGAGAGTGAAGGGTATCACTAGCTGAATTATGAGGGAGTGTTAGATACATTACCTAGGCAACCAGATTCTTGACTGTGCAATAGCAAACAGCTGTCAACTAGAAAGAGTTCAAGACATGGGGTGATCAAGCTTTTAAGGCGGTGACGCCTGACCTGCGAAATTCTCTGCTTCCACTTTCAGGTTTGCTAGTTCCACTGACATTTAAAACAGCAAAGGACATGTTTGTTTATTTGGTGATTTGCCTACAACAAAAACCCTTTATTCATTGTTTTTTTTCTCCTAATTATGATACATTTAAATATTTGTATAAATTCGCTGTTCTTTTAATTTCATATTCTTTTCTCCTCTTGTACTTCTTTTTCTTTGTGTCATTACTACCTGTGAAAAGCACTATAAATTTTGATCGCTTACCTTAAAACATTTTTCTAATACACAAATTATATATATGTTAAAAGAAAGGTTTGTCATTCTACAGAATCTATGGTAATGGTTTGAACAGTGAGCCACACATTCAGAGACATCCCACAACAGCATCTATGTGGTACTGACAGACGACCAGCTATTGCCAAAACAACTTGTTTCCTGCCTGTATCTAACGCCTGTGTACATCTGTGAAGGATTTATGGTGTGTGTGTGTGTGTGTGTGTGTGTGTGTGTGTGTGTGTGTGTGTGTGTTGCAGCCCAAATAGAGAGTACACCAATAAGATCTGCCTCTGGATCGATCGGACTCAGACTGTGCATGAGTTGACAGGCCGGGCTTGTTGTTTTTTGATTGATCCAGACTCTGTGTTATGTGGGTGGGTGTTCTAAGTCTATGTGTGCCTACAAAATACTAAGAAAAGTATATAAAATGATCCCTCTATACCTTTATACAACTACACAAATGATGCATCTTATTATTTACAAAAAATTGGAATGAACAAACTAGTGCTTAAGCATCAAACCCAGTGTTAAAATGTGCAACTTTAGACCAAAGATAAAGATGTAGCTATTGGCATAGCTAATTCCTCTACATCAACAACTGTGCATGTATTTTCTATAGTAACTCACTCATGGAAGTTGTACCGAGGCTTAGTAAGGACACTCTAATGTGGGGATTGTAATTTAAAGGTAGCTTTAAATTCTGCCTCGACCCCATATCATTTTTGCTATTTTTTTTTATGTTAAAAACATCAAATAATAGCTGATATCTCTATGATGGACGCCTGATATGAATAAAAAAATATAAATGTAGGCAGACTAGAGATGAGATTAAAGGGAAAAGGAGGGAAATAAAGTTGGGAAAAACAAAAGAGGTAACGGATAAAGCAGAGTGGCAGAAGCAGCAGGTTAGCACTAATGGTCAATGACATGTTAGCGCTGTGGCTGGGCTTAGCACAAGCGTGTGCACTGCTGAAATATTTACACGGCTTACAGAACCAGAGGCTCATTCACTTCAAATCAGCTGGAGCAGAGAGGGAGAGCAAGCCGGGCCACTTTCCTCCCTCTTTGCTGCACTGTAGCAGCACACGTAGTTCAAATGGATGGAGACTTTTTGTTTTACTTATTCATTTTTGCCCCTGTGTGTTGGACCTTTGCTTCAGTTTGATAACGGGCAAAAAGATGGTTTAAAGATGAGGAAGTAGAAAGACAAACTTGTTTCTTCCTGTTGGCTTCCCCACTGTTATCCTATTCTTTAGCTTGACCCTGTGTACACTGTGTGTCTTTCTTCCTTTTTTTATTTCCCTGTTAATTCTTTTGCAGTGTTCTGTGCTTTTGGACTTGGACTATTCTCTAGGACATCTTGTTCTCTACATCCCTCCCATCTCTCTTCCACACGCATATTTTTAATATCTCTCAGTCTATATTAAAAGAACTATGAGGATGACTGACAAGCTGCAATCAACTTTGATTTCAACATTTCATGCAGGCCTGCCTGCACCACAGTGTGTGTGTGTGTGTGTGTATGTTAATGTCCCTCTGCATGCGTATGTGATCCTACGACGGTGTGTGAAACGGAAACATCCAAGCTCCTCGGTGTGTCTTTCGGGAGCTTGTCAGCTTCAAAGACAGGGGTCAAACCAACAGGCACCTGACACAGGCTAACTTCGCTTGCTGCTGCCATGACAACAGAAAACAAAACAAATTAAAACATACTGTATTTTCATAATGGCAGTTCTGTCTCTCTCCCTGTTCTCACTCACGTTCTCTCCCTCATGCTGTACAGATGACTGGAGAGGATTCAGGAAGAGAGAGACAAAAATCTGTCACTTGCATTCTCTCCTGTGAAATTTTCACTCTCCCTCTGTAGTAGTGTTTTTGCTTTCTGCTATAAATGATTGAACTTATTCACCTTTTTCCTCTATGTTTTTTTTTTGTGCTTTCTGGAAGCCTGAGGTGGACATGCCTGGAAGCGAAATTCCTCCTGATCAACTCTGACAGCTCCAGTTTAATATTTCACCACTGGACGGGCACAGTTACGCATAGCCATATTGTACACATGCAGGGCATGCACAGAAGTGTTTAAATGCAAAGTCCGGTCACGCTGATGATAAAAAAGAGGCAGCGGGACTCCTCCAGGAGAACTTTCAGAGTCTTACCTAAGTGACGGCTTCTTGGCGGTACCCACAGGCTTTAACATGGTGGTTGCTGATGGCAGTGCTAATGACAAGTTATGTTTTCAGGCAAAGCTGCATGAGGTTGTCCATTATCCTTCTCCCTACTGGCCTCTTCTCTCATTCCCTCCCACTCTCCCCATCTCCCTCACTCCTGTTCTTTCTCTCACTTTTCTTTTTAATTACCTGATGTCTCCTCTTCTGGCCCAGACGCCAATAGAGATGTGAGCAGCACCGCCTGCACTGAACTGTCTGTGTACATCTGATCTCTGATCTTTCCTCTGTCTGACTGTGTATATGAGTGTGTGTGTGTTTCCCTAAGTGGGCCTATTTTGTGTGTATCTAGACACAACCTGTCTGCACTGTCTGTCTGTGAATATGATTGTTTTACAAGCTTTAATATAATGTGGACATACATCTTTTTGATGAAATGTATTGTTTTATCGCTCATTGATCTTTTGGCAGAAAGAAAATAAGCCCTATGAATGATTAACAAATATAAAAAAACAATGCATTTATTCATTTTTTAAATGTTTTAATTTAACCCTGCCTCTCGCCCTATGAGATTGGCCTTAGCCCCTCCATCACCCTGAAATGGATACGTGGAAGAGAATGGGCAGATGGTTTTAATTTACATTAAGGGTAAGAAATATGAAATAATATGAAACAATATATATATATGTTCTTTTTATAATATTCAGATTCCTTGAGATGCACTAGTATGTGAGCATGATGTCAGGCTATTATCATAATTTAACTCAAAGTACCATCATGCCTAAATACTGCCACAAAGCTCCTAACATATACTTCTATGCTGAATGCACAAAGTAGGCACCCCATCACTCCACCACAGGTATGCCTTATTTGCTGACCATTGTATAGAGAGGCTATTATAATTACAAAATTAGGGTGGGAGGTCAAGGATGATGTCGAACTCTTAGAAACTCGCACAAACTCACCTATGATCCAATTGGCTTTGATGGGTTAAAGCCACTGACAGCCAAAGCGAATGACACTGAGGATTGTTTTAACGTGAAGGGACTCCTCGCATACATGTAGCACCCAAATAAATATTGTTGCAGACAAAAAAAACTGCTCAGGAGAGGGTCAAGGAGTATAAAAAAGGCCCCAAGAAGTTTAACTGTTCCTATTTAACATTGCATCCACTGGATCTGCTGAAACAAGCCCAATACATGGTGGTCCTAGACCACAATTTAAAGGACCAAAAGGATCTGCCATTATGCGAGTGTCACTCACCAAAGCTAGGACACTTGCTATTATACTGTGTCTGTGCTCCAAAGGGGACAGAACTGTGTGTGGAGGCCTACCTACTTATTAGACAGGTTATTGTTGTGGCTGATTGTCGTTTCTGAAAACGATGGTACGAGTTGTTTCCATAATCAATCTGTCTAACCTCATTATTGTTTAAGCTTTTGACCTACCAACATTTAGGAAATAGTGAAAAATGTCCTGCTCAATCTCCCAGGACCCAAGATGACATTTAAATATCTTTTTTTTAATTTTTTGTCAAGAAAGTCAACAAACTTGTTCTCATTAAACGAATGCATGCTTCAAATCACTCTTTTAAGATTTTGCACTTCAAATGCAAACAGACTGATCCGACATATTAGGCTCCCTGCTGGTGAGTAAATCTGCTTGCGCTCTCTGCACCAACAAGGGTTTACGTCACAAAAAATAGACAAAGTACAAGAGGGATTAGAATAAATAAAACAAAGTGGAAGCGACAAGGGGGAGACAAATGACAATGAGAACACAAAACATAGTTTGGAAGGTTCTGGGAAGATGATCATAAAGTGATTCAGTTAAGCTGTCGGGACAGCACTATAGAACCTACACAGGCGGGAATCAGAGGAAGTGACACTGAGGCACAAACGGATTTTGGTTATCTGTCAGTCCTTCTTCTCCACTCGGTAGATCAGAACAAGGCTTTCTGTGTGTGCCATACACTTTTCTTTTCTGAATATCCAGGTTTTTGTACACTTTTCTGTTTCCTGTGACTGATCTCTCCAGGATGTCCCTTCTCTCTCCTGAAGTCAAGCTCAGGTTTCCCATCTGCGACATGTGTGAGGACAGAGACGGCTTGTTGCACTTCAAACAAAACCGAAAGGCCCCCGGCACCCTTGGCGCTGCTGCAGAGACGACTGGATACCGAGACGGGAAGTCACCTGCCAATGGGGTCATCTGCATTCGTGTGTTTGTGTGTCTGTGTATGTGTTTGGCAAGGATATAAGAGCTTTCATTCCTCTTGTCATGCTGGCACAAACAAGTCTACATGAGGAGGGCTTTACATTGTGGTTTTTGAAAGAAAGTTTTTCTTTTGGCACCAAATATTTACCCCCTGTAGGCCTGAAAGATTTTTTTCCAAGTCATTCTTCATTTAATCATTTTGTGATCATGTTTATTACAGAAAAGTGCCAAATATATGTTTTTTACAGCTTCACTAAAGCTAGAGATGTTTACAAGCAGATGTTTATAAGTGTAAGTTCTGCCAAGAGTACTTTAGTCAAAGTAGGACTGTTAATTTCATACGCAGCAATGGCTCTGCTGTGGGACATGTGAGTACACAGAAAGCTTAATGACAGGGAGAACAGCAGCAAGACCCCCTCACAGAGCAGGCAACAGTGCCAGCAGATCCTACACTGACTAAGCTGGATATAACGTGAATAGCCTGAAATGGTGCTGGCTAGGGTGAAGGTGTGTTTGCAAAGTGGCTTGCAGAGGCAGGAGCAATAGCATGCAGGCTTAAAAAGCACGCTGCTTATGGAATATGACAATAGGATCCACAGAAACGTGTCATCAGCTGATATGAGCTGGCATCTAGAGCAGCTGATCTGCTGGGATGGCTGGCTCAGCTTAACGCAGCGACCTGCCAGAATTAAAACTACACTGAATTTCTGAACAAATCAAGGGTGTAGTCTGAAAATAGATAATAATTTAAACATGCTGCAGTCAAATAAAAGCAATTAAATACATTTTTTCTTCATCATTTCTGGATCAACAGGAGTTTTCCTCATTGCCCAATTCCTGATAAATTGGGCAATGAGTTCCATGGATAGAAAGTCCATCGTCTCAGTTTAATCCTAAAGCAAAGCTCAAGATTGTGTTCTGGTTTTATTTCTATATGAATAAAATTAGTGTCATACTGGATAACTAATACACTGAAGCATCATCTCAGCACTATATAAGATTATAAGTCCTCCACCAGCAATCCCCAAAAGGAGAAAGAAAGAAAAAGAAAACACAGACCCCTAAAACATGCCACATTGAGAGAAATTTCCACATCAGACCAAGTTTTAACAAGAAAAATAAATCCAGAGAAAAGGACAGGAGAAAATCAGATCTGGAGTTCCAAAGGGAGCATTTGAAAATTGAACTATTTAGCCCTCTGACAAAGTCAAACAGAATCCGTGTTTACAGTGTGGAGGTTAGACAAGATCCTCTGAGGTCTTAAAGCTTTGAAAGCACATCTATGAGCTCTGTTTTTTAAAACATTCTAGGTGTGTAACAGGCAGGGATAAATGGCACTATAGGGACAGCCAAACTACATTTCTCGGTAAGAGGATGGTTACCTTTAAAGTAAGCACTAAAATCAGTAAATAGCACAGAAAACTACTGCACTGGGTGAAAAGCCAAACTAAGGCTGCACATTCTAAACTGTGTATGTCTATAGGATTGCCCTTTGTTTTGTGGTCCAACCTTAAAGTCAGAACAGCTTTTTTTTTAACAGTTATGTTAGACAGTCAGACACTTCAGTAAGGGAACCTTTTCAACCACTAAATATGAAACTCAATTCATTTAGGCATGTAGCCATAGTACAGATGACCTTCTCGAGTCCAGAACTGAGCATCAGAATATAGAAAAAAGGTGATGTGATTTGAATGTGGCATGGCTATTGGTGCCAGATAGGCAAGGATTTTCCCACAAACCAACCTGTTGGGTTTACAGAGAAAATATACAATGAGTGGTAGTTCCTTGGGCAAAAATACCTGGGCATTCTCTTCCGACCGCACGAGGAGAATGGCCAGAATGCAAGAAGACTGCACCAGGTGCCATTCCTGCCAGCTATGAACAATGAGTCCAAACAAAATTAGGCAACAATTGGCCCAAGGACACCAATATTGAACGAAAAAACCATTACCTGCTCTGATGAGTCTTTAACTCTGCTACAACATTAAGATGGTCACAATTGAGCAAAAACTACATGGAAGCAATGGATCCATCCTTCTTGGTATGAGTGGCTGCTGGCAGTGGTACAACAATCTGAGCATTGTTTAAAATGCCACAACTTATTTGAAAATTGTTGCTGACCATGTTCCCTCTTTATGACTACAGTTTACCTGCTTGCAGCATGATACCGTGTCATGTTGCAAAGCTCAGATCATCTCTCACTGGTTTCTTGAACATAACAATGAGTTCACTGTATTCAAATGGCCTCCACAGTCAACAGATCTCAATCCAATAGAGCGCCTTTGGGATGTGGTGAAACAGGAAATCCATATCTTGGATGTGCAGCCAACAAATCTGCAGGAACTGCGTAATACTATCATGTCAGTGTAGACTAAAATCTCTCAGGAATGTTTCCATCACTTTGTTGAATCTATGCCACGAACAATTGAGACAGTTCTGAAGGAAAAAGAGGGCCCAACTCAAAATCAAAGCATCCAGTGAGTACAGCGTTCAAATTAATGAGAAGATAATCACGCAAACTGGGTATCCTCTCTTACCTTAGGCTAAAACTCAAACAGCTTAATATTACAAGATGTTGTATTGAGTGGCTAGACTTGATACAGTCTGATGACTGATGGCTGCACTGATTAAAATAGAACGCTTGTGATTATCAAGAACATGAGGGAAAATGAAAGCGACAGATAGAATGAAAGACTGAGTGAGATGAGAGAATAAAATACTCCATTACTGTCAGCATATTATGCACCACACCAGAGTAATGATTATGAATGGGCCAATAAAAAACATGGCTAAAATACTTTTTTATTGCTCTTCAATAGGGATTAGAAACTTGATATTTTGAGTTAGTTTTACAACACGGAAGCTCTGATGACATAAGTTGCTCGAATAGTAACTTCTGTAAATACAGTAGGTAGATGCAAACACAAAACTGCTTTACTGAATTTTCGCTTGACCCTTTGCCTCAATGTTCCTGTGTTCGTCACGCAAAAAACCCCAAATGCACATTGAAGGTCAACTCGTCTTTATGTCACAAACCTTGTGCCACTCGGTGAATAGAAGCCATAAGAACTGTGCACAGCAGGCAAGATCCTAGAGAGAACAGAGTACAGAGATGTCTTTTGAAAAGCATAACATCATCTATCAGCTGGAATCTTGTTCAATCTGTATGGAGGAGATGCTTCAAGACGTGTCAAGGAAAGCTTAGTGGTAATGCTATTGATATTTCTGCAAGCTGTAAGGTTACAGAGAGCTGCTTTCAAATGAAACCGCCCGCTTTGAAGAGACACGACTATTTAGACACTGAGAAGGGCGGCATAAACACAAAGCTCTGCTCACAGATACACAGTGAAAACATAAGCTGTGTAGCAGTTTTCATGGTTAATTTTCAATGGTTTACAAGGGTCCACAGATCATACACCTAATGTTTCAGTGAATTATAACAACATCGGTGCACTCAGAACATAACCACTCCTCGTTGTCATGGTAACACACAGGGTCAGTAGGTCAGGAATATGTGCGGTTTTGCATTTTAGTGATTTCAGGCATTTATGTCACACACACATAACGCGCACACAGACTGCATGTCGGCATTTATCCAGCAGTCACCATGACCTCTCTCATTAGCCGGAAAGCTACTAAAACTGGGAAAACTGCCACATCCCCTCAAATTTCCTCACACTTCTTTAACCCTCACTGGGTCAGGAGAGGGCCTAGCGAGACAGACTAGGCCTCAGGGGATTGACGTGAAGAGTGGAGATGGGAGCTGCCACAGGAACCACAGGAAAAAATTCTGTGTATGGCGAAGAAGTAGAGCATAACTTGATCTTTCCACTCTCATTCCCTCTTTTCATATGCATGCACTGCACCTTATCTGCAGCACACACAAGTAGCTGAGGATTCAACTCTTTAACAAAGATGATCATGGCTTTCCTGTGTGTTAGCTGGGATCCATTAAACTGGAAAATATATATTGTGTTTATTGTATTTGTAAAGGTGGGACTGATACTTATTGTGTCTGCTTGAGCAAATGAAACATACAGTAAATCAATGACAACTTTAAAAAGTCATTTAAAGCACTGTACACTGATATGAAGGGTCAGGATATTCAATAAGAGAAACCTGAGAATGTCTAACTTTAATCTAACACCAGGATCAACATTTCTGATATGACACATTTGAAACTAGGACAAAAATTATGGTTCAAAAGCTGCTCTATGGTTCACAGTAGAGCTGTCTGTCTCTGCTCATATTCCTCTGTTACACTGGACTCACTGGATAGAAGCCTCACCAAATTATATTTCACCTCCATGGGATGAAAGTGCAGGGTTGATTCCTACCTAAGCAAAGCAAAGCCTCAGTATTTGGTGAAATCCAAAGCAAAGCAATGATAAACAGCATTTTATTTGGAAGAGATGGGTGGAAAATTATATTCTTATTCAGAGATTTGTTCTGTGCTGCTGTACTTAAATTATAGTATAAAGTATACAGTGTATAATCATTGACTTGGTTGAAAAGATTCTGCTTCCTGCTGTAAATGGAGTTCATAAATGGTTCAAGGCTCACTTTCATACTTTGATAATATAATATGTGTGCAGTTTGTGTTCTAGCTGAAGCTACAGTGGGGGGAATATTTATCTGATCTCCTGCTGAATTTGTAAGTTCGCACACTTACAAAGAAATGTAATTTTCCATGGTAGTTTCATTTTAATGGACAGAAACAGAATATCAACCAAAAATGAAAGTTGTGACTTGATTTGCATGCATTGAGTCATATAAGTATTTAATACCTTACAACCCATCCAGAATTATGACTCCCACTATACCCATGTGGCACACAGATTACAATCAATCAATCAATTACAGATACTTTTTTTTTATCTCAACCCATTATGTATATAAAACACACCTGTCCACAGAATCAGTTCCTTCCACTTCAACCTCTCCACCACCCAGACACAACCAAAGAGCTGTCAAAGGACATCACAGTCAAGACTGTAGACCTGCACATCACTGGAATAGGCTGACAAAAGCTGACACCTATTGGTGTAATTATTTGGAAATAGAAGAAACATAAAATCCCCTTCAGTCCTGAGCGCCATGTGAGATCTTGCATTATGGGGTGGGGGGAGTGACCATGAAGTGGTGGATCACCCCAAAACTACATGTGAGGAGCTTGTTAATGATCTTTAGGCAGTTGGGACCACAGTCACCAAGAGCACCAATGGTAACACACTACGCTGTAATGAATTGAAATCTTGCTCTGGCCGCAAGGTCCCTCTGCTCAAAAAGGCACATGCACAGACCCATCTCCCAGCGAACATGTAAATGATTCAGAGAAGGCTTGGGTGAAAGTGCTGTGGCCAGATGAAACCAAAATTGAGCTCTTTGGCATCAACTCATCCCGCTGTGTTTGGAGGAAGAGAAATGCTGAGTATGACCCAAAGACACCAACCCTACATCAAACATGCAGGTGGAAACATTATGCTTTGGGGTTGTTTTTTGGCTAAGAGTAGAAGATGACTTCCGCATTGTATTGTAAAATATTGGATGAGAAGCTCCTTACCTCATCCAAAATACCGAAGACGGATCATTGGTAGGTCCTCAAGCATGACAGTGACACAAAACATACTACATCTCAACCCCTCCTGAGATGTGTGCAAACCCATCTTACATGCTTTCCAACAAGTGTTTCTCCACCAATTACTAAGTCATCTTACACTTATCAAAATGTGGACATTAGGACATTAGGATTTTGTTGTTATGCACATGTGAGCCGATATATAATTCAAAATAAAAATTGCACATCATTAAAAACAGAGAAAAAAGAAAAAACTTGCACTTAAAATCACTTAAAAGCCAGAAATGTTCCCATGCAAACTTACATCTGACAAACAGCACAGAAAAAACATGTTGTCTGGCAAACATTTATGCTTGTATCAATATAGATTTTATGACTCAAAACAACAAGTTTGTAGTGTAACCCAGAAAGTCTGAAGAGAAGAATGAATCATGTTCAATAGTAAACAGCAGTTAAAGAAGGTGGGTAGCAGCTGTCCTCTATGACAAATGCCTCATGTTAAGCCCTGCCTGCCAACTATATTCATTACAGTCTTGTCAAAATCACAGAGCAGTTGGTTAATTTAAATTAACCAGCAATCCAGAGACTTCATTGGCAACAGCAAATTAGGTAACTATGTTTGATACACCCCCTGAGCTTCAAGTCTTTCTTGCAGTGTTGGGATTCTGTAAGATTATTCATTTTGTATAACCTAAATGGATTTGGTAGGTTGTACTATTGTGTGTGTGTGTGTGTGTGTGTGTGTGTGTCCTGGATCCAGTCACATCTAGCAAACACATATGAGTGTAAAAATGTGCTTTTTTTGTATATACAAGTCAGCCACAACATAAAAAGCACTGACAGGTGTGTACAAAACTAATCATCAGTTGATCATCTCACTACAATGCATGTTCTGGTGGGACACCCTTGGCTTCTAGTACCCATTTGACACATACCTCATTGTTATGAGTGGTTTTGAACCAACCCCCTCATATAGACGGCCCTTCCCAGTGGAAGGGCATCTAAAAGTGCACAAGGAATACAATAAAGAGCCTAAGCTTTTCACCCAACTCTGTCCTGGATTTTAGCACTGCTGTGTCACTCACTAATGTTGGAAGTAGGGGATGAAAGAATACACTGCTCAGGTTTCCCGAGACTGGGTGTAACACATTTATACTTCCAAGATCCCAACTTGGATCTGTGGAGACCCACCCCAAATTAACCAATGTATCCACTATCAACTTCTCACAGGACACAGGACAAATACAGAGGTCAAATGTCCATGTCCCTATACAAAGCAGAGCTGTTCCAGAGACTCAAGGGGCCTGTACAATATTGGACACGTGGTTATGTTGTGTGTGTACTGGCACCCATAGTAATTTTGGTGCATTAGCATAAAAAATTCAAGGTTGTATGACATTCTCAACAACAAAAAAAGAAGCAGCACATAGCTATGATCACCATGTTTTGCTTGGACCTGGAGAAATAATGTGCAAGCGCAGCTGTGCTTTTGCAGAAAAAAAAACAAACTATTAGCATAGTTTAGATGCCATTTCCAACAAGCCATTCTGCTAGCACGGTCTCAAGTGGCCAACTAACTACAAATTTGCACACAGGTCCACACTCACTCCTTCACCATGCTGCATCAAAGAATATTTTCACCCGCACTAATGCAGTGCAGACACATAGCTGCACATGCATACACACCTTGCAGTCAGAATGGTGATAAATCGGGGATAAAAGGGGAAGGAGTAATCTGACACCTCCAGTGCTGGGCAACCAGTAATTAAAACCCTTCATTATGTCAAATATTTGATTATGAAGAACTGGGGATGTTGGGCGGGTGGGCCTAGTAATGACCGCTTTCTCTTAGGGGAGGGTGATAAGAGATGGAAGGAGTAGTGGCGGTAGTGGAGAAGGAAAATGTAAATAAAGCACGACTGTCATAATACACAGAACTTTGTAACCGGTGACTGTTCTTCACACCTCCTCCCCACTTTTCCCCGTGTCTCTGGAAAGTGTCTTTGTGTTGTTGTAGTGAGTCAAAAACGCTGGCCGCAGCACATTGCTAATGTGTTGATGAAGGCAGTCCAGGCCAAGGGAGTCTCTCTCCTGTGGAAGACAGACAGTGTGCGTGTTCGACAGACGAGTGAACATCACTGGCCTCCGCCTCAACCCTCTCTGGGAAGCTGCTAGCTTGAGCCTGCAACTGCATCCCCTCCACTCTGCTATTCCTTGTACGTTAGCCTGTGATAACATGGAAGGGAGGGATTTATGCACATTAAAAGGCAAGAACATGTAGGAGCGTGCAGGATTAGCACAAAGTAGGAAAAGCAAAAGCGACTTAATTTCATTCTTTACTTTCACACGCTGTCTTAACAGCACTGAAAAAGCAAATGGTTTCGGCTTTAGGAGCTAAAATTGTGCTAAACATTACACTAAATTACATTAAAATTCCTATTAATTTACTGTGCATCAGAGGGGTACTATTTTCAACTTGAATCTGCAGTTTGCACTACATAGTTGCAAATGCTAATTTTTTTCTCTATTGATTATCTTATTATCCACTCCTTATAGCCTAGCAATTCCAGAATTAGTGGCCACGCTGAGGATGTCCAGCTGTACTTCTCTGGAGATACAATGTACAAAACTGTTGATTAAGCACAGCTATTCAACCATAAATCACATACAAAGGGACCACAGCGTTCTCACAGGCAGGCCCACAGGGAGAGACACGAGCACACTACAGTTTATACAGCAGAAGTACTATAAAGAAACACTTAACATCTTCTCTCATGAGCTGCAAGCTTCCACAATTAATTAATAAGATGTTTATGCAATGGTGTACCTGAACTTAGATGCTCCTGTTTCATATTTCACAGCTTTCCCTCGATCTCTCCCCCTTCCCCTTTCGTGTGCGTGTGTGTGTGTGTGGCTGCTCGAATGCCAGTGCCATCATCAAAGGATATGTCAAAATGAAGGCACTGGCAGGGGCTGCTATCAGGATCTCAGACAAGCACACACATAAACATGCATACGCACACACACTGCTCCAGCTATGCTTTCATATCACGCCCTGGCAACGCCCACTGACTGCAGCATATCTCCACCGGTATCACCAAGGTTACCAGCGGTAGCCAGGGATACCATCGGAGCCGCCTGTGAAAATGTAGAATATGGGTGTGGCCAAAGTCTAGTTTGTCAACGCTCACATGTACGTGTCAATAAAAAAATAAAAAATAAAAAAACTGCCACTATGAAGGACACAATTTTATGCTCCTTGAAACCTTATAAACTGTGTGGTTTCAAAGTTGGATAGTTAACGTTTCATGTTCTTAGTCTTAAACAAAAAAAACAGGCTGGACATAAAATAACTTACATCTAAAGTGCATCCAATATGCAAACCTTGTGTTTGCTGAGCCATCCAGAATCAATCACAGTCTCGTTTTGTTTTGTTTTTTTTCTTTTTCCTTATGCAGAGAAGAAGCTGATTCCTTTCCAAATCTCACTTAGCACTTTACCCTTAACAGTTCTCAGCTTGCCATCTTTGCCGCAATCTTAATACAGCAACATGTTATTAAGAACCCAGGTGCTGTTTGATCCGTCGGACCTCAGCTTGTTATATTCCACCTCTTTGCACACCTCTGCATCCATAATAACGCGTGCATGCTCAGATCTGACAAACATTTCGCATGCATCACTTACACTGGGGTGAATGTATTAGTCAGTGAGTTAGTTAGCTGATGCGATATCTTCAAGGACCCGCGATTAAAAATTGGTGTTTCCATGACAAAGGAGGGCCTCCGCCAGCACCCGTGCATTCATGGCACTCACACACAAATTGAGAAACAATATTCCCAGACATGCTCCGAGCTTCACTTTCTTTGCCTGGAGAGGTGTGTTTGCATGTGTGTGCGTTTGTGTCAGTGCAAGAGAGAGAGAGAGAAAATTTGTGTCCATTTATATTAAAAAAAATGGAGGGTTTTTTTAAAGGTATAATTTTAAGTATACAGTTATACGCAATTGAATATAAATCTGTGTGTACTTGTCATTTTAGTAAAAAGTGATCCTGGAGACATCAACTGGAGCTCGCACTATGACAGAGGCAAATTCTGGCAAATGTTTATATGACTGTCTGTCTCTTTTGTCAGTCTGAGGCCAAACAAAGCAACGGCATTGCAACTGTGAAGTTTAGTTTGACAAGACCAGACTTGAAAAAGACACACAATAACAGAAACAGTAGTGTGGACTCACAAAACTAACTAAAATTAAATAAACACAAGCAACATGTCCTAAGTTTTTGTCAGTTTGGTCAGATTTATTATACCAACCTGCCTGATGAGGATTTGGTGTTTCTGTTTATTGTGACTGTGATGTATAAATGATTAATTTGTTGCAAGTGAAAAATCCCCCCAGAAAAATCAAGGTGAAACAACAGAAGTCAAACTGAAATACAAACAACACAGATCTCAGATCAGACCACATCAGAGAAGTTAGACTCTACAGCGGTTTTCACCAGGAGCGCAGTTTGCTACAATGACATGGACAGAGGCATCGCCGAACAATACCGCCCTTACTTGCTGTGTATTTATAAAATATAAAGTAGTAATTACATGTAGTACATGCTGAAGGACGCTGGCGTGATCCCATGGTAAGATGGTCTCTATTTTTTTTTTTAACTCACATCATAATTATAAATAGATATGAATTCCTGCAGGTGAGATTAACATGCACTTAGAGCTGTCAGAATCTCAGAGCTCTCTCTTTATTTCCATATTTTGTGTGGTGTGAAGTAACAAAAACAGAAGACACCAGCGGCAGAGCGAGATCATTTTTGTAGGGCTGATCTGGCTCAGACCATTCTCCTAGCAGCCAAAGCCATCATAAGGAGATTTTTGGTGCAGTACTGTATATATTTCATCTTGTGACCACCAGCAACCGTTCCCCACCTGCATTTTTCACTAGCAACCAGAAGTTGCTGTAGGGGTTACTATCTAAAGATATTCAACAAGAATTAATGAGACACTGAAACTTCATTGTGTCATCTATTTGCTTAAACCAGGGGTGTCAAACACAAGGCCGGGGCGCCAGAATCAGCTCAGCAAAGACCCCAAACCGACCCACAAGATGGAAAATGTGAAGGAGAAGATTGTTTCCTACTGATAAACACTAAAAATAATTTAATTATAGATAAACAATGACAATTAAAACACAAAAAAAGGTGTTTTTTTATCTACTTTCTACTATAAAAATTTCAATTTCTTGCATTTACTGCAGCAAAGTTTCTTTATTGCGTAGAAAAAGTGAGATGTGCTGTTTGTGCATTCATATCTTGACTTTAAAGACTGCATCTTCAGCTATGAACGACAATATCTGGTGGCAAAACACGTGCAAATTATGAGTGTGGATGAGCCCTGATTATGGTGGTCGTGCTGCTCAATTTATACGATTTTTGAAAGGACAACAAGTAAGAACAGTGTTTTCATATTAGCCTAAAGATTCATGAAGATCCCTCTTATGCGTAGTACTAGAGATGGCACGATACCACTTTTTTATGTCCGATACCGATACCGATATCATAAATTTGGATATCTGCCGATACCGATATGAATCCGATATAGTGTTTTTTAATCAACAAAACTGTTTTTTAAAATATCTTGCTGCATTTTGCAAGTCTGCAAGTTCATACTCAAGTTTAAAACAACAACTACACTAAAGCTATTCTGTTATACCTGTATACAAAAAAAATATTTCATAGTTCAGCAATACTGATCAATCTAATAAACTTAAACCTACACCATCCTCCCTATTCTGGTATTTTAAAGAGTACTTAGCGTAAATATTAAGCAACCTAACTAATAGGGTTCCAACTCCCAGCAACAACAAAATTAAATAAATAAAAAATAGGGAACCACCCCTCACGCGCCACCTCATGATGCTTAATCGACGTAATCAACCTTAATTTGATGCAGTGTGAAAAAAAATGCACAGAAATCAATTATTTTTCAAGAAATATTAAATAGATTCAACATCTTTCTTCAACAAAATTGCAGACTGCACAGATGGTACCTTCCCAAAGTAAAAAGTACTATAGCTTACTAGGGTATATATTAGACTTAATAGTCACTATATACAGTAATTGACTTCTATTCATTTTACATCAAATTAAAACTTTGGGTGTCAGATAATTATTTATTAAAAGCTTGACATTTTAAATGAGAATAAGAAAGAAAAGTATGTCTTTGTGCCCCCTTTTCCCTGTTCATGCCCTATCGGCCCCCCTGGCTAAACTTTGCTAGATCCGCCCCTGCACAGTTACCAGCGTCAGCTACGTAGAAAAAGATCCTGGTGTAGAAAGAAATATTAAATAAATTCTAACAACAGCTTATCAAGCTTAAACGTTCTGCTGTTGTTCAGCCGCTGGTTTCCTCTTTCTGGTGCAAAGTGGGCCAAAAACAAACAAGAGAGACGGACTCGCGACAGAAAAGCCGATCAGCTGATCATTTAAGTAGTTTCACGATTGAAGTAGCAGCCGGAGAGCGAGAGGCAGTCGCTTGTTAAGCTTAACGCAGGAATGCTTTACAAACATTCAGAGATGGACTTACACACTTGCTTTACTTCTCTCGGGGATAACTTTGTCGGAGATGAAATGCCAGGTTGCTAGCGAAGCTCCACATGCTATCCAGACCACCGGTCCGGCATGCCACAGCTGCTCTATCACGTGATGCATACTGCTCCACTGCTAACGTTCTGAGGTGAGTTACGGCGTGTTGCAAGTTTTGTGAGGTGCTTTCGTGATATTTAATGGATCGGATTACATTTTTTATTTTTCTCCGATATCCGATCCAGTAATTTAGGTCAGTATCGGACCGATACCGATACGTAATATCGGATCGGTCCATCTCTACGTAGTACTAGTAGTAACATCTCAATTTTTAATACACTGCCCTACAAAACTGGTATTTAATTAGATAATAACTTTTCCAGTTATTATTTAGTTATTATTTCCAGGTATTGCCTTATTAAACACCGTAATGTTATCGAGTAATTAAAACTTGCCTACCAGCTAAATCTCCTCAGTAAATTTTTCTCAGTAAAAGAACAGGTAGAGTCACACCCTCCACTACATAAAGAGTGTCTATGCAAGCACACAATAGGAGCAAGGGAAAGGAGCTAAGGACATTCAGCGCGCATACATTATACTATATGTTGTATCACATATAATGTGGTGTGAAGAAGTGTTTGCCCCCTTCCTGATTTCCTATTGTTTTTTGTTTCAAATCATCAAAGAAATTTAAATATTAGACAAAGATAACAGAACTAAACACAAACTGCAGTTTCTAAATTAAAGTGTTTACTATTACAAGGGAAAAAAACTTTGACTTATCTACATAGGATTCCAAAATCTGCTCTACAGGCTCAGGGTAATATAACAGATAATCCCAAATCTATAAACAGCACACATGCACTGACACATACAGAAAGGGGGAAAAAAGGAAAAACATTTATACAGCATCTCCTCAGAGAAAACTCCAGCAAAATAAAAGATGTGGCAAGCTATCAAACTGACAATCACTGGGGAATCCCACCACTTTCAAACAAATAAATATGTGCTTGTGCACCAGTAAACCCTCCGACGTGTACTATCTCACAAAAACACACACACAATTTCACAGGCGCATTGACATACATGTGAAACACTGTTTTCCTGAGCAGCTGGGTACAGTAGACACAGTAAATTTGCCCCATTTGAGCTAAAACTGAGATTTCATCTAAAGGGGAAGCACCACGCTCCTCTATTGCCCGCAATTACTGGGGTCTGGAAGCAGAGTCAACAGCCACAGTTTTATAGAATCGCATTGTCTAGGAGGGAATCAGCCCCTTTTCACTTCTGGTTTGAGCTAAGCGCTGCTGGTCTGGGCTTCAGCAAAAGACACTTAAAGCTATCATATTCTGAAAGAGAGCAAAAAATGAGTTGAGCTCCTTTTGGAAAAGGTTTTTATGCAATTTGCTGAGAGACATCCTCTGCGTTCTTTTTCATGTAATACTTTCTCAGAGATCAAACAGACACCTTAATCCTAAGAACACACACAGGCTCGTGCTTGCTACTTCACATGGTAGGGAGAAAGCCTATACGTTCAGTTTGTTTGCAATTTTCTTGTGTGTTTGTGTGGTTCATGCGGGCCATTTTTGTTCTCTGCAAGCTCCCTCGTATTGCCATTATACATCACAGCAGAGCACCAGCGAATGGTTGTGTCAAAAAGGCTGCCTTCCTCTCCGCCATATCTCATAGTTACCTCCTCTAACCAAATTACCCCCAACCCCTGCTTCACCCGCCCCCTCATCCGTTAGACACTGAGAGATGAGTTTCAGAAAACAGCTGCCTAAAAAAAGACAGCAGCCATGTCCAGTCGCATCTCAGAAGAAATGAGAATAAATGAATAAATTCCACAAAGAAAGATCCCAGCTTTTCTGCAGAAGCTCAAAACCCATTTAGAAGAAGAGTGATATTTTCCTGTTGCTTATCAATTTTACTACCATTTACTATAACATTTATAGCCAGTTTGTGAATGCTTTTACGATCACTGAAAATCCTCCTGCACACAGGGAAGCATGAAGCAGCGCCTTTGTTCAAAGTAAACAGAGAAATGCAAGCAAAGTTTCCCACTGTAACGCAGAGGAAAAGCCTGCCTGTTCATTCATGAACGCTTTAAGAATCAACAATCTGTTGAGAAAACAGGTGGAGACCACAATGCATTTTGATCTCTGCGCCATCTGATGTCAATGTGAATATCGTAATATATCACTTTAGTGAATCTTCCTTTAATTCAATCCAAAATGCTGCAAATTCTTACTGGATCAAATGCTATATGGGACATCAGAATGTGAACATCTGGGGCCAATCATACATCTGATTGATACAATACATCGGTTAAAATAAAAACAGAAAATACACTTGAATGCACTGTTTTCAAAATATTCTTGGAAATAATTCATGGAGACTGACCATTATATTTGCAGAAGCACATATTTGCCAAAAATATCAGTATCAGGATTTATTTTGGCCGATAAAACCAATTTAAAAAGTAAAGAAGAGATAAGAAACACCCTTCAATAATATAATAAATGCTGATGTTGCATAGGTTGGCCACCAGAGGGAGCTTTGCAACACCTGTTTGCACCACAGAGTAATCCACGATGATTTTGAAACTATATAGTCATTTTATCATAGTAAAGACGTGTAAATAACTACATATATCACATGTTATTGAAATCTATGTTATATATGTCTGAAAGGAAAAATAATTGGCTAATATATCGGATTTATAACTCACTAAATACCGTTATTGATACCGGCCTTAAAATTCTGGGTTTACTAAATAGTTTTTTCACCTTTATCCAAAAATGACGAATGTCATACCAGGTTTCTGTCCTAACTGTCTTTAAGTGAACAATGCAACTTTAAAGCTGACAGTGTACTATATTTCTCATGCAGAGCTTGAGAGTGACATGATAAACTGGGCTCACTGGTAACATTAGCAGGTAGAGTACTCAGTGTAAGGCAACAACAGCTTGTGGCTCAGCCGGGGCTATGACCTCTACACACTGTAGTGGGAGGGAGGGAGGAAGACGTGAAGAGGCCAAAAGAGAGATAATGATGGATGGCCAGGGGAGAAAAGAGAAACAGCAAGAAAAAGAAAAGTGCATCAGACAAAGCAGGCTTCAGTTCAAAACATCAGCCTTATCTGAACACCTTTACCTGCCTTTGTCATGCTCTAAACACCTCAGCATATCCTCACACACATGATTAGTTAGAGGTTATTTAGTTGAATTAACGCTTTTAACTGTGAGACTGCACTTTCAAAGACATGAGCACAGCTGCCAATAATTGTGCTGATATATTAAATACAGAAAAAGCAAAAGGAAAGAAAACAAACAAAAAAAAAAAGACTTACAAAGCCGCCATCAAGCTCTGAAACACTGACAACATGAAAACACACTTGTTTTGCATCCTTTTTCTGCCCCAGTGTCAAACTTCTAAAGGTCTACACAAAAATTTGGCCACTTTAATTCGTAAAGACTATTTTTTTTTTATCTTTAACTAGACCGATACGGTGGAAAACACTTGGAAATGACACACAGTAGCTTATCTTACAAAGACATGTAGTAAATACAAAATTTACAACTATGGTGCAACATTTTCAACCCTTTAAGCAGTTTAGAAGAAGTCTTTTTGAGCTATGCCAAGACTTTGTTATACAAAAAAATGAAAAATTTACCTTAATGTTAGCACTTACAACGAGCCAGATCATATAAAAAAAAAATGCAGGATTTCAGTGTAATTTTGAATAGGATTCATTCCAAAGCACAGATTTTAGCTTTTTAAATCACAAAGATCAGCTCACTAGGTACTTCGAACTTTATATTAGCTCAGCAACTAAACAAGCAGCGCAAATACAGTCTACACATGCTGCATTTTTACCTGCAAATGATCCCAGTGCATCTGACAACTGACCGCGGAGCTCACTCCTACAGGAAAGCGTTCGGCTCAGTTGGCACAAAGCCAACACGCCCAAACAACAAAAGGCACAAAAAATATGAGTGGCTTTAGGAAATTACATTTGGCCAAAAATATATGACACACAGTGGAAAACTCCATGGCGATTATGATTGATTCCAAACTCTTGACCAGAAAAAAACTCAGCTGACAGAAGAACTGTACTGCAAATACAGCCGAAATATGAGGAAGCATGTTTCCCAAAATTACTGAATAAATGTAATCTCAAGCACTTTATCTGCAGCACCGCTATTTGCTCGAACAGTAAATCTAGTGTGTGCAGCCCTCTGTTTTACTATTTATTGATCAAATCTTATTCGTGGGATTTGTAACTGAATAGATGTTAATCCTTATTCATTCTTCCTCAGCGGGTACTTCACAAATACTCGTATGTATTTTTTTTTCTTTTTCTTTTTTCAGCTGGTGATAAATAAAGAGCTAGGTTGGGGGAATAAAAACACAGGGGTGAATGATGGCTTCATGCTGTCACACGCCAGCAAAAAGGACAGAGAAGAGGGTCCTATCACATCGCATCACAGTCAGCTGCAGCCACACCCGCCCTCAGAGCATAAACCCTGCTGCTGAGCAAGGACAGGAGAGGTGAGGAGGGTGGTATCCCCTTCTGTTATCCTCCTTCTTCTATTAGTCTCAACTCTCCAAAATGTCTTATTTCAGCTGTATCTCATTGCTCATCCAGCTTGCCTGTCATCCAGCCATTTCCCTCCCCTCTTCGCATGCTGCAAGTCTCCCAGATTTGGCCATGACAGGGATTTGTGGGGTGGATCCCAGTCTCAGGACAGCGCTTGCAGAGTATAGTTTGGTTGGCGGTTTGTGTGTGAGTAGGAGTGGGTGAAATGGAAAGATAGAAAGAGGATTAGAAATGAACTGTGGAGATAGAGCACAACCTGACAATAAGTCCCTTCTCCCCAGTGTGTCTGTAGTTGAGTGTCAGCTTGTGTGAAAGAGAGAGGCGAAGGATTAGCTTGTGAGAAAGGAATCATTTCCCTTTGTATTCCAAGTGATGCTGTCAATCACTGCACTGTAAAAAGGAGCACTCACTGTGTGTGTGTGTGTGTGTGTGTGTGTGTGTGTGTGTGTGTGTGTGTGTGTGTGTGTGTGCGTGCGTGTGTGCGTGTGTGAGAGAGAGAAAGCGAGAGAGGGAATAGGTTGGTAGCTAAAAGAATGTTTTGGATATGGCCATAAAAAAAACCAATAGTCATAGTCTGACAGCAGAGCTATTTTAGCATTTATCTTTTGCTCCTTCATTTCCATTTGATATAGTTAATACACCTTGTGACTAAATGGCACCATGCATTTCAAAAATAAATAGCGACATCGCAGTAAAGGAGACCTGTGCAGCACTTACACAAATGCAAACATAAATGGTGGACTAGGAAATTGTTTAACCTCATTCTTTATTGATCACTGATGGGATTTTCTTTCCCCTTTCCACAGAGGCCAGGGGTAAGGGCTGGCTATGAAAGGAGCTTGACGTGTGGGGGTTGACGGACACTTCAGCCGAGCAGATTTGTTTTAATCTGATGATCATATTCAATATACTGACAATCGTTTAAATTTAAAGTAACTGATCGGGATATAAGCTTTCTAGCTGTAAACATTTCAAAAAAGCAGAATTTAATTGATTTATGATGACAGGGTTTTTAAAAATATACTATCTGCTTGCAGTTTAACCAGTTCTTTTATCTAGTGCTCAAAAAAATTAAGGGAAGTTATTTTTTGGTGTAATTTTAAATCCAGCCTTCATGAGTTTTTCCTGGTAGTTTGAAGGTTCTGCACTGTATCTTAGCTGTTTCTAGGACTGTGCTCTTCTGGACAGAGGCCTCTAATGTTGTGGCTGGAATCTGCTGAAGCCAGTCTTCCAGTATTTGGGTTAAAGATCCTAATGCTCCTTTACCACTGGGACCACCTTGGACGTTAACTTCCACATTCACTCCAGTTGTTCCTTGAGCCCCTGGTACGTCTCTGTTGTCTTGTGCTCCTTATTCCTGATGTTGCTGTCTGCTGGGATTGCCACAGTTACAGATGTGGTTTCACCACTATGTCTGCTTGGTTGGCCAGTAGCTACTTGGCTGTCTGGAGCTTGAAGTCTCACGGGACTTCAGTGCTTGTCACATTTAGCCCCCTTTGATGGTGTCTCCCATCATAAATTGGGGAATTCTAGTCTGTATGCAGCACAGATGTTTGTGTACACTGTCCCAGCGACTTGATTGTGCCTTTCAGTGTTTGTGGTCCCAGTCTGCATCATATATCTTGCTACTGTATGCAGGACTGTCTCTGGGGCCCCGTTACATAGTCTGCAATTTGGGTCCTGTTGGTTGTTGGTAGACTTCTGCCTCTGTGGATTTGGTGTTTAGGCGCTGTTCTTTCTCTGCCATGAAATGAGCCTCTGTGCTGTCCTTTAGGCCGACATTTTCTATCCACTGGCAGGATATCTTGATGTCAGCCACTGACCTTTGTACATCTTTAGCATGGTTCCCACTTGTTTGTGGGATACCCAGATACTTGAAGCTCTCCTGTATACCTGCTACTCTGCCTTCTGGTAACTCCACACCCTCAGTCCAGATTACATTTTCTCTCTTTGCAACCCTTAGGCTACACTTATCCAGTTCAAATCACATTCCAAAGTCCTGGTGAGATGGATCAGTGACTTAGTGCCTCAATCATTCCTTTGCATATAGCTTGATGTTATCTACTGTATGTACAGGAGACCACTTATGGTCACTTTACTCCTGAATCTATATCTATATTCACATTTGGGCTTACGAGGCTGAGGCCTAAATATCAGGGACAGTGCATCACGTTGGTATATTCCATACTTGATGGCAACTTGTGCACTTGCCTTGTAATTGTCCTCTAGTGATGTCCCACTGAGTTTCTGATAAATATTATTAGTGCACTATTAACCTTGTACAGTGCCAAGGACTCCAATATTCATGTGTGAGGCATTCAGTTGTAGGCGTTCTTGAGGTCAGTCTAGGCGGTGCTCAGGTGGACTGCCTGGTTTTAAAGTCCTTGCATATGCTTTATCGACCAGGACCTTGTGGTTTGGCCTTCTGGCACTTTAGACCCCATGCCTTTCTGAGCTATGCCTATGTCTTGACTCATGTCTACTCAGCTTGGTTGCTGCAATTGCTGAGGGGAACTTCCATCTTGTGGAGAGGCAGATAATTGGCCAGTAGTTTGATGGTGTCGTACCCTGGATCAAGATTGTTCTACTCTGTGTTAGCCAGTATAGATAACTACCTACTGTTAGCAGCCCTGTTATTTGTGCTGCCAGGTAATCATGGAGTGCTTCTTTAAGATTCTTTAGCCAGTAGGTGTGGAGCTTGTCAGGTGCTGTCCAGCTCTTCAAAGATTTATTGTTGGATGTCTGGCTTTGTGATGTTGACTGGCTCTTGCTCTAGGAGGTTGCTGTGGTCTGCTCTGTGTGATGCATCTTTCTGTCAGATGTTTTTCTAGTAATGCCTGGTTTCAGCTCTGGGTACGTCTGTTCTTGTGCTATTTTTCCCTTGTAGCTGAGCGATGGATGATCGGAAAACAGGCAATTTACTCTTTTGGCCTCTGCTTCTCTGGTCTATCACTTTAGCCAAGTGGCCAGAGCTGCAAATCTTTCTTTTTTTAGAGCCTCAGTTATGAACATCTTCTTGCACCTCCTTTTCATCCAGGACCTACTTCTCAGGACACCTTTCTGCACGTCATTTACCCAAGTAATATCCTTGATTTTGGATTCCAGCCCTATATTCTTAATGGGGGGCTTCCTCTATGCATAATCATATACTATTATTAATGTGTCAGTGGCATATACAGTTCAGTAAATAATTCTTTGATCTCCTGCAGAATTTGTAAGCTTGCGCTTACAAAGAAATGATCAATCACTATCTTTTATGGCAGTCTAATTTTAATGGGGAGCACCAACCAAAAATCCAGAAAAAAAAGCACATCAGATTTTGGCCAAGATCTTCATCCTCAGCTTATGCCAAACATCAGAATTCTTTGAGTCAAAGAGCGTGACTCAAATAACCACTCATTGCAGTCAAGGTTTGTGTGTTTGAGAAGAGCATCTCTTATCTCTTCATGTTGAACCTTGAAGTAGATGGCCTACAGCAGCAGAGCACCACGCTGGGTGCCACTCCTGTCAGCTAGAAACAGGAAACTGAGGTTACATTTCTCATGGACTTGCCAAAACCGGACAACAGACTCTGCCTTATGTCAGTGCTTCGGGGTGCTAGTGGTGGTGTAATGGTGTGGAGGGATATTTTATTGGCCCACTCTGGGCCTCATTGTACCAACTTAGCATTGTTTACATGATGTGTTATCTAACAAGATAACACATCATGTCACAAAGCTAAGATTCACTCTAATTGGTTTCTTAAACATGACAGTGAGTTCACTGAACTCACATGGCCTTCACAGCTTCCAGATCTCAATCCAACAGAGCACCTTTGAGATGTGGCAGTTTTATAATATAATGCAAGTAAAAAAAATAAACTAATAATAATAATAATAATAATAGTAAATAAAAATAAACAATAGGGCGTTGGGGGAGAATTTTTCTGAGATTAGAGTCAGAAACTTATGAGAAGAAAGAAAACAATGAATGGGTGGAAGGATTTTGCTTGATACACAATCCATAAAAAATGCACTCAACCTCATCAACAGTGACTCCATTTGTCATTCCCTGTTTGAATTAGTGGGTTTAATTTCACTGAATCATTTATATTATTTTTCTTGGAAATGTTAAATATGAGAGTACGTTTGACTTTTCTTTCCTTGGTAATTTTTTAATTTTGTTTTTAGCCATGAACTTACTTGTTTAAGCTCGAATAATACTCATGAGTAATGACAAAGTATTGCTTTTCTCTCACATTCTCTGCCTCGCTCTGTATTATCTGTATTGATAATAATAATAATAACAATAATAATAATGATGATGACGCTTTTGTTGTTATTCCATCTCAGATGTTGTTTAAACTTCTTTTTAATCCTATTAAAACCTACAGCAGCTGTTGATAAGGTGCATGACCCTGTCCCTGATTCAGAGGATGCATTCAGCCTAACAATGCAGTTGCCAAATCTCACACAGTGCTTTACATGGTCAAGGTCATCTCAAAGTCTCCATTACATCTTGGCAAACAGATTACATAATTGTAAGGCAGTATCCAAAGCTTTCCCTGTACATGTTGGCAGATGATCAGTCACAGTGATCAAAGCACTAGATGTGTTTCTTTGTTTTTGCTGCTCCACTCCAGCCCCCACAGAGTCAGTTATTAGAATACAATATATTATTATATAATATATTACATATGCTGGTACTGTAACAATTCCCGAGATCCTCATACACTGGCAAAAAACCCCAAACCTAACATGCTGGGAGAGAAAAAGTGATTATTTTTTCTTGCAGAAAACAAAAACAGGAAGCCTTAGTAAGATGAGGAGGGTGTGAGTTTCTGTTTTGAGGTGCGATTCTTGCCGCTTAGCTGCCTGCTGCACCAAGCAAAATGTTTTTTGAACTGTAGATACTGTATGCCGACAGAGATGCAGACAGATAGACAAGATCTGTTTCGTTAAGGAACATGCAAACTGAAAACCAAAATGAGAAGGCACAATCCAACTAATACAAGCAGGCTGGCAGAAAACACACACGCACGGACAGGAACTGTAAACATATATTATCTATGCTCGGTCAGAGTGTGTGAGCTTCTGGATGCAAGTAAGTGACCTCGGATTAGTCGAAACAATAAAAAGCCACAATTCTTCAAGTTAATTAAGACAGCCCCGTTCTCTATTCCTTCTTTCAGAGCACTGAGCAGGTGGTGATGGTTATGTCGTCGCTGTTGTTCTTGTTCAGGTTTGCGCACATTAAGATTCTGTTGAGCTGTGCTTCCCCCCCACCCCCGAGTTACTCTCATTTTCCTCCCTCCCCCACACTCCCTCCTGTCTGTCTCTTTCTCGCTCGCTCTCTCCCTCTCTCTCATGTTGTGTTTTGTTTGTGAGGATTATGTGGGGAAAACTTCCAGACAAGTGGAAGCTTTAAGACTACAAAGCCACCTGTGTGGTGGCTGGGAGGTAAAACAGTGTGGCCGCTGGAGACTTGGGTCAGGTCAATCAGGGGAGGCAGGCAGAAGGCTTGTTAAGATGCTGAAACAAGCAAAGGATGTCTCGTCCTGTTTCCAAGATCCTCCTCGGAGGCTGCTGGGACCTACAGAACTGCCGATGTGGCCAACATCGATCAGCTTCCTGCAGCCTGTGGGGCTGGCTGGCTAACTGAATGTCTGTCAAGCTGATGGTGGCTGTCCAGCAGGCAAGAAAACATTTCCAAAAATGCTCATTTCTTCTGAATTGCATTTTTTATTATTCATTTTTATTGTGCTTTCACTTAGCTCGTCTTAACTTGATGGTCAGAATTCAATTTAGTTTTATCCCTGCATTTTTCTCCTCGTTGTAAGAAACTGGGCGTGACAGGCTTAATTTGTTTATCTTGATCCTGAAATGCTCTTTGTCCAGTCAAGTGGTACAACTCTGGATCATTGTCACTGCCTGAAATGACATGCCTGATTGCTGACAGCCTATCCCAGCTGTCATAAGGTGAGAGAAGCGGTCACCCTGGACAGGTCGCCAGCCCAGGGCACATAATGGAAACAGGAAATCCCAATACCATTAGCCATATTGGTTCTGGCTCCAGGAGGCTTCACTCTTGCACTGCAGCCCTGAACTTCACCTGGACTTACCTGGCGGCGGCGCATGTGAGAACACAAATGTCTGAGGCAATTTCTAACTGGCAAACTCACTAATGCAAAGTCCAGATCATGTTGTATTGCTTCAAAGAGGGAATAGCACAGCAAATTTTTCAGAGACACAAAACTCTATGTATAGAGTTTGCGGAACAATATGATAATAAAAGTTAGAAAACAGGTTTCACCAGAGCAACTAATGAACTTATGCTATGATAATATATATTATGGATACACTTGTGATTTTTATTATGATAACTCCTGTTTTGGGTCTGTGAACATCTACCTTGTGAATCAGTGGAACAGTTCTGCTTCGGCTGTTGAGTTATGGCAGCTAAACTTTACCCTTAAAAAAATTCTCCCATAGATTTCCACTCGGGATTCACTGAGTGCCTCGTCTCTCTCTTAAAATGTCTCCAACGAAGTGCCTTATTTCATCCCCACTGCCACGTCATTTGAGCTTATTTTACCAGGTTTCGGCATATAAAAATAACTCTCTGTAATCATGACATCACAGAGGTGATTCCCTTAAAAATCACCTGGGGTTCCACTGCGTTATTTTCCTCGGTGAATCCTGTTATTTCAACCACTCGAACAAACCTAGAGCTCCGAGGCAGCCAGCGCTCTGTGAATGACAGAGAGTGAGGGGAAAGGACGGCAAGGGGGCTGGTTAAGTGCACTGAGTGAGTGGCAGTAATCACAGCTCTGGTAAAAGCACTCATTTGCTCTGTGTTGCATTCCTCAGAATGGGCCTCCTCTCCATCTGATTCTAGCTCTCTTTCCCTCTGCTTCTCTCTCGATCTGATAATAGCTCTAGATTGAGTAATTGTGTGTTTGAGTAGCGCTACACTGTAGGGTGGAAACCTGCAATCAGATACTGAGAACACAGTTCTCTCTCTCTCTGTCTCTTCATTCATACCATGCCTCAGCAGTCTGGCCTCTCCACACCCAGCCCTCCCTTCAGCCCTGCAGTTCCTGCAGGGCTCACCCCTATGCTTCGTTTTTTTTCTCCCTCTCTTTCTACACACAGCTTAGTCTACACAGCCAGCGAGGGCCGGGGTCAATAACAGCTGTGCGCCGTGCTGTAATTGATGTCATCATTTCAATTTGAGCTGATTACAGTTGAGAGCTGCTTATCGTGTGACCCAGGGTGGAATAACATGCTGTAGGGCCCAGCGAGCTGTCACGCCTGACCAAGCTTAACTGCTGGACTGGATGGATGGATGAGTTGGCTCAGCCCAGGGCTTCCTTCTCTATTGACTTCTAATGCAGAGGTAATGACTGAGTGCATTACAGGGGCATGGCTGGCGCAAGTGTCTGTGTCGCTGGCATTTAATAGTTCTGGGGCTATTATTGTGATAGGCCTGCCCCTCTGTCAACACTCTCTCACATGATTACCCCTCAGTTGGCACAGAGCTGGGTGCATGTGAGTGTGTACTCCCATACTGTATGCATGTGTGTGTGTGTGTGTGTGTGTGTGTGTGTGTGTGTGTTTAGAAGCTAAAACTTTACCATCTTTAATACTTAAGGTAGAACAGTAACAACGTCAGTTGCATTGAATTAATACAATGATGTATTTTTTCATAGTATGTAGTATTTGCAAGGAATGTGCCAACTCCAAGCATCCACCCACAGAAAATAAATAAATAAAACACCTGTCAGTGCTTTGGCATTTCTCCTTGCAGTTCATATCTGAGTCTTTTCAATGAAAACACCAAAATAACACTGCCGCCTTCCGGCATTCCTGCTGTGTACTAATAACACACATGAACAGACTGCGGCACACAGCCACGCATAAATACGGCACATTAGAATCTAGAAAGGGCTACGCCTTCAGGACTAATTATCTGCTAATATAATTATAGCCACTTTATGAAAATACTACACATAAAATATCTTCTAGTTAGTAAGATCTTGAGCTTGCTGTTAACACAAACAGCGGGCACTGCCCTTAACCCCCAACACCACTTGTGCGATCAACACTTAGGAGCAGAGCTGCTGCTAAAAACAGACAAAGCCCGCTCACTAAAGGAACACTGCCTCTTACTGTCTCCTTCCTTTTTGCCGGAGCTCTGAATCTGTGGGTGTTGGGGAGCCACATTCTTTTTCTTTCTCTTTCTCTGTCATTTCCCTGACTCTTTTAATACCTTCATTAGGAGGGCTCTCCTGTTTGCTGCTACCGCTGCTGGCCAAAAAACACGAGACAGAGAGAGAAGTGAGGGGTGGAGACAATAAGAGAAATGTGTGCAGTAGTTTTTGTCATGCAAAGAGGTAAAGATGGTTCAGATTAAAAAAAAATTTTTTTTTCATTTTACCATTTGCTTGAGCATTTGACTGAATTGCAAAGGTGTGTTTTCTGTTGTGTTTATGAGGACCGACAAGGTATGCAACATATATCCTATCTGTGGAAATGTGGGTTCTGTTATCCAGGTGTGTATCCACCTTGATTTTAGGAGAAAAAGCCAAGATGACAGGTAACTCACTTCCTCTGTTAAAGCCTTTAGGATCGCTTCTCATACTCCCAGATTTTTGGCCTACCCAGACCCTCTGTTCCCACAGTAGACTATAGCTGACACCCCATTTGTCACAACATGCTGATTACCTGAATCAGAAAGCCTCAAACTGGAGATAAATATCTGCATTTGCCACGCTGCAGTTGCAGATTATATTTGTCTGCTAGTAGGACAAAGCATTCATCTCTCAATCTACCACAGTTTAAACATTATTCAAGCATTATCTGCTTTGTGACACGATTTGCTGCACAGTCTTGACATTACGGTTGGAGCTCTACCTGTAAACGGCTGTCTAAATATTCCACCGGGAATACTGACATATTTCTGATGGAATATGTCGATATTCCAGGTGGGGTATGTGGATATTTCACACTTTCAGTCATTTTACTCCATCATCTCCTGTCTGTCCATAATCTTTTTTTCTCTCTCCCTTCTTTTTATAAGATTCTTCTTGTCTTTACAAGCTTTCTCTTTAGTTGTTGTGTGTTCGCATTTATGCGTGCCAAACTTTAAAGTTTAGAATGAACTGCTGCAGTGTAATCCTTGACCATTTCAGCCTGTGTGGCCACTTGAAAGACAGGGCCACTTCAAACTTAATAGTGTGCATAGAGCGCTCGCTCTGATTATTTGGTCTCATAAGCGGAGCTCATCGAAAGCAGAATTTTATAAAAACTTAAAGAAAAGCATTACTAGGAAAGAAAAATTAATTTATATGATGTACAAGCCTCCCAAGTGTAAATTACTGCATCTCTGGCTGACAGTTTACAAAGCTACCCTGTGTCAGTCCTCAGAATCTCAAGGTGAGAACGTTTTAATGGATAATTTTGTAATCCTCGATGTCCTATAACTGCAGGGGAAAAGGAGGTCCTCTGACCCTTGACCTTCCACAATCAGGCCAACACAGTCACAAACACGGCAGGAAAGCCACAAGTATGGCCAATCACTCTCACACATACACATAGACATTAACATGTCTCTATATGGAGTTCCAGTTTCTCACAGTTCATTTGTGTCTCAGAAAGTGTAAGAAAACTCCAGATTTTTGTTGTACAGTTTTTCATAAAACCGCTTTTATCTAAGCAAGTGTTTCTTCCTATTAAGGTCAAAGCTGAACCGTAAGCTCAGAGTGAGAGAGTTTTGTTTTTTGTTAAATAATGATGACAAAATCTTAAATATCCATTTAGCACTTTCTTAACCACTTATCCAAATAAAGCGGAGCGGGCTGAAGCCTATCCCAGCTGTGCTAACACTGGACAGATTGCCAGACAATCACAAAGCTACTATGAAAGCATAGACACACCATTCACAACTACAGCCAATTTAGAATTGCCAGCTAACCTCATTGAGGCAACCAGAGCACCCGGAGAAAACCCGCATAGGCAGAGAGAGAAGATGCACCTCCTGCTCCGAGTGCCAACCACGGCACCACCTCGCCTTCAAATTTGAAATGTAAAGTAAGCAGCAGTCCCCAATATGTCCCTCTATCTTTGCAACAGCACAGCCAAAAAAAATCCTGGAACAATTCTTCTGAACCTCCAAACTCAAATACCGAATAAAGCCTTTCTGACATGGCTGCAGTCGGAGGGTTTTCCACTCATGCTGCTGCATACGTTAATCAGATAAAATCAAGACTGTGATTCTCTGAATTGTCAGATTTTCCTCCTCTAACAGGGATTATATTTGAAGACACAACATTTTCAAAGTCAAACAGGTAAACCAATAACCTGGCGCTTACATAGCCAGCATACACAAAAGCATGACCCTGAAACCACAACAATTATGAAGGGAATTATTTTATAAACCTTTTGCTTTTTTTTTTTTACATGAAAAAATAAATAAATAAATATATATATATATATATTTGAGAATTTCAAAGTTAAAAGAGCATTGTGCAAAGAAAAGAAGAAATGAAGCTTGATGTTTTTACAGCACCATAGTTGTATTTAAATTTCATTTAGAATGACAAATGCATGCATGCATGCACACACACACACACTGCTCAGTTCTCACCATCTATGGTATTCTGCCCCATTTTTGCCTTTAAAAGAATTTAAGAGGTTATTATTATTATTATTGTTAGCTTTGGTTTAAGTTGTATTTTTTCATTTAAACACTACCTTTTCCTTTTTGTAATCGCTCTTCCCTTACCACACTCCTGGGTCATAGCCAGCTAAAGGTTCTTGGTTGTGAATGACAACAGAGGGCAGAAGACACTCTAACCAGGTGTCTGGGTCAATAAAAAAAGAAAGCGGAGGTATTATTTGGTATTTATTTATTTATTGTCATTGTCAAGAACAATGAAATAGCTGGGCAAAGATGTCCTGCGCGGCTCTTCTGGCTTTAAAAAAGACGGATGTGGGCACAGCTAGGCAGAACTTGGCTGTATTTCTTGGCATGGGAGATAGGTTGTAAGAATTGATTAGTAATGATGTGAGTTGTTCAAGGGCAGAGAGAAACAAATTAAATCTAAGCAGACAGCCTCACGTGATTATTAAAAAGGCTTTTTCTTCTCTTTTTCTTTTGACTCTTTCACGTGTTACCTACAACGCTGACATCAATACTGCAAAAGAAGATACGATTTTTAAACGATTCTTAAGCCTGTCTTGAGAAGTCTTTTCATTTAGTTTTATACTCCAAAACACTTTGTGTCATTACTTGAGGACTAAAATATATTTTAGTGCATTTCAAATCTATGTATGTTTTATATTTTATGTATACTGCTTACATTCTTGAGTTAATGTGTAACTGAAAAGCAACAGGACATAAAAGTGGACGGATATTATTTTTTAGTGAGGAGACTGACAGACAGATATGTGGATACTGAACATATCACAGACAATGCGTATGAAATACTGCAATATAATATCCACTTTTGGTGACAAAAAATATTATTCAACTTATTTATGATTATGCTGAGTCTCTCATATCACTTGATTATGATAAGAGAAAGTTCTTGGGCTGGTTTAATACCTAAAAGGTCCACACAGACGTGAGGGGCAGCACACAAATGCTCTAGTCTTTCCTTACATGCTGAAGAAGAAGAAGGATGCCCACAAGCACAGGAAAAAGTACACATGGCACAGCAGAAACTACATGAGGAAGATGGTGACTAGTGCTGATGCCCCGATTCACTGGCAAGAAAAGGCAGTAAGAGTCAGCTATGTAAGTATTTTGCATTGTTACCCTGAAATAGACATTAGAAAAGATGTTCATGCAGGATAATTAGATATAATGGCTTAAACTAATGTAATGAAATAAGGTTGGTTTAACGTTAGCGGGCTACTCAGCAACAATCCCAGCATTTCTGTCTGTGTCCTGTTAACAAAATGTAACGTTAAGCTGTCGAATAAGCAGTCTGCCACCACAATGTCGGTGATGTAAGATGAATAATCAAATTAGTGTTCATCTAAAATCACCAAAATTAGTAAATTGGTGTGAAACTGGATATTCAGAATTGTGTACTTCTTCTGGTATCTGTACCAACGACTAAATTTCTGGTATGATGACGTCCCTGTGAGTTACTACTGTTTATAATACCAGTGGAGTGTTCAGGAATTCATCCATGCAGATTAGGGATTTTTCTAGTGACTAATTTATTAGTCGTTTAAACAATAGAAAAAAATGTGACTAGTTGACTAGTCTAAAAGACAGAAAACTGTCAGACTGAGCAAACTTTAAATGGAGGTAGTTGCACACTAAAGGAACCTGTGTAGTTTGTATTTAGGATATATAGATATATATATACGATTAAAGATGTTCCTCGTGAATCAGATCATGTTTAAAATGTTACTGAAACGTGCTAACTCACTATAGCAGTGCTAGCAGCAGTAGCTGTGGTTTATCTCATGTTAGCAGCCACACGTCAGTACGGAATATGGTTACATGCCCCTTTAGCTGCTTGATTATATCCCGGTTTATCCTGATACACCATACAGCTGATCCTATTTTACATCGAACACTGCAAAGAGCCCAAACAACAGCACTGTTAGTACAGATGTCGCCTTTTTCCTTTCCTTTCCTCTAACTTCACTTCAGACAAAGTGAGTGAGAGATGCTTGTTTTATGCAGGTGTAGCGCAAAGGCAGTCCACCTATACCTGCAGAGAGTGTTTTCTGTCAATGTGGGCAGTGTCACAAGTATGTGGTACAACCAGTTTGTGGTCCACTCTTGGTCTGTTCACCAGCCGCGAAGAAGAGCGACGTTATAACATGCAAAGATCTGAAACCGAGTGTTCAAAACACTTAAAAGTGTCCACTGCAGCCACTCTCTGTGCTTTTCATGCTGTATTTTTGATTTTTTCATCACTCCCTTCACTTTTCTGCTCCACTTTTTAACCACTCAGCATTCCACCAACACATAGGTTATCCATGCCCAGCAACATGCAACTGGTATTTTGAAGGACTACAAGGAAGTACGTTTGCAGAAACCCATCTCCATGTCCACACAGAGACACGTATGCAAACAGACACATTTGTGGGACCATAAATTGCACTAGACGGACCTGCCATGGTCTAGTTGACTATCACATCCTGAATGTGGATAACATGGGATTTTGTTCCCCATTTCTTACTATGGACAGATCAAGATTATATCAAAAAAAAAAAATCAAAATCCATGCACACAAGTAGCATGTTTAAATAAAAGAAAGCAGTGCGCTCAACAAACCAATGATCAGCACTGGCTGATCTGTTATGTGTAACCAGCTACACTGCGACAGTAATCTTTATTAGAAATTGCCAAAAGGCTCTGAAATGACAGTCTGGAGCAAGCAGCAACAGCAGTGAGTTGCCACTGGCTGGTGTCAAGCTAAGTGGGCATGTCAGGCCTATGCTGTCCTGGCACCTTGCCTGCTCTCTCAGTTGCTCGCTCAGTCCCTAGTGTCCCCAACCCTAAACGGATCCAGTTGCTGTTGCTCAGCTCCAGCGGGGGGCAGATCTGGCTGACTAACAAACCCTTTTTTCTAATGAGGAAAACTCCTCCCCAAATCTCATCAGTGCCTGTGGGTTGCAAACCCCCATGTGCATATTTCCTCATATTTGCTTGCCTATTTTCTTCCGCCCCGAGGCATATCTTTCACACTTGTCCATTCCACCTCTTCCCCGAGCACCGGTCTCCATCTTTCTGCGTCGTCTCATTTCGGTTCCTGTGCACAGTTTTCACACCGTCTATATCTCACTTCTCTCCCTTACTGACAGCCATTCACCAACTGTTTGCCGTCTCCTTTCTTTTTTCTCTATTCATCATCAGCTCTATTAAAAGCATTTACAATTTGAGCTCTTTGAGCAACTGTTGTGCAACCAAAATATTTTGTGGTGGCTATTTAAATTTGAATGCTGTTGTAGTGTTAGCGACTTGTCCACACCTTCTGTATCTATGTATTACAAGCCTGCTAAATGCTATTTTAATAGCTGAAGTAGTGATAAATAAAGAGGTTATCTTTGAAACATCAGTAATCCCTCCTTTTCCTCTTTGCATGACTAAACTAAAAGAGGCAAGAGGACAGAGGGATGAAAACATGACTCAGGCTTTTCTCAGGGCAGACCTAGTGTTGAAGCTTGTTTAGAGGACACCAGGCAGAGCAGGATGGTTGACCCCACGAGTGCTTGTGAGGATCAAATCTTTTATGATCAGCTCTATCCATTCCCTTGTGTCTCCTTGTGTCATTTTGTCCACAGACAACTTTTCAGTCACGAGAGAAGAGCACAGGTCACACACTTACCAGGCCATCACAATTGCTGATCGCCACAGTGGCTCCTGGCCTGTCTGTGATGTCACCCACATACAAGCATTCATCGTGCAATGGCTCAGAGTACCGGATGCTGTCGTTGTCATCATGCCACTCCATCTTGGCTCCGGGTGCAACCAGCCTGGCATTGTGGCGCAGACGTAAGTGGAACTCCCGGCCGAAGATGGTGACGTTGTAGTAAAGCCTCTCCTGAGGGGGCACAGCTCCTCTTGGTCCTTCCCACTCATCATTGCCTTCTCCTACCTCCCTCCTCCGGCGCCTACGGGACTGCCCTCCTGCCATGCTGCCAGCCGAGACGGCGTGTGACAAGAAGCGGCCCTCTGCGTCCACACTGATCGGCCTAACCAGTCCATACTCCCCCAGGATGTGCTGCAGGGAGTCTAGGAAAAGGACAGGTAAGTTGGGTGGGAGGGAGGAAGGGAATGAGACAAGAGAAGGTGAAAGATGGTAAAATGCACAAATGTGGGAGGCAGTCAAGAGGGAGAAGTAGAAAATTAAAAAAAACAGCACAAAGAGGAGGGTACATCATGGGTGAATAATGGGGGATAAATAGTGGGGAAAATCAGGAGTCATGGGAATGGAAAAAAAGAGGTGGGGGGAGGAAAAAAGGGATTAGGAAAATGTCAAGTTTGGCAAGGAATTATTTATTCCTTATTCCAAGCTGCGGTAAGGGTAGCACAGTGATAAATAAAAAGTGAAATCAGTAACCTTTCACACACACACACACACACACACACACACACACACACACACACACAGCCCCACCCATGAACCTAGAGGCGACCCCCGTGCTCGGCAGTTTGCGTTTGGAAACGGCAGCCTCAGCAGTGCACGCTGCGCTCCTGACACCTTCTGTTGCCCTTCCACCATCAACGGGAAAGTCAGTACAAGATCAAGGTGCTAATTGCTGCTTTATCACGCTGTTATATCACCCACAACCTGCTCAAACCGAGAATAAACAGAAAACCTCTATTAAAAACAACAACAACAAAACTGATCCAGTGGCTCAGATCCCCCCCCCTCAGCCGCTTCTTATCAATATGAACTGAAATGCATCTGTAACCACTGTTCTCATGATCATCAATATCTATGATTAAGTGATTATATTTAAACTGTTCGTACAGATAAGTATAAGACACACGTTTTTAACTGATATCAAATGACGATTTCTAAGATTAGAAAGCTCTTTCTCTTTTAGTGACATGTGACACTGACGTTACAGGTGCAACCTCGCAGCGCTCATACACTAACACATAGCCTGCACACACTGAGCCAAGGCCACTTTATGGTGTCAATGCCATTACACAGTCAAACAGTATGTTGCTGTCACCTTGTATATGGTCCCCGGATGCAGATCCACTTCTTTCTTTCTTTATTTTAATATTTAAGTATCCACCTATAACATCTAATTCATAAAGTTTGCAAACCGATAAAAGCCAAACACACAGTGTAAACATTTCTTCATCCTCCATGTTGGAGGAATGATTTGATAATAGTGTGATCAATAGGCTGACATCCGACTCCAGCGTCCTGTGACAGATCGATAGATGCGACAGCGGCCGAATCGGATAATGTTAGGCTACTTCCCTGCGAAAACCGACAGTAAACCGGTGCATCAGATGCCCTCTTACACCCCAGATAAAATTATACCCTGGACAGGGGGGGGCAAATCACAACACTGCTTGCACCGCTGAGGGACCTTCGGAAAGTCCCTTTAAGCACCACAGCAGGACACGGGCTACAGAAGTTGCAAATGCGCACCACAATATCATTTGCAACAAAACTGCAAAAGCGTGGCAAAAATGAAACACAAGCAAGAAGCAGGACAGTGCCTCCCCGCTACGATGAGCTTCCACACTTCCAGTGAGCGCGCGAGAGCCCCCGCGCAGCCCAGCTGATAAGATATGATCAGATAAGAAGAACAACGTAAACACTGACCACGCTCAAGTGGACTCCACTCACCAACGCTACTGGCGATGTAAAGGCCGCTGGTGTGCAGCAGAAAGGCCGGTAGAATAATTAGGACAGTATATCCTGTTGAGAAACCCATGGCAGCTCCGAACTGCGCAGGTGAGAGAGTGGGACTCCGGGCTCCAGTGTGGTGAAGTTCCCCGCCTGGCGCGACCAGCCACGCCACGACAGCAACAGCACAGCAGCCCGCAACTAGACTGCCAAGTGCACCGGGAGAGACGGAGCTCTCCTCCCCTCTCTCTCTCTCTTTCTCTCTCTCTCCTCCTCCTCTCCGTCGAGGTCTCTCACTCTCGCTCGCTCACTCTTCTTCGCGCCCTCTCTCACTCAACTCTTCTCTTTCCGCTCTGTCTCTCCTTCTTTCTCCCAACTTCTCTCTTGAATTCTGCGTGCTCCCACTTTTTTTCTATTTCTCTTACCTCTGACAACTCTCTGAAACTACACACACACGCACACACAGAGACCGGCCGCCGGGAGTGTCTCCTCTGTGTGATAAGTGAGGATATGTGAGAGCGGTGGCTGTGCTGCGGCTGCACTGATGGACCGACAGACAGCTTCTTTTTTTTTTTTAAAAGAAAAGAAAAGAAAGAAAAGAAAGAAAGAAATGCGCTTCATGGTACATCAAGCGCATGTCACAAACCCGAAGCATTGATTCTTATTTTTTATTTTTTACACTTAGACACCCTTTCCGGGACCATAACTGCTGTTAAACCCTGCACTCCACCGCACTCCGACGAGCTGCGAACCTCTTTGTAAACTTTGAATATTCCGTTAAGCTTTCTTGTTTTCAGTACGCAGCAGCGCCCCGCGTGGTGTGCTGGTAGAAATGCACTGAGTTTTGCAGGGCCCAAGGGTCCAATTTACAGCCAGCGAAAAAAAGAAGAAGAAGAAAAAAGAAAAGAGAGAAAAGAGAAGCCTTATAGCCATAACCTGCATTGCCCTCATTTAGCACATCATTTACCCTCGTTGACCACTAATCTTCAACTGTTGTAAACAGAAATAAGATGCATGACGTGAACTACAGAAACGAGGCAAACCATTTTTATTTCAAATTCCTTTTTTTCCCTTTTAAGAATAACATTAAGGAGAGGTAAATAAATAAATCTTTAAAATAACATCAAAATCAATTAATTTAATCTGCTGAGTCGCAAAATAAGCTTTTTTTAAAAAAATTTTTTAAGGCAGCAGATTTATTTATAGTCTTTAGTTTCTATTCATTTTTATTCTTGTGCCAAGATTTTCAAAGCAACAAAAAGCGATCAAAGAGTTCCAAAGATGCAAAACACTGTTTACTTAGTTCCAAATACTGCAAAACACATCAGATTGAAGTGCAAAACAATCAGCGTAATTATAATTGACCGTTCCTCCATGACATCATTAGTTTTAAAATATGATCATCTGACTAATATATGTCCTCCTCAATGCGGTCAAACAGCTTCTAACCTCAAGGGCATGGATTTTGGGGTGTGCTGTGGTGTCCTGCACTGGGATGTTGGCAGCAGATCCTTTGGGTCTTGTGGGACGGCTTCCCGCAGATGCTCGATCAAATTGGGATCTGGGGAGTTTGGAGTCTGGATCAATGCCTCGGGCTCTTTGTCATTTTCCTCAAGCTGTGCATGCCTGGGCTTTTTTTCCCCATATTCCAGCTTCACGCTGCACTTATGGCACAAGTTATTCATTTCACCTTTCAGCGCTTTTGCTGTTGTGGATGATCGTCTAGGTGTGTGTTTTGAGGAGGCTACAGTGATCCTGAGCAGGTGTTAAAAAATGGAATAATTGTGAAAAAAAGAATTACACCAAAGATCAACCAATAAATAAATAATACATCCTAGTTCTTAACTGACTTAACAGACAGTTACTTGTGGGACTCTCAGTACACACAGCTGATTTTTCTTTGTGGAACAGAAAAACATATAGAGGAAAACAGATTTTTACAGAGGTAAAATAATCGGCCTGGATTGCTCTTGGAGTTAAGCCTGTACAGCTGCTTAAAGGTTACACATAACTTCAAATGACAGTATTAATCGTGCAATAGCAGAGATTTCCCACCTGTCTAACAGTAACCCTGTCAGTTGAGAAGGTGCTACTTGCTAGTTTAGAACAGATCTACTGTCCAACAATAAAATACCCCAAACAATCCTAACAATCAGTAGCCTAACCACCAGTTACAGTAGAGGCTTTCTTTCGCTGAGCCCCTCAGGCTGATCCAATAAAGCATCGTGCATAATTAGATGATGGTATTAATTACTCTTTCTGCAGAAGCTCAGTCAGTGTAGTGCTGCTTGGTTGCAACCTAGAGGCAGACAGTTTATGTCAGGTAAATAATGGGAAGCCACAGGCAACTGAAAATTGTACATTTTTAACTTTTAAAAAAGTTAATTGTCTGAGTGGCCTTGCTATTAGCGTCTAAAAATGTAGGTTAATTAAAATAGCTGTTTTCCTGTTGTAACATTTTTTTTATTATAATATTTCAGATAAAAGGTTCTGTTTAAAACTGCTGTGAATCTGCTGCAGCTCTGCTCTAAATATATTGTTACCAAGGTTTTCTTAAATGCACTTCATTGAGGAAATATACTCAGTATAAAGTAAGTCGACTTATATGATTTTGTGCCTTACCACAAATCTGAAATACGAATGATTCGTCTTCAGCTTTCTTTTTATACTTAACACATATATCACTGAGCCTCTGGCACTGGAGTGAAGTTCACTCTTGATGATTAATAAGTGCTGAACACAGAGCTGTATGGGTCAAATTCTATTAATGATACTGTAATTTCCAATCATTACAAATCGTGATATGAATTGACTTATACGCTTTTTCAGTTTTCCTTGGAGACACTTTGTTCGCTGTAAATTTCGGATGACTACAACATTCGAAAAAGTCACAGCTGCCTGACAAAACTGTCAGCTTCACAAATAAAGTTGCTTACTGTGAGCATTTTAGCATTCTAATTAGTATTTAGATCAAAGCAGTGCTGTGCAAATAGCCTCACAGATCTGCTACAGTGGCTTTTAGACTCTGATTTCTACAAAGATCTGGTAGCTAATTCCACACACCACTGTGTGTGTGTCTGTGTGTGCTTATGTGTGTCAGCTTTAAACAAAAAGGCTTAAAGAAAGGAATTTGTTTACGTATCTCCAAGCTTATCAGAGGAATCTTGTTACCGATTAGTACGATGTACCGTGTCAGTCATAATTTGCCCAAATTTGGCTTTTCCCAGTATAGTAAAGGTGGTAATATACACTCACCAGACACTTTGAAACGTGCACTTTGCTAGTACTGGACTGTACTGGACCTATTTTTGCCTTCAGAACTGCTTTAATTCTTCATGGCACAGATTTAAGAAGATTGTGGAAGTATTCCTCAAAGATTTTGGTTCATATTGATATGATGGCATCACACAGTTGCTGCAAATCTGTCGGCTGCACATCCGTGATGCAAGTCTCCTGCTCCAACACATCTCAAAGTTACTCTATTGGATCCTGTTGGGGTTTTAGTGATCATGGAGGCCAATGAAATACTCAATGGTACGTTCAAGAAACTAATCTGAGATGATTTGAGCAGCATTTTCCAATCTTCTGTTGCTCAATTTTAGTGAGGCTGTTTGAACTGTATCCTCCGTTTCCTGTTCTCAGCTGACAGAAGTGGCACACTATGTGGTCTTCTGCTGCTGTTGCTCTGCTCCAGTGCTGGATGTGCTGTGCATTCAGAGATGCTTTTCCGCATACCTTGGTTGTAAAGAATGATAATTTGAGTTACTGTTTCCTTATGAGCTCAAAGCAGTCTAGCCGTTCTCCTCTGACCTATGAGATCAACAAGGCATCAGAGCACTTCCACTCACTGGATATTTTTATCTCTTTCAGACCATTTTCTGTAAACCCCAGAGATGGTTTTGTGGGAAAAACCCAGTATGAGCAGTTTGTGAAATACTCAGACCAGCCTATCTGGCACCAACAATCATACCACAGTCACAGTCGCATAAATCACCTTTTTCTCAATTCTGATGCTCGGTTTGAACTTGTTAACTATGTCTACATATCTAAACTCAATATGTTGCTATTATGTGATTGTCTGATTTAATATTTGCATTAAGCAGCAGTTGAACGGGTGCATCTAACAAAATGTCCAGTGAGTGAAGACCCAAGACGATTCTTTGGTTTGTTCCTTTGGAATCATGAGAAACAGAATTCTTTATTAATCCCAGGAAATTATGTGGTCACAGTTGCCCTATGATAGTAAATAACTAAACTAAAATAAATTATACAATATATTAAAAAGTTTCAAAATATAACAAAATAGTTCTAATTAAAATATCCCACCATTTTACACAAATTAAATATATCTAGAAATCTGGAAGACTGCTGATGAATGTCCACATAGTCACTGCCTTTGGTTCTGTTTGTGGTTTCCATGCTGTCTGAACTAGATTTTCTTATATTCCGTGTCTTTAGTTACACTGTAAAGAAGCAACTTCAAAATGATTATTCTAAAAAATAAAATAAGAATAAAAAAGCTGAGCTAAACCAAAATGAATCTAAGGCCACCTCATATGTGTAAATGTTATTTTCTGAGCCTGAGAAATAGTGATGTAGGAAGAAACAGAAAAAGTAATGTTAACATTTCAGTGTCTTGCCGACATAGTCATGCAGTGCACTGCTTGAAATAATTAGGAAATAGTTTACTTTTGGCAGGACTGCTCACCCTGTCAACAGGATCAGTTAATGAGCAAAATTCATTGGGTAAGTTATTGTTATATGTAACATTGAAATGGTGTGTGTTTCAGATATGTTTCCTTATTATAATTACATCACAATATTAAAGATTTTTGTACGAGTATTCTGTACTGTTTCTATGTGAATAAAACATAATAAAGTGATGGCCATAAATGTACAGAAACGCCACTGAGGGTAGGAGAAAGGGCGGAGAGCAAGGATGAACAGGAGAGACAAAAAACAAATAACAAAACAAAACAAAAAATATGAAAAGGATTTTAAAGAAAACATCAAGGACACACGCACAAAAACAAAAAAAACCTCGTTACATCAAAAAGAAAAGCCAACAAAAAGTAACATGAGACATGTTAAGGTCAAAAAAGAGAAAGGATAGAGTAAGAGAAGAATAATGCAGACAGGGGGACGTATCTGGGCCAGCATGAAAGCACGCACATGTAAACACAGTCCAATTATACCTGGAGGTCTTCGCCATACAAACACACAGTGACCCTCTGCTGAGAGAGAAAGAGTGCGACTGTGTCAGTGTGTGTGTGTGTATTGCGCAGTGAGAGGTCATCTTTCACCAAGCATCACGGTTACACCTTGGTTCGCAGTGCCTGGATCTTCACAAGCCTGTTTGGGTACAGGGGAACACAGATGCACACACACAAAAATACCTTTTTTTCAGGAAAAAGCCACGCCCTGCTTTGCCTCGAGTTCCCACCATAACAACGCACATGTAAGCGTTCCCGATCTACACACCCTGCATGCCAGTCTGTGACCAGTGGACACCCTGCCTCCATATGAACACTTATGCCGTTACCCGCATATACCCACCACCCTTCACACCATCTCCTCCCACCCCTCGCTCCTGGTTACTTTGCTGTTGCCATGGAGATACCAAGCCCTGCACCTTGAAAAGTGCACTTCGAAGGAGTCGAGGAGAGACAGACAATAATATCCCTATTTCCAGACAAACAGACACACACACGAGCGCACAAACTCTTGTGTTTGTGGAGGTTATTATAACTAGGTTTGGCGGTGCCGGGGTTTGTGTGTGTGTGTGTATGTGCAGGCCTATGTTTGTGTGTTTTTATGGGAGGTGGGTGTTCAGATGTCCATTGCCTGTGCATGTGCAAACAGATTGCGAGTGGAGAAATAGAGCTACATGGTCAGACGAGACAAGTGGAGAAAATCTGTTGTGTTCTCAACATGTTGCACTGTTTCAGGGCTTCATGCGTTTAATATAGATTTTAATTACAAATTGTTATATTAGATTACCCCTTCAAGTGTCTATCCCCCACTTTAATGAATTATGGTTATCCCCGGGTACTGGCATTCAAGTGAATCCTTACTAGATTATTAATACTACATAAAATCATTTAAAAATATATTCTGGTTTTTGCTCAAATTTGTGTTTTAGCAACTTGATTATGCTGCATGTGTTAAGGGCTATACTGAGTGAGCATATGCTGAAAAGTGTCCTGCAGGGCCACCATTGCCAGTCTCTCCAATGACTCCTGCTGTCCTAGCAAGGTCAGGCAGCAGGCCACCATGTGTCAGCATTTATTAGCATATCTTATGAATGCAAGGACAGGTGTTTCCAGCGTCTCAAAGAGGTTACATGATGAGACATCAAAGCCCCATGACAGCACATCAAGTCAAAGCCATGAACTCGGACACAGGTGTCTCCTGAAAGTCGATTGTCATAACTCTACATGGAAATTAATGTGTGATTGTATGCATTTGTGTATAAAAAGGCAGGTGTTAACAATGTATTGCACGTGTAAATACACTGGCTATCATATAAGTTCTCATAGCTTATAGTTGCATTTCATGTGTAGACTATGAGGAATATAATGGGTTATTGATGAACCCCAAAAGCCCAGAAGAAAATGAAAACTCACATCAATGATTTGATTTGCTTTGGTGCCACAGTTTGTCTGTACAAATACGCAGTGGAAGTAAAAAGGAAGTAAAAAAAAAAAGACTGCACAGTCCTGTGGAAAACTAGCTACAGCCTTACTGCTTCCGCAGGATTTGAGAGGATAAGTAGGATCCAGGTGCTGACCATCAAAACCGCTTGATTAACTGATTCTCAGCAAGTGTGACCAGCTTTTAAAAGCACAAGTTCTGACAGGTTGCTGGTCTCAAAAATTGAACTCTTCACAGGTGTGGCTGTCCTAGAAAATTCTCGCCAAGGTCACACCAGGCAATGCTCAGAGAAACTGCAAAAAACCCAATGACGGCCATTGTTTTTTGGACCACAGTGGAGATGTACACACATGATGTGTATTTTCTTTACATGACTGCATAGATCATCACAGCTGAGGCGCCGATCAAAGCTGTAATATAGCTTGTGCATTTATCATCAATAGTGTTTTTATCAGTCATGGCACCAATTATGCCAGATACAACATAAAAGCATGAGCTTGGGTTTGAGGCTGGATTCTCCATCACCATGATAGACATCTCAAAATGGGCCTGTGCCAAGCTTGACTTCATTGCCTACCTGAAATAACCCTTTGCACGGTTCAGCCAATGAGGGTGTCTACATTCAACACACAACAAAAAACCTATGGTATAGTAGGATTAAATGCAAAATATTTAGAGAACACTAAAGTGGTCAGTGGTGGATACACCAATACAGCTCATACTCTTTCCTAAGATTTTTTCCTTCAAATTTTTATGCTTCAACACTAAAGCAAACTGACTGATTTTGTCAATACCTTTCACAATGCCAATCCACTGCAGGACCTTCTTCAGGTGTGTGTTTAGTTTGGCAAATACACACAAGGGCATGCACGCACAAACACACACATGCAAGCCTTTGCTATCATGCACCATATGTTATCTAAGCTCTCAGTGGGTGCCTGTGGCCTATTTCCCTTTACTGCCCTTAACTGATCAGATAACTGATCGCTGTGGAACTGGAGCATGGAGGTGCCTTTTGTTTTTCAACTAATATCCAGCTCCTATCTCTGTGTGTGTTTTACTAACATTACAGCATTGTTACGTAAAAAAAGAAAAGTTTGTTTTTTTATTTAAATATGCAAAAAAAAAAAACTAAAGAAAATAATTCTTAATAGCTGATGGGGAAATGTTTTGTTTTGTTTTCAGTACTTTATCAGCCCTAAATTAATATTTCTTAATCTTCATCCCACATAAGAAGATTAGGAGGATTTTTTTTTCTGGATAATTTTAATCTTTGCCTAGACCTGGCTTGTGCCAGTGACCAGGGCAATAGGAAACTCGAAATGGGCCTGGATGATCGAGGGCAGTCTGGCTTTTAATTCCAACAGTGCCTCATCCCACACAGAGGGAGCCATGCCAGAAGAGACAGATTCTGCTCCCTGACCTCAGTGGCACAGTGGTCACTGATTTTATCCTGACCACAGGAAGCTCAATGTCCTGCCCAAGAATGAGTACTATTGTAGTACTATAATTATCCATGGGAGTTTGTATGTGTTTGTGAGATTTAGGAAAGAAAGAAAAGGGGGGGGGGAGTCAAGAAAGAAGGAAAAAGAAAGAAAAATCCATGGCATGGAAAAAAAAGGCATTGAAATGTCTGGATTGGGTTCTTTTTTTAAGGCTCCTATGACAGGATCAGGTCATCGAGTAGACAAAGGTGATATGCTGGAAGACAAAGGCTGAAAATCTTCCCCTGTTCTGTAGCTCGAAGTCTGACAGCTGTGGAATCTTTGTTACTCAGTAAATCACTAACTGTTTAACTGCTTGCCTGTTTTCTCAGTTACTGTTTGTCCTTCCCTTTTAGCAACAGGCACTCCACCTGCTTTACCGCCTGTCAGAACATTTGATCATCCCCACCCCTTCACTCAGCTCCCCTGTATAGAAATATCAATATTCAGAATTCACTCTGCAGCCAGATTGCCATTGTGTGTTTACTTTAACACTGCAAGCTTATTTCCTACCTCTGTGCCTGTCTGATTACCTGATCTGACATTTTATTTGCCTCTGTCTCGGTTTCAGTTCCCTGTCTATAAGTAAGAACTTAGCTGATTGCCAGTCTGAGCCTTTTCGTGTCTTTGCTTAAGCTGTGATTGTCATGGTCCCTGTGCCTCCCCGGCCAGCCCAGTGTGGCCACAAGTGTTTGTTGTTTTTCTCTCACTCTGTCTCTCCTACCTGTCTGCCTGGGCGGAGCTCTGATTGGGCTCCTGCCCTTGGCCCACGCACCTGCAGCTGATCTCGAGCGGATTGCAGTTCTCTGGCTCTTAAGGCTGGGGCTCTGAGCTGTTCGTCGCTGGAATATTGAGTAACTCTCGTTAGTATTGCCTGGCTTCCTTGCGATTCTACTGTTCCCGTGTTTGCCTTCGACTTACCCTCGTCTGTGTAAACAGGTTTACCTGGATCAGCCCTTTTGTGACCCCTGGACCCCGTGAGTAGGAGAGTGAGCTGAGCTGCTTGTGTGGAGACTGTTTGGACGAGGAGCAGAGCGAGTGCGAAGAAGTGTGTCTCCCCAGCCAAGTGATCCCCAGGACCCTGGTGTTTCCCCCCCCTTCACGTGTATATAGTGCACCAGTGTGATTAATAAAGTGTCGTTGAACTGTGCTACCTCAGTCTGCGCCTGAGTCCGTTCCACTCCCGTGACAGTGATAGTAAATGGAGGCTAAAAAGTGTACTTTGTATGAATTTTATAACCGACAATAGCAGCCCTAAATGGCAAATCCAGCGGAAGATGGTAATTAAGTCACCCAATATAGCCAATAGCACTTTAATTTATGCTGTTTTACCCATTTCTGTACAAGAAAGAAGAAAATGCCAATTTCCAGCACCATAAACAGTCTTTTTTTCAAAACTGTGCCAAACAAATTATTTGGATAAAATTGATCTTTTTTTTTAACTTATAAAATCTATTTCCAACTTGCCACAAGAGTTATTTTCTCCCCATGGTTAATTATATTTATTATATTTCAATATTCAAAAACATATCTGCAACCCAACTAACGCCTGTGCTTAGAGAGCCCTGTAGGCCTCACAAATTTATCTGCAATTTGCAGGGCAGTCATTTATGTAAATTTGTGCTTGTAGCATTTTTTCTCTGCAATTAAGCCATGCTTGCAAATCCCCTCTGTAGAACAGGCCAGTGTGATCATTCTGGACTCAAAAGCTCGGGTTCAGAGTTTGATGGGAAAATAGTTAATTGTTATTGGTCTCTTCAAACAGTAGTTTGAGGTTTAAAGTATTCCTTCAGAGGATTTAAAGAAAATAACGTTGACACGAGCTGCATTTAGTTACCTGTTTCAGTGTGAAGGAGTGTTTATAGAAAGAATGTCTTGGCTAGCATTTCTGTAAAGTGGACAAAGCAATTTTTGGCCACAATGCTGCTGCTAAGATGGGATATTCCCTCAGAGGAACATCTAGCTCTCTAAAAAATAAGAGTTATGATTGCATGGTCACACATGTACACACACACACACACACACACACACAGGCATGCATGCGTACTGTAGGTACATTATCAGATCTGCAGAAAGCAAGAGGCCAAGAAGGCCTTTCTTCTCCTCTTGTGCATAGTGTGAGTTCGGGGTCGAGGCTGGTGCAGTCACATCCTGCTCTAATGGTGCAACATTGGCATTACAGTCTCATGAGAATAGGATGATGCAGTATTGTTCCATTATTGTGGTGGATTTTTTCAGTGATGCTGTGGACTCTATTACTTCTTACTTCCTGTTAATCAAATGCTTAGTTTATATCAACATATAGGGTGTCAGCCAGTTTTAATCATAATCCAGATAATGGAGTGTGTGAAGGTGTTAACAAACGAGATGCTTTGGAAGTTGTATTGAAGGAGTCTGCTGATCCTGCTTGAATCCACGATTTGTTTAGTGTTTAAAAATAAAATGCAGAGAGGAGTCACAGAATGATCCGCATTAACCATTGTTTTCTTTCTTAATGAAAATTACTAAAAAAAATAATAAAAAAAGGTCATTTCAATTCTTGATAAAGTCTGAACGCTCTGTGACACATGCAAATATAGACAATAGTTATGCATTAGAGTGTGAGCTGTGTGTAAAACAAGCAGGACTGGTGGGTGTTCCCTGTTGTCTTAACTCCAGTTGCAGTTTCAGCAGGGCCAGCGGTCCGAGATCAAAGGATAAACGATTTAGGGTGTCAGGGTGAGCACTGGAAGTGGCTGGCTGACAAATTAGGGCATCGGTAAGGAGAAAAAGACAGAGAAAAGGCGACTATCTATGTAATGACAGAAAGAGCAAGAGATGTGGAGGAAAAAGGAAAAAAAAACAATATAGGGGAGGCAGAGTGGCCAGTTGAAATATGTGAGGGTGGTGCAGGACATGTATAAGGGCAGTGAGACAGTGGTGAGCTGTGCACCAGGAGACAGATGGGTTCAAGGTGGAGATGGGATTATATCAGGGATCATATCTGAGCTCCTTCTTTTTTTGATGTTGGACAGGTTGGCAGAAGAGATCAGACAGGACTCTCCTTGGACTATGGTGTTTGCAGATGACACTGATCTGTAGTGAGAGTACGAAACAGGTGGAAGAGAGCCTGGGGAGGTGGAGGTATGCTGTGGAGAGAAGAGGAATAAAAGTCAATAGAAGCAAGACAGAATACATGTCTGTGAATCAGAGGGCGACGTGCAAGGAGAAGAGGCAGTGAAAGTGGATGATTTTTAATACCTGGATAAACCATTCAAAGCAATGGACAGTGCACAAGGGAGCACAGGTAGGATGATGTGAGCGAAAGTGTCAGGGGTGATTTGTAACACATTTTGTAAGCATAGCTGCAAGAGCAAAACGCAAGGTTTAAAAGATGGTAGTGAGACCTTATGTATGGTTTGAGACAGTGTTACTGAGAAAAAGACAGGAGGCCAAGGTTGAGATGGAATAGTTGGAAACGATAACAAATTGGGAATGCCGACGATGAGCAAGATTAGAAATCAGTACATCAGAGGGACAGCTCAGGTTGAGAGAGTTTGGAGGCAATGTTAAAGAAGCAAAGAGATGGTTTGGACACGCGCAGAGAAGGGATCGTGGATATAGTGGGCAAAAGATGTTGAATACCGAGTTGCCAGGCAGGAGGACAAGAGGAAGACCTCAGAGGAGATTTTAATGATGTAGTGAAGGAGGATGTGCAGAGAGTTGGTGTGACAGAGAATGGCAGAAGGCAGATGATTTGCTGTGGGGACCCCTAAAGGAGGCAACTGAAAGACAGTTAGTACCTTTCATTTGAGCAGATTATGAAAAAAAAATGTTTCTAGAAAAGGTTTGTTCACTTTATTATGAATGATCGCGATTGAAAAGTAAGCTGTGTTATTCTGATGTTTCCAATCACGTTTAACTCAAAATATTATGTATTTAGATTATTCACTTGTTTGGCCAAGAGTTAGCTTCCATGCTTTATCCACGTGAGTACATTAGAGCTTTACTGATGAAGTGCCTATCAAACCATAAGAGTAAGCGCACATTCGTATTTTGGTTCTCTTAGCATCACGAGCCACATTTTTAAAGTGAAGTCATAAAAGAAGAATGACCACTCTCTTCTTCCAGCGGATATTTATAGTGTCTCAAAAGACTAATAACTTCCACCAGGACCAGACACCCACCACATGGAATACATCAGAACGGATTCCGATCTCCACAATTATTATATTCTGACAAACACACGCACTCACTACAACAAACACAATTGTACAGAAACCAACTATCTGTTCTTTTCTGCTATTTTAAGTATGCAAAACATGGCAAGAGTGGGAAGAAAAAGACCTTAGAAGAGGAAGAAGACAAGTCATATCAAGTCCAACCACAATTAAAAAAATTGGAAGACAGCAAGCTATCAGAGCGTGGTGAACAACTCGATGTTCCAATCCATATTTGTCTCCGTATTATAAATACTTATCCCTGGATTAACACAGCTAAATGTAAAATGTGTCATACTATTATTGCTTTGATAGTAAAACATAATCACTGCTCTAATCCTAATTAAGCTTGTGGCATGTTTTGATAGCATTTCAAAATAGTAGGACACTCACATTACACATTGAGCCATATTTTGAATACCAGAGAAGAACATTTCATAAGGACAATCAAACACAGTGATGCTGGTGTTCACCACACAGAGCCACAAGAGAGGAGGACCAGAGCTGAAAAGTTCCTTAGAGTTGATTAAATGTGTTTTTCAGTCATTACATATATTCGGTTTTAACTACAATATCTTACATTAAACTCGAACAAAGTTCCACCAACAAGCAAACAACAACAAATAAAAATAAACAAGTGTTATAGGTGCATGATTCATACAGGACTGATGGATAAACACTACGCCAAAGTAAAGCAGAGCTTATCCTCATTGCGCAGTGGTGTCCAAATCAAGGCATCTGGGCCTTTTTCCATTCATACCAATGCTACTAATATTTACGCTTCACTTTTGTTTTTCATAGCTCTTTTCATTTATTTTGAGTGTGCTGTTTAATATTTTCACATTAACACTGGATTGAGTATTAATTTCATGTGAATAGAGTAGCTCCCAACAATAATAACAGAGCAAATTACCAGCCAATTCTGCAGCTCCCCTCAGATCTGCGTTCCAACACCCAGACTACAAAACTATTTAGTATGTCAGAATAAGATTTAGTATGCCTTCAGTAGGCCACACCTGGCCTCTTGCTCTGAAGTCTGTTTCTTATCTTACTAAACTGACTGAGTCGGACTACAAGTGCTGCTGTTTGATGTTTGCAATACAACAGAGAGATGATTCTGATGTGTAAGAAACATCAGGTATTTACATTAAAAACACGCTTTTATACAGCATTCTGATTCAAAGTTATTTATTAGATGAATTAGCTGTTACGCTCTTTTTTAAAAAGAGGAGAAGAAGGAAGAAGGAGTGCAGTTTTTCCTGCCATACTGTCCCAATGCAAGTTTTTAAATGACGAAATAATGTAGGTCTTGATTGATGGGTTTATATATCTAGAAAGAAGTTTACAGCAGAAATTTTCTTTTAAATTACTGAGAATCATAGTTTTATTAAATAGCTCTATATAGCATTAGTATCACTTTAACCTTCAGATCAATCTATCAACCCTGAAAAGAGGTCAGAGGTCAAATGTGACATGATATTTTACTACGACGATACACAGGACAATTGTAAAAATCACTGTTTTCGAATTATAAGGGTTTTTGTCCATTTTCAATCAATAAATCATTAAGCTGACCTTGATGACTCAATTATTAATGGACTGTTAACATGACCCCTACAAAGTTTTATTAGAATTCATTCACTTTAACTGACATAATGAAAGAATGACACGCACACAGGTGAACACTGCCAAAAAAAGAATCCTTCAGAGGTAAGAATATTCATCAAAGGATTTACTTTAACAGAGCGGTGAAACAGTCCCTGTCTTTACTCTTTAAGTTGCCCTTTTAATACACAGAGCTACTAATTAAACTCAGATGTTGTACCAGGTGCGTGGGTTTTCTTTTTCTTTTTTTTTTAGCATTACTCAACCTTTCCAATCTTTTTTTGGTGAGGTCTTTTTTCCACATCCTTTGAACACATTAAATTCCAACTGAGCATGAAGTTAAAAAACAACAAAAAAAAACACATTTAAATGACTGTTTTGATTAATTAAAAAAAAAAGTATCTATTATCCCCTCATTTTGTAAACTCGGTTGTACAAACAGTTAAAAACACTATCATACAATCATATGAGTTGTACATTTTCTTTCACAAGTCGGTAACTTTGTGTGATTGACATAAAACTTCACTTCAAAAAAATCACTACCACAACCATTTTCTTCACTTTATATAAATCATTTCTAAAAACAATGCGATGCTTTATATCCCTTTTGCAGCGTGGCGTGTTTCCTGAGTGTGTGCATATCCTCTGCAGCACAGAAACGCACCCCAACACAATTTAATTTGGTTTAATCTCAGCCCTTCCACTGGGAACGCAACATATAATTAAACTTTATGGAACTGCCCCGCAGCTCATGCGGAGAAGCAGATTGTCTCACATACACCGACTCACTGAGGATGCAAAATAATTTGTGTCGATGCATAATCAAATCATTATATAACTTACGATTTCAAATTCAACACCTAAAATAAATATTGGTAAATCCTGAGGACACGCGGTTCATAAATGAACAAACTGCATGACTAATCGTATAAACCTATAATACATCTTTCCATTACATCAAAGTGCATGGATTTCATTGATTTGATTCTGTGCTTCATTATTTTTCAATGTATGTGGGAAACCACTGAGGATGCAATAACACCAGTTATTAGAACAGTACACAGAAATTGGTTCTGAATAGTTTTTATCTAACTCTCATCCTGTCTGTGCATAGCGCTTGAGTGTTACATTGCACTTTTTTTTTTTTAGTATATAACATGGTGATCTGTCTTGCTGGATCAGGCTTAGCAAGGTAGATTTTTATTGGACTTTCCATGGAAAAGGAGAGGTAATGCCCCAGTGAAACTGGGCTCTGGGTCTTAAGGCATCACCTCTGAGATGGAGAACGATCAACTGTGCACAGACATGTGGATCAAATGTTGTGTAACCTGTAGATGCACATGTGCTGCACCACGAGCAGATTCCAAACACATGAGAGAAAAAGCTGCTTTATACATTTCATCCACCACTTGGAGACTCGTACCGAGTAGCTGGTGTGTTTTCTGCAGCTTAGGGGAAAGCCAGGGGTGTTTTGTTGATGCATCTTTCTGTATCTACCTTGTATGTGGAACAAAGGCCTGCTCCCCCGAGACCTCCCACATATCCCACTCCTCTTCTTCCCTGACCTAATTTACCTGATTGATTTCCACCCAGCTGGCCACTTGTGTAACAAGAACAATTCTGAGGCGTTTTCCTGCACATGTGTACGGTCAAGCTGATTTAGGTTAAGGTTTAAAGTTCCTCTTTTACCCGAGCCTTGTAAAGTATAAAGTACATCACGAGGTAAGACGTGTGTTCCTCTCTTTTTCCCACTTCTCTTCTATTTTGACTGATTTTTTGTCGAATGTTTTGCTACTTTCTTGAAAATCCAGCCAGCATAAATTACCTTTGACAGCTGACAGTGCAGTACAACAACATCTTCTGCAGAGATGTTACGAATTCAACAGATTTTGTAGACAAGTCAATTTCCCAAGCAACATGACTCTTTCTCTTCTTCTCCAAGTAACATTAGTGCAGTTCATCTGGGTCCCACATACACATGCATACACACACAATAACAGAGTGTACTGCCAGTACTTCTTCTAACACTCCCTCCATGTCCCCCTGGCCTTGCAAAGTCTGTTTCTCACACGACCACACTATTAATAAATTCTCTTTTCCTTGCCTTCTCTGTCACTCCTATTTGCTCCACCCCTGGCTTTCAGGCAATTCCCAAATAATACCGACACATTTTTAACATAATGTTAATTTATTGCTTTTGCTTCAGGCAGAATTTGGAAGTCACACATGAAGTTTAAGCTGCACTGCACTGACTAGGTGAGAAAAGCATAGAGACATAAAGATTTTGAGTAATCGCATTTTAGGTTTAGGAACTGATTGAACTTTTGACCTCCGCAAGAAAGTCTGAGACATATGAGCACATCTGCTGTGTGAGGACTCAAAACATTACTTCATTGCAGGTAAAGTGAAAGCAAGGCAATCAGCACTGTTTCTGTGTTTGACAAAGCATAATAAGTGATTCAAAAGAAAGAGTTATCACTGAGGTTTTTCAATTGTGGGAGAAGAGGAACCTGCCCAACAGTGTGGCCTGAAATACTGCATGCAAGATGAATTTAAGTAAGTGTCTGCACTATACTCACCAAAAAGTTTTACGATCCCGGATTTCTCTAATATACGTCTAATGGTGCAAGAAAACCTGGAAATTGAAGTAAAAATACACATTTTACAAGAGGTTAAACCTTTCACATAAAAAGGAGGAAATCCAGATAAGGAGTATTTGTAACGTCGTCCTGTGTGGGGTGTTTGCACAACTACAGCAAGTAAGGTCAAGTTTAAGGCCAAAAGTCTATCTGTGTAAAACGCTCACAAAGGATCATTTCCGTGTTGGTTTGTTCTTCCCCAAAGGTTTGTTGATGTGGTGATCTGTTTAAACCGTGTATGTTTGTTTGACCGTTCATGTTTCTTACCAAGTAATAATGTTTTATAGCAAAGTCAGTTTTCAGATTTCAGCAATAAAATGTTTTGAATGTTTCAGTTTTTCTCATGCATTTTCTGAAAGCATTGCTCAGTTTGTTAAAACTTCAAATACAAATGTGAACACTCAGAGACATGAACCTCAGAAATTTCCATTAAAGACTTCATTCAAAACATGGTGCTTTAAATTTAAATTTCTGAATAACACACACACATAAAACAACAATTACTTAACAGACATTTGTAAAACAAAAACAAAAAAACAGTACAGAAAATGGGTTTTTTGTTTGTTTGTGTTACACTATGCTTTACACATCGTAATCTGATGTATAGCGAGTATATTGAGACCAAATACAAAGCAAATAGGGGAGAATTTCAGCTTCTGTGAAAGCCTGCGCTGAGATTGTCACATGAACTGTGGGTTCATGTGACACAAATGATAATCAGAAGTGGAAGGCTAGCTTACTGTTGCTGTTTGTGGGCAGCTGGAGCTATTTAATTTAACTTCACTTTTAAATAAAGACAACAAAAACAAAGAGTTCTTGGAGAAAAATAAGTTAACTTTTCAATGATCTGAAAAATCTCATTATAAATGTAGTTCTTTTATTGGCTCTTGTGGGACAATATTTTAATATTTGTCCATATTTACATATTTACAGTCTGAGCACATCAGAAGGTTTGATAGTTACAAAGTAAACAAACAAGAACATGAGAATATATTTTATATTTTACAATATAGCTCTAGAAACTCAGCTGGATTTGTTAAGTGTGAACACTTCAACACAACCAATAACAGAAGATGATTACTTACACTTTCTTATTTCTGTATGCTACAGTGTTACTTAAATGGAGACTGGCTGAAATCCATCCAACCATCAATCCATTTCCTTGCACTTATCCAGTTCCCAGACATTGCAGTTAAAAGGCAAGGTAAACCCTTGACAGGCGGCCAATCCCTTACAGGGTCATCACAGAGAGGCGGACAACTATTCACACTCGCACCTACCATCAATTTGGAATCACCAGTTAACCTAGCAAGCATGTCATTGGACTGTTGGGGGAAGCTGGATTACCTGGAGAGAACTCATGAGCTGAAAGTCATTGGAGACAGTTGTTTGACTAGCTCATACACTTGGATCATCCTCACCCTTCTCCTGACTCACTCCTACTTTCTGTATCTGCAAATACAGTGGAGTCAGTAAAGTCATAACATAAAATGATGACGTTGAAATGTTTGCTTACTGAAGCACATGTCTATGTCTTTCTGTCCAAAGGCTTTAGCCACATCAGAGTTTTGCAGGGCAATCAGTGGTACTAAAAAGAAACTAATTAGTTTAACTGGCAACAGGTCAACAACATGAGCATCTTAGACAGATGAAGATGGCCACAGGTACACCAATCTGCAAAAAACAAACAACTGGATCTACAAATTGAGGAACAATTTCAAAACAAAATTGTGAAAACCCTATTTTCCACAGTACATAATAAAATCAAAAGATTCCTAGAATTTGGAGAAATCTTGTAAGGGGAGTAGGCAGAAAGTCAATATTGGATTCCTGTGATCGTTGTGCCCTCAGGCAGCAGGATTCATGAGTCAGGAACACTCCCAGAAATCACTGTCTGCAAACACAGTTCATAAATGCAGGTTCGAACTCTGCAACCTGCAAAGAAGAAGTCCTTTTGGGAACATGATCTAGAAACTCCACGGTCTTCTCTGAGCGAAAGCTCATTTAAAATAGACTGATATTACTGAAAACTGTTCTGTGGTCAGACAAATTGAAATTTGAAATTATTTTCTAAAAACACGGCCACCACTCGGGATTAAAGAGGAGGGGAACCGGGGTTTATTATGAGCACTCAGTTTTAAAGCCTGCATTTCACTAGTTGGGCCCGTGTCCTCATTTGAGGTTTGACAGCGTTTTAGTAGATAAAGGTGAATGGCTTGGACGTGAATTGAGCTGCGGTATGGGCAAGGCCTCGAAGGGGACTAGCGGCGGCTCCCTGGCCTGGCAGATCCCCATGTACTAAATAGAAGTGAAGAAGTTAAAGAATTGAAAATGGGAGAGAGAGAGAGGGGCACATAAACGAAAACCAACAGCTTGTAGAGCTGGGGGAACATATATAGATGAGAACCAAAAGGAGCGTGTTGGGAGACGTGGTCCCTCTCCCGAAATTCAGACAGTTTATCTCGAACTCTGATGGTATGGGGTGCATTGGTGCCTATTGAATTAGCAGCTTGGACATCTAGAAAGGCATAGTCAGTACTGAAGGATACATGCAGGTATTTGTGCAACATATGCCTTTGTCTTGCATATTTCTGCAAGACAATGCTAAACCACATCTATTACATCTATTACAATAGCATGGCCTCATAGTAGAAGTTTCAGCAAGTGAAAACTTCTCTTGTTAAAAGCAGAGGGGATGCTTATTTACATTTTACACAGCATCCCAACCTTTTGTAAATTGGGTTTTGGGGTTAGACTGCAAGTATTAGATGATAGTTCTTGGCTGCCCAAAGAAACCAAAACTGCAGTGTCTTTGAATTCAGTTGACTCAAATGGCAGGATATAGTTGTTTAATCTTTGTAAGACATGGGCGCAGTTAATTTACAGAAGCGAATCACACTTTATAACAATTTGCTCCATGTCTTGATGATCAGAGTCATAGTGGGATGATACTATTTTAAAGGGCCATGTGGCTTTACCTGTCCTTTTAAAAGCTTACCATCATTTTCTTTTATTTATTTGTTGTGATTTTGTGGCAATATCTTTCCAAGTCCTAAGTTGATGTCATCAAGTTTCAAAAAGGGAAATGTTATATCATTGTTCTGGATCACTTACTGGCCATACATGGTTAAAAATGAACAAGCTCAATGTTCAGTGCCCTTCCATTTAAAGTTAAATGACTTCAAACTAATTTTAACTTGCCATTAATGAACTGTTTTACTCCGTTTTGTATTGCAGCTGGACATTGATTAAATGTAATATAGTAATAGTGATACAATGATATTGGCCCCATGTGCTCCAGATGAATGTTTTCTGGGCACACAAACAGGCTGTGAGTCAGGTTGGGAGGAAGAATTCACAGCTAAACAAACGTAGGCCACCAGCCAGGCCAACCCACTCTACTGGCAGTCATGCATGGACATGAGATCACACACACACACCTTAGCACACACAGACTATAAACTTGGAGCATGCACATACTTAATAGTTTAAGACCGTGGTGCTCAATCACTACACACATATCACCGCTGCTCTTCCCCATGTCTACTGATACTCGGGTAATATTTTCTTTTTCACTCTCAATCTTCCTGATTCACCATTTGATAAATCTGGCCCTGACGCTGTTGTTATCTTCATCTCTTTGAATGGCTTTTTCTCCAGCTACTGCACTTATCGTGTTAGGCGAGAAATCAACAGCATTTCCACCAAGATATAATCCTTTTTACAGTGTGAACATACTGCTTAAAGTCAGAAGTACCTCACAAGAAGAACAAACAGAATAATGGAGGGTCATAGAGTTCCCTAGCTATCATTTCACCACCCCCAACATCATCAGTAAAGAAGGGCAAAGAACACATTTATCTCACAGGCTATTATAGATCTTATTACTCTCTCCTTTTTTATTCCAGCCTACTTACAACATAAATACAGGCCATCTATTTAACAGGATTAGGGGATACGGCTGCTTTCCACATGACCAGGCCAAAAGCTCCACACAGAAATCCTTGGTTATCTCATAGCCTTAGGCTAATACTTGTGCTAACTGCTAACACCTTCATCTACAGAAAGAAAAGACGAGGGCTGCTCAGATAGAAGTGATCCAAGCCAGTGGGCCTCTAGCCTGGGTGATTTATCTCATCCTCTGCCTGCTGCTTGGGGAAAGTGGGAAAGGAGCATGTGGCCTGCACAGAGTGTGGCAGAAGTGCCTCATAGCACTGTTGTTGTCTCAAACCGGGTTCATTTAAAGAGCACAAAAACAAGCCAATGAGCTGTTTTTCCATGCAAACAACATTTGATTCATTTTTACATGAAGTGTTTTTTTTAAAACACCTCCTCCAAATATAACATTAAATAAATCTGTGTTTAAATCAAACTTTGGCTTCAGATCATGCACTCTGCCAGAACAGTTAAAAACATATTCACAGTAAAAACTGCACTGAAGTTGTCACGCTGGCAGCCTCAAAAAAACTCTACTTGTTTGTGGGTTTAATGTTGCAAATCACAACTGACAATAACCACATTCACAGACAAGACTGGAACTCCAGTATGCTCACTGAACGTCTGCCATTTCTCATCCTGCATGTTTTTTCAATGGAGTGGGATCCATTTTAGCTTTGCTGTTGTTGCCACTGTGAAAGGACTGTAACCCTGGTAATAAAGCTTAACCTTGCATTGTATAATTAGCGCTGGGAAAATGTTTATTCTAACCCAAACACTGTTCTTTTCCATATCCTAACTGACAAATTTCTCCCCAAACCAAAGTAAACACTTTGTTTGCTTTGCTTGTCAGCTGTTCTGTCTAACTAGAGCCTTTTAAAGGGATACTGAGAGGTCCTGAGGGGTGCTAGGATCATGATGGTTATGATGACACAGAATGTGCCGATTTCCACCAACTGTTGGTATTAACCTTCAACTCAACAAACCAACCTCTTAAACATCTTATATTAGTCTCACCAGACCAGTAGCAACAAGTGTGAGCAATTCTGGGCTACTGGTTGGCTTAACTCTACCTGCAAAAGGTTTTGTTTAAGGGATGGAAATTAGAAAATACTCTTACAAGGATGCAAATTAGTCCATGGCCATTATGACATATGACCTAATCTGAACAGGACTGGTGACAACCCCTAAAAAGTCTAACGATATAGTGTCAGGTTTCAGACTTGTTGAGATCAGTCCCACGCTCGACGCCATCTGACTATTTTACGAAAACTCCATATGAAACATAGTCATGCTTGTTACTAGTCTGCAGTTCTCTATATTTTCATGTAGGGGGTGTGGAAGAGGGCATAGTCTCACAGCAGAAAAGAACGAGATGCTCCATCCCTGACATTATAAAAGATCAAGGAGCTCTAAAAGGTCGCCGTTGCCATATTCTCATTCTCAGTGGTATTGACACTTGGTATTTCTCTGATCTTTTGTTCTAATTAAAAAAAAGAAAGAAAGAAAAACAGTTGCCACGGCTGCAATTGAAGCGTGTTTGTGAGCTGTGAGTTGGTCGTTGTCTACGTTGCATTTTTTTTTAATGCGTGTATACAGTATGTGTGTGTTTGCATGCGTACACTTACACTAGGGCAACAAGACATTGGAATGGACTATTTCAATTTGTATCATGAAATCAATTCCAAGAAAATCTATTTTTGCTCTCAGTTCAGAAGGTAATAATGCAGACTAGAGAAAAATACACTTTGTGATTAACAGTCAGAGATCGGTGAGGCACTGACAGCAGCAGCAGCTTTGTTCTGATGTGCAGCCTTGTCCCACTTTTAGAGTTAATTGACAAAGACAACAAGTAAACAAATAGAGGCATGGCAGGAGATGGCCTTGTCAACTTTAAATTCACACATCTTTTAATAATACCTTGCTAGCATTAATGTGCGTCTTTGTGGTATAATGCCTTCCATGTTACTGTTTACTGTCCGCCCACTAGTCACAGTTGGTTTACCATGTCTGATGACGACGTTTTTGTGCAGCCACAGGTGCTGGCAACTCTTTGAACACCATGCAACAACTCAAAATCCACCTTAAAATAACTGTCAGTGAAGAAATCGATACTTAGGAGCACGCAAGGAGTTTCGGGAGAAAAAAAATCAGAATGAACACAAAATCTAATGTAAGCTGGGTCCTTCTGTCCGCAGCACAGCTTTAGAGAGATGAGACAGTGTAGACATGTTTAGCTCATGATGCAGCATGCCAGTGAGACAAACCCATGCAAACTGGAACTCTTTTTATTATTAGCTTGTTTTTAAAGAGAGGATGTTACAGCCTGAAAATATTACAATCCCGGTGAGAGGATGAGGTAAGATGTAAGCACCAGCATGTCCTGGCACAAGTTCTTCCCATGTGTGTGGAATCGAAAGGGCACTGAGTTTTGATGGACCAGTGTTTGCTTTAGAGCAAGTTTGGGCAGAGTGAATCAATTTTAAATCATGCTTTTTATTTGTTTTTAATGTCTCTGTAAAGCACTTTGAATCACCTTGTTGTTGAATTGTGCTATATAAATAAACTTGCCTTGCCTTGCCTTGAAGACACGGTGAATATCCCAACAGTGACTTACCACTGTAGGGGAAACGACTTTGAATTGATAGTTACTTAAAAAAAACACTTTGCAGTGTGATACGAAATGGCTGGAAAATCCTACCACTCACTTGACTTTATTGCAAAAAGTGCAAAATTCACATATAAACGATAGAATAAAGAAAATCGACCCTACTATTCAGTGTGAAGTGCAGGAATGTCAGGTTTGATTTTGCATACAGTGTCCATCAGTCAGGCATCTGCCTTCCAGGTGGCCCAAGCAGGATTACTCAATCAGCCACGTATGCAAGAATTTCTCTCAGCGTGTGTCGATAAATAGCAATAATCAATACACTGATCATGTTGTTGCTATGTGAGCACAGATCAATGAAGGCAGCCACCCCTACACATAGGTGCTCCGTGGCGGTGGCGGTGCCTTCACAGCACTCAAGATGAGAAACAGACTGGAGCTTTTCAGAGATGGAGAAGCAAATTTGTGTGTAGTGTCAACATTTAAACAAAACAAAAAAAATGGAGACAAAGTAGATCAACCATGTGAATCACTGATAGCCACTGCCCAACATAAACCACTGTGTTAATCACGTGTGGTTCAGTACTCCCAAACACGGGAAAGCATCCGCTACATACACACTGATAACTGGCGAGTTCAATTCAAGTTCAGTGAGAACTTCTGAAAACAAAAAACCCACACCAGCAGACATGTCTTTCACTCTGAAGGAGTAACGTTAAATCAACATAATCACTTAAACACCGCAAGCATCAACAACATATTCTCCATAAGTTAGATCTTTGACAGGTAACACATAAATCCACGAGGAACCCCTTTACTTCTTGAGAGGATGTATCATGGAAACAAATGGAGAAAAATGAGATGGAGACAGAAGGATGGATATTCAAACAAATGAGCTGGTAAATCCTCCATTATTTCCTATATAGGTTCCATATCCCTAAAAACTGGGGTAGATCCAGAGTTTTTTACCAGTTCAGTGCCCTTATGTTAGCACTCTCTCGAACATATGTACTCATCACTAGACAGATCACGACTGTCTTGTGGCATCAAAGCACGAAAGTACTTGGCAGCTGGAAGTGTCAAGAAAAATACACAAACACACCACACATGGCCTACTGTATACTTTAACATCTGTCTCGCCATACAGCTGCTGTCTTTCTGTGGCTTCAGTAGTTTTTAAATAAATGAATTTTCCAAATGGAAAAATGTTTCCAATGTTAAACGCTCCACCTTCACGTACTATGTTTAGATTGCATCCATCTAACCATAAATCTATATGATATGACACATTCTCTGAACCTTTTTTTTTTAAGTATAATTTATAATAGTCACAGTGACTTTCAACCAAAATCACCATGGTTCTGTTTACACTGAAATAGGTAGTTACAAGATTAGATTTTTATTTATCTTAGAACTTTAACACAGTTTTTTATTGTTACTGTTAATGTTACAAAAATTTAACCATGGGTACATAAAGAAAATTCAGCAGTGCTATATAATATGGCACACAACTAATGGTGAGATCCTACCAGATTTAAAGTGGAATTTCTTAAAATTAGACTGTAATTAGATTTATGTACCAAATAAATGCACTATTCAAGTGTCCTCTTTTATTACACATAAAAATGTAATAAGGATAGTTCTCCTTTTTCTGCTTACTCAACAAGTACCATCAAATTGTGCCGGACGTAGGCTCATGTGATCTTCTAATGATGGATCCAAGCCTAACTTGATTTTCGCTTTCACAAACACTGTTCAGCTAACAAGCAGAACTTCAAAGGACTGTAAGAAAACTACAAAAAACTGAATTGACATAAATTAAGAATAATTGGTTTTGTATTAATATGTAAACCCAAAATTGAACATGACAGAAATAACCAAAAATTATTCTTGCTACCTACGAACAATTTTACTTATATATTTTTTTATTTGGAAAGTTTGTGATTTTTTTGTAATTTACATTTTTTTTGCTTATTTGCTCTCTTTTTTTCTGTTATTCTTTATTTTCTTTTATGATGAAAGTGAATGTGAGCAGGAGGAGGAAAATTCCCTGTCACTATTGTATCTACATAAAAAAAAAAAGAAGTGAAAATTTTTAAACATACATCCCTGTAAAAACATATTCATTTTACTCTTCTATTGGTAAGTATTTATTGTGAATTATAGGTAAATTAAATTCAGAGGAGTTACACCCTCAGTCACAGTCAGTATTATACAGTGCTACCCAAAATTAGATTGATCTTGACAGAATGCTGACATACTTAAAAGTAACACTTAAAAGAGATTTAAAAGCCTTTGTTTGTGTAAGCTAAGCTTGCTCAGGAATTTGGTGACCAAAGAAAATGCACTTACCTTTGATGTGTTTATCCCAAGCAGAGAGTATAATAATGAAGCATCCACATCAAATGCTGTGGGATTTAATTACACATCAGCTTCACCTTCTCTGACATCCCACTGTGCACTCATTTCTAAATATCAAGAAACATGAAAAATGGGTAATAAAAACTAATAGATCGGAACTGATAGAGTTGTGTCTGTTGCTGTAATTTTCACAGCATGAGGCGGCAAGTATTAAATTATTGTTACTGGCTGACATCCATATGCCAATAACAGATTGGCAGGCTAGAATTAGAGATGGGGCCCATCCCAGTGAGAGGCAGGTTGCCTGCCAGACACACCTAACTCTAACGCCAAATGACCCCTGGCCCATTATACTGCTGCAAAATGAAAAAGGTTAAAAAAAAAGTGAAAAGTATTTAAGAATAGAACCACCAAAGGTGAGTGTAGGGGTTCGCTACTGTGTATGTGCGTATATACATAGATACTACAGTGCAGGTGTAGATTTGACAGTTCCTTGATAACTCACTGTCTGTGCAATCGCTGATATCCGTTTGGATTATAAAGACAAACTAGGGTTGAGTGTTTTTGTAAATACTTCTCATTCTCAATGTAATACTCTCCAGCTGTAAAAACACTGGCTCAGTGCTGATCCTCGTTCATCACAGCTCAACTGCTGCCAAGATACACTGGGAAGAGCTCAAAACCCATGCAGTACATGAGTACATAAAAGTCCATACGCAGTGTTCACATGACTGCATGCACCCTTACAGTTATTGTATGAAATCACCACAAAATGGATTGAGATCTTAAAAACAGCTTAAGCTTCACATCAGCCTCTGGTAAGTCTTTAATCTCACTAACACTGTTATCTACCAGACTACTGTATCTATCTGGAGAAGAAAAGAAAAGTTAGAGTTTATTAAATTTTTGTTCTTAATTTCATGAACTTTGTTGAATGTGTAACTTTCTTGAATTGCTGCCATCGAAAGCAGTGTGACAATGATTCAGGGGGTATAATGGCTAAAGGTGAGATCAAAAAGGTCTTTATGGTCATAGTTCCCCCCCCCCCAAAAGTTTACATTAAATACTGCATGTCAAGGTCTGCAGACCATGTGGAGTGGAAAGTAGCAGACCTAAATGCAGATGAACGAAATGTGGAAACGGAACTGGCCAAAAAACAGAATATGACCCAAACATGAAAAACTAGATAAATGAGAAACTAATCACAATAAAGCTAAACTGGAAAAACTAAATACACAAAAACCAGGAACAATGGGAAATACATGAATACCTGAGACACAGGAGGAGAGCACAGCTGGGAGTAATCACACACAACGAGACCGGGAGAAAGCAAAACTGAAAACACTAACATAGGACATGAGACCTTCAAAGTAAAACAGGAAACATGAGAACATGAGAAGCACAGACATGAAAACACAACTTGACTAGATGTAACACAAGGAAGACAGCGGCGGCGCAGAGACAGAAACCTAAAGACCAGGAACTATAAACAACAGTGAGAATCAAAATGATGAAAAACAATAAATCCAAGAATATAACTTAATCAAAAAACACAAAACACTGGGTGCCAGACCCAGTACGTGACACTGTAGCTATTGTAACCAGATTAGATGCTACTAGCATATTCGCTGATCTTCTCAGTGACAACGTCCTTTCAACCATTACATTAGAGTGGTGAGATTCATCTGCCTGACAATTCAACAAAGCAGACATATGACATTTAAAGGCTTAAAATGCCAAAAAAATAAATAATAATAATAACTGTAATGGTCAATGGCCATTATACAAATATATGTACACTCCAAGGACTAATTATCCACACAAACACAGTGTACACAAGTACTTATTTAGTATACAATCTCACACACACACACACACACAAAGCAAATGAAAATTCCTGGCTGTCTGTGTCGGCTGCCAATAATGTATTCGACAGCACACCCCCAATATTTACCAAGCTCTCTGTGTCTGCCGTCTCCTTAAAGGTGAAGACACCTCAAAATGTCTCTGAAGATCACCAGCTGGAGTAGACTTTTAATGTACAATGGGGAACACAGCATCACAACGCACACAATGTGACACGATTAATGAACATATCGCTATATAAACTGTAAGGGAAAACAGAAAAGGCAAACAAATGATGTAGCCGGATGCTGGATGATCTTTCAGTAATAGCAGTGGCCTATCCAGGACTCCCTCAGCCAACAGGGAAACATCAAGGATTGAAAGAAATGGGCAGAGTGATGCAGAGACACCTGAGGCCTGCACTACTAAGCAGGATTAGGTAACTTCAGGTTTAACTCCGTGCTTTCAAGAGGTTACAAAAGGCAGTTTATGTCATTCTTCAGCACATTGCCATGGTAACTTATGCTGTGGACCTAACCTGCAGCTTATATTTCGAAAAGGAGATCATCCTGTACAAAACTACCTTCTGATGACCAATCTGCTCACTGGAAAATAGATTCATCATTCCTGGTAAAACCCTTATTTTGCAGATTATAAAAATAGGAGAGTATGTTTTAGAGGCCATCTTTTACTGATGACCATCAATAGAACCTAGAAACCTTATTCATTGCATTTTGCCCTGCTGGCTACAAAACATTTCGAAACTATGAGACTAACGGGATTTATTGTTGTAATGTTACCTTAAATCTAGCAACTGCGGATCTTATATATAATTTGCAAGTCACACAGTTTGAGAAAGAAAGAAGGAGGCAAAAGCTTTCATGCATTTATGCAATATAATGCTTTCAACTGCCGTGAGCTTCCGTTGCTTTAGCATGGTGATACTGATAGGTTTACTAGCTTTACAGCAGGCATAGTTTTTGCCCAAATTTCCATTCTGGTTTTAAATAGACCTTATTTGGGCCATATTTGCACTTCTGCACTTTAAAGAACCCATTTTATTACAGGACATCTCCTATAAATCACACTCACACACTACGGATGTGGCTACAGCAGCACTGTTGAATTCGCCCAGTGTGCAGGTGCTGATCACTAAATTGTGCATTACATGAAACCAGATAACAAAATTGTTATTATTATGGGCATGTTAAACGTCCCCTACAATTCAGGAGTTTTTCATAGCTTTTGAATGTGGAATGTTCACAGTAATATTGACACTATTTTTAAAATGTTTTAAATGTGTAGCAGAAGTCCATTCATATGTGTTGATTTGGGGAAATTCCTGATTAAGCAAGGTCTAGCTGTGGGGATGATTAAAATCAAATCAAATCAAATTCAAATTTTATTTGTCACGTACACAGTCATACACAGTACGATATGTAGTGAAATGCTTGGACAACTGCTCGTGACCTAAAGAAAACAAAAAAGGAAAAGGCTATGAATAAGATAGGAAATAAATATGAAAAATTAAAAAGGGTAAATTTAACTAGGAAGGAATAAAATATAAATTAAGGTTAAAAATGAAATAACTGTACAACACAAATTAGAATGAAGGGTAAATTTAACAATTAACAACATTATCCAAGTTCAAATTTTATTCGGCACATGCAGTGGCAGGTTGCCCTGCAGTGGAATGAACCCGTCCCCCGACTTTACACACACAACACAGACATCACATGGGGATACAAGTCAGAGAACGGTTGCATTACAGAAAAAACACTGAAATGTACACTACAATGGGAAAGTACAAGAGGAAAAAAAGAGACCTCTACTCATGCTGGGCGATAGGAGGACAGCATGAGAACAGGAAACAAAAAAAACTCCTCTGCACAGAAAGCACATAAATGTCCACAGTACAACATTATAGAGCACGTGACCAGCAACAGGGTTGGATAGGGGATAAGAAGTAATCCCAGGCAACACAGCAGCCATCCTGCCACTGCGACGTCTCTCCAGCGCGGGCCCAGACCCACCTCGTGCTCCCAGGAGGCAACAAGCATCGAAGGCGTTGGAAGGGGATGGGGGATGTGTGAATGCTTATCAGTGTAAATGTATGTGTGTGCGTGTCCATAGTTAAGCTGAGACAGTGTCCTTCGCCCTACCAGGCTAAGTAAACAGTCTGCCAGCCAACCCAGGTGGCCTTGCATAGAGTGGGAAGAACAGTCAAAACACAGTCGTTATCAGGGAGTTTTTGTTCGGCTCCAGCCTTGAGCCCACAGCTGGCGCCGAAGAGATATCCGCATTATGATGTTGATTTTTCTTTTATGCGAACAACTCATGAGAATTTCAAAGCTGTTCTTTAACACTCCGACACTGGTCTCTCAATCTCCCGTTTGAGAGCCGCGAGCTTCTCCATGATGTTATCAAACTTGCACTCCGTGGTCTTGTCATTCTTGTGCTCAGAGAACTCACGACTGCAGTGAGCTGCTCCACGATGTGATCCAACTTTCGCTCAGAGGTGTTATTCTGAGTATTCACGGCAGCCGTAAGCTTCTCCAAGATCTTAACCATGCTGCACTCAGTGAGCCCATTCTGAGAAGTTGCGCCTCGTCCCATCATTTCAATCCCAGCGGGCAGCCTCGTGGGGGTTTGAACAGCCGGTTCCGTTTTCTTAATTCTCCGACAAGCCAGGGCCAAGCCAGCTCCGATCAGCAAGAACCCTGTTATCATGGTTCCGAATAGGTAGATACAGTGGGGCAAAAAAGTATTTAGTCAGCCATCGATTGTGCAAGTTCCCCCACTTAAAACGATGACAGAGGTCAGTAATTTGCACCAGAGGTACACTTCAACTGTGAGAGACAGAATGTGAAAAAAAAATCCATGAATCCACATGGTAGGATTTGTAAAGAATTTATTCGTAAATCAGGGTGGAAAATAAGTATTTGGTCAATAACAAAAATACAACTCAATACTTTGTAACATAACCTTTGTTGGCAATAACAGAGGTCAAACGTTTACTATAGGTCCTTACCAGGTTTGCACACACAGTAGCTGGTATTTTGGCCCATTCCTCCATGCAGATCTTCTCGAGAGCAGTGATGTTTTGGGGCTGTCGCCGAGCAACACGGACTTTCAACTCCCGCCACAGATTTTCTATGGGGTTGAGGTCTGGAGACTGGCTAGGCCACTCCAGGACTTTCAAATGCTTCTTACGGAGCCACTCCTTTGTTGCCCGGGCGGTGTGTTTTGGATCATTGTCATGTTGGAAGACCCAGCCTCGTTTCATCTTCAAAGTTCTCACTGATGGAAGGAGGTTTTGGCTCAAAATCTCACAATACATGGCCCCATTCATTCTGTCCTTAACACGGATCAGTCGTTCTGTCCCCTTGGCAGAAAAACAGCCCCATAGCATGATGTTTCCACCCCCATGCTTCACAGTAGGTATGGTGTTCTTGGGATGCAACTCAGTATTCTTCTTCCTCCAAACACGACGAGTTGAGTTTATACCAAAAAGTTCTACTTTGGTTTCATCTGACCACATGACATTCTCCCAATCCTCTGCTGTATCATCCATGTGCTCTCTGGCAAACTTCAGACGGGCCTGGACATGCACTGGCTTCAGCAGCGGAACACGTCTGGCACTGCAGGATTTGATTCCCTGCCGTTTTAGTGTGTTACTGATGGGGACCTTTGTTACTTTGGTCCCAGCTCTCTGCAGGTCATTCACCAGGTCCCCCCGTGTGGTTCTGGGATCTTTGCTCACCGTTCTCATGATCATTTTGACCCCACGGGATGAGATCTTGCGTGGAGCCCCAGATCGAGGGAGATTATCAGTGGTCTTGTATGTCTTCCATTTTCTGATGATTGCTCCCACAGTTGATTTTTTCACACCAAGCTGCTTGCCTATTGTAGATTCACTCTTCCCAGTCTGGTGCAGGTCTACAATACTTTTCCTGGTGTCCTTCGAAAGCTCTTTGGTCTTGGCCATGGCGGAGTTTGGAGTCTGACTGTTTGAGGCTGTGGACAGGTGTCTTTTATACAGATGATGAGTTCAAACAGGTGCCATTCATACAGGTAACGAGTGGGGGACAGAAAAGCTTCTTACAGAAGACGTTACAGGTCTGTGAGAGCCAGAGATTTTCCTTGTTTGAGGTGACCAAATACTTATTTTCCACCCTGATTTACGAATAAATTCTTTACAAATCCTACCATGTGAATTCATGGGATTTTTTTTCACATTCTGTCTCTCACAGTTGAAGTGTACCTCTGGTGCAAATTACTGACCTCTGTCATCATTTTAAGTGGGGGAACTTGCACAATCGGTGGCTGACTAAATACTTTTTTGCCCCACTGTATATCTTCAGCGTCCTCGATCGACAGTCCCGCCAGGCACACGACCCTCCATTTCTGCCACCCGTCCATCGTGTATCCGGCAGGGAAAGTCCCTCCAGGGTACTCGGGCTCTCCCGAGCCCAGACTTCTCGTTGAGAAAAGGGTGTCAAGAGAGACCATTCAGAGACCAGTTGATCAAATCCCTAATTCTCTTTTAGGTTTTAGAGAACGGACTGTGAGAGAGTGTTCCAGGGAAAGTAATACACACGAGACAAGACAAGGACACAAGAGGCTAAGCAGGGAAGATAAGGGGAAGGAGGAGAGGAGAAAAGTGCGACTGCCTTCGCCGAGAGCCAAACGATTTATTTGAATTGATTTTCTTACATTAGTAATTTGAATTTTAAAATATTCACTTCAGTTTTTGAGTCCTACAAATATATATATATATATATATATATATATATATATATATATATATATATATATATATATATATATATATATATATATATATATATGTCCAAATATGTTGCAGTAGTAACATATTTGGATATAGCAAGTATTTTTACTTCTTTTAAAAATTAATTAATCAGTTGATTAATTTTATTGTTGCAGGAAACTTTAGACTGAGGGTTTTGTAATAAAAAAAGTAATGTCATTACATAGGTTCCAATCCCGCAGAAGGCCTCTAGTACAAATTTATATTATAACTGGGAAGCAGAACATGTCTTGTAATGCTCCACTTGACACAGCAGGAAAAATCTTTAGATATTCCAGAAGAAGGGATATTTGGACTTTTGCCCAAAATAACAGCTCTGATGGTGCTAGACTCATCCACTCTGTGGCTGCTTTATTCCCACCGACTTCAATTTAGAAACTGTGAATCTAGCAGTATTCACTGCTGGGCCATGTGCGAAAATTACACACAGCCCCTTTCTCAATTTGATGACACATGTATCGGTCCCGCTGCTAGCGGTTTAATAAAGTCATTGACAAAGAGCCAGCATGAGACAGTGTCTGAAAGCAGTTTCAAGAGTTGTGTGAGAGTTGGCAGCAGTCTGATACTGAAGGAGATAGAGATGCTCTCCCGCAGGGTGTGATTTAGACAGGAGGCGGAACTGAGCTCTGGTGGGCTGTGACCCATTTAACCCCTGGAAGTGACGCTGCTGTTCTTTCACAGTTAATATCAGGGGTCTATTTAATAGGCATTAATTATACAGGTTTGAAACTTTTTACATACACTATATTGCCAAAAGAAGTCACTCACTCATCCAAACCATCAAATTCAGGTGTTTTAGTCACTTCCATGGCCGCAGGTGTATAAAATCAAGCACCTGAGCAAGAAGACTGCTTCTACAAACATCTGTGAAAGAATGCGTCGCGCTCAGCAGCTCAGTGAATTCTAGCGTGGTGCCGTGATACAGTGCGATATCACCTGTGCAACAAGAGAAAATTTTCTTAATGCTAAATATTCCACAGTCAAATGTTAGTGGTATTATAACAAAGTGGAAGCTATTGGGATGGAAACTCAATCATGAAGCAGCATCACAGAGTGGTGTAAATGGATGCTGAGATGCATAGTGTGCACAGGTCACCGACTTTCTGCAGAGTCAATAAATGGACTGGCTCTTATGTAGTGCTTTTCTACTCTACACAACTTGCCTCAATCACCTAAGCACTTTTTTCAATGCTCTAAGGGCTTTCTATTTAACATTCATACTCTGTTGGATGCATGGAGTGCAACTTGGGGCTAGTACCTTCCCAAGGATATTTAGTATTCAGATTGGGGATTGAACCACAAACCTTCCTGTTAGTAGGTGACCTGCTCAACCACCTGAGCTACAGCCACCCAGAATAAACAGTCAGTCTCTACAAACATCCAAACTGCATGTGGCCTTCAGATTAGTGCAAGAACAGTGTGTACAGAGCTTCATGGAATGAGTTCCCATGACTGATCAGCTGCATGGCAGCCTTAAATCACAAAACACAAAGCAAAGTGTCAGATGCAGTGGTATAAAGCTCACCGCTACTGGACTCTGAGCAGTGGAGACATTCAATGGAGTGACGAATCATGCTTCTTTGTCTGGCAATCCAATGGACAACTCTGGGTTTGGTGGTTATCAGGGAGACAGTACTTGTCTGACTGCATTGTGTAAAGTGTAAAATTTGGTGGAGGGGGATTATGGTATTTCAGGAGTTGGGCTCGGCCCCTTAGGCTACGTTCACACTGCAGGCGAAAGCGCATCAAATCCGATTTTTTTGACCCTATGCGACCCATATCCGATCATGCTATGACAGTGTGAACGGCGCAAATCCGATATTTTCAAATCCGATCTGGGTCACTTTCGTATGTGGTACTGAATCCAATACATATCCGATGTTTTAGAAAGCGACTGCTGTTTGAACGGTCAAGTCGCATTAAATCCGCCTTTTACGTCACTGACACAAGACTGAAGCCAATTATCAGCGCCAGAGAAGCGCCCGAGAAGACATCGCGAACGCTTCCTGGCCATCCAGTGTAGATGTCAGTGAAACTGTTGGGAAGACAACGTAAACATTTTATTTGTACTGTATAATCTGCAGATTCTGACAGAAATCTGCAGCTATCCTTTGAAGCACCGCTCCTCTCTTAAACGGCAATAAGGATCATTATTAGGTTATCTACATTATTATGTAAATAACAAAATAACTTAAAGCAAAAATTGGGAAACGTGAAGTCCGAAGTCTTTATATTAAGGGCCATCAGTCAAACAATACTGTTTGCTCTGGGTCTAAACAGAGCGCGTTGTGTGTGACATCTTCTTTTGCGCATGCGGGCCGCTTTGAGCGTTCACACTAGAGAGCGTTTGCTGTCGCATTTTATTTGTAGTGTGAACGATAGCAGATAAAAAAATCGGATTTGATCAAAAAATCGGAATTGAGCATTAAGACCTGCAGTGTGAACGTAGCCTTAGTTTCAATGAAAATAAGGCTACATTCATGCTCCCAACTTTGTGGGAACAGTTTGTGGATGGCTCCTTCCTGGTCCACCATTACCGTGCACCAGGTCCATAAAGGTCCACAAAGACATGGATGAGCGGGTTTGGTGCAGACGAACTTGCCTGGCCTGCACAAGGTCCTGACCTAAACCTGATAGAAATATTTTTCGGAATTCAGAGACTGCAAGCCAGGCCACATCCAACATCACTGTCTGCACTCACAAATGTGTTTCTGAAAAAAACACTCCCATAAACTCACCAAAACTTTGTGGAAAGCCAAAAGAGTTGAAGCTTTTATAGCTGTTATTGTTGTGAAGGCATATTCAACCCTATCGATTAGGAATAGGCTGTCAGCAAGTTCATATGCATGTGAAAGCAGACGAGCAAATACTTTTGGTAATATGTGTATATCACCTATAATGAATTTAGGTCACTAGGACCACTATAGTAGAGAGATTGTTATAATGTTATCTGTGGATGTTTGTGTTTGGTGTTATGGCTCAGTGAGTATTATATAAGATTTGCAAACTCGTTGTATAAAGGGAGCTGTGAAAGCTGAGCTATCAGCTGATGTGGACTGGCATTGATATGATTTCAACTGAGAACTGAGATTGTGGCTCCTGTGGACTGACATTATTATCAATTAAATGAACTTAAGCATAATTTCAGCAAAGGTTATTATCAACTGTTTGTTCTCATATTAGGTCATTATGGCTATCATGGGGAAAATCTGCATGGATGTGCAAACCTGTCTCAGGATGGGTTCTGATAAAATTCACTGGCTACAGTAAAAATGCATAAAGAAAAATCACACTGGGGCCTTTGTTGAAACGAAAATATCATTCTATGAAGCTGAAGATCCGGATCACTTCTCTTCTCTCCTTTCAATAATTCAATTGCAGCTGTTAATTAGATACCACTGTGGTCCACTTGTTGTCTCAGCTGCCAATTAGGGAGCAGCCCATGCGTAAATGAGGGAACAGTGTGGTGAGGTCACAGCTCCCCTCGATTAGGTGGCTTTCCTTACAGATGAAGGGGCAGTGCCTTAGAAGGGAACGAGGGGGGAAGAAACAAGCAGTTTGGTGACTGTCCAACCAAAAGTTATGCAACACTCATTGATTGAGGACTGTAAACATACAGCAGAAGTCACTTACCCTACCTGAAGTAAGTGTTCTCCCCGTCTGGAGACGAAAAGCTAGGTGTGTGTGGGGTCTCCTCTCCAGACATCCCTAACGATTTAGAGAGTAAATGAGCCGCAGTGAAGACGGCTCACACAGTTGGACTTGGCTTCTGCAGGATGCATTTGCTGCACAACAGATGCAGAGAAGCTTCTGTCAGTTTCACTAGATTTACTTCAAAGGGCAAATACAGTTCTTTTAGCATCTGTTTGAGGCGGTTCGACTGTAGTTCGGGACATTATGTACTAAGTCAACATGAAAGGACTGCAGGTGTCATCAGGTGGGGAGAAATCTTCCAAGTATTAACCCTCTCAGGCTCAAATTAAACTTTTTGTTGCTAATGCACAACCAAGTCCTGCAACCAAGTTTTTTCTTTACTTCTGAGTAAAAAAAAAAAACTCATAAAATATGTATGTGGGGTAATCAGGTTGTTAGTTTTTAACTGTTGCAAATCGGCAACGCCTGCCTCGAGAGGGTTAAGACTGTGTTAGCCAGCAGTGGTCATTAATGTTCGATGAGAACCATTTTCCCTTTATCCAGTACTTTGGGTTGATTTACTCTATTACTAATTTATAATAATAACTGAATATCAGCTTACAATTAAAGGAGCAACAAAATTCTTTAATTCAAGATGCACAAAAAAAATACTGGCAGGAAACATAGGAAAATCCATTCTGCTCACTGGACAGTATTTATCTTACTTATCAACAGAGGAATGCTATGATTATGCAAGTTTAGGTGAGTAGCAGGAAATGTTATACATATTATTCTTTCCTTTTCATTTCTTTTTCTAGAGTGTGCCGGGTAAATACAAACAGATTTTCTTCCCCTTTGTGAAACAGTAGATGCTGCTACTGAGAACAAGGTGAATCTACCCCCAAGCAAAAAACACAACCTGATACACATGCATATTAATCAACTCTTTGTACTTCTATCTTTCTAAGGCATTTCCAGACACAATGTGTTCCCTTTTCCATTACCCAAATGTTAACTATCCCAGTTAACATAAACTAATTATACCATGCGTCTTAAAGCTTTGGGAAAGCTTTTTGAAGGCGTATGAGTAGAGAAAGACAAGACGAAATGTCCTCACATTTATGTAACGCCTTCATTTCATATGTCAAGAACTCTAAAAGTCATAAAGATAGTCATAAAAATGTATACATAAAGACACATGCACATTTTAGTTATAGAACAAAACTGTTGCCTAATATGCCAACAGACTCCAACAGAAACAAAATGATACTGGTGATATTAATATTATTTTGATATATTATTATATTTTTATTAATATTATTATTTTTACAGGATTTTGAGGCAAAGTGGCTTCCTAAAGATGTCCAACATGACAAGATAAAAAGAATATACCGGTAAGCCTTCCAAGCACTCCTCGTTATCATCCCTGACCACGAAACACTGCATGACTTTTAATTTCACAACTTTTCCACCTCTTCCATCATAACATTTTTTCTTGTCTGCATACTGACTTCTTTATAAGAACCTGTAAGTATTCCAAGCTCCTTGATTTGTGGTTCAAAAAACACCAACTCTTGTAGTTAAGCTTTGAGGTTCTGTTTTTTATTCAGAAACTGTGGCTTCATATTGACATTCAGGTGCACACATGCATGTGTGTGTGTACATTATTAATATGTAAACACACTAACTCACTTTGGCCCCAGGCCATTATCTGAGGCAGGTCCAAGCAAAGGTCTCAGGGTTATTAGAATGTCATTTCTCTGTTTTTGGAAGGGGATCAGATTTCCAATTTCTCTCGACCTCACTCCTCTGTACCTCCCCTTGGGCTCAACAGCAAATGAACAAGGTCGCCATGGTAAAACAGGCCCCGCCCACTGTCTGATCTGCCTCAGGCATCCCAGTGGTAGAGTTTATCCAATCTATGTGGAGCTAAAGTGCAATAAACAGCGCATCACGGTGTGATTAGTTTTATGTCTGTTACCATAAAATAACAGTGAGGATTTAGAACATTTTGCCACATGCTGGAACTTTTTCAGCAACAGCTGGAGAGCTGTGCTGCTTCATTTGAGGTTTCGGCGAGAGAAAGTGAGAGACATGTTTGTGGTAAATGGAGAGTCTCTCACCTTCATGTTTTGTGTGAAATAGTCTCGGTTTTTTAGCACCCCCTCATAGCACCTCAATTCACACATTGACCCCTTTTTCAAACCACTGTTGACAACCACATAACCCTGTAATAGAGGGTGTCAGGAGCAATCTGGAGACATTGCTCTCTGGGAGGGCCCCCTCTGATATGTCCCACTCAGGACATATTCTGTTTTACAACAGATGAAAAACTTGCTGCCACTGTCTCGTCTTGCTGTTACAGGATTTATTTTATTCTCTCCTTCTTTACCCTCTTTCAGTTTAATAATCATATCTAGGTAGTTATGAGGAAGTATCCAATATCAGATAGATATATCAAGTTCATTAGGTCTGAAGTGCAACACCAAACTAATGTTTGGATGCTTTCAGGGTTTTTAATATTATTATTATTTATGCTGCTGCTTATATGCTTTTGGAACTGTTATTAGTACATGTTTAATATTCAATATGACAGATAAACTATAGCACACAGAGACAGGGTAGACTGATTCAAGATCACAAATGTTATTTGTGATAAATTTCAGTAAATGTTATGGCTCATCAGACAACTGCAAATGTGCAAATTACACAGGGTCTACATAAATATTGTAGCGGGAGCAGATAGTAAGCATGGTAGCAGCTAAAATGCTCTCTATATCTACACAGAAGAAATTCGGGCATTGAAATAAGCTGCTGGTTACTTATAGAAGCACCCAGAGCCCAATATACAATCTCTCTAGTTAAATGAGCGACACACTGGAAAACAAACTTGAAGCACTGAACTGTTGCACTGTGACTGCTGACAGCTGGATTGACAGATGGATCTCCAAGATGACAGTTTGGATCACCATCCACAGGTCCCTTCCTGCAGGATGTTTTGTGGGACAATATTGGGGTCATTTACAGGCCCAACTTTAGCTACATCTGAAGAGATCTGGCTTTTTTTTTTTTTTTTTTTTTGGCTTTTGCTGTGTGTAAAATGTGTTTGGGCAGCTAGCAAGTTTATTGATTTTATCTCATAAGTTGTTGATTTGTAGTCCTATTATCAGTCTTTCTGTCCTGCCATAACACAGCAGCAAGTAGACCCAAGACAATCTTTTTATGGACTGTAAATGCAGATATGGGGACATTCTTTTTACACTCACTAGCCCAGGGGTGGGCAATCTCAGTCCACAAGGGCCGGTGTCCCTGCAGGTTTTAGATGTGTCCTTGAACCAACACAGCTGATTTAAATGGCTAAATTAGCTCCTCAACATGTCCTGAAGTTCTCCAGAGGCCTGGTAACAAACTAATCATGTGATTCAGGTGTGTTGACCCAAGGTGAGATCTAAAACCTGCAGGGACACCAGCCCTCGTGGACTGAGATTGCCCACCCCTGCTCTAGCCTCTTCATTTGGTGCACCTGTTCAACTGAACATTAAAACAAATATGCAATCAGCCAGTCACAGAACAGCAAATTAAAGTAGAAGATGTTGATGTTCTAACTGAACAAGAAATTGAAACTGACCATCAGAATGGCTGGACTATTTTGACCTGACAGGAAGTTAATAGAAACTCAAGTAACCGCTCGTTACAACAAAGGCATGCAGAAGAGCATCTCTGAACAGATGGGCTACTACAGCAGCAGAAAACAACACCAGGTGTAATTCTCAGCTAAGTGGATGCTGAGGCTATAATTCACACAGGCCAAAGTTAGAAAACAGAAGATTACAAAAATGTTGGTCGGTCAAATGAATCTAAAATTCTGTTGCAACATTCAGACAGAATGTGGCACAAACAAAAAGGTCTCAAGCTGCTGGTGGTGTAATAGTGTGGTGGATCATTTTTTGCACATTTTGGGTCCATTAGTGCCAACTTGTTTTTTCTGACCATTGTCATTTTTTCAGTGTACCCATCTTCTTCCAACAGGATAACATGCCATGTCAGAGAGCTCAAACCATCTCAAACTGGTTTGTTTTTGATGTGGTTAAAGGTAATTGGACACATGCAGAGTGTTCTCATTCTAAACTCCATATTCCTCCAACTCTGTTCACCATCCTTGCCCAAACTGGTTCCGTCTTTAAAATTAACAACGCTGATTTGTAAAAGACTTCGGCTATTAATTTTCAAATAGCACATTTAGTTTTCACTGTTATCCCACATTCTCTTTTAGCATAATCATCTTATTATTTCATTCAACGTTGCTTGAATTTGTGTCTTTAATCCTGAATAATATTTATTTTCATAGAGTAAATAAGTCTGTGTAACCATTTGTGAAGCATGGACACGTGGTTTTTTGATTTGTGGTTTTACATATTTTTTTGGCATGACATATAGTCTGGTTGGTATTAAATATATAGCCCACCTTTTCCCACATTAGCAAGATATGACAAATCTGAAATGAACCCCATAAAAAACTAAACTCAAAGAAATGTCCCAGAGTAGATGTGTGCAACAGCAGCCTGCACTCCTTACAAAGGACAGGGAAGTGGTGTGCTTCATAAATGCATCCCTTTTTATACATGGATTTGATTTAATTTGAGGCTTTGAAATTAGGGTTTAGGTTTAATAGCCTTTTATCCCATCTGCTGCCAGTATAATCCTCTTTTAAATTGAATCCAGAGTTTTTGTTGACAGTGAAAAGTTTGGAGTGCAGCTGAAGGTAATTTATTGATTGCTGCAGTTATCACCTGAAATATAATTCAGCCCAAGACTTTATTTGCCTATAATGTCTCTATGCACTGAAAAACATTATCATTTAGTTTGTAATATAAAATGTATTTCTAATTTGTTTTATAGCACAAAAATAATCAAATAATAGTATAAATGCTTGAAGCATGAATATCAGTTTGCAGCAAATATGCTATGTAACTAATATCTGGTCACATAAACAAGATGATACTGACTGTCTGTCTGTCTGTTAGTCGGTCGGTCAGGCATGCAGCAAAAGAATAAACAGCATGAGCACAGACAGTTTAAGTACACTGCTGCTGAGATGAGATTAGTACATAATGCAAGTGTAGCACATGGGTGGCCTGAAGTCACCCATGGCTTTATATTTGTGGCCAGCATCGGTTACTTCTGATTGTTTTCTAGTACCTTAAAAAGTGTTAGAGCAGTGTAAACACAAATAATGAAGTGGTTGTCATAATGATCAGCTTGCTTAACTCTTGGTTAGATTATACACCAGATGATTCATATATTTCTTTATCACAACACTCATGAATATTGTGATGCTTTGGATGTCAGACTTAGCAAAAAGTCAGTTGCACATCTTCAGCTTGCAAAGTTACCTCAGTATGTTTTCAAGCAACTGAGAAAAAAAGTTTTTTACAGCAATCAAGTTCCAAAGCGGCAGATGGATGCTAATCTGGTATAAAGGGACGAGAATTCATATCACAGCCACTGGGTTGCATTGATTCTTTGAAAAGACTGCAGAAAGCTGCGGTAGGCAGAAATGTAGAGAAAAGATAATTAAAAAAGAAATTAGTAGAAAGAAAAGTTTTCCCATATATGCTCAGAACCCTTCCCACCGGATGAATATGGGTCTATATATACATATCCACAAAAAAGGAACACTTTGAAAACACAGCACATCTCAATAAAACATCATGCTGGATGTCTATACTGATATGGACTGGTTAATGTGTTAGGAATGAAAGGATGTCACATTGTTTAATGGAACTGAAAATTATCAACTGAAATCAAAAATACCCCAAAAATCAAAGTGAAAAAATGATGCAGCAGTCTAGTTTGTTTTGCTGAAATGTCATTGCAGCAACTCAGAATGGTACTAGTTTGTGTGGCCTCCACGTGCTTGTGTGCATGTCTGGCAGCATCAGGGGATGCTGAGACAACAGGGCAGGGGGATCTCATTCCAGATGAGGACCAGGGTATCACCGAGCTCCTAGAGAGTTTGAGGTGACACCTGGTGACATCAGATGGACCAAAACATAATGTCCCAGAGGTATTCTGCTGGATTTCAGTCAGGTGACTGTGGATGCTAGTCAGTGGTATCAATTCGCTTATCCTCCAGGAACTGCCTGCATACTCTTGCAACACGAGGCCGGGCATTGTCACCTCTTACAGCCTTCACACAGCATAGCTGCATATATGGTCTCATACACACACACACACACACACTGCTTGCACACTTCTCTTTGGAACATTTCATTGTGGTTAATCGACCTCTGGCCCACTAAGAGGATGATGGCAGGCATTAGAGGAAAGCAGAGAAATACCTGGGCGGGCCAGGTCATTAGAACACCACCACTCATATTGGAAGTTTGTAATACCTCATCCACATGAATTAGAATGGACTTGCATAAGCCAAGCTGTCTCTAAGAGGTGCCAGAGGGTCACACACCACGTTGCATTTGTGCACAGATCCTATGAATGCACAGACTGAAGGGTGCATGCAGAAACATACAAGCAATGCCTCTCTACAAGTTCCTGCAGCCTTTAAGGATTAAGAATCCTTTCTTTCCACTATCCCAAAATGTGCCTCAACTGTGGCAGCTGGAACACAGATGTGTATGCCATCGCTTGTTTGAACTCAGTTTAATTCAATTAAAATGTATTGTCATGATATTTTAATTGAATAAATATGTTACTGAATACATGAAAAACTGAAAAGTATTAAATGTGTATTTGAAGTATTTGGACAAAATGTCTGTATAATTTTGTGTGCTTTGAAGCTGTGATTATTTTTTTTTAGACTTTTAGTTTAGTTTAAAGAAAATTTCAGCAGTGCCATGTTGTCCAATGTTACTCTATTTCATTGTTTCAATGGTGATGTTATGCACAGTATGGAGGGTACTGTGACAGTAAACACAGTTCTTGGTTTTGAAATAAGGGAAGGCACAAAGCTGATGTGTTATTGTGTTATACATACTTACGTAAACACTAAAGCGGAAATTTAAGTACATTCGATGGAAATTATATTTTTGCAACTTTTTTTTAGTATGTGAATCTCATCTTATTCAAATATTGAAGCAATAAAGATAATATACTTATGTGGGGCAGGCAGGTTTACAGTACTTTTGCTCCCTAAGGCTAAGATTGCCCCCTTTAGCAGAGACACACTACTGTCCACCACTCTCTGTGCATGGCTTTCTAGCACCCCTTTGCCTAAAAACCCATTTAGCTACAAAATACTGCAATTAATGTCTACCTCAGACATTGTTGTATCTACAAAATGACATTTGCATCTTTTGTTTGAGTAAATACCCTTTATAAACTGGGATTATTTTAAAGAGAATGATAGATGTTTAGTTGCTCATGTATGAAATATGTTCAATAGTTTCATTTAATAGTTATTTGTAACTGATCAAATATATTAAAAAGATTTACAAAAAATGAAAAAAAGTACTCATCATGCAATACTTACACAGGTAATAATGGCACGTAGATATAACATGGAAAGTAAGAAAGAAAGAAATCCTTTTTAAAAAAAACAATGTTTTCTGTCTGTTCTTTCCCTTTTTACCTGATTACTGTTCTAGTTTTAGATCTTTGATAAAGTAGTTTAAATTTTTGTTCCACTGTGTACAGAGAAAACAACATTCACTGTACTTTAGCATAAGTAGATCTCTTTCTCTCCTATGGCAGAAATCAAGACTCACCGCACCACTTGTCTTACAGATGAGTGAGATATAGCCCAACAGCCCTTTAATCTGCATTCCAAAACTCACCCCAACTATTTTATTGCCAAGATACCGCTCCGTATACCTGGAACGTATCTTCTGCATAGTAAGACATGCATTATAAAGGCCCATAAAATCCTATTTTTGCCTCTTTGTTTTCCCAGAAGAAGCTGTAATAAAAGTCAAAGCTTTTCTGTCTTCTGTAAAACAGGAAAAAAGGAAGTGTAGAGTATCCCCAGCGGCACAGAGGTTGTGACCAAGTGTTGTATGATGGCTGTCCCCTTTCTGTGCCTGTCCTCTTTACAAGCTTTACCTAAAGCTTCTACTGACAGACATCAGCTATGTTGTGTATATGTCGTGTGTGTGTGTTCCCCCAAGTGGAAATTTACAGATCACTATATTATGCAAAATGTGCTACACATCCTGAACCACTGCTGGCAGATGGATTATTATTTACAACACAGTTAATGTACCCTCATGGTGAAAATAAATGTGTGTGGTGGTGTTAAGTGTTAAGGTGGTACAGCTTATAGCTTATGCAACATAAATGAATAAAGCATGCTTAAAAACTCACCTGCTAAATTCTGGGCTTTTAGCTAGCATGGATAACTGCCCCTTCTAAAGTTCATGAACTCAAACAAGAAACCTAAAGTTAATGTTTCACTACTGTTGATTGCATATGCATAAAAAGTCATTAAAGATATAAATTAATTTGGGGTGTGAAATCCTGACAAGCTGGTGTCTTCTATGCAAACTATGTGTAACTGTGGCAATCTGCTAGTGACCAAAGCAACTGAAAAGAGGTTAGCACTGCATTCCTCTGTGTGACAACTTTACCTGGTCTGCAACCTCCAAGACCCATTGCCAACTACTGTGGGAATATACAATCTCTAGTAACCAGAGGTTATCAGACACCCTAGATCTATGTGGTAGAGATGTCAGGCTGAAGGATATTGAAAGTGTGCAACTTGTGTTACAGTTTAATTAAGCTGGATGATTCAGAAAGCTTTTGAGTAATATGTGAACTTCTGACCACAATGGTAAAAGCTGAAGTACTGATACAATTTCCTACTCAAGTAAAAGCAAAAACAGCACAGGCTATGAAATGTATTATAACAAGTGAAAAGTAGCTCTTTGGAGGAAATTTCTGCCAGTTATTTTGTGCAAAGCTAACTAATCGTTTTTATTAACATAATAATGAAATAAAATTAAGGGAATATCAACTCTATTTTAAACTAAATTCAAATTATAATGAATGTTCTCGGCTTGAACATCTGTTGCGTAGAACAGGAGCAGAGAAAAAAATGACTTTATTTGCTGTTGCCTGCATTGTAACTGTAGCTCATTGTAACTAGAGTTAGGGGTTAAAGTGGGGTTTGGCATATGTGTCTCTAGTGTATTAAAAAAACAACAACACTAATTTCTATTGTGAGCTTCAGTGTATTTTTTGTGAGCTAAGCTGTGCTGCTGCTCTGAGGTTTACTGTTCTCCACTCATCAAGATATAAGCAGATATTGTATGAGCTTCCACAGAAACAGTTTGCATGTTTGATGATAAATGTTTAGCTGTTATAAATGCTGAACTTTAAATTATCTGCCACTTAAAAAAAATGTTGGCCTCTTTATGTTCACTCCTCATTGATATCGCCAGCTAATGCAGGTGCTGAAATGCTGAGTACAATTTGACATCTGCACAAAAACACAACTCTAGATGAGTCTAACTCATTTTAACCCGGATGTAATTCTATAAATGATGAATAAATTACATGTTTTTTCTTTTCTTCTTCTTCTTGTTGTCTACCATAAAAACCAGTAATCCCAGCAATGCACCACTAGGATAACATTTCATGTGTTATTGTTCCCTCCATTTAGCTTCAAATCAGCTTGACGTTTAAAGGCGTGCAGCGACAGGATACAGTAACTGCCTCCAGATGTGTTAAGCCTAAAATAACAAGCCTGCTTTGAAAAAACATAAGAAGTGGAAAGTAGGGATGTTTGTGTAAAATACAGACGGTAAAAGTAAAAGAACGTTGACTCAAAAATAAATGCTAAATAAAATATGACTTAAGTTCTACTTAAGTACAGTAAGTACATTTTTCTACTTCAAAACTCACAGTGCTGGAGTGTTTATCTATTTGTAAACACAAACTCACACATAGTTAGATATTAAGTTAATCAATTAAACAAAACCTAATATCTAATTATATAAATTAAAAAGACATAGTTGCTTTAATAAGGACATAGATACAATTCCATTAAGACGACATGCTGAAAAAAATGTAGTAGGCATGCACATACATGCGCGCACGTATATTTTCCACATCTCAACCTCTTGTGGCGTGATGGTGAATTAAAGGGGGGAGCTATGAGTCAGTTTCCCTTTAATTAATAACTGTGTCTGTTATTATAAAAACCACACTCATCTTTAGCAGGGAGGAGAGAGGACGTGCTTCCTTTATATATCATAAAACCAGGGAGGGTGGCAAAGGAGAAGTTTGACATGCGAACCAGCCGTCGGTTAGCAGCCGTTTAATAGTAGCAGAGGTTATATATCTTTTTATGCGGTTGTGTGTTTCTAGCAAGTCTACACACTTCCGATGCATTTTGCATGTATCTGTGTGTATGGGGTTATCGGGACTCAAGTCTAATAACAACCTTGATACTGTTCTCACAGAGGCCTCTGAAGTTGCTTCCACTCCATCAAGTCAGTGTGTGGTTGCCTGGCAACCGAGGGTCCGGTGTTCCCGAGCGACGTTGTTTGTTCCCTGCGAATGATCCGCCAGAGAGAGGGAAGATGGGCGGAGGTGAGGATGAGAGTAGGAAAGACACAAATTGGTAAATGGAAGACGCAGCCTCGAGGGGCCCTGAATCAATGCCTGAGCAAACAAGCTCCGTCTGTCTCTCTCAGCCAGACGCCATCTTTCTCCCCGGTTGTTCAGCTTCACTGCCTTGTCTTGCTCACGCTGACCCTTTTTCTTACAGATACTCTTTTATTCAGTTTTGACTGTTTTACATACACTTTGTCAACTAATTAAATCCGATTTTTACTTTAAAATGTTCCTAATTTCCTTTGAATTATTCAGCATTTTGTCTTACCCCACAGGCTATTGTCTCTTTTTCTCTTCTTCCCCACTTCCAACCACATCTTTTCTATTCCTGACCCATTAATTAAACTACATTAAAAAAAGGGTATTTTTGTATTTTGACTTGATAAGGCAAATGGTTTTAATGCTCTTAAAAGACACACTCATCTATTGGCTGATCTTTCTAGTTAGGTAGAACCAACTAGATTTTTATAACAGCAACATTTTTTGAGAATGCTGACTGAGTTTTTTGTTTGTTTGTTTTTAATCCAAAAAGCATCGGTATAACTTCAATGGTTTTCTGCTTTCTTGTTTACTTTTTCCTCACAGAAAGAAATTTGAGATTATAAAAAACTGGGACATTTTGCAACCTAGTTTTTATTTTGTTCCTTCAGACATCTGTGCCACTTTTGCTTAGCAGTATATATAAATGCAAAAACCGCAGGCAGCCCACAGACTGATGCTTGTCATCAGCTCAAGCTGGTGGCTGAGCAGCAGAGAGACCTGTCAGTCTGCTGACTTGTGTCTTCAAAGACAAGGCAAACCATTTTCTATATTTTTATTATTATCTAATCATAAAATGGTCCAAAAATACTCCAGCAACTGCATTTGCATGAGTAATTTGGGTAAAACGTACACCATTAGAGGAACTATTCTAGTTGGATTTTACGGTACACGGCCCTGTTCATTGGCTCTTCAATGCAGTGAAGTCATCCTGTATCCTTAGCAGAAAAACAGCCCCATAGCATAATGATTCCACCCTCGTGCTTGACTGTTGAGATGCTTTTCTTTGGACTCCACTTAATCAGACCACAGCAGCATTTAGATGTTCACTGGCAAAGTTAAGATAGACCTGTACATGTGCCTCCTTGAGCAGGTTGACATTGAGGGTGCTGCAAGATTTCAGTCCATTACAGCATAGTGTGCTACTAATGTTGTCCCTGGTGACGGTGGTCCCAGTTGCCTTCAGATCATTAACAAGCATAATCACACCAATAGCTGTCAGCACTTCACCAATGTTTTTTGCGGATGGTCTTCCAGCCCTTTCTAGTGTTGTGTAGGTCTACAGTCTTGTCTCTGACATCCTTTGACTGCTTGACTGTAATCTGTGTGCCACGTAGAAAAACATAGAGCCGTGGCTGGGTTTTAGTGGACAAAATACTGAATATATACTGTATATAAATGTTATATTTCACTTAACAAATAAATGCAATGAATGCAAATCAACGTCCAACTTTTATGCCATGTGTTTTTGTGGAGTTTTGATTGATATTTCGTCTTTCTCCATTAAGTTAAAATACCGTAAAACTTAATGAAAATGTAATTTCTTTGGAAGTGAGCAAACTTACAAATTCAGCAGTGGATGAAAAAAAATCTTCCCTCCAATATATGATATGGCCAAGATGGACACCATCACATTTCATGCATGTTACTAGTAGAGATGGGCGATCCGATATTACGTATCGGTATCGGTCCGATACTGACCTAAATTACTGGATCAGATATCGGAGAAAAAAAAATGTAATCCGATCAATTAAATATCAAAAAAAGCACCTCACAAAACTTGCAACATGGCATAACTCGGCTCATAACCGTAGCACGTTGGAGCAGTATGCATCATGTGATAGAGCGGCTGTGTGTATTTGTAGCCTTGCTACCAAACCAGCATTTCATCTCCGATGAAGTTATCCCAGAGAGAAGTAAAGCAAGTGTGTAAGCTCATCTCTGAATGTTTGTAAAGCATTCCCACATTAAACTTAAAAACCGATATATGGAGCGACTGCCTCTTCTCTCTCTCTCCCTCTCCTGCTGCTACTTCAATCCTGAAACTGATTAATGATCAGCTGATCGGCTTTTCTGTCGCGACTCCGTCTCTCTTGTTTGTTTTTGGCCCACTTCTCGCCAGAAAGAGGAAACCAGCGGCTAAACAACAGCAGCACATTTAAGCTTGATAATCTGTTGTTAGAATTTATTTAATATTACTTTCTACACCAGGATCTTTTTCTACATAGCTGACGGCTGGTAACTGTGCAGGGGCGGATCTAGCAAAGTTTAGCCAGGGGGGCCGATAGGGCATTAACAGGGAAAAGGGGGCACAAAGACATACTTTTCTTTCCCTATTAGTTAGGCTGCTTAATATTTCTGCTAAGTACTCTTTAAAATACCAAAATAGGGAGGATTGAGTAGGTTTAAGTTTATCAGATTGATCAGTATTGCTGAACTATGAAATATTTTGGGTGCAGTGTATTTTTTACATACAGGTATAACAGAATAGCTTTAGTGTTGTTGTTTATTTAAACTTGAGTATGAACTTATACAAAATGCAGCAATATATTAAAAAAACAGTTTTATTGATTAAAAAACACACTATATCGGATTCATATCGGTATCGGCAGATATCCAAATTTATGATATCGGTATCGGTATCGGACATAAAAAAGTGGTATCGTGCCATCTCTAGTTACTAGAGACCGGCCACATATGTAGTGCGCCTTATAAATTACCCTTAAATTAAAATCACAAATAGCTCATGCGATCGTCTTGTCTCCAGACAGCTTACAACAAGCTGGCTAAACAACAACAACAGCAACAATTAGCTATAACCTAACATTAGTGTCCTAAAACAGTCATACGTTTTCCTCTGATAAACATTTTGATTACATTCTTACTTATGAGACTCATATGAGTTTTTCCACTAAGTGTTTGAGTCCAACAGAATTACATCCACTTCAAAAAAAGGTTTAATTCATGCCAGCTAACATCAGCAAAAAAAAACCCCAGCTTTTACCGCCAGAAAAGTTCAGGATCTCCTCAGCAACTCACCTCAGTCTCACTGTCATTGGACAGATGTGAGCTTCACCCACTCATATCAAACTCATTTGGAATGGAAACATATTGACAGCTGAGGTAAACATCCTACACTCAGGCGGAGTTGGTTGTCCTACGGCGGCCACTGTATTTAGGCTCATGCACTTGAACTGACAGGGTTAAGAAAGCAAATTTGATTGACTGCAATCTGCAATCTACTGACATCTGGTGGTGAGATTGTAACCACTGTAACTTTAAGCAATGTTTGTGTAGCCTCTCTAAATATCTTTTCCTATTCCGTTGTGTATATACAACATTTCTAAGAGATTAGCAGGAATGTCTGAAAGTATGTTTATGTAGGTTATAGTTATAGTGTGTGTGCATGTATGCCGTTGTTTGTGTGTGTGGTGAACCACGGGAAGAACAGCAGAAGTAGAAATATGCTGTTAACTGGAATCCTAGCAAAGAAAATAAAACCACTAGATGGTAATGTGGGCTACTGCACTGCACATATTAAAGCTAAAAATGAAGGTCGCTTTAAAGGAAATTGCTTACAATTGACTGGAGTAAGACATTACATTACTTATAGATCACTTTCTTCTCTTATGGGGTGAATATTGTTGACAGAACCTTGTGAAAAATTATAAGCACTAAATGAGTAAGTACAACACATTTATATTCTATTTGTTTGGAAGTTTATCATCAACTTTGATTTATTTTTTTATATTTTTAAATATTACTTTATATATAATATTTACTTTAAACCACACATCCAACAAGATCAGCTCATACTTCTTATGAGTGTCCCTTGTGGCGCTGCACTGCAGTGAATTTGCTTAACATGAGCAATATTTCTCATACAGTGTGCAATGTAAGGGAATAAAGTTAGGCTCTGCTGACTTTCACAAGCTGAACCAAAATAACTGTGGCTTGACCAAATCCTTCCACAGGCCAGCCTGTGACAACAACAATCCAAACAGATTCGTTCTGTGTGAAGCATTATGTGGAAAATTTGAAGATCAAGTCTTGGTTTTCATTTTGAGGTCTGGAAGCGCTATGACATCAGTGCATATCTTTGTAACTTGGTGGAATCTTGGATTTATTGTTTAGCAAGCTGACATTTGGGTAAATGTTATGAAAGCCTCATATTTAACTAAGTAGTCTTTCTCTACGGGATTGTGCATTAATGGTTCCTGACAGATTTTGCTACACAAAGGTTGAGAGAAAATCAATTTACTGAAGTTTGTCCCAAAAGACTCAGGTTCAAAGCAAACACTGAATGCACACTGAAGCGTGAGAGTCTACCTGGCCTTTTCTGCTTCAGTTCAGCTTACTACATCACTGGGACCTAACCATCTAGGTGGCCAGAACACACAGCTAGGCAGGCATTAAGCTTCACAAAGGACATGATGTACTCAGCACCATTTCTTGTTCTTTTCCTCCTTTTTTGCCCTTTCCCCCTTCGTTAACCTAATTATATCTGTCCTTCTTTCCCCTCCCTTGCACTGCAGTGCTGGCGTTCTCGCCGCAGTAATGACACGGTGTGATCTCCACAGAGTCCCTAGCCAGCGAACTGGGGTCACATATGTTGTATATCATCTCCTGAACACTTCCATATGGAAGCATGCCACCCATGCCAAGATCTGACACAAACAAAGTGCCTCTGCTGGAGCAGGGAAAGAAACTAAGATGGAGATACTGAGCGAAATAGCTGGGTGAAACAGAATAAGCAATAAGAAAAACACAGTGAGAAGGGTGGACAAAGAAGAAGAAAGGAAGAGTGAAGAAATAAATAAAGAAGCACTGAGTGTGAGGGAAAGGAGAAAGCAGAGGAACAGCTTATTAAAACTAAAACAGGGAGAGTGTGAGTATGATGGAAAAGAATGCATACCAGAACTACTTTTTCCCTGTCTGGCTGTTGACTTAGGCAGACAGAGGCAGTCATAAACAGGAAAGCTTTCAATGATGAAGCACCATGTTGATATTATTCGTGATATTGATATATAAGGTGTCAGAAAATGATTTCTAGGGAAATGGAGCAGTAACCCTGGAAAGTAACTCAATAGGATACCTTGAAGGGACATATTTATTTTGCATTTTATGGACAGAGATGTGAAGTATTTATATATATAATACAGAATAATATATACATATATAAATATTAATATTAGACTCAAATGCTTTCTGTCGCTAAATGCTCACCAGCTATGTGCCATCTTCCTGTTTATCATTTAGTAGTTGGCTGGTAGCAGGAGACCTTTATGTTAGCTGCTTTAGTTAATGAGTTAAGAATAGAGTTGGATGAAGTAAGAACTGAAAGACATTGAAATACACGGTAACCCTAGTGAAGTGCAGTGTTGGGTCATCATCTCCTTCCATTTTATCCACTGTTAAGAAAAAAATCTGGATTTCTAAAGTAAATTAAGAAACTGGAGAAGACTGTTAATTAAGTTAACCCGAGTAATTTACTAAATAAAATCTGTCTGAAAAAGGGAAGTAACCTAAAGGACTCAAAAAGCAATACATGTTGCCATGATCGAAAGAAACTCAAGAAAATATGACAAACAAAATCATTGACATCGATCGGTCAGAAAACGGAGAGCCATTATCCACAAATGGAAAAAAAAAATCCATTGCGTCCTGGAGGTGCACTGATGACTCTTCCAGGAGGTCACAAAAGAATCAAGAACCACATCTAAACAACTGCAGGCCTCACTTGCTTCAGTTAAGGTCAGAGTTCATGTTTAGTAAGAAGAATCTGTTCAAAAATGGCCTCCATGGGAGAGTTCCAAGGAGAAAACTGCAGATGACCAGAAAGAACACAAAGACTCATTTTACATTTGCCAAAAAAACGTCTTGATCCTCAAGGGGAAATAATCTGTGGACTGGTGATGCAAATGTTGAACTCTGTGTAAAGTTTGAACCCCTTTACACCTGGTCTAAAACTAACCCAGGGTCTAATACAATGAACATTATACCAACAGTTAACATGGTCGGGGTAGTGTGATGGTCTGGAGATTCTTTGTTGCTTCAGGTCCTGGACAACTTGTTGTAATTGATGGAACCATGAAACCCATCCACATGTCAAAGCATTGACCATATGACTGATGTCAGCAGTGTTGATAGAAAGGCCCAAACACACCTTCCTAATGTGACAACTATAGGACCTCTCCTTCCATGATCAGGATATAAGAAGTGTGCAACATCTGGGGGAAAGTGATAGTTCAAGCTAGCGTTTGGTAGAATACGCTATGTGCAAGTTTCATTAAAATTTAACGAATACCAAAAATCTATGAGGAGCAGCAATATTGTGGACAGTGAGTCCTTTGCCTGGATGAGCTAATGAAAGCAAAACAGTTTTAGTAAAAGTATGTGAGTAAGTCCCTTAAGAAAATACAACCATGCATAGTGATTCAAAAAAGGTGGGATTTAATGAATGCAACTTTTTGTGAGACATACATTATATAACATACACACGAAAGCATGCACATCATACACATCCTCTAACAATGCACTAATAGTTTGGTATACCCTGAGCTAAAGACAAATGAAGGAAGGACAAGACCGAAGGAGACAAACAAGTTGGTTGCCATGCAGACATGTGTGGAGGTTGTGAGGACGCTGTTCTCCCACTAATCAGCCTATCGCCCAGACAACATCAAGTTATATTCACTTTTTATGGCAACAGCCTGACAACAGTTAGCTGCTCCTTTAGGGGTAACATATGGCATGGAGTGTTATTGGGGAGGGGGGGCAGCCTGTGCATAGTGTGTAAACTTAGAGGGCATGCAAAGGAGACCTGCACACAATACATGGACTCATTTCCAAATAAACACAACTGTGGCAACTCTTTGTAAGGGAAACCCTGAGCAAATACATTAATGAACTGCACAAACAGAAGCTTATACTGTTGTAATTTTTTTAATACATGCCAAACATAAATACATCAACTGAGTATTTTACAGCTGCAATATATTAGGTTTTGGTCACTTAGGATGTGGAACAAGAAGAAGTATTTATTCACAAAAATGTAGAAAATGCAATTTTTATTCAAATGTAACGCTGGATTGAGCAAATATGACAAGTTGTACCACAAAAACAAAAATATCAGCAGACAGTCTAATCCAAATAGAACAAAATTCCAGATGGTATTCTAATTATATCTCAGAAAATTGTTTCTTTTTCATTTTTGAGACCCACTTTGTTGGCAAGCACATTGCCCTGGAGGAGTTTTAGCATCTTACAGGTTAAGTTTAAAATATACTAAGAGGTATTAAAAACAAATTACAATTATTGCAGCATTCATTCTGGTGGTCAGCATGCCAACTGCCTGAGCACTGCTTGTATTAGGGTTAGAGTCTTATATCAGAGTACCAATCGAGCCATGTGAAATTAGCTTAGTTGTTATTCCTAATGAACTTTTGCCACATTTATTTGTATATATGAAAAATTTAATGTCTGTACTTTTGACAGATTCGGGTTCTTTTCTATGGAAAAACAAAAAGAACAGTGAAATCTTCATCAACAGACCATTTAAAAAATCATCCTAAAAAGTAAACGATATTAATCTAAAATGTCACAGCAATCGTTTTATATGTCCAACATAAGATTTTTAGGCAAATCAGAGGTAATTGAGTCCAAAAGGTTCTAAAAATGTAATTATTTGTGATTGAGTGACTATGTCATTCTTATTTCCCATCTGGTTAGGTTTGGATGAACATGCATGTCTTTGCACTGCTGATTTCTGCTTAAAAATAAGTACATAATATTCAATGGGATTTTGAATGTAACCTACCAGAGTCTGACGCCCACATGTCTGTGAGGGACAGCAGACGAGTGATCACAGAGAGATGTGATCCTCCTCACACTCCACAAGACAAAAACAGCACAGTCAGACAGTGCTAAAAATGAGATATCGTGTTGCCATTACCCATTATGAAGTGATGAAGACGTACTGTGAAAAACTGCAAATATATCCCTTTTTTTAACTTTTCCAGTCTAATTTTCCTCTGGAATATCAGGTTGGTAAACACTGTTCGCATCACTCTTGGTATTTAGATAGAGTTGTTCATGTTTTGTGATGAGGCTGAAGTCAGGACAGTCTGGTGTCCTAATCAGGGACCATATTGAAGTATGTCTGTGTTTGTGTCTGTTCTGGTATGCGAGGCAGCCAAACACGTGGTGCACACGCGCTCTCACACACACAAGCAAACGTACAAACACAGCATGCTCTGCAGATGTAATCCGCAGCCGGCAAACAGGCAAATGCCGTCATGTGCCATGTTTTGTCTCGTATACTTCAAGTTTTATTAAAAAAAATTATATGAAAAACAAAATGCTTGTGATTGCGTGACACCCTGTTAGTGTCAAAGAACAAGAATCCGTGTTGGAGGAGGATAATGGGAGCACAGTGGACGATCCAAGGAACACTCAGTTGCACACATACCTGTCCTTGAATTCTCTGTTCCTTCACCACAGGTTTCCATGGAAACCAGGGAAAAGCAAGGTGTGTGTGTGTGTGTGTGTGTGTGTGCGCGTGTGTGTGTGTGTGTGTGTGTGTGTGTGTGTGTGTATGCGCATGTACGAGAAACAGAGAACAAGAGAGGGAGTTTGCAGGTAAGAAACTGCTCGCACCTTACAGAGCTCACTCCATTTTTAACACCTGGTTGTTCCCATTAAAATTTAAGCATGGAGTGATTTTTAATGATAAAAGAACGCTTGAGGTAAAAGGCTGCAACTATAGTGGTGTAAAATTCAGAGGGAAATTAATGTGAGGACATATAGCTATGCAACAGCCGAATGTATTATGAAAAGTTGCTAAACAGTAAACACCTCTGGGGAAGACCTCGTGTGATCCAAGTCAACAGCTTTACCCTTGACACCAAAGTCAAAGATCAAGCACATACTCATCGGGCTCATTCTCAGGCAGCACTCATCAGCCGCAGCAATACCAATGATGTATTTACAAGTGGCAGACAGAGAAGTCCCAGTGAATTTTTAATGATAGTTCTGTTTGAAATTTCGAACAAGCTCAAATTGATTCATGATTTTTTAATGGGGCCTGTGGAAGCTTCCGAGATTGCTGATTGTTTCTCTCCCCATGAGCAAACATCCACGTCGTGAGGAAAAAAGGAGGACATGACACAGACAAATTTCCTGCATTTTCCTCCCCACGCGCTCAACACAGATTTTAAAAAGGCCACCTCTTGTCTTGATATTATTGCATGTAACTTGACGGGAGAGAGTTAAGGCTTCTGGAGAGCTTTTTGTCGCTCATTTAAAACTCTGTGTGCCTGAGCTTGGCTTTGGAGTTGGAGGACTGGAAAAAAATAATCTTGAAGAGGTCAAACTAAAAGTGTTTTGGGGAAAAAAAACAAGATTCCCAGGCCTTCAGCTAAATGAATGTCCCGTTAGTGATCTCGCATTTAGAAGGGTTACAGTCTGGCACCATTAATGTCTTATACATATGGTGCTATTGTTGGATCAATTAGCTTAACTTGGGAAACAGCTATTCAGGGATTTTAAATACACAAATAAGCTCATGACTCAATATGCAAACCAATGGGGTTCCACACCCCCTTCATCTGATGGGCATTTATATCTGATAGGCAGGTACTGTCAGATGAGTTCATTTTTCCTGTGTTACAGCCTAGCATTGCTTCCAGTGACAGCATGGAGATACTTGCTCAGTAATAAGAAAATAATGACATCCCACAGCTGCTTACACCTTCACCACATCCTTTTTTCCTTCTCATGCCTGCGACACCTTCACAGTGCAGATGTCAAAGTGGCGTTCGTGGTACTTCAGCATCCAGCTAGCACTACAGAAGCAGAGCGAGCATGTACGGGGTAGCATTTTGGGGTTGTTTTTAAGTGGCAGGTAATTTCAAATGCAGCTTTTTAAACAGTGCAACAAATATCAGCAGACATATAAACGGTTTTTGCAGAGTTTGTCACAAAATTTGTCTGTGAGCTGTGTTTCCCAGGGCAGAAAAAATAAAAGATGATTGTGCAACACTGAGAGAAAGTATGGAAGACAGCCAGGAGAGGAAGGTCAGAGATGCTCCACAAGTGACATGATAAACTGGAAGTCTTACATGTCACGTATTAACTAATTTTACAGTTTTACAATGAACTATGGGATCTTTGTTTGATGTTTTGCGGAATTATGTTTTTGTGAAACATCTTGCTACGCTAATGTTGTGTTATTCAAAGGTTGCATGAAAATGCCAGGACATTTAGTGCAGGTTACGCTGGTCAGTTTGCAGTATTGTGGAAAAATTTACAGCAATACACTATGTGGTGTTCATGTTAGTTTACTCAGCGGTAGCACACATCAATTTAAATTCAAAGTGATGATGCTGATTTGCTTCACTCACAGCATTCTTGCTTTCATGCCGGCTTCAGTATTGTCTAGTTTTCAGATATCCAAGCGTATCCAAGTGGATACTGCAGAGGTGGTCTCCACTCTGGTGGCCTCGGGATTTTATCTTTGCTTTTTGCAGGTGATGTGGTTCAGTTGGTTTCATAAGTTGACCTCGAGGAGTGAGATTTAACATCTCCAAGTCCAAGACAATGCATCTCAACTGGAAAAGGGTGGAGTACCCACTACAAGTTTGGGACAAATTGATGCCCTTAGTGGGGGAGTTTAAGTATCTAATGGGCATGACAGAAGTATTAGGTTAAATCTGTTGTGGTAATTAGAGAGCTGAACATAAAAGCAAATTTGGCAATTTACTGGCCTGTCTATGTTCCTACTCTGACTTATGGTCACAAATGTCAGTAGTGACTGAAAGAACAATGTTGTGGATACAAGTGGCAGATATTAATTTCCTTTGAAGAGTGGCTGGCCTCTCCCTTAGAGATAGGGTGAGGAGCTTGGTCAGTTGAGAGGGACGTGGAGTAGAACCGCTACTGCTCCACATCGAAAGGAGCCAGTTAAGGTGGTTCTGGCATTTCCTACCTGAAGGAGGACCGGGTGCAGACCAAGGACTCGTTGGAGAGATTCTATCCCTCGGCTGGCTTAAGCATAAAGTTGTTGAATCCCTGGATGAGCTAGAAGAGGTGGCAGGGGTGAGGGAAGTCTGGGGTTCTCTGTTTAGACCGCTCTTCCACAACCTGAATCTAGATAAGTGGTAGAAAATGGATAGATGGCTAATTATAATTTATGTTTTTGATGCTTTATTGATTCCACAAGAAATGTTTGTGATACAGCTGCATGATAAAAAGTAAGAATATTACAGTGTACAATAAATTTAAAAAAAATAACACAGTTAAAATCAAAGTGCCACAGCTATCTGGTAAAGGCCTTATACTATGAGATAGTGCAGGAATGTAAATATTTACAGTGATTTAAAAAAAAAACAGAGAAAAGAAGAAGTTAGTTAAAAACAGTAAGACTGACATTTTATTTGGTTTGTTTTTTTAAATTTGGTGTTATTTCCAATCACTTCTGTTCTGAGAATTACGTTTGCTTTAAAACTTATAGTTGGAATTTATAGCTTACAGACAGAGCACTGTTTGGCTCACACAATGCTTAGCCTTTTACCCTACAAGATAGCTATGAGAAGTACTAGCTGGAATTTTTAATTTACTATTAATAGCTTAATGGTGGCTGATGTTGTGAGGTAGCTCTTTCTAAAGCATAATATATAAAAATTCAAACTAAAATTCTATTGGAAGCTGGAGTGGGTTGTTGTATTGCTCAAGGTCTCACTATTTTATGGGTGCCAGGTAAAGTTCAGGCTCAGCGGATTCTCAAGTAGCATGATGACCTGCTGAACAACCGGCTGTATAAAGAAAGCTGTATGTTAAAGTTCAGAACTGGATCATTATATCTGCTGTAACACGTGTGTTTTAACGTGTCTTTTCCTTTGTTTTGTTTTTTGTTTGTTTTTTTCATTAAACCTATATAGAGACTGATCCATGTGACAATTACACATGTTTATGTTGATTACTCTAGCTTTTACTTACAATGTCGGATAGAAAGTTACATAAAATTTGTTACTGTAACAGATGCAACATATTTTTGCCTGTGTGTTTTGGGAGCTCGGTTCTGTTGCCAGTATCTCAGTAGAACATCTGTGCATGCCTGTCAGCACAGGGAAGCTTTCACATCTTTTCTGTTTCGGGTCCCATGGCAGAGAATTTTCACTGCTTTCCAAGTTTCGCTGCTTATTTAGGTGAAAGATTCAGATTAGATTAATCTGGAATAAAAGTCTTTAGCCAGTTAGCAAAGTAATATTGTTATTTTATGAAAAATATTAACATTTTATTTCATCCCACTAAGGTAGAATTCGTTGCTTACTGTGGGTCATGCTAATTCCATACTCTTCAGCTGTGTTGAAAAGAAAACACAGAAATTAACCAATTAAAAAAAGACTTTTTGATTAATGCAACAGGGATATCCAGTTTGGGACAACAAACATAAAGTGATCTGGCCAAACTGTTAAACTGTCTTCCATGTTCAGTGTGCATTATTCTCTTACACTGAATAAGAAAAAGAAATATTTCTCTAAATGAGGTAACACTATTTTACAGAGTATTACAAACTTAGCCTTTTTAGTTTCTTATCATTGGTTGCATTTGTTGAAATTGAATGCAGAAAGCCTAAAGAAGTCAAACGATAATTCTATTTAAGCTGATTAATTTGATTCATCAGAAAGTCAGACTGATGCTGTAAATCTCAGTTGTGCGTTCTCTCCATGGTCTTGACATCTGGGTACAACATGGAAGAAAACTGGAGTTATATTTTTTTTGGGGTATGCATCACTGACCAGCTTCCATTCAGTGCATGAGCCATCAGACAAATTTTCTGGAGTACTGTCTGGAGCTTGTGCTCCATATGCATTGCTTCGTGTGACTCTTGCGTTCCCTGATAGTTTTAGTTGTAGAGCCATATTAGTGCGAAGCATCCCAAGATGAAATAAAAAGTAATTATCCTTTCAACCTACTTTTTTCTTTTTTTTAATGAACACATAATGGCAGAGACATATTCAGCAGAAATCGAAATATAATCCTCACAGATCCCTTGCTGCCAACCTCATTACCTTATTTAAATATCGGAGCTTCTCTGTAAAGAGAAGGAATGCAATGCAAGATAATCTTCAGAAATTGTCAGGTCAGATTTCCTGATGCTATTTCGCCTAGAAACTAACCGTTTGTTTGTTTAAAAAATGCCCATAAGGTCACCGGAGAAGGACTTTACCATTCAGGTCTTAGCCTTGCTCTATCCGGCGCTAATAAATCATGAGCTGGTAAAGTGAGGCTGCAGCTACTGCTTTGTGGATAAGGTTCAGGTGTCCATCCCTTCCCCTCCCCTGCCCACACTTAATTTATATTATAGGTGTAAAGCAGTGTCTGCTCAGCTAAAGGTCTCCTCCAAAACCCTCACGGCCACAGTTCTCCCTGGCATGAAATAATTTATGAACAAAGTTGCCAGGTTTTATGAGACAAGAGTGTCAAGTTTGTGATAGCTTTATCTATTCTGGACACGGACTCTGACTGTCTAAAATATAGATCAAAGACTGTGCTGTGGGTATAGATTAAGAGAATGTGGTGTAGAAAAATAATTTACAAAAACAATATTGCCTCAGTAGTTCGGCTCTGTGTTTGTGCAGGAATAAAATCTTGGCGCATATAAAACACAAAACAAAAATATCTGTTAACAACAGAACAGCGCTATTGTGAAAGTCTGACATTCGGGAGGGGTGTTACCTCTTTTCACGTAAAGAAGACGTAAAGAAGACACCGAGCCTGGGGGGTGATCATTAGACCGGGAAAGAGCCACGATCCATCTATCTGTGCCGTTTGAAGCAGCCTGACAGAGCTGAGATCTCTCTTCTCTGCCTCTCAATGTCACAGTAACCCTCTGTCCCTGATGCATTTTCTTTTCTTTTTGTCTCATCCCATTCTCCCACTCATGCCTCCTCATCCCTTTTCAGTCAGGCTATTTGTCCACATGGCTTTTTATTTTTCCACATCTCTATTTCTACAGTATATCTGAAGGCAAGCCACATAAAAGACCTCCCTAAATTGGATTGGAGATGAATATTGGTGAGGTTTTATTGATAACAATAACAGTATGGATTCTACTTGTAGGACATATTCTTTATTGACCTTCATTGACTTCTGTAAGGGTGCAGAGTAACAGAGTAAATAAAGGTGCAAGTATGCCTGCATTGATAGGAAAACTGGTAAGCTTGGAGGCTTGCAATTCCTATAGAATGGACAATTTGGATCTTAACTTGAACCAATTCCCAGTTCTCAGACCTATACAGTGTGGGTTAGCAGAGGCCGCATACAATATACAATCCTGGCAGATATTTGTTGTCTTTCTGTAGAGGAGGTCAATACCATTACGCTGCTTAGAGATTTCCATCATCCTCCACTCTGACTCTGAGCTCTGCATCGTCTCTCTTTCAACTTCTTGGAGGTCAGAGGGACGGAGATACAGAGAGAGCCCTCTCAGTGTTCGCTGGCATTTCTGCTCCATGGATGAGCGGCGACAGGAAGGAAGGCTGCCATTTCTGCAAGAACAGGCGCGGGGGTCAAACTGATAGACTGGATTCTGACAACAAACACTCACCAGGTGCCGGTTAAAGAGATGGCAGGGCAGCGAGTACAGGTGCCCTCACTGGTTGTGTAACAGGAGAAGGTATAGTTCAAAGTCTCCCACCGCTTACACAACAGACTCTGACCACCTCTCTGCCGTCTGCCACTGTGTTACACAGGCTCTGTGGACTGCTGCGTGGCCATGTTCCTTTTCTATAGAAAATTTGCTTCTTTCACCAGTTTCTGCCTTCCGCTTTAATAATTTGTCTGCGACCACTCAGTGTCACCAAAATAATATTTTACTGGCTGAAAATCTAATCAGAATAGAGTACAACACTACAAAATTCCAAATTTCTCCATATTACCTATAACAAATTGTGACACAAGAGACTGTATTGAGAAATTAAAAAGACTTGCATCACATCCACAAAGCATCTATTTTTGTGTCTGCTGGAAAGAATTCCAAACAGGTCCACGCTCGTAGCTTTGCCACATGAGTGACAACAGGTTGATGGATGGTTTGAAAGGTGAATCAAGGTGACTACCAAATGAGTATGAAATCAGAGTAAGATGCCCGCATGTTTCTGCTGTTTTAATCCTTTACCTGGTTTTGTGACAACAAAGCTATCATGTGATCTCTGGCACGGGACACAAAACCGCCTTTCCCAGAACTCTCAGGGGCTCACACACCAGCTGCATCATTATCTCTTCTCAACTCTGTTCTTCTACTCCGTTTGTCTCTCGCAGTAATTCCTTCTCTCAGCAAATTCTTGACAAACATGGTTTAACGCATTGATAATGTTCTCTGCTTCAACAAAAATTGCTAATCTTTACCTCAGCATCAGAAATGGAGTGGAGGGAAGGTTAAACATAGTCTTTTCTGACTGTAACGACCAACCTTTCCTTGCATGGAGAGTGGTTTTGTAATGAAACAGTTGTGGCTTAACACACACTCTTTCTGGTGGTAGGAGCTTGAACAGTGCTGTGGACAGTAGTGCTCGTGTTCCAGCAGTTTTCCAATTCGATCTTTGGAATTTCCCATTGGCAGCCGGAGCTTTGGTGGTTCCTGGTTCCTGGGTTCTTCTCTCATGGTTCTTCTCTCATGGTTCTCAAGCTGGTCAGGTCTCGTGTTTGTATGCATCTTTTCCACTCATCTTTTGTCTCCTGAAGCAGTTGATTAAGGCCCACCAAACGGAGTGGAGCATCCTGTTCCTGCACTGCTTAGCACACACCTGTTTCACATGTACTCATCGTCGTGGCAGTACTTAAGGACCAGCTCCAGCCACTAATCACCACCAGATTGCCATCTTCGATTTTGGTAATTCAGCTCTCAGTGTTACCTCTGTGTTTCTCTAGTTACTCCAAAAATTTCCCCGAATATTCCCAAGTGTGCTCGCCCTCTGAAAGAAGCTTCTCCTTTGATTCCTTACTGGTACCATTAGCCTTCAGAATCAATCACCATTAACCTATATTACCTGCCTGCAAGTCCACCCTCTAGTGTAATTACCTACCTTTGAAACCATGACCTGTGCTCCCTTTACAGCATTCTGTTTGGATCTCTCAAATTTCCCCCCCTGCTGTGTTAACTGATCATTGCTTCAAGACTTCTGGTTTGTAAATACAAATTTTAAAAGAACAGCACCATTGGTGTTTAGTTTGAGCTTTGAGCTGGCCTCACTTGCCATGACATTTTCCTAAACATAACCAATTAAGACAAGTTTGTGTCTTCTTATTGACCTTGCTAAAGTACTGACACATCCAAATAACTTGCAAGTTATTTGGATGTGTCTACAGTGCAAGTACAGAATCAGAATCAGAATCAGAAAGGGTTTTATTGCCAAATGTTGAGCGGGTTTACAACATTAGGAAAATGCTGAAAATACAGTTGTTTAAAGAATGATCTTGGGATCTGCAGTTCTAGAAATGGCTCCAAGAGACCCTCCCAGCATCTACAAATCTCCAATTATCCATTTTAATCTGGCAAAGAGAAACTACCAGTTGTAGTCAACTAGGATCACTGCTAACAAGAAGTCAATCGGCCTTGTACTCATCAAGTTAAAAGACATTGTATCAGTGTATGCAAACTTTTGAACAGAACTGTAGCATACAGGAATAAGGTTTGGCTGTACGTAAATTTTAGAGTTTTTAGTAAAGAAGGTGAGGACTAATTGGAAGCATCCTTTGCTAGCATGCTATACACACACAAGTCCCAACACCAGCATGGGAAATCCAGATTTCATGCTTGCGGCTTGAAACCTATGCATCGTTAAAGAGAATAATTATGATGAAAAGAGTGATTTAATCTGACCTGTTGGTGGAAACATTATTTATAATTCAACCGCCTCATTGCTGGCTCTGTGTTTGAGTTGTTATGGTATATGCAAGCATTCTCATTCCCATACAGGCAGCAGACATGAACTCATTGGCATATTTGCCTTGAGGACTGCTGCAAGACATAATGAGCCAAGTGAGTTAAGTACATGATAAAGCTAAAATGACTGCTTATAATGAAATGAAGAGATGACAGCAGCAACTGGCCACAGAGGAAGCTGGCAGTACCTCGGCTCTCAGATGTTGCTCTGCTCAATAGCGATCGATATTCAGACACAAATGCCCTCCAACTAAACATACACACAGACACACAGCAGCTGCTGAAAGTCTCTATCTCCCATAATCAACTCATTTGTCTCTTGACTTCCCATTCCTTGCCAAAGCTGTCATCAAATAACAGTCCCTAATGCCTTTTTTTTGTTTCATATGCACATTTAGTTTAATCCTAGAATCTAACTGACACACTGGCTGGAAGATATTTTTAGTTTAACATACCCAAAACTGCAACGTAGGAATGAGCCTTGAGTTTACAATCTTATGTAGAAATTATACAGAGCTGCATATCTAATTCAGACATACATCAAAATGTAATCTGTAATTTATTATCAATAATTAGTTACACTATTTAGGACAAACTCTAAGTTGTGACCATTTTTCACTTTGTATGTCACTCTAAGCTCTTGTCCTACATTTCCCTTTACATTTTTAATCAGTTTCTAACCTTCCATTAGGTCCAATTTTAAGTGTATACATGTACACACTGGCACTGTGGTCGGTATTCTGATATTTTTTCCATAAGAAATCTCTAGCTCGTTTTTTAAGATTGTTTGATCAGCCTGAGGAATATAAAGTACTTGCTCATAAATAAAAACGATAAATAATAAAGATACAGTACTGTGCAAAAGTCTTGAGCCACCCCTCATTCTTTACATCTTGCTAGGAAAGCAGGAAATAGGTACAACAATGGTTTTGAAATGTGTTTCTGAAAGGGACCACTAAGCCAGGTGGAGGATTCAAACTGAGGATCTTCTTGCTTTGAGGCAGTGTTTTTGCACCATTGCACCTTCATGCATACATTAGTTTTCTAATATTGTTACTCTTAAAAATCATGTATTAATGTGAGTTTGTCTGGCTGGATTACAGCGTAAGAGCTGCTTATTTCCACATTTTCACAAATGCAATTTTCAGGTAAATTCATGAAATAGTTTCAACCCAGATGCCCGTGTGTAAACAAGCAGTCTTTTGCACTTGTGAGTTCACGGACGGACAAGATGAGATGTGGATTTTCAGCACACACCAGGCTGTTTTTCTCCTGTCAAACTTTACTGACCCATCCAGCACACTTTCAACCCAGCACACGATGTTTTGAAAATGTGTCAGACGTACTTCCAAACTATGCCGATAACATCCGCACTCCACATGTGTGTTTGACTGGATCTGGGCTGAATTATTTTTACGCTTTACCGAACAAGTTCCACTTATTCCTCTGAGTGGGACTGGATCAGAAATCTTTCTTGTTTACATGTGAGTGTGAGGCAGATGGGTAAAACAACACAGACAGCAGCCTCTCTTAGAGATGTGCAAATTCAGCTTACCAACGGTACCTGCCACGCTCTGCATTCTCTTTATGCAGCTGCAAACCAGCTACACCACAAAAACATAAAACTAAATGCCAGGGATGTTCAGAATTTTAATAGTTCGACTGAGGCACGGCACAGAAACACAGTTCAACATAGATCCTCATTATCATCAGCGTGTGCAGGCATTTATATGTAGGTGCACAGCTGAAGACATAATAGTGAATGTGAGCTGCGTGGGTGTTTTAAGTTGTTTAGTATTTGCCAGAAAGTGTTTAGGGGCCCTCACTGTCTGAACAAACGACACTCCGAACTTTTGAACCCAAAGCCTGGATTAACAGCTGACCTGGGAGCAGCGGAGTCTGGGAAAGTATAATTAAGGTTGATTAAGGAACATTCCTGGGGTCTGTTTCTGCATGTTAAGTGAGCTGTGGAGGTTGCAGAAGACCCGGGTCCCTATCAAAGTTCATAGCTGAGAAGGAAATCTGAATCTTCATCACGAAAAATGCGACATGGCGCCACCTAGATGCAATCACGCACTGAAAAAGCATGCAGAGATATGTGAAAACTTACAGCCACACACACACACACATACACAAACTCCCTTATTGTGTAGTTGCACAGCAAAGTGAATGGAGAGGAAAACAGCTACGAATGTTCTAGAAAGCCAACCAGTCATTACAGCAATTATCCCTATGGCGTCCACAGTATAATTAGATGAACCATGCAGCACTGTACCTATAAATACTAGACTAAACAACAGTAAACAAAGGGACAACCGCAGCCAGCAACCTCTCACATTAGACTTCAGCTCCCTCCCACAAACCCTAACAGCAGCGGCATCAACAATAACCGTGGCAGCGCTGACAACAGCAGCAGCAGCAGCATAAATCAGCAATAGGATGCTCACAATTAAACATTGCTCAAGTCATTTATTACAGAAGCAGTCACAAAGGCACAAAGAAATGTTTTCTTGATTGAAACCACTGCCTTTTACAACATCATCAGCCCGCAGCTCTGCTCCCTTTCATTACAGTTTTCTCCATACCCTCATTGTTTCCCCTTTCCTGTACTCTCTCCATCTTAAAGCAAATGTGTGTCACTTTCGATCAGTCTGGTTTGGCAAAAGTACTGAAACGGGCCTGGAGATAAACTACGCCTGTGTTTCTGAGAGCTCAGGAAAGATCGCTGGTGAGCGAGCCGAGAGGGCAAAGTAGGTCAGAGAAAACAGGAGCGTCACGTCATGCGGGGTGGACCTATAACCGAACAGGTGTTTACCAGGCTAGTAAATAGCTCTGCGGTGTGACTACAACTATATTTACAACTTACTAACAAATAGCAATTTGAAAAACACCCAATTACCTGCCTTAGTCAGTCACATAAGCTACAATTCTGTTAACAGTATTTTGATCACTCCTCCATCTTTACCTGCTGCACCAATAGTAGCTTTCAGGTGAAGTTCAGGCCAAGAGTGAAGAAAATTAAAGTCTAGGATTGTTGTGCGGGGTGAATGCCAGTTACTCTCGCAGGCCAACATAAAGTCACACAGATATCTTTGTAGAAGTGTTGCTTTTTCCTCAAAACAAATAAGATTTCTCTCTCTCTTTGTGTTTTTGTGTGAGGAGGCAATGTACTGTGAATCACTACTAGCTTATACTACTTATTTGTTTAACCACGGTTCAGTAGCCTGCTCAGTGACGGACCCCTACTGTTAAGGTGTTTACTTCTGTCCCTGTTTTTTTTTGTTTTTTTCTTATTTCATGGAAGCTTTAAAAGTTGTACATTCTACTCTGCTGTACTTCATAAGTTTTTTCCCCCTTTTTCAGAGTCCAAGATGCAAAACAGCATATTAATTTTAGATTTTACACATTTTACTTCCTGAATGTTTTTAAATTTCAAGCATATTTTTTCTTTATAAGCAGTCCTATTGTTTGTTTGGGGTTTTTTGTTTAGGGTAGGGGTGGCCAACACCAGGCCTCAAGAGCCGGAGTCCTGCAGGTCTTAGGCTACGTTTACGCTGCAGGTCTTAATGCTCAATTCAGATTTTTTGATCAAATCCGATTTTTTTTGTCTGCTTGTTCACACTACAAATAAAATGCGACAGCAAACGTGCTCTATGAACCCTCAAAGTGGCCCGCATGCGCAAAAGAAGACGTCACACACAACGTGCTCTGTGTAGACCCAGACCAAACAGTATTGTTTGACTGATGGCCCTTAATATAAAGACTTGTTTCAGACTTTACGTTTCCCAATTTTGCTTTAAGTTATAAAGTTATTTTGTTATCTACATATGGCCTAATAATGATCCTTATTGCTGTTTTAGAGAAGAGCGGTGCTCCAAAGGATAGTTGCAGATTTCTGTCAGAATCTGCAGGTTATACAGTACAAATAAAATGTTCACGTTTCTCCAACATTGTCTTCCCAACAGTTTCACTGGATGGCCAGGAAGTGTTCACGATGTCTTCTCTGGCGCTGATAATTGGCGTCTGTCTTGTGTCAGTGACGTAAAAGATGAATTTAATGCAACTTGACCATTCAAACAGCAGTCGCTTTCTAAAACATCAGATATGCATTGCATTCAGTATCACATACGAAAGTGACCCAGGTCGGATTTGAAAATATAGGTGTGTTTTTCACACTGTCAAACCATGATCGGATATGGGTCGCACGGGGTCAAAAAAGATTTGATGCGCTTTCGCCTGCAGTGTGAATGTATCCTTAGATGTGTCCATCACAGCTGCATTTCTTGACGTTGTCCAGAATCACAGCTGATTTTAATGACTAAATTACCTCCTTAACATTTCTTGAAGTTGTCCAGAGGCCTGGTAGTGAACTAATCATTTGATTCAGGTGTGTTATCTAAAACCTGCAGGACACCGGCTCTCGAGCCTGGAGTTGGCCACCCCTGGTTTAGGGGTCCATTAATGGTAAAGTTGGTTGATGTTAAATTCCTTTTTTTCAGTTTCTCTTTACTTTTTTGAAAGTCTAACTTCTTCTTTTTTTAATTACAGCTTCACAATCCTTTGGTAAATTTCAGCCATATTTTTTCCACACATGTCAGTGGATTCCTTTATAAAGGTACATTACATTGGCAGAGGTCTGCCCTGTTGTTCAGGTTAAAGTGCATATTTACAGAAACAATAACGTCTAAACGCTTCTTTAGACGACATTTTGAAGACTTAAAAACAAATACAGGGTACGGTCACAGAGACCCAAGGAAGTCAAGTGGAAAAGCTAGAACAATCAACTACTGGCGTTCCCACATTCTTGGAAGCAGAGAGAAGTTATTACCACTTTTAACACTTGCCAAAGAAGATTAAAAAAAATTCCCATGAGTAATTGCAATTTAACCATAATACACAACTGTTAAAGCAGTGATAATGAGCAGATCATTTCATATTTGACCTAATGTAACATCAACTATAAACAAACTAAGGAAACAACACATCACTCTGTATTGTTTTGAGAAAAGTCAGGGCATAAATTGCACTTTTATTTTGTTTCTCTTTTGTTTTTTGTTTGTTTCTTCATAAAATGCATGCTGTGAATTCCTGGCATGACTTCTCAGATGACAGCCTTGTGCTTTGGCTGTGTTCTTTGTGGATAATATATGTTGGTGGCAGGTTTGCTGCTGCTGAAGGGAATGCTCATGTGTGCGTTTTCAAGCAGGTGTGCTTGTTGGTTGGCGCATCCTCCATCTTAATTAGGTCTGTTCCACTTCTTAATGTCAGTGCTAATATTAATTTATTTAAACACTTTACCCACCATGTTACCTAATTTTACATTAGCACAGTGCAAACTAAGGTTGCATTATTTACCTGCCCACATCAGCGTTTAAATCGTAACATTTTAATCAAGTCATGTGGAGGTTTTGGGTTTTGCAGATAATAACTTCAATAAGGAGCCCAATAATGCTTGAAACAGTAAATTCAGCAGAACAGTATTATTTACATTGCAGCTGATTGCTGACGGTGTAAATTTCATAAATACTGTGCGGCAGAGCAAGCCTGCAGGAAGCATGCCTGAGCCGAGTGTCTGCCTTGTGCAGACATTTTATGATACCTTTTTATTGCCTATGACATAAACAGCACATGACATCTTAAAATATGTTTAAAAAAGGCTCGTCCCAAATCCTAACAATAAAACTCAGCAATGAGAAACAGCTGTTGGATGAGTCAAAATAAAAAAAAAAACTGGCAAAAGGAGGTGAACAAAACATAAAATATCATATTTGAACACAACTGTGTCTAACTAAGCTGCAGCAGGAGATGATGCTTACGTCTCTTGTCGGGTGAGTTTAACCCCATCGCACACTGACAGCAGGTGACTTTGGTTAATGCATTTCACATCTGCTCGACATGCCACCTGGCTACCCTCTAAAATGCCTTAAAACACACACGCACAAACACACAGAGAGAGCGAAGGAAAGAGAGAGTGTGTAAAACATTAGACAGAAATCTACTGAAAATTTCATTGGCATCCACTAATCTTTCATCATTCAACCCAGTCTCGGGGCAAGTCATGAAATAGTCAAGAAATGCAATCCATTTGTTAATGTACATGGACACAGATTGTCCTTTGTTTTTTTTAAGAGTCAGATTAACTTTGAAACTCATACATTTCAAATGGAAGTGTGTTTCACGTCATAACACTTTTTTTTTTCCTCGATTCTTCTAATGAGCATTCTCATCCATGCAACCTGGAAAAAAGGGGGATTGTAAAGAAATGATGAAAGTTCAGTTCTAACCCAAACCTGTAAAGAATGAAAACACAATTAAAACTGTGAATAAAATAATGGTTAAAAAAAAACAACAACACAAAAGAAAGTTAAAAGTCCCACGTGTCATATATGCCAACAGCTCCTACCTGCCAACTACTACAGACAACTGGAAGCATTCCAAGTGGTTTCCATGGTCACAAATAGGAAAAAAAATCCATGACTGTTTCACAAATTGATTTTTAGACTGGACATGTTTGCCCGTGCCCATGAACACAAATCAGTAGATTCAATTTTGTGAGTATTTCACAAGCTGATGTGAGACATGTAATGAAATGTATTTCAATTCAATTTCATGACGAGTTTGTAACAACTATTATCTCATGGGCACTTTATGTTATGAGGTCAGGTCACCTTATACTTTTCCACAATGCACTTTCAGACCTGCTGCAGCTGCTGATAGGCTTAAACAAGGTTCACTACCAGTACATTACAGTACAGTGATTTTCTCAGTAAAGTGATTGGGTAAAGTTCAGAAAATTGAATGGCAGCAAGTCATGCGGTCTGTATCAAGCTATAAAATATATCTTACTGTGCAGCAGCTAAAGCCAAAAAAGGCTTAATAAAATGTTTTTTTATGAAAAATGTTGGGTACTACTAAAAGTGCATCGGCAATGTTAAAGAAAATATTCACTTTTATAAGCAGAAATTTTGGTTTTGGAGATTTTAGGTTCAGTATTTAATATATAACAGTAAGATTCAAGCTAAAATCTTCAAAGATGCACCTTGCGTAATCTCCTTGTCTTCATACATATATCATTAACTAAAGTTGCTTCAACTGATTTCAAAACTGGCAGAGCTGTACTGTTGTTTAAAAAGGAGACAGCAATTTTGAAGTTCACTCTAGACTTGTATATTGCCAGTTGCATCCAAAATACTTAAGAACTTTTTCATGATCAGTGGCAAGATGCTATTATATAAATTTCAGACCAGGGTATTCAACTGATACTGCTCTCATATACTAAGATTTAATATGGATAGTGGTTTGATGTTGTATTGACTGACCTTCAAAAGGCTTTTGATCGGATCTTTCTATTGTAGAAGCAAAATTAAAAGCAATAGGGTTAGGTAATGTTTCTGTAACTTGCCTGAAATCCTATCTGTCAGAAAGAAACCGTATGTAGACTCAAACAATGGCTCCTGTAGGTCCCCTCTTGGAAATGTTAATTGTGGTGTACCACAAGGCTCTATTTTATGCCCATTGCTTTTTTTCCCCCATCTATGCTAATGCCACGTCTCAGGCTGTGTAATCAGTGAAAAAAATCCCAAGAATAATAAAATTGTGTCAGAAATTACAATATGTTAGCCTCTGGCTGGTATTAAAAGTAAACTACAACATTTAGATTCTTACGCTGGGGGGACGAAAGCATCCTTTTCATTAAAAGAAATGTAAAGGTTATGCTCTGCACTGATCTAACCAAACTGCATGTGAGTCATGGTTTAGCAACCTTCAGGAAAGAACCAATACCTAATCACAGACAGCTCAAAATAAATTTGTACCTTATATTCTTAATTATCCAAATCAGTAAAGTCTGGTGTTTAATAACTTCTGTAGACTAAAGTGGTCAAGTGTTCCAGTAGTGGTGGATCACTTATCTTTAAACCTCATGTATAATATTCATAGCAATACTTCTATCGTGGTTTGGAGACCTCTTTGCAGTCCCTCAGTTATTTTCCATATGTTACTCTTAGTGTTAAAACATAGAGACAAAAAGAAACTATGGAACGAATCATGCTTCTGTGTAAACATTCTGAATTTAGGCAAAATGTTAATTTTTTTTTCTTTTTTTTGCCTGTCCCATTTGGTTCTTTAGCCGTCAGAATTGTTGTCTGAAGACCAACAAGGATACCCAATGGATTTACTTTGCCAAATGGATCATCATGGCATTGGTCCATTTGATCGACCTTTGTTTTTATTATTTATTATATTTTATTTTCAGATGTTACAGATGGGACAGACGTGAGTGAGGGATAGGAAAGGGAGAGAGAAATGTTAATATTTTTGTTAATCACAATGAAGAGTGTTGCACAATCAACTCAGTATGTACTTTGTTACAGGCATAATGATGGTAATGGTTGTTATTTTAATGTTATGGTTAAATAATGTCTTTGAATTCTAGTTAGCCAGCTTGTGATTGTTTTTGTTTGTTTGTTTGTTTGTTTGTTTGTTTGTTTGTTTGTTTGTTTGTTTGTTTGTTTGTTTGTTTGTTTTAAACGTGCACTTTTTCTGTTGGGTTTTCTGTCATGTAAATCTTCCAAAAGTTCCACAATGGAAATAAGCTGACCTTTATGATTAGTTTTTGACGATCCTTATTGTGGTATATTATTACATCCACAGTATCATGGTCTTTATTCATATATGTTTTAGTCTGTGATATTGTTTGGTTTGTGATATGCACTGGAAGTAAATAAAATTAATTAATCAGTCATTTAAAAAAATCCAAAATTCCTTCAATTACAACTTTTTTAAGAAAGGAGGCAACAGAGAACAAGATGTAGTGTGTATGCACTGAGCCACTTTACCACAGATTTGTGTGAAAGCGTTTATTTGTTCTTTAAAATGTTGCCTCCATGAAACAGTTCACTGCTTTGTTCATGCTAATGCCTCTTTCTCGTCATTAACTCTCCAGGTAGCTCAACCATAGCTGTTATCACTCTCTTGCGCTTGGTTATCCTGGAACACTGCACAAAGTTTAAATGTCTACACAGAAGTACAACTGTTTTATTATACCTTTAGGTTAGGTTATGATACAAGGCTTTTTTCACTTTAAAGTACAGATTTTTATCCAACGCTACTGCTGGTAACTCCCATCCCAGCATCCCTTCGAAAATAACTAAGTCACACCCTGTAGTTAAACAGGGTATTAAACACACACAGACACACACGCATGTGCTTTTTACACAGAAACAAATGAGCAGGTGTCATTACCTCCACAATAAAATGTTTTGGTCAAACATTTTCTCCAGATTATTTCATTTTCCTTGGTTTTCATTCAGCAACCATAGAACTCCTTTGTGATTTCCACTCACGCAAACTCTCAGGTCCAAGCACTGGCCAGGCTCTGTTAGGCCTGCGTCTGGTCTGGCACGCCAATGCTCAGCTGGACTCACGCAGATATACTTCATGTACTCATTTCTGGAGCTTTAAAACTCGAATCCACAACCATTCAACCCAAAGAAGTATTCTGAGAAAATGTTAGGAGGAGCTGGCTGCACATCACACGGCAACTGGCCCAGTAGTCATTCGTGAGCGTGTAAGTACACACACACACACACACAGACTTAGACGCACCAGCAGGAATTTCAGAGGGAAAGGGGAACAGTGGGGGGGGGGGGGGGGGGGGGGGTAAGAACAACAGGGGCGAGACAGAAAGAGAGAGTACATGTGTAAGAAAGTGCAGAGCCTTTGAAATCATGCTGCCACGTCAACAACTTGAACTAATGTCCTCCTTCTGATGCACTAACACAGAAGAACATATTTGGCTAGCTGTCACTACCACGAATTCCACTTCTAACAAAAACTAGTTCATGACCTCGAGAACAAAAATTACCTCTTGGACAACCCTTAATGTTTTCTTCCAACTTCCTGACACCCATTTTAAACGGATTAAATCGACTGAATTAAGGCAACATGTTTAGAAAGCCTCTGGTTTCCATATGATAAGCAAGGTGAGAATGTTTTTTACTCTCACAGAGCATTTTGGGCTAAAAAAAATGATCCGTGTGGCTTTTTGCACACAACTTTTGCTGCATTAAAAGCATTTTATTAACTGTATAGAAGTGGGCATCTACTAACAACGCAACAAAAATACATTTACACTTATTTTATATTGTTTTGAGTGCAGGTTTGCCTGCATTTGTTAGTGGCTTTCTCAGATTTATTCTGCAACCATTTCATCATGTCCTCACCATTAAAAAGGGCTGACTCTTGAAGGTCTGTTAACTACAACTAATATAATGAACAACAAGTGAAGCAGACACAAGCGCAGTACTGAAAGTCCACAAAGTTCTGCAAAATCGAATTTCCCTGTGCAACCACAACAGTTTGAAAGAAAATGTTAATTTGTTTTTACAGTCAGTAAAGAAGCAAAACAGAAGCAGTGGATGTCACACTGATTACAGACTGGTTATGCTGCATTCTCAGCAACATTGCGGACTGTTCAAGGCATGCATGGAGTCATGAGGAAAGTTGCAATTATTGGAGTGTTGGACTGATTAATAACCCTGTTGTTTAAGAGTCAAAAACTAAATAAATGGCTTTAAACTTTAAATCCACAAGCCAATCAGGGGCCTTTCTGTGCAGGATTTCTCCAGGCACCCTTTCACACCTGGGAGGACTTCAATCCTCAATGCAACCCTGAATTGTATGAGAACTTAAGAAAATGAAATGCTGAAAAATCCAAATTAAAACAAAATTTGAAAAAATAACATACGATTTATAAATCAAGTGTAATTACAGAATTTATAACAATTACAAAGTTTAGCAGGTTAAAATCGATATTGTGTTTGCTTGTCCTTGAGAAAATATCTACTTATACAGGGTGCATCATCAAGAATCATCTGATTTCAAAAGGCTTTTTAAAAAAATAAAGTAATGGACATAGAAGCTTAAAATGTGAGGCTAAACATAAAGTTTTACATGTGTCCACCTGTGGACACAGAACATATACCCACGATGACACCCCTCATTAATAGTAAGTTTTGCATTCCCTTGGAGAAATGCTTCAGATGAAGGTAAAATAGTTATTTACAGCTGTGTTTTAATATTGTATTCCTGAACTCCCACTGTCTGGTAGGAACACACTCAATTGTCTTTATTTATGGGGAGTGAAACCTGTAATCCACATTTCCTAGCTCATCTCCTCAAGTGGAACAACATAACTGAAGTCACTTTAAGCGGAGCGGTTCACAGATTTGTTGCCTTGTGTGCTGTGACTGTTTACTCAGCCTGTTCAATAATGGCCGGAAAGGTACCCCTGTTTGTGTGTTATTAGTTTAGCTGGATTGTGTTTGTCTTTGAAAGTGAATCCCGGTAATAGCACAAACATTTTCTTTCGACTTTATTTAATAGAAACACCACAGGTAGAAATCCTGTATGGATTAACAGCGCCATCTTAGCTGATGCTAATAGCGGTAAAGACTAATTCAATGGCTTTTAATGTCTAGTACAGCTAAACTATGCTAGCACAGTGATAACTTAACCTAGGACCTTCAGAAAACTGCAGCCCTGTTCACAGATAGCAGTTGGATACTCTTGCAGCCAGTTCTTCTCAAACAGTAACACATCTGTAGCATTTTCATAGTGTTTCCCTAATCTAGCCATGTGTTATAAACAGATCATCTGTTTATGTGGATCAAAGTTTGGAAAAAGCTCCAAAGGTTAATATCAGGAGGGTTTGTGTGTCAGTTATGTCACACAATTTGCCCCCAGCTTGAGTACACCTTTGCTTCAGTTGCCAACATTTAGCTGCAATTCAATTCAATTGAACAACAGTTGCTTCAAGGTGCTTTATATTGTAAGATAAGGACCCCACAATAATATCGCAACAAGAGAAAAAAGCCAACAATCAGATCGCCTTCCTATGAGCAAGCACTGTGGTGACAGTGGGAAGGAAAAACTCCCTTTTAACAGGAAGAAACCTCTGGCAGAATCAGGCTCAGGGAGGGCTGTAATCTCGATTTGACACTATATAAACTGATGTTAGCCTTAATGCATCAGCTAATACTTAACATTCATTTGAACAACCTTTTCTCTGCATACTGTTTGAGATAAGAACCAGCTGTGCTCTCAGTATGTTCTCAAGAAGAAGGACCTCTGTGGAGGTGAAAGTGTAACAAGAAAAGACTTTAGCCAAAGATCTTCACACTCCACACTGACCTCAGATGGCCAGAAATCCAGTCATAATGTAAGTAGATGAAGGGATTTTAAAAAAAAAAGCAAGGGGCAGGTGCACACATACACACAGAGAGACTCCTTCATTCATATTTAGATGCCGAACGGAGGAAAAACTGCTAGTTATTTTCCTTTTTTCTATATGTGAATAACAATAAGTGGCAGTACTTAATAATCAGTCAAGGAATCACTCAGTTTTAATTACTATTTTTAGCATGTGATCAACATACTGTATAGAATGTAACTACTAAGTACTTGTACTTGCAGCTTGTAAAACCACCATCTGCAATAACTTGAAATAATTGTTTTCTGTATGACTTTTTCAGTCACTCACATTATTGCGGAACAGCTTTGGCCCCCCTTCCTCCTTACGGCAATGCTTGTCTTCAGGTCCTGACACACAATTTCAAACAGTCTTTGACCGAGGCATAGCAACACTTGGATACTTTCTTTTTAATACATTCTGCTGTCAATTTGGTGGCCGACACTGGATCATTGTGCTGTTGCATGATCCAGTGTCGGCCAGGCCTTAGCTTTTGACTCTGGAATCCGGTGGTCCACAGAGGAGTTCATGGTTGACTCAGTGACTGCAAACAAGTCCAAACCATCACACATTCACCACCGTGCTTGACAGCTGGTAGGAGGTATCTGTGCTGATACGCTGTGTTTGGTTTTCACCACTTGTGATGCTGCACTCTATGACATCTCAGCATTAGTACACACCTGAATGCCCCAGACCAACAAATTGTCAAGACTTTTGCACAGAGTCCTGCAAATTAAAAAATTATGTACATGTTTTCAAGATTATTTAAGATAACTTATGAAAGAACAACATTTGTTTAGAGTTCTGATATTATTCTTTTTTAAATGCACACACTGCTATTCTGGCTAACAGTTTGGAGTGGAGTTTGATTTATTGGTCAGCATCAGAATAATCAGGAAAAAATCTGATTTTCCTTGTTTAAAATTTTATGTGGCACATCTGAGATGTTTTTCATTCTTCACATTGCTGTCAGGATCAGATCAGTGCGCTGTGCTTGTCCAGAGGTAATCCTCTGGCTCCATCATGTGCCCGTGAATGTTAATGCAAAAAACTGTCATCCTCAACCTACTTAAGGTACTAAATGTTAATGTTAAACTTTATTGATCCCCAATGGGAAATTCTAGTTTCATTTGCTGTTCTGGAGGAAAACCAAAGGTCAGTCTCAGCTAGATAACAGCACCCGTGGCGCTGTTAACGGTTTAGTGTCTTACTAAAGGACACTTCAGGGGGTGAGTGCGCTTACTGAGACAGGTGCTTCAACCGAGACAGTCCTCCTCGGCCCACAGTCTGGAAAAAGTGTGTCACAGAGAGCCGTGAGTGCGCAGGTTTTAATTTTGAGCAGATATTCACATATTCTAATGAAGCTGGAGGAAGGCTTGGCTGGAACAAAAACCTGCAAACTTGCATACCCTTGGGTCTCATAATCCAGCCTTCGCCAGCTGTGTGACACACTTACTGCTACGGCAACAACTGCCACACGATGCTCCTGAATCTAGTTTAAAAATGTTGAATTATCACCTCACCGTTGCAAGCCTGTGCTGCTCAATTTTACAGTTTTAAAAACCCACGCCTATCTATAGAGAGCCACAAACCGAAGATAGATAGATAGAAGATAGATTTCTTTTACAGTATCTCACAAAAGTGAGTACACCTCTCACATTTTTGTAAATATTTTATTTTATCTTTTCATGGGACAACACTGAAGATATGACACATTGATACAATGTAAAGTAGTCAGTGTACAGCTTGTATAACAGTGTAAATTTGCTGTCACCTCAAAATAACTTAACATAGAGCCATTAATGTCTAAACCGCTGGCAACAAACGTGAGTACACTCCTAAGTGAAAATGTCCAAACTGTGCCCAAAGTGTCAATAATTTGTGTGGCCACCAGAGATGGGCAGTAATCCAATTACTTTTTTCAAGTAACGAGTAAAGTAAGGGATTATTATTGCAAAAAAAGGTAATTAGATTACTGTTACTTTCCCGTAAGCACGCTGCGTTACTGCGTTACTAAAACTGTGATTTTATTTGGGAGAATGTCTCATGACAATGACGTAAGCGAGTGCGACGCAACAGCTGTGTGCAGAATAACAATAATATAATAATAATAATATAACGAGTGCGGGAGAGAGTATGAGCGTGCAGCGTTTAAAGCGTGGAAGTACTGACCTTACTTTGAGTTTGATTCTGTAAAAAGTGACAAAAACATTAGCCTCCGCTGCTCACTGCGTCGGAAGAAAACTTCTTTTTACAGCAAAAAAACCCCTAAACTTCCGAGCAAGCACCGAGTACAGTGCCATGTAATGGGAAATTCACAGAGAAATTCGCGGATTCCTGCACCAGGGCAAACATCCGCCTGGCCCACTCCCGCTATACAGGTGAAAATAAAGCAACAGGACCACTAGTCTTTGGCTTTATTTATTTTCTGCTGTGTTTCACTTGCATTTATTTGAAAGACTGAGTGTAAACACAAAAACCTATTTTATTTTATGTGCTGGAATGTGCAGAAAATAGGTTTAAGTAGTAATACGATGGCACCTATCCAAGATGGCGGCCAACTGAACGATGGCACCTATCCAAGATGGCGGCCAACCAAACCGGTTTGAGAACCGGTTTGACCGGTTTCGTGCGTGTGCGCATGCGTGTTCAGTAATTCGATGGCACTAGTCCAAGATGGCGGCCAACCAAACCGATTTGACCAGTTTCGTGTGTGTGCGCGCATGCGTGTTCAGGTGTGGAAATACCACAGGGTATCAGAGGGGTTATATGAGTTTATGTGTTTTTAACGGGGTTTTAATTTAATCAAACCATAGGGTTTTTAATTAAACTATTTTTTCACTTAGGTGTATCGCAACATTCAGTTATGCATGTGTTCTTAAAAGCAATTCTTTGTTTCTTGTTTCATTCTTGGCGGAGTGGAAGCTGTTTTGGTTCACAGTGCGCCTTAACAAAGAGGGTGTGCTCTAGTCAAAAGTGTTGGTAATAGTGTTTTAATCACACTAATTTTCTAAATCTGACAATGTCTCAGCTTGCAGTGAGGCATGCATTTTATTTTATAAATGGCACAAATGGGAATTTCTTCTGAATGGGTGATGTCAGCATGTTCACAAGCGTTTCATTTAATCAAACCCCTAGTTTTAATTTAACTAGTTTTTACACATCTACTGGGGTTTCTTTCCAGGGTTGATGCGATCATTTTATTTAAAAATCGGGATTTCGGAATGTTGAACTAAGAGTGAGACAAAGCCAGCCAGCTAGTTTTTAACACAACAGATAGTCGCAAATAGCATTCAGTCCTTTAGAAAATAAATGCTATAAGCAGCCAGTATCGCTCTTTTCATCAGCCCTTTAGAAAATAAACGCTACAGTGATACTTCTAAAACCAGTCGCCCAGACCCGCTCCAACTTTTCAACAGCTGGCTAATTGTTTGAATTTGTTCAGGATTGTAAAAGCCCACTGCGGGTATCACTTAGTTGTTGAGAGTACCATGCGAACAAGGGCCCAACCTATTGTTTAAAGTGGCCAGTATTGGCTCTTTTTGTAATTCCTCGACAAGGTAAATGGGGCAGTTGGTACCAGTCGGGTGGCGACCCCGCCTATTGTCTGAAGTATCGGCTCCTTTGTAATTCCTTGAGAAGACAAAAGCCCTGTAGGGTCTCATTTAAATTGATTGGAGACATCTTGTTTCATTCTTGGCGGAGTGGAAGCTGTTTTGGTTCACAGTGCGCCTTAACAAAGAGGGTGTGCTCTAGTCAAAAGTGTTGGTAATAGTGTTTTAATCACACTAATTTTCTAAATCTGACAATGTCTCAGCTTGCGGTGAGGCATGCATTTTATTTTATAAACGGCACAAATGGGAATTTCTTCTGAATGGGTGATGTCAGCATGTTCACAAGCGTTTCATTTAATCAAACCCCTAGTTTTAATTTAACTAGTTTTTACACATCTACTGGGGTTTCTTTCCAGGGTTGATGCGATTATTTTATTTAAAAACGGATCAAACGGGCCATTTCTTCTGTAAGGGGTTTCATGGTTTCAGAGTAGTTTTTAACACAACAGATAGTCGCAAATAGCATTCAGTCCTTTAGAAAATAAATGCTATAAGCAGCCAGTATCGCTCTTTTCAAACTAATCGTCTTTTAAATACACTCATTTTGTGATTCTGGTGTCACACCATGCACCGATGCAAGCATTTTATTTATTTAAAAACGGATCAAACGGGCCATTTCTTCTGTAAGTGGTTTCATGGTTTCAGAGTAGTTTTTAACACAACAGATAGTCGCAAATAACATTCAGCCCTTTAGAAAATAAACGCTACAGTGATACTTCTAAAACCAGTCGCCCAGACCCGCTCCAACTTTTCAACAGCTGGCTAATTGTTTGAATTTGTTCAGGATTGTAAAAGCCCACCGCTGGGTATCACTTAGTTGTTGAGAGTACCATGCGAACAAGGGTCCAGCCTATTGTTTAAAGTGGCCAGTATTGGCTCTTTTTGTAATTCCTCGACAAGGTAAATGGGGGCAGGTGATACCAGTCGGGTGGGGACCCCGCCTATTGTCTGAAGTATCGGCTCCTTTGTAATTCCTTGAGAAGACAAAAGCCCTGTAGGGCCTCATTTAAATTGATTGGAGACATACCTTTCTTTTTGGAAACACCCACCCTATATAAAAAACACGCTCAGAGCCCGATACCCTGAGCCATTTACGCCTCAAGATTCGCTGCAGAGCACACCATTTTCTTTGCGATCATCAACACTAACATCGTTCTTTATAACATGGACATCGTAAACGGTAAGTAAAACAAAACCTATTATTGGATTTTTAAAAAGTGTTATGTTAACATATTATAGGATATTCAAACTATCTTTTTTTCCTAAAACAAAAGCTTAATTTTTAGGAGTTCGGGAGAACGGCCCAGGACCCTTTTCTTTAGAAACGGGCGCTTTTACAGCTGGAACTAGTTCTCTAACAGGCACAAGGTGTGTACAGCATTACTGGATTTTTAAACGTATGTATGTTTTAAACTAGCGATTGTTTTAAATTATGTAATAACGTTTTTGTTTGTTCCAGGGTTAACAAACTGAGCAGGAAAACATTCAGACACCGCTACCACAGAGCCCTACCTTACATCAGGTGTGTATACAAATTCAAATTCAAATTTTATTTGTCACGTACGGGATGTATAGTTGTGTATTTTTTTTTAAAGGGGTTTAAACAATTACAAATGTTCTAAACTGACCGTTTTACACCTACAGAGCCACGCCAGAGAACCGGGTGTGTGGAGAAGCAGGACCATCCCGAATAACGCACACTACAAGGTAAGCATAGGCATATATAAATTAGATAAAAAGAGATAGAGAGGGAGACACGCTTATTCAGTTTGAAATGGGTACATGTATAATATGTTTTAACACATGTCTATCTATCTTCACAGACTGCAGAACAGCACCCCTCCTCATAATGATCAGGACACCATACGATTCCAGACGTTTTTGGAATGTTTAAGCAGTATCGACCTCCCAGAACAACAAAAACCTGGAGCTTTGTGCAACAGTGGAGAGTCAGAACCGATCTTCATCAGCGAACCTGCAACACCCCCGAGTGAGTGGCTACCACGCGATTTCTCTGATGTTTTTGAGTACAGCATGTCAGATTTTGATCTAGTTCATATACCCACCACCCCAGAATGTGTCAGAAATAGCGTTGATTCACACATAGATTTCGAAGAAGACGGCATAACAGACTCTCAAATATCAGCGGCGTATGATGCTTACATAAAGCTTCCAGACGCTCAGCCTGCTGAACAAAGTCATATAGCTTCAATAGCTTCAATAGCTGATAAATTATGTTTGATTGAAGCTAGACTCAATCAATACCACCAAGAAGCACAGGTACAAAGGCAACAGTTTACCAAACTCATAAACAAAGTGTGTAGTACATTAGACAACATCTGCAGCAAAATTTCAAGTCCCTGACTTTTAAAATCCAGACCATGGACCCTCCAAATAAATTATTTAAACATAATAACGGAACCTCCACTCCTGTTAGATGTTTTGACTTAGAGACTTTTATGCAGTGGGCTGAAGAAACAGATAAAAAATTAGACGATATTATAGCTAGACTTAATAGGGTGCCTGCATCAGCCTCATCCGATACACATCCTTGTCAGACTGTTCCTACGTCTGCTATTGCTGATGGGGCTATTGTTGCTAATAATAGTGATAGTACAGCTGGTGTTGCTCGGGCCGTTGCTGTTACTGATGCTAACCATATAGCTTGTGCTGCTGGTGATTTTGCGTCTGATGCACAATCTAGCCGGGTCACCTCTGCTGCAGCTACTGCAGTTGTTATTGAGCCCGTTGTGCAGTCTGGGTCCGGCAGCCGCTCTCAGTCACACATTAGAGAGATACCTAATTTTAATGCTCGCGAATTGCGTGAACGCCTTGATTTTAGGGGTATAAGTCTCGATCATCCAGAACAAGTGCCGGCGCGAGTGCGCGAGTGCTTAGCCAATGTGATAGACAGAGCTGTGGCGGGATCCCAACAGGGCAGTGTTCTAAACGTGGTCCTGCGTGGCCCCTCGCTGGCTTCAGATGTTCAGGCTGTTTTAAACGCTGATGATCGGTATGATCCGGAGCTGTTTCTCGATCAAATTGCACAAGTTATGCAGAGTAATGATGAATCTATCGGTGATGATGAATTAGAGTTTATTGTCACGGTAGCTCAGAACAGTAGTGGCGGGTCTCGCTTAAGACTGGCGCACATACCTTATGATGAGATTCTCTCAAAGAAAGGCAGACATTTATACACACCAAACAACACAAACAACAATTTGTGCTTCTCCCTATGCATAGCACATTCATTAAACTCATCATCCTCTGAGCATGAAAAACTTGCTACAGCTAAACAGATGCATGCTGAAGTAGGTCTATGCGACACACAGCAAGTATCATTCTCTGATGTCGGTAAATTTGAGAAGCACTTCAACATTAAGATTGTAATCTATTACCACACAGAAGGGCGTAAACGCCTGGAATGTTTTTACACACATGAAGAGCCAAACCCTAACACGTTGATGATGTATCTCCATAATCAACATTACCACCTGATTTTAAACCCGACCGCTTTTTTGGGGGGATCCTATGTGTGTAATTTCTGTTACAGTATATATAATACACCATTACAGCACAGCTGTAAACATAGATGTAACACATGTTACACACTCTGTCAACATCACAGGGGACCCACAGTGAAATGCAGCGACTGTAACCGCATCTGCAAATCACAACACTGTTACCAACAACACAAATTACCTGAATTAAAACACAACATGATCCCCTGTGATAATATGAAACATTGCATGCACTGTGGCACCACATATAGAGAATCCAAGAAATTGCCACACAAATGTGCGCAGCCTAGATGCGAGCACTGCCGCGAACCTAAATTAGCAGGAGACTCCGACCATCAGTGTTTCATACAGCCTGTTGAAAAACAGAAGCCTAACGATAAATACATTTTATATGATTTTGAGACGCGGTACCACAACGGTAAACACGAGGCTAACTTTGTGTGTGCGTCTGATCTGAAGGGCAATAAGTTCACATTTAATACATTAAAGTGTGTGGAGGCGTTTGTGCAGCATTACAGACGCCCAAGGTTTCGTGGGTACACTTTCATAGCACATAATGCATCTGGCTTTGATAACTACATACTCCTCGAGTACTTTGTCAGACAGAGCATAACACCTAGTGTCATAATGAGCGGCAGCCGTGTGATTTTAATGCATGACAGGGACTATGACCAGCGGTGGATTGATTCGTTCAGCTTTTTGCCCATGGGCCTTGCCAAAATACCCTCTGCTTTAGGTTTTCAAGACCTGCAGAAGGGCCATTTCCCACACAGGTTTAATACGAGGGATAATGAGCGTTATGTGGGCCCGTACCCAGACCCCTCCTTCTACGGCTATGAGCACATGTCTGAAAGCGATAAGGTGCGATTCATGGAATGGTACCAGGTTGCCTCACAGAATCCCTTTGATTTTCAGGCTGAACTCAGGCGTTACTGTGTTAACGATGTTGATGTCCTGCGTAAAGCATGCATCATTTATCGTGACACGCTACTGGGTTGTACTCAAGTTGATCCATTCATGTATACCACCCTGGCTGCATTTAGTATGGGTGTGTATAAAACGCTGTTTCTGCCTAGAGACGCGCTCGCTCTCACGTATGAAGGGGCATACGTTGAGCAGAACAAGACGTTTTCTAACGTCTCTATTGAATGGCTTCAATATGTGTCCCACACCACCAACAAAGTGGTAAAACATGCTCTCAGAGGAGGCGAACAGAGGGTTGGACCGTATTTTGTGGACGGTTTTGACCCCACAAGTAATACAGCTTATGAATTTGCAGGATGTTTTCACCACGGTTGTGTTAAATGCTACCCCGAGAGTGAAGTTAATCCTGTCAGCAAAGCATCCTATGGACTGCTGCATCGCATGTTTTGTGACAAAGTTGATGCACTGAGATCACAACACAGTGTGAGCGTAATAGTGATGTGGGAGTGTGAATGGGCTGCCTTGAAGCAGACAGACCCTGCAGTTGTGGCTTTCATGCATACGTACAGAAAGCCAGAACGCCTGAATCCCCGAGACGCCCTTTTTGGCGGTCGCACAAATGCTCTAAAGCTGTACCACAAGACTGCTTGTGATGAAAAAATATTTTACTACGACTTCACCAGTCTCTATCCCACAGTGCAGTCTAAAAAAGACTATCCTGTAGGACACCCTCAAGTCATTTACACCAACTTTGACAAGCTAGAAAATTATTTCGGCTTTGTTAAATGCACAGTGCTCCCACCTAAGGGTCTTTTTCACCCCGTCCTACCCTACAGATGCCATGGAAAACTGATGTTTCCACTCTGCAGCATGTGTGCTGAAGACCAGAACCAGCATACTGCATGCGGGCACAGTGACAGTGAGCGGGTGTTGAAAGGCACATGGGTCTCATTTGAGCTTGAAAAAGCTGTTGAGAAGGGATACAGGGTTCTTGCTGTTGATGAGGTGTGGCATTTCCCCAATAAGACCGACACATTGTTTAAAGACTATGTGAAAGCCTTCCTAAAACTCAAACAGGAGGCCTCGGGGTATCCTGAACATGTGAACACACCTGACGAACAGCAGAAGTACATAGACGAGTATTATGAGAAGGAGGGAATAATGCTAGACCCATCCAAGATTTGTGTAAATAAAGCTGTTCGTAACTGTAACAAGCTGTTGTTAAACTCGTTATGGGGTCGTTTCAGCATGAGGTCAAACATGGCATCATCTGAGCTCATTACAGACCCTTCCAGATTTAGCCAGCTAATGTTTAGCGACCAGTACGACGTGCGTCAGTTTTGTTTCATCTCTGACGACGTCGCAATGGTGCAGTGGCGCCACGCTGATGGTAGAGCTTCCCGTGTGAAGGACGTTAATGTCTTTGTCGGGGCCATGACCACTGCACACGCCAGACTCATGCTGTATGATTTGCTAGACAACTTGCAGCAGCGCGTGCTGTATTGTGACACGGACAGTGTCATTTTCACGGCACGCCCTGGCGAGTGGATGCCTCCTCTAGGTCCGTTTCTGGGGGATCTCACAAGTGAATTAGATTGTGGAGAGGGTGGTGTGGAGGATTACATAGCGGAATTTGTTTCCGGTGGGCCAAAATGTTATGCGTATCACACATCGCTGGGCAAGACCCAGGTCAAATGTAAAGGCGTCACACTGAATGCATTAAACTCGAAAGTTGTCACCCACGACTCCTTGAAAGGTTTAGTCCGCAAGTTTGTAGCCAATCAGACATCAGACGCACACCTAGTTGCCGTGTCTGATAGCATCAGACGCGATAAAAAGAAGCTTCATTTGAAGAATGAAACCATTGTGAAAAAAGTTAAAGTTGTTTACAATAAGCGCCGTGTGCTCCCAGACTTCACAACCCTTCCTTATGGATTTTAAATTAGAACAGGGGTTTGACGCCCGGTTGCAGCATCCGTTCAGCATGGTGGTCAGCGGTCCCAGTAACTGTGGCAAGACTTTTTTTGTTAAAAACATAATTGAAAACTCTTCCAGGATTATATCATGCAGCATTGATAACATTGTGTATATATACTCATGCTGGCAGACACTATATGACCAGCTTCTTAAGATAAGAAACATAAACTTTGTTAACGGTATACCCGAATCTCTTGCTGATGACACCCTTCTGCCTGCAGAAAAGAACAATTTGTTAATTATAGACGATGTGATGAACGATGCAGCTAACAATTTAGAAGTACAAAATGTGTTCACAAAGTATGTGCATCATAGGAATTTGAGTTGTATATATCTAGTTCAGAATTTGTTTATTCAGGGAAAATCCAGTAGAACCATTTCCTTGAACACTAATTACCTAATATTGTTTAAAAATCCGAGAGATAAATATCAGGTTATGCTTTTAGCCAGGCAAATGTTTCCGGGTAATACTAAATATTTTATAGAAGCGTTTAATGATGCCACATCGACAACATACGGGTATCTTTTAATAGACTATAAAGCTAAGACCCCGGACTATTTAAGACTCAGAACAAATTTACTGTCAGACCGTCCGGTTGTTTACATTCCAAAACAAAAATCAGCAAAGAGGTGAGAGGATGTCATCACGCATGCGGAGGAATCTGTCTCTGTTGGAGATGATATACAGGGCTCCTCCTACTCTACGCAGAGTTATTATTAGTAATTCAAACTTAGATTTTATCAATGCATTGTGTGAGATAGCCTTTAATGTATTGCATGGTAACATTCCACTGACCAATCAGCAGTACAAACAGCTAAAAAAGAAAAAAACAATAATCAGACTGATTGCAGACAAAAAAATAAAATCTTTGAAAAAGAGAAAGACAATCAACCAATCTGGAGGGTTTTTACTGCCGTTATTAGGGGCTGCAATCCCTTTCATAACCAGTCTGATAGCAAACAGGTGAAAATGGAACATGTGCAAAAGATGTTTTTGGTACCCCAACACCAGTTGGACTTAATAAAGCAACAGCAGCAGCAGCAGCAAACAGGCACCATCAGACAACAGTCTCAGAACGAGTTGGACAAGGAGATGTTACAAGTGTTACAAGATTCTGACATAGATGTGTATGAGAAGGCTAAAAAATACAGCGATATTCTCCAAAGATACCTCACCCTTGTGAGACAAGGTGCCCGTGAAAAGAATGTACTGTCTTTATCATTACCTGAACAATTTAACAGGGATGTGCAACCCCAGGCGGCGGACACATTGCCTGTTCATGGTGATGCCGGGGTGCGGGATCTTGTTGCGGAGAATGTTTTAACACACATACCTAAAAGGAGTAGGAGGAATGCAGAACTTATTCTATCAGCGGTGAACCGTTCGCCACACTTGATCTCTTACAATGACAAAGGCGAAATTGTTGTTGATAAACAAACCATCCCTGGTTCACACATTTATGATCTAATTAAAGCCGTCACAACCACACACACACCTTCTGAGGGTTTGAGACCTATCGGTTGGACAGAGTTTTTAAAAGCTTTCTCAGATTTAAACATACCGTTATCAGCCATATCTAACATAGGCATACGTAAGACCGTCGCCTTGTATAAAACCGATCACACACTGTCTGAAGACCGTGGTTTTTTAAAACACACACCAAAAAAGAACACCCCCGGTGGACCGCTGCGACATAGTACACTAAAAAAAATAAAGAATAAAAAAAACAAAATAAAGGGGGGTCCTGTAGAGTGGTTGGATTTTTGAATTCAGGTTTTTTTTCTTATTGCAGAAATTGTTTTTCTGCTAAAAATATTTGCTGTTTGGTGTTTTTCTACTGTTGTGTTTTTTTTCACTTATTGCTGCTAAATTGTTTTGTTTTATTTTCTTTTATTACTGTTAAATATTTTATGTCTTTTATTACTGGTTAATGTTTGATTTCTTTTATGTTTAAACAAAGTATGTTATGAATCTATATATATATATACGAGATTTGATAATAAATACCATTGACTCGATTAAATCATGCTCTCATGTTGTTTTTATTATTATTCTCATTAGTACATATCAGTATCCACATTGCACACACACATAATCACTGCATACAGCAACAGGTTGTATGTTGTTGACAAATCGACACACCATAGCATCATTACAAATTAAATCAGACCCATACATGTTAAGCAGGCGGGCATAAGATACACCATTTTGCATATGATATAAAAAAAATACACAATGTTGACCGCATGTGATGGAGAAGTCGTTCTGCACTTGTTTTCCTGAATATAAAACAGTGGAGCCGTTTTTTAGAAGAAACATCTTTATTGCTGGGGGAAAACTGTCTAACGAGTGACCAAAACTATCAAAAAAATAACCGCGTCTGTCTCTCGAAATATAAACAGCAAGCCAATGTTCCCCTGGCATCGTAGAAGGGTGGGTGTTTACAATACACATAGCAGGGAGTCTTTGAAGCCGTTCAGTGGTTAGTTGATCATAGGCTAACACGCCTAGGAAATGTGTGTTTTTATTGATAATGCCGCCGACCACGGCTGATAGTTCTATAGTGTTCATGACCGTTTTTGTCTCAATAGTAGTCCAAGAGCACCTGTCTCATGTTAGATATTTCAATGACTGAATCAAATACAGAATAACACAAGAGGTTCACTGTACGGGGTAGTGGATTTCTGAAACGGGTTTCCAATCTCACGTTCCCAGTTTTAATTAACGACACATTCCCTGAATGTCCTTCGTCAGCTTCCAGATTGAAACAGAATAAAGTGTAGCCGTTACCAAAGTCGTCACGTGTTATGGCCAACGATCTGTCCTTTAAATGTCTCCCTGTGGTTTGTATCAGCTGGTAAAATTCTCTGATATAGTGTTTTCTCTGGAAATTTGGCTGGAATGGTTTAGCAGGATAAGCCTGACTATCAGCATATAAAGACATAAATTCTATATCGCAGTTTTCAAAATGAAATGGATTACGCTGGTAGGAGCCTGTGTATGCTTCATTGTCTATGAATGCAATGATGACAAATTTAGGTATCCTACCCATAAATAAATTGTCATTTGTTGATATTCTAGCCCCTGCAGGTATGGAGAAGGTCTTTAAAGATACTCTGTCTACCGTGTATTTTGCGTTTGCATGGTGCAATGCCTTGCTGTGTGCAAGTCTGACGCTAGGTGATACACTAACTTTCTTGACAAAGAGACTGGCTGAGACAATTTTAACTCTGTATGCATTGGCATCCGCTGTCATGAGAGCAAATTCGTCTTTAGAGCGCACAAATTTCAGCGACAGGTCGATTCCATTAAGTAACAGTTTTTCTTGAAAAAACAGGTCTGCATGTACTGGTGCAATCAATTCAACAATACTACTATTTGCTGTGTAGCCACCTCTGGTCATCAGACCCTGGTTCTCTCCTTCTATAGATGTGTCATTCATGTGTGATGCTGTATCCTTACAGAATAACCCGGTGCTGAACTGTGTGTCTAAAGTGTCCTTATTATAATTGATAAGACATTCTATCACACCTCTGTATGGATATGTATTGGATGATTGACTAATGAGCCGGTCTCCCAAATTAATATCGACTTGACTAAATATGCTGCATCCAGGATAATTAATAAATCCTACATTAGCGTCCCTAGCCAGGTTTGAGCCATCAGCGTTTGTGATTCTCACCCGTGTGTAGATATATGAGTCATTTAGATCCAGGTAATCTTCACCCGACGATGAGATGTAAAACTCGATCGGCCCTCCATCAGTGATTGCAGATACAGGTGGGATTTCAATAAATGTACTTTTCTCAATGCTAGTCTGTGTGTATGGGACAGTAAAAAGATCGAGCTCTGTTTTTACACATTCTCCAGAATGACTGTGTAACAGTGCCATTTAGAATATGTCAAGCGCCGCAGTTTTTGAACGAGTGGTTCTGGGTCTCTTCACTCTGCGTGACGGTGTCCGTTTGGTGGCTCTCCTGCTAGGTTTTGTGGTTTTACGCTTTTTAGACAACGGCTGCCCTGGGGGTGGGGTCTTAGATGGTTTGGGCGTATACACATACAAGCCGTTACCGTCCTGCTTAGTGGTTGAGGGTCTGGTTATGTTGGTTATGACATCAGACACTATGCCCGATGCGGCTGTTTTTAGGTGTGGTTTGACTATGCTGACTCCTTTTTTAAACAGCGGTACTGCAAATCTAAACAAGCTACGGAACAACCCACCCAGACCTGTCCCATATTGTGTACTGGTCCCAACATACCCTCCGAGCTCTCCACCAGCCTGTGATAAGTAGTATTTTACATATTTTGAGTCATCAGAGTTGTAGACGGCCATCCTTTTTTTTTCAAAAATGCTGTGTTATCGGTCGGAAGTGTAACTTGACAAACACTTTGCCGTATAAAAAGGGTATGTGTTGATTTCGATCGTCTTTCAAATCAATTTCTATGTCGTCGATTAATGTCTTTGACACAGGTGTGTAGTGTGGGCTGTCAAATTGTAGAATAGGCAACCGGCGGTCATCGTCTGTAATATTTATAGCTCTTAATAGCCTCGCGTGGGCGTCACCCACAAGCTGGTAATCAACGATATCTGCATAAATAAAGATGTTATATTTTCCCCCGTATATGTCTGCGGGGTGCGGGGCATATGTGTTTTTATAATGAAGTGCAAACGGTTCTCCTGTTTTGAATCCTAGGATTTCCGCCAGTCTCCCTCTAAATGTGAGAATAGTCCCCCTAGGCCCCATAACACAGGCATGGTTACTAACGGCGTTGTACTGCATTTTAATGTCTCCAGTGGCTTGGTGCTGTTGACATTTAAAATTAAATTCTTTTATTATCTGTTCCACAGATGCATAATGGCCCACAGACAGTTCGATCATGGTTATGGCTATGGTTCCATCTTTGACGGGGTCATGAATTTCCACTTCCGAATCTGATTGTGGAAAAGTCCGCCATATGCGTGGGTACTGTATCTCTATAACAGCGACCTCATATGGCTGATCCAAAACAATAGGTTTTGCTAGCTTTGTTCTAAAATTAGATATCTTATTACCTGGGTAAACATGTGATGAAGCATTCGAGAAGAGGCTTACATAGAAGCCTGCATTGTTGTTCTTTTTATTCATGCTTTCTCAGTCTATGCTCAGTGTTGAATGAATGTGTGTAGAGCTGCGTCATCTGAGTTAATTACGCCTCAACGATGTCTTTTTCTGGAATCCACGAATTAAAGCTGTTGGGCCATCCTAGCCATTTCACTAGCACCTGCTTTTTCCGACCCACTTTTTTTCTAGCCAATATGTTTTCAATTTTAAATGTTTTGTTTTCATCAACAACCACACGTTGTATCTCAGGCTCATAAAATGAACCTTTCAATACCTCTCCTGCTAGATCCACTAGTCTGTACACTGGGGGCAGTCTCCCTATACGTTCCTTGACTGTGAAAATCTCATCGGTGTAGGTCTGCTCGTATCCTTTTCGAAACTTTCCTCTCAGTTTTGATATTCGTACAGTGTCACCGATATTAAATTTAAAGCGCAGTTCCCTCTGAGGCCTCGTTTTGTACAGCGCGTTGAAGACCGACTTCTCATTATCCTTATTCACCTCTGCCGGAGCCATTTGGATAGATCTGTGATAAGCATTGTTATATGCTTGTGTGAGATCTGGTATGATATCTACATATCTCCGGGAGTTGGCTGATGTTAAGTACTTCCACATTCTACCCTTGAAGCTACGATTGAATCTCTCGACAATACTGCATTTAACCTCGCTAGCTGTTGAGAAATGCTTGATATTATATCGCTTCATTAGCTGTTTAAAGGTTGCATTATAAAACTCTTTGCCTTCATCTGTTTGTAGTTTCACAGGGATCCTACCCTCACTAAGTATATCTTCAAAAGCAGCTGATACAACAGACCCTGTCTTGTTTGTTAGGCATCTAACCCATGCGTATTTTGAGAATACATCTATACATGTTAGCAGATATCTCACATTATCATTATCTGTCACATATTCACACATGTCAACCAGATCGGCTTGAAACTGTTTGTCGACCCCTGTCACCAATACTCTATTTCTGGGGAAATGGATCCTCGCAGGTTTATGGAGTGTGTAGGTGTCGTCTTGTTCTAAATAATGTTTGACCTGAGATAGTGGAGGTGTTACACCTGATGCCTCCCCTGCCGCTATACGTAGCTTATTTAAACTGGCTAACCCCGCAGGATGGGCTGGATCGTGATATATTTTATGCAATGTGCTTTCCATGATTTACAAACCACAAATGACTATGATGTTGATGTTAACAAGTCTTTTTATTTAATTTTCACAAAGACACAATCACAGACAATGGATACTTGGACACCCCACATTAAACCAGATGTAACCCAGCCCAGTAGTTTCCAATCATGCGGAGCATGGCTGGTTTAACACGGCGGGCGCAAGTACTTGCATCTAGCAGGTGCCCAATGTTGTCATTAATGGCGCATACTATATATCGCTCTGATCTCAGTTCACACATGATGTGTTCTGCAACTCTGCGGATTTGTGTTCCAGACCCATCTGCAGTGGATGAGCGTACAAACAGCCGGATGGCAGGGATGAATCGCTCAGTCTGGAGCCTTATCATCACATCATCATAGTAGGTGTCGAAGAAATACTCAGACAATTCCTGCAAGCAGCTGTGTTGCACCTGACTGGGGTGGCCTGTTTGGCATCCGTAACATGTCTCTTGTATAAACTCATTCAAAGCCAACATTAACAGGTGGAGAGTTGCGAGTTTGATGTCGATTACAGTTTCATCCCACAGGTCTGATATGAGGGGGTCCTGCGAGCATTGTGGTGAGGGTGGTGGAGTCTGGAGGGTCGGGATTAGCAGCTCTGTTGATGGTGACTCCAACAGGTCCCACGAGGGCGTGTCATTCTCTGTAAAATGAAAACCACAAGCTCTTAATTTGTCACATAGATACACACTCAACCCCACACACCCACACATTAAACCTACCAGTTTATTGTTTAGCTGTCGGAAGGTCTTATGATTTTAGGTTTACACAGGGTACCAGGCAAACCAGTCTTCGGACAACTCGCCAGATCGTCAAAAACAAGGCGCTTTCTAATACTCTCGTACGCAGTGTTGAGTCTGTCCTTCTTGATCGCGTCATCAATCTGGCTAAACAGACGCGACAAACCTCTCCAGTCGCACCACTGTATAAAAAACAAGTCCTTAAACCATCTTGTGCGCTCTTCGAGGTTTAGAGGGTATGGATTTAACCTCCAGTTTTCAAGCCCTCTGGAAGCAATAAGACTATCCCTGTCATCACATACACTGAGAAAAATAAAGTCGTCGGGGTTGCGATTGAAACGATCAGCCTCAACCCTGTAAAGCTCAGGGCCTGATGCACTGTTCCACTGGGAAACATACAGCAGCTCTGGGAAACCCACATTGTCCAGGTCCGCACACACTACGGTGCGGAAGAGCTTCCAGTTTTTAGTAGACATGACTTGGGCTTCCCCCCAAAACAATCCCTCACCACAATCTACACTAAGCACAACTGTCCCTTCGGTATATTTAATGGCATACACATACCCTTCGACGCCTCGATATTCTAACTTGAATACAGTTCCATCTGCGGCGTTTCCACAGCGTTGCTTTTTACGTTGAGGACCCCGACTGCATACTCCTGAAGACATACCTAGAGTGCCTATGGCATGGGCGATGTCCTGGCTGGGTGTCATTCCGAGCTCCATAGGTCGATGCGTCGGGGATCCTTAGCGAGCGCGATGTGTCGGTGCTCTAGGTCGATGCGTCGGGTATCCTTAGCGCAATGTGTCGGTGCTCTAGGTCGATGCGTCGGGGATCCTTAGCGCAATGTGTCGGTGCTCTAGGTCGATGCGTCGGGGATCCTTAGCGCGATGTGTCGGTGCTCCTCAGACCGTGGCGGTGATGCTCTTAGAATGTGAAAGGATCGCTTTTATACCCATACAACCTAGCACATCCCACTAGGAGGAGTCGTTCCCGCCCAGAGGGTAAGAACACCTGAACACGCATGCGCACACACACACGAAACTGGTCAAATCGGTTTGGCTGGCCGCCATCTTGGACTAGTGCCATCGAATTACTGAACGCGCATGCGCACACGCACGAAACCGGTCAAACCGGTTCTCAAACCGGTTTGGTTGGCCGCCATCTTGGATAGGTGCCATCGTTCAGTTGGCCGCCATCTTGGATAGGTGCCATCGTATTACTACTGGTTTAAATGTTAAACAAATTTCTTCCAGCCAGTGAATGTTGCATATAATTTAATGTTTGCTTGATGCATAAAGTTAAAAGATTAAAACTAATAAAACAAATTTTAAAAAGAGACTTTTTCCATTTGATTAAAGTTTATATGGTGGATTATGCAGAAAAAGTAGAATTGGGCTGAAAGATCTATTGCTTTCTTATCTATTGTCTATTATCTATTTAGGTTGTAAATCATGTTTTTAAAAAGTAACTAAGTAACCAATTACTTTTGAAAATAAGTAATCAGTAAAGTAACGGGATTACTTTTTGGGGGAAGTAATCAGTAATTAGTGATTACTTTTTTCAAGTAACTTGACCAACACTGGTGGCCACCATTATTTTCCAACACTGCCTTAACTCTGTTGGGCACGGAGTTCACTAGAGCTTCACAGGCTGCCACTGGAATCCTCTTCCAGTCCTCCATGATGACATAATGGAGCTGGTGGATGTAAGAGACCTTGCGCTCCTCCACCTTCCATCTGAGGATGCTCAATTGGGTTTAAGTCTGTATGGTCTTTTTGGAGGCGTGTCGGGGTTGTTATCATGTTGGAATACTGTCCTGTGGCCCAGTTTCTGAAGAGAAGTGATCATGCTGTGCTTGAGTATGTCACAGTACATGTTGGCATTCATGATTACCTCAGTTAACTGTAGCTCCCAAGTGCGAGCAGCATTCATGCAGCCCCCAAACAATGACATCCCATCACCATACTTGACTGTAGGGAAGACACACTTGCCTTTGTACTCGTCACCTGGTTGCTGCCACACACGACTGACACCATCTGAACCAAATACATTTATCTTGGTCTCATCAGACCACAGGTAATCCACGTCCTTAGTCTGCTTGTCTTCAGCAAACTGATTGTGCGGTTTCTTGTGCATTATCTTTAAAATAGGCTTCTTTCTGGGATGACAGCCATTTGATGCAGTGTATGGCATATTGTCTGAGCACTGACAGGCTGACCCCCCCCCCCATGCATTCAACCTGCACTCATACATCCATTTTCGAAAGACAATCTCTGGATAATTCGCTGAGAATGTGCACTCAACTTTGTTGGTCAACCATGGTGAGGCCTGTCCTGAGTGGAACCTGTCCTACTAAACTGCTGTATGGTCTTGCCTACCTTGCTGCAGCTCAGTTTCAGGGTGTTGGTAATATTCTTATAGCCATCTTTATGTAGAGTAGCATTTTATTTTCCAGATCCTCAGAGAATTCTTTGCCATGATGTGCAATGTTGAACTTCCTGTGACCAAATTCAACATACCTGTTCCCCATTTGCATCTGAGACCTTGTAACACTAACGAGTCACCAGGAAGGGAAAACAGCTGATTGAAAATGTCTAAATTGTGCCCAATTAGGGGTGTACTCACTTTTATTGCCAGCGGTTGAGGCAATAACGGCTGCATGCTGAGGTATTTAGAGGCGACAGCAAATTTAATTCAGTTCAGCTCAATTCAATTTATACAGCACCAAATCACAACAACAATTGCCTCAGGGCACTTTATATTGTAAGGTCCTACAATAATACATACAGAGAAAAACCCAACAATCACATGACCCCCTATGAGCAAGCACTTTGGCAACAGTGGGAAAGAAAAACTCCCTTTTAATGGGAAGAAACCTCCAGCAGAGCTGTGCATCATCACTTTGTTGAACCAGGCTCAGAGCCCCCCCCTGAGCCTGGTTCAACAAAGTGATGATGCACAGCTCATCATCAGTGAGGTGGTGGTCTAGAGGAATTTGAGAAAAATGAATGACGGGGGTCTCTTACAAGTTAAAAAAAAAAAGAAAAAAAAATCATCAGGATGGGCAGACCGCACTTTCACTTTTCAGAAGACAAAATTGCTTCATTTTCTCCCAAGTTATATACATAACTGACAAATTGCTTATAACATTAAGCTATAATATAAAATATCTCTGACTTTCTTCCTTCAAAATTAAACCTTTGAATTATATTTAGCATATAGAGCCTCAACACAAGAGGTCAAAGTGCCCTTCACCCTCAGCGTTTCTGAGATCATATTCACAAGAACGGTACAGATGGAAACCACAGAATGACTCCGACTGTGTGGAGCCGTGAGAAAACTATATAATCTGAGCCAGTGATCTCCTGTTGGCAACATCTGATGAAGTCACCAACCGAGGAAGAGGAAGAGAAATACGCACGTGTTAACCCAAACCTGAGAAAGGCTGGGAGGAGGGAGGAGGAAAAAAAAAAAAAAAAAAAGCAGGCACGACAAGGAGAACAGATATAGAATTTATTTTCCAATATCCATTGCAAAGAATAAGAGGTGACACGGCTTGAAACAGATAATACAGAATTTATTTTCAACCAGAAGTAGGAAAATACATAGCTAGGTGTAAAGGAAACGAGCAGAACCTGTAGTCAAAGAAAAAAATAATATAAGAAACCAAAAATAATAAAAACTAGACCAAAGAGAATTGAGAGGACGGCTAAGGGGGTACAACGGAAAGCATTGTTTACCATTCAGTTTCATTTTAAAACAGTATGTGTTGATTTGAAAACAGCTGCCTTGATTTCTCATCTGGGTTAATGGACATTCTACAACATTGTGCAAGTGTTTTTGTCTTCTTCTTTTCTCCTTTTTTTTGCTGGTATTTCATGAATGGTAAACAATAGTTGGTCCAGTGCATAAACACAGTGACACAGATCAATATATGTACTCAGCTGACTACAGATAGACAATCCTGATCATTGAACAACTACCACTAAATTGGCAGGGAGAAGGAGATGAGTAAATATACAAGATGGATGATAGGAGGAAGAAAAAAAAAAAAATGCTGTTCAGGTAACCTGGAAGGGTAAAGATGGGAGTTTTAAAAATAATTAAACAATCACACTGAAAGATGAAATAGCTACATATTCCAGGTAAACATCTAAAGAAAATCTGAATGTGTGAATGTTTCTGGGTATTATTGCCAAGTTTTTAGGACCAAAAAAAAAAAAAAAAAAAAAAAAAAAAAGAAGAAGGGGATGCATCTGAAAAGAGCCGTCAGGTTGAGAACTCAAACTGAAAACGGGTGAATATGCGGTTCAGGAAAAGGACAAAAGTGCTTCGTTTTCCTTACAGCCCTACATTTCATGAAAACTATGAGCTGGATTTAATATAAAAAAAAATTAAAAAAAAAAAAAAACACCATAACAAAACCCTGAACTGGACTGGAGAACTGAACTACGAGCAGCTTTGGTGTGCACCCATGGGGAGAAGGTTAGAAGAAAGGGCAAGGTTAGAAGAAAAAAAAAAAAAAAAAAAAAAAATTTACAACTTAAAACCTCTTTACACCTAAAAATGAAACAATGTAAGGAAGAAAAAGGAAAAGCCAAAAAAGTGATTAGTCACTGGGGCTTACAGGTTGTCACAACTCAGCTTTGATTTGACAAGATTCAGTCCGACGCCATCTGTGGTTTAACGAGAAATGATGAAGAGGACGTTTTTGTCAATAGTAGCTAACTAGTTTGACAGATTTAACCACTGTGATGCACGAGAACAGAATGAGATTGACTAGTAGTACTCAAATCATCACAGTACCAGTCTAGCGGCACATCATTTTACACCTCTCACAAAATAATCGAAAGACACAGAAAGAAAAATAAAAAATAAAATGTTTTTTTGTACTGAACTGCAGCCACTAGAAGACAGCTCTGCTGCCCTAACCTACAAGCACTAGCACTCTCCTGCTAGTGCCATGCAAGATCCAAAATAAAGCTGAAATGTAAAATAATAAGAAGAAAAAATTAAAACTGCATATCCCTGCGCTCAAAGTCGTGCTGTTACCAATGATGCAGGGATTTGTTTTTCCTTTTACCCCCACCAGTAAGCTCTCCATCCTTCACTGTGGGAGGTATTATCCAGAACATTCAACTTCTGATCAACCCATCAAAGACTACGTCTCATGATTTCTACAGAGGATTTGGTTTGTGATGGGATGAGCCGAACGGGGAAAGAATTGAGTTTAAGTAAAAACAACGTAGCAAACATAACACCATCGTAGAATTCATGATTTACACATCAACAAACACAATTCAATCTGTTTAGAAAGGAAACATGAGATACATCTTTTATTCACACTTTACAAAAAAAAGAATATTAAAAAAAAAAGAAAAAAAAAAAGCTACCCCTTGAACAACTACAATACTAATGCCATTCAGGAAAGAAGAAAAAAAAAAAACATGCATTAAAAAAAAAATTAAAAAGAAAAAAGATGGGGACCAAATTTATTCTTCTTATTTAGGTGCTTCCCTCTCACTTTAAAACCTGAATTTCAATGCATTTAAAGTAATGAGATCTTTACTACAAATACAACAGGGAAGGGAGTGAGGGAAGCTGCATGTGACCCTACTAAGTGCTTCTCATCTGTATAAAAGCATGACTGTTTAAGTAGCCATCTTGCTTGTGACAGATTTAATTCATTTTTTAAAAAGATGTATCAAATTCATAAGCAACAGGTTAGCCCATCCTAAGTCTGCTGACCCTCATCCCTTGTTTATCCAATCGCAGAGAAAGGAGGACCTTCAACCCTTTCCAAATTATAGAGGGAGGGGCAGGTCCACAAATGGCACTATAGCTGCAGTAACAAGGGTAGGAAAACTATACAAAGTGGTTGAGCAAAGGGGATTAAAAGATGCAGCTTGTGTAAGATAGTCGAGAGGTTAAAGTCCAAGATGGGCAGTTTAGGGTGAGAGGTGTTAGGTTGATGGACAGGTTGATGGGAGGTTTAAATCTGTGGGAAAGCTAGGGGCTGTGCGTTTCTGGGGGCATGGAGCTGTGTAAAAAGAGAGCAAAACATGAGTGGATTTATAAAGACAGGAAACCCTACTCATGTTCCTAAGAAAAGGAGAAAGGGTTGGTAGTGAAAGCATACCTGATTACTAGAGAGCTTAATGAATAGCAAGGATATACACATCATCATAACATTGTCACAGCTCATAAAAAAAGGAAAATAAACATTAACAAAAACCAAAAAGGACATAAAATCTTCACAAATGTCTCAACAGTATTTAAAAATAAAAGGAGAAAAGGTTGTTCAGGCGTTCGTCGCATGTAAATAGTGCAAGACAACGTCAACTGCTACAGTGAGGCACAATGTACATATATGTGGGGTTTATATAGGTTTTGCCAGTTACATCACTATTGAGCAAGTTATAGAAATGAACAGATGTAACTCATACTTGCGCGTCCTTTTGTCAGAAGTGATGGCAGCGGTGTGGATCAATGGCTTTGTTAATGGGCAAGAAGCAACAGTTTACTCAGTGTCTATTTACATATCAGCAAATGCCAGCAAATCATTAAAAAAAACTGCAGCGAGAAAGGGGAAAAATATACTGATGCATTAATTACAGTTAATCTCAAGGAAGTGCAAAGTTGTGACAGCGAACGCCTTGAACAATCTCTTCTTACGTCTTTTGTACAAGCTGGTAATATCAATTCATCTCAACATTAACTGGATAAAAATTTAGCCTTAGTTTACAATACAATCTTTTTTTTCTGATCATAATTTACTGATCATAATTTACTCTTCGTACAAAAAACGCCAGAAAACAGGTCTTTTGTGGTTCATATACAATCATGTAAAGACTGAGTCTAGATTTCTATTCTGTACAAACACTTGTGAAAAAAAACCCACGGCTTTGTGTATGGAATTTATGGCTGGGGAAAGTCACTACTGGCCTCAGTGCTACAGATCTGCCTGCAAATTACATGTGGTGTGTGTGTGTGTGTGTGTGTGTGTGGGGGGGGGGGGGAGCTGGATGGCAACTCCTGACAGTGAGAGGAATGCTGGTTTTATTCCTGTGTATCGGCCATTACTCGCTGTCCCTGCCCTAAAAGCAATCAAGACAAATACTGGTAATAGCCCCCCGACTCCCCAATCGCTTTGCCCATCAGCCTAAATCCCCTCACCGCTTGGTCAAAAAAAACAAAACAAAAACAAAAAAGGTGACGCATGGGCCACATGAGCTCCTAAGCACAAGACTAACCTAACAGCTATACAGGCTGGGGTGAAATTGTCAGCAAACAGGATGGTAGCATCTATCAAATTTTCACATCGTGGCTTTTCAGCACTACACACCATCTGTGTGAAACATCAAATCTAAGCTCGGGATTCTTGTTTTCTAGGCATCTGTGGATTTTGGTAGCAGTACCAGGTCCAGGGTCAGAGGTGTAGACTATCTTGTAGCACCACGGGAGGCCATGACTACACAAAAGGCCTCAGCACCACAGTATGACAGCAGGAAATCTCACCTCATACGAGCTGCGCTACATCCGCCTCCTGGGATACTTAAACTACCAGCAAAAAGCTGCTCTAATCCCAACACATCTGCCTCAACAAATGTGTGTATCCTAGAAAACCAATCATGTAAGCTGGCTGCCCAAACTGTAGGGGATAACTAGCACAAGCAAAGGATGGAGTATTGAGACTGACAAGTCTGCTGTCTTTGCTGGTTTCAGGTTTATACAGGACAGACAGACATGCAGACCATCAGCCATGGAGCTCTTCAGTGGAAAGTCATTTCCTTCAGCCAAAATAAAAAAAAAAAGTATCCCCCCCTCACTCTTAAACCAAACAGTGCCCTAAGTGACAAATATGAATGAGCTACCATCCCTTCTCATTTTAAAAGACAGAAGCAAAGTGTGTAGGGTTGGTGGATCTTGAGAACAAAGGGGAGTCCAAAAACAAAATATGGTACACAAACAGGACTGAATTGAGCAGTTAAAAACAAAACAAACAAAAAAAAGAAAAATATAGAATATCTATAACATTATACGAAATCCCTGTCAGCCAGACCTCACTGTATGAATATTTTACAGGTTGTGTTTTTATGTCTTCCTCCTTCAGTTTGGTGGAGGGAAGAGCTGGTAGTGGGAGGAAGGAGGAGGGTTGAGAGGGAGAGGCTCCCCCTGGTGGTTAGGCAGGGTCTCACTACCTGCGTGTCGGCAGATGGAGCCCATTCACCTGGGGGGGCAGGTTGGGCAGGAGCAACTCCAGCTGAGCAAAGAGGGAGAAGTGGTCAGAGGGGATGTGTGGATGTGGGCAACCGCTGACATTGTTCTCTACAAGCCAGTGGTGGTCCAAAGGGCCCAAGATACCCAGCACGTTCAGGTGAGGCTTCGAGTAGAAAATATAGTCGATGACACCCTGAGAAGAGAAATAGAGAAGTGACTTTTGCATAGTTTTGTGTAAGAACAGACTGGTCCTCAATATCGTTTAAAAAACAAACAAAAACAAACAAACAACAAAACAAAAAAAACAAATACATTTAATATAAAAAACAAAACACCACATATGTGTAATTACCTTAAAATCGAAGGTGTAGTTGGTATAAGGCATCAGGCCGTTCTCATAGGCGGTCTTTAACTTGAAGCCATGGGTGATCCTGCCATTAGACGTGCTGTTCTTGCCATTGCAATTGAATTTGGTCAGACAGTCGCTGTAACGGAGCTCCTTGAAGTCCTTGTGTGTGCAGTCCACTCCACCAGTACTCAGGTACTCCACTACGCCTGAACAGAGAAGAACTGAACCATCAGCATTTAAAAACAAAAAAAACAGATGATGATGACGTCAACGACAACAACTTATCCCACTAAAATATTGTTAAAAATAAAACAGGTGGAACATGGACCATTTTTTATTAGTTAAGAAAAAATACACCGTTTGCAAAGGAATTTGTGAGACTCCATTATTATTTCAACTCAAATTTGACTATAGTAAAAAACTTATAGCAAAAATATATTGCACTACTGTATGCAGTGAGCAGGCTAACAATTCTGTTCACCACCACAAAAAGGCAAATACTGATGTAATTTATGTTTTTATGAATGCCAAACAATTATTTTCATCTATTTATCCAATTATAATCAAACCCATTCTCAATTGCAAGGCAAGAGAAAATTAGGCAAAACAAGGTTGTCAGCATCTTTAAAACATGCCAGATTTAACCATCCTTTACTCGCTTCACTGAGATATGTTCGGCAGCAACAACATTAATCAGCTGTTAACATAAACTCAGCACTTCACTGGAGGCACCTCAAACACTTTTTTCAAATTTATTTTAAAAAAATTTTTTAAATTGTATTTTATGAACAATCGGTGCACTCGAAGTAAAACATTTTCTTAAGAGCAGGTCGAGTACAGCCTACTTACCCGAGTCAGGCAAGGAGTTGAGGTCAGCGCACAGCACCAGTGGAATGGCATTAGTCTCGCCAGAAACAGAGGACAACTTGAGGCTGCGTGTGGCCTTATCCACTATGCTTTTCACCTCTGACAGGAACATCATGGTCTGGACCAGCTTGACATCAGAATACTCTGGGTCCCAGTGCATGTGAGCATTGGCTACAAGGAGCAGCTGCTTTTCCATGCCATGGAGAGACTTACCAGCTGAAATGAGTGGCAGAGAAAGAAGGGTGGGGTGGGGCATTTATTAACAGGCATGTTTAACAGGGCAAAGGGGTACTAAGAGCATTAGGACAAACTGAACACATTGCCCTTGGCATAATCATCACCAAAATCCTCTGCAATACCTCTCGAATAAAATTCAGCGAGAAGATGAATTTGTAGTACAAAGGGCTGATCTTAACTGTCTACTCACAGGAGAGCTCCATCATCTCTTTGCGGACCTCAAGCAGTACAGCTACCCCAATGTTATCCTTTGTCATCACCCTGTTCAGCATAGCCTCTGAGCCCTCGGAGTTAGCCATGGCCAGCTGGTTAAACTCCACTGTGTGCTTCTGCACTGCACTGAACCTAAAGGCAAACGGGGAAAAAGAACTACTTAAAGCACTTTCTAAGCAGAGATGAGCAGAAATAATAAATAGAAAAGTCATAATAAGTTGGAAATACAAAGTATTAAGAGGTCCATAGAAATCAAAACCTGACATATTTGGCATTTCTCACATTCAGGGTTATGACTTTGCTATTGTGGACCATATTTTGTGCGATACTGGCAGTCTTGCCTTGGGGGGTCCAGTTCAAAATGCACAGCTGAATAGAGCCTACCCACCAACATATTGTTTGCAATCAAACTAAAATAAAATTAAAAACAAAATCCATAAATATTGTATCGGTCTGAATGCTACAAAGAAATAAGAATACTTTTCCTCTGACTCCACACAAAACTGGATGGCTTTAGACTTGGGAACTAACTGAAAAGCGCTCAGCCTTGTTTGGGAACCCACGTTTCATAACTATGAGGATTCACACAAAAATTTAGGTCATTGTGAAAGCACAAGAGTGCAAGTGGTTAGAAGAACCAAGATGATGATCTGGATGTGAGAGCAGCCAAATATCAATTAGGTAAGGTTTCTCATTTCATGGTCCTGCTATCAGAAGCTTTTGATCACCTTACTAAAGGAGTTCAGATAAGATAAGATGACCTTTATTAGTCCCACAGGTGGGAAATTTGTTTTGTTACAGCAAAAGTGCAAAGTTATGTAGCAGAAATGAGAAAACACTGGAATGCAATAAAATAAAATACAATAGAATAAAATATAATACTATATACAATAGAATAAAATAGAATAATATATACAATAGAATAAAATAGAAATACTATATACAACTGAGTAGGAAAATACAAAAATACAACTTCGTGAGTAGAAGAATTGCACAAGAATTGCACATATAGCAGTCTTATTGCACATGTGTGGGTTTGTGTGTTTGACCTCAAACAGGACCTCAAACCTGAGAGGTTGGGGTTAAAATTATACATGAATGGTGTGTATTATATAATTATTTATTCTTTTAAACTTCACTGACTGTGTGCATTCTCTGGTAAATCACAACTTCTCTAAAAGAGACAACTGGAGGTGAGCAACAACTATTTGAATGCTAATAAAAGCTACATGTAAAGCTTTTCTTGTCTCTAGAACAGTTTTAACAAAATGTTAAAAGGTTTATCGTTTCAGTTTAACCGTTTGTTGCACATATTGTCTTTATGATGGAACTTTTTGACAGTGATAAAAACATTACTACTATTAGGTGCTATATGAATAAACCTTTTAGCTTTAACGCAAGCATTACTAAAGACAAACTACATTAACCACTAAAGAGTGAAACAAAACTATACATACCAAAAGAATAGTTTCACTTCAAGTTGAAAACAACAGTTAAACTTTAAGTTAAGCTAAAGCTAGATTAGCCTTTTTGGTAATTGCATTATACGGCTGATGGCATCACTGTCTGGAGACTACAATAAAAACTTAATAGACTTTCTCCTTTGAAGTGAAGTTAAACTGATAAGATATGCATAGCAATACTTAAGCATAGGTTACAGTGTCCCAGTGTAATAGACTGGATTTTGAGTGAAAGGTTTACAACATGATATTTCATTTCTTTCTGAGAACTACTGCATCCACTTTGTGGACACTAGAGACAACCCAAAAGGAACATCGGTCACTCAGACAACAGCAGTAGGTGACGTCAGGTTTAATTGAGATTGTTTTATCACTAAGCTAAGCACTGGCTAACAAGTATTAGTGAATATAGTGAAGCAGTTTCAATCTAATTCACCACAGGAACTCAAATCACTGCGAGCTATTCTTAAACCAAGAAATAGTTGCCACAGGACAAAAACTATAGACACATACTTTTCTGTCCTGTAAAAAATTGCACATCCATCCACGTGCTTTCGATCCGACTCAGACATAGTTCTGGCTCGTGACTTTGGACTGAAGAACCCGTCATATCCTTGCTCCTTCAGCTCTGGCAAGAAGAAATTGTAGTACTGCTCTGTCTCAACTTCCTGCAATTAACAGCAAAAAACAAGTTCCAGGGTGAACAGGAAAGGCTGTTATTCATGGAAGTACATCAGTTAACCCCCTCTAAATATAAGGCCATCTGGCTACATTAGCCATCTATTAACAGGATGGGTAAGAGACAGCGTGTGATAAAATAGCCATGACAATCTGCATAATATAATAACTAATGGTGATCTTTGGGGATGACACTGATGAATAGGAGAAACATCTTTGTGCAAGACATAATTTAAAGAGCTCCCAATTAACATTTCTTGGGGTATGTACACATTTGAAATGCAATACTATTCCCACCTTTTTATTCTTTTATATCTAAAATTTCCAAAACTCAGTTTGTATGTTTTATCGGGGTTTTTTTGGGGGGTTTCTTTCTTCTTCTTCTCACAAAAAAAAGTATAACATTTTAATTTGACGCAGACTAGAGTTTACATATTAAAGTCTTTTCTGTTTTAAAATCTGGTTTTGAGCTTACACATTTTTACAAATGTAAAAACTAAATTACAACATTAATAATAAAACTGAAAGTGATACCAGAAGATTCAGGTTCAAGGAAAGTAAGACAATAATTTAACCTACATGTCCATTGAATAAGTATCATCTGAAAACATCACAAATCTCTGATTATTAGAACTGGTAGTCAATTCAGTATGGATGATCATGCACTAAATTAAATGGGCCAGGCTTGGAAGAGATTCGCAGAAACCAATACAAGTCTCTCCAGCTTGTATAGTTTTGCCTTTTAGCCGACATGACCCCTCCCAAGAATAGCTGCTACATCCATAACAAAACAGTGCAAAACTAGTTTTGCTTCACTCAGTATATGTGCTTGTCTTTACCCCTCAGCGGTCCTAAGGGCTGACAGATTGCAAAGCAAATAAAAACCCATCTAGTGGTGTCTTTATAATGAACAGGTGGCGTCTGAGCTAACGTGGTGCATTTAAAAAAAATAAAAAATAAATTAAAATAAAATGGATAACAAACAAATGGATAAAAACATAATGGATTAGGCCTCTAACAAACACAAAGATCACTAGTTCCAATAGAAGCACCTGAATATTTAGCTGCAAACAAAGGTCTAATCTAAGCACTCAACCACAAAAGAAAAGTTTGCAATTTGTTGACACTGTCCATTAGACTGAACACATCACAATTTTCAAAACTGTCAACTGAACATAGTACTCTAACAAGAGTGTTAGCATAACAGTTTAAATGTGATATTGTTAAAATAATGAGTGACAGAATTTTGTGTTTGTGTGTGGTCATGAGAAAATTTTAGACCAATTTCTTGGATCCATTTGATAGAAAACAAAATGGAAACAATTAAGAGCCAGTGAAAGAAACTATGACATCTCTCACCTGCAAGCTGATGATGTCTGCATTGCAGCCCATGATCTCCTGCATTATGGATTTTTTCCTGTACTCCCAGTTTAGAGCCCAAGTGGGACAATAGCCATATAGCTGACGTGTGGCATACTTATCACACAGCACATTGTAGCACATCACAGAGAACAATGCTGAGGAGACAAACAGGAGAAAAACAAACAAAAACATCTTAACTGTGCACACAGTTACAATTAAAAATTCATTAAAAATTCATTAAAAACAAAACAAAAAAAAAAAACAACAAAAAGATCCACAAATCTGCAGTTGCTTGTAACAGTAAAAGAAAATAAAAATGCTGAGTAAATCTCATCATTACGGAAAGCACCAAAATCAACTACCAATACTTCTTCAAACCAGGAATCAGATCAGCCGTTCTTTTTGACTCATTTGTTTTGCTTTGCTTCAGCAACCGAAACAATGCTTATACACTAGACTAAACACAAGTGGCAGAGCTTCTGCTCTAGAAAGAGGGGCGACACTAAATTTCACACCAAACAGATTATAAATTTGTGCACCTTTCAGATCATAGGAAACATTCAGCATGTTTGTGTCAAACTGGGCATTTTCTTGATGATCAGATACATGCGAATGGCAGTCAGTTTATGTGGGTGCAAGCTGGATCCATACTAAACTACATCAAACTTTGGTTTGCAAACTTTGTACTTTACATAACTGTAGCTTCCAGACTTGATGTCATAGTTTACAAATCCACTACCAAATGTTGTAACCTGATGACGCAGTCTTCTCTGGACTGTATACTACTATGAGGACACTTGTGCGCAGTGTACATCTTTAACAGGTCTGTGCTGTCTAAATGAGTTGCAGTCTGAACCGCTCTTTTAGGATCTACCAAATATTTGTGGTTTAAAGCCACAGTGCTCAACTGATCACTGCATTGCATACCATCCTGAAACTCACAACCACACAAGACAAAAACCATACAGGTACTTCTGTTCAAAGTCATGTTGTGTGTATTTTGTTCTTACCCGAGGGCCGTGCTCGATCAGTTTCCTGGAGTGTAATCCACGACCGGGGTGGGGGTTGTTCTGTTGGCACTGAGTTTAATGGAAAATGGTTTAGCATAGGTATCAACATATTGTCAAACAGGGATTTATTTAAAGAAAACAAACAAACAAAAAAACCACACACACTACATGATCTGTTGAGCCTGCTTACTGATTTACCTTTTCAGTAAAAATGACAACATATGCTGAAACTTCTCACAAAAGCAAGAGAGAGAACACTCACTGCGCTTTATAGCCCCCGCCAGATTGTCTAACAAGTAGCTCAGCAGCCTCCGCGTGCCATCAGGTTCCTGGTAGAGGCTCAGAATTTCTTGTGCAAGTGGGTTTCCTGTTGAAGGAAAAGCAAATCAGGCTAAATCATCAGTGTTTCCCCTACCCGAGACCTCCTGGGCCCCCAACTAAACATAGGAGGAAAAAAATAAATAAAAAATGTAGACAGAAAAAAAGAAAAGAAAAAAGGATACATTTATTTTGTACATGTCATTACCAATGAGCATTTGTTCACTTCCGCTTGAGTCTGAACTGTACACGTGTTTAACCATGTACTTCACTGAAATTGTACAACCCCTAACCACCCACCCACACGAGGGAATCAGGATAATGTTACTGAAGTGGAACACTTGTTAGGTTACTGTACATGCAATGAAATGTTGCCAACAGCAGTTACTCTGTCTAAAACAACAGCATGTATGACCCTATTTCAAGTTTGTCTTTAATAACAGAAGAAAATGATAACATAAACATCAGTTGCCACCACTGCCAATTCACCCTCTACTGTTGCTGCATCCTTAGAGAAATAAAAATACACCTTATAATATGGAGGGATTTCCAGTCCAGAATGGCTACAAAAACATTGAAGAGCCACTCACCTTTCAACCCCAGTGTTTGTAACTGAAAGAGTTTCCCCAATTCAAATGGCAGAACCCGCAACTGGTTGTTATTTAAAAGCAGTTCCCTGTGGAGGGCAGATGGGAAGTGGATCATTAGAAACTAAACTTCTAAGATTAAAAATAAATACATAAAACTCTTTGTCTTTCAAAAACATTTTCCGAAAGTCGTCATTTAAAAATACAAGCATTACTTGACAGTGTTAAAATGATTATGAATGCAGCCTTTTAAATTAAAGTGAGACATTTCAACAGATGGGACAAGAGTGACAACAGTGGTAAATTTTTTTTTTTTTTTTTTTAAATTAAAGTAAGGTATGAAGAAAATAGTCCTATATAACCCAATTTAGGATACAGGTTTATCACTTACCTGAGAGACACCATGTTGCCGAGCTCTGCCGGCAGGCTCCTGATCTTATTGGATGAGAGATCCAGGTACACCAGGTTGTGTAGTTTGGCAATGTCTGGCGGGATGCGTGACAGTGAGTTGTCACTGAGGTGCAGGGCAGTGAGGTGGGTCAGAGACCACAGGGCTGTGCTGAGACTCCTTACTCTGCCTGTGGCGAAAATGGGGAAAAGGCCAAACAGGACAATAAGTCCAAGAATCCAACGCCATTTTCACAAAGATAAATGTGAAAGAAAACTGTTCCCCATTGATATGAATAAGTCAAAACAGGTGAGCTGATTTCACAGTGGAAAAACAAAAAAAACAAACATGTTTGCAATATTTCTCTTTGATAGTGAGGATTTAGTAATTGCTTGTGTGCAGCTGTGCAAAGCAATGGAAAAAAATATGTGAGAGGAAAATAAATTTAAAAACCCCCAAATGATTTATCTACACAAGCAGAAGATACTCACCACTGATTTCCAGCTCAGCCCAGTATGACTTCTTCCCATTTGCTGCCTCCTCACTGGACATAATTGTGTACATCCGCCTGGGATCCGGCGGGTCATATTTTTCCTTGGGCATTCCTATAACACTAGAGAAATAATTTATATTTTAATTCACCAACAACTAAAAGTATACTAAAAATGAAGTTCAAGCTCATAAATGTAGCCTGAAATAATCCAAAGTAAGTTTGAAGTGATGTGTCTCGCTCATCAGGTTAGCCCAGGTGACTGTAGCGACCACCAAGATGTGATTAAAGTCATAAGTTTCCGTTTACTGATTATAAAGCAATGAGTTTCCTTCATATGGAGCTGTTAAAATGTCAACAACTCCCTATAAAGACCGTGATTTCGCTTGAGTTACATAATTTAACAGCGTAAAATAATTACAACTGTAGAGCCATATTTTCCACGCCAACTTGAAAAACTAGGCTCTTAACAGTGTGAAGCTTTAATTTGTGCAATAATTAAACCACATTTGTAAAAATTAGGTTAGCACATTTTTCCTCTCAGTGACGCTAACTGATTAGTCTAGCTTAACCTAATTAGGCAGCTATCGAACTACACATAACAGACGCTAGTTAACAAACTAGCTCGCTTGCTAACTAGCACGACGGAAAACAGACAAACAAAATTTACCAGTTAGCCGACGCTAACGCCCTTTTCAAGTGGGTAAATGGATAATACACTAAATAATATTAAAAGATACCATGCAGTCTCGCTTTATATAATACCAAAGCACTGAGTTGCGCATAAACACTAGGCCACGCAACAACGCATTAGTTAGCTGTCATTAGCTAGCTTCCACTAGCAAGAAGCACTATCACGGAGATAAACAGAGAGGAACCCAATGCACACAAAGCGACAAAGCTGGACTTGAAAGCAATTTTGAGCTATTTAGCTTAGCTTGTGTTAGCTTATTGGCTAAAAGCTAACATCCTAATTATGTGAAGCTGACCACTTCCTATTAAATAAGTGTTATTTCGGAAAATTACGGCAGCACTTCTAACATTCCGCATAAGATTTTGGTCAATTGGGTGAAAATGGGTGAGTTAAAACAGAAAGGATTCAATTTTTACCTGCAAGAGCATACCAAATCGCGAGGACGACTGCGTGTTCTCTTTTGTTTTCTAGCTACTTCTCACCCGTTTCCGCTGCTGTATCATGGCGACTGTAAGGATTTTTTTTCCTGTGCCGATAACGGCGCCTGATCTTATTGGTCAGCGTGTGGAAGGTCCAACCAGCTGTTGAACCACAATAAATATCAAGTGAGGAATGATGGACTTTGAGATGGAGCGACAAAATGCCATTATTCACTTTACTGTGGCTTATCTAGAAATCATGCTCAATCAAGCACAATGATTATCACGTATTGTGTACTCTATCGGCATAATGATGTAATGCTTGCATCTGTGTGGAAGTAAATTACACACAATGACAAAACTTTTCATAGAAAAAGGCAATATAATTTATTGAGAAAAGTGAGTTCTTCAATTAGTTTGACTTAATTAGGCCAAACAAAGAGGGCCACATTTTTATACAAAAAAATAAAATAAAAATAAAGGTCACCAACATGTAGCCACACATCTGAAAGCACATTGATTTGCTCTCCTGATATGTAGACTGTAGTATTGATATTTTAACCTTATATATATATATATATATATATATATATATATATATATATATATAGTTTATTAGTTTACCTACAAAATGAGCACCAATATGAAACGTGAAACACAGACTCTTTTATTTAACACTGACAGACATCTAGGAGATGATCCTGTAGATAAGTTAAGGACTCTTCCACATGGAGAGGTAAAGCTTGGTCGAGGTCAGCCTGAGATCTGGACAGAAAGGCTTCAACGGCTTCCTGAACGGCAGGTCGTGATACCCTGTCATCAGGCTTATAGACTGACATGCCAACTCTGCCTCTGGGCTCTGTTAATGAGTTGCAGAGATAGCCTGTGGATAACAGATAACGTAAATTAGGAGGACACACAAACAAACATTGTAGAGTTAGACAGTTGATTGACTTATTGTTACAGTGGAGGATGTGGTACACTGGGTACAAAAAAGTGACTGTAACCTATGTTTTAGAGGCATTCACCAGGAAATGCAATGACAGTGATTTAAAAAAAAACATCACAGGGCAATAATGCCACAAACAACAGTGCAAACAAGACTCCTGTCAGCAGGAAATGTGCAAGCTCATCCAATAGGCACATATTGCAATTTTTAATCTATTTATTTACCTGCCTCTATAATTTGCTAAATACTGAAAAAGCTGATAACGCTGTGTACAACAAACATTTATTGTATCAATGCAAAATTGCCCTCATTGTCGCCATCAACAATCATCTTGTCTTCAATATTATATACTTCATAGGAGACCATTTATCTACCACAGCTGCAGATACTGCGAAGCAATTTCCAGCTGTTTACCAAAATCTCACCTTTCATTGCTTTGTTATAGCTGAGCAGCAACATCCAGAGGAGATGCACCAACTCCTCCCACTTGAGCCACTTTTCAGTGCCATCCTAGAGATTACAGACATTAATCAGTGGCATTGAATCATCGTTTATGGTCACTTGTTTTGTTTTGTTTTATTTCTCTCAAAAAAATTAAATAGAACAAGAAACAAGAATCACAAATTTGTGACTTGAAAACATCAACAAGAAGCTGTCTGCGTCTCTAAAGTGAAGATCACGATGATATAAATCATTCCCATAGTATACTCAATTACAGGCTCACAATTATGTTTATTTTGAGGCTTTATTAATATACAGATGTTAACAGTAGCTGATGCTTTTTTCATTGTCCAATAATAGAATTTGGAAAAAACATGCAAATGAGGACACAGCACACTTTATTTGGTTGTATTAAATGCAGTATACTGGTACACAAAAAGTAGGCCTGAATTAAAGACTTGGTCATGTTAGCCACATTAGCCATGCACTGTTCTGTGGGAACACTACTATTGAGATAATGATGGCAGACTGTGAGGCAACTAGATTTAGCTGGCTAAATGTTGTTTAATCCTAAGCCAAAGCTGCCACTATAAATAAGAAACACAAGTCTAGTGTTTCAGGCAGTGTATCAACAGTTTCCTTTCAAGAGAAGACAACATAACGTTGCAAACTTTGGGAAAATCTACACAAGGTAAATAGCACACACTAAAGAACAGTGGAAACCCCTCCCCCAAAAACATATTCTGGGAACTAAAGTACTGTAAAGAAGTTGGCCAATGACATAAAAATGAAGATAACAATCAGGAACGTAATATTCACCATAGGGTCTGGTGCTACAGTGCAGTGTTTTAGAAAGTGAAGCAGCAGACTGAGCGACATGGGCAGTGAGATTTTCACTGGGCATGCATAGTCCAGCAGATGTTCCAACAGCTTACATCTCAGCAGCTTACTCTGTAGGCTCTCCAACAACAACATCCTGGGAGTCAAAAACAGATCAGTCAAAGGCAGCTTGAAAAACTGGTGGGAAAAAAGGGTCAACCTTGCTATTAGAATAAATATATGTTTGCTTATATAATTTACTTAATTGATGTACTTACAAGATTTAAATATATTTCCATTAAAGCAATGCAATGAAAACACAATTATTTATTTTTCCATACAAACAGCCCTTTATTTAGTTTAAGTGAGGAGTTTCTATAATACAGACAGGTAAATTTTGTTTGTGATGATATTACCACTCATTACCACAAACAAGCAATATTTGGGCTGCAAAGGCAAGTACCCAGCAACATAGGCAAAGTAATAGGATAGGACAACAGGAAGTACTGTTGAGCCTACAGTGGAAAAACGCCAAAAAAAAAAAAAGCCTGGAGACTTTTCAAATAAGGATTATAATGTTTTTAAAAAAGTGCCCTACAGGGAGGATAACTACAGAAATACTTAAAAAAAGAAAAATTGATTTCTGGCTTCTTGTATTTACACTTTCCACTTCACATTTTAGTAAGCTCCTTTTCTGTTTTGCTAAGAGTTCAAATGATTCAAGGTAAAAATGTAAAAATGTTCGCGTAAAAATTAAAAATAAAGTACTCATCATTCCATAAATTCTGATAGAAAATGGAATGAAAAACATTTACAGACTACTGAGCAAAAATAACGTGATTTAGTCTAGTAGATTTTTCCCTACACCATTAAATATTCTGAACACACGTCTCCTCCTCACCTGTGAGCTCGTAGGGGCACGTTACTGATGAGCATATGGAAGAGCTCTTGGGACAGCTTGGCAGAGGTTAGAGCAGGAGAACAATCCACCTCCAGAGCCAGAGAAAGCATCCTTTGCAAGCAAGACACCATTCTGTAGGAGACAGAGACATACACTTTAAAAAGCAGACAGAAATTGGAATTGTTAAAACCTTTCATAGTTTTAGCTCTGTATGCCAACACAGCAGATTTTAAATCAAACAGTCGAGATGCATTTTCAGTCCTGACTTTAAGGGGTTGAAAAAATAAATAAAATACATAAACTGTAGTCCTGGAAAATTACAGCTGAGAATATAAACTTCAAATGCATATATAATGTTTTGTTACAAATTTTTTGTGGTGGTGTAAAAAGCCAAAATCACACCACTAAATCACTGTCTAAACATTTCTATAGCTAACTGTGACATACATGCAAATCAGTTGTTTATTCTGCTCAAACTACCACTTCTTTATTTAAGAACAATTTATTCTAATTCACCTCATATATTCTCTTTCTTGGGTCGTTTCTCTACCCTTTCCATGCTCTGTTGATTTCATAATGGCAGAAAACAGCCATTTGATGACCTCCCTGTAAAAAAAAAAAAAATAAAAAATAAAAAAAAAGATATCAAAAATGACTTTAAATATGATACTTATAAAGAAAATGGCAAAATAATTAAAACAATCTGGTTTGTCACTGGGTGTATGTGATAATTATTTGTTGTCAATTGTATGAGTATTATACTTGATGAAAGATGTCATCATTAAAACTGTGAATGACCATTTGTGTCAACTAAACCTGAGTATTTTTGTTTGTTTTTGTATAAATGACGGTAGGTTAAAAATGAAAAAAAAAACACCTCTCTTCTTAACAAAACATTTGCTTCCATACTGTTAAAACAAACCCAGCAGAATATCTTCACAGAAGAAAGTTTTACCCAGGCCTCCATCATAAACTCGCCAAGTAAGGGTATCCAACCTCAATGATATACAATCAAACTCAAGTGCTTATGTCCAAAGTTACCCATGTTTATAATACAGGTTGGCTATCATGCTCACCTAACCCGGGGAAACTGCTGATCACACGACAATGTTGCCTTTGCTATCGAATGGTGCAAGGAGGATGTAGAGCATTTGGCCCGAAAGTCGTCCTCCAAAGTCTGCACAATGTACTCCAGGAACATGCGCACCACATCACACCGATGCCTTTGTGTGTGCTCCTAAGGAGGCAAAAGGTTAGCAAGTAGGGAAATGATATTGGGCTGCAAATGTCTGCATTTTAGAGCAGATTGAAAACAAAAACAGCCTGACAAACAAGGTGAAACAAGCAAGCAAACTCAAAATGTTTGACTAGTAATGGGACTGCAAATGTTTTTCACCATTGCAACTAAATTATTTTCAATATGCTCTTGTTCATAGAGTTTTTGGATAAACTTCGTAAATCAGTACCTCATCGGTCATGACTGAGGTCAGTAACTCCCAATCCCACGGAACTGTGTTTTTATCAACCATGTGGTGCCTGCAATCACACAACATTCTTAGTCTAAGACATTCAAAGACCAAAAAGCAAGTGACAATTTGTAAGATATAGACTATGCAATTTAAACATACTCATCAAACTCATATTGCTACAGTCTCTTTACCTTTGTGACCTCATCAGGAGCTTAAAAGCCTGCACGCAGAGGTGATGAGGAGACTGTAGGTCGAGCAGAATGCCGTGGAGTAGGTGTGAGGTGATATCTCTGGGGGGATAGTAACCAGGCTGTAGTAGGTCAGACAAAAGCTGCAAAGTACCTTCTGGATAGTTCTCGTCAATCGTACTGTAAACCAGACTCAGACTCTGGCGACATAGCACCTCGGGAGTTACAAAATCTTCATCATCCTCTTCAAACTATGGAAAGAAAATGCACTTGCTTCAGCATTTGATCAGTTAATGAGGGTACCAGGAAATACAAATATAGATATCTGGGCAGCAGTCTCTCACCATTGCTTTTTGAGATGTTCCAGCTAGTAATTTCCTGAGTGTAGATGGGCACACAAAATGTCTATCCTCTCTACTGACCGCCCTGCAGTCCATGGTCTCTTCATTCATGTCTTCTCCATCACTTTCATCTTCCCATGGGAAAGACCCTGGACTGTAAAGTCCAAGATCTCCCTTGTACGTCTCAGTCTCCAACTGCCATTCAGGCGTATCTTCAGCTGATTCGGATCTAGGAGATGACTCAGCAGGGCTCTTTCGACTATGAGATATAGGACTTGTATTGGAGGGAGGGTCAGGCTCAAAAGGCTCAGAAGAGTTTGATGCAGTAGTAGAAGAGAAGGGGGATGAGTTACCAGAGCTGCAGGGTTGTCTAGATTTTTCTGGTTCGTCTAATTTTGGCTGATTCAGGTCAGAACAGGGGGATTCCATTTGAGCTTCGTCCTGTGATGACGATGCCAAATCTATGGATGTAATAGGTAGAGCTGAACTAACTCCATCGCTCGGACCATCGTGTATGTCCTGTGATGAAGATGCCAAATCTATGGATGTAATGGGTAGAGCTGAACTAACTCCATCGCTCGGACCGTCGTGTATGCTATGCTCTTTTGAACTTGCAACAGAGTTTTCTCCCACTGAGCGAGGAGAATCTGCAGGGCTATGTAGGTGCTGTGGTTCATCATCTTGTACCTGTGTGTTTGTACATTCCTCACTGTTGTTTTCTTGTCCATCCTTAGGAGGAGACACATCAAACAAAGGCCCAACGTTAGAAACGTTTGGAGTCGTAGTTGTACTTAAATTACTATTGCAACAAGGTGCTTCACCATGACTGTTCAGAGACATTTGAGTACAATCTTTGGTCACATAGACAGAACACTTTGAGGTTTTCAGTTCTGCAACATGTGTTTCTAGAAAAGGCAATCGTTTCAACTTTACAGCTGGTGTGTTAGGACAGGGGGCTGCTTTATTGTCTTTTTTTGGATGTTGTGTTTCAGGTATTTGAGGATTTAGACGTCTCTGCTTTGGTTTTGGGTCACCACAGTCCTGCTGTGGAGCACAAACAACGGAGTCCATCAAAGGCGTTTTTTGGTTATTAAAATCTTGACTTTGTGAGATGTGATTTAAATTTGTATTTGTGTTTTTTGATTGACAGTCATCTGGTGGTAAATTCTCTGTCTCCTGCTCTGTTTCATTTTCAGTCAAGTCTACTAATGCTGTGCCAGTGCCATTTTGCCTTCTCCGTAGCTCTGGAAGAGTCCATCTTGGATCTGTGAGGTCAATATAATTCTAAAAAAAAAAAAGGAAAAGATAATTATTAAAAAATTAATATTAAATCAAATATAACCTTTGATTGGGTTTTTTTTTTTTCATTTCTGAAAGAAATAGGGGGAAGAAGGAAAATCATCCTTACCTTACTTCTAAAAGATTATTTAGCTTTTGTAACTATGTACCACTTTATCTTATTATAACAGGTCTTATTAATATTGAATTATTCCTGAAGAAAACTACAGAAATTACAAGAAAACTTGCTCAGAGAATTTAGGATACACTGAAGGTGGTCATACCAAATAGTGTCTGTAATTATTCAGACTTTATTTTACCTGACTTACCTTTAAGCTTTCTCACCAGTCCCTCAACATAAGCTTAAAAAATACTCTCTCCATTTAATTACATATTCATCTTCTGTGAGCTTCAGTTACAGTTATAATAGTAATATTTCAAATGCATAATATCTAACCACCTCCACAAATGTCAGCCAATGGTTTTGGTAGCGGTTTCAATCAACTCCATCAAAGGCAAGAAAAGTTTAACTGGTGACTTCCAGTCACCAGCAGTTTATTTAGCTGTTGTGAAGTCTCTGAATGCCACTGACAATCTATGGTCTCTGGTTATCAACTTGCTGCTTGTCAGTTTGTGTGTGGTTGCACCTCCCCTAATCAGTTATCAGGATCTGCCCAAGTACTGACTAACCAAACTGATTACCATCTGCAACTAAATCTTCAGTTTTCTTTCTTCTTGCTATGTCAAATGCTTTAGAAAAATTGATCAACAATCCAATGCAACACTCCTTGACTAGAGATGCGATCATATAATTTACTGACTCTTATGATGCTGTCAAGGTACTACACTATATTGCCAAAAGTATTCACTTGTCTGCCCTCACACATATGAACCTGAGTGGTGGTCCTTTCTTAATCCATAGAGTTTATTATGATGTTGGTTAACCGCTTGCAGCTATAACAGCTTCAACTCTTCCGGGAAAAATTTTCCAGGAAGTTTTATAAGTGTGTTTATAGCCATTTTTGATTATTCTCCACAACTACATTTGTGAGGTCAGACACTGAAGTTGGACAAGAAGGCCTGGCTCAAACTCTCCACTCTTATTTCCCCCAAAGGTGTTCTATCAGGTTGAGGTCAGGACTCTGTGCAGTCAAGTTCTTCCACACCAAACTAACTCATCCATGTCTTTATGGTCCTTGCTTTGTGCACTGGTGCACAGTCATGTTGGAACAGGAAGGGGCCATCCCCAAACCTTTCCCACAAAATTAGGAATATGAAATTGTTCAAAATTATTTGGTATGCTGAAGAATTAAGAATACTTTGCACTGGAACTAAGAGACCGAGCCAAAGTCCTGATAATCCCCCCTCCCCCAACCTTTACACTTGGCAAAATACAGTCAGACAAGTACATAACACGTCTCCACGGCTGTACAGTCCAGTGGTGGCATGCTTTACAACACTGCATCCAGTGCTTTGCATTGAGCTTGGTGATTTTTTTAAGGCTTGGACAAAGCTGCTCAGCCATGGAAACCTATTCCATGAAGCTCCCTTTGCACTGTTCTTGAGCTAATTGTCTAAACTGACTGCAGAAAGTTGGTGATCTCTGCCCACTACACACCTCAGCATCCGCTGACCGCTCTGCAATTTTACGTGGTCTACCACTTCCTGGCTGAGTTGTTGTCATTCCCAATCATTTCCACTTTGTTATAATACCACTAACAGTTGACTGTGGAATATTTAGTAGCAAGGAAATTTCACAAATGGACATGTTGCACAGGTGGCATCCTATCACAGCACCACGCTGGAATTCAGATAGCTCCTGAGAGAGACCTATTCTTTCACCAGTGTTTGTACAAAAAGTCTGCATGCCATGCTTGATTTTATACACCTGTGGCCATGGAAGTGACTGAAACACCCGAATTCAATTATTTGGATCCGTAAGTGAATTCTTTTGCCAATGTTGTGTATCTCCCGGTCAAAACCCACCGGAAATAGTAGTGCAACTGAAAAGCTATGGAGTTTTCTTTTGCAATTTTTATAGATAAAAGAACTAATGCTTTATTTACGTTTGCTTTAATGGCTGATATACACAATGTCTGTATTGCTGGTTAATTGGTTAAACTTAAAACCCAAATAATTATACTTTATGGAAGGACAGCATGTACAGTTCAAGAAGAAGGTACAGAGTTGTTGTAATTGGTCTCACAGTTCTTTTGGAGGTGGCTCTCCCTTTAATATCTGGATGTATAAGACTATGTATAAGACCAAGCCACAGAATAGCGAGCAATTTGAGTCAAAAAGACACTCCTATCAGGTTATCTTATCCTTCCCCATGGGCAGTTTCTCATTTGACTAGCAAATGCTCGCCTGGTATAACATAACAAAGAGCTCCTTTACATAAAATATACAACAAAGATTTTGGTAGACACATTTTACTACGCAATTTAATCCGCATTAATGTTAACTATCATTCCCAGTTTCATGCACTATGAAAAAATTAAAACTATTTAGCAGCGCATTTACAGTACAGTAGTACAGTAGCAATACATTTATAAACAATAAAGACATACAGCACATACTAATGACACCATTTAAACATAAATGCTTGTTTGAGCAACAAAATTATTTTACAATAACAAAGTTATAAACAAAGCGCCAAATAACTTATTTACCTTTAAGCTAGGTTATAGCGTCTTTCACCAGTAATGTCGCTACATTTGACTTGTGCTGCTACTTGACCGCAGAGCGTTAATAAGCAGGCCGTATCTTTTAACTTTTGTTTGTTTTTTCTCTATCCAGGTGACGAGCAACAGTCTGAGAATACCTACTGAAATGTACCCTAGTTTCTACAGCAACCGAGTTTCAGTCCGCTTACCGGTGGGAGGGCGAGCTTCACGGCATCGACTTCAACCCGCACAGCGGAGAGAGGCATCGGGTCAGGCTTGGCAGTGAATGTACAGTAGGACCCGACGATCTCCACGTCGGAGTCGTCTGAGCTGAGACTGATCACATCATCCATTTCTCTTCAGTCATTCAAATTCAGCAGCCAATGCACAAAAGCATCACCTAAAGCAGACCCGTGACGGCCAGGGCAGTCCTAAACAGCCATGAGCTTCCGCCGTAGATGTCTAATTCCAATCATGTTTTGTAGAAAACACAAAATAATGCTTCCAATGAGGCGTGCAACCTTCGGCATTTCCTTGTTCAGATCGTAGATTACATGCGTCGTGTTCGGCAGGTGGGTTAAAACGTGGGTGTATCGCTACAATTCCTGGGTTGCTGTGAATTAACTACATAGAAGCTAGACGCCAAATTTGAAATCCAAACGCTTAAAATTTATTGATAATTGCAATGCAACATGAAGTTTATGAACGCTTCCTGTTTTTTCTCCCCATAGCTTTTCTTCTATGACTGTGGCGGGTCACAACAAGCGCCATACTTGAAATGATCTCCACCTGCTGTACTGGAGTGCAACCTGCCAGCGCAGATTCTGCCTGTCCTCAAAGAAAATTAAGGACAGACAGAGATACTAAAGACAGACGAACACATCCAAAATACACCTTAATTCCTAAAGTGTGACTGGTTACAGCCAAAGGCAACGGAAACGAGAGGCCACACGTGTCTTTGGACTATCCACCTCACACGATCTTTTTCTAATTTATATTTAAATTACACTTTAAATGTGTTTTCCTCCTCGCCTCATAATGACTATCGATGCTAAATTTTAAACTAATGATCTATTTAGAATATATAAATAGCTTGTCTTACATCAATAAATAAATGATTAATTCTTAATTAGTGGTTCAGAGTGCACATTGAGTATATTTTCTAGGATGTACTACATTTTTTTTTAAAATTTATTTATTTATTTATTTATTTTTTTTTTTTTTTCGCCTGTCCCATTTGGTTCTTTAGCCATCAGAATTGTTGTCTGAAGACCAACAAGGATACCCAATGGATTTACTTTGCCAAATGGATCATCGTGGCATTGCCGTATTGGTCCATTTGGTCGATCTTTGTTTTTATTATTTATTATATTTTATTTTCAGATGTTACAGACGGGACAGACATGAGTGAGAGATAGGAAAGGGAGAAAGAAAGAGGAAGGAAAGGAAAAACAGAAGGGGAGAGGGACAGTGAGAAAGGGGGGGAGAAAAAAAATAAAAATCTCCTGGATCACCTGTTGAGAGAAGAATAGAAAACAAGCAAAAAAAGACAAAAAAAAAAAGAAACAAAGCAACATACTAAACACAACACCATCGCATTAATCTAGCTAAGTGTAAACAGCAGTAAATACTAAATATTCAATGTTGTTGTGCAGCACGCAGGACAGATGTGCTTCGAAGTAGCAGCCAAGAAAGGTGTAATTTGGGTCTACGAGCAGTGAACACCCGTGTGCATACCTGTGTGGATCAGCGCGCTTGTATTCCAAAGGTTTCTCCATGTAACGATCTGCTAGGGAGTGTGGGGGGGCCACAGCCCCGTCCTCCAGGGTGTGAAGCAGGTATGGAGGAGATCAAAACTCCAGACATCCAGAGGCCCCCAGAACACAAGAAACCATGGAAGACCAACAGAGGGGCAGCCGCGCCACTGTCCCAGTAATAGCTGAGGAGAGTCCCAGATGAGGGTTCACTCAGCAGCCGCGGAGCAGAAGCCAGGGGGAGTTGCAGTGACGCGCCCGTGAGCTCCGCCGGCCGCCAGCTGTGCCTGAGTGACCGAGCCCCAGGCCGAGAGGCCGGGGGCACCCCACCCCCGAAGGGGCCCGAGCGAGCCCCAGGCTCCAGGCCCCGATAAGCGGCCGCCAAGGAGTGAGCCGGTGTGTACCTGGACGCCCACCCCCAGACACAAAGAACCACCAACGCACCGACACCTGAGGGAGTCCGCCACCGGCAGGGGAAGTGGTGGTAGGTGGAGATAGGCCTCCAAACCTTGGAGGGCCTGAGGTGTCCCCAGAGAGGTGGCGTCTGATACCCAACCTGACATATTGACACAGACATACAGGCACACACAGACACAAACATCCATTCCCCCCCTCATGCTCTCATATGCACTCACTCCACACTCAACCAACGTGGAGACAGACATAAAGAGACGCTGTACACACGATCACACTCCCCAAGCGTACTCTACAAACCGGGTCTAGGTACCCTTGCCCCTGGAGGGGGGAACTGCACCCAGACCCAGGTGGTGTTACCCTTTTCCCTGCGGTGGGGAGAGGCAGACCACCCCGACTCCGTAGCAGCAGGGAGGCCCCACACTCCAGACCGCAGTCGGACGGCCAACTCCACCTAGCCCTCCCGCTCCAGCAGGCCGCAGAGAATGGGGGTGGGAGAAGACTCCAAACCTCCCTCCACCCGCTCATTGTAGTGTTGATGCATGTGTGTTCTAAGGTGCAATTAAAACCCAGGAGGGCATGGAGCTACCTGCCAAGGAGCAGCAGGTAAGCGCATAGTCCCTCCTGATAGCCCTCAATGTCTAAGTGTATTTAAAATTGAGAGGTGGGCAACGACGCCAGGGGTGAGGTGTACACCCTGATGGTAATTTGGACTCCGTGATTGTGCCCACCCCCAAGATCCTATATGTATGTGTAATGAGAGTGTGAATAATGTGAATGTCTAAATTGTGGAATAAAATTGAGGCAGAGGCAGCCAGAAGGGGACAGAGGGGGGGTAGCCTCCTCTGCACCCTGGTGACATACCCCTACTCCAAGGCCCTGCATGTGTGGGTGGTTGTGGTGGAGCGGGAAGAGAGAGGCAGCTGGAGATGGGGAGGGAAGGAAGGGAGGGGCAGGTAACCCCTCCCTGGGGCCAGCTCCCCCGCTGACCCCAGTAGGCACTCCCACACTCCGCGACCCGCCAGGGAAAGGGGGCCCAGGCCCATCCAGACCGGGGCCCAGTGCAGCAGCGCCTCCCGGCCCCACAGAGCCCGGGACAGTCAACCCAACCCCACCACAGAGAAAACTGCACCCACCCCACCATCCACTCATCTTCCAGACTACATAAGACAGTAAACGCCCAGGCTGAGATCTTCCTCCACCTCTCCTGTATCTCCCCCTCCTGCAGAGAGAGTTCCTGAAGAGAGGAAAGCTCCTGCAAGATGTGACCATCTCCCCCACCAGTTGAAGAGCCCCCCAGGTGGTTCGACGCACCGGCGGCACCCTGCTCCAGGGCCGGGCCCCCATGCACCCACCCGCCCACAACCCCGGCAACACACCAACCAGGATCCAAGCCCCCGAGGCCCGGCCCGGGCCCCAGCCCAGAGACGGAGCGCCCCCAGAACCTCACGCCCATCCCGGACCCACCCAGGGCCAGCCAGGCTACCAGGTCAGTAACCCACGTCCGTCAGCACAGACCCTCCCCTAGCCCCGCTGCACGCAGCCGCGAGGAAACAGTCACCTGAGAGCCAACAGAGCCCCCAACCGGACATGACCGCTACCCCGGGTTGAGCCCCCCAAGGAAGATGCCTCCGGGGAACCCCCCGACGCCCTAAGCCTGTCCCTACCCCCACACCAATCACAACAGTGAAGGTGGGACCAAATTATGACCCCCCACCCCCACTAGGTGATGGAGCTGATAAAAGGAGTCCAGAGCAATTGATCTGATGTGGTGGCAGAGGCTGTATCAAGACTAATGTAATCTAATAGATAATTTCTATATTGGTTAGAATTAAGATTATTTTTATTTTTCCAGTTCATGAGGACTGTTTTCTTGGCTATGCATAGGGCAGTGAAGATCATATGGGCTATATTCTTTTCTGAAGTGACATTATCTAAGCTGCCCAGTAAACACACTAAGGGGGAAGTTGGAATGTTACATTTCAGACACTTTGATAAGTCTTCACATATCTCGCGCCAAAACTTTTGCACTGGTGGACAGAACCAAAGAGCGTGGATATAATTGTCTGGTGTATTGCCTTGACAGTGTGAGCAGTTGTTGGAAGATGTAAAGCCCATCTTGAACATCCGATGACCTGTATAGTGCACTCTATGTAGTATTTTGTATTGTATTAATTGCAGACTGGGATTTTTAATTAATTTAAAGGTTTTTAAGCAAATCTGAGACCAGAAGTTTTGGTCTAAGCTGACTGATAAATCTGCTTCCCACTTTGCAATAGGAAGGGATATTGATTCATCTAATTTAGAAAGTGTTCTGTATATTTTAGATAATAATTTGGGGGATTTAAGAGTAAGAAAATGTGTCGCACTTAGTGGTGTTTGTAATTCAACTTGACTGAGGTTAAATTTCTTTTTTACTATGGATTTAATTTGTTGATATTCTAAAAATCTTGTCTTGTTGATCCCATATTGTGCAACTAGTCTGTCAAATGGAATAAATTCTGTTTCCTCTAATATATGTTCTAAGTATTTAATTCCTTTACAACTCCATTCTGGGAAATTAATCATATTATTGTTTTGTAATATGTCAGGGTTATTCCAGATAGGTGTACGTTTGCATGGGATTAATGAAGACTCCGTTATTTTTAGAAACTCCCACCATGCTGTCAGAGAAAAGCTGATGTTGATACTTTTAAAGCATTCATGTCTTTTGATGTTTGAGCTAATAAATGGTAGGTCTGAAATCTCTAGATCCTTGCATAGTGCCTGTTCAACATCTAGCCAGGGCTCAACTAAGAAGGTATGTTTTAACCATTCTGAGATGAACTGAAGCCTGTTGGATAAGAAGTATTGGTGAAAATTAGGCAGATCTAATCCTCCTCTATCCTTGGTTCTTTGTAGCGTTTTTAAGCTGATACGCGGGGGTTTATCTTTCCAAAGGAATTTGGAAATATATGAATCCAGAGATCTGAACCAATCTTGTGATGGTTTGTTAGGGATCATCAAAAATAAGTAATTTATTTTTGGCAAGATCATCATTTTTATAGTGGCGACCCTTCCCATGAGTGATATGGGTAAAGATTTCCATCTAGTCAGATCGCCTTCTACTTTCTTTAGAAGTGGGATATGGTTTAATTTAGTTAAGTCTGAAAGCTTAGGAGAGACATTAATACCTAAATATTTAATATTTCTGGATTGCAGTGGGGCAGAGGAAGAATTATGGAAGGAGCAGTTAATGGGGAGAACTGTAGATTTTGGCCAGTTAATTGAATAATCTGAAACTCTTGAAAACCAGTTTATTAGAGTAATTACCTCAGAGAGGTTGGTTTGTGTGTTTTGCAGAAAAAGCAACACATCATCCGCATAGAGACTGATTTTATGTTCTATGTTCTTACATTTTATGCCCTTAATTGTTGTAGCCTGTCTAAATGCTGCTGCTAGAGGTTCGATAAAAATTGCAAAAAGTGAAGGGGAGAGTGGGCATCCCTGTCTGGTGCCCCTCAGGAGATAGAAGCTGGAGGATGTCTGGTCATTTGTTCTGATACGAGCTGTTGGGGAATTGTATAATATTCTTATCCAGTTTATGAAAGAGTTTCCAAAACCAAATTTGTGTAAAGTTGCGAATAAAAATTTCCAGTTAACTCTGTCAAATGCTTTTTCTGCATCTAGAGATAATATTATGGTTTCAATGTTTTTATCGTATGAGTAGTCTATTAAATTAAGTAATCTACGAGTGTTTGTTGAGGAGTGCCGACCTTTTATGAAACCAGTTTGGTCAGGATGAATTAAGAGGGGGGTCATTTTCTCTAATCTCTTTGAGAGAGCTTTGCAGATTATTTTAAGGTCTACATTTAAAAGAGAAATTGGACGATAGCTTGAGGGAAATAAAGGGTCTTTGCCTGGTTTTAGCAGGAGACTAATGTTGGCAGAATTCATATTTGGTGGTAGTCTGCCATTTTCCTCGATTTCCTGCAACATGCCGTGGAATACTGGTGCCAAAATTATCCAGAATTCTTTGTAGAATTCTGCAGGGAAGCCGTCTGGACCTGGAGCCTTATTATTGGGCATACTTATCAGGGCTTCCTGGAGTTCACTTGGCGTCAGTGGCGAATCCAGTTCCATTGCTTGACTATCTAGTAATTTTGGAAGAGTTACGTTGTCAAGAAACAGATCAATTTCATTTTTAGATGGGTTTATTTGTGGTGAGTATAAAGTTTCATAGAAATCCCTAAAAATGTTGTTTATTCTTCCAGGATCATATATTATGTTCCCCGATAAATCTTTAGCAGCACATATAGTTGTTTTTTCTTTATTTATTTTTAGCTGGTTAGCTAGAAATCGACCTGATTTGTTACTGTGTTCAAAATTCTGCAAGCGAAGTCTTTGTATAAGGAATTGTGTTTTTTTATTAATAATTTCATTTAATTCTAGTTTTGTTTTGCATATTTTGTTCAATGTTTCCTGATCTTGGTCGCACGCGTAGGCTTCTTCTAGTGATTTGATGTTTTTTTCTAATTCCTGAGTATTTTTGTTTTCTTCTTTCTTTTTGTGTGATGAGAAAGAAATTATTTTACCTCTCATCACAGCTTTCCCTGCTTCCCATAGAACAGAAGCAGATATTCCGGGAGTGTCATTAAAGTCTAAATATGAAGTCCATTCCTTTTTAAAATATTTAATAAAGTCTTCATCTTTAAGTAGTGACATATTAAATCTACAGTTTTTTCTTGGCGTAGTGTTATTCTTGTGCATCAGTGTTAAAGATACAGGAGCATGATCGCTGACAGCTATAGGATGAATCTCAGTGTCTGAAATGTCACACAGCAGTGAGCTGCTGACCAAAAAATAATCCAGACGAGAGTAAGTGTGATGAACATGCGAGAAAAAAGTATATTCCTTACTGGTGGGGTGAAGAGAGCGCCATGCATCGCAAAGACCAAAGTCGCTCATATACTGTTTGATTATATTTGTGGACTGCCAATTGCGCTGAGTTCCTGTTGTGTTGAGCCTATCCATGTCTTCATTTAGTCCAAGGTTGAGGTCACCGCCAAGAATGAGTGTGCAATCAAGGTGTTCAGAGAGTGCACTAAAAAATCCGTGGAAGAATGAGGGTTCATCAACATTTGGACCGTATATACTTACAATACATAGTTTTTTGTTCAATATTGATAGTTTAATAATTAGAAATCTACCCTCTGGATCTATAACTGTATCGAGTACTGTAAAATTAAAATTTTTACTACATTTATTTTGAGTGAAAAGCATCAATTATCACACAATGCAATATCCCGTGTTATCTAAAACATGTAAACATAACATAAATACTTATTTAAATATATTTTACTGAAAGAACTTTCCAGAGCCATAGCACCCTTCTTCCTATAAGGTGACAGGGCAAACCACTGCACCGCCATGTGAACCTATTTTATTATTACGTGTCAAGGTACTTTCTGACCTCTGTATGACCTCTTTTTCTCATGTGCACCATATACAGTCCCTATCAAAAGTTTAAGAATACTTAAAAAATGGCAAAATATCATATTTTGCATGGTTGGATCTTAACAGGGTAACCTTGATGACAACCAAGTGGGATGACAAGCAGATCCCACTTGAAATGTTTTCTACGTGACACAGTGGAGGGGGCGCCATAATGGTCTGGGGTGCTTTTTCCTTCAGTGGAACAATGGAGCTTCAGGAGGTGCAGGGCGTCAAACAGCCGCTGGCTATGTGCACATGTTGCAGAAAGCATCCCTTATGACTGAAGGCCCTTGTCAGTGTGGTAATGACTGGGTTTTTCAACAGCATAATGCTACAGTACACACTGCCCACAGGACAAGGAGCTTCTTCCGGGAGAATAACATCACTCTTTTGGGCCATCCTGCGTGTTCGCCTGATCTAAATCCAATTGAGAAACTTTGGGGATGGATGGGAAGGGAAGTTTTTACAAAAATGGACAACAGTTGCAGACAGTAGATGCCTTTTATGTGGCCATCTTCACCACTTGGAGAAATGTTCCCACTCTCATCGTGGAAACGCTTGCATCAACCATGCCGCGATGAATTTTTGAAGTAATCAACAATAACAGTAGAGCTACTCATTACTGAGTTTATCTTTGGAACTTTGTTTTCTGTTTTGGTAGGATTTACTGGGCTTTTTTTTGGAAGTGCGGTCCTAAACCTTTGATCAGCTGTAGAAAAAGCCTGTTTCAGTTCAATAAATTGCATGCTCTAAAATGCTTTGTCTCATTTCTATTTCCTCTTGTTGCATGTTGAAGCTCTACTTGGAACCTTGTTAAGATCCAACCATGCAAAATAGGATTTTTTGCCATTTTTCAAGTGGTCTTAAAGTTTTGATGGGGACTGTATGATCAGTCCTATGCTGTTTTAGTAATCGAAGAGTCCCCCATGACCTCTGAAATACCATCAGATGCCTGTCTCTATGGAAACCTGGGCAAATGTGGTGGGATCACAGACAGTTCTCATGACTGAATCAAGCTCCCCCTTCGACTCTGTCACCACTGGTCCATAGAAAAAAATAAAAACACACAGAGAAATAGCATGTACAGTTTCACACTTTCAATTCTCCTCAACAATCAACATTTTCCATGATTTGACTGGTGAATCGAAATTCCATCTGAACAGATAGGGGTCAGATTTGTCCTGGAACAGCCTTAATGTATTTGTAGCACCTGAACAAAAGCAGAAAACATTTAAATTAGTGTAATGTTGTGTATTTTGGGGTCACTTCAGAAAAAATAAACTTCAGGCTAAAAGAATGACATGCCGAGTATTTATGCTGCTCTGCTCGTATTACAAAAATTGAAGTATAAATAACATATACTGTACTTGATTTATATTTATTTATACAATTACAATACAATTAAACTAAAATTAGGTTTAACGCAATTAATGTATAATAAATATGTTAAATAAGCAGCTTTAAGTAAACAACTTGAGCCTTTCCTGACAACTCTGAGATATTTTTACACTTTTTACAATTTGTATTTATTCATTTATGTAGTTATTAAAAAAAATCACAATAAAAGATAGAGACATCAAACCTTTTAAAACCATCAATGCACTGAGCATCTTTGATAGTGTGCAATCTCATACATCACCACTGGAGTGCACTCACACAGTGGGAAAGAGCCACCACAGGATGTTTGCAGCAATCAAAGGTGTTTTCTTGAGTTACAAAAAAAGAAAAAAAGAATCACCAGACGTGAAATGTGAACTGAACTGATCAGAGTAAGATCTGACCCATCAATGATGCATTGAGGCCTCTGCACAATAATATTTTACAGTTTACGTTCCTGATATAGTTGTAGGGTCCTTCCTTTTGTTGAGCAGAATATCCAATACTACTGGGTTTACTTACCTGTACTTCTGAGCACACTGCTTAGAAAATGGGCACACTAAATGGTCATGTTGTTCCTGTTTGTAATATTACGTTACGATGCAAAATCTATGTGATTTAACACGTAAACACATTTAAGTATGCACTGTTTTCGTCAAAGCCATATGCTGTGAATGCACATGCATTTTCAAGAAAAATTAGAAAATATCACTATCTAAGCTGTGCTTGTTTTTCTCTGAAAATCTTTTTTTTATTTTTATTTTTTATTATCCTAGTCTCATGTAATTCGATGAAAAGGGATATTAACCTCAGAGGGCTTCAACTATCTCTTTATACGGTCTGTGCATCCCACTCTGAGAGAAGTATCAGGCAGGATGAGTCATAGCAGTCAGACATATACAACCCCCTGACATCTATTCAGTAATGGGAGGACATTATTAGGGTGATTAATGCGTGCATAGCAAAGTATATGTATGTACGTGTCTACAGCAGTTTCTTCTGTGCCTTGGAAATCGTCCTTATCTTTTGTTAGATTAGAGACTATCCTAAAAATGTCTCGCAAATACAATATATTATATAATAATGTCCAACACACAGGATTAATTAATTCCAGACTGCTTTGTTCACTTTATTACTTCTGAGAGGACAAATATTTCCCAAAGCTCATTCAGCTAGAAAAGGTGGTCCAAGTTCAGTTAGACAATGAGCAAGAGCTACAAAGACATCTGAAATCCCAAATGAACCTCCAAACATTCTGATGCCCGTACATGGACACAAATTAAGCAGGCAACACTTTATCAGCATCAGAACACACAGTTTCTGTTTTAGAAAGGTGAACAACAGCATGCCTCTGCTCATTATTAGTTACTTACACTGGGAATCATTATTTGAGGCCCACTGTGGTTTTAATGTTTATAGAGATCTGAGCAATGGACTTAAACTATAAAAGACACCAGTTCCTGTGTTTTCCAAGTCGCAAAATCAAACTTGTACTTGTACAGATTGAGGTGGCGAGTGAGTGCAGTGGTTGTGAATTTGAACCCACTTGTTTGCCTGTTATCCCTGTTCTTGTGTGGGTTTTCTGTGGGTGCTAAATTGGCCAAAGGTGTGAAGAATTACCTGGCTCTCTGTGTCAGTGTTTCTGTGGTCCACTGGACTGTCCTGCCTCTTACCCAGTTTCCTGGGATAGTCTGCAGCCAATCCTATAAGCCTGAATTTTGTAAAAAGTTAAGACATTAATAATACAGATTCTTTTCTTTGAACAAACCTGATGGAAAAAATATCATTGCTTGGGTTTGCGATAGGTTTTATTTTAAACTAACTTTAGTACAATATAACATAGGCAATATTTATGTTAACATTTTATTATTTTTTTTATATTGTCAGTTCCATTTTCAAATAAAACAAATAAAAGAGAAAAAATAACAATGAGCTACTTGTTTTATTATCTTATGACAGAGCTGTGGCAGCTGCTGCATTAAATGTCTCCTTTTCATTTATCCGAGCAAAATTTCTCAAATCAAATTGCCAAAATGAGGAAATAGGACCAGGAACTCCTATTGCATTTTATAGTAGAGCGTTCTCAAGAGAGAAATCTCAGGATGTTGCTCGAAGATTTCATGCATCTGCTACTGATTTACTTTGCTTTCTCTCTGTGAGTCAACACAAAAGGATAGACTCAGTCTGAGTATGGTCAAGTCCATTCACTGCTGAATACTGAGTATAATGACACCTGGCAACATCCTCAGGCAGTCAAGGTTTCCGTCTTTATCAGGGGCATCAAAAAACATTCGTTCCATCTAATCTGACCATAATGTCCCTCACATTATATTAATAATACAGAAACCAGTAACATTGTTATTGTTTTCTTTTGCCTTGGGCTGTATTAATAAATATTTTCAAAAGATGTAGAGGCTCACAAGTCAGTTCTCCGAGGACACTGAGTACTTAGTATCATGAACATCACAAGAATTTCTGACAGAAATTCTAGCTTAGCTTTTCAAGGTAAATGACAAATTTAATCAGTGAGTGAACTGAGTTCAAAAGCATGTATATTTAGTTTCGTAAAAGAATGTAGCACTATGTGCTAAATAATTGGCGTGTGAAGGTTTTTTGTGACAGTACAGAAATATCACTGGTCAGCTACATGCCAGAGTAGGCTGAACATTAGTCAGTGAAGAATACTGAGAAATACCTTCAAACTTCAAACAGTTTAGATATAAACTGAGGCAATCAGAGGGCCTGATCAGGTACAGTTGTCACAAAATTAGTGACAGCTGTTTTATCCCATCCTGTCCCAGCCTGTGAGTCGAGGCTCTTTGTGACACTGGCAGAATTAGCTGCTGTAAGACTGAGGTCATATCTGCCGTCTTGATACATTTGACAGAGAATGAATAACAGTTAAACAAATATTTGATGCTCCACAAAACACTGTTCAATCAGTGTCATTAATACTGTGAAAGGATTTGCATAACTCTTCAAAAATCTATAATTAATTGCCCAATCGTGCCACAGAGCACCACAGTGTTTTAAACAAGGGAAAGATGTCCCCCCCCCCCCCCCCCAAAAAAAATGATTCAGTGACAGTTTAGTCATAATTCACACAAAGGTCATTGGGTTTTTCAAAAATAACAGATGAGTTGGAAGCAATAAATAAATAAATAATAAAAGAAAACTAAATAAAATAAAGAAAAAACCCACCATACTATAAAGATAATGTTTGATTGACTAAAGAAAAAAACATAGATATCATCTGCGCTTTTACTTACATACTGTAGTACCAGTACATGCCCCATGTTCAAAATTCAGCCAAGGTAAAACTATGTTATTATTATCATTGAAATAAAGAGACGTTTGAAAAGCAAAAGTATTCCAACGAAAAAGACCCTCTGTAAGTGATGTAATTGATTTTTAACACAGATGCTGTAAGTACCCATTCTCACATATACAATTTTACTATTGGTTTCAAACTAGCAGTTGACCAAAGGCTGACTAGTTCAAGCTTTGTAACTCTTAGCTGATGGTTGTTGAAGAAGATTAGAAATCATTTGGGACTTTTTTGTGTTAGATCTTTGTGTATTATACCCATCAGAATATATTAACATCTGCCAGGTCACCGGCAACCTGTTTAGATTTAGGCTTGCTTTAGCTACATGCTTAAAAAAGTCCTATACATTCTGCTCACAATTTTTCTGTTAAAAGTGTCAGATATACAAAAACATGATAAAAAAGATCTGGACATTACCAACCCAAACCCTGGACTTGCTGTGCATTAGGACTTTAAAGGGAATTTTTAGAGTATCTACTGACAACTACCTAAAAACACAGACCCACACACCCAGTTTATTTTGGAGGATCAAAAACCAAAAATATTGGAAAGCACCGCTTTAATCTCAGTAATACATTGCATTTTATAGACTTAGTAGTTGAAAAATTAAACTCTGAAGAGTAAACACACAGTAGCTGACACACACTATTATGAAACCAAATATCATAAGCAAGGGATGGAACTGGAAAAAAAAACATGAACTCCATTAGTTACCCATGTCCCAACTATGACCTTTTACATGCAACCTCATTTGTGTTTAATTATTTTAATATAATAATAATTAATAATATAATAATAATTTTAATCATTTGGAGCTATTCCTCAGGCTTGTTTGTGAGGGTCACAGTGATCACTGGATGCTGACATGCACTCCTGTAGGGCTGTACTACTGAAAAGTGGTGGTTGTAAGCACTGTGCTGGCCACATTTTCATTTTCACAGAGCAGCATGGAGAAGGACTGAGCTGAACACCCAGCATATGGTTGAGACAGATAGTACTGTCTCATGGAAATGTTCAGCCACAAGAAGAGGGAAACAGAACTGCAGGTAGAGGAGAATAGATGATTGAAGTGAAATAACAGTTTACTGAATCAACAGGTGTCAGCTGCCACATCAAGGACATGAAAGTGTGAGCAAGAGATCGAGGAAGGTGACAGGCAACACAAGCATGCTGCCTGAAATCAGCATCCACCTTAGGGTGTTGCTTCTCGCTCTTAAGTCCTGTAGGGCATGGCTGCCACATACCCTGCTTCGCACTGCCATCAGATTTCGGAGGGTGACTTTTTGTTTTTGCCATGCCTGTGTAGCAGCACAGTATCCCTAACAAGGTTCATTTGACTGGCAGAGTGTGCCAGATCTAGAGACAGTGGAGCCTGATGGACCAGAGCCCAATGACTCACTCTGCAATCTGTGACCCCAGGGGCTGATGAGTGTCACAACAGGATCCTTTACCAGGCAGATATATGCTGTAGCAATGAAGAACTGGGTGCTGTTTCAGAATTCAATGGTCATTTGATGTAGGATCTTTTGTAAATACAGCAACAATTTAAAGCACTGTTATGAGATTTCTCACTCCGCTACTATACAGCATGGATCTCATGGATGGAAACACCTGTGTTCTATAAATTTGTCATGCAAAAAAGTTCCTTGAGTCAAATTTAGCCACATCCAAGTTAAAATCAATAGTTTAAAGAAAATTAAAAGAAAATACCAGCAAAGCTCCTCAACAAATTTTGCATATGGGTTGTCATCAGTCTGGAATCTTTTAGATTATTTATACAGAAAATGATTTTAATTTACATGAAAGATAATATACTTTTTAAAAAATCTACACAAAAGGTATAAGAAATGTAATATTATTCTGTAACATTTTAAATTCCAATGCAAATTTAAGACATTTATTTGACCACTCATCATAAAAACTTATGTTATGAAACATATATATAAATATTTTAGAAGTCTGTCAAAATTTGTTTAAAAAAAAGCAAAAACATCATTTTGATTCAAGAGTTGATGGATTAACCATTACAGAAAAATAATAAAATGATTTTGGTTGATTTGGGCATAAACCTTACATTGAGTGGTGGTCTAATAAATTTGTTAAGAACTGTATATGTGTGTTGTATTTGAGAGAGAAGCATGTCTGCCCAAAATGCTTGCACTTAATAAAGAGAGATATTTTCTGTATCACTAAAAAAAACAACACAATACACCGTGCAAGCTGAAAGAAAAACAGGCAAGGAGCCAAAAGTCAAATCCATAATGAATGCTCTGATGAGTTCTTGGACCGGTGGCAGGATAAACAGGGATACATTTCATGCTAGCTGTTTAATTTTAATGGTTGGAATGTGCACACGGTAGACACAGATTATTTTGGAGACTTTAAAAAAAAGAAAAGCATATGCAAGCAAATTACTTCATTTTCATAGCCCACAGGGGGTGCCATAGCCTGATTATAAGACACCTGTTGTGAAGGCAGTTTTCTTTTTCAAGTGTGAAAATGCTCAAATTTGACATGAGACTACATGCAGTTAGTGGTGAATTTGCATTGGTGCTTGAATGATAAGCAAGTAACCATTTGAATGAATGTTTAGTAGGTTAATTAGTTGTTCACAGTTGTTAGCGTGCTAATACACATAATAGTGAAACTGTATTGTGTATATGTACATATGACCTGGGTCCTGCGGTCAAATCCTGAATGTCCAAAGATAGAAGAAAGATCTCATAATCATACTGCATATAGACCAGATGCATATTTTGCCAGAGGAAAGCACAAATTAGATCATTTTCACTTAAACAGATGCAGGGTGAACCCATAGACTGATCTTTCCATCATATTAGCCTCATAAAAAAACAACTTTTCAAGGTCCTTTAGGTCTGCTGAGGCTAATTTGTTGTTTCTGCATTTTTCTATATGAATAATAGTGATGCCAAATTTGCTTGACTAATAACAGGCCCCCCTCCCCAGCATTTCATGAGAGAATTTGATACTTTTTCTCAATAGGGTTCAGCTGGAGCTCAAGACATTTTGGAGCAATTTCCTAGCTTTGCTTATAAAATCTGGCGGATTCCTCCGTCTCGGATGTTAAGTCTACATGATCGCCACACATTTTCTTCAATATTTGTCGGAAAGCTTTTCTGCAAGTCAAATATAAATGTTGATGCTTTCTAGTCATAGTAAATATTCCACTGCAGGCTTTCATGTTGCTCTGTCAACTACATATCTTATTGTAAGATAAGGTTATTTGTAAAGTACCCACGAAGTGTTTTCTATTTTCCACACAATTACTTTCTCAGATGTAATGGATGCAATACTTCTTCGAGAAACATTACTACAATTAAAAAGAAAATAAAATAAAATAAAAGAAGAATAAGATCTCATAATAGAGTACCTGAGAGCCCACTACTTGTCTGATAGTGATAGTTTGTTATACATGTTATGTAAGTCCTGTGAGTTCTGAGTCATTCCTCCCTTTTTCTCAGTGTCTCCAAATGAAGACAAAATTGGGACTTTCTGTGAAGTTTTCGGAGAAAAGACTATTGGATGCAAAAACTTTCACACTTCTTATGGCACAGGAAATTGATCCCACTGCTGAAGATAAAATGAGGCTTAATGTGCTTAAGACCCTTATTCCACACCCATTCTTTTTCATTTTCAGCCCAGGGCAAAGGGCCACCATGGCGTTAACTAAATTACTACAAATGCTCTGAAAGTGAGCGACTTCTAACCAGCTACAAATGTGTTCTTTCTCTTAAAATGAGAAGGGCGATAATTCCCTGATGTGTTTTTGCAGGAAGCCTATTCTCTACGGCCCTGGAAGTGACTTTTAAAAGCGCCTTCCTCTACTGTGCACACAACCATTAAAGCTCTTTATCAAAGATGTAGCCCTTTATGCCTCGTTTCGATTCACAGAGCAGCTGATGAAACAAGCTGATCAGTTGCTAATCTGAATATATTCAAAGTAAGTTTAATGATCTGCAAAAAATATGCCATGCCTGCTTAATTATTTGAATTAATTTTATTTTTTTTAAAGAGCCAATTCTATTTTTTCTTGCAGTGAAATTGATGTAATTTGTGATATTTTTATTGCCGTTTTGGCATCAACAGCTTTCTTAACAAAAAGCCATCCTGAATTTCAGCTGATTGCTTATAATTCAAGGTGAAACTTCTTTCAGGGAATGTGGTGACATGCATGACCTTCAAGGATTCATTAATCTGGTCACGCTTTCGCATTCCAGGGCGGTTTTGTCCAAAGCTGTGGAAAAATGTGAGGGAGATCTTGTTTGTTTGGGACACAACAAAGGTCAGCAGTCATGTATTTTTCGCTGACCTGCTCCCGACAGCAAAAGCGACAGTGGAAGAAGGTGGGAGATGTGGAAGATGAGCAATCTGTGGAAAAAAACAAAAAGACATGTGAATCACAGTGTAGCTGTGACACACATAGTCCTTCCCACACCCGAGCTATCTCCTACAAGCAGACACATCCAAAAGAGCCAAGGATCCTGTAATCACACATGGAAATTAAGATGGATAGACTGTACAGTATTTAAGTAATCATACCGGGTCATGGCTGATTTTTTTGCAGACTGAATTCCCCAAAGAAAGTGTTTACTATCACAAATCACCTGCAGCCTGAGATGAGTTTTTCACACGCCACCTCGGGCCATTTATTCCTGGAACGTTACATAACGCAGTAGTGGGTTCTGCTTGCATTCAGCCAAAAAGCCTCTTTATAAGAAAACAGGAAGGTAAGAGGATTGAGGCAGCAAGGAAAACACAGTCATCAGCTGCAACCTCTATAAGGTGCCCTCCCAGGGATCTCTCTGTTTTATCAACATAAAAGGGCATCCCAGGGGGGATAGGTGGGGAATAGTGGAGGTAAATAATCACAGCCTCATCATATATCCAGAAAAAAAAGCACTTTTATTGGTAATTCTGAAATGTAACATTATTAGGCACAGTAAACAAACGATTAGCTTATTGAATGAATACTTTGATTTACTCTTTATTGTATCTCCAGCAGTATTGGAGCTTCTGATGTATCTCCTACCCGCTGAAAGGTGCTAATGGTTTAGTCCAAAAGAGAAAAAAATAGTTTAGCTTTAAAGAAAAAAACCGCATGATGCTAACTGTGACAAGTTCTGGCGGAAACACACTACAGCTTTCCAGTAATGTTTTTGGCCTGAATTCTAATTGATGTCTGAGCTATTGCACATGTCAAATATAGCTCATAAGGCTATTATGCACTTTTAAGGCGCTTGTGATCCAGAGCTTTCTCCAGTAATAACTTAGTCTGACAGAAGCTTAATAACTTGGACTCAGTTAAATATGTTGATACTGGTCAGTACTGAGAATTTTACAGCGTGTTTTTTTTTTTTTGGCTTTCCCTTTCAAAAGTTTGATTTTAATGCATCTATGTTTCTACAGACTGCAGTAATGGAGTCTTATTGTGAAATACAGTGCAGTCTCAGTATGGGGTGCACACAGTGCTTACCAGGTTTTTTCTAATGCTTAACATGAGTGTAAAATCTGTCACACATATGGAAAACCTCACAGTGACTCACAATATTTACATAATGCACTCGCTGCAGATGCATCGGCTCACATATATTTGTTAAGTTACTTATTCCTGTGACAATAGATACAATGTTTATGCCCTACAAGCCTGCATATGTACTGAGCCCTGACTGTTCACACAGTCTTGTATTTCCCATAAACAATGTTATCTACGTTACTGTATGTCATAATAACATGCTTCTGCACTGCTTTTCATCATGTTGGTTTCCTGTGAGCTTGGACACACATCAGACCAGTGTGGTGGTCCAGTTCCTTGATTGCTAAATTTCCTTAGCGATTACCTTGGAAAGCGCCCACGAAACTGATAAGTGTACACACAGCAGCTATTCAGCAGTGAAATTATGGTCAGCAAGCATGTTAATAATCACTGCTAAGCTAATGAATATTTTCTGTGGGCAGTATTTATCACTAAAAACACATTACTCAAAGTATTACCTGCTGGCAAGGACAGAAGTTGTTGAATCATGGTGCACACCCAATGATTGATGAGCTGATGAGATTAAAGTCGGTACGGATGCTGGAACATGATGTGAACACTTTTCCAAACTTCAGCAGAGATTGATGCATCAGAATTACAGCTAGGGTGGACAGGATAGTCTTAAACACACTGCTGCAAGAGCACCTCGACCCAGAAAATCTTCTCGAGGCTTCTGATGTGCAAGCACACACATCGAATGTGCCTGAAGTGCCGTGCTATTTCTCCCATGAGAACACACTGGCTCCTAACACCTCTGCAGCTCCGGAGACCAGCTAAAATTTCATACCATGACAGTAAATGAATCTGGCATCTGCATTACAGAGTTGTCATGTGTGTCACCGAGATGTCAAGCATGTAACATGTTAAGCAGCTTATTAGTTTTGCCTCTTCGGTAATGGATTTTACTTTGAATTGGAAAGTGAAATTGTCTGAATAGCCAGTTGGTTAGATTTGTGTCAAATTTAGGGAGAAACCTTCAGGACTTCAGGATAGCTTTGCATTTATATGCACACCTCACTATGTCCGATGACTGCAGCATAACAGGAAGCTGTATCCAAAGAGACAGGATGTTGGGTATTGTTGCACTGCTTGGAATAGAAATTACGGAAGGCTTGAAGGAACATGTCTGTAAGTGTTTTTTATATATAGATTTCACAAGTTCACCCGATAATGTTCTGATTAGGTTTTTTTTTTAGCTTGTTATGTCATGCTATTGTATAGAAGAGTGAGTGAATTGTGTTATCTCATAGCGCAAAAGAATATATTGACAAGCTTGTTCAGTGACTTTCAGCTTTAGACAGAATTTAAAATTATATAATTGTTCATTTTGAAACCAGCAAAGTGCAGAAATGGGAAGACAAAACTGTTGTCATGAGAATTTGTTCTCTTTTGAAAAATTGTCTGCAATGTTCTCTGCAGAGAGCAAAGCTAGTTCACAAGCATCGGTGCTGATTAGACTAGATTTTATCAACATCTGCAAGAAGAAGATGTCAAAACAGTTACATCATTTCTTTTCACCCTGTGGTTTAAAGATGCAGAAACAATAGTAGCATTTGGTTATACATTGCAAAACCACTGTATGAATATGCAACATATTGTTGGAATATTAATGCAAACACCTCGTAAATAAGATGTCTAATCTAACCTGAACAGCTTGTCTTTGTGTTTTTGTCTTTGCAAACTTAATATGAATTCATTATTGTCCCTTTAGTGTTTAGAAAGCTGAGAAAGAAAGATATTTAATTGCATCTTCCATCACAGAATTGCAAAACTAATAATGCTCATTTATAATAATGGTAATTTGTAGGCAGTTCTCTTTTAAAGAAAAAAAATGAGGTGCAATAAAGACTGTTTTTTCTGCTTGTAAAGGCTGTTTGAGGGTGCTGGTGACTGAGGTCAGTGTTTTTCCTGTTTTTTTTTCAGCAGGTAGACCCTTTAGGGTACATCTACCACTGACCACTGATATGTGGTGACAGTTGCCCTGCTCTTTAAAGCTTTTTTTTTTAAATTTTCATACTGTGGAGAGAGGTTACAGAGAGTGAGCGGGAAAAGAGTCAGGGAAACAAACATGTTCATGTTCTTGAGCCTTCAAGCGTGGACACAAACGTACACCTAAAAGCAGCTTTTATGTTGGCATCCGTGTAGGTTTACCTGCACTGGAAATCCAATAATGACAGGCTTCTGCCACATGGTATTTACTCATATACTTTAAAATCCCAAATAAGTGAAGCACTTATGTGTTGGGCAAAGCTACAGTCTGTACACCAGAGTACTTCAAAGTGACCCCTCTTCTGGCCTTGTGTGCACCTTTCTGTTTGGCTGGTACATTTTTCATAAACATCCCCTGGCTGTATGTCTGGTTGCCTAACATAGCTGCATATGTGTTATATAACTGAACCTCCAGAGCAAACAGATGGAAGCACCGCAGCAACAGGTATTACCTTCACTGTGCCAGCATAGAACAATTCCAGATTATGATTCATGAATAATGGATGAGTGCAATTGCACATAAACAAGTTAGGCCTTCACAAAAGTAGTTTACAATGATAGATGGGCATCTATGCTTCACTGACAAAATTCATGCACTGATCAGTGATCACTGCTTCCATTAAAGCTATTTTAATTTGAACACTTTGCCCTCCTAACTCATCACCTGCAGGGTTGATAAAGTTCAGAGAAACCTCCACCTGTGCTGTTTTACCTCTTGTTCCATCAGGGACTCTTAATGATGGTGCCATCACAAATTATTCAGGTTTTTCAAAGAAAAATTATTTCTGATGCAACATACAGTGCTTAACAAATGTATTCACCCAATCCTATACCCAGAATAATGTTTCACCCACATCTGGTTGAATGTTATGCTTGATTCATTTCTGACTTCTCAGAGTAGTCCCTTGTGCCAGCTCAAAAAATGTGAATTTAGCATTTTTTTTTTTTTTTAGTTCTGAAGTTTTTGATAGATTTCTAAAATATTTGCGTGTCCTTGTTTTTTTTATGATAATACATTGATCAAGCAGTGTACTTATATATTGATAAACAGCGTGGTAGGAAACCTCATTTTAAAGGATGAAGGAAAAACTCGCACGTGTCTATTTTTTCCTACTGGCGATTTGGTTTGAACATGTAAAGCAGAGACATTAAATATGAAGAAAGAAAAAAATATTAAGGACAAAAAGCAAACTTTAAAGTTTTAAAGATATCTCTTCTCTCTCTCTCTCTCTCTCTCTCTCTCTCTCTCTCTCTCTCTCAGTTTAGAAATGGGCTGGTTCTCTCGGTGATGTCACCTCGCTCCTGTGTGGACATTTATTCCACACAGTGTGCATCTCCCGTTCGTCTCCATAGAGAAGCGGTTCACCCTAACGCAACTAGCATTACGCATGACATGGATGCCGCAGGAGCGAGTTTATTCTCGGAGTCTTTGCGGATTGTGAACTCTGCTCCTCTCGCAGTTTTCTCACACAGTCGACATCTGATGTGCGTGTCGGATCTCCCCAAAGGACGTGTGTTAAACAGTTTGCTGTTTCAGGAGATCACGTCTGCAGCCCCCGTGTCTTATGTGGGCTGCACTCGATAGTGACCCGGAGCTTTACGCGCAGCCGATCCCCATGCTTTAGCAACACAGCTCAGCGCACTCAACCTTAGATGTTTCGAAAAAGAACAGGGTGAAATAACAAAGATGATACAAACGGACATTTTGCAGACAGAATGGATTTAACCCAGCTAAGCCTCTTGTTGGGAAATGTTTCCAACGTTGAAAACACCACCGACGCACCGTTCGCTCTGCCACACACAGAGGCAGCCACCGCACTCATCATCCTCGTGGTTACAGTGATCATTTCGGTCACAATTGTTGGTAATGTGTTGGTGATTGTAGCGGTTCTTACTAGCAGGGCTCTCCGTGCCCCTCAGAACCTTTTCCTGGTCTCTCTTGCATCGGCGGACATCCTGGTGGCCACACTAGTGATCCCCTTCTCCCTCGTCAACGAGGTAATGGGCTACTGGTACTTTGGAAGTACTTGGTGCGCCTTCTATCTCGCTCTGGATGTGTTGTTCTGCACCTCATCCATCGTTCACCTGTGCGCCATCAGCCTGGACCGATACTGGTCAGTAACAAAGGCGGTTAGCTACAACCTGAAACGGACACCTAAGCGCATCAAGTCCATGATTGCTGTAGTGTGGATAATATCTGCTATCATCTCCTTCCCTCCTCTCCTCATGACCAAACACGATGAACGGGAGTGTCTGCTAAATGATGAAACCTGGTACATCCTCTCATCCTGCCTGGTCTCCTTTTTCGCTCCCGGTCTCATTATGATTCTGGTATATTGTAAAATTTATAAAGTTGCCAAGCAGCGCTCCTCCACCGTGTTCGTGGCTAAGAATGGCCTGGAGAGGCAGCCCTCTCAGTCAGAGACCTGTTTTGTCAGGAAGGACCGGTTCGAAATGGAGAGCCCTAGCAGTCAAAGCTCCGGCAGCCATCCGCAAAAGCAAGGGGAGCTGGACGACATCGACCTGGAGGAGAGCTGCTGTGCATCGGATACGAAACCCCGACACCATCGCTTCACCAAGCGAAGGAAAGTAGAGGGATCGGACAGTTGTCCACCCCAGAACTGCCGACTTTCCTGGGCTTCAGCCCGGGCGTTACAACTTTACCCGGAGCAGAAGAACCCAGCTGGGCGACAACAGCTGGCCGCAGCCAACAAGACCAAAGTGGCCCAGATGCGGGAGAAGCGCTTCACCTTCGTCTTGGCGGTAGTGATGGGGGTGTTTGTGCTCTGCTGGTTCCCCTTCTTCTTTACTTACAGCCTGCATGCTATCTGCAGAGAGAGCTGCTACATCCCCGCCGCACTTTTCAACCTTTTCTTTTGGATTGGCTACTGCAACAGTTCTGTGAACCCCATAATCTACACCATTTTCAACAGGGATTTCAGAAAAGCTTTTAAGAAAATCATATGCAGGACATCAAAACGCACATGAAAGGTTGAAAATTTTTTTTCTGGCTCTCAGAAACATTGGGAAGAAATCATAGTATTATAACTTATTGATCTTGGCTGACTATTCTGCTACTCCATCATTTAAATGTAATGTTTAGCATATTAAAAATATCCAGTGTTGTGTACACATTAAATTGTCTATAATTGAAATAAATCATTATATATACTTGACCATTCCTGCAGCAAGCTCAGATATTTCAGGGCAAGGGGAAGTCATGGTCACGTCTGTTGCTGGACTCTGAGTGTTGGCAGCTGGTCACTGTGGGTGCCGAGATAAATAGAAGATTAATCTCCAGCATGGAGATTTTGACTTTTTTTGTGATATTGAAGAGGAAAAAAAGTGCTGAATTCTGCATGGATGAAATGTTTGGCATTATTTCAGGTAATTCGTGTAGCTTTCTGTGCTTGCTGCAGTTAAAGGTACAGCAAGGTTATCAGCTGTTTCTTATCAGTGAACCCCTAAACTTATGTAAGAGTGTAATCTCACACCTCCGCCATGCTATCACACCACCTCAGGACCAGAACAATGGCCGAGCTGAGGCCTGCATTTGCAGAATTGATTGCACACGTCTCTGTATTTCATTTCCCTGCAACTGCTTAACATTTTGTCATTAAATATTTTAAGATGCTGTTAAACATGCAGTGCCAACTTACTATACATATCGTTTTTAAGTCTTAGACAAAAGCCTCCTGATGGATTTGACATATTCTTGAATAAACAGAAGAAGAACACTCAAAATAACAAAAGTAAAAACATTTCTGATAAGATCTCAGGACTGGTTTAATCCACTGTGAGCTCTCTTTGGTTAAAAAAAGAGTTTAATATCTATAAGTCAGGCCTCACACTGTGATGCTAAGCTTTATAAAGCTGTTAGATTACCACTTTCTTAATATAGTGAAAAATCTGCAGAAGAAATCATTCATAAGGGACAATTCTTCAGTATGTGATTAAAAAATGATTAATGCATTGGTACAACTCGCATACATAGGATGGGAGTGTTATTAGAAGACTGTATTTGAACTTCCCAATACTGTTTTCCATACAACATCAGACTGTGGTCGGTTGTTGATGCATGTGGGATACAACGTGTATGTCATACGGTGAATATATCATGAAGGACCGCGCTGAGTATAAATACACTATTTATATCCTCTTAGGAATGTCTTCAAAGCACTCCTACTGCTCACTGGCCCCTCGCCAAAGATAATCACCCTGTCTGAGGGATGTCATGCTGAAAAAGAGAAAAAAAAATGAAAGCAGTTTTTGTGAAGTATGCTCACATTCACAAGGGTATTGTTAAAATACTGTCAGGAGAAACAAGGGTGAAGATGGCTGCATATTTTCTTTTCTTTTAATGTGAAATACCATTTTATTTATGAAGGGAATCAGAAAGTCCGAGAGGAGTGTTGTTAGCGCGAGGAAACTTTATCTCAGAGGGATTCACAAACTCTCGAAAGAAATTAAACGTCTGGGTCAAGTCGCACTTGTAAGAGTCGGTGTAATTAGCTTTGTTCCTTCATCACATTTAGCAGGATGGGATTGATGCTTATTTATCTGTGACTTAATGGGATGTTGCTGTACACATGTTACATGTAACCTGATTTCTCCAGAGAACAAAATTACAAGTGCATTTTTCATTACCTCAAAATGAAACACTCATATTTAAATTATTTGCTGATAGTAAACTGATTCGTGGCTGCTCAACTGCAGCAGGATTGGGGCACAATACTTTTAATTAGCTGTAGTGTTTTCTGACGCTTTCATGTGCACTTCCTCCAGGCAAGTCTCTTCAAATGTCAGCGCAGCTCTGTTAAATCTTTTGAAAGCGAGCGCTTGCAATATTACATTACAGTGCTGTTATTTTCCTTTGGTGACCCGGGAGGAAAGTATGACAAAGCAAAACATGGAGAATTTTCATAGTCCTTCACCAGTCGTCGCATAAACGCTCTGATAGCTCAACTTTTATTCAAAACCAAGCCTGTGGTGGCTTTTTGTGTTTTGCAGATTTGAAGCTCTACAGTCTGCACAACAATCCACAAACTCTTTTCCTTATCCCAGAATGTAAACAAAGTTGGCGACTGGCTCAGGAAGGGAAGCAGAGCTGCAGTGACCCTTGACCTCCTAAACTCTCTTCTAAAGACTTAATGAGAGCAACAGAACAACTGGACAGAGCCAAAACATTTCCTGATGTGGACTGTTGACAAAAAAAGCCCCACTCGAGCCTCTTAATAGGGGAAGAAGAGTGAAGATTTGGAGTTAAAAAAACAACAACATTTTTTTAGAGCCAGAAAATTTTGCAAGGTTATTTGCAGTCCTAATAGTCAGAAAAGAGACAGTAATGAATATTTCAAGATAGGTGCGCCGCAGAGAAAAGTGAGCGTCTTAGGAAAAGGGAGAGAGTGGAGAAGGGAGCAGTTGCTTCTTGTCGTCGGCTACATTACCTTGTTTATCACACAACGGAGCATCTGCAGGTAATTGCTTTTTTCAATTGTCTCTAACAAGATAAGGATTGGAGGCAAGTGAGGCCAAATTTCGACTCAATCTCAGGAAGCTGTGTATCCAGAGAAGGAGACCTCAGTATGTCATTAGTGTAAATCAGCTGGTTTCATGTCTGAGCGAGGGTGGAACTGGGCTCATGTCTCCAGGGTGTTCTGATATATCGCCCTGCTAAACGCAACCACTATGTGACTTGAGTCGACAATATAAATCACACCGTACTAATTTAAAGATGATAGTGGTATTATCTGTGTTTGAGAGCAGATTTTACTAACTGAATCCCAGTGACGTTCATATTGCATTTTAAGATATTTACTATTTACTATACTATGTTTTGTATTTTCCGTAGAGATTTGGAAATTAAAATATTATTGTGCATTTCCCTTCACTGTGGTGAACATGGGCACTGTTTAGATAGAGCCAGTCCAGCAAACACTTTCCCCGCTGCTGTGGAAAATCTGTAGCACGGCGAGTTTGCTGCTAAATCTGCATAAATTATCCTCAAATGACACAATCTACTCCAATTTGAATAACAATACAGTGGCCGGAAGTTTAAGAAAGTGGACTGGATCACTGGTTTTAAAATTGTCTTATGATTCATCGTCTGCTTTATTCCTTTGATTCTCAACAAATAAAGAATGTTTATAAACAAAGAGAAATATGTAAGCCATGTAATTAGTCATAACTGATACAATGTCGCTCATTTGGACTGAACGTTTACATCATGCTCGGTGGCTGTAACTCCTTAAAACAAAACTATTTTCCCCCTTGTATGTTCTCATACAGAAAAAAAAACATGTCTGAGGGGTGACTAATGACTTGGACTGTGCTGGAAATGTTTTAGTCCCCAAAGACCCAACTAGGACACGTAATCTGAGTTATCTCTGCTCTGGTACCTGCCTTATTATTTGTTATCCAGGATTAGGTACAAAGATAGTTCAAAAAGTAATGAGTAGTCATTCTAGGAGACAACTTAAGTTTACCTCCATTTAACTCCAAACTATCTCTGATTTAAATGTTTGGTAGTGATGAGGTAATGATGTAATAATGATGCAATAAGGTGGAAAAAAGGTAATAATATTTATTGCCCATTTATATAAATTTCAGTGAAATATCACTCAGGTATGATGATAGTTGACACATTACTTGGTTATTTGACATTACTTTTGTAGAGTGGTAATAACTTGTTATTACCATATTATTACCCCCACACAGCTGTAATACAAGGTGATACTTAAGTAACGGACTCTTCATCACTACATTCAGAACATTCAGGGACATTTGCACCTCTCTGAGTTTATATTCATGAATTCCTCCAGAACTACAGGTCTAAAGTATTGCACCATCCAGATAGAAAGTGGACAACAAGGCCTTCTGAATGCTGTGTTGCTGCTAACTGGCTTTACACATCAGTGAGTGAGAGACACTGCATCCATCCATGCACAGTGTCTCATAAATTGCACACAATTCATGAGAGACCAAATCTTTTTATCCTCAGACAATATTTAAACTCAAACAAAACATTTGTGCAGCTGCTTCATTTGGGGAAATCTCTGCTACATTTCTCTCACAATCTGGACTGTTGTTAACACGCTCCAGTGCTTTCCCTCACTCCTGTGATGAGACAGATTACTCGGGCTGATTATGCATTCTGCTGGACGATGGTGCATCTCTGCCAACTGATTATTATTTATTTCTATCATCACCGGTAAACACACATAAGACAAACACACTCTCAGCTCTCTGCCAGGCGCTCGTCTGTTTCACACATACAGGGAGAGTAAGTAAAGCATTAAGAGGATGTTTGTGACCTGCGATAGCCTACATAGTCTTTAAAGCCTATGATAGCCCAGATAGGATCTTTCACCTTTAAAACAGGAAATGAACTGGACCTGCTGTTTAGCAAAGGTATGTCACTGTCACACAACAGGGACACTGCACTCTGAATATCGTTAGTTCACTTTTAAACAACACATAACTCACTGCTAATTAAAATAACTGTAGTCTGAAACACAGCAACCTCCCTGCCTTTTGACCCTTTTATATTTCACCAACCATCCAGATTCATAAAAGCACATATGAAACCATTTTTTCCTTTCAAGGCTTGTTTTATGAAGCACTAGTAGGGGTCGCTTCCTGCAGTGTTTTTCTAAGTTGAAACAATTTTTGTGGCGGCACCTGCAGCAATAACACTCTGCTAACTAATATTTGTATCAAAAGGAGGATGAATATTAGAAATAATGAAAATGGGAGTTACTATAAAGAGCTTCATGTGCATAGAAATAAAGTCTGTGTTATTTCCTCAGGCAGGAGGGATCGGCTTTGTTGTTTTTCACCACCGACAGCAACAACAACACTTCGGCGCATACTCTCTTCTTCCCCAGTTTAAATGGATATGAAGGATGGGTGTAAATGCTGATGATTATGAGTTCACATGCATGTTTTTCTTCTTTTTATTTTACTGAAGATATTAAATAAGTGGCAAATAAAAGTAATCTTTAAGAACTTCTTCAACAGTATTGATTGCATTTAGTTCTTGAATGACTTACAAGTAACTCACCGAGGCTGCTTTTGCTCAGCGTATATATGTGTGCAGTGATCATGAAAGATTTCTTTTGGTGTCGAGCATATCAAACATAGCCTTCAAAAACTCACATGCATGCGACAAGCTTGTGCTTGCAATACTCCGGTGCAGGCTTTCAGCTCTCCTAATCCCATAAGAGAGAGGATGTTTTTTTTCACTTTCTTAAGCTACAGTAAGAAGAGGATAACGCGCTTTTACTCCTGTCCCTAAAAGGATCAAATTCACATAGCCTTGTCCATAATATTTGATATTTCAGGGGTTTAAAGAGAGAAAATAGAAAAGGAATTTAGCAAAACTTGTTGTTTTATCTTCAAAAAAAAAAAATGAAAATCCATTAAAGCATTAAAGCAGCATTTATCAGCATTTTAATTATAATGTAAAAAGATCTCAAAAAGAAAATGACTATCGTGTGACTGTATAGTTTCCCCATGCCTGAAGGAGGATTATTGTTTTGGTTTTTGATGATATTCTTTCATCCGCCTTGTATGGTACAGCTCCAACACCAAACATCAGATAAATTTAAACTACTTGCAGATTGATGAAACCAGATTAGCATTTAGCAGCTAAAGACACGAATATTTCCCCAAAGAAATGACACCAAAACACAGCTGGGAGCTGGGTAGAAATTGGACTTTGATTCATCAAATGGTCGGCAGCAACAACTCCAAATAGTTGATAATGTTGCATCATGGCTGCTGGGTAGTTTGAGAAGTGTTGCCAGCACATTTATCAGAACAGCTTCATGTAATAACAACACATGAGAGCTATTCTTACATCACCTTTTTGCTCTGCCCCCAAGAAACCAAATAATGAAGGTTTTACTATTCAGATTATTACAACCTCAATTCTAAACAAAACTGGGAAGTTGTGTAAAACATAAGTAAAAACTGAATGTAATCATTTGGAAACATCATAAACCCGCATTTTATTCATACCAGAGCATAGAAAATATGTAAAACATTGAAACTGAGAAAAAATATAAATTTATGAATAAAATTCGATCATTTTGAATTTGAAGAGACATATCTCAAAAGACGGCAGTGTTTACCACTCAACGTTTCATTTACCATGAGTGTGGGAACCATCTGGGAACTCTGGGAACCAGTTGCTGGAATGTCCATTCTTGTCTGATATAGGATTCTAGCTAACAGCTAACAGTCCTGGGTCGTCTTCTTGTATTTTTCATTTCACAACATTTCAGGTGTTTTCAGTTGAAGAAATGTCTGGAATGGGGCGAGGCCAGTTCACCATCCAGACTTTTCTACTCTGCAGCAGTGTTTTATATGTGGTTTAGCTTTGCAGTGCTAAAATATACAAGGCCTCCTTTAAAAAGATGACATCCAGATAGGAGAATATCTTGGATGTCTTGGTTTAAACCCTGTGTATAGAATTCAGCACTCTTGATACGCTTCCAGATGTGCGAGCTGCCAATTTCAGAGGCACTAATGCACCTCGTACCATCAGAAATGCAGACTTTTGAACTCTGTACTAATAATAAGCAAATAAGCTAAAAGGCTCATTTTGATTTGTCTGACCACATAACAGTTTTCCACTTTCCCCCAGTCCATTTTAAATAAGCTTTGGCTTATAATTATGTTAACTAATTGCGTATGTTTGCATCTTAGAACTTTAACCTGCATTTGTAGATTGCACAAGAAATTGTGCTCACTGAAAATGATTTCAATGATTTGTTCCTGAGCACATGCGGCGATTGCTATGAACAAATCATGCAGTGCTGCCTGAGTGCCAGAAGTTCACAGGCATCTGATACTTGTTTTCAGCCTTGTCATTTGCACATTTTGAGAGAATTGGAGTTATATTTTAGGTCCAGGTTTATTCCTGGTAAAATAATAATTTTATGGCAAAGTGAATTACCCTTTTATTTAGAAAAGTACTTTTGATGTCTGAGGCAAACACATTTTTGTCAGATATTCCCCACATAATTTTCTCCATACAAATATCCCCCTGACTGAGAGATTGTGGATTATGAATAGTATGATGAAAATCCTGCTGTTCAGAGAGGAAGTGAAGGAAGTTGTGGGAAGGGTGGAAGAGGGGTGTTTTACCCTTGACCTCAGTCCCTGTGGCCAAGAACTGAACGCAGTACTGAAGAGGCCACACGCTCATTCCACAAGACAATCACCCATAAAAATTTGGATGTCATGCATCAGTTTCATAAACTTATTTATCATGCTGTGCATTGATAGTCAAGTCCACTGTTAAGGTTGTGTGTTATTTTAACAGTTCTAATCCAAGATTGTGGAATAGTTACTCAAGCATTCACCCGTCACTCCCCGAGGGGTAAGAAGTCACTTGGGTCATTTAAATACAACCTGCAACCTCTCCAACACCAACCAAGCATAGGATTTACAGTCATTTTCTTTTCCATTCTTTTATCTCATTCCCTGAGAACGTTGGTCAGCGTTCCCAAGCTGGAGCTAGAGTGTAAAAACTGAAAATATATAGACAATTTAGTAAAATTCAGAAATTCTAAGAAAAGCAGGAAGTAATAACTCAAAGCAAGAAGCTGATTGAAGACGATGGCTGAAGAGAGCACAGCTGCAAAACATAGCAGCCGTTCATACGTAATGGAGATTGTCACAATTCCACTGTGGCATCAAAATAAGGGCAGGGGAAAAATGCAGGAGCAATGAAACGTTACTCTGAGGAAATAGACCAATGTCCTGCTGTGAAAACAAGGCAAAACAGTCCAAACAAGGGGACTGTTTATTTCCATGACATTGACGCTTCTCCACCACATCGATTCGCCTCCATCTCCCTTTGCTTATTATAATGGATTGGATTTATATAGCGCTTTTCAAGGCACCCAAAGCGCTTTACAATACCACTATTCATTCACTCTCACATTCATACACTGGTGGAGGCAAGCTACAGTTGTAGCCACAGCTGCCCTGGGGCAGACTGACAGAAGCGAGGCTGCCATATCACGCCATCGGCCCCTCTGGCCAACACCAGTAGGCAAGTAGGGTAAAGTGCCTTGCCCAGGGACACAACGAGCAGGACAGAGAGCCCGGGGATCGAACCGGCGACCTTCCGGTTACAGATGCGATTCCCAACCCCTGAGCCACGGTCGCCCCCCTATTACTATGTTCCAGGTTCCATCTTGGGACCCCTTCTGTTTAACATCTACATGCTCCCACTGGCACAGATTATAAACAACAACAAAATAAACTATCACAGCTATGCAGATGACACACAAATATATATCACAATGTCACCAGGAGACCGAGGCCCTGTACAGGCTCTTGGTAAAGTCATTGAGGAAATCAATGACTGGTTGTGCCACAATTTTCTCCAGCTAAACAAAAACAAAACTGAGGTAATAGTCTTTGGCGCCAAAGAAAAACGATTACAGGTCACCAGAGAACTTCAATCTATACATCTAAAAACCACAAACCAGGCGAGAAATTTGGGTGTAGTGATGGATGCAGACCTAAACTTAGAAAAACACATTAAGACAATAACAAAGTCAGCTTACTATCACCTCAAGAATATATCAAGGATAAAAGATCTGATGTCTCAACAGGACCTGGAAAAACTAGTCCATGCATTCATCTTTAGTAGGCTTGATTACTGTAACAGCATCTTTACAAGTCTACCTAAAAAATCAGTCAGACAACTACAGCTCATTCAGAACTCTGCTGCTCGAGTCCTCACTAAGACCAAAAAAGTGGACCACATCAGTCCAGCTCTGAGGTCCTTACACTGGCTGCCTGTCCGTCAGAGGATAGACTTTAAAGTTCTGATGCTGGCCTATAAAGCTCTGAATGGTTTAGGACCAAAATACATCAATGACCTCCTGACCCAGTATGAACCATCCAGATCCCTCAGGTCATCTGGATCAGGTCTTTTATCAGTTCCCAGAGTCAGAACCAGACACGGAGAAGCTGCATTCAGCTTTTATGCTCCTTATATCTGGAACAAACTCCCAGAAAGCCTCAGATCAGCTGAAACACTCAGTTTATTTAAATCCAGGTTGAAGACTCACCTGTTCTCAGCTGCATTTGAATAAAGCACCAAATCCACACTTTAAGCTTAAATTTCAAAACTTACATTTAACTACTGATTTTATCTACTGTTCTGATTTTATCTGTTTTGATTTTATATACTGTTGTTTGTTTGTTTGTTTGTTAATTAGTCAGTTAGTTTATTTGCTTGTTTTATTCAATTTTAAATCGTGCTTTTTATTTGTTCTTGTTTCTAATGTCTCTGTAAAGCACTTTGAATCACCTTGTTGTTGAATTGTGCTATACAAATAAACTTGCCTTGCCTTGCCTTCATCTATCTGCCTTGCAAAATAAGAGAAGGTTCATATTCCAGGACCTTCTGACTGTATTGGAAGAGAGATAAATGGAACTTATTCTAAGCATCAAGAGTTTGGACGTGTGAGAACACAGGAAAAAACTGTTAGTTCTTTTTGCACTTTACGCTGCACTCGCAAATATATCATCTTGTGCATTACCATTTCACACAATAGCACCGAAATTCAAAAGCAAAGCTCTTATTACTCATAACTATTTTGTCAAGAAGTGCACACCATACTGAATAGGAAGCCTTTCATGGAATTTTAACTCTGACCCAGACTTTACTTTTATCGGGGTGTAGATGATGAGATTTATCACCTCGCACTTGGCAAGCTCTCTGAGAGGAAATTCATCTTTAAAAATAACCACCACTCCAGCTCAAGAGGTAAACTTCCAGCCTATAGATATCTGGTATTTGAGAGCTATGCAAGGAATTCCCAGATGAACAGCAGCTCATTAATGGACTTTGGAAAATGTGATTGTGTATTACTAGGGGTAATTTTTTAAGTGTTACCTGGAACTGAGTGTTTTTGCAGTTATAGCCAGTCTATTACAATAGTAGTGAAACCTTCTTTTTCTCTGAGCATGAATGAAACTATCCACACTTACAGGGCCAGTGGCCTTTTATTAAATTTATCTGACAACAATAACACCTGGTAAATTTGGAGGCCATGTGTTGACACTGACCTCAATATCATACGTGTTCTCCAGTTTTGGATTCATTCCAGCAAAGTGGGTCAGACAAAAGCTGAACTTCAGCAGCACTGGTCTCCAAAGTAGGATGCAGCGTGTGATTTCAGTAACCACACTTCACCTGGCACCTGCCATTGTTCTGACATAAACGGTAGTAACCAGACCGAAAAGCAGCGCACATTTCGGTGCTTTTTTTCGGTGCTTTTTTTCCCCTGAGATGTCATACACTTTGGATTCTAGCCAATCATTTTACCTTTCCAAGGATAGTAGGCGGGCCCAGGTACGTACGTTCTTTTAGAGCAGAGCTACAAATTAAAAATGCCCAAGGCGAAGCAGTCAAAAGTGTGGCTGTACTTCACAGCAAAAGATGCAAACTCAGCAGCCTGCAACAAGTGCTTTAAGGTGATACTGTGCAAAGGAGGTAACACCTCGAATCTGATGAAACACCTGGCGACGCATAGCGTTTTTTTAAAAGCGGAGAAATGCACCGTATTTGATAGCTTGCTGCAAGACCAAGCAAATCTACTGCGGGTGGGTTGCCTGTTATCGGACCCGGAGTTAGTAACATCCCCCAAGAACCTGAAGAGGAGAGTCCTGGCCCCTAGCCCTGCCAGTGTAGCAGAAATGATGACGGATGATGATGCAGCAGCAGCCGTTCTTCTCTGCGTGAGTAGCTTAATGTTGTTCGTGTGTAATTTATGTTGAGTAGGCTAACCACGTTATTAAATTAATGCACGTACCCGTCGTAGTTACATGCGGTTGTCTTCTTGTTTGATGGCAGATACTCCCTTCACCCTGGCCAAAAAGGCTAAAATGACCAAAGAAAAAGTGGAAAACAGCTAAACATGAGAGGTTTTTGGACAAAGTTTGTGTTTTTTTCCATTGTTTAAGCACTGCTTCCAGCCAAGAGTGATACCATATATGCCCTATAGCTGCAGAAAAGGCTAACATTTTACAAAAAAACAGCTAAACATGAGAGTTTTTTGGACAAAGTGTGTGTTCCCCATTCTTTAAGCACCGGTTCGAGCACCGTTTAAGCACCGGCACCGTTTCAAAAGTACTGGTTTGGCACCGGTATCGGATAAAACCTAAACAATACCCAGCCCTATGTAAGGGTCCATGTTGTTAAAAGATTCCTCTATTGAGCTGTTGTGACAATGGAGACCATCCGAATTCTTCAAACATTTGAATCTGGCAGCAGAAATGCAGACTGATCAGACCAGGCAATATTTTGATTACATGCCTAAATTGAGCTGACCCCATTTGATTTGCAGAAATCAGAATTGTTATTGGATATTTCTATATCTGCCTTTTTACTGGTTACATGGTATCCACATTGCTTTCTTCACTGCTTGAACCTGTCCTTTACTTGGAGATTTATTAAGTCACGTCTTATCTGCCCATTTTGCTGTCCTACAGTCTAGTATTTAAGTAACTAAATTCTTTTTTAACCACGAAATGTCTGAGAAGTCAACTTTAGAGTCCCGACCTAATCCGCTAAAAATTGAGTGTTCTGCCGGGGTCATAGTTCTGTTAAACTCTAAAGATTTTATTTCTCTGCTCAATATTTCTTCTGCGGCAGTGTCAGCACACAGATGTTCAGTGTAACACCACAGGTCTACACTGTAGAGAATTATTAATCTTTGAGGCCCCTGTATCTCTTTGCTTTTTTTTATTATTCTATCTAAAAACAGTTCCATCATTCAGACACAGCAGACAAAAGCCCTCGGCATTTTAAATTTAGGTAATGGTAATGGGCCGAAAAATGCTATTCTAGATTATGTCAGGGGTATCAGTGATGTGCCACGGGACAATTAGGCTCATAGGGTGTCAATGAGTATTGATTCAAGAGTATGCAGAAGTCTGTTAACCTCTCATAAGCACAAAGCCCAGTGTCACACAGACAGACCCACATGCACATTAGCCCACTGCCACTGTGAAACACTGTCATTTAAAATAGGGAGAAACTAAGAGGAAGATGTGGCTCATCTGTATGCATGTTTATACTGGCACATTTATGGTTCTGGATGTTATATATGTATGTTCATCTGTTACATGTGTGCTTACATAACCCAGGAAGCCAGTGCAACTCCCAAGTGACTCTGATTGTTCCTTGGATAGTTTTTAGTCCTCCTTTTTGATTCATTTGATAAGATGGAAAGTTAGATAGGATGAACTTTAAGCAGTCCCATGACTCGCACATGTTTCTGATTAATGAATCACATGTGTGTGTTCTTGTATCCATATTTGTACATGTGTGGATGCATGTTGTTACAAGGCCGAGCCCTCCAGCCTACGTTATTACCATGTGGATTAGTGTTTGTTTTACCTCCCAAGGGAGCGCACGCAGTTGTTTTCAGTTAATTAAAACAAACTACCTGCAGTTGTAGCCTCAGGACTTGGATAAAATCAAATATCAACACAGCGTGGTGTCCAGTTACTGCAATTTATGTACATTTTTCAGCATGTGGTCTCAGGAGATGTGTCGTGATTTAATTACAGTTTTTCTCAAATGCTAAAACACATGTCACAAACGTTACCACCAGGTCCCCCAATGTCCAAACACAACACCCTTCTCTAAAGCTACATAAACACAACCACACCTTCCCACTGCAAAACTCAAACTCCCACACCAAGAGAGCAGCTCGAAGCTGTCAAAACTGTAAACACTATACACAGCATTACACACTACAGAAAAACAATTGAAAACACAATGCTCAATTTGTGAGAAGGTTCTTTGTTTCATAACTGCCAATGCATATTTTAGAAACTATACAGTAACGGATCGTCGTAGATCTCTGCAGAGGATTAGGCATTTAGATTTGTGAGTTTCATATGAGTAGTATAAATCTATAGAAAATCCTGCATGTACGTACACTACTGTAACACAACTCAATGCAAAAACAGAATCTATTGCACACAACAGTAATCTTGAAAACATGAACAGGGTGTGAAGTTTTTTTATTTACGTTATTCACACCACACACACACCACAATCACTGTGCGGCATCATGTCGCTGAGCTGTTGCTCGCATCTCGTCCGTAATGATGGTGCGAGGTTGTCTTGCTCTCCCTCCTGGACCTTCTCCTCTCCCATGTTGGCCTTCTCCTCTTCCTCGTTGGTCGCTCCTCTTCCTCCTCTCATTTGAACTCCTCTTCCTCATTGGCCTGATCCTCTTCTTCCAGGGCCAGCTCTTCTCCCTCCTCTGCATCAAATTCCTCTTCCCCTGACTCTGCCTTCATCCATTGTGTTTGTTTGGAACCTTCAGCATACTGTGCACTCTGAACTTGCTTTTACATGTGGGTACAGCATTAGCAACAAGTGTCTTCAATTTTGAGTCATTGTGTGTAGTGAATGACGCCAGGTGTGTTCCCTGTGTTCAAAGATTGGTGACTGTGGCAAGCATTTTGCATCACATGGGCTTTCATTTGAGGATATGAGCAGAGTTGTTTTGCAACATGTGTTTTAGCAAGGAAAAATGTGTTTAGATTTATGAGTACAGAGGGTTGTGTTTTGTGAATTGTGTCTTCATGTGACATGTGTTTATGGTACTGGAATATGGTGGCTACATTTAGTAAATGTGTTTAGACTACTGGTCATTTGGGTTACAGGATTGGCTTTTGTGTTTTAACATTTGAGAAAAACTGTAAAAGGTGGGCTTTTAAAGCAGCTTTTAAAATGTAAGCAATACTTCAAAACTTTACATTTCATGACAGAAAGAGATTCAAAGTACACACCCTGTTGTTCATCCAATTACATACAACACAAATCATCTGTGTGAGGCCTTCCAGCACAGGTAAGACACAGGTGACAAATAACTTGTTTTATTTAGTGTAAGTGCTATGTTGGCTGCTCAATGAGTGGGCAGTATTTCTGCTGCTTCTGGGAACGAAGCTCCTGGAAGGGGGAACAGGTGCAGGGAGGGGACAGCCTGCGCGCCTCGATTAACAAGCAGATGGTGGAATAGGGTTTATCCTGGGCCAGAGAGCGGATTGTGAAAAAGAGAAGAGAAATAGTGAGAGAAATGGGGTTGGCGACACACTCAGACACCTAGACAGGTAAACAAGCTGGAGTAACCTAGGAGGAGAGACACGTAGGAAGGATTAAATGACAAATGAACCGATACCAGTCAGATGATGAGTGAGAGGATGTGAGAGAAAAGAGGAATACATTTATGTCTATGTAACGTATCTGGGCAGTCATATGATGTTTACAAATGATGCCTCCTGTAATTTATGCAACTTTTGAACACGCAAACTTTTGCATATGTTGACTCTGAACTTTTCTGATTCATCTGGAGTCACAAATATGTCAAACTTTTAATTTATTCTCTAATTTGGTTTATGACCCCATACCCAGAAAACTCATTAGTTCCATTAGCCCCACAAGTACTTTGTCTCTTTTGGCAAATACCACCATGCTGACATGCGACATTAAAATGGTGAAAATGATGTGCAGGGAAATGCAAGTGGAGTCCTACTCTAAGGTACAATCACAGAAAATGTGAAAATAGTTGTGGTACCTCATCAGTGGGTCTGTCTCAGCAGTGCTTTGCACAAGTCGTATTTCTTCCCTGCATCTGACTTTTACAGTTTTTGCTCGTTGCTTGAACACTATAAACCCATGCTTAGACTAAAGTAACACAACTTGAAGCTTTTGTTACCATACCTCAAACACATGTACCCATACCTTAAACAAAAGTGCTGCTTTGCACTCTGGTTGCAATTATGCAACACACATGGTCCTGCATACTACACTCTATTTCATACATAAGACACTTCGTTCAAAAATGAAATTTCAGGGTGCCATTTGGAAAACACATGTATCCAAAATACAAAACACATCGGGTAATTGCAACCACTCAAATATACACCTGAAGGCACTTACTTGCAAAACTGAACACCAATTAGCCAACCACAAAAAGCCCTCAGTTTAGCCATTTCAAGAACTTTGCAAGCATGGATGGAGGGAGAGCAAGAGGAAGAGGAGGAGGAGGTCAAAGAGGCCATGCACGGACCCATATTTCTGATGATATAAGAGCAACTTTGGTGGACCATGTCATCAACCACGGCCTGACTATGAGGGAAGCTGGGCAGAGAGTCCACCCACATCTAAGCCGCTTCACAGTGGCATCTGTAATACGAACATTCCGACTAGAAAACAGGTCTGTCTTCATCTCACTGCCTTCTACTCTACTCAGATGGTTTTATAGTACTGTTCTACAGTATATCACCATATCAAGTGTACAGCGTACTGCAGGGTGCTAATGCTCCTTTTGCAGCCAAAGTGGTAGTTTCTGTGAAACATACCATGATTACTTATATTGAAGTACAGTGTTGTACAGTGGATGATACAGTATATACAGTAAAGTACTGTAAGAAAAATAAGCAAACCGATGACAATATGTGGTTGTATTTCTCTAGAATGACTCGAAGACCTTCTGGGGGAGGACGCCAACGCCTGTTCACACAACGGCAGGAACTTGCCGTTGTGGACCTAGTGAGGGCAGACAATGCTATCCGTCTCCACCAGCTACGACGGAAAATACTTGCAGACAGGCGAGTGTTCAGCAACATAGACCATGTGAGCATCACCACCATCAGACGCATCTTGGGAAAACACAGCATCACCATGAAGCAGCTCTACAGAGTCCCATTCGAGAGGAACAGTGACGGGGTCAAAGGACTTCGAGCTGAATATGTACCAATATGCCTTCTGAATGAACAATGGAAATCAAAGACTGCAGTGCTTTATATAAAGTAGACTAGTGTGTTCCCCCTGCTCTGTAAGTGTTTGCATATGATGCAAGTATGTGTCATTTTGTCAACAGAGTTACATTTTGACAAAGGAATGTTAGGTTTTGATAGCAGAGTTTAGGTTTTGAGAGTAGAGTTTCAATTTGGTGCAGATGTGAATGGTATATTTCCCAGTGTTGTGTCATGTTTACTTGTGTTTAGGGTTTTGGCACAATGAGCAAAGTTTTGCAAAATGTGTTCAGGCAATGGGCAAAAACTGTAAAAAGCTTAATCGGTTGTTTTCCTAAAGCTTCACCATTGTGCTTGTTTTATCAAAATCTCACCAGTTGAGTCTCGGATATGATGCTGATTTTAAGAGTATGATGAATATTGCCTTTGGATAATTTTTTCTCAGCCCGTGTATCCATTTTGATTGGTAAAGCAAGCTGATTTTGATGTTTGTCAAACATCAGTTATGGATTCTCAGCTTTAATTACTGTGTTCCCACTGGGCCCAAAACTTTCTCTCCTTCTGTTTGCGCTTCTAGGTTTATTATCTAGCATTATTCACAGTGAATGTCAGAAATTTCAGTTCATACTAAAATGACGGCTCATCTGTCAGACTGACATTCCTAACACCCAGATCTCACTACTGTTTTGGTTAAAAATCAAAGATGTCTGATAATTTTCTCAAAGTTTTCTCAAAGCGTAACAAAAAAAGTACATGTTCTGCTCTTGTAAAGATCTTCCTGTGTGTTTACACTCAACATGACCACTCAAAGCACACCGAACTCGTCAGCTCCTCTGAGTGGATTTTCTTTTACATGTCATCCTGTTCATTACAGCTCAAGGTGAGGATTTGTGTCACAGTGGCTTATTACAATGATGTGTCCCTGTGCTATGGCTATGAATTATGCAATACTCAAATAGCTTAGAGTACAATATATGACTGTGACAGCACTGTAGAAATATGTGGCATTTTATTTCCAGTACCAATTCAGTTCAAAATCCTCCAACAGCGATGCTGTTTACAGCTTGAGGACCTCATCGGGACTGGAGTGTCGTTTTCATGATGAAATTTATTGGAAAAAAAAAAACATGGTGGGGAAAGTGGAACCAGCACCAGCACCCCACTTACACACACACACTTACCTCCATTTAAATTTACAGTTTAAGACCAATGTCTCTGTTGTGGTATTCACAGGCAGCTTATACAGAGACAGAAGGCAACAGGTTGAAGATAGTGCTAAAATAATTCAGAACTATCATGCACAAGGGTTCAGTCCTGCCATCCCACCTCCTCAAAATGTCACTGCTTCTCCAGAGTAAAAATAAATAAAGAGACACACAAACTGTTGGCCCTGGAGGAGAAAAAGAAGAATAGATGTGAAATCTCTGTCAGCAAGCCAAGGTAGGCCTGCTTTTATTGCAGCTGAACATGAAAAGCATTCAGATTGACTGGTAAGTACAATGTTAATCAGCTGGGGGATGGAGGCTTATCAATGGGCTCACCTGCTGTAGCGTTTAGTTAGACGGAAATTATGAATTCTCTTCAGCTCAAATAAATGCTGATTGTATAAACCACTTAACCAACTTTTGAGAGCCAAAGCATCGGAAAGCAAACGCACAGATTGAGTGCTGAACGAAGGTTACTCGGGAAGAGCTTTTCTTTTAAAAGAGACAAAATTAGCATCTGTAAATAAACAATGGAGAAACTTACACTCTAGTCTACTCTGATGTAGAAGGAGACTTTCAAAGATAAAACCCCACCCCCCCTCACACCGTTTGCCTAATTGTAACAACCATCTTGCTTCAGAGCAACCACCGCTCCTGATAACCTAACCAGCACCACCCTGCAAGCCAAATTGGCAATTAGCTGATGAGCATTTAACGAATAAAACGTCACATAATTCCCATGGGAATTGGTTGACAGAGGACCAGAGCTAAAAGTAGTCCACATATTGACCAAAAGGTCAAGCTTATTACATCAAGTGAATGCTAGCGTTTCTTCCTAATTGCTAGCTATGAAAATAAACAAGTGTATGGGCCTCAACAGCAGGAATAGACACACAAATACCAACTCACAGTGTGGCCATGATCCATGTCAAAGAATGCAAATCCATTCACTTTTTTTTAGTATTTAATTTTATATTTTAAATTGAATTTAAATAAAAAATGAATTTAAAAAAATGAAGAATTAAAAGAACATAATCTTATTTGACTTCTAAAAAAAGAGACCTTTTCTTTTTCTTGGGTATTAAATTTGCCCAAACTTCTGTATTTCCCTGTAATTTCCACCTCTCTATCCTCTCGTACCACCTCATTCAAAAACACACAACCGTCGTTGCACTGAAACATCTGCGTTCAATTAGCAGGAAGCTTTCAGTGGCAGCGCGCGTTATCGGAACTCCAAAGTTCAAGAGCAGCTAAACATCTGCAGCGCATCTGTCTTCAAGCATGTTTTTACTGTGAGAGAGCACTTTAATCTAAAACACACAACCTGCTCCGTCTCTGTGCTGCATAATGAAGTCTGGTTTTCATAAAGTGTACGTGCAGTCTAGTCACAGTTAAGGGGAGTGTTAAATGGAGTAAAACATAACATGACAGGAACTTTTTCAGTGCGGACATCGTTCTGCTCTCTGGATATCAAAAGTCTTGTCTTTGGTCTCTTGTGCGCTGAGTTACAGGACCCTAAACTGGCTCTCGGACAGGAATTCTCACCAAGTCTAAACTGCCTCCAAATATTCCTGTGAATTAATTATTCTGTTCAATACTATATAAGGAAGTAAGTGTTCCAAATTTCGAGCCAATAGATGATGTTGGCTAGGCCGGCTGTTTTTTTCTCATTCTTCCCAACTTAACGTGTACTTACTCCCTGATGTAAGCTTTAGCTCTCTTACCTTACTATAGTAAGGTTGTAATTGTTGTTTTCATGCTGAGACCCCTGTTACTAGAACAACACATTTTGTCTCCCAACACAACAAACAGTGATTGTAACATATCGCTATCACAAAAAAGTGCAATTTTGACTGATGTAACTAAGCTATCAGGGACAATAATTAAAGCCAAAATTATCTCAGCTGGAGAAATGTAAACACACCAGAAACACCTGAACACACAAGCAGCAATCCATTAAGTGTTTTCTAACATAACTCCACACCCTAATGCAATTTAAGTGGGTTGGCATATTTAATAGATGTAAATACTAGTGAAATTCAACTATTTCTTCCAAATTACTTAAATGTTTAGACTTTATTAACGTACTGCTAAACATACTGTCTTATTGTTAGTTTTTTTAAGCTTTTAATATTATCACTTTCATTGTGTTCAATGACATTTTGAACACAATGAAAGGTCCTTTTTTGTTACGATTGGTACCTACTCCTCCTCCATTGCCCCTGTTACCTCTGGTGTCCCCCAGGGGTCTGTACTGGGTCCTATGCTGTTCTCTTTATACTTGTTACCCTTGGGCCAAATCTTTTAAAAATACAATATTTCTTTTCATTTTTATGCAGATGACATTCAAATCTATTTTGAACTGGCTGAGGATGTCACACCATCGTTGCAACACCTCTTCGATTGTATGAATGAATTTAAAAACTGGCTGCTGAGCAATTCCCTCATTCTGAATGATAACAAGACGGAAACTGTAATCTTTAATAGTCCCATTCGTCAGCCTGAACTAACTAGTATATTTGGGCCCTTTGCTGACTCTCTTTCTGATACTGCGAGGAACCTGGGTGTTGTCTTGGACAGTCCCTTTAAGCTGGACAAACATGTTTCCTCTGTAGTTAAATCCAGTTTCTATCAATTATGTCTTATCTCCAAGGCCAAGCCCTACATACCACGTAAAGACCTTGAAAACTTATTCATGCCTTTGTTACTTCCAGATTACATTACTGTAATTCCCTTCATATTGGTCTACATTCTGCCCTTATTCACAAATGGCAGCTCATTCAAAATGCTGCTGCGTGTGTCTTAACTGGGACTGGTAGGTTAGATCAGCAGGCCAAATGTTCCTGGTGTGACCGAGATCTCGGCTTAAGACCAGAGGTGACCTCTGTTGTACCCTACCTCTGGAATAATATTACCCAATTCTGTCTGATTCAATTCAATCTTTTAAATCTCAATTAAAAACCTATTTCTTTAGCCTAGCCTTTCCGGCTTCCTAGAGCCCGCATGTGTGATGGTACTGTATTTTTTCATTTTGCTCTGATTATAATTTATAATGATTTAACCTTCAGCCTTTGGCTTGTGCCTACTGTGTGCCTATTGTGTGCTTACTGTGCCTGGTGTATATTGGATAGTTATGTTTCCCACCTGTCACTATATTTGTATTTGTATCTGTAATTGCACTTAATTGATTCTGTGAAGCACTTTGGCACCCTCCTCAGGTGGTAAATAGCTAAAACAGTCTCACAGCATTAAGAGGAAAAGACACAAAATTGCATGTTTTCAGTCAGAAAAAGTCCAATCTTTTCTGTTTACATACAGACACCTACCACACAATTTGGATGTACATGGAATTATATTTATTCCTTTTTATTTGTCATGACAAATTTTCAGTGTTTCCAATGTTAGGAGTCATCAAGGTCCAGTTGTACAGACAAACAAACAAACAAAATATATTATTTATCACACTCAGTCTGTCATAACATTTCATCTGAACAAAGAATTATTAGCCATTATATTCAGCATTACTAAGAAAAGACCATTAAGATCATAGATGTAGTTTATAAGAAGCTCTTCAGCTCATCAAATCTGAAAAATAAACCAAGTACATTAAAAACTGTATTTCAATGAATTCATAAACATGTCGGTCTCTGCATTGACAGTAGAGCCTGTAAATCAGCTTTGCTCTGCTTGTTGGCCGTCGCAGTGGAAATGAACAGAGCCACAAAGCAGCAGGTTCAGCAGACTGGAGCAGAGAGGAGCTTACATCAGGGCACAGACCTTCTCTTACTGAGAGCGCTCCCACATGGACATGATAATACGACTGCAGCTACTGTCTGGTGTCTGTGTGCGAAGTTCATACAGTTCAGAGGGGCACGGGTGGATATGTGTACAGTGTGTGTCATGGGAAAAATATAAATTATTGCTCTTGGTTTCCTCTGAAGTTAAAGGGAGCTGTTTTGCTCAGGGCCATCAAGAGTGAGTCATAGCTCACTACAATATTTTAAACAAGCACACACAACCCAACAAACACACAACCTCTTACGAGGTAGGTCATTCATGCATGATCCTTCGTTGTACCCCATCCCCATTTTTTGAGACATGTTACTGGCACGAAATTCAAAATTTTCCATAAAATAATGACATTTCTTTTTCAAAATGTGATGTTTTTTTTAGATAATCTATGGTGAACAAAATAAAAAACCTGAGATTAGGATTTGTTTCTTTATTTACATGTTAAAAATTCCATTTTATTTGGTATTGCAGTTATATTTGAAATTCATGTTATCCACTATAACTATTATAGAGATTCACATTGTCGTAATCTTTAAGACTGGAGACCTGGTTGTGAAAGCTTGGTCCCTAACCCACAAAGCTGAAAAGGTCAAAATGATCTCATTACACTAAAGTGGAGGCCGCAGTGCACGTCGCACAAACGCAGGTGTGCTGAAATACTTCTTCTTCTGGGAAAACCGATTTGTGAACATGAACAGGGAAACAAGCAGGATATCATCGCGTGTTTGTGTCGGTGTGTATACCTGTGTCATATTCAGAGACAGTTTGGGAGTCAGGTGCTAAGTGTGTGCTGCGGTTTTTGCTTAAGGGATATAATCTCCTTTAGTTCTCTATGACACTGAGAGTGAAAGGAGATCATTTAATTTTCCAGTCAGCCGCATACCTGAAAAATTGTTGTACAGTAATGTTTCCTATGCAAATGAATGGATTTTATTTTTTTTTAAAATGCACTGTTGAACCGAAGAAGTTTTATCTAACCTTAAAATTAACTTATTATTAATTTGTATATATGAGTTTTAATGTGTAAATTTGCTACATCCAGCAGTTTTTTGTAATTTATTTCTTAAAAATGTGTTGTGCAATTTAGCTTTCCTTGTTTTAGAACATGATAAAGAAATGCTGCTGGGGTAAATGAAAGAAATCTGTCAGCACGACTGTGTGAGACCCAAAGTGTATGAAATATGTGTTTACTGTGGGTCCTCTAAAAAATAAAAAATAAAAAACATACAATTCTATGTTAGATAGTGAAACAGGAACCTTTCTGTCATTTAATGTTTAACTATATCTTAATTATGTTAGTGTAGTATGGCTAGCCATGGGGAAGGTCTTTGTCAGTAGGAAAAGCTGTAAAACTTAAAATACAGTCAAAGAGCCAGACAAGATTTTTATTTCCTTCACATTTTACAAAGTAATCCAATGGACCAGATTGGAGTCTTTGCTGGGGCGATTCTGGCCCCCGGGCCTTACATTTGATACCCCTCAATGAAGCTGTTTGGCGATAAGACTCCATTGACTGATCAGAGCAGAATGAAAATCCCAGTGGTGAAAGGATTTAGGACAAACCCGGGTGGTGATAAAGATCAAGAATGAAGTTTGGATGGAGCTCTGGGTGACCATGGTGAGGAGGAGATTTGGAGGAGACAGGGAAAAGGGAGCTTTGAGATTTAAAGCACACAAAATAGAGGCTGATTGGGTCAGAGAAGGCAAGTCTAGAGCAATGATGTGGAAGTGACATAAGGAAAAGACTAGCAGGCAGACACCTAGTAGCAGGCAGATGAGTTATTAAAGAACATCCTTTCTAAACGTATGTATTGCATATGCAGGCTTTATTTGCTTGTTCTTGAAATTAAATAACTACTGATATATTACATTTACGGTATGTCATAGATAGAATGCAACCCTATGATTATGTATACATTGTACTGCTTTTGTTTCTTTGATTTTTCAGTTTCTAAACCAGATGGAAAACAGAACAGCTGCTGTTCCTGATCTTGTCTTAGGCCAGAGGTTCCCAAAGTTGCGTGATGAACTCTGTATTCCTCATCCACACATAAACGCGAAAAAAGGAGTTTTAAAAAATCTCGGTTTTCAGTGATTCGAAACGGCGTATACGTGTGGACAAAATGCCCAAATGTAGTGTATTTTATTACTACCTGTAATTTATTGCAGTTTACTTGTATTTGCTTAACTAAATGTTTGTTTACTAAATGTTTGAGGTGTGACATAAACCGCAATGGAGTTTGAAAACAAAATATAGGTGTGTGTGGTTGGATGATGTATTTGTGCGGGGGTGGGGTTACAAGAACAAAGGCCCCCCTTTGTTCGTGTAAGGTTAAAACAGAGTCCTCGCTTGTTGATCCTGCTCTACAAACCTTCACTACTTTTGTTCTTTTACTTGTACACTGCCTCTCCTTCATCATCAATAACAAGAGGTGAGAATCCTTAACGTCATAAAGAAATCTGCTGTCTTCCCAGATCTACTTGTTCTTCTCACGATGGACTGATTGCAGATTACATGATTAGTAATTAGTAAACACATTGAGCAATACGGCATATTGCATGAAGTAAGGAAGAGGGGAACTTAAAAATGTAAAAAAATCAGAAAGTTACAGTACTTCCTAAAATTATGTGAAAAGGCCTTGTCTGTAGCCACTACATTTTCAAAATAATAAACTGAATGTGATGTAGATTTACTTTTTATGTGCTACAGCAGCTGTTTTCATATGAATGAGATTTAAACACGGACCAAATCACACTCGTATGTTTGGAAATTCCGGTGATAAAAGAAAACTTACTGCATTCTGAAGCAGTCTCGATTTTTCGTATGCGATAAAAAAAAGGAACGACTTGCTTTACAAAACCTCTGATGTAATGAATGAAAACCCAATAAAACACACAATAAATAAATCCCCATTGCAATCAGGGTTCTTACTTCTGAAAGAAATCTCATTTTAAGGGAAAAACTGCACTTCACAGGGTGCGTGTCATTAAATCTCCGACCATCCACCTCTATATCCTGCTTTCTTAAAGTGTTTCTCTCTCCCAGCAGTGCACTTCTAGCCCTTGTATTGTACGATTTCAAATATCTCATGTCTCTATCAGCGGTCCTCTGCAAGCTCAGCGCTGACAGCCCAATAAACCTCAGCTTATTCTTCAGCTGAGATGCTGCGCAAGATGTGTGCGAACCACAGTCTGAGACATGATGGTACGATTAGGTACACAGTAATATGCGAGATGCTGTGATGCAAAGCTCCATCCCTGCTTGTTTCAACACTAAATTATGTAAGCTGAAGTTTCGCAACCTGAAAACCTGCAAACAAATACAAAGTAAATCTAGAAAATGACAGAAGGTAAGTTTTGTTTTTACAGATTCATTTCTCGGAATCAGCTTATCTTTAATTCATAAAACACATAGGAAATGTCCATAAAGTAAATGTTAACCGGAAAGGATTGTATCAAATAGGTGTTATTCAGTGAAAAAGGTGTAGCTAATTACACCCACCCAACAATTTTTTTATTAAACCACATTTCACCAAAACAAAGACCAAAGAAAAAAAATTTAAGAACAAATATTAAACAAAAACCTCATTTTTTATAACAGTGATGATCACACCTATCACCACATTTTTAAAAAATGTGCATAATGAAGTGCACAACCTCAGTTCCTTATCGCAGCGATTACAAATGTTGACAGATACAGAACTTTGACCTTTGATTTTTTGAACTTTCCTTTTCCTCCGAGTTCATGTTTTATGTCTCTTGTTTCAAACAGATTATCTTGTGATTTGTACTTTATCACTGCAGTGCTAAAAAGATCTAAACTGTAAAATTATCAGGCATTTAGTTTAACGAATAGTCTGTTGATTGGTTCATAGTATTCCAGCCTATTTATATGTCTTAAATGGTTTCTGGCATTTTTGTTATTACGCGGTCAGTTATCACACTCAAAAATTTAGTTTCACGCACTCTTTCTGTGTCAACTTTGTTTATTATAATTTTGACTTATGACTGACTAAATATTATAAACTTTGCTTTTTTCCCAGCTCTTTAACAGCCTTGTTGAGCTGTTTAATGTCGTCTATCAGTGCAGTCAACACATCTTGTTGTTTGGTCACTTTACTGAGATCATCCTTCATGGAGAGATTTTCTAATCTCCTCCAGCTCTTCTTCTATGGGCCAGATTATTAGCTCTCTTTTGTGCCATTTTCAGCAGTTATCATTACTGTTTTCTCGTTGTTGTTTTGTAGGCGCCACCGTCAGAACACCAATGAATTTTCATGAAAAGGTTCAAAACTACATATAGCTTAGAGAGAAAAAGCTCAGATCTTCAGATCTCACTGGCATCCAGTTATCACTTTAAATAGTGCTGAAATAGTGTGATGCTGTTCATTGCGCTCCTTCTTATCTTAATATCCTTTTTTATGACTGTCTTTATTTTTAAACAGGAGGTGATTTAATTCCGATTCCCTTGCTGGTGGAGAACAGATGAATGCCTCACTTAAATGTCTGCTTATCTGTAATCTATTTGTATTCCACTGATTAAGACCAATGCTTTGGAAATCATTTCCAGATACAAAGCGACGTGCCTCCGCAAATGATGTTATTCGTGACCTCTGCCCACTGAAGAACACAATAAAAGCCAAATTAATCCATACACAGACTCTGACATGCAAGCTGTCATCTGATGGACAATTGGCCCAGCCAGTGCTGGATTAGCTGAGCATGTGCATGTCCACAAAGCACACAGGCACACACTGACACACACACACACACACAGCCTAACAGTGTCATTTCTCATTGGAAACCAAACCAGGAGGGTTCCTCATGTATTACCCATTGCACATAGCCAGACCAGAGTGCAACTGCAACCTGTCAATTAAAATGATTTCATTTGAGCACTTACTTCAACTCCAAAAGTTGGAGAAAGCAGAGGGTTGGGGATTAGGAGAGCTAATGGGACAGGAGAAGAGGGGAGAGGGGTTTATATAATGTCATCATGAGTACATATGAAAAAACAATCACAGTGCCACAGACCCACGCAGTGTGTGCATTTATAGCAGTGTGGCTACATCCCTTATGTGTTTTGACACTGAAGCCCTTTTCAGACATGGAATATTTACCACAGCATCATTCTGTCATTTATTGGTCACTCTTACATTCATTTTCCCCATTTTCTCACGGGACATTTACCACACTAGTGAAACTGAGCTTCTTTCTTTCAAAGCAGTTTTGTAATGCAACTACATCCAGTTCAGATTATACCATGTTAAAAGTGACACGTAAATGTTAAAAGGCCACGGTCTTGTGTCTGGGGATGGGCGTCCAGGTGCACACCGGCTCACTCCTTGGCGGCCGCTTATCGGGGCCTGGAGCCTGGGGCTCGCTCGGGCCACTTCGGAGGTGGGGTGCCCCCGGCCTCTCGGCCTGGGGCTCGGTCACTCAGGCACAGCTGGCTGCCGGCGGAACTCACGGGCGCGTCACTGCAACTCCCCCTGGCTTCTGCTCCGCGGCTGCTGAGTGAGCCCTCATCTGGGACTCTCCTCAGCTCTTTCTGGGACAGTGGCGCAGCTGCCCCTCTGTTGGTCTTCCTTGGTCTCTTGTGTTCTGGGGGCCTCTGGATGTCTGGAGTTTTGATCTCCTTCATACCTGCTTCATGCCCTGGAGGACGGGGCTGTGGCCCCCCCACACCCTCTAGCAGATCATTACATGAAGGAACCTTTTAAAAAAAAACAAAAAAACAAGCGCGTCCATGCTCACAGGTGTACACACGGGTGATCACACCCACAAACTACATCCTTTTTGGCTCCTACCTCAAAGCACACTGTGTTCTGTTGATCTTATGTGCTGCACAATAATGTTTAACATTTAGTATTTACTGTCATATTCCCATGTATCATTGTGATGTTGTTTATTCTATTACTCTTGTTCTCTTCTGCTTGTTTTCTTTTTTCTTTCTCAACAGGTGATCCAGGTGATCGATATATGCATTTTTTTTCTTTTCTTTCTTTCTTTTTTTTTCCTGCCCATTCTGTTGGTTTTTGTTTTTTGCCCTTCTCCCCCGTCCCTCTTCTCAGCTGTTTTTCTTTCCCTCTTTCTTTCTCCCCTTCTTTCCTCCAGTCAAGTCTGTCCCGTATTCAGTAAGTGAAAATAAAATAAACAATAAAAGGTGAATCAAATGGACCATTACGGCAAGGCTGGGATGGTCAGTTTGGTAAAGTAAATCCGTTGGGCATCTTTGTTTGCCTTTAGACAACAATTCTGATGGCAAAAGAGCCAAACGGGACAGGCAAAAAGAAAAAAAAAAAGGCCACGGTCTTGAAACTGTCAGAGGATTTTCTGACACACTGAGATCCCATCACATTACAGTTTTTTACAGTCGCTAACAAGCGTTTGTCCAAACAGTTGTCACATTTGCAAAACTCTAAACACAATTAGCACAGCATCGGTCTGTTGTGGCCATACCATTCACACATTTCATGTCGTGTTCACCCAATATGCAGTCAGTGAACACATTTCCACAATGCTTACATTTTCTTAACAGACAAGTTATACCTCCCAACAAAACTATGGACTGTTCTTGTAGTATCTACGAATGTTAACACACAACATCCCACAATAGCAAAAACAATATTCCAAACCTTAGATACAGTATAAAAACCTCTGCTTCTGCAATGATATGTCGGTGGATCCGACATACCAGGCGGTTTTATCCCAGGTGCATTGACTTGGATAACATCAGATGTGATGTTGATGAAAACATGTGGCCTAACCCTGAAGATCGCAGAGATTAGATGCAAATCTTTTGCCTTTTTTTAGCCCCCCTCCCCCTCACCCCCTTTTTATCTTGGCTTTTTGCTGTTGTTTTTTTGTTCAGAATGCTCTTGTGTGTTTCATGGATATTTTGTTCACTGTAAGCAATACTGTAAAACTTTCTCTGTCCTATCATACCGTGTTTCTACTGTACCTCCTGTGGTAAACAGTAAAGAAACAAAAACTTGTTTGCTTTTTACTGGAATGCTTTTGAATGTGAACATTACTGTACATGTGGACACACAGTTACCAACCAAGACATTTCTGGTGTCAATATGGTGGATTGCATGTTTCGCATGCAAATACCTGTGAAACTGAAACATAAAAGTCTATGCAGTTTTTGTAATGTCAATAATAGCCAGTATTTTGAAACCTGGTGTACTTTGATTGACTGCATGTACCTTGTGAAGTGAAAACAAGTGTTATTCTTTGACAGACTAATTTCATTTTGAGTCAGATTTATAGTGTTTTTGTACAGTTAGTGTGTGCAGAGAACGATGTGTTCTAATTTTGAAATGAGGAGTTAGTATATATTTAACAAAGTGTATTTTTGGGAAGGATATTATCCATTTGGCCAATTGTGTTTTGTAGGTGTGGGTCTGTGTTAAGAGTTTAGAAAAAGTATCTGAAGTATGGGTAGGCGCTTGTTAGCGACTGTAAAAAACTGTAATGGAAATGAGTAAATGTTTGAAAACGGCTTTCTCCACAGTAACTGTGCAGTGCTGACTCCCCAGTAAAAATGACTCCCAGTGGGACCAAGCTCTGACCCTGCCCCCATCCATCATCTCCTGCCTTCTCTTTATTGATGTAATATGAGAATCACATTACAGTTTTTTACAGACGCTAGGACACATTTCTCAATACTTAGGTCACTTTTGCAAAACTCCTCACACAATGAGCACAACAGAAGTCTATGTGGACTAAACTGAGGATCAGCTATCATTGTTTTGGCACAAAATGCATTCAATGACTACATCTCTCAAATTTCATGAATTATTTTCTCACTCAGACACAACAACTGCCAAAAATCTTTGTACGTACAGGACATTTTGCATGTGCTTACATACTGTTTTCAAAACTGTTAAACTTGTGGCCAAAACAATAACACAATGCAAAACTTAAAAAGACAGCAAAATTCAACAGCAATATTATTTTAGTGAAACATATTTTAAATCTAAAAATGCAGTTTAACCAGCCACAGCTGATTCTCATTGTAGATGAACATCTACACAGATGTTACTCCTTCAATTTCATTACAAAAGGAGACAACTGCTGAATAGGTTTTTTTGTGATGTAAACATGGACCCAGCCAGAAATGGAGTAGATTAGCATTACTATTGTATGTGTATCAGTGGATGATGTGTATACAAATTCTTGTATTTTGGGATTACTTAGTGCAAAAAAATAAAAATACATAAACAAATATTAACAAATTCTGCATGATGTCTGATTCATTCCAGTAACATATATTGAAATTATAAACAGAGATGTGTCCTTGTTTTACACAAGAAAACACTGTGTAATGCTACATGTTGTTAGTGTTTTTTAGGTCATTGTTTTGTGGGTGACAAAGTGTGTTTGTCGGCTGTCAACCTTTGCTAGTGTTCTGGAAGAATGAGTTTATTTGAGACCTGAATAAAGTGTTTTGGTAGTTGTAGTGCATTTTGAATGTGAAATGAACTGCTTTGCCAAGCTGAAGGTCAGTTAGGAGAATTGTGTGAAGAGTTTTGCAAAAGTGACCTAAGTATTGTGAAATGTGTCCTAGCAGCTGTAAAAAACTGTAATTCCAATGGTAATTCCTACATACACCAACATGCTCTGATGTCTTTTTTGGAGGGCTTTACAACTTGACCATCTCTCTCCGGATCACTAAAATAAATGAGTGAAACAACAATAATCTTCTGTTAGCATTTTAAAAAATTAGACATGCTGAAAAGCTAAAGATGGAGTTGTAATGCCCAATTCTGCTTCTTGGGGCACACAGAGAGGAACACACATACACACTTTCATGGATGCACACCCCCTTGAAATTGAAAACTTCCTCTGTCATGGGAAATGAGTGGGAGTGAAACAGGAAACAAAAGTAAGTGTGTGTGTGTGTGTGTGTGTGTGTGTGTGTGTGTGTGTGTGTGTGTGTGTGTGTGTGTGTGTGTGTGTGTGTGTGGTTAAAGGATTGTAATGATCTTGCCTATTGTTGTTTTTCTATTGCAGTTCTCATTTCCTTATCTTGATCATTGTTTATTGCCTCTCAGTTGTGTTGTTTAGGAGCATTACCTTGGCAACATTTTTAGAATAACTGAGTTTGTGGGTGCAACATAAATCTCTCTAATTATTAAGTATATATATTTTACAATGAATACACATAATTTGAATATTTTTTGTTTTTTATTACTATACGTTTCTAATTAAGTTTCAACAGTGAGCAAGCAGTTGCAGTAGCAAATAGTTGTGTTTGATGCAAAAATGTGATCAGTTATCACCACATTTATGGACCTCATTGACTGAATTCATCTTTCACACTCATTAACTTACATGATCTTAAAATTTTGAAGTCAATGTTCGTGAAGTTGATAACCTCCACCACACCCCCTGAGAGAGCCAATTAAAACCAAGCAATTAAAATTGGCAGCTTGTTTCACTTGGAGTGACATCAGGGAATCCAAATACACAATGTAGTAGCTGCTAAGTGTGAAACAAAAGGTTAAAAATGATAGTTTAGGAACATTGTTTTAATTACATATTACAAATGCTGTTGGCTATATATATATACACACACACACATATATACACACTTCTTCCACTCAAGCTGTGTGAGTGCACAGCAGAGGTAGGGGAGGGGCCGTTAGACAGACTTGATTGGCCAATACAGTGTCAGTAATGAAAGTGAATGAATGGGCTGCTGTCAGTACTTGCAAGTCCGGTGCACAGCGGCCCTTCAAGCTGCCCCATCGACCCAAAAGTGCGTCGGCCCACCGGGAAAATGCCCAGTATGCCAGATTGCCAGTCCAGCCCTGCCAGGAGGACCCCAGTGAAAATCCCCTAATGCCTCCCAGACAGTTTTCCTAAATTGAATGATTTATTCAGTTATTGTCTGCTATGGGTACTAAATTGAAGCATCTCACAGTATGAAAAGTAGGAGTACTCTGTCAGTCATTTTAAAGAAGAAAAGCTCAGATACCATCGGTACATTTATCATCTGGATGGGGATCTTCCTACTCTGGAAGTTATCTGAATCTTGGCAACATCATCAGATGTACCTGAAATAGATGCTTTGGTCATCCCACACATAAAAAGAAGAACTGATGCTGCAAAGTCCATTCCAAGCAGCAATGACCCTCCTGGGAGTGAGAAAACCTCCATCTGTTGATGCTCGGCTGGAAAAGCTACTTGAAAAAGGTGTTACCTTTCTTCCTTAAGCACAGACAGGAGGGTAGCAACTGTTTGATCCTCCTGTCATAGGCACCATGCTCTGAGCATAGCATGAGGCAAACTGTGTGCTCTAACTCCCTGTGGTGTGTTTTTAGTTCTGATTCATGTACACCTATAGTGAAAGTTTCCATCAATAAGTCAGAGTTGTTCAGATGGTTGCTGGTCACTTATGCTGAACGTTATATTTATGGACAGAATTTCTAGGTGCAGCCCAACGGTGATGGGCGCAGGATGTTGAGTTTAATAGTCACAGGACCTTGCCTTTGTTTTTCACAGATTATGTGGTTCTGTCAGCCTCATTGAGCCATGATCTCCAGCCCTGCACTGTTTGCAGCTGAGTGTAAAGTGGTCGGGAGAAGAATTACAAGATGTCTGAGGCCATGGTTTTCTGGAAATTACCCATTCTGGAATAAGTTGCTGCCCCAAGTGGAGGAGTTTAAATATCTTGAGGTTTATTCATGAGTGAGGGGAAAGTGGTGCAGGAAATTGACCGGCAGATTGGTGAAGCCTTTGCAGAGATACGGATGCTGCAAAGATGTTGTGGTGATGAGAGAGCTGAGCGTGAAAGTAAATGTGTCAATTTATCGGTTGCTCTGCATTCTCATCCTTCCCTATGGTCAGGAGCTCTATGCCATGACTGAATGGATGAGATCATGAATGCGAGCAGCAAAAATTTGATTTCACCGAATGGTGTGTGCGCGTGTGTGTTCACCCTTAGGGTAAGGAGCTCAGCCATTCGAGAGGGGTGCAAAATAAAGCCGCTACTCCTCCACGTTGAAAGGAAAGGTTGAGACTGTATGGGCATCTGACCAGGATGCCTCCTGGGCACCTCCAGGCTGAGAAGTTTTTAACAATGTAAACGGGGGCAGATCCAGGACACACTGGGGAGATTTCATCTCTGGGCTGGCAAGTGTGTCTCTGTCTCCTAATTTAATTACATGGGGTCAAAATGAGCCAACTGACTTCATCATACAAATACAACAGAATTACTGAAAACTTAGTCATACCAACATCAAAAGATGGTAAATAAGCTGTTAAATAATAATATGGGTTGTAGTTGACATAAAGAATTACAAGGTGCAATAAAATTATTTAATAATAACTTTGTACAGCACATGTTAACTTCCTCATAATTATGCACTGGTACGACAGCTTTTATTCTCAACGATCACAAGTTTAGTGAACTGTTATAGTCGTCACACTAAGTGTGTGAAATGTTTTGAAATTTGAAAAAAAAGAGAGCAAAAAAAGTAACTGTTAAATGAGTATCTGAGATCATTTCCATCAATGAGTGGGAAACTTTCTCCTGTGACATCTGTGTTTTTCTTTTTTGGCAAAATTAATGAAATTCCCTGTAAAGCCAGAGCTGCCAAAAACCTGTCAACAACAGGGAGAGAGGGACCCAAAAAAGCAACATGCTTGGACTGAAAAGCTCACATCTCTCGCTCCATCTGTCTGTTTGCTTATCTGCATGGAAATTGCAGACAGAAAGGCAGCAGCGACCTGTCTACAGCCTGTCTTCATTTGTAATTAAGTGGAGCCAGCATCACAACCTGAATTTGACTAAGGTGGTTCCCCTCAGTGATGTAACATTGTTTTTAGGCGCGGAAGCTGCTGTTATAAAACAATCATTAGACCAAACATAAAATAATAATTATAATAATAATTATGTGCACTCAAGACACAAAAGTCATCCTAACACAATTAGCCTACTGTTTTTAGACAGTGTGCCATATTGGTTATTAAGCTGTGATATGCACTGAATGACCAAACTCAAAGTAAACTTTGTAAAAAGTTACTTTCGAACTTAGTCTTAGTAAATGTTCAGAAACCATATCAGTTTCTGTTAAGTCCAAAGTTCTCAAAATACAAGGTGTTTAGAAAACCCTTTTTCTTCTTGCATTGGTTCTTCTCATTGCCAATAATAATAATAATAATAATAATAATAATAATAAAAGGCCACAGGTGTAGCGCTTTTCTACTTGTGAAAGTAACACCAGTGACTGTCCAGATTGTCTCACACTGTCTCAGTGTGGGTGAGAGCATATTGACCAACTAACTGACAACTCATACTGAAGACTACAGTCCTGGTTGTAAAGATACCGTAATGTCATCTAGGCTTTCAAAATGACAGATATCTGTAAGCCTTGATTAGCTTTGATCAACTTTGATAAATCAAAAGAACGGTTCTCAATATGTTCATTCACAGATATCTTCAACTGAATTTTAAACCTGTACACATGAATGGACAATTCATTTGTATATTGCCTTCGTCAGGTACACCTTGCTGTACTAGGTGTATCTAACCTTGTACCTTGACAGACCTTTTTGTCTTCAAAATTGCCTAAAACTGTCTTAATACTTGGTTATTATAAGTGAATATGATTATTATTTTCTAACTGTAAAAACTGGGCATATTAATGCAGACTAATGGAGGATTTTCCTTGTTTTGAAGATCCAAACGTTGTACCCATTAGCACAAAATGTACAAATTAAGAAGGCGACCTTCCCAAATTCAGTGCAAAAAAATAAAAAATGCGAATCATGCTCAGGAGCACAAAGTAGATTGCTAAGTGTGCCAAGAAAATATCTCCTTAAATCACTTTTCTTCCTCATTCTGATTCTCACAGTTTGAACTTCAGCATGCCATCATGAGCATGTGCATTGTTTTCATTGGATTGGCTCATTATATATTTGCACTAAAAAGCAGCTAAACAGGTGTATCTGCTGGTATCTAGTCATGTGGCTGGTGAGGATAAAGCCCTGTGTGAGTATCTGGAATAAATGACAGACCGCGTAACCTTTAATCTTTATTCAGCTTGTCATACCGAAACATGCCTTCAGCTTCTGTAACAGTTGTAAAGTTTTCTTTGTGTCTGGATGAAAGTGAGTGAGAGTAGCAAGCAGATCCTCTTGACTTTGTGAACTCAAAAACATGGGTCTCGCCTCCAGTCCATTTGAATGAAGAGTCTCCTTACAGAGCCACTAACAGACACTGAATGACATAACAGCACTTCACATTCTGCTGGAAAAACAGCACTTAAGCTAGTAGAAAGCCACACGATTTACGGTCAAAGAGCACTTAAACTGTCAATAATAATTTCATTACTTTTCAATACTTCATTATTCAAGTGGAACATGATTACAATTTTCTAAATGTAAAAATAATGCACATTAATGCAGAGTAATGCAGGATTTTCCTACTTTTGAAGCTCCACAGTAAATTTTGTAGCTAGCAGGGCAATAATATGTGTGCACAATATTAAACTTACAACTTAAGGACGCAACCTTCCTGATTCCAACAGTGCAAAAAAATAAAAAGAGAAACCTAAATGATGCAAAACTACAAATGAGCTGAATATTAACTCACAGCTATGTGATACATTCTAATCACGTCATAGATGGTGTCTGAACGATTCTTCACAAAGTGATTTTCTTGAGAAAGGAATCACATTGAGTGTGCTCCTGCTTTTCACATTGTTCGTATGATAAATCTGTGTAATCAAGTCTTCCAGCACACATGCTGCATCCTAGATGGTATCTGAAAGATTCTTTGCAAACTACATTTCTTTGGAAATATTTTTTAAAGAAAGAATTATATTTACTAAAAGAATATTTTTAAATGAGACTAGAATGTTTTCCTAATTCTCAACTGCAGCATTTGATCTCTTACTCTGTGACTTCTAATCTTGGAGTTCTTTGAACTTCTCAGAAAAGGATGATGCTAACAATAAACAGCAACTCTCAGCTTCAAACCTGCTCCAGTGCAAATCAACATGAGGCATCACAGGTGGCTATATCCATCTTTATAAATAGTCTGTGATTTAGAGAAACGTTTGAGATGAGTGCACAGTTATTTATGTAGAGCATCACATAGAGGCTTGAAACCATGGAAAAAGCAATCAGTGTGTATTGAAGAAATTATGTCTTTATGATAATCAGCTGTGTAAATTGGCCAGCTTTCAGAAACCTCCAGTTGATACTATTTGATGATATGTACGGTTCAGGGTCATTTCAGGGTGTGCTGGAAGACATGCAGCTCGAGGTAGGTTTAAATTTTTACTTTTAATATCCTGAGTAGAACCATGTTGCTATGGGGCATTACCAAACCATTGGTAACATCTATTTTTTTAATAATCCAACAATTCTATGTATAAATTGTGTTAGTAATAATCTCTGGCCCTCTCTCACAGTGTGTCTTTTGTCACATCTTCCTCTCCTCACCCTCAACCGGTGTTCTTCCTTCCAACTGTCGCAAAGTGTTTGCTCATAGGGGGTCATCTGATTGAATTAATTACATTGAATTAAGACTCTATGGCATCATTGGCAACATTTACTCCTCTGAGAGTAATATTGTTTATTGGTGATTTTACAATGTTCAGCACCACTGCATGACAATATGGATAAAACCAGCATGCTGAAGTACAGCTTTCTTTTCACTTGTATCTTATTTAAGTATTTTAGGCTATTTCTACCTCTACTTATAATTTAAATAGAAACATTGTACTAATTCTATACTCGATTTTAAAACTTTACTTACTTAAAATTTAGCAAAATTTAAAATCTAAATGTATAATAAATTATGCAAGGTCCCCAAGGGGATCATCTCCAGCTACAACATTAAAGTGAGCGCAACATTAATGAATCAATTCTTATGATCCGGTAACATCATGTACATAATTCTTCATCATGGATAGTTTGAACAGATTTTAACACTTGAACATTTGTATTACTTAAGCAGGATTGTGACTTTTACTTGTACATATTATATATAGTGAGCAAATGCTCGTTTCATCGCTTTGCAAAAAATTATAATACTAATAATGAAAAAAAATACTCATTATGTCTAAACTTTTGTGATAAATCTGTGTGAGGGTTGCACATGAGCCTCATCATCATCTTCGTACCTTGTTCTTGGAAGTCAGCTTTACCACCCGCTGAACACAGAAGTTTCGCTGAACTAATTATTTATTGCTCTTAATTGTATGTTTTCTCCTTTAACCCTGGAGAACCCATGGGGTCAGAGCCGACCCCATGGGTTCTCCAGGGTTAAGACACAGAGGATAAACAAGCACATACAATGCTCTCTTTTCAGCATTTTAAAGGCTCATTTGAGCTGTGCTGCATGAGCGTCAGTATTTTTTTCCCTTGTTTGGCTATGCTTGATTGTGAGCATGTGCATGTGATTAGAAGGCTATCAACAAAAACAAATGAGCTCAGGCAAAGATTTCCATAACTGCTGGCCACAACACCAAATAAAGGTAGGAAATAAAGTCCTTTTTGTACAGCTGAAGACTGCATGGGGTTACAATGATACAAAAGTGCCTTTTTAAAAATGATAAATCTATTCGGAAACTAAGAGAATATATCAGAATATCTCCAAACTAACCAGTGTAGTAATTTTACAGTGTCTGTTGAAAACATTTGGCACTTGTTGATGCTTTTGTTATCACATACTGGCAAGATACTCTGTACATAATATTGTGTTGCCAAGATTTCTGTTCTTTTGCTGACAGCCACCCCTATTATATTGCAATCATTTTTCAAACATGCCATTTTCTTTCACAAAACCAAACTAGTGAGCTTTCAGATGGGGAAGAAAAAAGCTCCTCAGACAAGAAAGGTAGACATGAAAGAGCACAAGAGTGGCCTGAGCTATCACTAGCACTATTAGCTCCCATTCACACACTCTGTTGAAACAAGTCTAGTTGAAAAGGTCATAGCTATATCAGAGTCCATTATGAAGTAGCCCTGTAACAAAACAGTTACTCCGCTTTATATAATAATGACAGGACATAAAAAATGCTTTAGAAAAAAAGCTGCAAAAGGAACGTGTAATTATTTCCCGTTGACCCCTCGTGCTTCTAATGGAGTCCAACATCTCACACCTACCCCCGTTACTCCCTCCTCTTCTCTTTCTCTCTTTCTGTGAGAGTGTGTGCTTGTTCCCTTGTGAGGTTTCAGAGGTGAGGCTGCTCGCCAGTTCCCCATTGAATTCCTGAACGATGCACTTGATCGTCATAATCTAATCACCTCCAGCTTCATCATATTGGCCAGCTCTTTCAACCTTTTTCAGCCAGATTTTTCCAGCTGGAGCTGTAACATTTAGAATCATCACTTGCAACTCTTGCATTATCTGGTGAAACCCTTTCTTTCACTGTGCTTCAGTGTTCTTCACATCTTCAGCCAACTGGCTCTCTCTGTCTAGTCCTCATTTATAAGAAACCCGTAACTAGCTGCCATCTTCAGCCACAGTCTATCGCCACCTCAACCTCTGCTTTACTCCAACAGAATACTTGAATCTTGTTAATTAACAAGACAATTAATTTATTACTTTTGTGTAACAAATAACAAAATAATAAAAAATAATTTACCGGGTCTTAAAATTAGGTAAATATAACCTGAGATGACCCACAACACGTGCTATATTATTCTAGTTATTATCTATTTATCAAAAACTAGGCCAAAATGCAAAAGCGGTGTAGGAAAAGCCAAATACATCCCATGATTTGATAGCTTGTAGAACCACCTTTAGCAGCGATAACTTGAAGCAGACTTTATCAACCTCACATTGTTGTGGAGGAATTTTGGCCCACTGTTTTTGACATTGTTGCTTCAGTTCATTGAGCTTTTGTAGGCATTTGTTTATGCACAGCTCTCTTAAGGTCCCACAGCATTTCAGTCAGGTTGAGGTGTGGACTTTGCTGCACCTGGATTTTTTAATTTTTCAGTCATTTTGTTGTAGATTTGCTGTTATGTTTGAGATCATTGTCCTGTTGCTTCACTCGATTTGGGCCAAGCTTTAGCTGCTGGACAGATGGCCTCATATCTGACTATATAATGCTTTGGTAAACAGGAGGGCTTGTGGTCAACTCAATGACTCAAAGGTTCTCAGGTTCTGTGGCTACAAAAAAATACACAATTTATAACCTCCACCAACCACCACCCCCACCGTGCTTGACAGTTGGCATGTACAGATGTGCCATGTTTGGTTTTCTCCAAACACAGTGCTGTGCGTTATAGCCAAACAGCTCCACTCTGTCCAAAACCCTTTGCTCCAAACGTTTGCCCAAACGTGTCTTTGCAAGCCTAAGCTGTGCTACCTTTTTAGAGAGAACAAGCTTTTTTTCAGCAACGCTTTCAAACAAATTGTTCCATGTTTTTTGAATTTAATTCAATTAACAACCTAACTGAGGCCTTTAGAGTCTGAGATGTAGCTCTTGTGTTTTTTGTAATTTCTCTTAACTTGGGGCGAATGTGCTGGGACATTCATTGTATTTAATATTGGAAAATGTTTTGAGTTTTTTCCACTTGTGACTAATCTTTCTCACAGTAAATGATGGACTTCAAATTGTTTGGAAACAGCCTCATATCCCCTTTTTAGATTGATGGACAGCAACAAAGACCTGCTCTATTTCAGCACGGGCCAGACTGAAAGACAGAGCCACCTTGTGATCGGACAAATCCTCCTCATTTCCAGTTTAAACTTCCATCATGGTGCACTTTTTAAGGCTGATATACACATTACTGTAAATCATCAGTAACTGCACATATTTTAACATATTATGTTTTTGCTGTTTTGCGTTGCATACTACACAATATTATTGTCATATATTTTTATGACAAAGAGACTGATGCACAGCTTTAACTTTCCAGCTTGCCTTGGTAAATAAATACTAACAAAATAAACAGTGCTGTGGTTCAGTGCTGTTTGCTCAGTATTGCTGCATTATGCGGGTTAAGTATCTGCTGTTGCTCCAAAGACAAAACAATAAACCAGAGACTGTTTTTTTGGCTGGGTTTAGCTAACTGACTGCTGTCTCATCTACTGAAATGTGTTGGCTCAGATACAATAGACATACAGTATGTGACCTTCCATGTATCTCACTTGGCAGCACAATCAATTGTCAGATACTGACTAAAATTATTTTAATTACACAGTAACAAACAGGCATTTAAAAAAATGTTGGTTTATGAAGAGCTCATAGTCACTGCTGCTGAGAAACAATGAAGATACAAATTGATGTAATTAGTCAGGCCTCATTTCTTTCATTTTGATCCCTGACTTTACCTTTTACTTTATTATTTTTTTACTTGCTTTCTTATTTTTGCTGAGACATAGGTACACATGTTCAATTAATGTTTCAGAAAGTGCTTATGAGTGCTGCAGCCGTTCTTAATCATTTATCTTTAATTGCTGTTAAAGTCTGGTGCAAGAGGAACTTATTGCTTATTATCTTCACTTTCAATATCAGAGTTAATAATTGCCACCTGCTACCAGTAAAAACACGTGGTTGATGCGTTGAGACTGGAAAGCACTATGTGGGGGGGGGGGGGGGGGGGGGATGAAAGGGAAGGAGGCCAGCAATAACACCAGGGAATTGCACCCCAGAAAATATTAACATACAATAAAATCTCTCAGTTATATTGTAAACTAACAGAGACACAAAGATTTATTATATTGAGACAAGGATGTCAAATCAAATGTGTGGGGAACAGAGCTGCTGGAGAAGAAAAGCCACAAAGCAGATTTCCAAATACAAGTAAGGAATTAAAATCCTACTTCATTGATACTATAATCGAAAAAGACCTAATCAGAAAATCAAAAGGCATGGACATTAAAAGAGTAAAAACCATCAGCCTTAATTAATCTTAAAGAAAAACGAGGAAACTAGGTGAAGACCACTGTGGTGGGGCGTGGTCTGCGGTGCCGTGCAGGGAGGGCGGACGCACCTGCACGGCATCCTTAATCACGCCCGCCGAGGTATAAACACGGGGACTCAGGGGTTGGTGTGTATTGTGGTGTGGTGTATTTGCGGCTGGCAGCTTGAGAGCTGCAGCCACATGAAATAAAGATGGCTCAAAACTATGATCTTTGGACCCATCGTGCCTTAATTCCACCACAACCACCTACAGAACAGCCTCCAGTACACTCATGAGAGCCCAGGAGTGCACATAGGTACTCAGTGCTCCACTCCTCACTTCAAATGAAATGGTATAATCTAGTTTGGTGGCAGGGTGTGGTTCAGCTCTGGAAGGGAGAGCTGGCATAGACTATGACCAGTCCAAACAGCTGAGTGGCACATCAGACGCTCCACTTACATAGTAAATGCCTGATCAACCTAAGATAAATACAGAGAGATGATAATAATAATAATAATAATGATAATTAAAGCAGAACTGGGAAAAACAATGCAGATTAAGGCAAAAGACTTAAACAAAACTGCATCAGTGACTTCATATGGACACTGGATTAGATTGGCAGAACAACAGCGGGGTTCTGGCAGAAGTCGGCCAACTTACACTTCCAAAAACAAGGCAAGCGACAAGATACGCACTGAATCACTGACTTTATACTACCTGTGACAAACACGCTCAGCTGCAACCAAAGTAAATGAAGGGAGGCCAAGTGAGAGTAAATCAGGGGGGGGTAGCTATATTATGAAGCATGATTTGGGGCTTAGAGAGATCCAGCTTCCACCTTCAATCCATAAACACGTGAATTATGGAGATATAGAGAATATTATGGACATACTGACATTATGTGTATGGACATATTAGGTCACACATCACCAAATAAATGAAAATAATAGTAATATTATATAACAAATAGTGTACCAGTGTACAGAATAAATCACATGAAGCAACAGTAAGGCAGAAAATTGAGAACAGAAAATAGCATATGGAGGAAATACTGAAATAAAAAACACATTATACATTGCATACTTTTCAGAGTGTGTGTGTGTGTGTGTGTGTCACATTAGCAAGTCTACAGGAAGCTAAATATACTCCCTCCAATCTTGCAATTTACATTCAGCTGTTTTTATATTCTTTATGCATGTCATGAGGACCAGGCAACACATGGCTTTTGGCTGATTAAAAATAGAAACCACCTTGCTTTGGTGACATCAGATTTCAGTCTCTTCTTTAATGCACATATTTACTTTGCAGCTCATTCTTATTCCTGCTTTCACAAATTCTGCTTTCATTTCCTTATATTTTGCCATTAGATGCATCCTGTTCACAGTGCTATACAACATGTTCGCTTGTCTGTCTCTACTGCATTGCAACATCCTGTTTGTTTGCATTATTATGCTGACTGATGATTGAAAGCCCTGGCCCAGATGGAGTTAAGGGAAAGCACCAATGCATAAAACAGATAAAGCAAGATTTACTGTGAATGTGGAGCTTGAAATATTTCAGCGCGGGATATAAATTGAGTATGACCTTGAGATTGGTATAATTCCAGCCACATGCACACATGTAATTGTAAGTTATCAAAACAGCAAACCAACTTATCAAAACATTTCAGAAATTGCAGTCGTTAAAAAGCCGCGTCGTGTAAAATGATTGCCATAAATGGCTCTGAATAAGAATAATAACGCTGTTTGTTTTGCCGTTTAAACAGGAATAAATGACACATTCTGTGCATGCTAGGTAACTGAAGTGAAGCATCATTGCATCAGCCAGCATTCAGGAACCCCTAACATGCTGTATAAACAACTTTCACGACAAGCCTGTACACAATATCAGCATCAACACTGAAAGCACTGAATATTTCAAATCAACCACCCACCTTGTCCAGCAGCGAAAGAGCCAGTCCCCCCCAAAAACACTCACATCTGTTTCTCTCTTCCTCGCTCTCGCTCCCTATTTCTCTGAGTGGGGAGGGGAAAATATGAAAATCCAAGGGTCATTTTTAAATTGAAAGTACTGAGTCGAAACTGTATGCTAATGTTACTAAATGGCACAGGCTGGTTGTCCACTTTCCACCCAGGGGCTCCCTAAGCAGATAAGAGCCCAGAACCACTACTTCCAGTTTGGCTACCATTAGACTATATTAGATTGTGGCAGAGAATTTTTTTACCTGCCTGTGGCAGTGGCTTACAGTGTGTGAACGTTGCCCACACAGTAATAACTCATTTGCACAGCTTCAGTTTTAACACTTCCTGTATTACAGTTTTTCTCAAATGCTAAAACACATTTCACAAACGTTACCACCAGGTCCCCCAATGTCCAAACACAACACCCTTCTCTAAAGCTACATAAACACAACCACACCTTCCCACTGCAAAACTCAAACTCCCACACCAAGAGAGCAGCTCGAAGCTGTCAAAACTGTAAACACTATACACAGCATTACACACTACAGCAAAACAATTGAAAACACAATGCTCAATTTGTGAGAAGGTTCTTTGTTTCATAACTGCCAATGCATATTTTAGAAACTATACAGTAACGGATCGTCGTAGATCTCTGCAGAGGATTAGGCATTTAGATTTGTGAGTTTCATATGAGTAGTATAAATCTATAGAAAATCCTGCATGTACGTACACTACTGTAACACAACTCAATGCAAAAACAGAATCTATTGCACACAACAGTAATCTTGAAAACATGAACAGGGTGTGAAGTTTTTTTTATTTACGTTATTCACACCACACACACACCACAATCACTGTGCGGCATCATGTCGCTGAGCTGTGCACTCTGAACTTGCTTTTACATGTGGGTACAGCATTAGCAACAAGTGTCTTCAATTTTGAGTCATTGCGTGTAGTGAATGACGCCAGGTGTGTTCCCTGTGTTCAAAGATTGGTGACTGTGGCAAGCATTTTGCATCACATGGGCTTTCATTTGAGGATATGAGCAGAGTTGTTTTGCAACATGTGTTTTAGCAAGGAAAAATGTGTTTAGATTTATGAGTACAGAGGGTTGTGTTTTGTGACTTGTGTCTTCATGTGACATGTGTTTATGGTACTGGAATATGGTGGCTACATTTAGTAAATGTGTTTAGACTACTGGTCATTTGGGTTACAGGATTGGCTTTTGTGTTTTAACATTTGAGAAAAACTGTAACACAGTTACCTGAAATGAAGCTGTCAGTGATAATTTCCACTTCTGGACATTGTTTAATATGTACCATTATTTCCAGGTGTTGGACAAGTGAGAGGTGGCCTGGACTGCACTGTGCAGCTTCTATGTATGCTCTATAATTGTGCTTCCCCATAAAACACTATGGAGTTATAGATATTGCAGTACACCTGTGTTTTGACTATATTTAGACTCATTATTTCAACAAATCGTGTGCAGGCTTACTGATCAATCAGAAAAACAACAAAGGACTGTGTCCGTGTTATACGTGTTATTAGAAGAAAAGTGTAATTAAACAGAGGGTGATTGGTACCAGCCCGTTTATTGATAATGTAATAGTCGGACAATAGTACCTTTGTTTTGAAACAGAACTGCAAACTGTTTAAGTGCAGAAGCTTCTGCTAGTTTGGATAAACACGTAATCCCATCAGGCCCAACAGCCACAGGCCATGAAAGATCAATTTGTTTTCTTATGAGAGGCTGAAGAATAAAGGACATTTTTCTAATCCAAAAGGGAGTACAGATCTGGTGCTAGGATCAGAGACAATGTGATGGCACTGGGTCTTTAACTTAATGTTTCTATAGAAACATTAATTAATTAATATATATATATATTATAATAATATATATATATATAATATATATAATATATATATATATATTATAATATATATATATATTAATTATATATATATATATATATTAATATATATTATCAGATATATATATATATTATTATATTATTATTATAATATATATATTATATATTATATATATATATATATATATATATATATATATATATATATATATTATATATATAATATATATATATAATATATATATATAATAATAATAATATATATATATATATATATTATTATCATTATTATTATTATTATTATTATATATATATGCACAGGTCTCCCACTGATCTTACAATATAAAGTGCCTTAAGGCTACTGCTGCAGTGATTTGACGCTATATAAATAAAACAGAATTTAATTGAGTCTGGTGGACTGGTTTCTTCTTTTGCTTTGCTCGCACAGAGCATAGAGAGTAAATAAGTGTGAGAGAGCATAAGGTAGGAAGTAATAGATTCCATGTTAATGGGATCACAATGATCGCACTGGGAGAAATGGAAAAACGATTGAAACACTTTACACATCGTGGATGAGTGAAGAGAAAGGGCACTCAGAGGCGTGAATGTGTGAACGATCGTGTTATTTTCTCTGCAATATTGTAGAGACTGAACAAAAAACAGCAGAAAGTCCTAGCAGCTCCAGGTCCTCACTGTGAATCCTTGGACTCAAAAAGGCTTGGCTGGAGTGACCCTGCCCTGCTGGACTCCAGCATTGATCCAAACTGCACCCACACAAATGATTATCAGCACTCACATCACCTCTCACGAGAAGGAACAGAGCTGGGTGTATTTTATAATGAGTGGATGTAAGAATGAGGTTCAAGGACTCATGGTAGTTTCTCTTCTCATGCTGCTCTTCGATGCCTTCAAGGTTCAAATGAATCAGCAAGACAGTGTAAACTCAGTGCAGACTGGCATGTGTATTGGCGACTTTTGAACATCAAAGCGAAACACTATCAGAGAGACATGAAGACAAGACGATGCTTTTCGTTAAAGAAAAGGTGAGCTGTGAAACCAAAGATGACTAATCTTAATAAACAAACTCTTATTTTAGACAATTCTGAACAAAAGTTATTGGCAGGCTAATGGTTGCTCTTCAGTTCGTCATGTCTTTGTCTATCACCTTACAAGTGAAAGTGTCTGACTTTGCTCTCTGATTGCATCAGTGCATTTCAGCAAGCCCATATTTCTTTTCTTTTTTTCCCCTTTCTTTATCAATTGTTTCAGAACAGCAGAGAAAACGGCACATATTCACACTTTCAGCAACACCTCCCGAGTGTGCATACTCACCCACTTGGAAAAGCATACACACACAAAAACTACAACACACACACAGCCCGCAACACGTTCATGCCACATTCATGCACTTCTTTGTAGACAACATCAAGCAGCTAATGTGGTGATTCTTTGAATTCCTTGTAGAGTCTCTGTGTATTCAGTCGCCCACTAAGACTTATATAACCAGTGAGTACATGGTATTTTCACTTAATGATCAAACATTTCTCCACTTGGTAATATGATTGTTTTATTAAACTCTGGACTAAACAGCGCTCATTTCTTTTTCTTGATTTTTCTACAAAAACTAGAAGATAAAATAAATATCTTCCTCAACCATTTCTGCATTCTGTGGGAAATAAGGCCTAATAATTGTTATTGTTATGTACTCATTCTGGCATTCCTACACATGGTGGTGTTTATTTTTAATGAATTTATTAAATATTCTTAAACTGGATAAAATGATTTGGTTTCTTTGTGGAATCCTTGATGTTTGTGTGTAAATCCTCACTGTTTGGGTCAAATTTAACACAGGTTGACATTTGACAGCAGTAAATATGACCCAAAAAAAGAAAACAGGTACAGGTGCTACATGGAGGCTGGATTTTAGATGCACAAGAAAAATCTTAGTTTTAGGGAATCTTCAAACTGTGAAACTGTACATATCATATCTGTGTGTATTTTTTGTGGGACAGTAGTGACAGAGTTGAAGAGGGACCTTGAGACTGTCTGTATTTCCACCTAATTTCTTCAGGAAATGAAGAAGCCTCTTGGGTGAAATGTCTTCATGACATGAAGAAGTCAGCTCGCTCCTAAAATGACCATGACTTGGATGACTGAGACACAGACAATGTTACTTGTAGTAAAAAAGTGATTTTTGTGGTCAACAAGACCAGGAACATGTCATAGAAATGTAGGAAATTCTCAAAATAATGAAATACGAATCATTTTTTTTAAAACTCCAATTAAAACAGAGATCAAAAGAGGGATTGTAGGAGTTTCCTACCACTGCTTTGAATGCAGTAACTAGTTTGCAGTAAGCATTTTTTTTTTAAGTTTTGTGCTTTGTTATAATAATCTAGATATGGATAATTATGCAATCTTATTATAAGGTTGATTTTTATGATGAAAGTGTCTGTCTAAATAGTTATGCATGATTACATAATAAATACCAACACTTTCACAATGTTTTTCCCAGTTTTACCTCAAATAATTTATATTTAAATCATTATGTTTTAATAGGTAAGAGAGGCCATGGCATTGCATCATAATGTAGATTTTACAAACACTAATTTACAAGAAATGAGTGTAAAATTTAAAAAAAAACACTATCTCTTCTATGAAACCTTTTTTAAGGATTAATCATCCATTTATTAACGTCAGTTAGGCTAGTCATACATTTTGTATAGATTTGTATTTAAAAGGTCAGTATAGACATTCATTATGAGGGAATCGTTGGTTAAAAATTGGCAAAAACAAAAAACAAAAAAAAATTGTTCTCCTCATTGATTCTTAGTTGGTGTTGTCTGAACTCACATCTCATCCTAAAATTGCTTTCCATTTCAAACGAAGTCAGTCAGTCAGGAATCACAAATCAGTTTATTTCCAAAAAATTAAAAGTTACTTTTCTAAAACCTACTCTTTTGACAAAATGGAATTTTTCTTCCATTTTGTCAAAAACCCTCATTATTGGATGAATTACAGAGGAGTGCTGTTGCACCTCTCTAAACCTTTTAATTTAAGAACTGGTACATCTGGTCTTCTCTCATGCAGGTAATCCATGACTGGGTTGTTGTAAGCAAGCTGAGCAAACTCCGTGTGTTTGTTGCAAGAGGTTGTACTTGGAGATATTGGTGCTTCTTCTTCCTCTTGTCTGTCTTCACAAGAGAAGCTGCAGCAGAGAACTGTTTTGGCAATTAGGTGGTCCAGTGGTTTGAGAGAGTGCATCCATTTGGGCAGGAAGTCCCAGTTCTTGAGCTTGTTTGGCAGGTGATGGGGGCTGCGGGACTGCATTACATTCACCATGGTAATGAAGATGGTTACACCCAAGAAAGGAGCCCCAACCCCAGCCATCACCTGCCAACCAGCCAGTGAGAGGCCCAGCACCAGTGATGGAAGCAACAGGAAGCAGAGGAGTAGGTACAAGATTGCAAACCAGCGGTACTTGGCAGTGCGCTCACCGAGAACACGAGCCATCCTTATCGGTAGACGCATGAATGGGAACGGATACCACAACAGAATGCCAAAAACATTGAAGAAAAGGTGACACAGAGCAATCTAGAAGACAAGAGACCTAATAATTAAGAATTCAAATGCTTAATGTGTATTGATGTCAACTCAAAGTCATACCAGTAGAAAGCGTCTACTGATTTCTTATAATGTCACACTGATATCATAAATATATTCCAATTATGCAACGCAGCTTTCATGAGTAGCTTATTGTAACACTACATTACAAAATACCTCACACTGCGGAGTCTACAGCCTAGCTATAGCTTGCTATGTTTTGGTTACATGTTTCAAACGGCTACCATATGTTAGGCAAAAAGAGGGTTATTTTGGCAGTATATGGCTGATTTTGATTACTTATACAAAGCTCAGATTCAGCAGGTTATGGCCATGAAGTCAAAACACAGCAAATACAAAGCAAAATCAAAGTTTTCAGTTTAAACATGTGATGTTTGTTTTGTTTTAAATTACATTTTCCACAGCAACCCTCTGGAAATTTTTGTTGTTATTATTATTATTATCATTATCATTATCATTATCATTATCATTATCATTATCATTTTCATTATCATTATCATTATCATTTTCATTATCATTATCATCATCATTATTATTATTATATGTCCTTTGTATCCAGAAAAACAAACAAAACCTACCTGTATGGCAGCAGCAAGTTTGTTCCCAGGACTGGCCAAAGCTGCCAGCAGGGCTGTGGCAGTTGTGCCAATGTTGGACCCAAGAGTGAGAGGATAGGCTCGCTCCAAACTGATTACACCAATACCTGATGAAGATGACAAAGCCAAATGCTGTAAAGCATATCGTATTGGTTTACCAGAAAATATAATTAGTGTTTTGTTCCTGTTGAAATATTTATAGAGCACCACTAAGCTATACGGAGAGTTCTTAAGATGTTTTGTGACAAATACAAATGCCATCTATGATAGATCTCAGAAATTAGCCCTGTTTATATACTAGCAGTAATAACCCAATAAGTTATGAAAATTGTTCTCCAGGTGGCGTAATACTTATTGAGATAGTCGAAGGGAAACATCGCGGATATAAAGAAAGAAAGATATTTTTGTACGTGCCATTTGAGAACACCAGATAGTATTTTAATTTTTTAAAGAAATCCTTCTCATAAAGGTTAAACTACATCTTTGGCTGATAGGATGATTAGTGACTGCCAAAAGAAGGTCACAACTGAAAGCTGAAGACATTTATATAAGTAAAGCAAGTAAATAAAAATTGTACTCATAAAGCACCAAAATTCCACAACAAAAATGCTAAAAATATATAAAGACAAAAAGCTTTAGCTGCCTTTAGAAAGAAACCAGTTGTCAGGCTAAGAGGAAAGCATTCCAGAGTCTATGGAGGCCATTGCCGTGAACTCTCCCATATGGAAAAGAAATAGTAAAAACATATATGATTTACTCAAGAAAGTGGCCACTTTCATGAGTAAATCATATATAAATCATATAAGGCTTACATGATTTACTCATGAAAGTAGCCACTTTCTCATTACTTTCATATATTTTTTTAGTAAGTATACAAAACATACAAGTTTCATTATATAATTTTTCAAGGGATCTTATATGTGTTTTCACTCTTGTATGCTTTTCATACAAGTTTCATACAAGACAGATAAAAACTTTATAAGATTTATCTTTTCCATATGGGCTTTTTTTTATAGTTCTCTGTCTAGTATGATGGACAGCCAGCAGGTCCTCAAGGACCCCCAAGATGTATGGATGTAAATGTTCAGTGATCTATGCTGTCGCTTGTTCATGTAGTGCTCTAAAAGTCAAAAACAAAATCTTGGTAGTCAGTGGACACTGAATTTACTTGAAAGCCGGAAATGAATGAGCATCAGACTGATATGTAAGTCTCATAGTGGCATTCTGAACAATCTGCCAAGAATGCAAAAAAGCTTTGTTAAAGCAAGCAAATAATAAATTAAAATAATCCAGAAGGTATGAATAAGAATTTGGAATTTAGTGCATGAGACAATAGAACTCAACTTCACAACATTTCTTATCTGAAAAAACAAGAGCAAACCAGAGATTTAATGCAACTCAAGGGTTACCAAAGCTTCTCACAGAAGACTTAGCAAAAAGGGAAAAGAACCTAGAATTACCCTTACCCTGACCACAAATCTGTTAGGGCTTCTGTTGTCTCATAAAATTGAAGGAAACAGTCTGCTGTCCAACTTTTAACAGTCTATGGACGAAAACAAGATGCGCAACTAGGTAACTAGGAAATATCTTGGGGCTATATATATGTATATAGATAGATAGGTAGATAGATATAACTGAAACCTTGTGGCATACCACAGGAAAGACAAGTAGAAGATAAATGAATTTAAGCAGCCACAGAGGTAATAACATGGCTAATTAAACAAAATTAAACAAATTAAACAGCAATACAGCAAACCTTTCGTTCCTTTATTAATAGTTTATCAGGATAACCATAAACATGTGGATAGAGGTTGCGGTGTTAGAATTTATATTGTAGAGAAACCACTGGCCTTGGGGGGGAGAGTGCAGTTTATGGCAAGAACACAACAGTAATTCTTATGTGTTGTTATCAGTGGAGTTCTCTCTGTATGTGTCCCCTGTTGTGACAACTGAAAAACAAAGTTGTGTAAAAACTTTACACTGGTACACTGTTCTGGCATATTTGTGGATAAAAAGTAATTTTCAGCAGTTCCTCAATCTTAAAAAAACAAACACTGCTCAGTTTTAACCTCTCCTAAACCTCTCTTGCAACATGTATTTCATGCATACCTTTATTTGTTTATTGGAAAGTTTGTTTCAGTAAGTTTCAGTGGTTAGAGTGTCTTTGGTTGCATCTAATTCAAGCTCCACTGATGGGAGTTCCACTTGGAGGAAATACCACAAATGTGTCGTCTATTAACACCACTGTTAGAAGGTTTATTTTTAAAGGGTTTTTTCTCAGTTGTATGGACAATGTTCTGCTTTTTCACTATTCTGGCCATTCAAAAAGCTTTGGCCACTTTCAAAAACCTCTGAACTGTGATTTTATTCCTCCACACCCACTTAAAAGGAAAGGTATGTAAAAAGTCAGCAATTAACAAGCTGCTTGTTCCTGACCTCCAAATGGTCAAAATGACGGAAGTTAAAGTAATAGGTCTGCCATGAAATGCTGGTATTTTTATAAAATGTTTTAGATTTCCTTCTATACACTTTAATCTATTCACAGTATGGCATAAGCTCTGTGATGTAATTGAAGGCTAAAACATGACAGATATCGAGGTGATTGGTTTCATGAGAAAGACAATCTGATGGGGGGACAGGTGTGGGCAATTGAGGGTGAGGGGGAGACACTAAAAAGAGTTAAAAGTGGGTCATTGGGGAGTTAAAGGCTGTGCTGTGTGGTCCGGAGGGATGGTAGTATCCACTGCTGTTTAGAGTCAGTGGCAATGAAGACAGTTAGTTATTCCACTGTTAGGAAGGGCGATCTGTTGCCTCCTGAAGACATTTAAGACCAGTAAGGTTGCCTGTATTGCTCTCCTGTTGTCTAACACTGTATCTCCATGATACCCAAGCTATATATTATGTGTATGTGCTTTAATATGTGGGAAAGGTCGATAGCCAGGAATGTAATTTAGCAGGAGGGACAACTTTAAAGTTTCTATTATATTGCATGGGGTAATTGCAGGTCTGTTCATGTGGGTGGCTTGGCTTTTGGAGTGATTTGCCATGTGTAAGTATCCTGTATAACTGTTTGTGTGGGTTGCAGCAGCACTAACTTACAGGAAATTATTGATTGTTCTGGAAAATGTTAATATCTTCTCATGGGGAAAAAATGTCTGAGTACTATGAAACATTAATTGTTTATAATAAATAGCATGTTGCCACCCAGACAAAACTTCCACATTATTGCTGCATATGAGGCGTCAAGTCAAAACTGGAGGCAAACAAATCTGTTTTTTCCTGCATCAAAGCCTCAAAGAATGTCTTCAGACTGTTACATCTCCTTTTGTATGATCTGCGAATCTCTGAGCAAAGAGTGGACAAAGGGACATTACGTAACCTTCCTGATATATTTTTGAGCCAGAGACAGTTATTGCGCCAGGGTTAGGGTGACACTGACTTAGGCAGGATTCACTTGAAAATGAAACTGACACCAATGCAACAGCCACTTACTGAAAACACGTGTTTTTATTGTCATAATCTGTCCTTCAGTTGCTTCATGGTGACTCAAGGTTTTTTGTGTCAAGTTAGTGAGGTGAGGATTATTTTATGTGCCATCTATAGGAAATTTAGTGATGATCACTGGAAAACATTCATGTCCCCATTCTAGGATTGATCATTTTCTTTATAGCGTTAGTCATGCCGTTCCTCAGCACTTAATTTAGCAAGCTGCTCCTACAAGGTTAAAGCTGATCACCAACAATAAAGCATTTTTTATATATTTTAAGTATACTCTATTTATAAAGTATGACCAAATACAATTATATCATCCAATTAAACCAAACAAGTGGCTCATTGTAGGTCAGCATGAGTGAGATAAACCTAAACAATCTCTGTAGAAGGAGACAATTTAAGAGTGGCCTGTTCCAACAAATCAAATGGAAGTTTAGAGTTTCATAGGCCAAGCCTCTTATTATAGGAGCTTTGTAAGAGGATTTGTGGACACTGCTGGCCCTCTCCATTAGCTGGCAGAGTAAAGGAAGCTTTTTCAATAGAATATGGCCTGTAAATATGCATGGATTTTGACCCTTGAATGACCTTTAACTATCTGCTAAAGCATTTTGTAAACTCTGTTCTCAAAGACAGACAGACAGACAGATAGACAGATAGACAGATAGACAGACAGATAGATAGATAGATAGATAGATAGATAGATAGATAGATAGATAGATAGATAGATAGATAGATAGATAGATAGATAGATAGATAGATAGATAGATAGATAGATAGATACCAATATTGAACAAATTAATTGTGATTTTTGCCTATAATCATGCAGCCCGAATTGATTGAGGTGACTAAAGTTAAAAAAGAATAAACAGATAAAATCCACGAAGCTTGGCAAAGATTTGTGCACATGGTGTGCAGACTTTGACATTCAAAAGAGCAAAAACATACATCACTCACCTATAAGAGGAGTCATGGCTGAAGTAAAGACAGAGCTACTCTGCACCACAAATGTCACACCTGCACCCACAAACATGGCGATGTATCCTGCCAGCCACCCAAATGGATAGGGAAGGTCTGCAGTGATGCACAAGAGAAACTTGAATCATTTTTAACTTTAAAGAATAAAGTGCTTACATTTTCCATGTAACCCCCTTCAGTTAAAAATCTATGTTAAAAACTAAAATGTCAGTTCTACACTCATCTGCCCGTTGATGCTAAAACTAAGAAGAATTGCTGATCAAAGGCAGTCATAAACACCTACCAGGACCCTGAAAGCTCATTCTGAGAACTCCCTCTTATGGGTTAACAAGGCAAGGAAACATGCATATTTGGAGCTGGCCAATATGAGCTGGAAGTTTCACTTGAGCTCTGAAGCTTTTCAAATCAAGAAGTCAGGCAGGGCTTCAATAAACTCTCAAATGATTTTTGTGTGAATTTTGTAAGGCTTCACAACATCCCTCACACATATAAAACAAATAATTATAATATACTGACACATAATAAGAATAAAAAAAAATAAAATAAAAAAAAGCTTAAATTCACCATTGTGTTTAGCATTTCAGTACCATGGACAGCTCACAATGCTTGCCCAGATTGCTGATGGTGTTTCTCAAAAATTCATCAGCAATCTGGGCGAAAATTTGCACTTCCAATCTGCACTTCTCTTGATAGAGATTTTGGTCATTACTGAATTGAACACGATCCATGTGCATATGTAAATTTGCCCATTGTTAGTATATCCCTGCAGAGGTTTCCACTCCCATTGCACCTTTTCCAAGTGCCTTCTCACACCAGTTTCTTCCAGCTTAGTTACACTGGCCTTTTCTCCTTTAGTAACTGTAGCAGTTTAACCTGGGTTATTATGAGTGTTGGAAAGTACATCTTCATGCAATCACATTACATTTTTATGTGATGCAATAATGGAATGTATTAGTGTGTTAATTTCAGTAATAACATTGCAGTAACAGTTATATTGGTTCTCACTTTATAAAGAGGTGGGTGGAAAGAGAGAAAAGAGCATTTTTTTCAACTACAGTCAGCTTTTCTGCTGTGAGGGGGAAATGGTGTTGCACCTGCAACCTTTGTCACTAGGAAATATAGATGTAATTTTATTTTTCTTCTAGCTTTTTAGCTTCCATTTCAACCTGTAAATGCTTTTGCAGTACAGTCTCAGTGGTGAGGTCCTCTGTGGCCAAGTTTTCACCTTTCTTTTGATTCAAATTTAAACACTAAAAGAAAGATCTCATCTCATGAGTAGGATAGAGAAGTACTTTCTCCAAATAACATAAGGCATTAGTTTAAAAAATAACAAGTATTGTGTAATACATTACTTTTTTGAGAACTTTAGCAACACTGGTTGATGTTTTGCTGTTTGTTCAGTACAGTGACTTCCTGGAGCTACACATAGCACTAAGTAATACAAATAACACACGATGGGTTATCTGTATTACTTAGTGCTGATGGGTTGATGGGTTTATCCTGGCTCAAGAGTTGGCAGTTCATCTTGTGATCGGAAGGTTGCCGGTTCGAGCCCCGGCTCGGACAGTCTCGGTCGTTGTGTCCTTGGGCAAGACGCTTCACCTACCGCCTGCTGGTGATGGCCAGAGGGGCCGATGGCGCAATATGGCAGCCTTGCTTCTGTCAGTCTGCCTCAGGGCAGCTGTGGCTACAACTGTGGTTTGCCTTCCACCAGTGTGTGAATGAATAGTGGAATCGTAAAGTGCTTTGAGGATCTTGAAAAGCGCTATATAAATGCAATCCATTATTTGTTTCCTAACAAGTCAAGATATTCATTTTTTATTTATTCATTTGGTAGCTCAAATTTAGACTAACCTGTGTTGATGACTTTATGGATGGCCTTTGCTACTTGGCCTTTAAGAAGAGAGTTGAGCAGTTTGACTAGAAGCAGCAAACATGTGCACAGGACAGCCAGCGAGGTGGCGAGTAGGATGAGGCCCACTGTGAGGTCTGACATCTCAGCAGATGCAAACAAATGTCTACCTACAAAGAAAGCCACAATAACAGGATATTTGACTGCATTTATACCTTACCAAATGAGTTGAGACACTATGGAAAGTGACAAAACTTGAAGTTCAATTTACCACCATTTAGTTTGCCATATTTTTTGATAATGTTCTCTTACTGTTTAGTTATACTTGTATCGACTGTTTTGCTATGTAAATAAAAATTTCTTGAGAAGACAAGTTCAGTTTTGGCCTTCTCTTGTTGAAATAAGGGAAGCCTTTTATCCAGAACACACTGCTTGTATTCCAACATTATGGCATTATGTTAACTTCTTTGGATATGAGGTTGTACAGATTGGTTCCGGCTTACTATATGATTGATTCAGATTCAGATAGGACTTTAGGTTAACTTACACTTCACGTGTGTTTGCAAGTCATGGCTGGAGTCACAGCTTTCAGTGCTCACGTTGTGATGAGACTATGGATTTATGGATAGATAAAAGAAAGAAAGAAAGACATTAGCCAGGCCATTTTTACTGGCATCAGTGACAAGCTCCATTTGGCGCCAGTACACAGTGACACAGTATGGTAAATGGCCTGTATTTGTATAGTGCTTTACTAGTCCCTAAGGACCCCAAAGCGCTTTACACAACCAGTCATCCACCCATTCACACACACATTCACACACTGGTGATGGCAAGTTACATTGTAGCCATAGCCACCCTAGGGCGCACTGATAGAGGCGAGGCTGCCTGGCGCCACCGGGCCCTCTGTCACCACCAGTAGGCAAAGAAGTGTCTTGCCCAAGGACACAACGACCGAGACTGTCCAAGCAGGGGCTCGAACCGGCAACCTTCCGATTACAAGGCGAACTCCCAAATCTTGAGCCACGATCGCCCCACGATGTGAAGGAGACAGGGCTAGAGATGAGACATTACCATAACAAGGTTGGTCTGGCACCATTCTTTCACCAAGCTCCTGTTCCTCATGCCCTCCTTCCCCATGGCGATCCCTGTGATCACACACTTGTCCAGCTGAGGGTGAAAGAAGATGTACATTCATTTTTCACCACAATTTTTTTGTTTTGTTTTGTTTTTTTTGCTTGGCAGCTGAATTGCTGATCGAGTTTATCAGTTTTCAGCAGTGACCTCAGCTAACGAGTTAGATGATACATGAGATGGTTTTGAGGTGACATTTTTCACTATTTACTTGAAAACATGTTCCAGATATTTCTAAATATGACGTGCATCATTTATTTTATACTTTACTTTTTCATGATGTTGAAATAACCTTACCATTGTTTTGCTGTGTAGTGTCAAGTTCAGGCATTATAAGTAGAAGAAAAATTGTGATAAGCCAAATTTTAACGGGTTGCTGATGACCCGACTCTACACCCCTACAAAGCTTAATCAGAATTTATTTGAAGATTTTTGAGTTATGGTGTTTCGACAGAGACACCCATCAATTATGTGCTCAGAATTGCCTTCTACCATGTTGTGTTTAATCTATTTCTTACATTTTGGTTTCTGTGATGTTTGGTTTTGGACAGAAAAAGAAAATAAATATAAATTACAAATAAATCACAACATTGCTGACCTGCTGTGAGTAACATCACAGTTACTAAGCTGAGATCATAGAGGGCTGCAGTCCAATGAAGGGGCTTAGTAAACAGTAAATTAGAAAAAATGGCGTCTGATGGTTTTACCTGTATGATAAGCTTGGTGACTGGCTCCGTGATGACCTTGAGTAGCTCGGGTGCTTCCTCCCCTGGCTCGAGCCTCAGAGTGGTGACCAGCAGGTGAGACAGCCGAGTCATGAACCCGCTCGCCACCTCCAGGGGCAACAGAACCAGGACTGACAGCCAGTTGAAGCAGTCATGGATTGTTGCTCCGGCAAAAGCACTATCGTGGATCACAGTCATTTTCTGTGTTAGCTATCCAGGAGCATCATAAACTACTCAGAGTGATTGCTTGTTAATCTCCTTTTCACATCTCAACTTTTGCTTTTTTGGTCTTTGGCAGTGATGTAATGGGGCACTGGTTACTGGTATAGGATTAGTGTGGACTGGTGCCATTATTATAGTGTGAAGCTGCAGCTACAGCTGCTGATGCTTTCTCATCATCCTCCTCTACTTTCTCCTCTGCTCTCTTAACACTTTTTCCCTCTTCCCTCCATCTAACCACTTATCCACTTCACTTTTCCATTTCAGTGTCTTCTTGCCTCAACCCCCACCCTATTCTACCTCCACTCTCCTCCTCGGTCTTGCTGTGTTTTGTCACTCACCGTTGAAACTCGGTTCGTTCTGCCGCTTGCATCATGGCCACTATGGTGTTTGTAACCGAAGTCCCAATATTGGTCCCCATGATGACTGGAACAGCCGACCTGACTTCTAAAACTATGAGATGAGGCGAAAATGAAGAAGCATGTTACAAAAAAAACTAAACATTGTAAATGCATAAACACCGTTGCAAATGGCAAATGGTGTTTATGCATATATATATATATATATATATATATATATATATATATATATATATATATATATATATATATATATATACATAATTACAGAAAATGGCCTTGTACTTTTTTGATGCAACATGTGTTTTAATGGAAATGAGAGGTGATTGTAATTCTAGGCTAAGTGAGACGGCTTTGGAGATGGGTTATTTTTGAATACGCCTTTAATGGCGATGACCCAGAGGGCAGACGTCAGGAAGACAAACATTTATGCCTTTCCATATCTTTCAGTCTCCAGTAATTACCTCTAATCATCCTCATGGCTCTCTTATTTAAAACAAATCTTTGGAAGCAGAGCAGCAACTCCTGCATACTGATATAATTCACTTTAACTACCCAGAGCAAAAGTGGAAGACCTACATGCAAAAGCCTGGACATTTTCTTGTAACCTTACCACATAATGGTCTTACACAAGGCTGACTGAGATGATGAGACATTACCCAGAGTAAGAAAGGTTGGATTTGATTGCCCCTCTAATCTTGCTTCACCCTGTCAGACTACACTTATTTTACATCATTTTTACAAATTGCAACTGTAGTACTGGAATCTCGAAATGGGTCTCAGTTAGCGTCTTGAGCCACCTCTCATTTATTTATATTTTGCAAGGAAAATAGAAAATGGGTGCAGTGTTTAATTGAAACATGCAAATATACACATATAAGGCAAAAACAGAGTTTCTTTCTTTAAGCAGTCTTCAGGAATAGTTCTCTGGGCTCTTGCAGGACATTTAAAGCTCTTCTTTGGATGTTGGTCTGTCATGATGTTCTCAGACTGCTTCAATAATGTTGAGTTGGATCAAAATCAACAATACTTTGTTTATTATTGCATCAGTTTTAAAAAAAGATCTCCATCAGCCCCAAACCATCACATAGCATTTACTGTGTTTTAATCTCTATCTTTGTGCTTCTCTCCTGACCTCATCTGGATATAATGATGAGGATTTGAACCAAAAATGTCAAATTTGGATTAATTACTCCGTACGAGCTGTTGCCACTCATTTTTAGTCCAGTTCTTGTGTAATCTTGCATACCTCAGCCTTTTCTGCTTGTTTTCCTTTCTTCTGAAATGGCTTCTTGACAGCCACCCTTCCACTGAGACCATTACTGATGAGGCATCATTGAACAGTAGCTGGATCAGGTGAAGGGCCAGATGCATCTCTCAGGTCCTGTGTCAGATCTTTGATTGATTACATTCCTATTTCTTAAGGCCATGATTTTCAGATACTGTTTGTCTGCTGTATATAGGGTTTTTTTTTTTTAGGTCTTCCTTCTTCTTTTGTCCTTCACGTGTCCAGGTTACTCAATTTTTAAGGACACACTGAGTTTTCAGCTAACAGCTCTTTGGAAACTACTTTGTTGGCAGAAAACTACTATTTTATCCTGTCCAGCTGTATTATCTTTGGCATTTTTTGTTTTTTGTGGATTCAAAAATGAAAAGAACAAATGTTTTTGCGACAGTCTGTAACAAAGTGCAATTTGTTTCTTTCTATTTGCGTAGACATAACACTGGTTCACCCCTTCAGTTAGGTGGTGTTTTTTAAACTTGAATGATTCATAGGTCAGTGTTCAGTGGTTCAAAAAAATGTCCTTTTGAGAACAGTCAGGTATGGGGACTGACCTGAAAGTAAGTGAAAAGTCAATGAAATGCTTTGAGAGACCTTCAGAAAGCCTGGAGAACTATTGCTCAAGACCACATGTAGATCTTTGGAATCAAAATGTAATGAAATGAGGGGCAACTCAAGACTTGTGTACAGTACTATACATTAATCATTCTTTCATTATACAAGTTTGAAAACTGACATAAACATCTAAATAGTGGAAAGCTAAAAATAAAATAAAATAAAAGCAACAACGGTGCATTAATCTGCAGCCAAAAGTAGCACGCAACAAATAAATCATTTACAATAGACTTTCCTAGCACTTTCAGGAGATTAATAAACCCGTGAATGTGAGTTATGGAGCGAAAAGTTAGCACAATGCTCGTTTTAATATTTTTCAAGGGGTTGTTTAGATGCTAGATGACAGGAAACATCACTCTTAGCTGTTCATCTGCTAGTTTAGTTAGTGGAGAAATGTGTGCAAGCAAATCTTCCTGTTCTCTGAAGAACAATCCTCTGGTATAGTTTGTTAATGTAACCCAAACTTTTTTTGCTAATTTGATCCTTAATGCCAAATAACAAACTGATCATAATGGATTCAACCCTCCACAGGGAATACGGGTTGTTATAGGACTTTGAGGCAGAAAATTTCGATTTGAACTATAGACTGCAAATTGATTTTGCTGCCAATAAGGCGCCATGGGGGTGTTATTTTCTCTGGTTTTATTGCTACGGTAATGGATTTTGTTTTCTGTTTATTAACTTATCTATATATGCAAAATAATAACCTGCAGAGACATAAGCCTACTGTGCAGACAGTACAATAAACACACACGCGCACACACCTGAATTCTGGCACTCACACATTTGCACATGCGTTTATGTGCCTACTCACGTCCGGAGGCCACCAGACTGACTACAATGGAGGTGGAGGTTGATGAGCTCTGAACCAGCACAGTAACCAAGATCCCCACCACGAGCCCTGCCACGGGGTTAGACAGCACTGCATTGTCCTGGAAAATGTCCCCTGCCACTTTACCTGGTTAGATATGCCGCCCACATACACAGAAACACACACATAAAAAAATACCAGTCTTAGGAATCACAAGGTTGCCAAGAGCAATGTTAAACAAAAATCAAACTGTTTGTTTCCCCAATTTCAAGAAGGTCACAGATCAAACTCGGCAGTAAATTATACAGCAGCAGGGCCCAGTAGGATGGTGTGAACTGGTGCTCGGTGACTCACTTATTTGTCAAATATCAACAGACTGAGTCACTATGAACCTGCTGATGGGGCAGTGAGGGTCAGAGCGCTTACCCCCTGCTAACTGGAAGGCAGAGCTCAGAGTGTCCAAGGAGCAAACAAAGAGGAAGAGGAGGAGGAAGAGGAGAGGGATCTTGGATAGATTGATAAGGACCTTCTTGATCTTGTTTGGACTCGCTGCTGAGGTCTGAGGAGATCTGTCTGGAGAAAACAGCAAAGAGACGGTTAGACTGAAATCTTTTTTTAAGGGATTTTATCTGATGAAACAAAACGGCAGCATGTTTTTGGCCACTGCTCGACTCTCTGATAGCTGTGTCCTCTCACATGTAGAGATAGAAGCCATCTGACAAAGTACATTCATAACCCATATGCAGCCAAACACTGCTGAGTGAGAGGCCACATGATCCCACTGGCACTGTGTGTCTCCTGAGCATGTCCTTATCTAATGAGCCTGTGGCTCGCTTCTGCTGTTGTAATTTACCGCCTCAAAGAGGTTAAACCTGCTGCCAGCGTGGGAGATGTATGTGTCACTCTCCTCTTTATGCCTCTCTTGTACCTTTCTCCCCGGGGAATGTGCCTGCCTCCATCAGTGAGGGTTTGTTGGAGTGGTGATTGGTATGTTGGTTACAGCCCTCAAAGCTGCCAGTGAGGTCAAGGGTGGAGCCGATGCCAGACTCCCTGTCCTCCTCTGCCAGTGGGAGTTTGGGATGTGAGGGGAGCTGAGCCGAGTGTATTCTCACCCCTGGTAGCAGAAGAGAAGTCAGGCAATTCAAAGACATAAAACAAGAATGGTGGGAATTTAAACTAATGAGTTACCACTGAAGCCGAGCTCCGTGCTCCGTCCAGAGGACACTATGGTTATAGATCGAGAGGACATGGCGCTGTGAGTGCTGTGTGGAGATATGCAAGCAATTAAAATCGCAGGATGTTACCACCGTGGAGGGAACAGATCTGATAGTGGATGTATTTATCAGCCACCTGCAGCAGTAAGAAAAAGAAGCCAACAGAGACCAACAAGTGTGTATATGAGCCCATCTCTCACAGAGGTACAGGGATCAACAGACAAGCAATTAGAAGAGAGCGAAGGCAGCCCACGTGGTTATGTAATTGGCAGCCATCCGTGATGTGAGGTCAGGCGTCTCACCTCCCAAACAACTAAACAACCTCATCAGATCATGAAGAACACATTAGGATCCGTGTAGCTTATCCTGTCTTCCATTTCCTACAGCTGCGAGCCAGCTCTTCAAGGGACTCTCCAGCATCTATAGAGCAAGTCTCTTCAAAGGGTTTCATGCTCTTGATTTGAAGAGATCCCCCCCCCCACCCCACCCCCCCAAACCCCCACCCCCATCCCACCCTTCTTTTTTTTCTGTCTTCCACTTCGGGGACTCCAGTGGAGGAGGGAGTACCAATGTCTCTTAAAAGCAAAGAGGATGGAAGTAATTACAGCAGCCGAAATTACAGTAATTACAGTCACTGCATCATCCTCACCGCGCGTGTCATCCTGCTGCAGGTTTCAGATGCGCGCGGAGGCCTGCGTTAACATATGTACATCTGTCTGTATGTGGGAGAAACAGCCCACTGCAGCAGGATAAACTCTGAATGTATCTGAGCTGATTTTGTGAGCGTGTGTACTGAATGTTATCCTCTAATCTAACTGCCCCGTTCGTCTGTTTGTCAGTCTGCTACCGTTCCCGTCTCAGCTCTTGTGCCGTTACGTGCAAGTTTGTGTTTAAGGCTGTCTCTGTGACTCACATGGATAATTTCTCAATTAGTGTTGCTGCAATTTTGTTTTGCTTTGTAGAAAAATGCAGGCTTTTCTCAAGCATTTAGCCAATGTTGTCAGTGTGAGTCAGCTTACTTGGCAAGATTTTCTAAAAGTATGTATGAGACATCGAAATAAAAGCTGGAATTTAAAAAAAAAAAAAGTGTATATAGTAAAATAGTGTTGCCTCTTACCTTGTCCAAAGGCTTAGGTGTTGCTCATGACCCCGCTAAAGGAAGGTATCAAACTGAAGACTAAAACATCTTTAAATAGACCGAGTGTGGAGGTATCAGGGGGGAAACATCTACGTGATCTCTCGGTTATTAACTTGCTTTCTCATCAGAGACAGCATTGTCAATCAGTTACACAATGTCTTAAGTTAATGATGCATAGGTCTTAAATGCCTGTTGTGTATTAGGTAATAAATGATGTTTGTTCAGCCAGCTATTTTCACCTGATTTGGGCCCCAGATAAAGATTGCAAGATGAAGTGGCCTGTTTGATGTGATTTATCAGCCCTTCTCACTTGAGGTTTTTAGGTAGCAATGCAGGAGAAACCTGACATCTAGTGGCGTGTTTTAGATAAACCTGGGAGATTGCTCCTGTTTTCTTAAGTCCGCTCATATTCTCATGCGGCTGTTTCCATCACATTTCGTAGTCTTGGCAAAGATTAAAGCCGGGGTATTAAATGATCACTTCTTCCACGAGATAAGTCAGTGGAAGTATTTCAGACACGCAAAGCGTAATCTGTTTGACTTGTACAGAATGTTCAGGTACTTAGGTACTTTGCCAGCACTCAGCATCAAGCCTGTTTTGATTGGAAATAGACTATCAAGGAGATTTTCTGAGAGCCTCTTGACACACATGCACCACTATCCACACGCAGCGCCCGCCTGTGTTGTTGTGGGGGTAATTGTTAATGATTAGTGCAGCCGCGGTTCTGTCATATCAGCAGTGCTCTCAACCAAATCTCCCAAGCCTGCTGACGCCAGACTTGCATCTATGAACTTAATAAACCCTTTAGACTAAGTTGTTGCTTTCCAATCTGTTATGAGATCTGGGAGCCTGAGAGAAATAACAGCCTTGTTGTTTTTCAGGGAGCTGGGTTTGCTGCTGTAGGTGGCAACTGGAGGAGAAATCCTTGAGATTTGGAGCAGAATTATACAGAGAGAGAAAAAAAAACGAAGCACAGATGTACCAGCGCACATGGACGCGCGCGCGCGCGCGCGCGCACACACATGTGATCACGTAAACACACACTGAGCAGCTCTAGAGCTCTTTGGTTAAAAAACACTCCACGTTGCAGTTAATCCCATCTCCAGATGTGCGAGTCACAGGGTGGCTGCTGCTACTGCACAGCATGCCGAACCAGACGGGGGCTAAATTCTGCCACGCAAGGCGACCTGCTTGGTTTATCTAATATTAAAAAATAAATAAAGCAAAGCCTCTGGGTTTTTAACAAAGGGGCCCATAACACTATGAACAAAACGTCAGTTAATTATCTCTACACAGGTGTGTGTCTTATTCTAAAGACTCTGTTCTTGTTTTGACTGGCTAGGTGACACTAATCAGCACAAGTCATTCAGATTAATACTAATCTCTTTTACCTTGATCACTGTTGTCATCTACACGAAGGGAGTAATGACGCTTTGAGAAAAAGAAAAAGCACTCTGATATTTTATATAGATCTGTGTGTTTTTCATGTCTGTTGTTAACACAAGAGCTAAAATCTTAACTGGAGCTTCACATTCACAGAACTGAAACAATCAGACTCAAATAATCAACTCGATTTCAGGATTTGAGCACCTAAGCTGCTGGTTTAGGAACAAGCGTCAATCCTGCCACATGTACGGCCTCCGTTTCAGATTATGCGATTCCCAAAGTGGTTGCTGCAGCCCCCTAGTGGGTGCTGAAGTTAGGCCTGCAGGCTTGCTGGCCAAGGAGGCGCATTTTACAATTAAAAACAAAAAGCAATCACAACTATTAAAATAAAACCCATGGAATTTAAATGACTTCTTATCGTAGGTGGCAGACGTAAAGCTCATAAGAGAGAATCGGCTTTAACGAGCAAATCAATCAACAGAACTTCAACAAGCAAATCAAAATAAATCACCGAGAAGAAAACACTCCATCGTAGTTTCATGCAGTAATCAGAGTTATGATTAAAGGATTGCGTGGGTGGCAGAAGGTTGCCAGATTTCAAATTGGGCTTCGGACCTTGCAAGTTTGTAAAAAAAAAAAAAAAAACTGCAGGAGACGTTGCAGGGTGAAAAGAACATTTGAAACTAATGATACATATATTTATGTGTGATGAAGCAGCTCTTCCGTCCTTAAACATCAGCACCTTTATTTATTTTTATTTAAAAATACACTGAGACTGCCATTGAATGCATCGATGGGATAATCTTACATATTATTGGGTGATTTCATAAAGATTTCGATTTTAAGCTGTGCTTCTTTCATCCTCTGCTGCACACCATCATCTATCTGTATTGTTTCCGACAGCCTTATTATTTGGCAGTTGGCTTAGTGGAGGTTAGTAAACACAGATTCACTCAGCAACATCACTTTATTGTTACTACACATTCAGGTGGCATGTATACACCACTCACAGTACAATGAAACAATATCATCACAGGTGTCCTTTTGTTCACATACATGTTGTTTCAGCGGTAGGGTGAATTTGTGTGTGTGTGTGTGTGTGTGTGTGTGTGTGTGTGTGTGTGTGTGTGTGTGTGTGTGTGTGTGTGTGTGTGTGTGTGTGTGTGTGTGTGTGTGTTTTAGTCCAATTCTCTCCTTTTAATCAATTCACGGCTTGCATTTTTTTCATATACTATTCTGCATGTTCCGCTGTGTACATCTGCACATTTTATGTCTCAGGTTTATGATGATGTAGCTTTATGGCATCTTTTTTTGGCTTTGTTCATCATTTCAGTTCTTCGCTGGAGGATGACGGTGTCTCAGAGCCATCAGGACATTCCTGCAACAAATAAAAATAAAACTCTGGTTTTAAACATAGCTTTAGGCTTTAATGCCAATACAGTAGAACAGTGATACATCTCACCTTCACTCTCTCCAGCTCTGGTCTGCCTGGGAGTGATTTTTGTGAGGAAAAGGCCTGTGAGGAAAGACAGTTAGGTTGACTCATAGGGTGAGGGAAGAAATAGTGTGCTAGGGTGAACATCAGGCTGCTGCAGGCTCACCTTCTTTGACTGCTGTACCTCCTCTGTGGACTTAGACCTATTTTTCATGTGTTTCTGAGGAGAGGTGCTGGTGGGACACTAGGCAGAGGGAAGGGTCGCATTAGACGGCAAATGATTAAAATTTAGTGTATCAGAGTATCGGGTTCTTAAGTACCTCATTTGTCTTCTGCTCCATGGCTGACTTGAAAGTTTTTCCTCAGAAGTTCGGGGCTGTGGGGACTTAGGATGGATCACTCTGTTTTTCTTGCAAACTTTGGCTGTGCAACTAAAAGGTTAGGAGAAAAAACGAGAGAAACTTTCAAAAAGCGTGACTGCACGCAACAACAACAGACAAGGGAAAGTCATTAATATATCCAGTAAAATGCAAACAATTAATCTTGCCCTAAGCGGTCTGATCCACTGCAAGAGATCCAAGTGGAGCAAGAGAGTGTGCAGTTATGAGCTCTTCTCACTAGAGGGTGTCTCTGACTCAGAGATACACTACTGCAGATTTCAGTGTCCTGTTGTTTGTTTTTAGCTTTGGGATTCACTAGAAGCAAAAATTATGACTGATTACAGGTTAGCTTGGCTCAATTTTCTCTACTGGCAAAACAGGCATACTTTAAAAAAAAAAAGGAGCGGTGGGGGGGAAGAAGGGGTGGTAATTCTTCTGACCTTGTTTGATTATACATAAATCCACCAAATATTTTTTTTAAAATTGTATTTCAGTATATAAACATTGCTTGTTGGAGCCCTAACGGTTGACATAACAGAAGCTCAACTTTAGCTCAGAGGATGAAAGCAAAACAGCAAGTCACAGCAAATAAAATCGTGAAAAGGACTGCTCTGAACAAGGACACACACAGTTACTCAAACAGTGATTCCTCGAGAACTGAAAGACCACAGAGAACACTAGGCAACAGTCACAGCCAGGGCCACAGCTGGAGTCATGAGCCCTGTTGGCTGAGGGACAAAACACCACTGGGTCTGGTTCAGTGAACAAGAGACTTTTTTTCCCTTTCTTTTTTTAACAGTCCATCAGCCTCCCTTTTGATGTCTGCTTCTCTCTGTCAGGCACACCGGTGAGATTCTAATGGTATGAAGGGGTGGTTCAGTGCTGCTGTTCAAAAAGAAGAAATAAAATATGTCATAGGTATTTCAAACAAAAGACTTGAGCTTAAAAGCTCTTGGTTGAACATGGGAACCAACATTATTGAAAGCGGAAACTTTAAAATTAGGAAGTTATTGTAGTTTTCTGATGCTTTTGTCTACATCCTGCAGAGAATAGCAGAAACACCATCTAAGTGGATCTATCACTTTTGCCAGTATTTTTTTTTTTCTGGCTCTTTTTCCTATGATTTGCCATTTGTTCTGTCTCTCTGTCCTCTATTCTCCTTCCCCTCCCCCCCAACCAGTCACCGCAGATGGGTGTCCCACCCTGAGCCTGGTTCTGCTGAAGGTCTGTTCCTGTTAATAGGGAGTTTTTCCTTCCCACTGTCACCAGGTGCTTGCTCGGAGGAGGTTGTGTAATTCTTGGGGTTTCTTTAATATTGTAGGGTCTTTACCTTATAATATAAATGAACTTGAGGTGACTGCTGTTGTGAATGAATAGTATAAAAATAACTGTAAATTGAATTAATAATGTAATTTGGCATATTGCAACCTAATAAATATGAAAAATGATGTGATAGTAACAGAAATAACTTCATATCCTTGATGTTTCTACATTAAAAAAATACCTGTTTCTAAATCCTGATTGGTGCAGAGACATATGCAACATTACCATTATGTAACTGAGGCAACTGAGTCATTTCACAAAAAGCTGTGTTTTTTTCAGAGCCTTTAAAGCGTCAATCATTGCTGAGTTTTCAAAATGTAGCACATCTAACAGACAGCTTATCTCTTTCCAAGATGCATGGAATTACAATTTACTTATTACTTACTGATGAGGCTAGAATGCCAAACACACACACACACACACACATATATACATATACACACATATATACATACACACTCTGACTGAAGTCAAACAGTCTACTATTCTGGGCTCCAGTTCTGCCTAAGCTTACAGGAAGCATTTAGCCCAGGGCTCATAAAGAATGAATAGGAAATGATCAACGGGAGCGCACTCACTCGCTGTGATGGCTGACATCATGGTGGCATCACTTTTGATGCTGCAGGGAACTCTGGTACAAAGTCCTACCTGAAGTGGAATATATGTGATATTCAGTGAGGCCAGAAATACTCCACTTGGTCAGTACCAGTGGAGTTTCTGCTTTCTTTTATACAAGTTCCATTACCGCAGAACATGTATGTTTGTTCGGTAGGTACAGCCAGGAGGGATGATGAACTCTCTGCACTTACTTTAAAATGTGCATTATAGTCCTTTGAGGGACAGCTGAGGATAATCTGAGGCTTGATGGCAGGGCAGGCATTCAAAGAGTCCTGAGTGCTCTTTCTGACCAACTCGCTGAAGGAAATGACCTAAATGTGAATGATTTGCTTGCTTGCCTCACTCTGTCAACCCCTGCTTTCCTCTGTTACCGTCTTTTCATCTTTGTGTAGAAGAGAAATTCTTCCACTGCAGACGAAGCCAAGAAGTGGAGGATCGTATAGGTTAGACTGAGGCGGGTGGAAGTCCAGCTCCTTTGTAGCAGAGATAAAAACCCCTGTGGCTTTTAGAAACACTTCGCCAACGATTAGTCCACATGAGCAACAATCAAGGTGGCACATCGAAATCATCACGTCTCTTTTTTTGATATAGATAAAAAGAAATGTACATGCATAAAGCTTTTACATGCCCCTACAGACGGGAGCATACACATGCAAAGCAATCTTTACCATTTAAAGCTACTGAATAAGTTTTGTTCTGCAGGGATGAACAAACAGACTCAATTTGAGATGCAGCAGAAGGAAAAAGATAAGGCAGAAAAGTTTAATGACTACGTAGCCTTTACGATCCTTAATAAACGCTGCTGTTCACATCTGCGTTACGTAAGAAGCAAATCTATTCCGGAGGTTTGAATCCATAACCCTGAAAGAACCTCACACAGAGCCTATCTTTGCGTCCGGGTCAACACTAATTAACTCCCTAACTGAGAAACAGAACATGACAAGAGCTCCTTAAGCATAAGTTTCCTGTGGATGTGTGTTCTGCCTCTGCACTGTCACTCCTGCCTTCTTCCTGCTCAACCTAAAGGTCTGCCAAATCACTCCCTCCTGGAAACACAATAAGAAGTCATTAGTTTCATTCGCTGATTTAGTCAAACAGTGATGACACTGGATGCCTGTATCGCTTCAGCCATGTGTTGATGGTTTCAAGTCTTTTGGGAGGAATTCAAACCAGGAGTTAAAAATCAGTGTCTGACATTTCTCAGCCACCACACAAGTGTCTGCAAACATGCTGATCGCAAATCTTCACGTGGCCAGGATTTGTGTAATAAAATGGGCTGTTTTACCACAGACAACACACAGCGAGATGGCTGGAGCACCAAGGTCAGCATGTGAGCAGTGATGGAAGAGAGCACATGAAAATGGCTCAGTGTCAAGGACATTATGCCGTGTAATTGATGATGATGTGCTGTCTGTTTTGTCACACTCAGGTGGGACATGCACACATCCCAACTACACCCAGCTGGATGTATTAAGTCAGTAGCTGACCAGCACAACTGCCCTCTGTCGGAATCACAGCTGAGCCATGTGTATCTCACCTGATACCCGAGTCATGGTTATGACTCCATAATCTTTTCATTCTTAACCCACTGAAGACTGATTGAAGACTGCCCTTCAACTGTGCACAATCTTTCAATCCACATTAATGTGCCTGCATCGATCGGCTGGACAGGTTTTGTTTTACAGCACTTACACATATTTTGCAGGACTCTCTAAGGCGGTGTGAGCTCCCATTAGAAGAACTATTTTAGAAATCCAGAACCTGCTTGTTATTCATCCAGATGTACAATGGACATGAAGCTTAGCTCAAACTGAAAGCTGTAAACAACAAAACAGAGACAAGACAGAGCGCTAGCACAGTCTGAATGAAAACAGTAAAGCACTGAGTGACAGAAGGGAGTGGAGGATGAATGATGCGGGTGATGGAAAGAGGAGAAAAAAAGGCACCCACATCTACTGACTGAACGAGCCCTGCAATCATCGCAAATGAGACAAATGAAATGCCTGGGGTTAATTCATACACTCACCTCCTTCCCTCTCTTTTCTCCTCTCAGTACAGTAGGCGTGCAGTGGAGTAAATGACACTCCTCATCTCACTGCTGCTATGGTGTCTGTGAGAGTACACCCCTCTCTGCCCATTCATAGCTCCGCCGACGCACCACTCACGGATGGAGTCAGTAGCCAGCCAGCCAGCTCCCCCCCCCTCCCCCCTCACACACGCACATCCAAGACTACCACCAGGCGTGTCACTCAAAGCTCTGTGTGCTAATGTCTCCAGGCTGGCAGTGGGAAGCTGTGGGTGTGACAGACAGGTATTGTACACTGCACATCAATGCTGACGTCCACAGCTCTCATCATTACTTTAGGTTATTTCAATGACAATCACATTATACCAGATGATGATGCATGTAAGATGGCTTGACTGAGATACTTTCAAAACATGTACTCTGAAATATGCATAATGCTGACATCATTCATGTTGATGAGACCATCTATGACTCATCCAGATTGTTTTGTAACCCATACAATAGCCAAATACAACAGGAAGCCACCTTCCAGCAACAAGTCTGCAGACAGATTAAGCTGGTCATTGGCCACAGAACCAACTTAAAGAGCCAATCATAGCATTGCAGTGCTGTGATTTTTTTTTTTTTTTTTTAAAAAGAACCAAAGAAAAAAAAAGAAAAAGGACATCATTATGTGACAGCATTTTCGAAGAGCTTTCCTTTAACCAAGATACACCAGAAGACTCAAGAATGAATAATGTAATCAATGCTAGTTACATGTGTAAAGACTTGCTTTACCCTGTATGAATCACACAGTTGGTCCACAGGGGTTGTGGGGTCTGACTGCACTGCATATAAAACCCAATCACGTAGCATTTCTCAAGCCAGAAACTGACCTCAGTGATTCATCACCCCCCCCCCAAAAATAAATAAATAAATAAATAAATAAATAAATAAATAAATGCAGACAGACAGGATAACAATTTCTTATAAAACACTTTAATTTTTTTTCAATACACCCTGTGGATTATCGTTAGAATCATTGCAACCATTTCATTTTTATTATCACATTACTCATTTAATGAACTAGATCTGTAGTCTGAGATGTAGAGAACAGGAATACAGGACATGACCAGGGCTTTGCAAAGTGCAGTCACAGCAAACATAGGGATAATTTAAAAAAATAAAAATAAAAAAAAAATTAAAAAGGGAAAAAAAAAAAAAAAAAAAAAGAAAACACAACACACCTAAAGCATGCAACACACAAATGTAAAAATAATATATTAAATAATAAATCTGCATCAAATATTCCATGCATGTTGAAGCAAAGAAACCGTGCAAAAACATTGAAACCCATTTTGGACAGTCACTCCTTCCTGTGCTTAGTTTAAAGAAAACATTACTGCAAAGTACGGCTGTGAAAAAACAGAAGAAATGTGAACGATATATCAAAATCTGTACAGTATTACAAATCAGGGGATGAATAAAATGTATACTAAAACATTTAGTTTCAGGGTGACATTCTGACCTATAACTTTTTCATATAAGGTTGAATTAATCATTTCATAGCAAACATTTTCCCCATAAGGATGTGTAGTGTTTTAGAACGACACCATAAATGCTTACCATGATCTGCCTTATTTACAAATTGGCTTAAAAGAAGGTCATTCAAAAGTATAGAGCAGCGTGTGGTAGCACACCGCTTTCTCAGAGCTTATACTGCGAACAATTAGAAAAAAGTGCTATAGGACTAATTTTTTCTTGCATTAATTTTCTTAAATTAATCATATCACAGTTTTGTGAAATGTTCGTCGTAGTTTTTTTGATCACATCTTCGTTCATCCAACACATGATTGTCTTTCAAACCGTTGTTTCCCTCATGTCTGGGGATTTCGATTTAGCAGAGTCGGGGGCTTCCTTCGCTGCTTCGGCTGAATTTTCAGCTGAATTCTTATCCTCAGATTTTGCTTTGGAGTCAGTAGTGGAAGAGCTGGCTATACTGGGATCCTCTGGTTCCTGCACCTGATCTGTGGGCAGCTGGAGGAAGGAAGGAACCTCCAGCTGCTCTTTGGTGAGAAGACCTCGCTGATCATCCACCCTGGAGTTCTGAGCCCTCGTCAGCATGTCCAGGAACCCTGGCATGGACAAATCATTGTTATTGTTGCCCTCTTGTTCTGATAATCAGATAAATGTAATATAATCTGAATTTCCCGGAGGAACCAACCCAAGGGATTAATAAAGTTTCATCCAATCTAATTTGTAATCTAAATAGTTGATATATTGACAATAATCTTGATATTGAACAGAATTTCAATAATAATATAAAACATCTGAGAAAAAAAGAAAAAAAAAAAAGAAAAAAAAAAAAAAACCCTCAATACTGTCACCTGCCAGTGGTGCTACCTACCCCGCCCAAGCCTCCTGGCAGAAGTACCCATTGCATTCCATTGGTCGAGGTCACCGATTCAAACTCATCCAAGACTTTTAGGGGATGCATCTATGGTATCAGTTATAAAAAATTCTACAAGGCATTGTTTTCAAGATATCAGATACCCAAACCTGTGTCCATGCCACCCATCCAGCAAGTGACCACAATACCCCATCAGCCTTTTAAAGCTGAGGGGTAAAAAGCTAAAACGCATACGCCTCAAAATGCCCATCCTTTTTAGATGGGTTGGCTAATAAAGATAGTCATACAACTTCACGATGCAACAATCATGTATATTCTAATGAAGTATTACCTACATGTATATATTTTGGCATGCAGATAAAGACTGATATAACAAAATTATTTCCCCACATTGAAAACAACTCAGCTAACTCAATAACCTTAAACCAAACCACACTAGATATTGCCAAGTCATCCTACCGTCCATCTCGCGGTTCTTGGTAGACCTTGGCTGAGCCTTAGCTCTGTCTTGGCTCAGTGATCTGGCTTCTGGACCTGTACTTGCTGCTCCTCCCTGGGACTAAAACAGATTTCAGCATCATCAACAAACCATTTCTCAGCTCACAAGGTTTAAATCTCAGTAACACTTAGTAAGTTTTCATTTCTAGTTTTAATCATTGAATCTGACGGCGTCTTGTGCAGCCATATACCATTTCCAGACTTAGTTTGAGATCGCTCCTCCTTGCAGTACAAACGAACCTCCTTTAGTGTGTCTCACTTCAACTTACATTTTATCTTGAAGAAAAGGTGTATGGCTCACAGTCAGAGACCCAACTCTTATTACTAGGGATGCTCCTCAACATAAGGATTAGATCAGCTGGAGTTTGAGGTATATTTATGGCATATTTGAAGCATACAGGTGGCTAGAAAAAGACATCTAGGGAGCAATTTAAAATTGCAGCAGTGCCAAAAATAATTCAAAAGTGCACAAGACCAACACCTGAAGGGCAGAATGGCAAATAAAAAGACATGTTTTTTGTTTATTGAGACCTCAGCAGCATAGCGCATAGAGGTCACACACCCCTTCTAACTTTTGTACCCTTTAGAGTAGCTCAAGAGTGAGTGTGTAAAGAGCTTCATGGAGTGGTTCCCATGGCAAAGTAGCTGCATTCAACCCTTACATCAACAAGTGCAATTCAAACGCCAGAGTCTTAAAGCACGCTGCCACTGGACTAGAGAAGTGGAAACATGACAAATCGCACTTCTCCATCTGGCAATCTGTTGAACAAGTCTGGGTTTGCTGGTTGCCAGAGGAGTGGTAGTCTGACTGCATTGTACAGTCTGGGGGAGGGGGTTTTGGCATATTGCTTTACAGGACTTGGGCTCAGCCCCTTAGTTCCAGTAAAAAGAACTCTTTATGCTCCAGCATACCAAGACATTTTGGACTATTTCATGCTCCCAACTTTGTAGGAACAGTTTGGGGACGGTCCCTTCTTGTTCCAACATGACTTGCGCACCAGTACACAAATCAAGGTCTATAAAGACAGCGGTTGAGCGTGTTTGGTGTGGAAGAACTTGACTGGCCTGCACAGAGTCCTGACCTCAACCTGATAGAACACCTTTGGGATGAATTAGAGCAGAGACTGTGAGCCAGGCTTTCTCGTCCAATATTACCGTCTGACCTCACAAACGCGCTTCTGGAAGAATGATCAAAAATTCCAATAAACACACTCCTAAAACTTGTAGAAAGCCTTCCCAGAAGGAGTGCGCTGGATAAAAGTTATAAGAATAAATAAATCATTAAAGCAATATAGCCTGAAATGTCTCAGACTTTGCCTTCTGTATTGTTTTTGAACTGGTGAGACCTCATATTGAAAGGATAAAAATGTAGGCTAAGGCCTAAATCATTTTAGCTAACATATTCCTTATAGTCATTTAATTTTGTAAACATTTTGTGATACCAAGTTGGAAAACTATAAACGATCATTTCTGACAATATTCTTATTTTACCTTGAATACAAAGATGTCCGTTAAAATTACCCAAAACCATCTGGTGATCAGGAGGTTTTAAGTCTTCTTTGCAGAGTACCAGAATGTATATGCTTACACTAGTCCATTAAACATTTGTACAGAAAGATTATATAGATTTGACATAATGTAGTTTGTGAATGAGGCCCATTTACACACTGCAACATACCACTTTTCATAGATTTATATAATGCATGTTTATATAGATACTGTTAAAGGGAAATGACTGGTCCCATAAAATAGACAAAAAAGGGCAACATAGGGACTTGTCTAAGAAGGTAATGAAGGTTGTTTAACACTATTCATGTTCAGCCTTGGCTTCATACAAAAATTCTCATTTGAGTTGTTATTTTTCCAAAATAAGTTACCCAAAAGTCACAAAAGAATATTTATGCCTAAGAATCACAAAGCAGCAATTCAAAGTTTCTTCATGATGGTAAAATTATTTTTGTTGCCGTTTTATTGACGCTTCAATAAACACTGCCTCACCTGGTTGGCTGCAGAACTGCCGCCTCTGGAAATGCTGGTCTGCTCTTTGCCTGTATACACACAAAGATGGAAATGAGTTTCTAACAGAACTCTTATTTTCAGTGTACAAGTAGTCAACAAAAAGCTGACGATGCTACAGAACTTTAGCATACCCATTACGTTAAACACTGACATTAGGCAGATAAAACATCTTAAGTATTAAAATGGTCCTCCTGGGATACAACCACTCTAATTGAATCTACTTAGTTCCTCCTGAACAAAATAAAAAGAATCTGAGGCCGAGAGCACTGATCCAAACTGAAGTCAGATCTAGCCTCAGCAGTCAGGAAAAGAGGTGAGTGAACTGAAAGTGGCACAGCATTCAACAAACCAAATGGACTCAGACATTTTAACTTCAATTTAAAAGAAAAAAAAAAAAAGCGGCTAAAAGAGAAATGCACAAAGAGGAAAGCAAAGTAAAGAAAGAAACATGCAAACAGTGATGCAGAAAAAACATGACCGCAAAATGGACAGTGAAAAGACTCTTCAGACAGCCTCAAGGGAGAGAGCACCACGAGCTGAAAAACACTTTGTACGAGCCATTAAGAAACGATTAAATCAATAAGGAGCCACAGACAGCACCAGAGAACACACAATAATGGCCAATGTATCGTCAACATAATCAGCTGATGGAGAGATGAAATGTGCTGTTATCTGATTTCACTGAAGACTGTTTTCATTTACTTATCAGCTAAGTAGGTTTGTTTTCATCCTGTGGCTTATTGTGCTCCTCTGGTAGCTGCATGCTGTATTACAATAAATGTTATAAACATTAATCAGCCTGTTTCATATTGAGGTAAATTTATGGGTTTCTAAAAAGGTCAAGTATATTAACCTTTGATTTTGTCAAGTCGGAGCGTCTTATTGGCCAGACTAAACACATTGGTGCTCACATTCAGAGGCTCATCACTTCCAACCTGAAACACAAAGCATACACACATGCAGACATACTTAGCTGAACAGTACTATGAGAATCAATCATCTCTGCAGTAAATGGGTTGTGCATAACTTAGAAAAGACAATGCATTACTAAAATAATCTCATTACTCACTACAAACTAGTGTAACGTTTATTAAAAGTAGAACCAGCATCTTAAGGACACACAGAAGCTGCTTACATTAGTTTCAAAATGATATCTTAATAATCTGAACCATGCATTATTTCTAAAACGAGTAATTTTACTAAAGCAATTTCATTAAAACAATAAGCTAAACTTGTGTCTGTGAAAGTTGACAAATAAAGAAGATGACTCATTAAAATGTAGCAGCTTTGCAAACAGAGGCCTTCTTTCCTGTAATAAGAAATGAAAGAAACCGTGGCTGGAAAATGTTTTCTGTGCAGCTGGCTTCCCATTACTGAGAAAGATAAAGGTTTTAAGTAAAGCAAGTTTTCAAAAAATGTAATGTGAAACTTTGAAACGTGAGAAACATTCAAGTGTGTGACTCATTTCAATGCAGCTACAATGACAATGCCAACAAGGGTGTGCCATTCATTTAGTGACAGATTTTGAAATCCATCCTTAAAAGTGACACTCATTTCCAGCTTTTTTGCTCTACTGAGTATCTTTGCAAGACCTATAGTTCAAAATAATCCTAGACTATACATGGCTGAAAAATATGTAAAATAGATATTGATATTATAATATTGAAAAGAATCACTGGTGTAACACTTTGAAATTACATGTTTACATAGGTAAACATGCACATTGATTTTTCCTAATAGATTAAAGGTTAAAAGGCATTTCACATATTTTTGTCGGTAGAATTCAACCACAGAAAATCAATCATTCATTTAAAAGTGACAATATTGTTAATCTTTATATGGAAATGACTCAAAGAAAAGGTAACATATTATAATCCTACTCATATGCAACACTCACCATGGTGACCAAGGCCTCTTGTGGCTTAATATTGTGCTTCTGCAGCACCACAGAGAGAGCTTCCTGCAGTGTCTTACTAGACTTCACCATGATCCCCACAGTTTTACCAGTGAAGGCAATCTCCACCCTGAAACACACACTTATTTCTATAACTTTCCTCTCACACTGTGACTCACACTGAATCAAATGCAATGGAACAGAAGTACAGAATTACTGTCAGACAATGTCTGTAGTCACGAGGGCAGCTGGCAAGGGATATCTTAGCAGGAAACCCATTTCTGATTACATTTTGAATTTTATTTAGTCAATGTAAAGGAAGAGTACAAAGATTAATGCTCAGAGAGCTAGACTTTGTGTGCACATTACCACAAGGACTTCCCTCTAATATGGTAAGAAGGGACATGTAGTGGGGGTGTGCAAGCCTGCTATGGTGTCAAAGACAGGAGAAAATAGGAAGTGAAGGAAGTCATTCAGTTGACTCACGCAAACGTCACTCTGAGCTCTAAAGAGACCTGCTGATTTCTCAGTACGGAGCAGTCTTGGTCCAGCGATAATGGTTGCTGTAGAGAGAGAAATTATGTTTCAAACAGAAAGAAACAAGAGGGATTTCTATAGATGTGAACATCAACATGGGTTACTTTGAGGGGGTGAGATAACACAGCACGAAAATGTCAGAACAGGAAGGAGGCAGTCGTCGGTCATGCTCACTGTTGTAAACAAATTTACAGTGTGGCTCAAGTTCCTCAAAAATGCCTCCTGATTTAAAGTTGCAGCTGAAGCACAGCAAACGTGCTCACCTTGTCCTTGCCATGAAGGTAAATGATAACATCTTTCAGTGGGAAGCCTCTTTTCTCACAAAGGCTAGTCAGCAAGTCTTTGATTGGCTGGCCATTAGGCGTGGGTGCCAAGGAGGCACTGCCATCAGGCAAGTAGACACAGCAGTATCCCCCCTCCAACCCTACACGACTCCCACCTCCACCCCCCAGCTCAGGGGAGCGGGGACTCGAGCCACCATTCTACATCACAGACAGAGAAATGAGAAAAGTGTAATCCCAATCACACATTTTCCTCTATACTAATACTTGTCACCTCAAATTTTAGTTTTGTTAACTGTATACCTCCAATCATATAAATTGTAAATTAACATTCATTTCCCATAATTCCAACCAACTCTAAATGCTTTATAAATGTACTGACCTCCATATGCCTGCAGATGGAGCCAAGCTCCACACTACTGGTCGACTTGATGGACAAATGGGACTCTTTCCAGGAAACCACGCCATAGGAGTTGGAATCATTGTTATTGATGAGATTTAAAAATAAATAAATAAAGTCAGAAGATGTACATAAGATATCACAGAAGCATGAGATGTGTCATTTGGCACACATTACCTCCCCAGGATCCTCGTTTCTGTCGCTGTTTCTCTGAGGCACTCTTACCACCTAGAAAGCTGTTAGGGTCTGACTTCTTGCTCTGTTGGAGGCAGCGATGAAATAAATGTCAAACGAATAATAAAACAGGTATTCTTCATCTCGACCTTCAGTCCATCTACCGTATTTTTCGGACCATAAGGAACACCGGATTATAAGGTGCACTGTCAATGAATGGGTCTGTTTTCATACATAAGGCACACTGGATTATAAGGCGCATTAAGCGAAACAAAACAGTCCGATAAGTCAAACTTTACTCAACTCATCCTTCTTGATCCTCCACTTCCGTACCATTGATTCATTAATGTTGAATTCTCTTGCAGCTCCTCTATCCCCATGTTGTTGCAGTATACTAATGACTAACCTCGTATTGTGGATGGATTATCTGAGTTGTTCTCCTGACTGAAGTTTGGTCCGTCCTGCCATGCGATTGCATTTGTCCCCAACCACCGAGAACCCTCACATTAACTTTTATCAAGTGGAAAACAGTTAGCGTTCATCCTCCAGCTTCACTGTGTTTATGTTATGCTAACATAGCTGTGTCGCTAGCGATCATGTAGCACAGCATTATATACCAGCTAGCCCAACTTCAGCAACCCTATAAAAGTCACTGCTGTTTAGTTTTGTGTTTTCATTTATGTTAGAAGTGATAGCAGAGCTGTACATTTTATTTTTTCAGAAATCTCTCAGTCAGAACATGCTATATCATGTTTAGGTGGAAACTAGCAAGCTAACTTCCTGCTAACTTCGGTTCGGTAAATTCGGTTCTAGGTCAGTAAACACAACCAGAATTCATACATAAGGCACACCATGATTATAAGGCACACTGTCAATTTTTGAGAAAATTAAAGGATTTTAGGTGCGCCTTATAGTGTGGAAAATACGGTACCTTCTTTTCCCTTAAGGGGACTTTGGAGGCCATATCCTCCCAGGATCCCATGCGCGGAGACTCATTGGAGAGCCGAGGTAGGCCTTTGCCTTCTACTGTTGCCAAAGTGCAGCTCTGATAAAGAGGGGACCGTACAAAGCGCCTGTAGCTGTCCATTTTCATCAGCTTAAATATCTGAAGCAAAGCAACAAGAGGGGGCACCCAGTCATCTGTGTGTCAAAAATGAGTCATAATTACTAAGCAGAAGTAGTAGGGTTGATTCATACCAACCTGCGCTTGAGCTTTGTTAAACATGTCAGGTGTAGGCTGCTGAAGGTCCTTCTCCTCCGTCTTTGCTGTGTCATCAATGTTCACCGAGTAGGGAGCACTCTCAGACAGGTAGGTGCTGTAGATTGAGCGAGCTTCTGCTTTCAGCTGGAAAAAAACAGCAAGAGCTCTGTCAGATTGAACTATTCTGAAGGTCAGCAATCAGCTAAACTTTGTTTCTTAATTACAGTTCATGAAGTGCTGAGGCACAAGTAAGATCAGACACTCTGTTAATTTCCCTGTGGATTTCATTTGAATGTTCACCTTCTTAAATCCTCTAGTAAGTCACTTATTGTTTGCAAAGCTCCCAAATTACATGGTGGTATTACTTTAAGCGTTAAGCACACTCTATGTAGCATAAATTAAAGGAAACCTTTCTGTGGCTCTCTGATGTAAATCATACAGATTTCTAAAGGATAAGGTAAACCTTTCACCTATGGCTGATGTATGATCTATTTGGATCCTTTCAATACTTTTTTTTTTTTTTAATTTCCTCAGTCAATCTCCAATGGAAATAATCTCCACAGGAGGTGAAAGAAAGATTCAGGTCAGCCACAGTCAAATGGTAAAAGTTAGTTTACTTGTGTAACACAATACTATATCCCATTGAATACTCTAAATTATGAGCTACTGTGGATATTAACACATTGGTCCTGGTGATGGGGTTTACACAGGTTTTCATTGTAACCACTAAATATAAACTGTTATAGAGGAATACAAATGTCCTCCAAATTATGATGCATTTGCTTGCATTACATAACTTTGCTTTCCAATATATTTGCCAAAAGAAGTTTATAGAGCAAACTGCAACAGCTGGTAACTGTAACAACCATTCTGTAAAATGGAAAATTAAGTAGTTCCCACCAAACCTGTTCTTCATTTTTAATAACTGAATACTTACAATTTCTGCACATTGTTTCACAAAGTAAATCTCCAAAAACAGCCATAAAAATTATCATATGGCAGATCTATTTTTTGCCAACAATGCACAGCTTCTGGCTGTTTGACTGTGGTTGATGCAATTAAAAGTTAGTGTCAGCAGTTAAAGTGCACCAAAGGACTTATTGGAGGGATCATCTCAAAATTACAACAGAAAAATGCTTATGTTACTTGAAAAGCAACTAAAATATTACTGAATTACTGACGCACTGCCATCCTCCGATTGCTGGAGACACCCATAGTTACAGCAACAAGGCAACCCTATTCCCACTAAACAGTCCACTTCTTTTCTACAAAACATGTGTTTTAACAAATGTGTGCTATCAGGGTAGTGGTTTACAAATATTTTTCCTGCCATATCCCACTTCAGAAGGCAGGAAAATTCACACTCCACACCCATCAAATATGATCCAAGTTGAAGGCCATCACAACTTCATGATCAAACTCTTGTTAATTTTCCCTTTAAGAATCATATTTACTTCACTCCATACTTTACACATCTGGTCCTGCAGTAGTTCTGTCTCCCATAGTACAAGAACTACTGCAATAAAGTATTAATTAAAGATAAATACATAAAAGAAAAGTTTAGAGAGAGTTTGTACCTCATCCAAGGAAGTGGCCGGAATCTTCTTGAACTTTTCACAAGCCTGCCAGAATAAAATGTTCTCCGCACTCACCTCAGACTTTAAGAAGTCCTGCAGACAAACACACACACAGCATTATTAGGTATGGGTAATGATTAGTTAATGTCAACACTTGAACTCTGCCTGAACTTTTTCCTAACTGAAAAATTCCAACATTAGTTTGCCTCACCGTAAAGTAACGGACCCCAAAGGGGTCCTCCAGCAGTTTCTCAAATGACACGGCCCAGCTCATGACACTGTTGGCTGGGCCATGCTCTCCGGCTGGAGTCCCAGGAAGGCTGGTGCTGCTGCCGCCACAGCCGCGTGCGGACATGTTCAAATCTAAAGCATATCCAGGCACAAACACACCCATTTATCAGCACAGAAAAGCATGACCAAGAGTGAGACTGAATCAGATATTTTCATGCACAGACATGTTCACGTTGTAGAACTGAGATATGTACAGGATTAGCAGCATGCAAGTTGGCTGCTCATGCTTACCTCCATCTGACACTGCCTGGCTCTGTGAACAGAGAGAGCAATCTGTCAAAGAACTTTACTTCAACAGTTAAAACTAAAACTGAGAAAAAGCCTAATACTGAATACTCTTTGTTATTGTCTGTATAATACTGATAATATTATTCAAATTTATCCTACGTATATTTTCTTCAGGCTGCACAGTCAAAAGGAAAGAAGAAAGTTTACTTTGGCCCCGTTTACACAGGATTGTGGAGATTCTCACTACAACTCAATATTACTGCAACAACTATACAGCACTACGATAAAAGCCTTTAGGAAGGGAAACACGAACAGCAGCTGCACATTATTTTTCTCTTCTTGTTTTTTTTTTCCAACCTGTAACTCTGTAGCGCAATCAGCCAAGGCTGTTTTTACAGGAAGTGGTTGCAAAACTGGTGACAATAAGCCTCATTCAGCTTTCAGAGCACACAAAATGCACATCTTGTAAATGTTCGCTTCAACCGACACATTTTTTTTTTTTACAGAAACTGAATGAAATCTGCAGACTATTTAAACACCTGTAACCTACAAGCTGTGATCACAAACATGTTTTCAAGTCACCAAGATACTGATCTGACGTATACACAGAAAAGCTTCAGCTTATGGAAATATTGTTTAAACAGCAGCAAATTAGCTCACAGCAGAATTTTTGGTTTTAATCCATAGGAGACCGTCGATGGATACATTTATGAGCTTTGTCAAGGTTTCCTCTTCATGCTCTGGTTTCCTCCCACAGTTCACAGACGTGTGGGCTCTGATTCTAAAATTGCCCAAAGGTGTGAATGTGTGTGTGTCTACATGTCTGTATAGTCTGTGTGGTAGCAACTTGCCCAGAGTGTGTGGAGGATATAGGTCTTATAAATAAAGTACCATTTTCAGAACTGACAGCTGTGAGTGCCATTTTAATCAATGTACTATTAAGTGTACTATTAAGCAACAGTACACGTTGTTTTTAACTGATAATACTAATGTAACGGAATCCTTTACATTACAGAAAAAGGCAAATATCTTCACAACCCTGCACAGTAACTGTTGCTTTTAAAGTAGAGCATTTAACTTTTTATGAATAGATTACTTTCATTTTCATTCTGTGTTTAATATTACCTTTGTGACCTGATCTGTACTTGATATTCTAGCTTTTTAAGTCATTGAGGCAAGCTTCTTAATTATTTGTTTATTTTGTTAATGAAGGCCATGTAAACATCAAGGTTTTGACAACATGGCCAGTTAATCTTGATTTCAGTTCAGAATTTTAGTCAAATGTTAAATCATGAAGTTACATTACTTATAATCTATATAACTGGATATAGATAACTAGATAAAGTTATCTGTCATCCTAAAACTAGCTCTGATTAGGAAGTCCTGCAAGGTACAATTTGCAAAGTAACCCAGCTACATTAGTGCAACACAAACCAAACTGGTCATCTACATTGTATAGTTAAAGTGAAATTCAGATACATAACCAAGGCAACACAGGCTGAGGAAGAGGAGAAAATCATCCACTAATCAAAGGTCAGTTTGCTCAATTCCCAAAACAGAATCAATGGGTTTCGCTGTAGAGCTCCTCATGTGTCGATACAATAAAAAATTAGCATTTTATTTTTCCTAATACGTCACTGTATCCTTTTATGCTTGACATTTGCTACAAGCTTACATTTGAGATAAATCTATACATCTATATAGATATATCTATAAATCGACGCACTCTAAGCAGAGAGTGCGTTGTTGTAACCAAAAATAACTGATCTTGACAACAGCCCCTGTCTATTGTTACATTTTGACCATATACGGTTGAAATGGGCTGTCTATCTCTGCAGGTGCGAGTCTCTCTGACTCCACCTCTTCAGTTATTTGCTCTGCTATGCAAATACTGCTTTCATAGTCAATAGTACATTTTCTAAACACTAATGAAAACAATCGATTCGTCACTGTCTTAGCTGTAAACCTTGCATTCTCGTAAAATGCACTTTTAACTCTCTGAAAAATCTATTAAAGGAGCGATATCAAAATGCAGACATCAAACGCAAGCCACAGAAAGCCCCTTTTTTTAAGACTACGGCAACATCCTGCTCTTGTGACTTAATATCCGTTGATACATTTTCACACCTTTTTTTGGCAGAACTGAACCATTTCAAGAAATGCAATGGTCTCACACCGAGAACACTGAAGCCAACTCAGCCTACACATGACAGATTGGACAACAGGCATGGCTCAGTTTCTCCTTCTGGCTCAGAATGGCCCAGCCTGTTCTCAGTAGCAACCAAGTGTAGCCACACAGGCTGATTCTGGCACTATCAAAGACTGGAGGCAAAACACAAGCCAGCACGAGACAACTGCTCAAACCGTACTCTTGATACTCTGGATTCGAAGTCAGCTTAATAGTAACAGCACCGTTAAAAGCAGATCAAAACAGCATACAGGGAGATTTAGAGTGCCTGCACAGCTACAAGAAGCGTAGTCAACACACTCAACACTAAAATGCCTTGACTAGTCACTGTGGAAGGCCGGTCAAAGCCTCCTATCGTATATGTAACAAGCGTATCAAAGAACTACTACCCAAAGGACGGCCACAGAACCAAGTAAGACCTAACAAGAATGGTGCCAACTCACCATGTGGCCAATAGGGATCTCTAAAGAATTGCTGTTCTTCGCCATGATGGCCCAGACACCAGTTTCAGAGCTGAAGTCCTACGATGTGCACACTGTCAGGGGACGCAGCAGAGTGCTCCACCCAAACTTGATGCACACTCCTTACACACTCACACACAAAACTCATCACTTGGGTCTTCCTGTCACTTCCTGCCTGGAAGGGAAGTCTTACCATAGCAACAAGCCACAAAAGAGGAAGTATGGTTACTATGATCAAACTGCTCTCAGCCTACATCTTGAGAAACACTGTGATGTGGGTACACAGGCAGCCAGACTGTCATTCTGCTTTTTTTATGCGCAGTCAATGAAACGCTTGGTTATTTTGGCTTTCTATCTTTCTAAATAAACATGACAATTTTGCAGATTTAGTGTTAGACCTTAGTTTCAGAATCTGTCGGTTTTACTTTTAACTCATTGCGGCCTAAAGCACACACATTTCAAGTCTTACCCTTCAAACGGGCCTCGTGAAAGAAGCCTTTCTTTGCTATAAGCCCAATTTTGCTATAGGGTATCATTTAACACGTTTCTGGATCATCTGAAAGCAAAACTCGTTACATGGCTTTGCGCAGATTCAAATGAAATGATAAGAGATAAAAATCATCACAGTACCACTCTCTCGCTATTGCAAACAGATGACTCAAGATAACGCTCAGGCTAAAACTGCACAGTCACACATGCACCGAAAGCTCACACTGTATGTGGCATACCTTCTTGTTGTTGCCCAAGATGTTGCTGGCTATGGCGCACAGTTTGTTATATTTCCGTTGCTGCTTTTGGGCTGCAACTTTTGCCAGGCGAGAAAACCTGTTATACACTCCGCTGAAAGTAACCATGGTTCACGATACTAGAAAATACAGAACAGAACACAGTGTAGACAACATTAGCCAGGCGCTACCGTGACTGTATAAATGTTTTCTACAGCCAATTGGGTGCTACTTAACAACTAATTAAGCCCTGACATGCTCACAAGCAGCCCTGGACAATCAGCGGCCCTCTACCCCGGGATAGTTTTTTGGCAGCTTGGAATTTATATTACTTAGCTATGATATCACATTAGCCATACTAATTGATAGTACTTAGCTATACTAATTATTAGTACTTAGTAGCTAATAGTACATTTGAGTTGTAATGTTTTAGTAGTGCTGTTAAATTAACACATTAAATGCTACAATAACATGAAAAAAACTCTTCACTTAAGTGTTTTGCAAAACTCATGAGAGTGGTTTATCGAAAAACAACTCAACATGTTAGCATATATGCTATATAATAAAAGAGACAATATTGATACCAAAAAAACATGCTACACTAACTAGCACGAGAATTTCATGCATATTTCATGCATTTGGCACCTCCTGGTCCCACAGGGCATTTTTGTGAAACGCTACAGGATGTCGTAGGCCGTCAGTGTATGAATCATTAGGCAGCCAGTGATAGATAGATAGATAGATAGATAGATAGATAGATAGATAGATAGATAGATAGATAGATAGATAGATAGATAGATAGATAGATAATTTTCCCGAAGTACCATGTTAATGTTGAGGATTATACAGTAGCTTGATCACGTTAAGCATGTTAAGTGAATGTGTAGTATATAAAAAGCAAAGGATCAACTTCAGTAGAGATGTATTAAGTGAAACTGATTGGTGGAAGAATTAAAACTGAAAGGAAACGTACACATTTCTAAAGCCATGTGGTCTCACTATGCAATTTATAAGCAGAGGAAACAAAGGTTAGTTTGTAACGCTTCCTGAATTTACACTCAAAAACAGAAAGTTATGACTTTAACTAGAGCTGCTTAAGTGCTTTAATGAGCACAGATTGCAGGCTGATATTTGCCTCAAAAACAGTTGTAAATTCATTTAAAACTATTTCCAAAGCTGTTTGATTTGAAAGGTTGTTGAGGTCCATGTAGAATGGACTCACTTTGCACAAATAGCAGCCTGAGCACATCTGGGAAAATACCAGTTTGCTCACATTCTCCTACATCGCTTCCTTTTAACAAGTCAGTTTTCTCTTTAATCACTTGGTACAAGGCCAAGAAAATTAGAGTGTGGCTTAATCTGTTTCATTGTTATTTCTTATCAGCAACTATAAAGAGCTTGATGGCAAATGGAATAGCAAAATTGTAGCCTTGTGTCATCATTCCGTGAACTATTGTTTTCTGTTGTTGTGTTTGATGAGTTTAGGTATCTATCGAGACTGGCCACAGTAAGGGAAATTTTTGATTAACGATAAGCTGACTAAACAAATTGAATGTAAACAGCAACGGGCCACATTACTCAACCATATTCATCTTATTTACCGTCTGGTCACTTTGGTTAAGGTGGCCCAGAGAGAATTTGAATGCAAAGCCAGTCATTCTATTTCTGTGTGGAATTTGCATGTCCAGCGTGTGTGTGTGTGTGGGTTTGTATGCATGCATTTTCCAAAACAGAGGTTTTATTCAATTCAGTCTCTGAATGTGCTGTAAAGCATTTAGCTTTAGCAGTGTGTAACATGTTTTGGCAATGGTAGACCATTTAGCTGCACGGGAGCCCTTCAGAAAAAAATGAATACGATTTTGTGATGAGCAGCACTCTCTAGTGGCCACTGTTTGAATAAGTCACTGTTTAAAGTAATGCATGATTTCAGTAAAAGGCAGTAATGTATTTTTGAGGTGCCTTTTAAACTAAATCATTTTGGATTTATTCTTCCAAATTCTTAGAAAAGTTCATCTTAGTATGTGTCATAATAAACTGTGTGCACAGAGGCAGAGGGTAGTTTGCCTAAGTAAACCAATGTTTCCCTGATAACAGGCTATATTAGAGCACAGCTCCATCTCTCAGCATGTGTCCTTATGTTTTGGGTGTTTTGATCAGAGCTGAAGAAATCTCATCATTTTGACCTAAACGTCACTCAATGTTACATGAAAGCAGCAGCGGCGGCTTTACCGTCATCGTTGTCGTCACATGCACCTTCACAACAAACAGCTGCTTTGTTCATGCTATAATATTCCAGGGATGAATATATTTGCATTGCTATCAGTGTTTAGAATCAGTTTTGCCGTGCCTCTTCTGATGCAAAGACTATTCAGTTAAGCAAAGCAGAGCGGGTCATCACTCTGGTCTGTGTGTCAGAGGCAATCCAGGTAAGAGCATTACGTATTATATGTATAACTTTAAATATATATTTAATGCTTTGTCTAAAAGTTTTAAAGTATTTCATTGCTATGAAACTTGTTCTTCCTATTTTTCTATATGCTCTTTTTTTTTAGATATTAATGACATTAATTTCTCAGACTGTTCTTAACGGTTGTGAATCCAGTCTGTTCTAGTAGAGAATGGTTATCATTTATCTCATGCTTGGTTATCTCCTCTCTGGTAAGCACTCACCTACATTTATGTATATATGTCTATATTTTCTTGTTCTCTGTTTGTATATGTGCCAGTTTAGCTCTAAATAATTCGCTCTATATTCTGATATCGTAGCTGGTACTGACTGCCTGTGTTACTGTTGAGTTTTTGAAATGTACCATCACAGGGTAAACTATGGCAGACGGGGGAAAAGGAAAATTGTACATCTGGAAATGTCATGTCGCAGCTAATGTGCCTGAACATTGCCTGCCAATAAAATGCAAAATGAGATGCATTGGAAAAATGTTCCTGACGTTATTTTTTTTCATCTGTTTTTCTCATAGATACTTATGCGAAATGTGAAAACAGCACTTTGTGTAATGGTTAGTCCTCACTTTGTTTTTATTTGTTTTGTTTGTTTGTTTTTTATAAATCCTGTGAACTTGAATAGACTGCAACTGGTAGAGAGGTGTGATAACAGCCTAAGGTTGTGTCTGACACTAAAATGAAATATAAATTAAATATTGATAAGCTTTTTTTTTCTTTGATAATTGTGTATCTCTAAAATTAAATCTTTAAGAGTAAAGAAAGTCGACCAGATTACGTTTAAATTTCTTTTTTTTAATAATGCTGAATGTGACAGTGTTCATTCTTCTTCGTTTTTTTTCTCTTTAGGAGCAACATTTAAACAATGCACTGAATGTAACATTTGAGAATACCTTTGTCTGAAGCAATGGATTATAACAGAGCACACTCTAATTACCTAACATTATTTATTGTTGCTTTCCTCGCTTTTCATGTTTACTCTGCCCATCAGATGAAGTGTTCATCAGCAGCGAGCCATCCAGCCCAAATGAGGGTGACGACGTCACTCTCACATGCAATGAAAAATGTGAAAATTCAACTGTGACTTTTCAGTGGAAGAAAAATAAGGTGGTCGAAAAAAAAGAAAATAATAAGACCTTTCTTATCCAAAGTGCCCTTTCAATTTCTGACATATACATCTGCTCAGTAAACTGCTCCCGTTACTGTTGTGATTCTAAACCATACACACTGTCTGTAAAAAGTAAGTCCATCCATCTGTATACTTCTGTTATATGTTATGATTTTAGAAATGTGTATAATGGCATGCTATCAACAGCCCTTGATACCATGTGTCTTCACTTCCTGTGTATTTGTCTATGTGTGTGTCATTGTCCAGACAACACTGTGATCATCTTGGTGGTCTGTGGTGTTGCAGCTTTGGCCCTTGTTTTGATTATGGGACTGATTATGAAGTGTAAGCTGAAAAGAGACAGTGGTAAGAGCTCATTTTAAGATGTCTGTGGTATTAGACAACAATAAGAAAGAAAGAAAGAAAGAAAGAAAGAAAGAAAGAAAGAAAGAAAGAAAGAAAGAAAGAAAGAAAGAAAGAAATAAGTTTTTCTAGTTTTAACTAACTTAACTATCATGATATGACTATCAATAAAATACAACAAATTTTGATGCTTATTATGAATGTCTGGGTGAAAACAGGCTGTTTTTGCCGCATTACAAGTAATTGTGCGAGGCTAAGCTAACAGGCTGGTGCCTTCAGTTACAACTTTGAACAATATCGTTGATGATCTTGAATCTATCTACACATCAGAACTCAGAATGACACATCTGACTGATTTGAATGCTCTCTCTCTGCAGATAAACACAGGGAGAGGGTGAGACAGAGACAGGCTGGACAGGCTGCTGGTGGGCCATATCCTGTCACACCCAGAGAGTCCTAAAAAGAAAACATTCTATCATGTTTTGATATAATAAATTCTGATCTTATGCAACATAATATATATTTATCTTTTTGATATTTCAGACTTTTGAATGCTCACAAATTGAATAAATACTCTTTAATCTCTGTTTTTGAGTGCATGTGTGCGTGTTTAATCAGTTAAAGTCACACTTTTCCACAATGTAGCGTTGCATTTCTGTTAGTTTGCTCAGTTTAAAAAAAAAGAACCTAGAAATGTTTTAATCCACACACAGGATTGGCATGCTCGCACTAATCCTGCTGAATGCTCCACTCACAGTGGCACACACTGCTCAGCTTTACAGTGGCTTGCATGTAATGGATATATGGGAGTGTAATGCTGTCTACTCCTATCCATGAGAGGGATGAATGTGGGATTTGAAGATTGACTTATGAACATAGTAATAGCGTTAGGTGCCTCGATTCAATGTCAGGATGCAATGATTTGAAGTTTAAGTGTTAAGCTCGGTCTTCATGCTGCCAGAGTGCCTGGCATTAGCAGTGTTTTGGGGGGGTTCCCCTCCCGGCCATATGGCAAAAACTTATTTATCCGCATGTATGAGTGGGTCAGGAAGGACTGTTTATTCAGTTTCCTTCTATAACAGGTGGCTAAGGGATAATCCAGGTAAAGCCACTGCAAAGTGGAGACGGAGGGATGGACAGAGGAAGGGGGAGGAGGGGGATGGGGTTGCCTTTGCATGGATGCCTAGGGCTAATTCTGGCCTCTTAATCCCAGTCCCATACGCCCTGCCTCTCTTCCTTCTTGTAACTCTACAGTTACATTGAGGAGCAGTTCATGTCCAGGTAGACATTACTATCACATAAACGCATCACGTAACCCACCCAGGTTTACTGAGAAGGAAGGGAAAAAGACAGAGGCTGCTGGTCCCTTTCCTGGATAGCTGGGTGACTGGATAGCTAACACACCTGTGTGTGAGCTTCACTGGAGAATGGAGCTGTAGCCCTCCAGCCACGCCACAGGAAACACACCAACATGGGAGAAGCTCAAAAGGTAGGTGACCTGATTTGGAGCAGCAAGACTTACAAACTCAAATGATAACCTTATGAGTCTGCATAAAAAAGAGGTTTTACAAGTAGCTGTGACCTGAACAGTGGGCCATGAGACATAAAGTATTTTGCGGTTGTGTTGTGTGTCTTTGCAGCTCACAGACACGATGGATTATCTGAACTCCTTGTGTTAATACAGAACAGTAACTAAGATTTTACTCCTGAATCTCTTGGAATGGAATGGAATCTCTTTATTGTACAGTTAACCAGAAATGCAAATGAAATGTTGAAAACTATGGTGCCTGTAGTCAACAATATGGCAGCCTTGCTGCACTGTCTGCAGTTGTGCAACCCTGCAGACTAATCACATTAATGTACAGCTATATGAATGGAGCTATTTTTTACACCGGTGCTTCTCTAAATAAAGCAACACAGTGATCCTCACAGGGTGTCTGTGGTAGCAATACAGTCTTTTCAAAAACGGAGGAAGAAAAACAAGTAGGCCTCTGTGAGGGGAGCTTTGACCTCAAATCAGAAAGAGGTCAGTGGGATTTTGTTTTGAGAGGCTAAAGCTATTTTTGTCTATTCATGTAATTTTGTTTTTTGGATAGTAATAGTGTGATTAGTGTTGTTGTTTTTTATGAGAGAAACAATGCACCCAAGAAAAAAGGATGCATTGTACATAAGTATTTTCTGTTTGCCTCCAAAGGTTAGGGCTGGGACAAAATAATGTGACGGCTGCCATTTGGTTCCTGTTTTTCAGAAGGATTATGTAAAGACTACAGAGCTGAATTTTCACAAACTTCGTAAAAAAAAAGAAGAAAAAGGAGAAAAGGAATAAGCCATTAGACTTTAGTCTGGATTACTTTCTTTTAAATTACAAAGCAGTTCATTGGCCCAGGCTAAAAATGCACTCTCAGATTGTGTTTAGTTCTCAATAACCTGACTGTATTAATTACTCACATTTACATACAAAGTTGGCTGGCTTTATGCTTTAATTTAATTATTATTCAGTTCTGAGGGAGTCGATGCTTGACAGTTTCTTTGCCTTATTGCTCTGCCTGCCCCTCCTGCCCCCATGCCTCTCCACAGGGCTTACTCTCTGTCATAGAGAAACTGAAGGGATCCACAGAGCAGGAGGTCAGGATAGTGCTTCTAGGATTGGACAACGCTGGCAAGACCACCCTGCTGAAAAGCCTCGCCTCTGAGGATGTGAACACTATCACGCCAACGCAGGTGAGAGGAAGTTATGTGTTCAAAAAGCAGTGTGCATCCGCTCTATAACATTAGAACACATGCTGATCATTGTGTTTTCATCTCCTTGTTTAAATCAATTCAATTTTAACATAAACAGTCGATGCTCATTATTATATGTATACCAAGTGAAAAAAGGTCCGTCTGTGAGCAGTTTTCCATCAATACTTTGTTAATAAGCAGTTTACCATTAAAGCTCTTCTGAATACTAAATATAATGTAATAAATGTAATAAAATGTAATTAAAAATACAAAACATTGGAAGATGGTTTGTATTTTCATGATACTGTAGCCAAGCATCATAACAGGTGAGAGGATCGTGTCTAACCTTGCAATATCTGCTAAATCAGAGCACATTTGAAGTAATGAGACTCAGATGACCCTTGTTTTCCTGACCCACACAGTAAAATGCAATCATTGGCCTCACACCACACATGCTTTAACCAGATTTGTCAGATCACGCTGTTACACTGTTAAATAACCCTTCATCGCGAGATAAACTGTAGCCCGACATGACCTTGTTGATTTGCATGCTCTCCACACATTTTCTGAGAACATCCTGGTTGGCGTTATGACTGCTTCTCTCTCTCCTTTTCTCTTTTTTTTCTCTCATCTCCCTCTGATGTATTTATCTAAGCTCTAATGTCGTTATCTAATGACCTTGTATTACTCTACCGAGACAAGCCAACACTGAGTTGATGTACTGCCAGGTCCGGTACTGGGCAAGTGTGAAAGCTCATCAGACACCAGGGAGGGAGGACGCAGTCCAGTATGGCAATAGTCGACACAAAGCTAAATCAGACGTGACACATGAACACATACACTTACCTTGATCCTTCGAGTCTTATCCTCAGATTTGCTCCTCGGATGGCCCTCGGGATAAAGTTGTTATACAACTTTGCCAACTGAAACAGAGGTGTCGTGTTATGAAGAGCAACCATATCCTTATAAACAACTGAGTGTAACCACTGATCAAGTACAGTGACACTTCATGAATTACCTTATCAGGTGGAAACAGCTTTTAAATTGAAGGCAGGGCAGTGACTCTAGGTGCTGTGTTTTTTCTTAAGGGCTTCAACATAAAGAGTGTTGCCTCCCATGGGATGAAACTTAACGTTTGGGACATCGGAGGACAAAGAAAGATCAGGCCCTTCTGGAAAAAGTATCTGGAAAACACAGACTTGTTGGTGAGTAGGTCACTTTAAGCCATTTTAAATCAATAACACAGTAAAGTAGAGAAGTTTTATGTTAATTTAATATCTTTTTAACCCTCAGGACACTATCCCACATATAAGCAGAGATTAAACACTTCTTTAAGGATGTTTTGGACATGATGTGACCACATTCTTCTCTAGTATTTTTTAACAATAATTTCTTGCAGATAATAAAATGTAAACTTTCAGAAAATGTGGATGTGATAACACTGTAACATGTCTCTTCTTTTAGATTTATGTTATTGACAGTGCGGACAAGAAGCGTTTTGAAGAGACGGGGCTGGTGAGTGTCTAAACCCTTTTACTAACAGCCTTATTACTAACGGTAATGCTATTGTGCACAAAATAGAATCAAAAGTTGCACCTATGTGTGTATGTGCAGGAGCTGTCCGAGCTGACTGACGAGGAGAATTTGAAGGGCGTTCCGCTGCTCATCTTTGCCAATAAGCAGGATCTGGCCACAGCATCACCGGCCAGCGAGATCGCCGAGGGGCTCAACCTGCACACGTATCGGGACCGCGAGTGGCAGATTCAGGCCTGCTCTGCTGTTTCTGGCGAGGGAGTTCAGGTCAGACCTGACTTTGATTTATTGATTTCTCCCTCATATGGAATCTAATTGGCAACAAATGCTTTGCATGTCCCTCCTTTATTCACTGGGCCCACAATCAATTGAAACAGAGACCCTGTTTCTTTCAGTGAAGTCTTTAACGTGATTAATTTGATGGTTTTGTGTTGTTTTCCATGCTTGGATCGTTTGGATCATTTTCTTTTGTCTTCATTTCTCCATTAGGATGGGATGGACTGGATTTGTAACAACATTGTGAATAAGAAGAAGTGAATCATCATCCCAAGCAAAACCGATCGGAGTGAAACAGTGCAGAGATCACATAAGGGAATTTTAAAAAAATATATATGTTTCATGTAATATCTCCAGACTTCACTTATAACAGATTCAGCTCCCCTTACAGATTTAAAAAACAAGTTTATTTTTACAATTTCTGACATTTTTATGCAAAATTAGCCAATATAAAGACACATTTTAGCCCCAGTAAGTCAATTAGGCATACATTGGTCATTCTTCCGTCCTTAAAAAATATATTTTTGTTCCCTCTTTTATCCTCGTCTCTTCAAACTGTGTGCTTTCTTGGGGGAAGGAAAAGCTGAGTGTGTAGTTATGTAGTGGTCTGTCAGTTACACAAACACCAGCTCAGTGTGAGTGTAATGTATGTGTCATGAGATTTTTAACAAATAAAACAATTAGTCATTTCTGCCATTGTGTTTCCTTGTTTTCAAATCAAATGTAGCCATCAGTAATCAGATTGTCCAAGCATGAATGCATGCATGCACAGACAATAAAGGCATTTACGGGTCAGATAATAGCTGTCAGTGACAGAAACACACAAATGTGACTGTAAATCATCTCCTGAGTGACAAGAGGAACAATAACGAGCTGATCTGCCCCTGCTCAGCTGTCATCTTGCTTTTATTTCCACTCTACGATGACAAGCACTTACACCGTACAGTGAGTGAGGGGCTCATTGAAAAGCGAGAAGTTGGAGGGAAGAGGGTTTACAATTACACACTCACATTGCGTGGCAGAAGAAGATATCAAATCTTTGAGTCACAGCGGAACAACAGAGAGAAGGAAATTACACAGAGAGGGGTTGTCTACATTTTCGGCAGGGATTCTTTTTCTTCAGATGTTTTCTATGTTAATTCCAAGACTTTTGTATTAGCGTGCGACCTGTCTAGCTGCTCTAACGGTGGTGGTTGGTCATATGACACATCTCACATCCAGCTGTGAATGCACGGCATTCAAGCAGAAATGCATATAGTCTCATCTACTATTCAAGTTCTGTCTTGAGATGTGTTAAAAAAAAAGGTACTTCCTGAATCAGTTAATCTGTCCTGGTACTCGAGCAGTTACCCCTGTGGTCATTCTCCACATATTTGTCCTTTACGCTGACCTTGGTGTAAGCTAAGTCCTCTATTCAGCCATTTTGGCCCTGCTTTTGCTGCAGTTAGATTTAATGGATCTTTTCTTTCTATTGTTTGGAGCTGCAATTAGCCATCTGAAAGCACTCTAAAATCACATCAGCTGGCAGGCTTTACTCCGTGTGTTCTGCTCTGCATTAAATTATGCAAATTAATATCCCCCACCCACCCCTTTTTTTTGTTTTGTTTTTTTTAGTCTGACATTTTTGAGTAGTTCTGAAAAATTAAATGTATGTTTGTTTACTTGGTAAGTGTTAACAAAACGCTAGATGTTGGCTGATTAAGTGAGTCATCTCCATGGTGACTAATACTGGAGCAAGCCTTAAAACATTCAATGTCTTTTGAGGGAGCACAGCAGGGGTGTGTGGGACCAATTACAAGTTGTACTAAAGAACCTTATGGCAGTCTGAAAGGGACCAGACAGTGCAGGGGCTGGGAGGGCGTTGAGTTCTTTTCATGTACAGTCTTTGGTGGAGAAATGAGGTTTGCAATGGACTTTTCAGTGCTGCTTCTTTCGCCCACAGGTGGCAGCATTAGAGGGTCGGATCACTCTTGTGGCAGACGGGGAGTCCTCTATTTGCACATAAGTGATCTGACACTCTCTAATTCCTCTGATTTTGTTTGCTGTTTGAAAGGTCAAGTGTGATTGAGCATATGCTTTTATTGCTTTCTGTAAATACAAAATAAATTATGTATTTCATTCAGGTTACTGGGCAACAATTTAGTGGCTTTACCTCTGGATTGTTTAAAATGTAAAAATCTCCTAATTTCTATACAATAAAACGTGTTTTAATCTTAAAGAGACATGATGTCACTCTCATGCAAGTAGCCCCTAGGCAAGTGTTGCCATAGCAACCATCCCTGTTATCCCTGGTCCAGAAGCAGCTGCCGCTCTTCCTCGGTATAGCCCTTTCTCTCTCTCCCTTCCTTCATTTCTTTCATTTCCCCAAAGCTCGCCTTACCTCCTTTACCAAGGAAATCCTGAATCCTGCACAGAAACTGGACCACAACACTGCAACTACACACTGCAGGTAGGAATCAAAAAACTTTTTCTGTGTTTGGTTGTCTGTGTGTTCATTAACCTGCCAGTTTAAAAATACAGAACAGAAAGCTAATGTTTACATTTGAAAGAGTTAACAATTTACAAAATGTCATTACATTAATAGAGATTCAAAATAACTGTTTCTATTGCCAAATGTTGTCTTTTCAACAGGTTGGCTTATCACTGCATATACTGTATGCTTATCTTGCTTTTAAACTCCACTTGGATTCATTTTACGCTAGTTAAAATGTTTTGTTGTTTGTTTGTTGGTTGGTTTGTTTAAGGCCACAACAAAACCTTCCAAAACCCACTGACGGAACATATCCATCATGCCAGAAGACGCCTACCTGTCTTCCATGAAGCCGCCCTTCCCAACACTCACTCCCCATCCCAGGTTTGACGCGAGCCCGACAGCTTTCAGCCTCCTGACCACCACAGCACTTCTGCCACGTGAGCGCTTTCACATAGAAGGATCCACCCTCCTGATTGTGGTCATTTTTTGCGTGGTCTTTGTCCTGCTCCTTTCAGCCTTTTTCTACGCCTTCTGCTTCCATTGCTCCATCAGTACGTCGCTTAAAGACTCGCATGCAGATAACGGATGCAGCCTAGATCATGAGGACGCCACATATAAGTGCAGCTCATCTGATAACCAGTCAGTAGGGAATGTTGTCTGACTGTGATGCCAGACCAAGATAATTGTCATGTGGTTGTGATTAAGCTTTCTTGGGAATTTCCTGCAGTAGCAGTGCAATGAAAGCATAATTCCAAAACAGTATTGTTAGTAGGATTCCTCCTAAGCTCACATGAGTTTAGGTAAGACGAATCCAAATGCACTTAAATGTCATAGATCCATAGCTATTGTGTCCAATAAAAATCTGTTGAATATATGTATAATATATGTGCACATGAGTCTGAATGCCACTGAATCACAAGAAAAACAATAATAAATGCATTGGCACCCAGCCCAGCAGCCATCATGCTTTATTTTCACTGAGGTGACAGGTGATTTTATTGTGCCACTGCTGTGTGTTTCTAACAAATGAAAGAGAGAAAGGAGAAGGGACAGGGTGGGGGGAGAGAGGTTGTTTAAAGGGTGAATCAAGACATCACATTTGGATGCAGCAAAAACAAGGAGTGCAGGAAATTACTGAGCTTGTGTCTGGCTGGAAGACACAAGCTTACAGAGCTTTAGTGGCTGAAACTGAGACTTGTCTGTTCAGTCGTGAAGCAAATTAACACTAATAATAAAATCAATTTGTGCACTTTTGGAGCTTAATGAATTATTTCCATATTGGAAATTCAACACCACATGAGGTCACTAGTAATTCTGAGCATTACAGCTTATATACAGACATCAACACAAGATGATCTTCATTATCTGTCATTTATAGGCTAATATTCAGCATTCTGAATTCTACGTGACTGCATTTTAGCTTCGATTGCATTACTATCTTATGATTCATGATAAAGAGCACATGGCACTTTTGGAGCAGCGGGAACCACAGTGTCGTCTCTGTCCTCTGACCCACGCGAGTCCCAATCAAGGTGCGAGTCCTGGAGACCATCATTATAGTAAGACTGGAGAAGGAAGACGTTATTTAATCATCCTAATAACAAAACAGCAAGGTTGACTCAACTGTGTATATATGAAAAGCAAAAGAAAAAAATCTTTTTATTTAATTCAGCAATTTAAAAATTCCTGCACCACAGTTTTTCTCTCAACTCATGAACAGTTATCTCCTCCATCCTGCTTTCCTTCAACGAGTCCCCAGAAAATGGCCTGAAATCTCCATTTTCATACGATGAGAGCGAACATACTTGACATCATCCTTGTCTTCCCCTGGTACCAGTGGGAAAACCTGAGCGCAGAGACAGAAAGAGCCTCGAGGAATCAGAGATAATGACTGTGGCAATAAAGCAAATGAGAGTGCGCACCATTCAAGCGTGTCTCAGCCGAACCTTTACCGGTCCCTGCTCATCCCCTGTGGCCTCAGGGTCCAATATGGTGGCCTTGCTGATGGCTTTACTGATGGTCCTTGTCTCAAACTGAGGACACGCTGCCTGAGCATTACAATGCTTGTCCATTTTGCCTTTCAGCCACTATGTTTCTATTTCAACATTGCCTTGTAAATGTACAAAGGGAAGAAAAAAGAAGAGAAATTTGATGGTTTTTGTTGTTTTTTGGGGGGGGGTTTCTACCATAAATGTACCTAACATACAAACTTATATTCAAAGACAGAGATTCACAGGCACAATTTCTGCTTTGGAAGTGAAATGGCAGCTGCCAGATTCTTAGTTCCCTGATGAAAAATGAATTGCTGTTGCTTTCTTGAGATTGGTGTGTGTAATCAGGTGCCTCAGAAACCTCTGGGAGTCACTTTGCCGGTATTATCGCTGAATGTACAGCCTCAAAGTCGGGCTCACTGATAAAGCAGTAAATCAAGAAGCAAACTGCAATTACCAGCTGTGAATACTGAGTGTGCTGACTCCCCAGAGCCAAAACATTGTCAGTTATTATTATTTCATGTGTTTCTGAGGTTCATAAATGTTTATCCTTTCTGTTTGCTGGTAGGCATCCATTAACACAAATGAAACCCCCAGTCTTTGGGTCTCATAAGGCCTGTCCACAATATCCAGGCATGCCCGTTATACTTTTCTAAACATTCAGACTATTTAATACTGTTACGTCGTTGCCTCATCCTCTGTTTTTTGAGACCTGTGTTCTTATTTCTGTCATTTGCTACTTTAAACAATTTCTTGAGGTAAATTGTATTGAATTGATTTAAACTATGATGCGTATTTGTTCCACAGCAATAGATAATTGATTACATGTTTCTGTAATGGCTCGTTATGCGCAACAAATGAAGTAGGTGTCGTTGCTATGGGGAGAGTTTTGATCGCTGACCTTGATGCTAACGATGCCCCTCCTTTCAGACATGAGGTGGCTTCCTTTCAGGTGCTTGTAGGAGGCACTGCTTCGCTGAATGTGCAGCTCCTGATTGACAGAGTCATCAGTCCCCAGAAAATCCCCCAAATTACCAACAATAACTAAATAAAGACATTCTGACTATACATACATACTGAGCAAGGAACATTTCCACACTGACAAGTTGTGGGACTGGTACAGTCTAAACCTGATTTGTGTATTTTTTTCAGTTATTATTATCATGCACAGACTTTTATTTTTGTGGATCTTTTTTTTGCAAGAGTTGGCTAGCAACAATCCACCATGACTGAGACACCTGCAGTGATGAATAGCTTCTAGCCAATGACCCATTTCCAGTTGCTTGTCATACATTCATTAAAGCATTCTTTAGAAAGCTGTGCGGTGTATGTAAGAGGGATTCTATCGCCTCTCCCTTAATTTTCCAATAATATTTCCTTTAACTACCCTAAGCTTCCTAAAATTAATAAATAAATATGTCTACTACCATAATTAATATTACAGAATTTCTTTATTTTAAGTTAGCATAACTTGTATTAAATTGTATTTGATTGTTGTCACCGGAGTTTACGCAGCTTCTACCCACCAAGAAAAAATGGTATGTTTTTGCTGTTAGATTGGTCTTTGAGGTGATCTATGGAGTGCATCATGTCTAAGGCCATGTCACAGCAACTACCGTGTCTGCATCTCCACTGTACTCAACCTGCATAATAAAGGACAAGTGTTCTTACCCAAACACACTTGGGTATAAAGTGCTTTACAATAAGAAAGAAAAAAGTTAAAGATGTGTTGTGTCACACTGAGCGTGTCAAATAGGGTGTACATGGTGTTGAGCATGGAGACCACCTGCCTCAGTGTGATGTGGCTACAAATGCGAGTAAATCCCTGCATCACTGAAGAGGAAGGTCACATCACGGAAAACCTGGGAGAAAAGACACAAAGTGTCTGGGAACTCTTCACAATATAAACAGCTCAGTTTATGCTTTAGTAAATGCTAGATTGGAGATGTAATGAAAAAAAAATTTGACTTTTTTAAGTGCTTCATACATGCGTGTGAGTTAGAGTAAGTGCACAGAGCACACATGTCTCGGGGCCTTCTTCACTCCCTAGCGCAGCCACAGCAAATCATGCTGTTATGACAGCTACCCTCAGTACTCCCCTCTTCATTATAGATGGACCATTTTCTTTCATCTCAATTTCTTTTAGAGTTAATTAGAGCCAATTAAAGGCAAGTATTTAAGGGCAGCGTCTGTATCCTAATATTGATGAGGCAAACTGAGTCCGCTGAAGACATTGTAAAATTTATCAAAGTTATGCTGGTAATATATATTCACTTGCCTTTTTCTGTGGAAGAAGAAGAAACATTTCTTTGACATGGAGCCACATTTTTCACCAGAACATTTGTAAACAAATGACCTTTTATTACCTTCAAGGTTTCTTTCCCAGCATGTTGTACAAAGACAGTACCACCTGTGTGCAATAATAGTTAGCTTAGCTTGGTACAGACAGTAGAAAAACAGCATTTTCTAACAGCCGAAGTGTTCACAGCCAGCTCTCCTTTCTGCATCATCCTGTAAAGAAGGTCTTCAGTCTTCTTCATCTCATAGTCCAGCAACTTCACGCTCTCCTCCAGCTTACTCGACTGCCTTTGCTCCTGGTTTTCCCCAGTGAGAAGAAAGAGAGAAAAAGTATTAGTTTGTGCAAAAGGTTGGTAAACTGGTTCTGCTAGACTGAAAGCTGGGCTTTAGAGCAACTTTGCATAATACAGGTTGACAAGCGAGCCGATCACTCATACAGAATACAGCTGCACTTTAGCACCAAGTACCTGTATGAGAGCTCTCTTTAGCTCCTCTCACTGTTGTTGCGTTCCCTCCAGCACCAGGTCTCTGCTCGAGTCGTGCAGCCTCAGGTCGTTGATGTACAAGCCGGTCTTAAACATCACATTGAGGCTCTCCAACCTCCACATGCAGTGAAAGACAGTGGAGGTGGAAAAATACATTAATTAACAATGATAGTGGTAGTTATGTGTAATAAAATCAAATTATACTATCATTACTTATAAAATTATAAAAACTGTGATCATGGGATGCATTATTATTTTTATTTTTTTCAGTTTCCTGCAACATTAATAATGTAAGCAGTGTGGTGTGGCATTTGATATTTCACTAGCTTTGTCAATACAGGGATAAGGGCATTTTGCTTGGAAAACAAAATGTTTTAGAAGAGGAGGGGGGTGTTTTTGTAATGTACTCAGTGGAAAACACTCTCAATTGCAAATGGGTTCCCATTAGGCTCACAAGAGCTGCACTGTCTGATTACAAGCTAATTAGCAGCTCATTTCATGCATGGTAAGTGCTGTTAGAATGGGCCTCTGATTTGATTCACTGCCCAGGCTTTTATTTCTCACTCATAATTCACTTTAGCTCTTGCTGCTTTTTAGAATGTTTTACTTTTCAACTGCAGCCTTTTAATAAAGTTCTCTTTCTGTGTGTGTGTGTGTGTGTGTGTGTGTGTGTGTGTGTGTGTGTGTGTGTGTGTGTGTGTGTGTGTGTGTAAGTGTGTGTAGGTGTGTGTAGGTGTGTGTGCATGTTTGTGTCTTTGGAGGTGAACGTGAGGCTTTATACAGGGGTTCCCAGGAAGATGATGGACTCCCACTCTGGCATGTATCTCATTTGTCCTTTTAGTTTGAGGCAGCAGCTCCCATCACTCCAGCTCTCCATTGCATTAGCACTGTTACCGCCTAAAAGAGGGGCAATCAAACGGTGAGAAAGCAAACATTCAGAGAGGTGTTTTAGGTTAGATTTTAACTGTAGATACTCAGCAGTACATTTCAGCGGGGGATAATGGTTTGCACACTGTGATAACAATGTCATCTTAATTTAATGGACTTAGCATTTTTTAAAAGAGTAGTTTGACATTTGGGGAAGTAGTTTTATTCATTTTCTTGATGGCAGTTTGATGAAAACAGATAATACCCTCATATCTGTGTGTTCAGAGTGAAGCTGGATACAACAGCTTGGCATAGGAAGCGCTAACTGAGAGAAAGCTTGCCTGACTCTGTCTCAGCTTTTGTTCTGGGCTGCCTTTGGACTTCAGAAACTTTCTACTGGCTCCAGTTTCATGTTGAAAAGAAAAGAAAGAGGTATTGAAAATATATATAAATATTTTGAAGAACCCAACGAGTCTCGCCATACATTTTTGCGAATAACAGAGAGGACTTGACCTTTATAATCATCTCCGATGACAGACTGGTAGGCCATGATCTCCACATGTACATCAGCAGAGCAGCTGACATTTTCATAGTCAGAATCTGCGGATAAACAAGGTGAAGCACTGAGACTCATGAACGTGTTTTACCCGGGCTTGGATCAGGTCAAATAAATTCAGTCAATTGAAAACATCAAAGAGTTGAATTTCTGCAACTGCAGGACCTCAAAAATTTGATTCCACTCTAGGTGAAATATTCATTCCCTTGCACAAGAACAGACAGTTTAACAGTTTAACTGCACACTTCTTTAAAAGAATGAAATTTAAATAGCCAGGCACTACTTTGTGTCTGACTACAGTATATCTGATTAAACCACAAGTCCTCTAAATCAGACACACACCCCTGTGACTGTTTACAAGCTTCGGTCTTGGTTTGATGGTTCCTCTCGCTTAGCTAGCTGCTTGAATATGATCTGAAACAGATTTTGGGGATTGGAGATTATCTGTTTACACAATACTAGATCAGTATTCTGAATAGCTCATATTTTAAAGACTACATTGTAATCTAACTAGTGTCTAGTCTGAACTTTATTTGCTGTTAACAAGAACATTGTTGCCGTCTGAAATTTCTCACCATGTTCCAGGTGAACTCCACAAGGGGGCGAGCCACCAAGAAGGTTTCATTGAACTTCTTTCCATCCAGATCAGGGAAGACTGTAGCCAGGCTCAAGCCAACATTTTTGCACCACCATGTCCTAAATCATTTAAAGGATCAGTGAGTGTGTCTTCATTTCATTCCAGACTGCCAGCGGTTATATAAAGAGGGGGCAATTTAAAATAATTACCTGTCTGTTAAAGGGGAAGACCTCAAAGAAGAAGTCAGAAGTAATGGGAAAGGTTTTCTGCTTTTCCTCATCCTCTTTCATGATGTGCCGGTAGGCTGAGTTATCAAAGTTCAGCCTGTGTAGTGAAGCAGATGAGTGCTTCTTTTAAAAGTTTAAAGTTAAGTTTTCAAAAAACTGTGTTGAAAGAAGCATGAAGATCTTAACTTTAGAAAAAGGCAGCGGGGCATGAGGATTTGGTAACCACTGATTTCATGTTTTTATATTATATCTTAACTGTCACTTCCAAAATACATGCAGAAAAAAAAAGTATCCAGTTGCAATAAATGAAAATAAAGAGTTCTTCCCACCACTTGATCTTCTATGTTTTTCTCTGTTTCCACACCTCATGGTAACATGGGAGTAGTCCCCAGTCATCTGCTCACAGAGCACCTCCACATGGATGTCAGTGTCATAAAATTGTTTCCACATCTGCCTCAGCTGACCCCTAGCAAAGTGTCCTATCGCTTACTCCTGCAGGGGACAGACAAAGAAAATCTAATGTCTTTCTAAAGAGATTAACCACGCAGCATTTCCTTGTCTCTACTCCAGCTTTTATGTCTGTTATGTCTCCTGTCTGCCCCAGCCCAACGCTGCAGTCAGTCCCCAACCACCTCCCCACCCCTGCTGTAGCAGACCTGTAGTGGAGGGTCACTCCTCCTCCTGGCAGAAGAAGGTCGGCGGCTGCACCTTGGGGTAGCAGGTATTCGTGAAAGTTATCAAGGCCATTGACAAAGTCACGTATGTGTCGGCACAGCACTTGGATGGAGAGAGAATGACTTTGGAAACCCTTTGTAATGTGCCCTGCAACAAAGCGTGTAATCCCTTTGTAAGTAACTGGAAATTCATTGTATTTTATTTGAATTTTAATGTAATTATATTTACCTACAAATACTTTAAGGTAGGTACACTAGAATAAGGGGGTGACAAGTCAGGTTTTTCTGGAAACAAATTAGAGTGTAATTACATTTAAGTACATTCTAGGTTGTTTTAAGTGATGCATAATTTCATGGTAATTTTGCTGAAAAACAAGATTTCCTCATCGTACATCATAAGTAAGCTGTAATTCTCAGAGCACAGGCCGTATTATGGACTGGATTAATTTAGCCTTTTTACATCTTTATTTTTTTAGCTTTATTTAATCCTGACTATGTTGATGTGCATGATGGATTGTCCCTTTATCATATGAATATAAACCCTCTGAGGATTGTTCTCCCTCACCGCCTTACAAGAAAAAACAAATCATCAAAGTTGCATCCCTAAATAATCGTAAAATGATGAAACAAAGCCTAACTTTTTTTTCTTCCTTTCACCATCACTGTTCTGAATCCCTACTACATCTCTACCATAAGGTGGGGAAAAATCTAAAGAGCTGATAAAATACAGTGAAATGCAATTTAACTACAGAGAAATTACACCTTTAGTCACATGTTACTCTGACTTTTTTAATAAAGTAATCATACAGGGACAAAGTCATTTAAGATGTTTAATGCAGAATATTTCATCCATTTTAAAAATAATCCAATCTGATGTTATTTCATCTTATCTCTGAATATCTTTCATTTACAGTCCATGTTTTAGTCCGCCAGCTATATCTAAGTGTTATTAGTCCTTTATTGCAGTTACACAAGCTATTCCAAACCCACCGATATCTTCTGGATATGGAAGAAGCTGCATGGTATTACACTCATGTAACACCCACTAGCAGAACAACAGCCGTGACAGTTTTGTCATCTGTATCTTTTCTCACCTCAAGGATCCTGTCATAACCATATTTCTCAACAAAACCCAGGAAGCAGACACCCCAGGAGTTCATCAGCCTCTTGTGGGGTGTTGCTGTCACTCTACATGCTGCCTTTGCAATCCGGGGAATGAAACTCTCAATATAGACCTGCAAATGCAAACGCTCTGACTTAGGTGAAGAAGCTGTTCTGGCCTGTTGACTATGACCTTTCAGACAAAAGTGACAGAGCAATGAATAAAAGTGCTATCATGTTGACTTGGATGCAGTCACACACTACAGACCTAAAATATATTATTAGTCCATGGATGACTATAAAGCATAAAGCCATGCCAGTGTACCCACCTGACATCTGCTCTCTCTGACCAGCTTCCACACATCGTCTCCGTAAGACTCCTTGATGAAGTCATGACTCTCACACAGAAGCCCATACATTATTTCTCACTGGATTGAAGCTCAGACTGACTAGCACTATATAGCAAGACGCCTCCCCAGCTGACTGACTTGCAACAGTCCTCCCCAAGGCACCTGCAAGCGATAAGAAAAGTTCAGAATGATGACTTTTTTCAGGGCTGCAAGCTGAATATTAATGCATTTAGCTTTTAGCGGGAAGCTATAAAAAGACGTGTACTTATACTGCTGCTTTTGCTTTCTCCAGCTCTTCACTCTGCCAATAAGGATTCATCTGAAGGCCAGCGGGGCAAACGATTTTAAAGGCGCCCTAATTGCACAAAACCCTTGAGTCTGAATGGGACTCTTTTGTTCTTGTGTCAGCTGTCAGTGCCTGGTGGCTGTGCACCTCTCGATGTGACACAAACTCCCTGCGGAAGACGCCTCTCGAACACAGATGAGACCAATTTGAGAAACTTCTGCCTTCATTTTATCATCCTCTTGTTTGCAATAAAATTATCAATGCACAAAATCTGAATGTGTATGTGTGTGTTATTTATTTATTACTTTATCTAGCTCAGAGTAGACTTGAGTTATGAACTGTTTTCACTGTTCCCGACATGTGACTGAACCACACAAAGCAGATTTATTTTTTCTTTTAATGTTTAAACCTTTATGAGGGGGTTTTTCTTTTTAAAAAAAGCAAAATTGCTTTTTCTACTAAACAAACACTCTTAAATAAACCTTTAATGGGCAGAAACTCTTCAGCTTTTATTGTTTGTTTGCAGCTGATTTTCTGTGACTCGGGATGACTTCACATTTTCTTTCAGGCTGGGAGGCTTCCCACTGGGAGATAGTGGTATTGTGGAGCAGGGCAGGTGCAAAATCGATATCCAATCTCAGCAGGGATAAAGAAAATGGTTTTCCCCCCCTCCAGACTCCTGCTGAGCTCAATGAATCAATTTGGGGGGGGAAGAAAAACTGCATGATAAAATTAACTTTAGTTCAAAAAGGGCATCCAAAAATAAAGTTAAAGGTCATTACGCATTGTGCAAGGCAAAAAGTATTTATGCAGAAGTCACTATTTGAGTTTCTCTGCAGTTGGTAAACCAACAAATAAATTAAATCCAGATAGTAAAAGTATTGCATGGTTGCTTACTGTGATCATTTACACAGCCGAATAACTCAGCTAAAGATCTCCCACCTCTAGAAACTCAAAGAACAACCAAACTAGATTCAGAGCCACAACCTCGGATCAGTCCTGAAGCTCTTTCTCCAAAACCGCGTTCTAGTGTCCAAGTTTGCAACGGGGGAGGCTGGGGGCTTGGCCTCAGTGCGCAAGTGTCTGGACAGCTGCTGTCATCAAACACACACGCTGAAGGGATCCAATTTTTATCATCACAGAAGCTTGAGGTCAGGATGTAAATCTTTGTGCTCGTCCCTTTCCCTAAATCGCTAGTGCCACCCCTCCTCCTCAAATACTCCCTCGATCCATCCTCGCCCTCTTACCCCTCTGCTAAAATAAACTCAGTGAGGTAAGCACTGGAGGCATCTTGGGATGAGTTTTATACAGACTGCTCCCTCTGTGCTGAGGAGTGTCAGAGTGGAGCGTGGAAGCATCCCAGCAACAGTAAAAGAACAAACCACACAAACACCCCAACCAGCTCCAACACCCGGCAAACAGGCAGGCAGCAGAAGCAAGAGAAGCAGGTAAGGACTAAAATAAGGGGAGTGCAAACCTTTGTATCATCCAAATAAGGAGTGACATAAGACACAGGATTCATAAATGACTGTTTATCAGAAGCATGACTGAACAGCTAAGTGAATATTTTTATTTTCATTGTAAAGAAGTAATCTGCCCGTTTTGTTTAGACCCATGACCGGAGTACGTGTGTACCAAAAAAAATCTGCAGAATATACATTTTTTTCAAAGAAAGCTGGGCCACCTTTTAAAAAAGAGTATGGTGATGCAGTGCAAATCATCATTGACTATATGTATGTGAAATGAGTGCAGATTAAATGTAAACACTGACATGATTTTATTAATTTTTAACTTTGTTTTGACAAAAACTGTTTTTTATACTGTTTTTATACAGTTTTTTGTTTTTTTGGTTGGTTGGGGTTTTTTTTTTTACTTTTCTACAGGTGACAGACAGCCTGTAAGGGTTTGAGGACTTTATTGACCAAGTTTATTATTTTCTTGTACTCACTTGATATACGATTTCAGCTACTTAACGGTTTGCGGTCTCCCTTGTCATAATTTGGGTTTCATGGTGCACCAAACGCTCTCAGTGACTGACAGGCCCGGACTGCAGGCACCCAAGTTTAGAGCCCAGAGTCTTTAACTTTACAGTCATGATCTTATGAATATGGTTTAGTTTTAGTAAAATAATTAAGACCTTCTCTTTTCGTAATTTTGCCTCTGTGCACCACCACAGTGGATTTATGATCAGACAGTCATGTGACTATAGTGTAGCCTTTAGGCTTTAATTTGAGGGGTTTAAAAAAATACATGAACTCTTTGGGAATCACAGGCGTTTTTAAACACAGTCCCGCATTTTCAGAGGATCATAAGTAATTGGATTTTGATTTACAAGCAGGTTCTTGACCAGGTGAGGCCTATCTCTGTTGTTATTCTGTGGCAAATTAAATATTAAAGATCTGAAGTAGCCAAATTAGTACAATTGGTATTTTCTTAAAATAGACAATCCTTATATTTGTATGTATGTTACTTTGCCCAATTATTTTTGAGGACTGTTTATAAAATTGGCTGCGATTCCTTGAAAGTTAATGCCATACTTTTATAGAACCCCTTGAATTAAAGTTGCACTTCAATCACATCTTGACTGTGTGATTTCAAATCTATTTTGGTGTACAGAGACACAGCTACAAGCGTTGTGTGATTGTCCAAATATTTATGAACCCAACTGTATGTTCCGATGCCTGTGTATAACGTTCAGCATCAATAATGCCTCTCCAGATTTGCATAATATGGATAGTCTCTGCAATTTGCAGGTAGGTGCTTTCCACCTCTAAGCTGGATAGTCCCTTTCTTTTTTAACCCACAGGATGCAGAGAATTTGTGCAAGAAGTTGTTTATAATCCATCTGACCAAAAGATAATTCTCTACTTAACATATTCAGTATGAAAAAAAAATTCAGTTTCTCGTTTAAGAAATTGGTTTTCGATCTTTTGTAATTTTTTGTAATCTGTATTTCTTACATTTTACACAGAATCCAAACATTTTTCTTTAAGTACTGGGTTACATTACTAAGGATTTGTGGCATATGGGTGAGGGGTGGCATAGCTAAGTTTTATCAACATCAGTGATATAAAAATATCTAATTATAAAATGTCACTAAATCAGAAAGAAAGAAAGACAGATTAGAAAGATTCTGTGTTTATGTTATATGGGAGAAATTACACATTAGCCCTTATACTGATGATGAAAATGTATGTGTTCCTTAGAGGAAGCTGTGAATGATGATGCAGTCAGACGTGAATCACATGACTAAGCAGAGGTTGTTGCAGACTATGGGTCTGTCTAAGGAAGTCAGGGGAGGTAAGTGTATTTTAGATGCTTTGTTTTATTACTGCCTATGTCAGGGCATCAGGAAATAGAACTGACATATGTGTACAAAACATTTGCATATTAGTTTCAATGCTTTTATGCACGTTGGTCTACTTCTTCTTTTAGTTGGTCCCTTTAGATCATCTACCTTTATCCCATTATCTCTCACAGAGGCTCTCTGCATGTCCTCCTTCACTACATCCATCTTCTCTGTGTTTTTTTTTCTCGTGCCTCTATATTCAGCATCATTTCTCCACTATCCCTCTTCTATACGACTCATTCGAATCTTGTACATCCTGGTCACTCCCAATGAAAGTCTTAACATCTTCAGCACCACCTTCTGTCTTTTTGTCAGAGACACCATCTCCAAACCATACCTCATAGCAGGTCTCACTACCATCTTAAAAACCTTCCCTTTCCCTTCTGTCACAAATCCACCCCTAACACTCATCTCCACCCACTCCACCCTGTCTGCACTCTCTTCTTCACCTCTCTTGTGCACTGTCCATTGCTTTGGATCACCCCAGATATTTAAACTCATCCACCTTTACTGCATACACTCCTTGCATCTTCACCTTTCCACCTCTGTCCCTCTCATTCACACTCATGATTTCTGTCTTGCTTCTACTGACTTTCATTCCTCTTCTCTCCAGAGCATACCTCCGCATCTCCAGGCTCTCTCCCATCTGTTTGCTATTCTCACTACAGATATCTTCTGCAAACATCATAGTCCACAAAAACTTGTGTCCGATCTCATTTGTCAGCCCGTCCATTCAATTCAATTCAATAAAACTCTATTGATCCTGAAGGTTGACCCCGAAGGAAATTGGGTTAAGGCTGCCGACCTTTGCCAGCGCCATTTTTTTTTCCATCAATCATTGCAAAAAGGAAGGGGCTGAAAGTAATCCCACTCCCACCTTGAACCCTTCTGTCACTCCTACCACACACTTCACCAATCTCTCACTGTTCTCATGCAGGTCTTGTATCACCCTCACATACCTTCTACTCTTAACTTCCTCATGCAGGATCACAGTTCCTCATATTCCATAAAATAACGTGTGGATATGAGCCCATGTCCCATGTGACATATAGCATATCTGGGACCAACAGATTGAACTGAGCCAAACATCAGCACATGCTGGCCCACTGCCTGGAGAGAAATGAACTGTAGTATACTGAAATCCCCGGAAGGCCAAAGTGCTGTTAAAATTCTCTGCACATTCCAGTGGGGACCATCCCATTTGCACTGTTTGTTTTCCAGTTTTGGCCGCCAGCTACACTTTGAAACTAAGTCTCCTAAACTCAGCAAAATGTGACTCCCACCACTGAATTTTACACAAGCTGATCAAAGACAGCTCCTCCAGGATGGCACATGCCCAAACCTCCCCGAACACTTATCATGTGCAAGTAAGAGAGCCGCTCTTACACAAGTCTTTCATCCAAAGAGCCTATTTATATGCCGGTTACCCATGCAACCTTGGACCACAACAGACATTACACACCTCTTGACATCACCTTGAGGTTATTTGAGACCCTCCACAGTGCCGGGATATCACACAAGAAGAGACCCTGAGCAAAAGCTCTGAGGATACCAACTAAGTGAGGCTTCCCATGCTTTTACTTTTATATATAAGTCCCTCTCAGCTGTTTAATGTTGACAGAAATAAGAGGACCAGAGGGAACTTTATGATTTGCCAAAGGTCCTTAATAGCCTGTTGTTACTGCCCTTCTCCTTCCAAACGTCTGCAAGTTGCTGCCATCATTAATTAGCACCAACAGCTAAAAGTATTTATGGAGGGTCACATCCACGCTGCCTCACTGCACAAAATCTTGAAGCAAATTATTTTCTGTAGTATGAGCTGTAACTTAAAAAATGCCACGTGTAATCAGTTTTTAAAACATGAGTATCTCTTTGTGTATCCTGTTTTGCACAAGGTTTGAACCTGGGGAAGAAGATTAGCGTTCCAAAAGACGTGATGATGGAGGAGCTCAACCTTCTCTCTAATCGGGGTTCTCGCATGTTTCAGGAGAGACAGAAGAGGGCTGAGAGATTCACAGTAGAGAGTGCTGCCAACACCAGTAATGTAAGAAAGTGAGAGATTAGGAAACTGTTTCTCATGTGTATACTCTCTTGTAACAGCTTAGTGTGCTACATGGATCGAACAGTTACGATTAATAGCAAAAAAGCATTTTCTTAGCCCTTGTGCAATTTGTAGTACAGCAAGAGGCCACTTTACCTCACATCATGAAGAATTACTGCCATATCAGCATCACAACAAGGAAACTTGTTAGGAAAGTAATAAGTAAATTAACCCAGTATCTTTCCTAGGTTTATGCGGAGCCCATTCCTACCCAGCAAGTCATCCAAGAGGTGCAGGCAGGAAAAGAGAACCAGGCTTTCTCCATCCCTGGTAAGCATAGCCTGGTCATGAACCTTCAGAAGACTGTAGCAAAGAAGGGCAGTCCTGATGTCCTGGCTCCAGGTAATACACGACAATGAAAGGATTGCCAAGGACTGCCAAAAGCACAAGCCATGAGACTTGCTCGTTGCAATGCCAGTGCCTGGATAGAGGAAACGCTTGAGCAATGCATGGTCATTGTAGCACACTCTGGTTTGCAAGTGCTCACCTTTGTTTTGGAAATGCATCGGGCACATGGATTTGTTTGATGGTTATTGGTGCCAGGAGAGTTGGCAGTTTGTAGAAAGCAATTAAGTGTGAGCATCTTTGCCGAGTGCTGTTGTGTATTTGCCCCAACAGAAGGCACCGCTTACACTCTGACTGACAGTGAGATAAGCACTGTTTATTATCAGGGATTCACACTGAGATCTAATTACTGTAGTTCCTATTTCCTATTGACAGGGGTGATATCAAACATATTCATATTAGATCTGTGTCTGCTTTAATAAGGAGAGCTTTTATAATTTTTATCTAGTGGGTTTTGAGTTTTTTTTAGTTGAGCTCATTTACATAGAATTTAGCACACACTCACAACTGAAGTCAAACTTTTTAGCCGCTGATACTACATTTTTGCTCATGTCAGGGTATTCCGGCCCTCTGAAGGAAATTCCTCGTGAGAAGTTCAACACGACGGTAATCCCCAAATCCTACTGCTCACCATGGATGGAAGCTTTGGGAGACAATGAGGAGCTCCTGAACACCCTCAATACTCAGCTGCCCCAGCCCCCACAAAGACTACAGGCTTCCAACTACAGGTGCTTCAACAGGTAAATCTGCCCTTTCACCCCAAATAAATCAAAAAGTGGTAAATCTTAGTCTGTTAGAAGCCCACAGTTCTACAAATAGTCCCACAGATGACCTCACCACCTTATCCATCACTATCATATCTTCCCGTCGGCTCCGCTCCATGTTTCCATGGTTTGAAAATTAATCCAGTGTCTGGCTTGCACTTCCTTAGGAGTGACGTATCTGTGATGGCTATTTTGAACACTGGCTCTTGAAAAACGATCTACTGAGGGGTTGCAAGCTTTTAAATGGCCCCACAGGACAAACCAGCACACGAAAGAGAATCACGTCTCTCATGGCACACAAGGAATTGCATCACACAAGCGAGGGCAGGACAAAGGTTACGCTTGGGCAGACGGATAAACGGAGAATATATGAAAGACCAACTGGCTTTACTCACTTGAAGCTGTCAGATAAATAAATTCTGACAGCCAGGTTGAAACTGAAGCCAATGTGGAAGGATCTTTTTACACACTTACAGTTATTATGAAGGCTTAATTAAATCTGAACTCTAACAGTGAGAGCAGCAGTGTTAGTAAAGGAGGTCAAGTTCACCCCCAATGCCTGTTAGGGTTTTTTTTTTTTAACCGTTAAAAGAGCCTTCTGTTTAGAGCAGGGACTTCCAAATTCATATTAGGTATCATGTGAAAGACACCCGCTTTAAGGGAAGGAGTGTAAGCTAACACTTCTAGGTAATGTTCCACCATAAAGTGTTTACTTAACCACAAAAGACTCTTCTTTGTTTCTCAGATCTCCAATGCCATTTGGGGGCGCTGTGGCAAGCAAACGGGTGATCCCGGTGATCAGCTTTGAGGCTGTAGAATCCCAGCAACTTCCTGGCATCGCTCTGGACCGCATGTGCCGTCGCCCCAACTTCAACAGAGCACCCAGGGGATGGGGACCCGATTACTGCCCTGAATCTAATGAACTATGAAGAGAAGCTGACAGACTAAAAGAAGCTAAAGACTGAAACTCTGGCCTATGATCGCTCTTCTCCTCCTACAAAGACGAACCCTCTGTTAATCCTAAAGCACCGCAGGGGAGAAGAAGAAGAAAAAAAGTACTCCTGCATGATATACAAAGTGGTTTTCTACTGCCGAGTGGATTGATGAGCTGAGGCGAACTCCCAAGTTCATTACACACTCAGTCAAGTCCAGGACAATGCTGCCACAGGCTGATCAGTCCTACCTATTGTTCCTGTTTGTCACCTCGAGCAGTATCTGATCCCATCAATGTCTCAATGTCTGCCTGCCCTCTCCTTTCCCTTCACTCTGCAGCTTTACATCTTCTCTATTAATCAGAAGCTGCCAGACGCCGTTATACAAGTAATGATGAATAATGCACACAGAGACGATGGATGGAAAAAGTTAGCCGTTTTAATGACAAATGAAAACAATATTCAAAGAAAGCCTTACAATAAAGTAAGTCAGATGATGTCAGATAAAAAAGTCAACTGAAATTAACAGAATCTAACTGCATGTTATACTACACACAATGTGACAAATACAAGTTTAACCTAAGGAAAAACATTTTATATATACACACACAATGGTTCCTACCACAGGAGGCTTTGAAACCCGCTCTTGTTTTTAAAGTCTTTTAAAACGTTAGGCTCCGGTGTTCAGATGCCGTTTTGGCTACTTTTTGACAACTTGCAAGATCCTGGTTGTCGTCTCTCCAGACACAGATGGTGCTTCTTCACATCATTCACTGCTCTGCAGGTGGAGTATTTAAAAAAAAACATAACAAAAAAACCCGACTGTTTTCTATGCGATGTCCTGCTCCCAGACGTTGCCTTTGGGTTCACCGCCAGTTTGCAATGTGTCCTGACCAGGTTGAATACAAGGAGAAGAGCGACATCTAATAACAGCACGACTTCCCTCTGACTGCTAATCGCCATGACGTGCTCCATGTGCAGCATGGGCACCCATGCGCTGAGGATCCTGAGAGGGGTAGTGGATTTGACCTGGAGGTCTCATGCTCATTGGAGGGGGCATAGGCGGGGCCATGGGACCCATGTGGTGAAACATTGGAGGGCCAAAGCCTAAGGGAGCAAAGGAAATAAACATGCTAAGTATCTACAATTACAAACTGTGTACACCTATGTAAGTGACTAAACCAAGACTGATGCCTTTAAAAAAAAAAAAAAATTCATAAACTATACTATAAAATACACATTAATAAGTCATAATTTTACCTGGAGGAGGTGGATTGATGCCTGGAGGTGGGGGTAATGCAATGTTCATGACAGCAGGAGAGGAGCTGGGGTCAAGGTTGAAGTAGTTGGCAGGAGGCTCTTCATCTAGAGCTGGCGGTGGAGGCAGAGCTAGTGCAAAGAAGAGCAAAGTTTTAGAAACTAAACAGGAAATGGCAACAGGCCAGCAAGATGTTTTTATGTCCGATTTTGCCAAATTAGCCCAATTCTACACGCACAGATTTCATATTAACTCATTCACTGCCATTGACGTCTATAGCCGTCAATGGCAGTGAATGAGTCAATGGGTTTAACTCATTCACTGCCAATGGCTGGCAGTGAATGAGTTAATTGAGAGTTTGTAAAACAACAAATAAGAATTAGATGCAGACATCAAACAGCATGCAACAGCTCGCTTTCTCCTCTGCTCGCTGTGTCTGACAGCTGAACCTGAGCTGCAGTACATACGCAGTCACAGCAGATGAAGTGTCCGTTCCACTTGGATTCACATGAAATCTGCAAATGTGGCAACTTCCTCCAAGGTTGTGTGGAGCTGCACACAATCTTATTTGTGCTCTAAAGTGCAACTACCTTGAAACACTGAAAAAAAGGAACGGCAGACTCTTTGCTTTACTCCAAAAGTCACATTCACTCAGCTTTTTCCCCCCTCTGCAGTGACTCTATTCCCCACCAGTGTCAGTACAGAACTGAAGGTTTAAGGGAGAAAAGCTAAAATGACTGGTGTGGGACAGATGATGAACTGAATAGCTCAGTATAAGATAAATAAGGAACATTTTCAACCCTAAATCAAGCACAGCTGAAATCCTGCCCATACACACCTACCACAAATGCTCAGCGCCGCAAGAACAACTCTAAATGTTCTTCATGCACACACACACACATCCTCACACTCTTCGAGACTCACCTCCAGGCAGTCCAGGCACAGGATCAAGTCTGGTACCCATCTCACTGACACCATCTTTGATTCCCTCCTTTCCTCTTGCTGCCTGGGACCTAAATGGGCACACAGCACAAGTCAAACAATGACTAATGACACTGCAACATTCACCATCCAGGACAAAATCAATTTTAAGCCTCCTGCCTGACATAATTTGATTCAACTCTTTCTACATTTCCACTTTGAGTCAAGCATTATGTCAGGGCATTACCTTTAAACATGGCAAATTATCACTTTTAAAATTGACATCTTTACCTAAATGGCTCTCCTTGGTGGGGGTTTATGGGAGTTAAGCTTATAAATCAGATTGCAAAATGATGTTTTGTAATTTACATTGTTATGAGCCCCCTTTAATGGATTCAGTACCTTCTGGTGTTGCTCTTAATATTCACAAAGCTGGACAATGTTTAACTTTTGATCGGATTCTTACCTTCCCCACTTGACAGTGAGTCTTCGTCCGTTAATAATGAGTTTGTTGAAGGACTTTTCAGCAGCCGTTTCAGCTGACTGCCGCGTGGCAAACTGGATGAAAGCGCACTGCTGCCTTTGGACTATGGTAATGGTTCGGATTTCACCAAACTGGTAGAAGTGACTCCTGCAATGACACAAAATAGTGAAATAAAAATACTTTGTAAATTTTGCTGTGTTGCAGTAAGTAGAAATAACAATATCCGCTTGTGGCTGTAACCCTCTAGCCGGCAACAACAGCTGTCTAGCCTAATAATACATGTAGCGGAAGCTTTAGAAGAGTTTATTAAGCAGGCACGAAAGATAAGTGTTACCAATTTAGAATCTGACCAAACGTGACATATGACCACAATCTCTTCTTCTTTTCCTGACTTATTTCTTTGAGTAAAAGTCAGCAAATTGCTCTCGTAGAACATCCCATCAGCATTTTGTATTACTGCCAAACGCCCTTGCTATGCATCGCGGAGAAGGAACAAATATACATATGCTACGATCATTACAGTGTAATGCTATGATACATTATATTGTGGCAACATTCTATTCTGACACTGCACCGCTCAATTGAACTGTCAAATGTACAACAATAAACGACTGTGGGATTTCTATAAAATATTCCTATAGGCCATATAAATGTCGGCACTCACAGGGCCCTAGGCAATGTTTATACAAAGTTTCATCAAGATTAGTGCACTTGTGTTGGAGGCGATAAGGAGCATGCAAAGATACATACGCTATGATCATTTTAGTATAATTAGACATTTGTATTTTGTATTATTCTAACCAGCTCATCTTTGTTTGTGCCTGATTTAAATAGTGATGAGAGAGATAAGATAGGAATGGAACAGATGGATGAATAGACAGCCAAAAACACAATGCCTCCAGCCACAGCTGTCCCGGGCATCGAGGCATAACAATAAATTATCACAGCAAGCTGTAAAAGAGGTCATTATGAAACAGAAATGCTTACTTGAGGTCTCCATCTGTAACAGTGTCTCCCAACCCCCCAATGTAGAGAGTGGTGATGGATTTGTCCTCTGGTGGGTCCAGTCGGGGCATAGTTGAAGCCCGCTTTAGTAATTTGTCAGCCACTGGGTCATTGATGCCATAGTAACGATCCTTTATGTTTTGGTCTGCTAGAGGGTCATCAGGATCTGTGGGCTTCTCATGCCTGTGTAAAGAGGGCAACAGAAAAACAATAAATATGATATGAAACTTCAACTAACCCATAGCGATGTCTTAATATATGTGAGCTGATATCAAAAGAAAGAATCAGCTCCATGGAGACTAGCATCATGGCACTCACCTGTAGGGACATTCCTCCCCTCTCTTACACTCTCCCTTGACCCAGAAGGAGCAGATGTGTGGCCGGTTCCTCTTGTAATATGGTGTGGTCCGAGCCAACTTCAGCAACATATCACTAGAGCTTGGAGCCTTACCAAGCTGGCCCACTGGCCGAGTGCCATCGGAATTGGCTATCTGTAAACAAAGAAGTCCAGAGAGGCATGATGGATGGAAAATCTCTCTTATGTTTGCTTGAAAAAAAACCACTGGATCAGACATTGGACCAGTAAAGACTGTTATCACTGTGCAAGCATAACAACTTAAAAAATAAACAAACCCAAACCAAAACAAACAAACAAAAAAATCATACTGCAGTCATGAGAAAGGAGCTTACCTCTCTCTCCATGTTCTGTGTGTAGTACTCTTTATTCACATCTGACCGAGGAACCTCATCTTTAACGGAGAGTCCAGTGTCTCGGACTTGGATAGGCAAACCTGTCAAACACAAGATATGACAGGAGGGTTACGCTCAGAACTATATAAATGAGGAGCTCATGAAATCTGCACAGCGACAAAACCCAGAGGAGACTCACCATACTCCAGGTCCAGCAGACATGTCTGACAAACATTTTTCATTTTACTGCAGGTCTGACAGACTTCTGTCTTTTTGAAACGCATCCGTGTTCCTGGACACCATCGGAACACTGTAAAGGGCCGAGCACAGATCTGATAGGCGGAGAGCGACGTATTAGAATAGAATAGCCCTTTATTGTCATGCATCAAAAAGGCCTGTACAATGTGGGCTAAATATGTACAATTTAAACAGTTAAGGCACCCCCCCCAAACAAAAACAAAAAAAAACATACCTTGCATTCTTTCCCATATTTTTCCTTGGTCTGTAAAACAAAGCATGACCATATTTGGACTTGCACATTTGCTGGTATTAACACTACAAGCAAATAGTTTTGAATTTGCTATGAAAGCACAGGGATGCTCACTCACCATACGAATGTAAGGATTTTCTCCTAAACATGTCTGACACAAAATTGGAAAATCCTGAGGAGAAAGAAGAACCGTGAAAATCAAGCACTGTAATCTTCGGTTTATCCAACAATTCCTTGAATTAAGTTATTCAACAGACCGACTTGGCTCCCCATCTCTGCTTCACCTTCTGCTGTGAGCACCTTGGCACACGTACAGGTAAGACTGAATACAAGACGTGCTATGGGACCTATTTTGCCATCTGTTAAAGGATGCTGTTTCAGTCCAAGTGCTGGGTGCTGAAAACGGCCTTGCCCTAATCCGTCTCACAGACAGCATCAGCCAAACATCTAAATATAGGCAGATCTTATGGCTGAAGCGACATCTACATAATCTAGGGTTGCAAAGTTTATAGACTAGCATCTTAACAAAATCAACATTGGATAAATGCCCTGTGGTGTCATAGCTCAATAAGGGAAACTGATTTGTTGCCTTATAGGGTAAGTAATGTTTAGGTAGGTCACAAAAACGTTTTTTGTTTCCAACTAAGGACTGGTCTGTTTGTGACCTTATATAACAATCAGTCGCTGTTGAATTTACCCAGTAGTGTAAAGACTTTATTTTTAGACTAAATTTTCTCTAATATTTTCGCCGCTGTCAAACCTGCCTAACAAGAAGGTTCGTTTTTTCAGTGTCACTTAGAGCGGTTCCACCCAGGATGATGTGGCTTTTTTCGTTTCCTCATATTCATTTATATAAGCAAATTTTCACCCGCCTACCATCGTTTTAGCATTGTTAGCCTGCTAGTGCTGGCCTTTATAGGTGCAGCCAGTTAACTATCACACAGCGCAGGGTTAGGTTACGTTAGCAATGATAGCTGTAAGCTCAGTCACTGTCGTTTTTACTACACTCTATAATATGGTCTCGTTGGATCCAGTGGAAAAAGGTATGTTCCATGAACTAATGTAAAATATCGAAAGCAATAATGTACACAGGTGAGCTAATGAAGCTAGCAGCCACGCTTCTACAACTAGCTACCGCTAGCTAGCGGAAGGCTAACTATCGAGAAAACTGACTAGTTTAATAAAAAGCTAGCGTGTTTCGCGATTATATTAACTCGTGAAATGAAACGTAACATAATGTGCTTCAATCATTGAAACCACTCGGCAACATATAACCCCAATAAAACGTACCGCGTCTTCCCAGTTCTGTCTGTTGTAAGTGTTGGAGCCTAGGGAAGTCGCCATTTTGCAGACTGTGGATCAACCGGAACGGGTTGCCAGGTCTGTGCGTGAAAAACCACCCCAATAGCCAATCAAAACTGGCGCCCACATCAGCCAACGCTGGTAGCGGTACAGGCAGCGGCTGGCAGAGAGTACCTGTAAGTGGATGACATGTGAACTAGAACCAGTTTGCTGGGATATGTAAACATGTATATAACTGCTTAGTCATGTATGCATTGTTTCATTTCAAAAATGAATTTGTATTTATAGATGTACATGTAAGTTCCTTCGAAATGTGTCTACTTAACCAATAATTTTTACCCTGCAGCATTTTAACTGTAGCCCAGTTCCGGGAAAACTGCAGAACTGGCAACCCTGCAGACCTCGCTCTACACTGGGCGAAAGGCGACACATTTTTAAATTGACTATTGTTTTTACTTTTAAGTCTAGGATGTGTTCTATCAGGAGTCAGTTTGAGGATGTGTTTCGTTTAGCGGGATGTGGGAATCTTGTGTAGTCTGCGAGACTACAAAAGCCCACAATGCACCGCGGGCCAGATAGCCACGTTTCACCTAAGGATGTCGCTCTATTTCAAGAAACTATCAGGTTTACGATAAAATAAAATGGGAACGTAAATATCAGAGAATAACTGTCAGTATAGTAGAAATACTAATCCCGACTCGTCCATCTGCACCTTGGGTGTAAACCTGAGTGTGTTTTTGTTGTGTGCTTTTCCCTTTGGCTCTATGACACGAACTGTTAATTGTGAAGGTGTATAATATTAATTTACCCCAAAAACAGAAAACGCAACTGGTGTTTTTTGAGTATGTCTTAAAAAAAATCAGTGACCTAATATGATATGGCTTACAGCCTGTGGGGAGGTTTAAAATGACTTTAATGCTTTATTTGCTTAACTGAGGTGCTGATACAGAGATATTTGTTGTAAACAAAGGCTGTAAAGCGCTATTTCCGGAGACAGGGAAAAACAGAAGACAGACAGACTGCTTGGTTGATGTGTGAGAGCTCGTGTAGGCCAATTGTGTCCTCGACACACACACACACACACACACACACACACACACACACACACACACACACACACACACACAGTTTGTCTATCCACCTGCTCTGATTCAGGTCAGGGTGTCTTTGCGGTGTGAAACTCCAATTAGTGGGCCAAAGGATGTTGAAGATTACAGATGGCAACTAAGTCCCTAATGTTTATTTAAGGTCAGAGAGGTTGTGGAGTCAGAGGGCAGGGATTAGATGGAGGTCTGGAGCACTGGCAGCATGCAGCTGCCCTTTAGCAAGTCAAGATGAAGCGTCTGGGATTCTTTATGATCACCTCCAAGTGGAAAATCCCCATGTTGTCCTTTTTCTTTTGATCTCTTACCTAGATTTAGGATTTCAAGTGTAAACTGGTTGAATTCTATCAGATAGGTGGCTCCATTTGTTAATGATTGAGGGTTTGAGTAATCATATTTACATAATAGGGGAGCAGAAATTTCCACTGGCCTTGTCCTGTTGTTTTTCTTCAAATGGGGTGAACAGACAGTCTCTTGCCCTATAGCACAACAAAGCAAACCTTTTGGGCACAGCCCTTTTGTCCTAATGAGTTTTCTGACCCTTTCTCCTTGATCATGTGAGCCAGTTGTTTTGAAGAACGGCTTTGTCTCGGATTAACCGGCCTGTAATTAAAATCACCAACTGCAAGAGTCACAAGGTCAGAGGACGTGTAGGTGTGCTGCCGCATCTCAGATGCTTCGTGTTACAGAGCTGCTTCAAGAAGTCATCGCCTTGATACTGTGTGAATCTGTTTGGCACATGACACGACAGACAGTTGGTTGTTATTTAGGCTATTATGGACCGTCGTCACCAGTTTTATTGCAGATGATTCAAAGATATTGATGTTTGCTGTGAAATGTTTTGTATTATTAAGCATCACCAAGACTATGGTTGCAAATACAAGTATTCCATTAGACATATCCTTCACAAGATAATGAAAATACCGTAGTGTGAAAGGATAACTGTAGTAATGCAGTGATAAAGCCACTATGACTCAACACTGTGTAAGTGCTTCTTATAAGGAAACAGAGACTGATGCAAAACCGGTTAAATGACCTAAATGTTGGCTCCTTGTGCGCATAGCATTCCTTTCCCTCAACTACCCCTTTTCCTAAAAAAATATATCAAAAACTTTTAAGTGCAATTGTAATAGTTTTCGACAAATGTGGAAGCACAAGAAGACAAATAATCTCCGCATTGTCGATCAGGGACGCTCCCGCAGTAATCTCCTGCAGGAACAAGATCGCACAGTGATTTCTTTGAGGAGTTCTGTAGCTTGCATGCATGCATGCGCATATCAGAAGGAGGAAAAATGCGCCGCGCTGGCGCCTCCTGACGACAGTTATGGGCTACTGCCTGTGCACAGAGCTGCAGGAGAGAGGGTCTTTCTCACATTTCCCGATTTCTCCCAGCCGAGTCCGCTCTGCCCGCTTCCACATCACGGCCGACAGCAAACCGAGACGACGTGAGCCCGGCGCGCTTAAATCACCACATTCAACCCGGCCGGCCTCCTGTGCACAACATCCGTGCGTCGTCACATACGGACAAGGTGAGTGAAAATCGACACGACCGCACGGAGCGTCGCGGTGTTTTTGCTATTTGGTAGGCGACCGAAAGCCTCGTCGCTCGGTCTCCCCAGGCCAGGCTAGTTGTCTGGCGCAGACGGAGATGAGGCCAGTTTTTTTTCGGCCTGATCTCCCTCTCTTTCTCTCTCTGCCCACTAGCTGGGAACATAAAGCCCCGGCGTTGTTATTATGGTGGCGGCCCCTCGGCACAGATTTCACGCTCGTCCACGTAGCAGCGGTGATCGAGGGGCTAACGTTATTGTCGTGGAGCGCGTCGGGTGGAAGTTTGTGCTCAGGATAGAACCGCTCCGTGATTTTCACGGGAATTCCTTTATCGAGGGGACCAGACGGCACAGCTCGGCACCGAGCAGAACTGCTTTCTACAACTTTGTGGCTCAGTGTGCACGGTGTTAGGAAATTATCGCCCTCCCATAAGTTTGCGCTATCCGGCCGCAGTGTTAACAGCAGACCTGTTACAGTGCTGTGGTTAAAAAGGCGAATGATAGTGTGCGTAAAATAACAGATTTATGCGAGTGTCTGCTGCGCGTGGCAGAGGTGGACAAAAGATTAGCACGGGAGTGTAACTAGTGCTTTAATATGACTTCATTTGATTTAGGTGATCATATTTTTTTCTTGAAACTTGCTTGTTCAAAGCTGTTATTATGGGATTTATCAGATACCTGTAGGAGTCATCTAAATGCTGGTGTTTGTTTATTGATTTTTCTAATTTACTAACTGTTTACAACTAATAATGTGAAGCTGATTAGGTCAAATTATTAACCAGATGAGGGTTTTTTGTATTCTGAGAAAGTGGGACATTTTCAAATGCACGAGAAAGGCACCCGGTTCTGATATGTTTACATGTGGCTTGGTGGTTGTTGTAAAAGGGCTCCAGCCATGCACAGAAGGAAGGCTCAGATACGATTTGTGTCTTCTCTCTGTGAGCCTGCTTTGTTGCTCTTGTCTGGCGTAAAATAGAGCAAATGCATGCCTCCACCAAGCACCGCATCCGTTAAAAACTATAAACACTTAAAAAAAAAAAAAAGAAAAGAGAGAAAAAAGGGGGGTAGGCAGTCCAGACCTGCCTGAAATCTGTTGCCTTGGGGCGTTGGAGCATGGAAGTGTGCACCTCAAGTGACTAAGAGATTACTAAAGAACAGTGACTCACGCTCAGAATGTATTTGGCAAAGTCACAAGGACTTTCCCTGCATTTTGCCTCAGCTGCAGAGCAAATTTTTGCAAGTGAAAAGCAGTGCCCTGCTGATTTTATGTATCAAGAGATTCATTTGACCATTGCTTAACTTTTTTTTCTTTTCCTTTTTTGCTATTCCCAAGCCATGTGTTGTTTATCAAATGTCCCACCCTGCATCTGTGGAGAGAGAGAGAGAGAAAAAAAAAGTGGGGCTTATTCCATTTTCAGATTATATTTTTTTAAGGAGTGAGGTTGCTGTCATTTGTTTGTCAAAATTTTGTGGAAAGCCAGATCCTAAGTTGTGTTCTATTTATCCGTGCCAACTGTTTGTCTGGTTGTTCTAACCCTCCATCTGACTGCTCCCACTGGCTGCCAACCATGCTGTGATCTAGCGCTTTCAGCTGATGAAGGCTGCCACTGCTGCCGCATCCATTTGATCATATATCAACATCTTTTCACTTAGATATACCTGTGAAACAGCGCAGCAGGGCTACAATGCCTACACGCGCGCACACACACACATACACGCAGGTTGATAAAATAGCGCGGGTATGATGCTGTATGACAGATCGTGTCACCGAGGCGCGTCTTGAGCGTTTATCAGAATGAGGCATGATCACAGGCAGTATGTCATTGTAGATTTTAAGGTTTTAACAGGGAACAGAGGGAGATCGGCTGTCGATCAGAGGCTCCAGCCCTTCGTCGTTGCTTATCTCCTTGTAGAGGTGGATGTAAATTTAATTGTAAGCAGTAACTATCATCACATTTAAAGCTATGTGCAGTAATTGTTGGGAGCTGCAGGGCCCAACAACTTGCCAGCGCTTGTATTTTTCCATGTCACTGCTCCTTGTAGCTCCACTCTGTGTGTGGGGGGCAGACCTCTCTTTAGTGTGAGGCCGAAGCCAGGCATCTTTCCAAACTCAACTCCCCCCCCAACAACCCTCAACCTTCTCTGCTGGTTATAAGCACTGCTTTGTGCCACAGAGCTGCTCCCTATGGTTTTTATTCACATATTACTACAACACCACTAGCTCCACAAGATACTGGAATCTGCAATTCGACGTAAACCCAGCTAGAGCCTGCTGTCTGACAGACAAAGTCAGATGTTCCCTCATTAAAATGAAGCTTTTGGATTAATAAGCCAGAGTTCGAGAGGCAGATTGCGCCACTGTAGCCTCTAAAAAGTAGATTGCGTTTAAGTGTCTTTTCTGTCCCGGAATGTGGAGGTGGCATTTTTGGGCTTAGGCTGGGCTACCATGAGGCGTATTGGAGAGCAGGAGAAAAGTAAATACATTTCAGACAGCGCAGCACAACCGAGTATTAGCAAATGATCCGATATCATCTGTAATCCTCGGGAAAACCTGGAGAGTTGTCTTTGAATGGCGCTAGCGTCCATCCAGACAGTTGGCAGGCGGTAGGGGTGTCCACTGGCGAGGCTAGCTGAATGCTACAGTATGCAGGCAGATCAGATTACTGAACGATTAGCCATGGCCTCCCATCCCCGGCCCGGGGAAATGATTTTCCACTGTCATAATTCCCTAGACTGAATTACGCCGGCCAGTGACTCAGAGATACTCCGTACTACCAGCCCAAGTACCGCATGGTATAACTGTTGCTCTCTGGGGAGGGGGAGATATGTTGTGACCCTTGTTGCACCAGAGCACAAAATCGTTTTTTTTCTATTTGAATTTCATTAAGAGCTCCGGGACCTGCTTTCATGCACAGATGGCAGTGTGACCTGGCTTCAACTTTGGTTGCACAAAAGGTAGAGTTCAGCGTGATGTTTACTCTTTAGCTGGCAGTGTGACGCAAAGGAGGAAAACTGCCCTCAATACAATAAACTGTTCCTCTATTGTGATGCGTGCTAGGCTGATCGGCGATGAGGCAGTGCGAATCAAGCAGGCCTCTAGTGGAATTTTACTGAATGGAAAGCGGAGGGGGTTGGGGGAGGAGGGTGGAAGAGAGTCGCTGGTGGAGGTAGGACCATGTTTCCGAGGTGCATACCCCCTGAGGCAGGAATCCGATACATTCCAGAGGATCCTGTATCCAGACAAATAATGGTAACTGGGGTGTTGTGTTTCATCAAATGACACATGACTGGAGTGTAAGTGCTGGGAAATTAAGACCTATGTCATGGGCTTCGAGGTAGCCGGCTCTAGTTGCCTGAGGGGTCAGAATGAATGCCAGAAAAGCAAGACAGGTCATGAGATATGGCAGGGAACAGGGTTTTTTTTTTTTTTATCACACCCATTTCCCCTTACCACTGCTAAGATAGAGACCTTTACATCTCTTTAGTTGACATGCTCATCCAGAAAAAGATACAATGAATGAATGACGTAGTAGGAAAAACATCAGTTGTCTTTAGTACATTAAACTCAATTGTGCTCTGATTAGGCCCACAGCGGGAGTTACACTGAACAAAGATTGGCTGTTAAATTGCTTCTAATGAATAACAAAAGAGCCTCGTTTGGCTACCCTCTGTATAAATTTTGATAAGAAGCTGTTTCTCAGGTCCACGGGCTTCTGAATATTGCGTGACCTTGCTCTTCGTACGGGTTTTTACATCTTCACTTTCCTCCAGATCAACAGCACTAAATCAATGGGTTTAATTTTCTACTTCGAGTGGAGAGTTTTCGTGCTCTCCAGCCCCTAAGCTAAAGGCTATTTATACTGCAGACAGAGAAAAAGTATCTTGTTTTATTTAGTGGTCAAAAAACAAGCTGTCGGGTGTTAATGGACTTCACCTCAGCCTTTCCGGTGGACCCTCGGGGTACTGCGCGTTCGTACGCTCGGCGAGGGAGCTCTCGGCACAGGCCTGTTAATGAAGCCATTTTCAGAGATGGAGAGATGCCGTAATGGGAACGCACCACTTCACCGCCGGATATTTTAACCCCCCCATCCTCATCATAAGTGCTATCAGTCATCGGATATGATTAGATTTTTTTCCCTCCTTTGTCCATTTAGATGTTTGGTTTGCTCTTTTTTTTTTCCAACTGAGTTAGAGATCTGTCAGTGATTTGTCTCGGTGTTGCTTTAAGAAATGCTTTTAACGCATCCAGGTATTTTAAATTTTAAGCCCGTCTTACATATTACACTAGAAATCAATGATGATTATATTTTAAACTATAGGTTTGGTGCTTAAAGCTCATTTACATGAACTTTGAGGGAAGATAGGTAACGGTAGTTGGCGTGGTGGTGGAGGCGGGGATGAGGGTGGTTGTGTTTATTCAGTTGCCGTGGCCCCGGCCGTGTGTGACTGCACTACGCATACCACAAACATACTCTCACCTACTGTCGAACTGGCATGTGTGCACGCTCTCACGCATGCATGTCTCAGTCTGTATACAGTTTAGTTGCAAATAGCATCCATCCCTTACTCTAAATAGAAAAGTTCATCTATTTGCATGTATGTTACTGAGGAACAGGCAGTAGGAGAATTTAAGGTTTAAGTGGAATTTTGCAAGATTTGCAAAATTGCATAACTAATAACTAGTAAATTGTTAAGCAGTGCCATATACCAAATATACATTTGACCACTGCTTTTCATGCATGTGAATATAATATGGGGCACCACTTAATAATTACACTTTTTTAAAATTAATCTAATGATTATTTTTTAATAAGTCAATTAATATAACAGTTGTTCCAAAGGTTAATATGTATTTCCCCACCTGAATACTGCATGTCAGTTATTTAATCTTCACCTAATTTCACTACCTGCCCTGTTAGCACATTAATAATAATACTATTATATTAGCCCTAATAAATAGGACGCCTAATTAGAAAAGTACTGGTCCTGAAATTCAAAAGTATTGCTGTGACACATTGATTAATTGAATTACTTTACATTACAGCAGCCCTCTCCTTGATTTATATTTAAAAAATTTTTTACTCGGATGATTGTTGTCATAACCAAATTGTTATGACATAGATTAATTTCATTAGTCGGAGTAATGTGCAGTTAAAATAATCTGTGGGCAAGGGAAATAACAGAAATGATTTACATCCTCTACCAACAGTCGTTCATTCAGGCCATTTTCTCGAAATCAATTTTAACGCGTCTGCTACTAACAGAAGGGTTTCTCGTGTTTATAATCGTAATGTACCGTGCTTGGATGAGGACACAAAGTAAACAATACTGTGTCTTGCGCTTGCTGCAGTCTTGACAAACCACTCTTGGATGCTTTTTCTTCAAGTGCCTGCGCGTAGCAGTCGTACTTGTGATAAGCCATTTTCAATTTGCAGTGCTTGTAGAGCGTCACGTTGTTGGGTCTCTGTCTTAGTACTCACTATAAGTGATCATGGGTGAGTTTAAGCTGCAGCTTGTTCTCCACTGGAATGCATTGTCCGGGCTTTGATTGCGTTGATTACTTGCACCACCCCTAATGTAGTCTCATGCTGTCATTATAAAGTACTTCCCTTTTATGTTTGTCTGACTACAGGCCATGGAAACTACTTCAGTCTCTGCACTGCATTGTTTTGGGTCCCAGTAATCCACCCACCAAGTGTGAAACGGACTCAATGAAGTAGCTTTCACAAAAAGCAAAGACCACACGTGTCACACAAGTACAAGCTCCATAATTTTTTTCTTAATCATGAAGTGAGAATAAATTTAGAATAACCTTTCCAAATTCGGGAGCACTACGGACTACAGCTGCTAACATGCGCACAAATTGTGACCTTCACAAAAGGAGGTGTAGCAGGTTGCATTAGATGTACTTAAGTGTACCAATTTACAGATAACTGACAGTGTAATCAGTGTCTGTACTGTATTTTGCAGTGCTCAGGCCTGTGTTCATGCTGTTTGACGGCTCTTCCTCGAGCCTAAACAAGATCACAGCTTTGACCTCACGCTGTCAGGCAACCCGTGTTCTCTGTTTGCCAACTCGAGTTTATGTTTACAGCGCTGTCACGATGAGCTGTGATACTGTGAAAAAAAAAAAAAAAAAGCAGGCAGTGAACACCTACGCAAAGTCAGGTAGAGGTTTTAGTTTTCTTTTGTTAGCCTGTAATGATAGTTGTTGTTCGTTGGGACGGCAATACAACATAAGAGCAGGCAGATCTGTGGCACGCTCTTTTCTGTTCTCCGTCCAGTTGCTTGAGAGTCGACCGCGCCAGAGTGGTGGCATCCCACCAGGACTGCATTGACTTTTGTAGGGCATCTGGTGCCCAGTGCCCCTGTTCTCTTCTCTTTCCCTCTCTCCCGTCTCTTGGCCCCAAAGCAGACGATTTTACCACATCACAGCAAGTCATCTGGTGTCCAGTCGGCTCCCATCTGCGAGTGTATTTGACTTCAGAGCAAACAAAACATTCTAGCATGCAAACGGCCGCTAATACATCTAAACAGCTCGGTCCCGCTTTCTTCCTCCCCCTTCATCTTTGTTTGGAAACTGTGAGTCATCCTCAGGGTTATGGGTCATCTCCATATCAGTTCATAAAATCATACCGAGACACTGAGAATACAGCGCTACAAAGTGACCGCAGCTGATGACACGCCTCTTTTCCATTTTGAATTGCTGAGGTGGAAAGAATTGTGACGGTGCCGACCCCAGGTTTAGCTTCTGGCAGCTCCGCGCGTACCCCTCCACTGATCCGAGGCGGTGCCACGTCTGCCTAGCCTGCTGTCTCTCATTCATCCTGTGTGGCAGAGAGATATGCCTCTGCCTGTGTGTGTGTAGCTGTCCCTGTCTGTGCAGGACAGGTGTTGGCGGAGGTTGGTCCAGACACAGCTGGGGTACCTAGACAGAAGGACGGCTGGAGACTGCAAATGACAGCAGGATGAATGAGCTTTGTTTTGCCAGGTTTTTGGCCAGTTTTTATTCAAAGGGCGCAGCTTCGAGAGGGGTCAGTTGTGACAGTCAGGCGGCATAACGGCTGGCCGCTCTCAGCGGAAAGCGTACGGCAGCGAGCGTTCGGTCCTTGCAGAGAGGCTGGGAGGCTTGTTTGGGTAAAGAAACCAAACTGAAGGAACTTTAGTGGGGTGTGCGAGCCTGAAAACACAAACACAACCCTACCCCCTCTGTGGAGTGTTAAGTGCCTGGATATGTTTGGTGAATGGGACACAGGTGTCTGGGCCAGGCTGTATGTGCCTGGCCAGAGGTCTGTGTTTGTTTTCTCTTAGTAATGGCCTCCAACTCTCTGCTGCAGCTTGACCGAGCTCATTGGCTCTCAGTGGGCCGAGATGGAACCTCCCCCCTTCCCTTTTCCCCCCCCTAAACTGTAGGACTGAGTAGTGGATGAAATAGAGTCAAGAATCTGATAATGATATTCATGACGGGGATCCTGTGAATATACATTGAGCAAGCCTGGCACTTTTTTTTTCACCTTTATTCTTTCTTTTATCCCTCCAATGCCTCTGATCTGCCCCAGCAAAGCAGGCATTTGAAGTTGTGAAGGCTCAGGCTTTTGTGTCGAGTCCTCAAAGTGCTTATGTGACAGGTAGAGCAGAGCTGCAGGGGAGTAATGTGACTCCACTATACGGTCCAAAACCTCCCCATTCGCCATCTTCCACACCCTTGTTTCCCATTTTCTTCCCGCACGCTGGCTTCATCCCCGTACTGACGTCACTTTGCTGAGCTTCCCTTTGTTGAGTGCTAGCCCAAAGGTGCAGTTCAGGCTTTGAGGAAAACACACACACACATATACACTGCTGCCACAACTCTATGCTGTGTCTCCCCTGGGAGTGCAACAGGGTGAGGTAATGACTTGTTAACCCCTCAGTCACCTCCGTGTTTAGCCGTGATAGCATCAGGAGTGGCAGCTATCATCACCCTCATCTGATTGTTTGAGTAACCCCTTGGTCTTTAGTTGGCCGCGCCCCAGCGCTGGTTTATGATAACCATAGAGTTCATGTCTGGCCTACATAACAGTCTCCCAGTTTCTTGCCCGCCCCTCCACTTTCCTCCAACTCTGCTCTCGTTTCTCCCTGCCACCCTCTGTGCCATTGTTTCTGGTGCCTTCTCCTGAGTGCCCTGTTTTATTTCTTTATTTCACTCATCTTTATAAATTCCAGAATCCATTTCTTTTGCCCCCGGGCACAGTGGGTGATGGCTAGAGAAAGTGTAGCAAATTAAATTTTGTATCCCTATTTTTTTTCTCCCAGGACATTGTTAGGATGGAACAGCAGAAAGAGAAACAACAGCTTAAAAAGCTAGAGGAAAAAGCCCATTTCCCATGCATTACTGTCTCTGTCCTTAGGGTCAAGGATGGAGTAACACCAACACCTCTATCACTTTTTTTTCTTTCTCTCTCTTTAATTTTCCTTTTTTAGTTCGCTCTTACTGCTGGTGTTCGCTCTCATGCGGCCTAACCTGAAGGTCTCTCTGCTCTCGCTACCGCCGCTAACACAATCTGACCCAGTTTATTAGTTTGGGTCTAGTAAATCATTAATCGAGGTTATCTAACTGTTCCTGTAATGATTCCGCCTGGACTCGCGTGTCAGAGCCTCTCTGTGTTTGTAACCAATAAAGCTCTACCCTCACGGTTCTTGCTTGCACACATTTGTACTTTATCATAACCATCGAGCAAAGAAAAAAAAAGCATCGTCCCTCAAGCTAGACTATATGTTTAATAGGTGTGCTGTGCACTGTAATATGTCATTGTGTCAGAGCACAATACGAGGACTAAGTGCACTGAATGCAAATTAATCTTGTGGGATGGCAGCAGCTGAATAGAGTGCGGTTTTGGGGAAGGGAGGGACAGAAGAAGGGCTAACAGTGGCGACAGAGAAGAGAGGGAGAGAAGAGAGCATGTGAGAAGGAGGAGGAGGAGGGGAGTGGGATGTAGTCATCGCCAGGCCCATTCATCATGCAGTGCCTGCTGGGATGCGCTGGGGTCAGTCCCGCACAACACAATTACAGCCTGTTCTGGTGTGTTGTGCTCGGCTTCGCTGTGTTCCGACTGAGTTCTGTTGTCTTTTGTTAGATTTCCTCTGTTCCGATGCGCTCGTCTTCCTCCCTTTGCATGTTTTCGCTTCTCTGCTCTTTTCTGTCCCATCCTGTTCAGTGGCAGATTTCGCATTTTCTTTCTTCTTCTGTTACATATTTTTGAACCTGCTGCTCAAGTTGTCACCACAGCAGTTCTTTGAGCTGAACATCTCAATTAGCTACACATTTGTTGTGTTTTGTTTCATTGAGCCTTAAACTCAAATTTGTCTTTCTGTGTCTGTTTTCCTTTTTAAATAAATTGCCATGTTTTTGTTCGTGCGGTGTAGCTCGTGTCTTCCGTGTCTCGGGCTTCCTTTAACCACTTGAATTGCAGCCACTAGCTTGATTCATGTGATTGACAGGCCTGGCTAGCATGGGGGAGTGAGATGCTAGTAACCATGTTGTTTACCCTGCCTGCCTGACAGACTTCTCTGAGCCTACAGATGTTTTCAAAAAGCCCGACATGTGTTCTGTGTACTCTTATGTCAGTTGGAAGCATGTCTGATCATGAGGATGCCTCAGTCTTTTTGTCCTTGACTGTTTTCCATGCAGGGAAAAAGTTTTTCAGAAGGTCCAAGTGTTTCATAAAAAACATTGTGCAAGGATATTTTTGCTTATTTATGCTCACTGGCCCCTTTATTACCAGGTCGGGACCCCTTTTTTTCTTTTAGAATTGCTTCAGTTCTTCATGACACAGATTCAACAAGGTGCTGGAACTTTCCTCATAGATTTTCCAAATTGGTTTAAAAGGAAAAAGCGGAACATTTATATAGTTAAAAGTTGAACTGTGACTTGTTGGTTTTTGTATTATATGATTTATTTATTACATTTTATGTGGAGTGAATAAATAAAAGTATATTTACGGTGGCCCCTACAGACAAAGCACATACAAACTTCAAATCACGTACGAACTCTGAAGCACGTAAAAACTCCAAAACACGTAAAAACTCCAAAACTTGTAAAAACTCCAAAACACGTAAATACCCCAGAAGCACGTACAAACTCTGAAGCTCATACAAAACACAACAGAAATGCTCCAGGATGCTATGGGCAGTGTTGAGCTTTTGTTACCTAGTGGCTACACAAGCCAGGAAGTACCAACGACCGGATTTGGTGTGTGGTAGTAACAGGTAAATGAACATTTTTTTAAATTATTTGAATATATATGAGTGCTTGTGTATAAATACACAAACCATACACACATGCTTTCAATTGTGTAATTTAAGTGATCTAGGTAGCTCTGATTTGGAAGTTCAGTTCATGCTAGAAATGTGTTTTGGAGTTTGTACGTGCTTTGTCTCTAGGGGCCACCACATATAAAACCACTTTTTTTTACATTAGTAATTCCTTTTGTGCATAATTTTATATTATTGTTAATAATAAGTTAATTAAAGCAACAAAACAACCTGAAGAGCCGGTTCGGAGCCGAAAGAGCCGGCTCTTTTTAGTGAGCCGAGCCAAAAGAGCCAGTTCTCTAAAAAGAGCCGGAAATCCCATCACTATTGGCTGCACATCCTTGATGCTAATCTCCTGTTCTGCCACGTCCCAAAGGTGCTCTATTGGATTGAGATCTAGTGACTATAACGCTGTTTGAGTACAGTGAATCCGTTATTGTGTTCAAGAAACCAGTTTGACATGATTTGAGATTTGTAAAGTGGTGCGTTATGCTGCTGGAAGCAGTTATTTGAAGATGGGTTATATTTGCGCTCAGCAAACTTCCTGTTTTATACGTTACAACCAATTGTGTTGAGTCCTCTCGATTTGTGGTCATTGACAAAGGCTCATTCAGACCGATTGCAACATGTTGGCAATCTGCAATATGCAACTTTTTGCAGAAAGGTTGCCTCTTATCAGGCGACCTCTGCAATCATTTTGCGATTAAACGTGGCTGTAATTGTGCAGCACCCTTAAGGTCTGGGTAACCGTTCAATCACCACAATTTGCAATCAGTCGGAGAATGTGGGGAAACAATCAATATAATCACCAGACATCCACTTTTTATATTTTTTTAATTATTTTTTTTAGTGCAAGCAGGTTGCTGTCCCATTTACCCCTCATGCGACTGAGCCATTCACTTGCTCTGAATTAAGAGGCAGCTTAATTGTGTTGGATGGATTTTAATTTAATGTAATTAATCAGTTTGCTCTGCTGATATTCTCTCAGGATGGTGGTGCAGGAGATAAGTATTTTTATTTATTTAATAAAACATTGATGTTTGGTGTATCAATACAACATCAACACGCAAAATATCATGATGCTATGTTGCACCAATTTTTCTTTCGATTTGTTTTGGGGGTGTTTCCCTAACCCTCGTACATCAGAGGTTTCTGAAATGCTTGTGAAATGGCATGGTTGTTGGTGCCAGGTCGTGTGTCCGTAGTCGCTTAAATCACGTTTCATATCTATTCTAATGCTGAGCTTGATCTTCAGCAAGTCGTCTTGACCACGTCTACTTGCCTAAATGTACTGAGCTGCTGTCATGTGACTTTTTGATTAGGCAAGGCAAGTTTATTTATATAGCACAATTCAACAACAAGGTGATTCAAAGTGCTTTATAAAGACATTAAAAAAATAAAAACGTATAAAAAGGATGATTTAAAATAGATGGATAAAATCAGTAGTTAAAATGTAAGTTTTAGAATTTAAACTTAAAAATGAAACATTGCAAATTTGGTGCTTTATTCAAATAAATGAATTCAGCTTCTCCGTGTCTGGTTCTGACTCTGGGAACTGATTAAAAAAAAAAAACAGATCCAGATGACCTGAGTAGGGATGGGTATCGTTTAGGTTTTATCCGACACCAGTACCAAACCGGTACTTTTGAAATGGTGCTGGTGCTTAAACGGTGCTCGAACCGGTGCTTAAAGAATGGAGAACACACAATTTGTCCAAAAACCTCTCATGTTTAGCTGTTTTTTTGTAAAAAAGATAACAATGCTAGCCTTTTCTGCAGCTATAGGGCATATATGGTATCACTCTTGGCTGGAAGCAGTGCTTAAACAATGGAAAAAACACAAACTTTGTCCAAAAACCTCTCATGTTTAGCTGTTTTCCACTTTTTCTTTGGTCATTTTAGGCTTTTTGGCCAGGGTGAAGGGAGTATCTGCCGTCAAACAAGAAGACAGCTGCATGTAACTACGACGGTGTTTGCTAGTTCACCTTACGTGCATTAATTTAATAACGTGGTTAGCCTACTCAACGTAAATTACACACGAACAACATTAAGCTACTCACTCAGAGAAGAACAGCTGCTGCTGCCATCATCATCTGTCATCATTTCTGCTATACTGGCAGGGCTAGGGGCCAGGACTGTACTCCTCGGGTTCTTGGGGGATGTTGCTAACTCTGCGTCCAATAACAGGCAACCCACCCGCAGTAGATGTGCATGGTGTGAGGGCTCGCAGCAAGCTATCAAATACCGTGCATTTTTCGGCTTTTAACAAAATGCTATGCGTCGCCAGGTGTTTCATCAGATTCGAGGTGTTACCTCCTTTGCACAGTATCAGCTTAAAGCACTTGTTGCAGGCTGCTGAGTTTGCATCTTTTGCTGTGAAGTACAGCCAGACTTTTGACCGCTTCGCCTTGGGCATTTTTAATCTGTAGCTCTGCTCTAATAGAACGTACGTACCTGGGCCCGCCTACTACGCTTGCAAAGGTGAAATGATTGGCTAGAATCCAAAGTGTATGACATCTCAGGAAAAAAAAGCACCGAAATAAAGCACCGAAATGTGCGCTGCTTTTCGGTCTGGTTACTACCGTTTATGTCGGAACCGATGCCATTACCGGTACCCATCCCTAGACCTGAGGGATCTGGAAGGTTCAGGTCAGGAGGTCACTGATGTATTTTGGTCCTAAACCATTCAGAGCTTTATAGACCAGCATCAGCAGTCTATCCACTGATTACTGCTGGTAGCAGTTGAGCAGGTGTACCTAACAAAGTGGCTGGTCACTGTATATTGCCATTATACCATGTGCCTGGGTCATTTTGAAATGTGAAAAAAAAGAAAAGAAAATCCAGCATAAAATCAACCTCTTCATAAATCGTCTTGACTTTAGAGCCCTCAATAAAACAAAAGACTGTTTGTGACTCAAAGGATAATATCACAGCAGTGAGTAACTGTTATTTTCGTTTCATCTTTCTGCTTTTTTCTTACTTGGTGCATAAAGCATTACAAAAGAGTCACAAATGCCTGTTACATAAGGATGGTAATCATTGGCAGTCTACCGATTTGACTCCAATTCAGAATTTATTCTTATTTCAAAACAAATTTTGATTCACTGAAAGAAGGGGTGGCATTTTTATTTTGGCGTCTACCGCGGGCTGTTCATTCTTTGCCAAACCACTGACTCCTATCCTTTGCCCACTGAGCTACAACTGAGGATTTTTGCTTTAACAAAAAAAGCAGTGAAAGGTGTTTGAGGATAACTTGAAGCCATCGTCAAATTGTGAAATAATTGTGGTAGTTAGAGTAATTGCATTAACTTTGAAGAGTACTAAACAATCTTCACCCTGTATGAAATTCTGATTCTGATTCTGTGTGATTTATTAGTGCAGTTCTTCACGGCCAGCCTCTTATCCAGATGGTCTTTTCTTTACTAAAAGGTCAGTGTGTGTTGGCCACCTGGTGTGGATCGGTATTCACAAAATACTTAACCTTGCAATTATGAAGTCAGTACATCTGAAACGTGGTGTTGCACTGCAGCCTCACAGTTCAGAGCTCTTTTCATTGTGTCCCAAACATCTACCACGTGACAAAGAAAAGCAAATCTTTTAGTACACACTGAACGTTGTGAGATTGAATTGCTGCCTTGGATATTTTTGTGTGTCTTGTTAGTTAATGAATTATGGTAGGCTCCCGTTCAGTGTTTTGAGCTTTAATGATGGGCTTGGTTTACATTCGGATGACAAATGGAGCCTTTAATTAATGGTATCATTAGTAGAACTGGCTGCATTTTGTAGTATAGCGTGCTGGCTGTGGAGTAATATTACAAAGGTTAAGTTTATTTTTGATTTGCAGACTTTTGTTTCTAAACCTCATGTTGTTTTGACAGTGAACCTTCCATGAAATGATAAAATAGTCAGTTTCCTCCTAAAAATGTTTTCTTGGTGTTGATAAAGCTGTCTGTTTAACAGCATGTCGACTGTAGGGAACGGGGCATTCCTCTCCTCTTGTTTCAGACTCGCGTTGTTGTGTTTGTTGCATTTAATTGAAACATGTCTCGTTACAAAAGCGAATACAAACGCACCCAAGTGTTCCTGAAGTTCACTTGCTCTCTGCGGATGCTTTGGGTGGTGGCTTGGCTAACAGGAAGCCCCAGCATTGACTGGAAGAATGACAAATCATAGCCTGAAAATGCAACAGTTTAAAGTAAGAGAGCATCTGGAAGCAGTTTGAAACAATGGATTGTCTTTAGGAGGCTCCTTGTCAGACTGAATAAATGCTTCTCTTTCCTGACTTTAGGCCTCTTCAGACAACTATCTTAGTTGATGCCAGTGATTGATTTATTATGCTTTGATTTTATATTCATCGCAAAAATCATCATCCTCATGCATGCCGGAATAGTTTTGGTGGTTTGACAGATAGGAATCTTTCCAGATTTTACCCAAACCTGACAGCGTAAAACCAGATGCACTTTCCAGCCTTGTGCTATTTAAGCGTGCGTTTAAATTGTGCGTTTAAATGATCTGGCAAACTACTAAAAACTACTTCAGCATCTACAAAGCTTCAGATATATATAATATAGGTGCATCCCAGATTGAGACACCCCTGTGAAGGTTATCAGGAAGTACCAGTTGATTTGAAAATATGCATTTATGTGAACTCTCCTCGAGAGAGAGAGAGACATTCTGATTTTCAGTGCAGTTCAATTCAGTTTATTTATATACTGCCAGTTCATAATAACAGTTACCTCAAGGCTCTTTATTATAGGGCAAAGATATCACAGTATTAGAAAGAAATCCCCAATAACCATGAACGAGTACTTGGAGACAGTGTGGAGGAAAAACTCTTAACAGGAAGAAGCCTGCTGAGCCAGGCTTGGGTAGGGACAGCCATCTACTACAATGGCTCGGTATGATCATTTGCTCATACCGAGGCTGCTGGATTGTGGCTGGCTAGCTCTCAGTAGCTTCACCTTTGTCAGCTTCTGTAAAATGGGCATTTTCAGCTTGGTGAGGGTGATTTAAGTGTCTGTCCAGGTTTGTTGTTATTAACGATGCATGGTGGTCTCCCAGTTATTTACTTTGGCGAACTTTGTGCCTTCACTCACAGCGAGGAGCTCCCATGCTAACCACATGCTAGTGTGTGGCTCTGATTGTGTACATGACTGTTTGCCTGTGCCACCGCACACATGAAATGGACCGGCTTGTAATTGGACATATGTGAGGCTTCCCAGCCGACCACGAGACTCCTGTCCCTGGCCGGTCATCCGATAGACCTCTTGAGGAAATAATACCTTTTTAAGCCCATGGGTAGATTTTAATAATGGGCTGACATCATGGTACTGCTGAGCTCTAATCAGCTGCAACACAGGTGAAAACTTAAAGCAGCTGACTATAATGTTAAGTGGCCTTTGAGCTCCTGTTATAATCTCTGCTATCAACAATAAATCTGGCCAGTCAAATGTAGGACAAGTTCTAACCGCATCCCATGCCGATATGGTTGCTAAGTATACCTGCTCGAGAGCCTCCCTGGTCTGCAGATGCAGCAGTCTGTCTGTCATCAAGCTGTCTTTCGTGTGCCCTAATGAAAGCTGGGAACTGTGACCCAGATGCCTCACATTTCACTCTTCACCTAATTGTGATGTTTGCTGCTTGTCAGGATGTGAATTCTATCACCGAGCGGCATTCAAGTAATGTGCCACACATTCAAGACATGAGTTTGGACAACTTTGAGTATGTAACGAATAAAAACTTCCAAAACCAGCCTCCCCGCCCCTCTGTTTTCTAGATCTCACTACACCCCCACCTTTCCCCTCAGAGACAGTCTAATTAGCTGAGTGTATCCCTTGATGACTCTGCCATTTCCTCTCACTGGGAAGATTAACCACCACAAGCTGTCTTTCGTGTGCCCTAATGAAGCTGGGGAAATGTGACGACATGCCTCACATTTCACTCTTCACCTAATTGTGTTGATGTGGAGGCTGATAGGAGTGCTGTGGTGGTTAATCTTCCCAGTGAGAGGAAATGGCGGAGTCATCAAGGGATACGGCTCAGCTAATTAGACTAGTGTACTCTTCCATAAGTGAGGGGAAAGGTGGGGGTGTAGTGAGATCTAGCAAAAACAGAGGGGCGGGGAGGGTTGGTTTTGGAAGTTTTTATTCATTACGTGTGCTCAAAGTTGCTCCAAACTCATGTCTTGAATGTGTGGCACATTCTTTGAATGCCGCTCGGTGATAGAATTCACATCCTGACAAGCAGCAAACCCCAACATTCGTTACAGCTTGACACTTTTACCTCTTGCCACATCACCATTTTGGAGAGCTTGAAACTAAAGTAATTTGAAGTTGCACACACTGGTACGATAATTCCGTGTTTGACTTCATCCTCGCCCAAGAAAAGCTGTTAGTACCTTTGACTGATTAGAGCCTGAAGCCTCTGGCTCTCAATTAGACAGAAGACAAAGCTTCAACCATTGCTGCTGGGAAATCAGAAGCAATGAATTAGTGATAAAGGTTTTAAAGACAACACCGTTAGAGGAGCTCTGAGGAGAAGTTGGACATTTTTTCCCTCTCCTTTCAATTTGCCAAGCAGGTAATTTGAAGTCTGAAGAAATACCAGCAGCATGCTTTGTATTTCCCTTTCTCTGCTTCTTCCCCCTGTCTTTCTCCCTCCAGCTACTAGTGACAGTAATATTAACCTCCTCTCCGCTGCATGGGAATCATGTGACCTGGAAGTCGTCTCTCGTGAGAAGCGGTCAACTGTTCTGCTGCTCAGGGTCTTGAACCTCTGAAGCTCATAATGCATTATGACTGCATCGCTCGGGGGTGGGCGGATCAAATATTATATTAATATTATGTTGCGAGTTGTCACGCCACACTTAGGTTGAGAAGCGCTACGCTGGCAAAAAAATTTCTGTAGAGTCATGCTCTGATGAGCCCTCATTTCAAAGGCTGCCTTAGGCCCGGTTTGATTTTATTTTAGCTTCCAACCTTTTGCCAGTGTCATCCACACCACTCATCCCCCCCTCCCCCAGTTATTGACCGCCACTAGCGCACACAGCGCCCATATTCATCAGGCTGATAGCGGCAGTGTTTGCCACATTCCCCACCACCCCATCTGTCTGCGCTCCTCTTCGTTTGTGGAGAGAGCTCAGGCCTGTCACCTGAGGGATAAACTGTGTGGTGGAAACTTGTATCCTCTGAGGTATGCGGGGTAGATGCAGACCCTCATTTGGTTCAGCTGTCGTGCCTCGTACAGGCGGGGAAGGCACAGCAGGCCTCCGTCTCTGTTATTGGAGGAGTTACGGGGCTGGGCGAGACATTTACTGTTTGCGAGAAGGTTTTCACGCCTCTTTAAATCTAAATTCGGGTCATGGCGGTCCTTTTTTTCCCTTTTTTTGTGCAGGGGCGTTTTTATTAACTGTGCATTATTTCATTTGCATTGTTTTTATGCAAAGAAATGTCCAAGTTAAGTTGTCTTTTATTCCCCTGTTAAAAAATTAAAAAGAAATCTGCTAGCGCTAAGCAGCCCAGGCTTTAGTGTCTTATGACTGAGTTTTTTCAAAAAACATTTGTTAGTGGTTAGTTGATGGCTATAGCGGCTGGTCTGAGGTCAGCCTGCTTGTGCTGCTGACGGCAGGGTGACAGTTTTTCCTTCATCTTTTTTTATTTTTTTTAACTACCTTAAACTGTAGACTTGCTTATATTTTGACCAAAATACCAAGAATATATTTTTAACGCAGATATTACACAGAATGAGCCCCTTATGAGTAGAGATCACACTGATACATTTCGTCCTCTGTGTGACAGTATAAAGTATACAGAGTGAGTTACAGGAATGCAATCTGCGACTTATTGGCACTGCATCCTTTTCTTTTTAAAGTCTGTGAATATTCGAAGGACTTCCAAAGAGGAATGCTTCTCCAGTGCCTTTTTAATTCATTGACCTCAGGACAGAGAAGCAAAATGTTAACATTTAGCTGCCTTTCCTGCCCAAAGCCAGTACACCGTGCGCAGATTTTCATCTTGCCACAGAGGTCACTCGCTTTCAAATAGCACCACCAAAGATCTGGTGCTTTAGTCAGAGCTAATGATGTGGGAGGAAAGTTCAAAACATCACCCAATGCGTTCTTCCCAAAAACCCTTCTATTGTTTTAGAGAAAGCCGCTCTTCCTTTTTGTCGGGAGCAGAAGTGCCAGTGAGCAAAGTGATAGGATGTTAGAGGTCCTGTCAGTGCTTTCTCCGTCTCTCTCCCAGCCATCACTTTACCTTTCCCCCAGCCTCACCCTTTCGATTGATGGTGAGATCACCCTTTGCATAATGGAATCCAGTCTTCCTTCCAGTCCCTCTTCACTCTCGTCAGCTGCTCGCTCTAATTAGATGAGGGTGATTTCAATAAAGTTACCGTCGTCCTCACTCCATTAGTTATATTAACACTCGGATTCCTGCCCCGGAGTTGTCTGTCTATCCTCCGCCTTTCACCGAGGGGGGGGGGCAGTCCTCTTCTTTTCATGGATCTGTGTAACCTAGTTACTGAGGGCCCAGCAGGGGAGGCCAATCAATTAATGAACAAAGGAGACCGCTCACTGAGCAGCAGCGCAAGTCTGGGACTATAAACAGGGCGCTCCCAAAACATGGTCACTGTCAGTTCAGTGCTCAACTGATGGATGTTGTTTTGCTTTGTTGCTTTGCGCGTGTGTAAGTGCGCGTCTGAGAGGACTATTTCAGAGCAGTCCAAAGCAAATGGATACTGTTATCTGTTTGAACACACTGCCAGCCAGACAAAACTCTGCTGTCTATTATTGAGAATGAGAAGTGAAAGATGGGGAAGAATTTGGAACGTTTTTGTTTTTTTTGTCAGGAAAACCCGGAATGCCTTCATCACCATTATGTTTCACCGTATTTGAGACGTGCATAAATGGACGTTGAGCACAAAGCTAACAAATTCTGGGCAAAGGTTAAAAATCCATATTCAGGAGTTCTCCCCCTGGCAACCTTGTGAGCACTGGCAGGTCATCCACCTGTGCTCACAATCTTTCACCACTTTCTCATCCTTCCCCTTTTCTCAATACCTCTTTTCATCCTAGTAAGTCCTCCTTTTTTCACCGCAGCTCACCCTTTAAAAAAAACATCCCTGAGGTCCACCCCTCTTTCTATTCTTTCTTCTCTCCAGCCTCGCAGTCTCTCTGTCATCCCTTTTTTGTTAAATCTGGCTGTTCGTCCCCAGTGTTCCCCTCCCTGGAGTTTCCAGCTCTATCTCCCTGTGTGTGAGATCAGTGAACAGGCTGTTGTAACAAGCTGTTGAATAATGTAAGCACAGGGCTATAGGCCAGTTTCATTTAACCCTTTGATCTCTGATCACACAGTGGGTGAGGTGGACACATCGTAAATGACAGCTCGACAGCAGGGAAAAGCATCCTGGAGGCCGTTTTGCTTCTGTCTTCCTTCAGCCCTTAACTGAAGGCTAAAGTTTCCCCATCCGGGTTTCATTGGCAGTGTCTTTGTAAGCAGAAACACAGTGAGCGTCCTTAGCCTTAGTTATCTTAACATTGATGTATAATTAAAGGGTTAGAAAAGGCAATGCTGAATAATTGATATTGGAGCAAAGATGTCGTGGCATCCTGAACCTCATTGTGCTCAGTGTTTTAACTTGCAGTGCAGATAAAAGATTTACCAGTTTGCTTTCTGGTCATCTACTTCAGCTAGCAGTGTTTCATTGTGGTCAATGCTACACTGTGACTGAGGAGCTACATATATATATATATATATATATATATATATATATATATATATATATATATATATATATATATATATATATATATATATATATATATAGAGATATATATATATATATATATATATATATATATATATATATATATATATATATATATATATATATATATATATAGATATATATAGATGTACTTTTAGGTTTCAAAACAAGGCCACGGAGTGAAAAGTAAAGCATTACCAATTTTTATCAATCAGCTGACCAAGTCATACGTTTCTTAATTCAGAAAGAGAAAGTATTAAGAACATATGGTCACGTTAACCCTTTGTAATCAATACGATTCCTCTCACCTTAAGTGCTTCTACTTAGCTTTTGAGCACCATATCTTGAAGCTTGGGTGTATTGATCTGCCCAGCTGATTGGAAGTTTTCCTTTAGGAGCTATAGTATAGCAGTGGGACTACAAGTGGATGGATCAGTTTACTCCTTCTTACCCCCACTTCCGTCACCACACCTGCCACAGCTAGCAAGAACACACACAAACGGCCCATCTGCGCGTGCAAATCCTCGTGTGTCAGTGCAAGAGGCTGCTTGTGTGCTCAGGAGAGCACACGTCTGAGAGGCGTATTAAATGAGAAATGTGTTACATAGGGTTTATGGTGGCGGCGTGTGCTTGAACCGCATTGACTTGAGCAGCTGCTGGGCCTTATTATGGATCCGTGGCAGGAGACAGATTTTAGATTTTTACAGGGCTAACACACTATATGACAGTCTGCTTTTCCGATTGAGTGCTAGAACTCATAACCCACTGCCGATTAACATCCACGCACTCGTGCAGAAACGTGCACACTTTTACACCCATAAACAACAACAGCAATATACACTCCATTAAATGGTCAAACAGTAGATATGCATGTCTATATAGGATGCTGTTTATCCACAGGTCTGGCAGTGTCTCTCTTCCCACTTACATATGTCTACTTTTCTCTGATTCTCTTCTTTTATCTAACAGATGCTAAAATATAGTTTGGATTTTTAAAGGTGTTCTGGGATTGACCTCGTGCGTAGCCTCAAGCCTCCCCCTTTTGTAAACTGATATACCTCATGTGTGCGTGCGCGTGCAGGCGTGGTGTCACAGTCGGATACACAGCAGCTGTGGAGGAGGCGGTGAAGAGGGGAAATGGGAATAGCCAGCACAGTAGACAGAGCCCAGATAGACCTGTCAGCTCTGTGATACCCACACATGGCTCAGGCTCTCCTCTGGGATGAGACCAGAGCAAGGGAAAGGAAGCGTGACAGGGTGCAGGTAGAGCCGTAAAGCCACGGCAGAGGTGTGGTACGCGCTGCGTAAATTCTTGCTCCCTTTTGTTCACACAGATCAACAGATTCACAAAAATAAGAAGGGTTTAACTACATGAGTGCTAAATATTTTTAGCTTAAGTCTGCAGTCAGTGGTTACAAGCTAATGTTGGGACTGCACATATAGCTGTGAACAGTAAGTTGCACAGCTACCGCAAGTTTGGAGTCCTGCAACTAATTCTGCGTTGCACAGAGGTCTGGAAGCTGGCTTAGCCACTTTAATAAAATAACATAGCTGTGTTAAAGCCACTCCTGTGTAGCTGTTGGCCTGTGTTTGGGATTTATGTCTTGCTGAAATCAAAACCTTCTCTTTATAGTTTCATAACAGAGATTCCCATAGTTCGTTTTTCCCCTTCTTTTGTTGTTGAATTTATTTTACCTTTACCAAATTATGCTGCAAGGAAGCCCCTCCAAGCATGATTCTGCAGGAACCAGGCTTTGTGGATGAAGGATGAGTTATGATGACATCACACTGTTTGGTTTACACCAAACATAGCATTTAGTGTGATAGAAGGGGGGGGGGGGAAGCAAAGCTCATTTTTCTCCTTATTCCAAAAACTATTTCAGCTTTGTTCCAAATTCTCCCACATGCCTTCTGGCAAACGCTAGCTGAGATGGCATCAGTTTTTTTAACAGTGATTTCTCTCTTTTTCAGTCTACCAGAAAACTAGCTGGTAAATCACCCGGGCAACTGTACATTGTCTCTCATCTCTCAGCCATGGAGGCTTGTAGGTTCTTCAAAGTTGCTGCAGACCTCTCGCTTGGCTTCAAAGTAGTGTCCTCCAATGCAGAGATGCTCAGTTTTTGAAGATGGCCATGAATTAAAGTTTTTCAATCACTGGATGGCTTATATAGACGTGTTTAGTATTTCCACTGCTGCTTACCATTTAGTATGTAACACTGCCGGGATTTTTTCTCCCCGGTCCAAAACATGTAACCATTGTGAGAGCTTTTACATTAATATTGACATATGGAGCTAATGCAAAAAAAAGGTCGTGGAATTGCATTCAAATGAACTGCTCACATTTGGTCCTTTTTTCTTCTTCTTTCAATTAAGAAACAAGCAGAGACACTCGTGCTGCCACGTTGGAAAAGCTGGAAGTATCGCTGAGCTTGACTGCGGTCGTGTTTTTTCAAACCGCGGCTGTGGAAGAAAGAATTAGAGAGAAAGAGAGAGGAGAGGAAAAAAAAGTCTCAGGCTCAGTTTCAAGCAACACATAGGATTTGTAATAAGATTCACGACTGGGCCTACAATCCGGTGTGTAGTTATTGTTACTGCGATAAGCCAATCACGAGGCTGAGTGTTTCTCTGCAGTTGGATGTGTCAAGTGTGCGCTGTTTGTTTATGTAAAACATACTGTAGACAAATTTCCACTTCCTTCCATTTATCTGCTGTTCTTGATTGTGCGCTGAAAGCAAGCTGATGATTATGAGTGTGTTTTCTTACGGGGGCGTGGGTGGGATCATATCTGTTTGATCTCGCAGGCAAAAATATGGGCAGCACAACAGAATCTCATCTCTTGTGTCAGCTATTCTTCCGCGCTGCGATATTCTCATGGGAACGCGTTTCTGCTGCGCGAATCACAGACAGATCAGTGCGGGCCGGTTCTTATCTGGACATGAAGGACGGGAAGATGGAAGAGGGAAGGTGTAAAAGTGAGGGAGAGGAAAGGAGACGAGAGAGAGGAAGAGATCCTCTGGGAATCATAATACCTGAAATTTGGGTGGGAGGGCGGCGGCTCTTGAATCTAGCCCATCATCATTTCATAAGCAGGTATTTTACTTGCCCCCCTTTTTTTTGCAGGCCGGGATGCAAGCTCACCTCGGCTGCGTTCCCTCTGTTTCCCCTCAGATTGAGCAGATTAGACAGTTATATTGTTTATGCGAGTGCCACGACTCGTGTAACAGCCTGCCTGGAGATTTTGTTATTAGTTTGATCGCTTTCTTTTCTATTCGTCTGCGGCCATCATGCGCGTTGTTGCCGTTTGATAGCATCTCTGGTTCATGTCAGGTCAGCAGATCTCTTATTGCTGTTCTGCTGCAGGTGGGGAGGTCCTAATAAAACCGTTGTGCTTCAGTCAGACATTCTGCGGGGCACTACGTAGGGTTTTCTCAGCTGAATGGGCATTTGATCAGCAGACCCTGCAGCATCAAACCACGCTGACACTTAAGTGCTGTTGTCTCTACGTTCCCCTTCCACTCAGGAACCCCCGACTCCCACACTCACATTCACGGAGACGTGCGTTATTCGCGAACAGTGCGACTTTCACCTCTGAGTGATGTGTATTGTCTGCATAAAGAGAGACCCGTCAGGGATCTTCAGTTCCCGATGGAGACATCAGGCTGCCCGCCATGCTCTCTTGTCCTTCACTAGCATCCTGAGATGACAGTAGATAAACAATGGGAACAAACAGGCACTCCCACCAGCATTGATCTGGCTGGCTCACCCCTCCCTGCTTTCACCAACAACGCCACATTGATTCCACCTACACTCAATTTATATGAAAGCCCCCCCCCCTCCCAGCCCACCTCCCTTTTCTACCAGGACTGACAAAAATGATAAATGACCAACCCCTTCCTCCCTCTTCCGCCACCTCCCTCTGCCTCACGTTGGCTGTCCGAGGCTCTACAAACCTATTTTCTACCCTCAGAAATCCAATAGAGTGTGCTTGCCTTTTTTCCCCTTTCTCTGAAGTGTAGTTTTTGCCGGTGTGCGGGTTGTTCACCACCTTTGCAGTAATTTCCACACATAAACATGTCACTGGGTATAATTTCAACCCTGCAGGACGCCCATATCCGTGATGTCAGAGCATTAAGGAAGACAAATGAAGGAAATTAATATGCATTTTCAATGGCAGACGCCGTAGGATCGCTTTACCCTGCGGCTAATGCCTCTGATAGTCTGCTGTGTCACTTAAAGAAGTAATCATATGCACAGTTTCCAAAATGATGTCAATTATTTTCTTCTCTTTGGCTTAATCAGACCGTCGTCTCATTATGTAATTATTATCTGGTTAATTTGTCCCCTGTGTAAATCGCACGATCGAGTTTGTGGTTCGACTGTCCATCTTAATACACGTTCAGCTTTTTATACATATTCTTTTTCTGATCCAGTGTCCCCCTATGCCTGTAAATGGGACACGGAGCGTCTATAAATAGATATACTGTGGCACCGAGCTGCTGGTGTGTGCGCGTGTGTGTACTGCTTTTCACATGTTCCGTGGAAGTGATCGAGGCCATTGATGAGGATGCCGGTTCCACTCTCGGCCCCTCCATCCTGCTGCCCAGGGGTGCAATACCATTTCACATCTCACTTAGACCCTTCCCTAATGATCCTTCTCCGCTCAGCCACAGTTTTCCCATGGCTCCCAACTCCGCACTGCTTTTCTCACTGTGAGGTGATCCATTTTACACTTCCCTCTGCTCTCAGATACCCACTGGAAAACTAAAGGAAGGTGGCAGCCAGGTTTGTGAGCCTCCAAGATGAAAATGACTCACGAGTGCCATGTATAATTTATTCCCTGCTCCTCCTGTTTCTTATTCATTTCGGTCTTAATCATTCTCACATATTATAAATGTGTAATCATGCCATTATGCCAACGCCTACTTAGGTTGTCTCCCTTGACGATGATGTTTGTGTTGATGGGATCTGATGTGATCTCTTAAATATAGAAGTCTGAGGGCAGGGTTACCGTCTTCCCATTCTCTCGATAATTGCTCCTAGGTAAAGATTCCACTACCTCGTGCGCATTTGAAGATAATTCCCTCCTTGTCCCGTTACTATGTCAAAGAATAGCATTGCAATCATTTCAATTATGACAGCGCTGGGATCGAGGTCATCGAGTGGGGCCTTGAGAAGTAATTGGAAGGGCATGGGCGAACCGAGGAAAGGCATTTTTCTTCTGCGAAATTGCCTCAGTCTTGGGGACAGTAAATTGAGGTGCTGAAAAATGATGTGATAATTCAGCCACATGGTTTGGTAAGGGGAAATTGTCTGAAAGGCACTTTCTGGAGAATTAGAAGGCAAAACTACATTTCCCTCCCGAGTCCTCTGTCCTTCACGCAGTGGCATGAAATGAATTGATGAGACGGAGGGAGAGGGAAGTGTCGGTGTAAATGTTTGCAGCTAAAATGAAGCTGCCTGCTCGCGCATTCAGATTGGCTGAAGGGTGAGAGGCGGTAGCCCGAGCGAGGATACGGTACTCCGCTCCACACTATTTCACGGCCTAAGCCTTTAATCGCAGCAGCTACAATGAATGCATAAAATGGAATTCAAATTTCAGATTGATTGATTTTATATTGATGAATGCCAAGGCTGGCTTAAGGGGAAAAAGAACTGTGACTGTGGCTTTTTTTAAACGTAACCTCTTTAAGAAGGCGAGTCCTTGCTGCTCTCATGTGCCCGTTTGTTGCTTTTAGATGTGCTTCAAAAGAAATATGAAAAATTCTTGCTTTTTGAAGTTTAATCTCTCTTAAGAAAGGGTAGGAGGCAGAATGCAAATGTGGAAATTTGCTCCGGCTTTGCTATTTACTGCTTGAGACTTGGGCATCTTGTAGCCGCGGACAGTCAGCATTTCGAAAATGTCAGGCTTTTGAGTGAGCCTTCTGAGCGAGCGTCGTGGACATCTCAGTTCTCAAATCAAAAACATGGCTGCCATCCCAGCCTCCCTCCCAATGTACTGTCAAAACTTCACCATAGTGGCTCTATTGTGTCTCATTTCTTAATCCCTTCAAGGTATCTCACACAGTAACAGAGCTGCCATAAGCACATTTGGTGCTGTTTGCAGATTAACAGGATTACAGATTATGGATTACACTAGCGTCATTCTTACCCATTTAACCTTGACGCATGCCCTGCTGAAAAATTTCAGGCCTTTGCAAACACAAGACCAAGTTCAGTGTTAGTGTTTGAACACGATACTTGGCAGTGTTGTCCAGGACTGAACGCAAACAAGCCTATCTACTATTGGAGTGTCTTGTGTGTGTTTGCGTATGTGGTCACACCAGCAGCCCTTCGATGAGGGTCCTATGGATTAGCGCCCTCACTGTTTTTCCTTCGCCACAGCTTCCATGCCTTTGAACGCAACCCAACTCCAGCGTTTCCATGGGAAACGTGCAGTTGCCAAGTCCTGTGGCGATTGAGCGCTGAGGGTCATCGTTTATTTCTGTCTGACAGGAGCAAAGGGGACAGATTGGAGAGGGGACAGCAGGGGGGGGAGAAGAGGGGGAACTGTTGGGTCCTGAGGGGATGTGGAGGGCCTAAATCTCCTTTAAAAGTTTATTTGTCCAAGGGATCGCCTACGGCGGAGTCTGACACTGGTTTGTTGGTGTTAATGTACCGACTGTCCTCGCAAATCCCTCAGACACTTAGTCGTATTCACACTTTAAAAGAAGTGCAGCAGCAGTGTCGGGGAGGGAGGGGAGGGGGCAAAAAAGGGGGGGAGACGTGTGAAGCCGCATATGGTCGACCGTAGCGTTGTTTTTCCAGAGAGTTGTTACAGCTGAGGACTAGCCTCCATCCCCCTGCTCCTCTTTGTCTCTCATTAATCTAGCACTATGGCTCTGGCTTGTTTCCAGCGATGTAGAGCGAGCAGGTTTAAGTGACCACCCACCCTGAGGAAAAGCATCAGTCTGCCCCCGGTGTCACCTGCTAGTGTTTCTGCCTACATTTCACTCTGTCGCCTCGTGTCTATCAGCCGCTCTAAAATAATGAGCAAAGTGCTTTAATTGTAGTTTTCGAAGCGTCGGGATTGATGGTTATACTTTGGGATGAATCTCTCGCTAATTTCTCTTGTCTTGTACGAGTTGATCAACTTGTCCTTTCATTTGCTATTGTCTTTCATTTTTTCCTTTCTTACTACTCTGGTCTGCCACCTCTATTTAGGGAGGCTTTAGTCCACATGTGCAATTACAGAGTTCATATTTGGTCTGAGCTCTTTCCATCACCAAGAATGAAAAGGTTGGCTATGGGATCTGCGTTAGTCTCCTACTGCCGCTCCTTTATGCATGAGTTAGGACTCTGGCAGACTGGAACACCATGGTGTCTGTTAACCCTTTTGGCTTCTCTTCACCTTACCCAATATGTCTGCTGGCTATACCTCTCATCAGCTTCTGCAAAGCATGAAATATTCATGTCCCCCTTGCTTTCTCCCTCTGCATTTTTGAATCTAGTATTTTGAAGAAAGGAGCACAGGCACGTTTCCAGCTCTATCTCGGCCTCTTCCAAGGTATACGTAGCACATTAGGTGAGATGGGCATGCAGACATTTTGAGATCCATTAGCCATTATTCGGTTTAGGTGCTTTATCTTCAGCCCCATCATGGTCTAATGTATTGTACTCTCTATTTAACGGGTCTGACCTCACTGCTTCGCACTCAAGGCCTTGAGATTTCCCTTTATTTGTGTCTGCTTCTCTCACTCCGCCTCTCAGGCCTTCTCTTTCTCTCTGCCTTCTTCCTTTCTTCAGCTGTAGCTCACTGCATCGCAGTGTGAAGGTCAACATTGGGAGGCGGTCATCTCTACTGTGATTTGGGCAAGAAATGTGGTTTCCTGTGAGTCTGCTCAGTCTTTCCGCGCTGCCATTAGATCTGCTTCCAAGCCATGTTAACAGTGTCATTAAAGTCACAGCAGTGCTTATTGTCTCCCTGCAGACACGGCCAAAGATAGCATGTCTTCAGTCTGATTACACATTAACAGGAATTGACTTTAATATAGCTCTGATCGGGGCAGGCCACTATGGCTGGAAATGGAGAAATCTGAAAATATATACATCATTAGAAGGTTTATCATTTGGGGAGGAAACATTTTACTAATTAGCGTTCAACCAAACCGGTTAGGATTAATTTGTTTCTCTTTTTTGTTTCTTCCTGTTTTAAAAACAAATCTTTTGGCATTTGACTATTCGTCAGAACAAAATAAATCTTTAGTGTCCATGTTCTTAATAGACCACTATAAATGTGTTACTTTGTTGTTAAATCTACATTGTTGTTTCTCTTATCACAAATATTCTTGTGTATTTCAATGTTTCTTCCTGCATATCTGCTGACATACGCTCACCGGCCAGTTCATTAGGTACACGTTGGACCCCCTTTTGCCTTTAAAACTGGAAGCACTCCTCAGAGATTTTGGTCCATATTGACATGACAGCATCACACAGCTGCTGCTGAATTGTCAGCTGCACGTCCGCGATATAAATCTTGTAATGTAGATTCCTCCACATCCCAGAGGTGCTTTATTGGATTGACAATCTGGTGATTGTAGGGGTCATTTGAGTACAGTGAACTCATTGTCATGTTCAAGAAAGCAGTTTGAGATGATTTGAACTTTGTGAAATGGTGTCTTATCTTGCTTAAAGCAGCCATAAGTAGACTGCTTCACTATGCATAAAGGGATGGACATGGTTGGCAACAATACTGCCAAGAAAATAATCCCACACTTTTACTGCAATCAGCAGCCTGAACCAATACAAGGCATATATCCGTGCTTTTATGTTGTTTATGCCAAATTCTGACCCCACAATCTGAATGCTGCTGCAGAAATCAAGACTCATTTTTTTCTGTTCTTGTCTGATATGATTGATACCCGTTGTGGTCTTCTGCTGCTGTCGCCCATCTGCTTCCAGGTTGGATGTGTTGTGTATTCATCGATCTTCCTCTGCATACCTTTGTTGTAACAAGCAGTTATTTAAGTTGCTGTTCCCATCTTATCAGCTCACAGCAGCCTGGCCATTCTCCTCTGACCTCTGGCATCATGGCATTTTTCTCCCAGAGAGCTGCCACTCACTGGATATATTCTCTGTAAACTCTAGCGATGGTTGTGCGGGAAATTTCCAGTAGATCAGCAGTTTCTGAAATACTCAGACCAGCCCATCTGGCACCAACAACCATACCACATTTAAAGTAACTTAAATCACCTTTCTTCTCCATTTCAATAGTAAGTTTGAACTTCAGCCGGTATTCGCAATCATGCCTCTATGCTCATTGAACAAAACAACTTAGAGCTAGCTGCTTATTTAGTTTAATGTCCAATAGTACATTAAACTAAATAAGGTGAGCATATGCCAAAAGGCATATGCTCACCTTATTTAAAAGGAGGAAAACTATAAACTTACTATAATTTAAAACTAGGAACTCACTGTGGTGAGGTGAAAAGATACTACAACAGAGGACAAGGGGGGACAGCAAGTATATCTACACAGGAGGGTGATGGGGGGAGTGGAAACAGCTGCGGAGAATGAGACACCGTTAAACCAAATCACAGTGAACAAGACAAAGGAAGCAAAAGTAAAAACAAAGCACCAGGACTACAAACTCTCAAAGTAAAACAGGAACTGATGACTTAATGAGGAAAACATCATACACGAGACATGAATAAACTAAATGCAAGAGGCTTGACACGGGAGGGAGGAAAAGAGAACTAGACTAAATTCGCTAGGAGAAGGAATACAAGACATAATCTAAACCTCACACAACCCTGAGATCTCAATATATATCGAGTAAATAAACAAAACTAGAAAGTCCAAAAACTCAAATGCTGGGAAAACAAACCCATGACCATAAAACCATAACACATCATCGTGATACAATTTTAAGATCAAGTGAATAAGGTTTGTTGATTAATATTCTGGTCCTCATTATTGAAGCCATGTAGATTTCTGAAGCATCTTGACGCTGAGAAATCTAAAAAGAAAACTGTGCTTCTTTACAGTGGTAATAGTTGTCACCCTGGTCATGTCCTCTGCTTCACTGTTTCCATCAGGAGTCACTTCCTGTGGCTAATCATACTTTGATATGCTGTGGCACGAACTCTGGCTCCATAAGAAAGGAACAAACAAGGTACCCGGGGATCTTCAAGCAACCAGCTCTGTTGGTTTTTGTCTGCACCGCTGTGATATATTCTCTGAACACCCACTGTTTTTTTTCACGGCCTCTCTTTACATTAGTCTCTGCATCCCCATGAAGGGAGAAGTTGGACACGACTCAGAGAAAAAAGACGTGCAATTTCTTCCACAGATCTTGCAGGAGGCAGATTTAAGGCATCCTGTTAAGCTTAGCTGGAAGGATAGCCGGGGCAGAGACACTTGCCAGACCTTGATTCTCATTAAAAGGACACCGGATGCACTTGATTTTCTCCACTTTGGAATTCCGTTTGAGCCGAGCTCAGCGCGGCCACTTGTGTATTTTTGACGTTACTGCTTACTTTTAATTAAACCTAGGTTTATCGGGTTACCAATAAACCCTTTAATGGCATTATTACATCTACTTTATGTCCCCTTTGTGTCTTGCTGGGTTTCGTGGTCACTGTTTAATGTCTTCGGGTTGAGGGGTATGTGTCTCTAATGCAGCATCTATGGTTTTTACACAGGGATGTGTGCACGGTGCAATAGCTCTTCCCGCTTAATGGTCAGACCATTTTCCATGCAAAGGTAATGATGCTCCATCTCATTTCTCCACCAGGAGACTTAATGGAGAAATGATGTTTTTGTAAGTGACTCGCTCATACCATTCTCATGCTGGATGCTTTACTTTTCACACTTGGCTTGATGGAGGTTGCCTAAAGGGCTGGTATATTATGTTAGGTCTGCTGAGGGTATGGAAATGTATATAGAGTGTGATAAGGGATTTTTTCCAAGAGTAAAGGATCCTTTTGTTGCCAGGTCTGTCTGTCACTCCCATCCACTCCTCTGCTCTTGGATCGCTTCCCTTCCATCGGCTTGTTTTTCCTTTCTTCTCTCCGTTTTGGTTCCGATACTGTGCGGATTTGAGAGAAATAGAAGGCGAATGTCCCCATGGGTGATGGCTTCACTTGCACGCAGTCACACAATTCTGAGCTGAACTGGGAATTGGCTCACCCTGAAGCTTTGTCACTCAAATTTTGCCTATTGATTGTGTGGAGGCTGCGTGAGCGGGTGATTTGTGTGTGTGTGTGTGTGTGTGTGTTATGTTTGCACACACAGGGGTTAGGCGTGTGTGTGCGTGTGTGTAGGGGAAAACTGGCAGCTCTTACTTTGTGTAGGTGAATGCAAGGACTACTTTGGAGTGAACTTTTGGAGTGCTGGCACTGCCAGTATGCAACATCTCCCACACACGGCTAATCCCACTCAACAAAAGAACGTGATATGCTGTTTGTTCTATAGGAGCTGATGCTTGTGCTGTTAGATTTTAACGCTATTTCCTTCTGTCTTGCCGTTTTTCTAGGTCAGGAGATTTAATCCTGGGGGAATGCTGTTGAGATGACCTGCGTGGCCTTTGTTTCCTCAAGAGATTATTCTCCAATCAAAAGAGTGGAGCAAAATCGAGCCAGGACATGCTTGACAGGTTTACATGATGGACAGGTGATGGAGTCTTCCATCATCTTTCTCCACCAGTGACTCGGCCTGCCAGCTCTCCCCGCGAGGCATAAGTGTGTACCAGCAGTCCAAGGCCCCTTATTTGTTTGCCATGGTGACATAAGCAGTGCTGCAATATGAGGGAGAACCAAAACCGCCTCATTTCTTTCTCCAGTAGCTCCTGCAGCTGCTATCTTAATGCTTCTTATATTTAGCTCCATAACAAGGCTGACCTTGCTCTGAGAATCCCCTGCTCGCTGTCCTCTATCCACACCGAGAGAGAGACTGTCCCCCAAGGTGTGCTGCTGAGCCGGCGCGGCAGAGCGGTGTGGCGTGAGACGATGCTGGGATGTGTGACCCGCCTCCGTCGGCAGGTCCGTCTCCTCCCCCTGCAGACCTCGCTGATACTTCTCTTCCTCTTCTGCACCGTCAGCGTCTTCATCTCAGCCTACTTCCTATATGGCGTCAAGCGGGAGCTGGAGCCATCAGGAGGGGGTGTATCCGGAGCCGAGGGAGCATCTGCCGACACCGATGACCCAAGGGTCACTCCATCCCGACTGCTGCCTTTGCGGCCTGTCTCAGGGGGCCCTGGGGCAGATCCCGGAGGGACAAGGACAGAACCTGTTGTCCTGGTGTTTGTGGAAAGCCAATATTCTCAACTGGGGCAGGAGATTGTGGCCATTTTGGAGTCTGGCCGATTCAGGTACCGGACTGAAATCTCTCCTGGCAAAGGGGACATGCCCACATTGACGGACAAAGAAAAGGGGCGTTTTACACTTGTTATTTATGAGAACATTCTCAAGTATGTCAACTTGGACGCCTGGAACCGAGAGCTGCTGGACAAATACTGTGTGGAATATGGAGTAGGCATCATTGGCTTCTTCAAGGTTAGGACAACACCACACTCCTTCTGCCTCCCCCTTTCTCTCCCCTCTCTCACTCACACCTTCTGCCCTGTCCATCTGGCTCCACCGTCTCTAAGGAGATGGGATTCACAGAGTTGGAAAGACCTGCCTGGTTCAATATCACTCTGTCCCACGGCAGTGTCTTCTGTCTCTCTTATGTTCTCTGTATCAATGTTTTTCTTTATTCTGCAATCTGGCCTTCTTCTCTTTTCTTCCTCAGTGTCTTATTTCTCTGCTTTGTTTTAACCTACACATGCATTCCCCAGCCTCCTTCTCCCTCTGTGTTTCTCTCATGCTCTCTCCTTTTTCCTCTAGATCAGTAAATCCGTAGATGCTTATGTTTGCCCAAGGCCAGCTTTTTTTTTCTTTCTTCTAAGGTGTTATGGTTTTAATCACCATTTCTGAGCCATGTACAGAAGATCTAGAGATGTAGAAGAAATTTTAGGCAGGTCATGGTTTCCTGGCAGAATTTACCACAAGGAGAAAGAGAAAGCAACCAGTACACTTACACATCTGCATGATTGATGTCGTTGTCCCGTTTTGGCCTTTCCTTGATGGATATCAGCGAGTTTGTTACATACACATGAAGTCCACTACAGACGCAGATGCATTGCTTCTAATTAGACTCCAGCTGTACAACAGTGGACTTGCATCTGCTCTGCATCTGTAATTAGCTTTGGCTACTTTTTTCATGTAGCCCTACAAAGTTTATTTGGATTATTTGTGATTTACAACTCTGTGTTGTTTACAGTTAAAACTCTACAGGGTTCACATGACCGTGAACACGAGTAGCATGTCTCCAGAGTTTTGCACACTGTAGAATTTCCCGTATAGCAAACATGATATGGTATGTTTTTGGTCATGTGTAGTCTGTGCAGAATAAAATAGTTGTTTTTTTAAATGAAATAAAATATTTCGACTGATATAGTGGCTGATATTAGCCATTTGCCAATATATCGATATTGTTTTCTCATATTAATAAAGACTCATAAATAACTACATCTAACAACTGTTAGGGAAATCATAAAAATTCTGTGTATTAGTGAGGCTTCATCTCCTTCATAAAGCACGCCTGATATATGGAAAAGGAAATTGATGTTGCATGTGTGCTTGTTTATTTTTCTACATATTAGGTGCTGATAAGATAAAATACAAAGAAAAATAAATACAATTAGATAGTTAAGCATTGCAATAGTTGTTATCTACAGCCTCGGGGTAATTTAACTCCAAATGATGCGGGGCAAAAGAAGCCAGAATGAACGAATGGTTAAAGAAAATCAGCTGATTTGTTTTTTATTAGATTTTTAAAACTACTAAATATGATCAGAGATGTAACGTATAGTTTGCACACATGAATGGGAAAAACGGTGACGTGACACCACGCAGTTTGTGTTAGTGTCAACTTTTCTCGCTAACACCCACGCGCTGTTTTGTATTTCTAAAGGAAGACTTAAGTTGTGCAACATGAAGTGACTGTAAGTAATCATACAGCAAATCAAGCGAATACACTTTTTGTCACGTGTAGTCTGCGGAGAATAAAATGCTCCTTTTCAATGAAATTCATTAGTATTTGTATCACTTTCTTCATATTAGTTTCTGATAAGATGTGATGAAAAGAAAAATCAATTAGATGACATGGGTAATCACTTTATTTACATCCACAGCCTCGAGGTAAATGAGTGTAACAAATGAACGTTTCTTTAGATATAATCACCATCATGTGGACACTGCACAGTGTATATTAGTGTTAATGTTTCTAACTAACACCCAAACACTGTGTTGAAATTCTAAGGAAGAGTTATGTTGAAGTGCAAGATGAAGTAAGAGAGAATCAGGGAATGGCAAGTTTTGGCGGGGAAATTTCATTAAGCCTTTGCTGAAGTCTCAGTCTCAGAGTCTTTGAGAACACAGCAGGAGGTTATTCATTTTGACTGCAATCTCAGGGCATAGCAGATTGAGCATAGCAGGTAGAAGCTGCCTCATGCCTTCACGTTTGAGCAGGCCTGACATTCCTTATTTCACACATGACTGGAGAAATTGGGGAATTATTTCCAATGCATTTCTGTCTTCATCACTCCAGTGTATGATGAATCTGTGTGATTTCTCTCTCGTCTCTGTCTCTCTGTGTTGATCAGGCCAATGAAAACAGCCTGCTCAGTGCACAGCTGAAAGGCTTCCCCCTCTTTCTTCACTCTAACCTGGGTCTGAAGGACTGCACGGTCAACCCCAAGTCCCCGCTTCTCTTTATCACTCGATCTGGGCAGCCGCTGCCAGGTCCTCTCCCCGGAGATGACTGGACCGTCTTTCAGTCCAACCACTCGACATACGAACCCGTGTTACTGGCCAAGACCCAATCAGCTGAGAGCGTCGCGTCGATGGGGCAGAATGCTGCTCTGTTGCCGTCAGTGGTGCAGGACCTGGGGCTTCACGACGGCATCCAGAGGGTCTTGTTCGGCAACAATCTGGCTTTCTGGCTGCACAAGCTGGTGTTTGTGGACGCTGTGGCCTTTTTGACAGGGAAGCGACTCTCGCTTTCTCTGGAGCGCTACATCCTTGTGGATATAGATGACATCTTTGTGGGCAGAGAGGGTACCCGCATGAAGGTGCCTGACGTAAAGGTGAGTTTGTGTTTCAAAGTGCTAAAAAAAAGAAAAACATCTTCTCAGAATAGTAACTGAACCCACTTATCTATTCATCAGCCGCTGTTTTTCAACAGCCCTTTGCTGGAAAATAAAAAATTGCCTCACACATAGCATGTTCTACCCTCTGCCAGTCATACAGAAACCCCTTCTTCTCACTCCTCTACTCCTTTTGAATGCATTCGTCCCAGTAGGCTGCTCAAAGCTGACAGGCCCCACTGCTCACACTGTCACAGAAGCTCCACAGCAATGAATATTTCAGGGGCCCAGAGACATACAAAGAATGTTGAAAAGCTCCTTGCTTGCGTCCCCTCAGAGCAGAACAGGCTCGCCTCACATGTGGAGGCAGAGGGTATGAGAAAAAGTTATGGAAGAGGCATCAAGGCCCCCCTCACTGGCAGCGCAGCAGCTAGCTTTTAGAGACGCATCACACCCTGACATGATGGAGAAATCTGAGCGAGAGAGAGGGGGTGTGCACTGGGAGCCTCATCCAGCACGGAGATCAAATGAAACAAACACCCGAATCAGAGGAGAGCAAAATATCAAACAGAATGGAGGAGAGGAGTGAGGCAACTGGGAGTGGATGCTGGATGTTTACCGAAAGAAACTTTCAGAATAAAATATGCATGTGGGCACAAGACCGAACGGGTGTTCGCGCTTTCTCATTAATGCGCTCGTGCACCGGTTTCAGCGCATCGTGTATTGACTCACCCTCCTCTCCTCCTACTGTTTCAGGCCCTGCTGGAGACACAGAGGGAGCTGCGCACCCATGTGCCCAACTTCACCTTCAATCTGGGCTTCTCAGGGAAATTCTTTCACGCTGGTGAGATGCAACCCGACGAGAACTTTTGCCAGTTGCTGAGATAAACTAAAATAAATAAAACTTCAAGCTGGTGAAGTCGTGATTCATATTCTTTAATTTTGCTTCTCCTCTCTGTCCTCTCTGTCATGCCCTGACTTTGTCCATTTCCTGCTTCTCATTTCTCAAATGCTTCCTTCTAATATTTGAACTCTGTCTCTCCCTTTGCCTTGCTGACTTTCATTTCCTCTCCCTGTCATCACTCGCTCCATTTTACCTTTGCCTCTTCTTTGTCATCTCCCATTTTTATATCTTCAATTTCCTCATAACCCACCGCCCCTCATTTTTGCGCTAACCCCGTTCATCTCCCTCCATCTCCCCCTCTTCCTTTCCCATGCTATTCTCTCTTACGTCCAGGATCTGATGAGGAGGACCTGGGAGATGACCTGCTGCTTTCCTATGTGAAGGATTTCTGGTGGTTTCCTCACATGTGGAGCCACATGCAGCCCCATCTATTTCATAACCAGTCCGTGCTGGCCGAGCAGATGTTGCTCAACAAGAAATTTGCCATGGTGAGTCAGCTTGGGGGTAAAGGTCACATCGCTGTTTTGAGTAAACACAGTGATCGGCCTTATCTTTTGCATATCCTGCTGTTTTGATTTAAATAGGCAGTCTCGGACGAGCTGGTGACGTTTTTGCAAGTAAAAAAACCCAAAAACAATAAAGATTGAAGCTCACTTCAGTTAGCGGCACACGTGCCTCGAGCAGCTGTTTTGTCTGTAATACAAAAGGGCATCTGGTGCATCTGTGCCTGTAGCCAAAAAAAAGTCTTGCGTTGTTTTGATTAAGAATGCAAAACTAGTGCAATTTTAATCAGATGTGAAGATTCGGACCTGCATGTCTTCTGTGCAAGAAGACGCTGTGGAAGTAGGCTTGCTGAGGCGTCGTTCGGCTCTTATCTAATATCTCGCTGTGGCTGCTCTTTCCTTCCTCACTGCTCGCTCACTCACTCCTCAAACAGAGACGCATAAAAATGAACTTGTTCAAAAAGAATGATTTCCATCTCCACTAACAATGTTAGCACGTGCGACGCATCTTCTATGACCCCTTTAACAGTTAAAAAACAAGTCTAAGATTTAACTGCACAGCAGCAACGGGAAATTATAGGTTTGGTAGAGCTCTTAAATGGTGTAATATGAGCAACAGAACAGCGAGCCCGTTATTAGTTGCATAAATTTGCACACGCTGCATTGTTTTCCTGTGAATTCCTTCTGCTTATACAGTCAGTGTGAATACAGCAAAGAAAACGCAGACACCCTTTTCAAATTCAGACAATTCTCAATATCCCCAGAGCTTGACGGGTGTCGTTAAACCTCGCCTCGTTTTCTTTTTCATCCCCAGGAGCAGGGGATCCCCACTAACATGGGCTACGCGGTGGCTCCTCACCACTCGGGTGTTTACCCTGTGCACATACAGCTGTACGACGCCTGGAAGAAGGTGTGGGGCATCAAGGTGACCAGCACAGAAGAGTACCCGCATCTAAAGCCTGCTCGCTTCCGGCGAGGTTTCATCCATAGCGGCATCAGTGTAAGGCAACTTTTCATACACCCAGGCATTCGAAAAAGCCTCGTTATCTTCTTACCTCTGGCTTGTTAGCTTTCTCTCCACTTGGCTTCTCAACATCCATTACCTTCTGAGCCAATAATCCCTTTCAGGGGGCTCTTCTACTATTTATCTTCTACTATTTACATATTTTATCACTCCCCCCTCCTCCTTCAGTTCTTTTATATTTATTCCTCTCTTATGACCAACTCTCTTTTCAACCTGTTCTTTTGCCCCTCATCTACTGCTCTCAGCGTGCCCGCTTTTCCTAGATGATAATTGTGATGACAGTGTTATTATTTTCCATCTTTGGAATCAGGAGTCCTGCAAAAGGCCAGTCCTGCTTGGTTGTATTTCCTATCGAGTGCCAAATGATAATGTAGTCAAGTGAACCAGTCTTGCATGAGACACCTGTCTAGGTTGCGCTGCCTAGGAGGCCTCAGCAGCATAATGGAGACTGACATCCTTGGCAACAGCATAGCGAGTGTCTGCATACAGCAATCATTGAAATGTCAGCACTCCCTCCTCAAAAAAAAAAACCAGAAAGAAAAATACACTTGACTTTATTCAGCTTCGGATCCGAGTTGGTGCTGAAGAGAGCAAAATTAAAGATGAATAGAATACATTCAGGAGGTTTTAAAAGGTGGGTGGGTGAAGGGGGGATCTTATCCATTTCTTTCCCAGGTTGACCTTCACTGCTGATAAGAGGCAGTGCAGCCTCAGTCCAGTTGCTTTGTAGTGCTGGCATTCAGTCAGCCTGTGTGGTCCCACAGTTCTGTTCCTGTCCTTGAGATAGAGCAGTCTGAATGGACAGTCTCCACTGCTTACTGATGATTGATATTCAGTTCCCCTGACACTCCAAACTGTAAACGCATTTCCATGAATTTCCATATAGACTCGGAGTGAATAAGAGGTTTGCCTTGGCTAGATGAGCTGCATAATATGAATGTTATTGGAAGCAAACAATGTGTGGGGTAACTGCTTGGAGTACTGACAGCTTCGCTCTGCTCTCAGCAGAGGGCTGATGGTGTGTATTTATTTGTGACAATGCACTTCTCATGATCCTTTTTTTTTTAACGTGAGTGTGTAACTTCATTCCCTTTTTGTTTCCTCGCTCTTGGTTTGGTGACTTTGTGTTTTTGTTCGTGTCGCAGGTGCTGCCCAGACAGACCTGTGGTCTTTTCACGCACACTATCTTCTACAAAGACTACCCGGGCAGTCCGAATGAGCTGGACAAGCTCATCAATGGTGGAGAGCTCTTCCTCACTGTTCTTCTGAACCCCGTGAGTCAATTACACATCCGCACAGCACCTCGATAGTCTTGCGAGCTTGGAAAAACCGTTTTACTGATGAAATTTAAACGAGGGATGGGACAATGACTAGTCGGTGAGTCACACAGGGATGTCTGCATCAAGCGCACTCTTTTTTTTTTACTCTGCTGCGAAAGCTTCTGTCGCTGGAGCAAAAACAGTGTTGAGAATTCGTTGTGTTTGTCAGCATGTTTTGTTTGAGATGATATAAATTGAGAACTGGGGCAGCATGCTCTAATATTTAAAGTCTATTATACTGTATAGTGATAGTAATGAATGTCAGAGTCATTCATCTGTGATTAATATGTTTATTTTTATTTTTTTAATAATGTAGTGCAAAAGTCTCGAACCACCCCTCATTTCTTTATATTTTGCTAGGAAAATGCAGTAAAGCATAAATGGAAAATAGTATCCGGGGCAAAACCACAGTTTGTACAATTTGAAAACATGCGGAGGTCAAATTTTAGACTGACCACATCAGGCAAAACATTGTTAGGCAAGCTCTGTTGTCATCTTTTTTTATGTAGTTTTCAGGAAAAGCTCTCCAGGCTTCTCGAAAGACATTCAAAGCTCATTTTGGGGTGTTGGCTGTGTTTTGCTATGTCCTTTGTTAAAATGTTCCCACACTGTTTCAATAATATTGAGGTCTGGACCAATCCATGACTGATAGTGCTGCATTTTTTGTTTTTGTTTTTCTGACCGTTTACTGCATTGGTCCATTCGTTTGCGTTTCTTGTCATGCTGAAAAGGGAAGCTGTTGCCAATCAGATGCTTTCTGGATGCTATCACATGGTGGATCCAAATCTGTCGATACATTTCTGTGTTCATAGTTCACTTTTGACAAGAGCCCAGCCCCTCGAACCATGACAGAGTCTCCATTGTGTTGGGCTCCTGACCCCCTCCGTACGTCTCAAGAGTGATTTGAAATTAAAAAAAATTATGTTTCAGTTCATCACCCTGTAAGACCTTTTGTCACCTTTTTTCAGTTCAGTTCTTGGGTAATTTTGCTTACCATTTTTGCTTACCACTTCTTCTTTTGTCTTTCAGTTATCTAGTTTCCTTAAACTGTTTTGTTATGTTTTGCTTTGGGGTTTTCAAAGAACACACTGTACACTGTGGTGAGGTATGCCGATAGCTCTTTGGAAATCACATTTGTGTTGCAAGAATACTATTTTACATGTGTAAAACTCTTTTATCTTGCACATTTTTGCACAAAGTAACAAAGTGCCTGAAGATGCACTTCAAAACTGCTAAGTTGCCTTATGTTATGTGTAGGCTCGACTGGTTCATCACTTGAGTTCGGGGCCTTTTTGTGCTTGAATGATTCATAGGTCAGTGTTTAGTGTCATTCCTCTGAGAACATTCCTCTGATAATGGTAAGAAAAAGTGAAAGACCTTCATAAAACCTTGCAATGAAATCTGGCTACTTGGAAGCAAAATATTTTTCTAAAAGACAGGTGGCTCAAGACTTTTTCACAGTACTGTAGTACTGTTGGCAAAGTGTGCTCATAATAATGTACCAGAGTTAGGATTTGCTTTTGTTTGACATAGGCAGACATTTCTCACTTGAAAAGCTGGACTCACTAAATGTTTGTCATTTTCTGTTCATGAACTAATCAATTAATCAACTAATTGTTTTATTTCCTGTCAAATTCACATAATCACAGACAGTTACATAATGTACACAGTTTACCACGTTTTCAGTTCAGACCATATTTTGTTTGTCTTCTTCCCCTTTTATAACTCTCTCTCCACGTTTCCCTCTCCGTTCGCAGATCAGCATCTTCATGACCCATTTGTCCAACTATGGGAACGACCGCCTCGGCCTATACACCTTCAAAAGCCTGGTCATGTTTGTCAAAACATGGACCAACCTGAAAATGCAGACCCTGCCGCCTGTCCAGCTGGCTCAGAAGTACTTCAGCCTGTTCCCATCTGAGAGAGATCCCCTCTGGCAGGTGAAAAGAACATACTGAGTGTAATATTCCTTATTTTTTATATTTTACTGAAACTCACAAAGGAGGGACGATTCCAGAACCTGCTCCAAGTCTGCGCACGTATTCTTAGAGCTATGAAAATGAGAAAAACAGCATATGTTCACAGTGGCAGCTATTGCATAGCTTAATGAGCAGGCTAGATACAATTACAGCCCATTACGGGGGTATCATCCTTGCTGTAGTCAGTATACACCATATATCACCACCGCACAGGCCTATCGCAATTGTTGAGATTTGCAACACTGCAACGTGTAGTTAGATTTTCCCAAGTTAGGCCGTGTCATAAATCAAGCAAAGCCTGTGCGTAATACCTTAATGATGGCCACTTCACCATTTGGTTGCTCTCATATCTGTTAAAAATTTGTAACACTGGATGTTTTTTCAATGTGTTTTCTGTTGGCTACAGGATCCTTGCGAGGACAAAAGGCACAAGGACATCTGGTCCAAAGAGAAAACATGTGACCGCTTCCCCAAACTGCTCGTCATTGGTCCTCAGAAGACAGGTGAGAAGCAGTACTTCAACACCCTCTACAGGACATAGCTAGAAGTGATTAAATGTGACGATTGCCATTGTTATTGTATCTTTATTTCAGACATATACAGAAAAAACAATATATACATGTTTAGCTTTACTCAGTACATTCAGCCATTCAGTTCAAAAGCAGAAGTTATCTTATGAGAGGTTGTCACCGTGGTTGACTGTAGATGTCTGTTACATTACACTTAAATCTGCTTTCTAATTATATTGTTAGAGACTTCCTCTTTCTTCCTCTCACCATCTTCATCATGTCAGTGACGCTTGCTGTGCTGTTCTTCACTCAGGGACAACAGCACTCTACCTGTTTCTTGGCATGCACCCTGATCTGACCAGTAACTACCCCAGCAAGGAGACTTTTGAGGAGATCCAGTTCTTCAATGGGCATAACTACCACAGAGGCATTGACTGGTATGTATTTTTACACTCGCCTCTTTTTTGTGCAGTGGGAAGTAACACTTCACGAGTCAGAAATATCCCCATAATATAATTAATGTTCACATTTTTTCACCCCACCCCCCCCTTGTCTGGTGTGATGCTGCAGCATCGAAGCAACTGACAGCAACTGTTCACAGTGCTCTTAATTTAACATCCCTCTTCGGCGTGTTGGCATATACGCTGGACTGTGAGTGGAAAAAGGCAGTTTTCACTTGTAATTATAGTCACAGTTGCTTCACAACTTTGCTGCACCTGCATCTGGAGTTACGTTCTCCCATATGTGTAGGTAGGAGCACAGGTTAGATCATTTGCAGTTAAATCAAAAGAAAAAAAAACACAAAGTGGCAACGGCAGTGAACAATTTATTTTCACTTTGTTAGTAAAAAGCAAGAAAAAAAAAAAAGCAAACGACGCCACCTCACAACAACAAATCCACTCATTTGTGACATTGCCGAGAGCAAGACCAGCAACGCAATTAACACCCATTCATCTAAAAAAAAGTCACTGTTTTGAGTTTCCTGCAGGTTTAATTGACTTCGAGCAGCATTAAAGTGAAGCTTCACGCGCCACTGCAGACAATCTGAAAACAATCCAACACAAAATTTACTTGGCAGGCTGGAAATTTCTATGAGTGGGCTGCCCAAATATTAACATTGTATAACACTATAGAGTGTTAGATGGTTTTTTTGTACTCGGGGTGCCAAGCTGTTGTGCATGGTCAATCACCCACACAGTGAACAGAGAAATAATCCTTATCTGCAGGTTGCAAATTGGACCAGATCAACTCTGGCTGCTTGTAATTTTTTTGCTGTGTTTTTGTGTGTTTTTTTAATGCATTAGGTATATGGAATACTTCCCTCTGCCTTCCAATACTAGCTCAGACTACTACTTTGAGAAGAGTGCTAACTACTTTGACTCTGAGGTGGCAGCTCAGAGGGCTGCAGCTCTCCTACCCAAAGCCAAGATCATCACCATCCTCATCAGCCCAGCAGACAGAGCTTACTCGTGGTACCAGGTTGGTGACCTGCTACTCCACTAATCTCCAAACTTTTGAATAAACGCTGCTGTATTATAGTTAGAGAATTATTTCATCCCAATTAAAATACTCTCTTCACCTTTTGTGTCTGTATGCAGCACCAAAGAGCCCACGATGACCCAGTGGCATTGAAATATTCTTTCCACGACGTCATCACTGCAGGGCGTGATGCTCCTGTCAAACTACGGGTCCTCCAGAATCGCTGTCTGGTGCCAGGCTGGTATGCCATCCATCTGGAGCGCTGGCTTAATTTCTACCACTCCAGCCAGGTACCGAGGGGAGGATGCTTTGTTTAGTGGGGGGGAAATGTGCAGATGCACCCAAAGTCATTATAACAAACTAAAACAATGCTAGATGTGAAAAAACTTTACCACTACTATGAAAAAATAAAGATAACTACCTGAAAAGGTTTTGTGGACTTTGAACACTAACAAAAATAAAATAAGAATACAGAAGAATTGAATATTTCTGTCCTTCTATTATTTATTAATTTGGCAAAACTTTAAACTAAAACAAGCAAACACACTTAAACTAAACTGAAATAAAATCAAAGAATAAAAATGCTAAACTAATTACAAAGTATACAACTAATTTAATAGTTGAATTTAAATGAATTTAACACTCAGGTTGTATAAATGTAGGTATGGTAAATCACTTGTGGTAAGGGTGGCTTGTTCTCTCTTTGGTATTCCTCATAGTCAGTGTTTCAAATGCGGGTGACCTTGAAGAAAGAGAGCTGCTCTTTGGGGACACTCAACAGCAAAGTGAACACTTGTTGCTCAAAATCTCTAAGCTGCACAATGAGTCGGGATTAACTGTGAGCGTCATTACTGAACAAGAACGTCCATAAGAGTCAGCTCTGGTGGATTCTGGCTAACAGATCATTATATTCAGACTTGCAGGTCTAAAATATGATCATTTATAATAAATAATACTTCTAAAGCTTGACTAATATATTGGCCAATATGTTAGTCCTATTGAGAAATTAGAATTTAAAAAATAAAGAAGTGGCTGGAGGATCTCTCTTCAACCATGTTTATAGTGTTCGTGTTCATAGTTTGCTCACTAGAGGGAACTACACAACTTTCCTGTCCGTGACACGTTTCCACACGCCAAACAACCAGCTGGTCCAAGCAGAGTTGGGCAGATCGTAAAGCACAATTTCATGTGAAGTTTAAATAAGATATGTTTTTTATTTCATTGCCATATTATCCTAGTAAAGACTCATAATTAACTACGCATATCAAACTTTATGGAAATCTGTTTATGCGTCATATGAAAGGAAATATCAGCCGATAAACCTGATTCTTAAATGAGCAAATAAACTGGTATCAGTCTTAAAACTCCTTTATCAGCTCTGCTCATTATTAATTTGAGAGTGTCTTATAGCTTTCTGCATACCCAACTATCCTCTTCCTGTTCACATACTGTTTCCCAGGTGTTAGTTTTGGATGGACAGATGCTGAAAACCGAGCCTGCTTCAGTCATGGACAAAATCCAGAAGTTTCTTGGCCTCACTAACATTATCAACTACCACAAGATCTTAGCGTAAGTATCTTCATCCCAGCATGTTGCTTTCAGCTGCCAAGTTTACAAATGAACTTGCAGCTGCATTAATAGCTTTCCTGCCTTCAAATGTAAATACAAAGATGGGATTTGAGTCATTAGCTTATTAAAAAACCTTAGCTATCAACAGCTCCCGCTAGTAAAGAATTAAGACATTTAAAAAATCATTACATTAAAAAAAATCTAAATCACTTGGCTTTTAAAAATGTGTTTGTCTCATGGTTAATTTGAAGGTTTGTCAGCTCAAAAAAAGATTTCTCCCACCCTCCTAAAATACATGCTGAAAGTTCTAAGTGTGAACATCACACTTCTTTAAGTTGCTTATTGGAATGGGATTATTTGTGGAGCCGTCAAACATGCTCATATGTCCACGCGCTAGAAAACAGCACGTGGACATATGAGCAAAGAAAATATGACGGAAACACAGTAACTGGGGGGAGATTTTAGATTTTCAATATTAGAATTGAAATTCTAAATAGTCGTTTCTTATTTCTCAGTGTATTCTTGTGTTTTTTACGTCCAGGTTCGACCCTAAAAAAGGTTTTTGGTGTCAGCTGCTGGAGGGGGGAAGACAAAGTGTTTAGGAAAGAGTAAAGGACGCAGGTACCCTGATATGGACCCTGAGGTAGGAAGAATTATCACATTATAGTATGATCTTTTTTTAATTGCTATATTTTAGTTTAATATTTGCTCTATTTTTGCGTTCTCCAGTCCCAGGCGTTCCTCAGGGAGTACTATAGGGATCATAACATTGAGCTGTCTAAGCTGCTCTACAGGATGGGACAGCCTCTACCAAGCTGGCTCCGAGAAGAGCTGGTCCACACCAGGTAGCAGCACCACAGGGGAAAACCACACCTCCTCATACTGAACCACTAATATTCCCTGCTGGGGCTCACTGGCCTCATGGCCTGAAATGTTGAAGATCCCAATTTGTTTTGACTGAGATTTGAGGATGAGACATCCGCATACAACTCAAGACTCAACTGTGATCTTCCTAAATAGGGCAACAGTGGGCAAACCAGGAACATGGAAGCCTTAACGGTGTGCACTGAAGAAGAGACCGGGGAAGACTCAAGAGGACGCACACGAGGAATTGTCGGTGTTTGATAATCACATGGCCGTTCTCCTCAATCAAACTTATCATCACTTGAACTTCTTCCTGGAAATCAGAGGAAGGGAATAAAGTCTGAAATTTCAGTTGTGGGACACAGGTGATGGAGAGCATCACCTGTGTCCCCGCCAATGAATTTTCACGTAAGGAGCACATTAAAGCAGGCTTAATGGATGATATCCCGATCGCCTGAGAGACATTGGTTCCAAATGCCTTTGATGCACGTGTTTGTATGAAGGGAGAATGGGACGTCTGAAGTCTTGACTTAGGCTGCATGTTGTAGCCTTATTTGATAGGCCTTGGTAGAATCTAGTTATCACGTTACAAGTGCCAGGACAAGAATCTTCCTTAAACTATTACCACATGGACTTTTCATGGCTCTTTTTTTTAAAGTGTTTTTTTTCCTTTACTTTGATTTTAACGTCTCTGTAATGCGGATGGCAATGCATTGCTGTAGAATGTACCAAAATTAAACACTTTAGCGCCATTGGTTTCATATGGGCCAGATGTACAGTACAGTTGCGTACACTGTTTTCAGCTTAGCATGCTCTGTAGCCAGTTTTACAACCATTTGATTGGCTACAGCAGGAACATAGGACGGGTGATGAAAGCACATTGTTTGAAGATAAAAGGTTACTGGAAAGCACACTCACGAAATTGTTCCTACTACAATCTGTGAAGAAGAAGATCATAAGCTAGCTACTGTATGTTAACGCCACACTCTGGTCCCACAAGATTCAGAAGATTGTGCATCTCAAAATCTGGTGTCAGCATTGTTGTTGTTTTTTGTTTGTTTGTTTTGTTTTGTTTTTTAATCACAGCTGTTTATGTTTTCTTATGTTCTGTTTCATGTCACTCAATAGAAAAGGTTTCGTTTGGGAGATTAAAAGCTGACTCTGCTTATTTAAAAACAGAACAAACACTTAAAGTCACCCGGCAAACCAACAGTTCGCCCAGAGAGACCGCTCAGACATTTTGGTTGTCGGTCAAGGTGTTACCACTGCAACTAGATGTCAAACGTAGGTAACAAAAAGCTGCTCTTCTTGCAATAGTTTTGTACGATGTTCTGATGTTATAACAATGCACATGACGGTGACTTTATAATGTAAATAATGCGAAAACCCTCTGTAGACCTAAATTATTGAATGTGTTTGGGTTTACACTCTCCATCAGCCCATTGTGTGAAATGTCAGTGCTCTACTGAGGGGGAGTGTGGAAATTTTTATTTTATTTTATTTTATTTTTCTCCTCACTGTGCAGAGGTGTGTCGCTGAGATTCTTTCCTCTCATGTCCTCTCACTGCCAACTGTTGTACAAAGGTACTGAGTCTCTCCATATAAAGTATTAAATGATAACACATAACAGCAACGATGGTACTAATCTCCTGGACTGTATGATAAAGATTTGTAATTGTTGTCAATAATTTTTACAGTGTAACTAATATTGTCGGTGCTTTTTAATTTGCAAATAAAACACCACTGTATTTTTCAGTAGTTGGATCTTTTTTCCTCTCCTTTCTCTGCTGTTTGGCTTCCAGCTGTTTTTGTTTGTTTGTTTTACATAAACAGCTCTTTCATTTAATAAAGTCATGCAAAAGCCTACCTCATGCTATGATTATATAAGAATATGGAAACAAGATTAAACAGTGGCGGATCTAGAAAACTCTACATTTGGGTGGGGGCAAGAGGTCTAGGCAGGGTGGCACATACCTCTTCAGTGAAGGTTGTGAAAATCCCTTATCAGAATCAGAATACTTTATTGATCCCTGGGGGAAATTATTTATATGAATATGTCAACAAAATATCCACAAAACACTTTAAATTATTAAGTGCATGATCTCTTCTAAGAAAACAAAGACAATTAGGTTGAGAAAATTAGTTGGGGACAGAAAATTGGGGTGGGGGGAGCACGGATCTACAGCATTGGGTCAGTTGCCCCCCTTTGCCTCCCTGTAGATCCACCCCTGAGATTAGAAGATGAGCCTAGTGTCAAAATGCTCACAGAGTCTTGTGAAAAGGGAAGTTTCTTCCAGGGTTGGATGCAGTCCTGTGAAGTCCATCCATAGGAATTAAGGAGTGTAAGCAACTTTGTGTTGCTGCTAGCTAAAAGCTAATTGCTTGAAAACAGTCTGATCACCTCTAGAACAGCAGTTTTGGTGGTTTGATGGTTTTATAGCATTCGTTTGTGTCTTGTAACACAATACTACAAATTTCCCAGGTGTGAAAGTCCCGTCAAAGACACCCTAAAGGTCAGTCAGTACAATGCTCAGATACTGCACACAACAAAAGGCCAACAGCTACATGTCAGACTCTTCAGGCCTCTGTTAGCATGTTAAATGTTCATGACGGTATAATTGGAAAAAGACTGAACAAGTATGGCTTGTTTAAGGTTTTGCCAGCCAAAAGCCTCTTCTCTCTAAAATGAACATGTCACCACAGCTTAAGTTTGGAAAGTTGAACAAACCACAAGATTGTTTTGAACGGTCTTGTCTGTCTAAAGGACAAAGTAGAAATGTTTCACCAGAGTCACATTTGGTGAAAAGCAAACGTAGCATATTAGCACAAACACCTCATAGCAGCTGTCAAGCATAGTTGGCAAGAGGATTTGGGCTTGGTTTGGAGCCACAATACCTGGTCACCTACAGTTACTGAGTCAACCATAAACTTCTCTGTATACTGAAGTATTCCAGTCAAATGAGAGGCCATCTGTCCGGCAGCTAAAGCTCGGACAAAACTAGGTCATGCAACATCGCAGTGATCCCAAGCACAGCAGCAAATCTACAACAGAATGGCAAAAAAGAAATGTCCTAATCAAAGTTCAGATCTCAATCTGATTGAATTGCTGGGGTGGGACCTCAAGAGAGCTGTGCATAAACTAACACCTGCAAACATCAACGGACGGTTAGTGCTACCAAAGGTGGCCTGTACTCTGTACTTTCTTTTTTGCATTACTATAAAAGGACACCTTTCTGATGCTGGCTTGTTTTAACTAGCCACTCACTTCCACTCTACTTCCACTCCACTAACTCTTTCTTAACCAAAATGTACATTTGAAAGTATTTTTTTCCAGTGAATTATAAAGACTTGAGTATTAAATTGTGACACGAAGTGCATGCAGTTTTTAACAGAGCGTAAATATGTTTTTCAGCCCTGAAAATATCATTATGGGTATAAGAAGCCTAAAAATATTTTGGTTATAATTAGTTGGCTTAAAGACCTCCTAATTTTGACCCAGCCTTATAAGCACCAAGGTCATGTGACTGTAAAAATGTTAACGTGTGGTAGTAAATTTTGCAGTCCTAAATAAGTCCTTAAATATATTACAGTCCACAGGTGGGAGTTTGTATGAACTATTATTTTAGGGGTAGCTGTAAATTAAAAGCATTCAACGTGATGATGACCATTATGCAGAGATTTCTAGAAGCTTCCCAGTCTCCTGGTTTGGATTGAAAAACAAACTGTTTTTCTTTTTGTTTCACTTTATGGAGACGTGAAGCAGACAAACCAAATCCCTTGATAGCACATTCAGCACTAACTTTTATTAAGTAAAAACTTTTACTTACTTACATAAGTCTTTTACTCTAAAGTCCACCAGATTTACAAGTAATTCATATTTCTTCTTTTCGTTTCCTCATTGGGGAAAACACCTTAAAGTGTACAAAGAAGTCTCATCTTATTCCTAAAAAGGCCAACATAAAAAGTAGACAAATGTACTCACCACATTTCCCTTAACATTGTTGTAATTGTAATGTCTAAAACTTTGTTTTAAAAGAACACTGCATATTACTATGATTTGATTCACTGTTTCTTTATTCTTTAAGCTATAATAGTAATATTAGCCTTTATTTGTAATTATGGGAATATTATTATATTATTTTCAATTATATAACATGTACTTTATCTACTAATACAACTACCTAAATGTCATAATGTGCAGTATTTAGTAATGAAACCTAAAGTATGTATTTTCACTGATGTAGTAATTCAGTCATCTAATAAACTACTGTAGTATTATTACTAGCAGCATTATCTATATTTACAAATAATTAATGTTTACTTGCTAGAATTAGCAGAGGCAACTGAAAATACTATACTATCAAACAATAATGGTAAATTCTAGATCTTAAACCGTCGCTTATGTCGCTGCTGTCTGCCTCTGTCAACAGATGATGCTATTAAATCAGCCAATCAGAGTGGCGCTAGTGATCCGTCCCACAACTTCTTGTTCTTTTTTTTTTTTAAATAGAGAGGCTTTCTGTGGAACCCGTCTGGTTTTCTTTTCCTCATTTTGTAGGCAATTTATGCTCTAGACGTGTTGCTCTTTGTTCAGTTTGTTGCTTGAAGGAACGGAAAGAACTCCTAACACAGATGGCCCACTCTCCAGACGATGCACCCCTGGCCAGGGGAAACCTGGCAGACAGTGAGGAGACGCTTCTTCCCCTTGCAGCACCAAGAGGGTGAGAAGAGTGTACTTTATCCATAGCAGCTGTTTGTGCTGTATCTTTAAAAATTATTATTATTTTCAATAAAGTGCACCTTTTTAAATTGGCTCACACAGATAGAGCAGAATAAATTTAAAAAACTGAAGTTTTTCACCAAAGGTTAGTTGCTTACATGCAGCAGTATCACATTTCCTTTAATTTCATTTAGCAATAGCAAAGATACATTTTATGACATTTAACTTTGAAGGTAGGCCTATCTGTTTCAGATTTGCACTTATTCCTTTTTAGTTAAAAGAGCAGTAAAATTATTTCGTTTTTATCTTTTATAATTATATATTATAATATTATTTATGTATGTATTCATGTTTACAACAAATAATGCTTTTAAAACATTTCGTTTTACTTCTTAATTTCACTGAACCGCACTTCCCCTTTCAGCCAGGACAAGGCGTCTGCCTAGTAACTGGTGACGCAGCAGTTGTTATTGGCTAATAGAGAAAAGAAAATGCCTTTTTTTGGGAACAATTCAAGTTAGAAATGAATACAGTCTACAAGAATTACAACTTAATAATCGATTAGAATCTGATTTATGAATAAACGTTTTGTGTGGACTGTTGATTGGAAATAATAGATAAACAAACTTTATATTTTCCTTTACGACACAGATTATATTGGCGGTATACATGAATTTATGATAAACAAATAAAAAAATAAATTGCATCGAACAGACTAATGTCGCAATTTAAAAAGCGGATATGTAAACATATGACTTTCTGACTTTCACTATTAATGTTTTCCAGCAATAATGAAAAAGTAACATTGTCCTTATACGTTTGCATTTGAGAAAAATCATTTTACACCTATCTACCTTTGTTTAATTTGCAAGTTGAACTTGAATCATAGTTGAATATGACTTCCTGCTGAAGCCAGAAGAATGTATCTGCCTAGTAACTAGTGATACTCACATTCTATTGGCTGAAATAAAAGAAGGAGCAGTAATTAGATCTGAGATCACTCTTTTTTATCTAATCAATTTTTTTTTTTTAATTATATATTTTCCAGATTTGCTGCTCTTTACATGATGGGAAATAATTGTTTTTTTATGGTTTACTGATTTGATTCCCAGACAGCTGGATCGCAGCTGTGTGTTGTATCTCTCCTCCCCAACATATCCTACCCATTTTCAACTCCTGCCCCCCACACTGAAAAACCAAACAAATATCTTTAAAGATTCAAATTAAAAAAAGGAACAAAAGAAAATAAATTTTAAAGGAAATTCAAAGGCAAACAAAGGAGAGACAAAGGCCAATCCCCCCCTCCCCCTCCTTGTTTTCTTCACAGATTTGTCCCTTCCTTTACATCACGTAATGTGCGGTAAATTAACATTTTACACACTAATCATGATCATTTTTCATCATCTACAGGTTTGACTAAAGGAAACTGTGGCTTTCCTTTTTTTTGTTATTGTATTTTTGTGTGTGGACTGTCCAAAATCCAAATGACTCACCCAGGCCTTAAAAATGTCACACACTTATAGAAATCCCCTCACGTCACTTTCATACCAAGAATTTTTTTATTGGAATCCCATGTTTTGTTTTACCGTTTTTTATGTCCTTCATTTCTTCCACCAAACCTCCTGATTTACCTCCAACCTTTTAGTGACACATACTTTTCTATTTCTCACAGAGGCTCCAACAGTCGTGCCTTGAAAATTGCGGGTCTGACAACCTTGGCTTGCCTGCTGGTGGCCAGCCAGGTCTTCACTGCCTACACGGTGTTTAGCCAAAAGCAGCAGATCCACACTCTACAGAAGAACTCGGACAGAATTAACAAACAGCTGACCCGCTCATCTCACGGTAAAGTCGAGCGCTAAAACCTTAATGGCCACACAGAGCCCTAAGGGGATGTGTCATTTTGAGTGATAGTTTTAATTAGACAGGCGGACGCGGGCTGGAACGCTGAGGAGGGAAGTGAGAGTTTACTTTACAGAAGCTGAGTTTGAAGGTGGATGGAGAAATGGAAAGTTTATTGTGACTCATGGGGAGAAAAAGGTTAACTGTGTGATATTTTTATGTTAATAGCATTAAAACAAGATTTCAAACAGAGGCATCTCGAGAGATACTGTTAAACAAAGAAACAAAAACACATTCCTTTTTTAATTCTCTATTTATTATGTAGTCCAACTTTTCAATTTGTTTCTGCTGAGCATTAATAATTTAGACATAAAAAGAGCTACTTTTTCTTGTACTTGCATTTATTTAAGTTTTTTGTTGTTGTCGCTGATTTTTTTTTCTTCTTTTTAATTTTTTTTTTCAGCTGTGGCTCCAGTGAGGATGGCCATGCCCATGAACAGCCTGCCCCTCCTCATGGACTTCACCGAGGACTCCACAGCACCCAAGACCCCCTTGACTGTAAGTGCACACCATCTTCTGGGAAAAAGTTCATATTTGTGTGCAGCTGGGATTCATTTAAGGCTTCAAATTAATTGCTAATGCTTGGATTTAAAAGTTGAATAATTAATTTCAACTTGAATGCTCCCTTCCTCCAGAAACTGCAGAACACTGCCATTGTCAGTGTGGAGAAACAGCTGATGGATCTCATGCAGGTAGGTTGCAAACACTGTCTAGCCTCACATTCCTTACCTGCGTGTTGATGTGTTGCTGACGGTAAGCTCTCGAACGTGCTCTGAACAGGACTCCGAGCTGCCTCAGTTCAACGAGACCTTCCTGGCCAACCTGCAAACCCTGAAGCAGCAGATGAACGATAGCGAGTGGAAGGTGAAGCGTCACACGCAGTGATCACATTGCTAACGTAGCTAAAATAGAAATGAAAAATGGCGACTGTCCTTTTAGCCATGCTTATCTAACACTTTCTGTATTGTAGAGCTTTGAGACCTGGATGCGCTACTGGCTTATCTTCAACATGGCCCAGCAGCAGCCTGCAACCCCCACACCTCAGTCAGGTTAGCTCAACTTTTCTTTCCTTCACTTTTAAGTGTTTTATTACCCAAATAGTTGCTATAACAGCAAATACAGATTTTCCTGTTTTACTAGTATGCACTAGTTTGGCATTTAAGTCATTTTTTTTAGAGATTTATATATAAAAAAAGAAAGAAATACAAAATGTTGAAAAATTATTGGATGTTGTTCATGCGTGTTTCATGTTTGTGAGCTGTGCTAAGCTATCTGAGATCTGTATTCCCATTAAACTCTCAACAAAATGTCTTTTTTTTACAGTCTTTATTAACGACTTTTTAATTTTTAACTGGTAAATAAAACCAAAATGAATGTCTGAATATTCTCCGCTCAGCCACTACCATCAAGACCAAATGCCAGGTGGAGGCAGCACCCGGACCCAGCAAGATTGGTTCATACAAGCCCCAGTGTGACGAGCAGGGCCGCTACAAGCCAATGCAGTGCTGGCACGCCACCGGCTACTGCTGGTGCGTGGATAGTGAGGGCCATCCCATCGAGGGAACCACCATGCGTGGCCGTCCCGAGTGCCAGAGAGGTAGAGGACACGGATTAAAGGATCTTTTCTTACATGTGTAGTTTTGGTGAGGCTGTTGTGAATGACACCAGATGGGTTTTTTTCCTGTTAACTTTAGCTGCATTTCCTCGTCGCATGATGGTTGCACCCAGGCTGATGCAGAAGACATACGACATGGATGGTGAGCGCTTCAGATTAGTTTCTTTGTTTTTGATGATTTTTCATTTGTGAGATTTTTCACTGGCATCATCATCATGATCACTTTGTTGTTTGCTGTTTTCATCTCTTTTTCCAGATGAAAAACAAAAGTGAAGCAAATCTTGAAGAAAGATTTCATCCAGCAATCTCTGCAAATGACAGACGTCATGCCGCACTTCAATTATTAACGCTTCTATCCCTGATGAGCTCGTTTTGCGTGGAATCTCGTGATTTTAACCATTTTTTTGTGGCTGCTTGAAATCGGATCAATAGAGGCCTGTTACACCTTAGTGCATTTAATTTTGAAAAAAAAAATTGCCTTTACGTCAGATTTGTTTTGGGGTATATTTGTATAATCTACAATAAGTACATTAAACTATGTGAGTGTTTAATATGTTTGGTTCTGATGAATGCTTAAAGGGTAGGTTTACCGCATCTCCTTCTCTTAAACTCAATGCAGGAAAATGGAAGCTTGGTTGTGATGCTCTGAACATTGAAAAATTGCATTTATTAATGTAAACCAGCCTAATTTCTTCCCGTGCTGGTCTGATAATCCAAACCTCACAGAGGGCAGTTTAAATAGGTTCTAATATTTTGCTAGAAAGTAGTGTCAGGAAAAAAACCCAAAGCAACTAGGAACAATCTGGAAAGAGATGTTGCTATTTTACATATAAATAAATGAATAATTTGCATTTCCAACTAGAAATCTAGCTAGTATAAATCTACATACCATAAATACATACCATAAACTGTGGGCTAACCTATCCTTCACAGGATGTGAATATGATAAAGTTACTCTTTTATGACATGTTTGTTTTAATAAGGTTGATGAATAAAGTTTTCCTATTAACACCGCTTGCATTACATCTTTCACATTATCTACAGTTAAGAGAAATCATTGCTTAAGCTGTAATCAAAATAAGGTCTGAATAAACTTTAACCTGATTAGATGCAGTGACGCTGCTCACTCAGTCCTGGATTTTGTGGCATTTTTTTAAAAATTAGACACTTTGACACTCAATACATTTGCCGTTAAAGAACCTGAAATGTGCATGAGTGCACTGACTCATCCTTTTAGTTCTTTTAGAAATTGAGTTCTCTCACATTTTCTTAAAAAAAAAGAGTGCCCCCATCTTTTTTTAAGCACCACTCTCACTATCAGTCATCAAATTAACACGATCTAACAGGCAAAGGTGAAAACCACGGTGCTCGCTTCTGTCCCTTCTGTTTTGACAGTTACCCAAGATCATGTTAAGAGTGCAAATTTGCCCACTTGAGGCTCGCATATCTGGGACGACGGGTGCAAAAGTGTGAATTTATTTTCTTCGTCATTAGTGGTGAAGATGTACAAAACATTAGGTTTTTTCTCAGTGAGTCCTCTTTTAAAAAAAAAAAAAAAAAAAAGATGTGAAGAAAAGGAAAATAACTGATGGATTAAGCCAGTTGCACATACCTGCTCCAACTTGGTGAACAGCTCACACAAAAAATACTCATCCATGTCTAAACTGGCTGGACATGAAAACACATAAGATCCACGTTTAGCTACAGATTTGTTCTCCCATATCCATCCATCCACTATCTTAACCACTGGCTGGAGCCTGTCCCAGCTGGCATGCAGTGAGACGCAGGATATACCCGGACACGGCGCCAGTCTATTACAGAGATATTCTTCTGGCAACCAAAAGGTCTCAAGCTGTAAAAAGTGGATGTTAAGAGTTTATAACTCTGCTTGGCTTCACTGTACGACAAGGAAACCCTTAAAAAATATGAATAAAAAACAAAAATGTGTACTTAAAGAACCATTTCAAACTGTCAAATAAAGCAAACACGTATTATAATGAAATTTTATGTGGATTCTCTGAGATTAAAGTTTCTCTTAGTTCCAGTTCCTTTTTTAATATTAACAGGAATTCTTTTCCTTTATTAAAACATTTTTTGTTGTATTTGAAGCCGTAAATTTAAACGCTGAAACCATGACATATTATCTTCTCTAGATCTGATACTTTTTATCTTCTGCTGACTCACTGAGTCATCCGTTTCATTTGAGGCTTATTACCACTTTAAGAGCAGCCACTTCAGTTTGCTTTTTAAGCAAGGATAAGATTTGCTTTAAGTTTAGTCGTGAAACCCACAAAGTGTATTTATTACCAGGCTTTTCAGCTTTGCGCAAACTGGAGCAGAATGATATTCTTTATGCCAGCAGTAGCCCCATTAGTGGGATGCCATCATCTTCCTGGATAACACAGACAAGTGTGTAGTGGAGGACTTGCCTGAGAACTTGTATGCGACACACCAGCAGCCCAGCGGGAGACTCTGATAATGAATTTGTGTCTTGAAGCATGTGAAGCCGAGCAGCGGGATGCAACATCACACTTGATTTTTGACATTATTTATTTTTGCCCACATTTACAGCATCCATCTTTGTTGGGTTCTACTTTCAACTTTTATAAAGGGTCTAATTAGAGGTTTCATAATAATAATAATAATCTATAACAAAAAGTTTCAGGGCTGTGAGGAAGTCTTTTGAATCCATCCAGAGTAGAGGAGAAGTCTATTGACAACTTATTAACTATTTATTAAAAGAGTTTGTGGATCTTTTTTGCTCTCCCAATTGAGTCTTAAATTATTAAGTGAACGTCTTTGGGAGGAAGCCAGAATACCTGGAAGAAACCCTCAAAGGCACGGGGAAACTCATGGTCTGGACTCCCAGATGGAGTCCAGACCAGGAGCCTTCTTACTATTGTCAGGGCTCTGTGTGCAGGCAGGTGGAAATGTGGATCCAAATGCAGGACTCCGAGACGAAATGTAACTAAAACCACAGCTTTTATTGCTGGCATGAAACAAAAACCAAACCAAACCAACCATGAAACCAAGCAGGAACACACAGGCAGGGTCTGAGGGTACGACACAACACTGAGCACAGGAAAACACAGGGCTAATATACACAGGGTGGTAATCAGGAAATGGCCAACAGGAGGGAGACACAGCTGGGAGAGATCAGGGTTAACGAGACGGGGGGAACCAAGCTGCACACACTAACATAAGACAAGACTTTCACAATAAAACAGGAAACATGAATTACTAAACAAGCACGCAGACTTTACACTGAGAGACAGACAGACAGAGAATGACACATGGAACCTGAACTAAACTAAACGTGAGATATAACCGAGAACAAATCCTTAAGCACGGATAAACAGAAACAAGAAACTAATAATAATCATCATCACTACGAGAAAAAGAAAACAATCCATGAAGCAGAATTAAACCGAAATATAATAAACTCAAAATACTGGGTCCAATGGATATTATATATATGGCCAATTTTTCAAATAAATAATGGCTATCACCCTTATGTTTCCTACAAGGTTAAGTCAGTAGAACACAAGCAGCATGTTCTTGCAATTAATAATTAACCATGGTATAACCATTGTATAGCCATTATTTAACTTACAACCCTTGTATAAAGTGTGCCTTCTCATAAAAAGGGCAATAGAAGACAAATGAGTTTTTAATTATACTGTCACAGCTGTTGTATTTCTCTAGTGTGTACAAACTGTATATGTGATCATGGAGCGAGTCTTCATAAATCCTATTTTATTTTTCCCTGCCTAAAAAGATAGTACTGCTGATCAGTGACCCCATTTCTGACCGCTCTGTCCGTCTTGGTAACAGAACCCTGCTCACTTTCACCAGTGGAAGTAGCCTCTGGATCATTAATAATTCATCCATCTGAAATGAAATCCAGGTGCGCCAGTGGCTGTCAGACGCAGGATGGCCACTGTTAACATGGATGCACCTGTGAGTATTCATATTCTACACAGTATATAAATAGCATCTTTTTAAAGCAGGGGTATATTTACATCAGAATAATGCAGAATTTAAAGGCACTCTTGTTGGAGTCTCTGTCATTGATCTTTAATGTTTTAGGGAGCTGACGCAGTGAGAGTGGGAGTTGTACTTACAACAAAACCAGGTAAGGCTGGGACAGTGACAGTATACCTGTATATTTGCTATACTGTCACTGGAGAATGACTGTAACTCAGTTTTGAATGCACAGAGAGTAAAGAATCTGTTGTTATTGATGAAGAAGGACATAGTGTTTACTACAAATCATCAAATAATGAGGTAAGTCATTTGACTTCACACACATGCTTCAGAAAGTATTTGTTAATTTGCTTTCAAGCTTGCTTACATTCTTTCAAACAGGCAGCCAAGGCCTTCTCTTTCGACCAAGTCGTGACTGTTGACAGCATAAAGGTACAAAACAGCTCCTGACCTCTTATTTTAACCTTTTTCTGCTCCACTGCACATATTTTCACTACCTGATATTTTGATGGCTGGAAACTGAAAGACTTGAGTGTAAATCTGCAGAGTTTTCACCCTGAGCTCCTGCAGCCTCTCACCGAGTACATGTCCAGTGGGTGTAACGCAGCACTGCTGATATGTGGAGCCTCCACAGAGACGACGAGAGCTCTTATTGACAGCAGTGTCATCAGACAGGTGGAGCTCTAAACAAAACTGCATTTAATATTTGCAGATTTTATGTGTTTATATTTTCAATCATACCCTTGATTTGCTTGTAGGTCGTGGCTAACCTGTTCAGCTGTATGGAGTCAAGAGTGAAAGGCGAGTTATTCATCTCTGTGTCATCCCTTCAGGTTTGTCCTTGTATTCAGTAGCAGAGCCCCAAAGGATACTAGATGCAATAAAACACATGATGACAGCTAATGTTTTTCAATGTCAGTTTTATCCAGACGGCAGTGCAGTGGATCTCTTGAGCCTCAACAGACAGACTCTACAACCTGTAACACATCCAGCGCTTGGAAGGTGTGTCACAATTTTGCATTTTAATGATAAACAAAGACCTCATATAAAACATATACACACTGAAGCTGTATTATATATGCTCATGCCTGCTTTTCTCTCTCAGTCTCATAGGAGGATTATGTGAGGTGTGTGTGCGTTCAGCTGAAGACGCTTATAACCTGTACGAAACATGCAGGGAAACACTGAAGGCGAACACAGGCTCCATTTCCAGCCGGTAGGTCATACAAAGCACAACTTTTATGAACTCTAATCCATTTACAAAATCACTTTGGATCCATTCATTAAATTGGTTAATTGCAATAAATCCAAGTGCCTGAGCGATAAAAAATTTACTTCTGGCTTTTATGATTGAGTTGTTCTGCACGGTGTCAGTCAGCTTGCCCTTTTTTTCATAAATTTCCATATGAACTTGTCAAATGTTTATGCTGTGTTTCTCTCAGATGTAGCTCCCTGTTCATGGTGACTGTTGAGTGGAAACTCCATCCAGAGGAGGTGGAGTCAGATGTCTGCCGCAGCAGATTTCAGCTGTTCAGCCTGGCAGGAGGAGCCAGTAGGACTGACCTCAGAGGGTCAGTGACATAGCCAGTGAGATCTCTATTACATGGGCAAGTGGAACTTGAAATGATCTACCACAAACTGATAAAGCATTATTCTGATTGTGGTCATCATCTGGAGGGAGATGTGCTATATTTATTTATTTATTTTACCTCTGGCTGTAGGCATAGATTATAGGAGATAAGTAGTATATATTGCTATTCCTGAACAAAATCCTCTTGTAGGAACAACTGCTTTTCTTGATGGATTCTTGTAGTTGAGGAATGTACCTCTTGTGACTTTCTGAGTAGGTGTTTTTGTAATAGAGTGATGTTGGGGCCAAATCTACACCAGTCAAAAGTGATTCTATATCTGTCCTATAAACAACTTTAAGGTAGCCAAAGTGTATCATCTGCCCCCCGTCTCACACTATCCCTTGGATTGTAATCTTATCTAAGGTCTTCCTCTTTCCCTCCCATCTGGGAGCTCAATGTTCAACATCCTTTGTCCAATTTATGCAGAATCCCTCCTCTGCACATATTGAAACCCTCTCAGCCTTGCCTCATTAACTTTGTCTCCAAACCACTCAACCTGAGCTGTCCCTCTGATGTTCTCATTTCTAATCCTGTCCGTTCTGGTCACTTCTATTGAAAATCTGAGACTCTCCACCTCTGCTTCCTGTCTTTTTTATGTCAGTGTCAGCACCTCCAAACCATACATCACAGCAGGTCTCATTACCATCTTGTAAACCTTCCCTTTCACTTCTTTACCACCCCTGAACCTTGTCTCCGCTCACTCCACTTGCCTCTTCTTCACCTCTTTGGATGGTTGAAACAAACCAAGTTTGTTTTTGTTTTTTTAACTCATCTGCTTTCACCACCTCTGCTCCTTACAGCTTCACCTTTCCACCGGTGTCCCTCTTATTCACACACATGTATTCTGTCTTGCTTCTAACCCTACCTCATCCAGCGTGCTCTCTACTCTCACTAAAGACCACAATGTTGCCTACAAACACTATAGTCCAAGGACACTCCTGCCTGACCTCATCTGTCAGCCTGTCCATCATCATTGCAAACAAAAATCTATATGACACTAATGTTATTTCACTCAGCAAACCAGCTTCAGATCTTCATCTCTACAAGAAAACATATCCAACTCAACAGGGAGTGAATTTGACTCAGAGCCTACAGGTAGATGCTGGGGTGGGGGATGGCCTTTTGAAATATGTTCAGTAACAATGGAAGGAAGTAGCGGCATAGCTTTTGGGGAAAGCAGTGTTCACAGGCAGGCAGTGAAAGAATGAGCAGGGAACTGACAGCTTATACCAGCATGATTAAAAGGGTGTTGGGTATGTGAGGGGAGTATGCCAATGCGAGTGCCGCAGTACACTAGAGTGATTGCCTGAAGTATCTTGCAGCCTTCACCTCATTAGTAAAACCTGTACTTTTCTGGCTGCGATGAGTCAAAAATGTCTGCAGTTATATGGTCCTGTTAATTAGGTCAGATCAACAGGGAGGACAGCATTTGCCTCAGAAATGTAATTTTTTGATATCAGTTCTCTTTATGAGTAGAAGCTTTATTCAAGCTAAAAATTATTAATTCTACATTTTACAGCATGGTTTCTTATGTCGGTGTGCTAGAGCATGAACACAACACAAACCACCTTTTCAATCTCAGCAGGTCATTTGGAATTGGCTTTTAGCATGGCTGCTCTCTCCCTTAGAGGTAAGGTGCAGAGTTCAGTCATTTGGGAGGGGCTCAGAGTAGAGCCGCTACTCCTCCACATCAAAGAGAGCTGGCTGAGGTTAGTCAGGTATCTGACTAAGAGGCCTCCTGGATGCCTCCCAGGTGAGATGCTTCAGGCATGTCCTACCAGGGGAAGGCCCCGGGGCAGACCAGGACATGCCAGAGAGATGATGTCTCTCTGTTGGCTCAGTGTTCTTTCAGATAAGCTGGGGAGAGGGAGGTGTGGGCTTCTCTGCTAAGTCTTCTCCCCCTGCAACATGAAGATGGGTGAATGGTGTACTTAGTTTTTCAGATACTTCCTTTGCATTTTGCCTTAGTTTTTTGATAAAATAATAATAATACGATGTAATTTGTCATGTGTTGTAATTCAGCTCAAGTTGTTTTTACCTCATTTTAAAAGACCTGTAAAGGCCTAGATATCTTTATGTATTGATTTTATACCCAGATTAATTTCTGATATGATATTATATGCTATTACTATATTATATTATGTCCTGATATCTTAGAGACAGGGTGAAGAGCTCCGAGTAGAGCTGCTAATCCTTCATATCAAAAAGAGCCAGCTAAGGTTGTTTAGGTTTCTGACTAGGATCCCTTTTGAATGAGGTGTTTCAGGCATGTCCTACCAGGAGAAGACCCAGATCCAGGCCCATTATGTGTCTCAGCTGGCTTGGGAATGTATTGGTGTTCCCCTGAAGGAAGTGGAGGAAGTGGATGGGGAGAGGGAGGTCTGGGCATCTTTGGGACCTGAACCCAGATTAACGGCAAAAAAAAATAAATAAATAAATAACTGGATGGTTGGATAGCATATCCACTTTGTGATATTTGATATATATTTTCAGAGTGAACCCACTGCTGAAGGTCCTGGACCAAATCCCAAATCCTGCTGCTAATATCAGTGTGAGCCTCCTGCCTCATTTGCTTAATGATGCCTTAAAAGGAAATAGCAGGACTGTCCTCATTTACTGCATTAACCCTCAAGGTACTGAGCTACACCACATCAACATACAAAGAAATAAATATGCATGTGTGATTTACAAAACAAAAATAACCCTCCTTCTTTCAGGTCTTCTAGATAACGAGACACCTTCTGCTTTAAATCTGGCCCAGAAAGTGAGAGGTTTTGCAACTAAGCCCACCACTGGTTGCTGGAGTCCAAGGGCAACTGAGCAAAAGATTCGTGACAGCATCACTGATCTAAGAAGCGTGATAATGTCACAGGGGGACAGTGAAGTTCACAGCATCTACGAACTGGCCGAGCTCACGCAAAACCTGCAGGTAATTCATAAAATCAGCCTCATGGAAAATAATGCTTCCCAAATAATGAGTTTGAGTCTGTGCTGTGATCACCACAACAGATGGTGAAAAATCAATCATGGGAGAAGAGACGGGAAGAATCAGAAAAGATAAAAGTCAAAATAAAGGTTTATATCCGAATTATTACATTTATTCACAAGTGTAGCAAAAACTAGAACACAAAGTGTCTTCAACACAATAAAATGAGCTCCATGTTTTATATTACTTGGCAGACTTGCAAGACCTCAAATAGCAATCTGCTGTTTTCTGGAGATCATCACCCCAACAGCAGGCAGGGTACAGATACAATGAAATGTCTACAGGACCAGCTGAGGCAGGAAATGGAAGAACATATTACAGGTAAAATACTCAGATTCAAAAGTCACGGTTCCATATGGCTAACCACAGCCGGCGTATTCTGTTTGTTTCTCATATTCCCAGAAGGTAAAGAGAATGCAGAAAAGGTCCAGGAGAGAGTAGCGAGAATCCAGCAGCTGAAGGAGGCTCTCAGGGAGGAGACACTCAAGAGTGGAGCTGCTACTGGGAATTCCCCTGCCTGTCAACAAGTAAAGCACATCATCTGGCATTACAAACTCTAATTTATTACAGATCATTTAGAAAATACTCAGACCCCTTCACTACTTGAATACCCTATGATGTAGATGGGGAATATAGTCCCACATATGCTGCAGTGAAGCATATGCATAGCACGATTCTGCCACTGAAATGCTTTTCCTTGGGGATGAGATGAGCAGTGTTACTCTTTTTTGAAACATCGGAACTTAGTCCTTTCAGTGAGCTCCAAGCAAGTAGGTGTTTGTCTTTTATGCACGACCAGCTTCCATCTAGCCTCTCTATAGGCATGATGTTGGAGTAATGCTGACCTTCAGCTCACTTCGGTTGAAACACCAACTCATCAAAGTTTTAAGCTTCCACTTCAATTTGGCTCCTGGTAACAGTTGAAATGTTGGAAGATGTTCGACACTCCTGCCCTGATCGACGCAAGTCTACAGCGAATTTCTTGGACTTCTAGGTTTTAACCTGACGTCCAGATTTGGTTTTCCGACAACATGTTAAAATGTGCAAGAACAAAAGGGGTTTGGGCATTTTCCAAAACCATGCATGTGGTTGGATAATGCAGTAACAAGGCTGAATCAATAATCTTTTCACCATCTAAAAATTATTTATGTGCACAAGAGTGGGCAGCCCACACAACGGCATTTGTTTTGCCAATTTAATGATTAGTCTCAGTTGGAATACAACAAAGCAGAGGAACGGAGGAGGCAACTTAAGGAGGATCATGGGAGATTAATTCAGCAGGAGGTGGAGAAGATGGAGAGAGACTTGGCACAGGAAAACCTACCGGTGAGATAATGAGATACACTAACACTATTCTGTTTGTGATCCATCTTAACTGAGGTTGCTGAGTCAGTTTGAATTAATGCAAGGCTGGATTTATGGCAGGCAGTGGAATTCACTGTATAATTATGTTATTTTCTTGAATAATTTTATGGTTTGTGCATTCCTGTATTAGAAAGAAGGTCCTCAGAGGGACTTGCTGGTACTGACCAGAGAGAGACAGGTCCTAGTACTGCAGATAGAGGCCTTGCGTGCCGAGGCCCAGCAAGCTGAAAAAGACCTACAGGATCAATATGACAGACACCGAGCAGAGCTGCACTGTCTCAGGGAGGAGAGCCTGCAGGTGGGAGAAATAACCATGATTCAAATAACAGGACTTATTCACATTTAATCAGTTTGTTACTTTCAGCAAACTCATGTCTGCCTGAACTGCCTCTGAAATTAAAAACACCAAAGTTACATTTCTATCTTCATAAGGACGATCAGAATTTGTGACTCAGTCTTGGAAATCAATACCATGTGTAAATTTTTAGCTGTCATCAATTCGTCTGGATTTCCAGATTATTTAAGAGAGGTCGTAGCTATGGATGTAAATATTGTTCTTCTCGATAACTACAATTGCGTAAAACACAAGCTGACATTTAACTCTTTGATTTAAAAATGTGCAACAAGTTTTATAGTAGCTGAGCTATCAAATACAAGATTTCCCTTTAGCTCAAAAGACAGTATCTATATCCTAGCGCCTGTTAGCTAACTTTTGATGAAAGGTGGGGGATACACTCAGGACAGGCAGCCAGGTCATCACAGGGCATGACAACACATAGTGATGACAAGTTATTGTAAACATGCGTATGAACTTGCCTGTAAATGTTTTATGGAAAGTTAATCAAATTAACAGCAATTAAATTTACTGTATAACTTTATTAAAAATATGTATCTTTGTATGGTTGATTACTATATTCCTGTATCCGTTAGGATTTATGTACAGTAAACATCACATATTTATATTTGGAAGCACTGCCATAGACCGTAATACTCTGATGATGGATAATGCAGCGCTGACACATCCCCCCCCGAGTGATGATATTTGCTGATTCAGCTGTATGAGGAGGGAGGAGTCACGTATATAAAGTTCATATTTTGCATCTTTTCCTGCTCTTAGTACTTCAGACTTACATTAAAATTATTAAGCATTTCGCCTAGTGTTGCTGTGTGTTGCTATAAACATGGCAATTAAGAATGCAAGCGAGACAGACCATCGTGACATTTAAAAGAGTAGGTTATTCCTACAGAGAAATCCACAGAAAGAAAGCCACACCTACTCAGAAGATGAGTTTTTGAAGTTAACAGCTTGTAAGGCAGCTTACAAGACCACAGTTTGATATTGATCATAGTAAGCAAATACCAGTTTTGACTTTAAAGAGAAGACTATGCTCTATATAAAATGACTTTGTTAGCTGCTTCATAAAAATACTTGTATAAAGCTTTACTAAATGATATCCTTTCTACATTGCCCCCCTGCTGTTATCTCCCTAGGTGTTCAGAGTGTTTCGTCAGGTAGGCGAAGAGCAGAGAAAGATTTCAGAGGGCAGATACAGAAGTGTGCTGCTGGAAGCGGTGCAGGATGCCATCTACTTGTCTGCACAGAACCAGCAGCTGCAGGCAGAGAATAAGCAACTCCGTAAATGTCAGTTTGAAATTATGTAACCTTTGCTAGATGTGTGGTTGTATAACTAAATGCTTAAAAAAATGTTTTTTTTATTTAAACAGCAGCAGCAGAACTGAAGGATATGCTAGCTGCACAAGGTGATCCCATGGCTGATCCCCCGTCAACACTGAATGTGTGACTTGAATGTCTTTACGCAGCAGTGTGCGGACTGTAAATCATGAGAAATAAATGTCAAATAAAAAAACTATTTTTTGACAGTTTATTGGTTATTAAAACACTGCATAACACTTTATCTCTGATGTTGTTCTTGGCAGAGAAGGTGATAAAAAATGAAAAAAAAAAAAAAAAAAATAGCAGCAGTCATCGGAAATAATTCACTCCATATAACATTTGTTTACTGTCTGATCTGAATTTACTGCAGTGTAACACAATCGGAAAGTCAAATTAGGCAACATGACTTAACAGGTATGAGCAATATGGTCACAAACACGTGTTGAATCCAAATAAAAAAAAGAAGAGTTTCAAGTTTCAGATGGAAGATAAGGCATTAAAAAACCCTAAAAAACAAAAGTTTAGGTAGCCTCCACTGAGAGCTTTTGTGGGGTCAAACTGTGCTGGTGGTTCTTTTATTAAAGACTGCACTATCTGTAGTAAAGGTAAGCTGCCAATCCAATCATAGCAACAGGTACTGGGAATAAAGCAGTCAGCTGCAAACCTAAGGTGGACCAAGACAACAGAGCATTAACCAGCATGGAGCAGGAAATGACAAACAGTCTGGTGATCCCACTGCCATGTTTGAGAACCACAGACATCAGGAGTCCATTTGCTGCTTGTCCTGCAATGATAACCCAAACCACCCACGAGTAGCCTTCCAGAAAGCCTTTGTCACTTGCCGCAGAGGAAAAAGATGACAGTCCATTGATTACCACACCAAATATATAGAGGTAGAGGTTCTGTAGGCTCAGGGGAAGCTGCTGGCTCTTCAGTATCCCCTCTGTGTAAACTGCTGCCAGCCCTGAAACACAGCAGTACACCAGCACAAGGAAAAGCCCCCAGGCTGTGATATGAAGCCTTTCAACTTCCTCAGCTTCACCCTTTTCAGGTTCCTCCAAATCCAGGTTACTGTAACTGTGGAACACGCCTGCAAACATGAGGAGCCCCAGGCCTAACCACTGAGCAGGCCGGAAGCTCTTGCCCAAACAGAGGGAGTAAAGCAGGGCAGTGGAGGCAATTTTAAGATTTGACAGTACCTGGAATGAACTTGGGTCCATGTAGGCCTGCATCAGAACAACCAGGTTGTTGTTGAGGGCGTAAAGTATAGCAGGGACTGCATAGGGTGCCACGAAGGCAAGGCGTGGAAAAGCACACAAGTTTGATGTACCACCAGTGAGAACAAGAGTCATCAGAGAGATGAGCAGTTTAGCTAACTCAATCATTACAACACACGAGGAAGGGTTAAAAGGGACTTTACCATCTACCTTAGTGAGAGTGATGAGTGGTGCATGAGAACCATAGATGAGAACCATAAGCCCCAGGAGAAACCCCCACCTAATTCTTTTCACCAACTGCCTCTTAATCCTTGCTGGGGGACTGGGCCCCACATTATCAATCACAATCATAATCGATGACACACAATAAATACTTATTTTCCAACAATCTGAACCTCAAGCTTTGCTAAAGTGCATCAACCCCCCCACTTAAGGTTACTTTGAAATGACAAGCAGCAAATTACAGCCATTTAAATGGTAATTGCACAATAGATAGATATTTCTCTATGTAGCATGTTTTAGCTGAACAATAAAGATGTAGGAAATATTTTCAATTGTTTTTATATGACTACTTCAAAATCTGACAGGTGTAAACAGCTGGACCAAAACTAAGACAGGTCATGAAATATAAAGGCTCAAGGTCAGGGTTAACATTGGACAGATGCAAGTGGAACAGTAGCATGTAACTTCCCTCACAACAAAAATGCAAGAAAAAAAAGAAGAAGCAAGAATTCAGTCCCCAGTAAAATTTGAGTTAAATGTTTACATCCATAATTCAGTCTACGCAAAAGTCCTGATCTATCACGAGCCGGGAACTCCAAGAGTAGTACTTCTGTAAAGTCACTGGAAAGACAAACAGTCATCCCAGATTACTTTGGTCCTTTCTTCAAGTTGTTCATGTACTCCTTAAAGGTCCTTTCAATGTTGGGCACTTGATAATTCTGCGCTGCATACATGCCAGTGACTGTTCCCAGCAGTACTCCCAGGAAGGCAGATGAACGTAGTCTGGCCACCACATAACCGGCCAAAAAGCCTTTCAAAAATGGCGATCCCAACACTGAACCACCCTACAAGGCAAAACAATATACACAAATGAAGATATTTCATTAAGGGTAAATATATATTCTGCATAGACCACAATCACAATTTAGCTTCCGTTAGTCTGAATGAGTGACCAGTATTCACTTTTATTCATCAGTTGTAATACAACTGCTAACGGAAATGCTTTACATTTACAATGATATACACTCTCCGGTCACTTTATTAGGTATACCCACTCAACTGCTCATGAACACAAATATCCAGTCAGCCAGTCACATGGCAGCAACTCAGTGCATTTAGCCATATAGACGTCGTGAAGACAAGACGCCGAAGTTCAAACAAAGCATCAGGGTAAGGAAGAAAGGTGATTTTAAGTGACTTTGAATGTGGCATGATTGTTGGTGCTAGGTGAGCTTGTCTTGGAGATTAAGTATCGGAATTTCAGAAGCGGGACCACGCCTCTATACACGCTCCTTTCGGTTCTCACCTATTTAGGTTTCCCCAGTCCGACAAGCTGTTTGTTCTCAAAATTATTGTCAGTTTTGTTTTCGGTATTTTGAACTATACTTATCTGTTGTGTCTCTGATGAAAATGTGGGGAATGGATGACTTATTACAGACAAAATCTACCTACAGGTAGACAAAGTATCTCAAACCTTATGTCACAAAGCTCAAATCATGTCAAACTGGTTTCTTGAAAGCCACAATGAGTTCATGCCACTTAAATGTCAGCTGATCTCAATGGAATAGAGCACCTTTGGGACGTGGTGTGACATTTGATCAACAAATCTGATGCTTACATGTCAAGATGGGGGGGGGGGAAGCTGTCAGTAATGTTTCCAGTAGCTTGTTTAATCTGTGCCATAAAGAATGGAGACAGAAAATATCCAACTCGGTAATAGCATCATATACCTTATAAAGTGGCCACCGACTGTATATTCCTACAGCAAGATTAGACAAGGAGAACGTGCTTCAAGGTACTGACCACTTATCTGGGACACTTGTAATAACTTACCTGGGGAATTCCTGCAGATACTTCGTGCTCTACTCGCCTCTGGATCTCATCCAGCTGATTTTTGAGCTGTGTTAGATCTCTTAACTGTTTCAGAGGATCCTGTAATAAAAGCAGTTAATCAAATTCCCATTAGAAATGATATGATAGTTCGAAATTAATCTACCCGAGGACAGGTGTCAGCCTAAACTTGTCTCCAGCGGTTTTACGAAGAGCACATTTGTTTTTTTCCAACAAACTCCACACTTCTGTCGAAGTTATCACAGCTACAAGCGGTAATACTAAAGCCGAACAATTTCATGTAAAAGTGATCCCTACCCTGTTAAAATAAACGCTGTTAACAGAAAAATATATTTTATTGTTCTAGCAGTCGCTAACATACGATGAAGCGCACAACATAAAGCCTGACCACACTCTCACTAACCTTGTCATCCGCCATTTTTGCTCGGTGCGTTAATCGGCATTCGGCTCATAAGTCTGTGCTGCAGCTGTTTGTCCGCTCGATTGGTATAGCCTGGAAATCAATGCTTTGCAATACGTTAGTTATACAAATGGAAATTTGGTGCTGTTGGCAGGCGTATGAGAAAGTACGGTTAGAAAAAGTTTGGAGTTTCCCTTCCATATCGCTGTCGTGCAAAGTTATGAAAATCATTGTCAGGATGCACGTCATTTAAACTTTTCAAATGCATTTCTTTGGCTTTGGGATTTATGGGGAATATTTAATTTTTAAATGCGTCCGATTTATGTATCCCACTCAAAGCCACTCTCTACCCTGTTATTCTACTGTAGCCCCTCTAGAGGCATTTAACCGGAAAACAATTGCGCTTGCTTGTGTCCACAAGCACTACTCCGTAGGACGCACACTGCACTTTCACGTGGCAAAAACGTCTTACGTGATTGGTTTAATGTATACATTCTGGCATGTGATTGGTTAATGACAATGGCAACAAACCGCCATCTTTTTTCATGAGACGACTAGCAACGAGGCTACTTTACACCTTTACTAGCGTCGTGAAATTCTTTATCTAATGTAAAGAACAGGCAACACGTAGCATTACTTAGCATAATAACACAATGCATGGACATTTTCGGCGACTTCTAAACGTTGTTCAGAGTAGTTTGTAGTACCTTGGGCCGTCGTAGGTAAGACTTCAATAAGAAGGCATTTCATTGGATAACTGACTGACCGTGCGGGCAGTATTAACACACGCCATTAAACCTACCTTTAAAACGAGGAAGGAGCGGTGGTTTTTACATGTTTGTTTGGTTTAGTATCTCTCTCCCTGAGCAATGTGGATAAAAGTGCATGGCATTTTTGCAGCGATATATTCAAATAATAACCTTTAGTCACACTCCAGTACTTTTATTAGTATTATTTTTCATTAGTTATAGCCTTTATGAGCACCTCTGCTTGCCTCTCATCACCCGAGGAAAGGAGGTGAAATAAACTTTATGTCAACAGCACTGCAGTTACTATGTAAAATCACCCTTGTCATACTGTTCAAACATTGTGCCCGCTAATGATTTGTGCCTTAGTTGCATGTTATTGTGTTATTAGGCATAAAATAGCTAAGATGTGCAAACATGGAATTTCATAAAAACAAATTTGCAAGTTGTTTCCAATTTGAGCTTTAGAATTTACTGCATGTGAACGAGATATTGTATTCACTCGTCTAATGTGTGTTTTTGTCTGTTCTTATCGTTTGTGTTTTTATTTACAACTATTTTACTGCTCTCTTGGCAAGTTAACTGCCGAATAAGAGATCTTTATTCTCCCTGAGACTTTTACTTGGTTAAATAAAGCCTAAATGCTTCTATTTTTGGTGCTTCCCTTTTTGAAGTGAAGTGGAGATGGGTACGCTTTGACACAACACCCCTGCAATAAATTCCATCTTCTTGACAGTTCAAACATGGATCCCCTGCTGTGTGTCATTTTTGTCCTAGATCTTTGGAAACATGGACAAAGTGGAGCTTTTTGAGGTTGTTAAAGTGACAGAAGAGGTGGAGAGTGCCTACAGCCAAATGGAGGTGACATCCTTTAAAAAGAGGAAGAGCAAACCTCAAGATGACAGTGTGGAGAAACCTAAGAAGCCTAGGTAACATGAATAAAATGGTTTTCAACCCTTCTCTCATCACTGGCTGAGCTTCAAAGGCATTAAAAATGTCTTAAAAATGTCATGTTCTAATTGTAGACTTGGAATGTGTTGTCTGCCTTAGGTCTGCCTATCTGCTATACTACTTTGATGTTCACCAGATTATGCAACTCGGAGTCTCTAATATGCCACAGTCTGAGATCAACAAGCGTATCAGTGAGAGCTGGAAACGACTCAGCGTAGCTGAGAAAAGCTACTACCTGGAAAAAGCCAAGTTGGAGAAGGAGGGCATAGATACAGTAAGCTGCAGTCTCAACTTTTTTTTTTTAAAATGTAAACAAACCAGCGTATCGGATTAGCTGAGAAGACCATATTATTTAAATCCATTAATCTGTAGATTAAACCTTCTTAAACACTTATGCTAGAATTCAAAACTGGCGCACTTTCACCTGGCAATATGAGTCTGTTACAAATAAATTAGAAAAATACTTAGTTCAATATATGGGAAAAAAGATTTAATTTACATTTAAGACCTTCCTCAATAGTGTTTGACTATCTTTCAAAATATGTATATATTCCTACATAGTGAACAATAGTGTCAGAACGTTGAAAAATGTCTGCAGCCTTCATAAACGCAGGTACATAACCTTACTTTTGCTATATGTGAACATGCAGTCATCCTTTGAAGTATACAAGTCATTTCCAAGGGACGACTTACTATGATCGTAGAATATGATTTTATAAATATAATAGGAGGGCCCCATCACTGCAGCCAATCACATCATGAAAAACAATCACTTTTTATAACTTCTAAACAGTGAGTGATGTTAACATTTTCAGTGAAGATCTGAGAATAAATCTAGCATGTCCACAGATATGCTAGATCTCTTTCTCTTACAAGGATAACAGCTTGTTAAGGCAGTCGTCAACTAATATTTATTAGTTGGCTGGAGTGCCACAAGAGGGCAGCAGCATCAATTCATATTTACCTGGAACATCAAAGTCCCAGGTAAATATGAATTGAATACCTAAACTTTAGCAAATAAATGCATTCCATTATCTTCTTCGTGGGTTCTCTCCGGGTACTCCGGCTTCCTCCCACCGTCCAAAGACATGCAGCTTGTGGGGATAGGTCAATTGAATAATCCAAATTGCCACTAGGTGTGAATGTGCGAGTGAATGTGAGTGTGAATGGTTGTCTGTCCTTGTGTGTTAGCCCTGCGACAGACTGGCGACCTGTCCAGGGTGTACCCTGCCTCTCGCCCTATGACAGCTGGGATAGGCTCCAGCGCCCCCTGCGACCCTGAAAAGGATAAGCGGAAGCCAATGGATGGATGGATGGATATCTTCTTTGAAATATCAGCTATGAATCAACAAAAGAAACCATGTAACCGTGTTTAGCTGGACGTGAAGAGTCAGAATTTGTTACTATGGTAACTGATTCAGATTTTAAATTACTCCTGTTTTCTGAACAAAACATCCAGATTTTCCCTCATCTGAGTTAAAAAGTTCAGTAAAAACTTAACAGTAAAAAGTATTTTTATTATAATAAATACTGTACTAGTAGACACTCTAGTAGTAAATTAATCATTATTCCACAAAGTCAACCTGTCTTTTTAAAAACATTGCCACTGGTAGACAGCTGATTAAAAAGCCCTTCCTCCAGTGAGATTCATTTATTTCCTTTATCATGAATTCTTTTGGCCATAAAAAAATGTCTCGATTGTGCTTTTTCCTCAGTCATCTGTTAGTCTCTCCAAAGATCTGCCAGGCTTCCGCAAAATCCTACCAAGAACCAGTTACTTTGTATTGTCCAAAGGCTGCTCTTCAAGTCTCCAGCCGGGAAGCTCTCAATCAGAGCTCAGCATTGAGTCTACGGAGAATCCACCTGAAAATGGCTTGCCCTCAGTCTCCCTTATTCAGGAACCCCAGTTGACACCTTTAGGGTTGGCTGGTAAGGTTGAACTCTCTGAACACCCCATTGTTGTTGATGAAATAACAGGGGAAACAGCAGTAGTGTCACCTGCCCTCCAAGGAATTCCACCCACCTCTTCCTCCTCCTCTGTCTCACCGAAAGCAACAGCTTCTGGAGACTCCAGTGTCTCACAGAGCTCTGGTGACTGTATGGCAAATCGGGTCATACTGAAAGGAAATGAGGCAAAAGCTGGCAGTAGTAGTTACAGTGCATCGATGGTGCAGCAAACACAGGGGGAAACCACACAGGTGGTGGCCATCATACCCACCCAGGTACAACCTAAATGTCCTCCATCTTCTGCCAGGTTGTAGACTGATATTCATTAACTTATATAATCACCTAATTTTAATAACAGCACATGTATTTTGCTTACTTCTTGCCTTACCCTAGAACCTACTGGAGCCCAAGTCTTTGGCAACTGTGAGCTCTGTGGGCCCGGTGGTGATGGTCCCTGTTAGAGCAAGCATAGAGCAAAGTGTCAAACCTTCATATAAAATGGTAAGCATGCATATTAGTCAAATAAAGAAAAATCTTGTATCTGGAAGAGTACACATTTAATTTTTAGGACTTGAAAGACCTGAAGTTACATATTTTCTTCTTCTCATCAGTCTGTGAAGACATACACTCGGAGAGGTCGAGGGAGGTGTCTGAATCCTGGCTGTTCATTTGTCTACGTTACCCGCCACAAGCCACCAACATGCCCCGAGTGTGGGAGCCACTTGGGTGGTAAATGGATACCCGCTGTAAGTGTTAATGAAACCTAAGAAAAAAATATTCACTGTTTACTTGTGATTCTAATCAGTTTTGGCTGCCATTTTCTTAATAGGCAAAAAAGTCACACGAGAAGCAAGCTGCTTCAAGGCAAAAAGCTAAAAAAAAAGCTAATAAAAGCTGTCAAACCACACAACCAACAACTCAGAAGGCAGGTGCTGCTGTCAGCAAAATAAATACTACTGGAGTCAACAAAGAAGGACAAGTTGTGAGGCGCGCCAGAAAGCAGCCTGTTCGTTCAGCTGGATTGCCACAAGAGGGCAGCAGCACCAAACAACCGGCTCAAACAAGGTGCGTGTCATTTCTGCAGATTATTACTGTCTGAGAGTTCACAAGGCCATTAAATCAGATATTAAGTGTGTTCGTTCTTTTAAAGAAGCAAGTTGATTACATCAGCGGTCCCCAACCTTTTTTGCGCCATGGACCGGTTTATGCCCGACAATATTTTCACGGGCCGGCCTTTAAGGTGTCGTGGAAAAATACAACAAAATAAAACTAGTACCGGTACCGAAAAAAGAAGACTTATTCATAACACATGTGAAAAGACGCAGGAAAACCGAGTTAACGATAAAAACTATAACAAAATAACGCTGAAAAACGATAAAAACCCTGAAAACCATACATTTCACACTGAGCCTCAACTCTCGCGGCCCGGTACCAAACGACTTATGGGCCGGTACCGGTCCGAGGCCCGGGGGTTGGGGACCGCTGGATTATGGCTTTTATGCTTTAGCTGCAGAAGGCATGCAGTATGAAAAGTACAATGCAAAAGTCTCAAGATTGCTTCTTGTAGTCTGTCATTTATATTTACATTTTTCTTCAATACTTTCTTTTAATGTTCAAAGTCATTTTGAGTATTAATTCTCAGGGCTTTCTGAAGGACTATCAACATTTTTCGTTAACTCATTTTAATCTCGTACTTGAATTTTTTTTAATATTTGTTAAGCCATGTAACAATAATATCAGAATAACTGAAGCATAAAAAGGCACTAAAATCAATGGCATGTACCTGTATTTGTAGATTTGTATCTGTATGCCCGTATTTGTCATTTTCCTACCAAATGTCAAGAAATTTGAGGTGGCTCAATGCTTTTTCACAGCACTGTATGTGCATTAGTGGATTTGTTTATTTTTAAAAATGCACACTTATCTTGTTTTTTCTCTTTTAACTTACTGTACCTTCCTTAATAACAAGAACTGCCAAAAATGTGTGGAAAAAAGGGCCATTTTGAAAATGTGGATGAAGTTGAATTATACTCATTTCCTCTTTGTGCTGTTAAAACAGCTGCCTGCTGCCCTCTGTGTTTTGACACTAGACTGTATCTGACTTGACATACTTACTCTTTTATTTCTAGACAAGTGAAAGACAATCCTAAAAGTGCCTCAATCCAAGGCCAGGAAAAGAGCAGTACCACTGTGCAGAAGAGGCCTGTGAGGCCCATCCTTCCTGCCTGCTACAACACAGGTGAAATGAAACAGAGCCAGCAGTAATGTTTTGGTGCATGTGCTTAATTGGGCTCTTACAGCGTCAACATATGTGTTTGTGTTTTAGGTCGTGCTGTGTTTCAGATCATAACTGTTCCACCTGACAAAGAGAAATGTCAGTATTCACACAACAATAATTCACCGAATGGTAATGATCATTTGACTGTATTTCTAATTATTCTTCATTCTGTGCAATTTCCACATTTGTGGCTTCTGTCTGGTTTTATTACATGTCTGCTCTGTACTTGTTCTTGACACATGCAGACCAATTTTATCATGAAGTGTCTCGATGTGACTGTATTTTCTGAGGTTTTAGCTCTCAGTTGATCTGGTTCTTTTTTAACCACAGTGCCACCAGAGAGTTTCTCAGGTCTCAAACCCAGCACTTTAAAGCAGCTCGGCCACGCTGTCCCAACAACCACAGCTAACCAGGTTAACACATACATATGGTTACACACACAGAGAAAAACCTCACACAGAACTGCAAAACAGCAGAGTTAATTCTTCTTTCTAACTGTCTGCATGCATTTGCATAGGATTTTCCGGGCGCAGCTGACAGAGGCCAGCCCACGTCTTCTCTGACTGACAGGAGAGTAAATATCCTGTCAGTTGTGCCTTTCAAACAGCAAACAGTTTCCAGTTTTGTGAGTATCTTCTTTGCAGTTTATTTTGCTGTAATTGTGTACAAACCTGTACTTTTGTCCCTCTATATTGCTTGTTTGTTGATATTTAGGTAATTTACTTCTTTATTCTTTAAGGATTTGGGACTGTCCACAGCACGAGGCAGGGGTCGGTGTAAGAACCCATCTTGCGACTATATTTATAAGAACAGGCACAAACCTGCAGTGTGCCCGAAATGTGGCTGCGAGCTGACCCAGAAGAATGCCAAGGCAACAAAGGTACACAAAACCTTCCTTCCTCCAATTTTTCTCCAAAGTGCAGGTGCTGTAAGGTGCTGTTACAGCTGTAACACTTTCGTTTACTTGTCTTCACTATAATTATTGCAGAAACCTTTAGCAACTTCTGAACACAAATGTATTAAATGCTTTACTTTTACTTTAAAACCAACATTTTTGTATTTTTCAATACGGATCCATTTGTCTCCATTGATTTCTTAATTTCCCCTTTTCAGTCTGAGACTCTGCTGTGTCCATACAATCCCCTTAGTCCTGCCCAAAAAGACATCCAGCGTCAAAATACGGTGCAGCTGCTGCGCAGCTCTTTGCAGATTCCTGAGAATGAGGCTGAGCTTCAGGAAACATTAACCCTCATCCAGGAGCTCAACACTTTCCAGGTTGTCTTTGTTCAAGTGGCTGATCAGGAGCAGGAAAACAGCGCCGAGGCAGAGACCATGCTTCAGTCTAGGTGGCCTCAGTACTACGAGTCAGCAGCTACTCACTGTGGCCTGTGTAACTACCCTCTCTTCAAAGGTGATCAGAGGTAAGAAGATGCATGACAAGATTAGTTTTAATATCTTTAGTATTCTCCCACCTTGATTATTGTGGTTCACTTTTCACGTGTGTCTCCCAGTCCTCCATATCTAACCCCCAGTTACAGCAGGACAGCAGCAAGGCTGCTTACAAAAACTAGTCAGCAGTCACATATTACACCTATTCTCTGATTCCTTCACTGGCTTTCAGTGAATTTGAGAATCCACTTTAAAATTCTGACCTCTGCTTAAATAGCAGAGCTTCTGAAACCTCGTCACTGCAGCCGGCCTCTCCGATCCTTAAACCAGGGTTTTAAAAATAGAGGTGATTGTGCATTTGAGGTTGTTGCACCTAAACTGTGGATTAGCCTTCCACACTCATCAGGTCAACTTCACTGTTACTGGTTTTAACTGCTGAAAAGTCATTTTTATAGGTTAGCTTTCCCTTAATATTTTCCCCCTTGACTTTGACCGTAATTTGCAACTATTTGCTTGTATGTTGGAATGAGTGTCTGACCGTATATGGTTGATTTTGTTTCTGTGTGGTTATCATCACTCTGTGGCTTTTATTCAAACTGTTAAGCACTTTGTAACTCTGTGTTTTGAAAAATGCTAAAAAAGTTATTATTGTAATATCTGGTATCTTACATTATCTGTATCTGTACATTTTAGCACTGTTGCAGGACAGGAGAACTGCTGGCTGCTCACTGAAACTCTAATGCAGACAGTCTCTCTGCAGCTCAAGGTTTGTCTCAATGTTCAGTGTCTGGCCTTGCACAGCTTCACTGACCTTCATCCAGGTAAGCAGAGCCAATTGAAGGTATATTGCACATATAATTATGGGATTTGTTTGAATTAAATAAAGATTCTTCAGGAGACTGGCTACCTTTTGTCTGCAGAAGCTCTCAGTAGGCACAAGCTGGCACATATGTAGTAATGACCAGAAATTTACATTCAGTTATCATAGGCATGAATGCCATGGTAATTTTAATTATTTATTTGAACTGTTCTTTTTCAAAGAAGTATTGGTTCTGAATTTATTCTGGATTTTCTCTAATCCAGACAGGGTCAAAAACATACACAGACTCATCTAAATCTTTCAATAAGTGGTGCTGAGGTTCTACTGTGTTTTTTAACGTGATGAGGCCAAAGCCTATTAAATTCTCGCTGGTGATCCCAAACAACATCAAAACTGGTTTTGAAAGGATAAAACAAGCTGACATTAGACTTCTGGAATGGTCTTCCTAAAGCCCCAGCTTAAACGTTTTTAAAAATGAATGAACTAACCTTATGCTTAAAATGCATAAAACCTTTGACTCTATGTGGATTAGAGAAAATTTTAAATAAATTCAATCCTATGCACCAGTTCTTGTTTTCTAAAGTTGTTAAAGATGTATGCTTCACAATCATTACACCCTGAAAAACAGCTAAAAAATCAACAATACCCCAAAATACCACGACATTTATGCTGTATGTAAACTTCTGACAACATCTGTACATTTATAGGCCCATGCTCCCAATTTGACTTATCCAGTTTTTAGTACACTGTGCTTCTGTGATCCACTGGACAGAAAAGAAGTTGGCAAAGTCTTCAGTCGTGATGGAAATTCCAGTGTTACCAAAACAGCAATGCTATTATGAGTAACGGTGGTTCTGTGAGACCAAAACAGTAAAACTAAGAAGGGTGCTGCAATTCTGTTTGCTTAAAATGTTAGAAAAGACAGCAGTCCACTACTTTTAGCCTTGCTACTCATCAGTCGCTCCTTTTTCAAAAAAGAAATTGGTGCTTGTTCAAATGTTAACTCCATCAGTACCTGCCCTGGGATAGCTCTTCTTCAAAAAGTGCCCTTAAAGGTCAGCTTCTGCAGTAAAATGTTGCATTTACCAGTTGCAGTAATTATTTCACTGATTGGTTAAAAGCCTAGCATATAAGACTCCAGTGAATGCAAATCTATCAGTATTTTCAAAAACTGTTGTCATCGTCTTTCAACTCCATACTAACCTTTAATAATATAAGGACAGGTTAACGTTTCAACCTGCCTCAATATGGTCAAAGTATCAGATGGGGTTGTTGATGATGTTGATGACTTTTGGCTGACCATGGAGAAACAATATTTTCCTTGTGTATTCATACCAAAAGCATTGAGTGGATATAAACAGCTCTTACTGAGGAAGCTTTTTTATAAGGTGTGGTTTAGCCTGTAGCCATATTCTCTGGCGTCGAGTGGATGAACATTATTGCTAAGGATTGTCTTATTGCATTGGAGTCACACTGGGTTAAATATGTACACTTGGGTTTTAAGGGGTATTTATTATTTTCTTCTTTTTTTTGGGTTGTATGGAAGCCCCAAACGCAATTTCATTGTTCTTGACAATGACAATAAATAAATAAATACTAATACTAATAAATACTAAATGAATCTTTCTTTATTCTAACAGGTCTGTTCAACATTGGGAACAGACTGCTGGTGAGCATTGACCTCTTTCTGAAGATCAGGGCCAGCATCAAACTAGGCCAGTCACCCTATCAGGCAGCCAAGACTATAGTGGACCACGTCCCCAGTCATCCTGGTAAAATCCTCTATTACACTCAGCATTTATTGCTTCTACTTTGTAAGGGTCTACATTTTTAAAAATGGCTTTGACAGTCTGTTTTCTCCTTTGGTTTTGGCCCCCAGTCCATTCTCTTAATCCAGATGAATCATCTCAAATTCAAGAGCTTCTCCTGAGTGGCTACTGGGCCTTTGAGTGCCTCACCATCCGAGATTACAACGATATGATCTGTGGCATTTGCGGCGTTGCTCCAAAGATAGAAATTGCACAGAGACACACAAACAATGTCCTGGAGCTCAAGAATGTAGAAGTGAGAGTTTGGTGATAACAACTGTAATTAATGCCACATAACTTTTGTTTTGGCAATGGCTGCTTTGTTTAGATATGTGTTTGACTGTGTGCTCTTTTGTTGTGTCCTCTTGTGACCTTTCTGCAGTTTACCTGGCCTGAGTTTTCAGTGTCAGATGAGGTACATGTGGATGACTTCTGGCTGACCATGGAGAGTGAGGCTATTGAGCAAGCAGCTTTCCCCACAGACATCCCTATCACACGGGTAGATGCTTCCATAATTGCTCCCTTCATTCCACCTTTGATGAGGAGCCCCACTGTTATCAACACAGAGAAGGACAAGGTCTTGCCACACCCTGAGCAGTCCTCGGGTATGTTCTTCCTGTAAATTACTGCTGATTTTAATCTCCACATGCATAAATCATTTTTATTAAGGGGTGTCCGATGTTCCAGTGATTAAATTCTAGTGCAATAAGTACTATATTCAAGCAAATATAATGGAGATTTTTAAGGCTAAAAGAACATAAATACGTAATAGTGTTTAAAAAAAACAGTTTTGTAGTAAACACTAGGGGTGCAACGATATTCGTATCGATATTGAACCGTTCGATACAGTGCTTTCGGTTCGGTACGCATATGTATCGAACAATACAATTTTTTTCAATTTTTTTTTTTCAATTTTTTTTTTTTTTTTTTTTTTTTTTTGTGTCCCGTTTGGATCTATAGCCATCAGAATTGTTGTCTTGAGGCCAAGAAAGATGCCAAGAGGATTTATTTTAAGTGGATCATCATATTGGTCCATTTGATTGACCTTTATTATAATTATGAATTTATTTTATTTTCAGTTGCAAACAGGACAGACATGACTGTGGGATAGGACAGGGGGAAAGAATGAAAGAAAGAGGGGGAGAGAAAGAAAGAAAACCAAAGGGGAGAAAAAAAAAGAAGAATACAAAATTTGTAATTTATTTTATCAACTTTCCTTCTGACGATGCTGTCTGTGTTGAGCGCTCAGTGAATCTGCATTTGACTACTCCGCCTAGGCTCGAGAGTGCAGCCTAGGCGGAGTAGTCGAACGCAGATTCACTGAGCACTCAACACAGACAGGATGGTCAGAAGGAAGAGCGCAGGGCAAGCTAGCGAGACAGAAGTGGACCTCCCCACCCTCATTCAGATCTGGCGTTTGGAATTATTTTGGTTTTCATGTGACGTATGACCCTGAAGGTAAGCGAGTCATGGACTAAAGTAAAACAGTATGTTGGATGTGCCATGCAATGCTCAATTACATGGGTGGGAGCTAGTGTGTTAGCGCAGTTAGCTCGTTAACGTGTTGGCCGTCTAGCCCCTCTGTATAGGGTAGCTCCGGAGATTTGCCGTGTTGTGGCGTTAAGGTTATTTCAACGAGATTAACCTGAAAGCACTAGTGGGAACACAACGAATATGACTGCACATTTACACCGACATCATCCTAGTGCAAAGACAAAAACAAGCATGCATGCTACAAACTTTAGCCGAGTCATTTAGACAGCTGTTAGCACAGGATTCTCCTTATGGAGACCTGATATGTTTAATATGCTGCTGAGAATATAGCCCAGAAGAAACGGATAGTATAGCTTTTATTTTGGAAAGAGCCATTTCTCTGTAATAAACTCTCTTTTCCAAAGATGAGTGATTCCTCAATCAGATACAGGGCTTGCAATATCGCTAGCCCGACGTCCCGGAGCTATCTCTCCCCTGCCTGTCGGGCTATTGTAGGAAGGAAAAATATATGTCAATGCTTTTGCATTCTTTCAGAAATGTAGCTGGGTAATTATGTCATTGGGTGAGCCACTGTCAATATGTGACATATTGAAATCGTGTTTGAATTTGCGCTTGTTTTTTTGCTTTCACTTTGCAATCGTGCGAACTGTGTATAGAGAGCGACAGCACTGATCTGTGAGTGATGATAATTTGTGCACCAATTCCTCTGACATCGTCTTATTAATTGTTAGCTTACTATGCAAACATGACAAGTGAAATCTCCCGCAGCTTAAACATGTGAGAGGTTGATCGCGCAGAGAATCGCTGAGCTTATGTGAGTGCGGCAGGATATATATTTCACTACGATGACCTGGATGATTGAGAACCTTCACAGACAGATATATATTTTAGTTCTGCTGAGCCAAATAAGACAGGTCAGGGTGAAGAAGTGACAGCCAAAGAAAAGCTTACCACAAAACGGAGAAGTTATGACAAATCAGACTATAAGGCAAAAAGAAAGTGCAGCTTTATGGTTTCATGGACAAAAGAATTTCTGTGGCTGCAATATGACGAGCTAAAAAACAACACGCACAAGGGTTAGGGTTAAATTTAAAAACTGTACTTTTGTGTTAAAATATATATTTATAATTTTAATAAATGACAAATTAAAAAGGCATGAAAATTTTTTTGTATCGAAAAAATATCGAACCGTGACACCAAAGTATCGAACCGAACCGTGAATTTTGTGTATCGTTGCACCCCTAGTAAACACATCTCACATGACCATTCATGTGCACTGTATGTGCGTAAGATGCTGTAAACAGGAAACGGAGGATTAAAAACATACTAAAAGTGAGATCAAGGATTTCTTTACTCGGACTGCCGATAACATGGAAATGTTACAGAACCACAGGAGCGGCGGGAGAACATAGATTAGGGGATTGTTGCACCAATATGGTGATTTAGTAACGGGTATTAGATCGGTATCCACTGCTAGAAGAAGTCATTGCAATGAAAAAGCAAAACTATGAAATCTCACAGGTAGCCTAGCCATAATATTTGAGCTTAATATACCCTCACTGGCCACTTTATTAGATATACTGGTTCAACAGGTCATTAATACATGTGTAAACCAATCATCTGACAGCAACTCGATGCATTTAAGCATGTAGACGTGGCCAAGACAACCTGCTGAAGATCAAACACATCATTAGAATTATGATTTAAATGACTTTGACTGGGGCATTGTTGCCACGTGGGGTGGTAATTTGCAAACTGCTAATGTACTGGAATTTTCCTAAACAACAGCATCTCACAGAGATGGTTTACAGAGAATAATTTGAAGAAGAGGAAAAATCCATCATCATCATCAGCATCTTGCCGCACAGCAAGAAGGTGCTGTTCAATTCCACCATCAGGCTGGGGTCTTTCTGTGTGAAGTTTGCAGGTTCTCCCCGTGTTTGCGTGGGTTCCCTCCGGGTACTCCGGCTTCCTCCCACAGTCCAAAGACATGCAGTTAGTGGGGATAGGTTAATTGGTTAATCCAAATTGCCCATAGGTGTGAATGCAGGAGTGAATGTGAGCAGATGGGCCACTTTAGTAGGAGAGCACATGGTTTTCACGCCTGTTAGTTAACAACAGGAAACCAAGGCTACAATAAGACCACAGAAGACTGGTCTGAGGAGTCTGGACTTTTGCTGCCACGTTTAGATTTTAGGGTGAGAATCTGGCATAAACAACATGGAAGCATGGATCCATCCAGTGTACCCATCTTCTAATGTATAATACACCATGTCACAAAGCTCAAATCATCTTAAACATCTTTATTGAACATGACAGTGAGTTCACTGCACTCAAATGGCCTTAGCAGTAAAAAATCTCGTTGTGATAGAGCACCTCTGGGATGTGGTTGAACCGGAGAGTCACATCATTCATGTCAGTATGGACTAAAATCCCTGAGGAATGTTTCCAGCACTTGGTTGTATCTGTCACCATTTGGACAATAAAGTGCAACCCAGTACTAGGAAAATGTATCTAATAATGTTACTAGTGACTTTAAGATGATGGAGTAGGGATGTAGCCATTTTTTAAGACAGCATTGTTCATCATGTGCTTCAGGAGATCCATCAGTTTTGGTACGCCTCATTCACGACAGTCAGCTGAGACTCGACAAGATTGAAGATCACACTGAGGACGAGTTGAGAAAAGTCCTGGACTGCTGTGGGGCAAACATCGCCCCAGGTTCCACTAAGGTACGTGTGTGTGTGTGTGTGTCACTTTTTTCCTACTAAATAACTGGAACTGGAACTAAATTTACTACTTATGAAGCAAAATCTTCAAAAATCTGTTTTCTTGATCATTAATTTGCTTTGTTAATTCGTTCATTTTCTCATATTTGTGTGAGAGTTTGTAATAATAAAACCCTGCTTTCTGTCTCCATTTGAATGAATTAGAATGAGCTGCTGGCCTCTCTGATCTCCTTATACGCAGTCGTTCATAGCGGCCTCTCCACTGCCACACAACCCCCTGCACACCTCACTGCTGGCAAGCTGTCCAAAGTCTGCCCCCACAAGGTAAAAACAGCAGCCAGATGTTATCCAGATGTGTCAAAACAAATGAATTAAATGGATCAACTTGTATCACATGCATCCATCTGCAAGTGTCATTTGGCGCAAACACACCAAAGTATTTTAAAGAAGTAACAAACAAAAGTGATTTTACACACTTTAAAAAGTATAATTGTTTTCTCTGTGATGCCTGTGCCCAGGTCATGTGCGCGTCTAAGTACTTGGTGAAAGGAGAGACGGCTCGTGACCATGTTGATCTGCTGCTGTCATCTCGCTACTGGCCTCCAGTCTATGTTTGTGACAGTGCTCGTCAGGTGGCCCTTTGCACTGACCTGCAGTACCCACAGCTGGCGAAACAAATGTGGGGCAGAAATCAAGGCTGCTTCTCTGACCCTTTTGAAAAACCAGTGGTGTGTGATTCCAGTGTTTAGTGTGATCGAAATAAGCTGTTATTATAGTAGTTTGCATTCAAAAGTTACGAGGTAAACACTCTGTGTGGTGCCTTCCTCAGACAAACTGTCCTTTGTCTTCTTTAGCTCGTGTCATGTCCGGAGCTCCAGGACCAGCTGTACAGTGCTGACCTGTCCTCCGGAGCAGAGAACCAGCAGGTCCACCCCATCACCAAGTCCTCTTCCTGCTGGCTGGTTCATCCTCCACAGGAAACCCAGAAGCCTGCTGCTCCAGAACATCATTCTATGGTCGTCTGCAAAGACCTCGAGCCCTATGTTAGCCTGGTAGCTGAGATAGAGATGGAGAAGGGCGAGGAAGATGACAAGAGTGCTCCGGATAAAGAACAGTCAGATACACTGAAGAGTGACTCCACAGAAAGTTCTTCTAGCGTTCCTTCTGTGAGCCGTGCGCTGAAACAACCTATTGTTTTCAACAACACTGCTTATTATTACCTGTACAACCGTCTGGTGGATTTTCTCACCAGCAGAGACATCGTGAGCCAGCAGATCAGTCAAGTTGTAAAGGCCTGCCAGCCTGGAGAGGTCGTGATCAGGGATTCTCTGTACCGACTGGGAGTGGCGCAGATAAAAACGGATGGCGAGGAAGATGAAGGAAGTGGGGTGGAGGGACAGGCACAGGAGGAAGTAATAGAGACGTTTGAGGTTGTTCTGGATGAATAAGCTAATTTGGCTTAGAAAGCGAGATATGTGAGCAAGCAGGCAGGGAGGTGGACTGAATGTATAATGGCTGCAAAAATTTAGAAACATGCAAGTTCTACTAGTGATTGTAGTGATTGTAGGGTTAACCCTGACAATAGTAGTATTTTTAAGATGGTGATCTTGTATCAAGTTGTTGAAACAGTTTTAGAGATGTTTAAGTGTGAGAACAAGTAGATCAGATTGATGGTAATGAAATGTCAAAGCTGTCCTTCTCAGTTGACTAAATGAATGTAACCTATGTATATATATGTTTTTTTAGCAACAGGAAATAAAGATTGAAAAAAGAACAGAACATATATGTAATGTATGTAAGTAACCTTGAGTCCTGCTCGTAAATGAGTGCTTTCCTCTGACTGAAAGAATGTAAGCAGGGTTTTATTCACTCAGCTACGACTTCAAACATGAAAGTAAATATTTAGCTTTGAATTATTTGGTATATTTATAACCCTTTGGCGTTCCTGCTTTACATTTTTACACTCTTACCTCTCAACTGCCACCCGCTGCCTTTTGGACTGATGTTTATTTTGGGAAGCGATTATAAAATGTTAATTGTAATATATGATAATGTGGTGATAGACCCTTGTTGGTAGTTTTTGCTTTAATTTGTGCCACACTGAATGAGTTGGGTTGACTCAAGTGAAGTAGCCAACCTTTAAAGAAACAGCTGCATAAAAGATATGTAATATATCTGTCTATGTGAAGTATTCGTGTTTTTTTTTTTTTCATTTTTTCTGGTGTTGATAAAGATAACGTAGACTTTGCCTGGCAGTTAAAATGAACAATGGATGAACAGAATCTCTATGGAAGTATTGGGGCTGCAGAGTTGTTAGTAGGGACACCTGTTGATCAAGTGGCACCGAAGCAGCCGTGTATAGTGGTAATATGCAAAAGTAGTCTGTAAATTAAACTGCTTCTGTCACAAATAAATATAAAGAAATTAATGGCTTTGCAGCTTTATTTAAATGTATAAATAACATGTGTATAAACTGATAAACTTAGACTTGACAACAGGAAATCTGAAACTTTGTAACGGTTTAATGTCTGCTACTGTAAATCTGTTGTCTGTGAAGTTTCCTTACTCAGTTCTACATCAAAGCCACCCACAAGCAACACTGACATTCAGAATTACAAGAAGTCATCACATGAAAGAGGCTGCAAACATCAGGATGGTTTTTGAAGTCCCACAAAGGTAAAAGAAGTGAAACAGCTCCAGGATACAGTTTCTGACATCATTCATTGCTTGAGGAAATGAAGAGAGGTTTACAAGTAAGCAAATTACTAATTATGTTATTAATTCAGTCAATGTTGGGTGTACTTTGGGGATTAATGAATTAATATATAATTATGATTAATTAATATATAATTAGATGATTAGAATAGAATAGATGTGAAGGGAAAAAAAGCAAGTTTCTGTTGTTTTTTTGCAACACTGGATTTTTAATCAAATATTAAGTAAACAATTAGACGGCAAGCATTCAGTGTCGCGCTGACCTAGTAGGTGTGGCTGTTATTCCTCTCTTCCTCCTCCTGCCCACTACCTGTTCGGTGCTGCTGTTTGTGCATGGCCGCTGATTAGACCTTGGGTGCAATCAACAACCAAGCACGGCCTGGTGTGCGCCGCCCTGCCAGGTGAGCCACATTAGAGCAATCAAGGGTGGGCGTGCCTAGTAGACCTTAAAATGCATGCAGCAGTCATTTGACCCGTGTGCGACATACTGAGAGGACAGCAAACAAAGTACGATCCACTTTTCCACTGTGAGGAAGACTTTGAACAAGACGGGCTATCGGTAAGCTCTTGAGCTCACATTTGCTGCACATATATTTGGAACCAGGGGCGGAGCGTGGGGGTGGCTTACGGGGCTTAAGCCCGGGTTGTTTTGTCAGAAGCCCGGGGTATTTTGGAGTGTAATTTTTTCATAGTTAGATGCCTGGCTGACAACTGTATAAAACAAAAAGTACACACAATATTCGAAGCACATAGTGCACACTGTGGGAATTTACGACTGTGCGTGAATCCCCCCCTGATATTGGTATGATCCAAGCTCAGGCACTAAGCGACTGAGCGAGGGGGCGGGGCAGCTGCTGCCCGTGAGTGCGCTGTTGGAGAGACGGAGCCAGCCATACTAAGGAGAGCTTAAGTTTGAGCAGGTACCAAAGCAAATCATTCGTACCGTACAAATAATGTAAATATGACGGTGCATCACGAAAGATTGATATGAAACTGATCACTTGACCAATATTATTTTACTTGCTCTTCAAGTGAATCAACAAATGGCGAAATGAAAAGCCGAACAAATGCTATTTTTTTAGAGAGTCTTAGCTTACGTGTGTTTATTTCATATTTTCAGTTCTTACCCTCCCCGACTAATTCGGTTTCAGTTATGTACTGAAATATAAGAATGGACATTAGAGGGTTCTTTCAAAGAAAAAACTCAGGTAAATGTTATTTTATATATTATGCTTTGTATGTTGTTCAGTATATTTCTATGCAAAACAAGAGGGATTTCAGTACACAGCAGGATGTTCACATTTGTAACCAGATATTTACACTTTAGGGAGAAAACATAAAACATTTTTACTGTACAACATCAATTTAGAGTAAACTTTTGTTTTAGATAAATATTGAAATATATTTTGAATTAGTTAAATGTCAGAATAAAGAGAGACAGAGCTGTCTATTTTTTATCACTTTCATTAAATTTAGGAGTACATGTACACTAAGTTTATTGTTAATTAATAAGAAAACTCCAGACGATTCCATTCTGAGCTGAAGAAGCTTCTGATAGGTTAGTAGAGTCCATGTGAGTAAATTGGTGGCACAGCTGTGGATGCATATAAGGCAAAACACAGAGCCTGTTTCTTTGACATGGGAAAATCAAGAGATGTCAACCAAAACACCAGGAAAAGAATTGTGGAGCTCCATAAGTGTGGCTCAGTTTGAATACAATTTGGTGCCATTTGCAATTAAGAAACACAGACAGTTTCTCTCTTTACTCTTAAAGTTAACAAATATGTTTTTATATTTATCAATCTAAAAAAATAAACATTTAGTCTGATTTGATGTTACAATTAAAAAAGTGTTTGTGTTTTGATCTGAAGAGTTTGTAAATATATGGTTTCAACTGTATATTTGATGATTGTCAGCACAAAGAGGGAGAGAGAGGAGCAGAGATTGAGATGGAGAATGAGGACAGAACAGAGATGAACAAGAGCAGGTGAGACACACATGTTAGTCAAATGGTTGCTTACTAAAAGTATCACTGTATCATAGGTACTCATGTATCTCGTACCTAGTGTTTCTTTTTAGGTTTGCTATTTTTCAAATTCTATATTTATTAAGTTCTGCAGGCTTGTTTGCACAACAAGGCTAAATAATTATATAAACTTTTCTCAATCTAAATATTGTACTTTGGTAGAATTAAATAAATAAGTGTAGTGCAGGTCTATGATGATTTTTAGTGCTACTATCATCTAGTTCTGATTGTGGTTATGTCTTGGTTAAGTCCTCAGTAATCCTGCTTTTGAACTGTTGTAGTCCTGTTTTAATTCTGGATCAGTTCTGGGTCTGGTTGAATTGGGGTTTAGTCCCTGTGTCTTGATACAGCCCCGACTTCGTTCTGTCTTGCTGCTCAATTAAAAAACTAGTTTAAGGTGTCCTGCATGTGTGATATATATATTTCCCTATATGAAGTCATTCTTTTTTGAACAAAACTCAAAACAGAGCCTATTAATCTTTCAGTCATTTCTACACCCCCCCCCCCTCAAAAAAAAAAAAAAAAAATCCCACATGCATACTACCCTTTAGGGCTAAGCCCCGGGTGTTTCAAATGTCTGGCTCCTCCTCTGTTTGGAACTGTGGAAGCTCAGTTGTGCAAATGTTTTACGCTTAGGGAAATAGTTGCTGCATTTAAGTTTAAAAAATTATATTGACAAAAAAGAATGTTTAAGTTTGAATAAATTGTTTGTGCAGTTAGTGTTCCCACATATTTATGTTACTTTAATATTAAAAATAGTTACCCCAAATCCTTGGGTGGATCGTAAAACTAGTGAATAAATGTTTGGTTTTGATTTAAAGAAAATAATTCTTTGTAAGGAAAATCCTTAAAGTCTCTATTAAAATGTTTGAACTCTAAAATGTATACTTTAAAATACAATTGTTTATAAAAAAGTGTTAAATGCAAAGAAGACACATTGTGTATATTTATTTAAGAACCACAGTTAAATTAACACAGTTAACCACATGGTAAATGGCTTTACTGAAGTGTATTTTGTTATTTCATCTGTCTTTTGTGTAATGCATGTAATTTATCTGAATGGTTAATGAAATGTTCTTTATTTTTGTGTTGAAAGGTTTTTTTACCTGCTGCTACCTACCAGCTATCAAACTAGTTGGTCTAAATAAAGTTGAGTGAAATTCAAAGTCTGGTCTTTTTCAAGTGTGGACACCTCACAGTCAAAGGAACACTTGACATTCAGCTTTAATTGAAGGGGTTTATAAAAGTTGTGAATTTACTTGAAAATCCTTTGTAGTGAATAACTACCTTAAGTCTAGAATCCATGGACATCAACAAATTCTGTCTTCTGCCTTGAGATGATTTGCCTTCAGTAACTGAATAGATGCTCCGTACTAACCCAAACGTTACAACAATTCTGTCACTAATTAGCTAAAATAAACTAATTTAAATGTATTAGCGGCAACAACCAACAGACCATCCCAGTGACATAATGTTTTATACAGGCATAAGAAGGTGCTACACATGCTCAGTCTCAAATCTTACACTTTAACCACTTAAGCATTTCTTCAATCCAGTGTCACAGACAGCGTTACAACTTTTTATATGCTTCCTTTAGCTGGTATCATTCAATCTTTTAGCGACCTGTCTTATCATTTTTATGCTGATGACATTCAGCTCCATATGTCCTTTAAGCCTCATCATCTGGATAGGCTGTCCACCCTAGTCCAGTGCTTAACCCAGGTTTCTGATTGGCTTTCAAGCAACTACCTCGTTCTAAATGCTAACAAGACAGAGACCATGATCATAGCTCCTCCTGAGCTACATTCTAAAATCAGTCAGGTTCTTGCCTCTTTCTGTCCATCTGTCAAGTCAAATATTCGAAATCTTGGAGTAATATTTGACTCTTCTCTGAGCCTTGACTCTCATGTAAAATCTTTGTCTCGTTCCTGTTTCTATCATTTAAGAAACATATCTAAACTGCGACATATGGTTTCCTCAGCTGAACTGGAAAAGCTCATTCATGCATTTGTGTCATCACGCTTAGATTACTGTAATTCCCTGTTTACTAGCTTGGATAAATCATCTCTCCCGCCTCCAGACAATACAAAACGCAGCAGCCAGATTACTAACTCGCTCTACTAAGCGTGTTCACATCACTCCCATCTTATATTCTTTACATTGGCTCCCAATAGAGTTTAGAATTCGCTTTAAAATTCTTGTTTTAACATACAGAGCACTAAATGGCCAGATTACTTATACAAGCTTCTTATAAAATACACTGCTGCTCGTCATCTCCGCTCACAGACTCAGAGTCTCTTAGTTGTTCCCCGTACACGACTAATGACAAAAGGGGACAGAGCCTTTCAGTCTGTTGCACCAAGGCTGTGGAACAGTTTACCACTACAATTACGTTTGCTTGACTCTGTGGATTCTTTTAAAAAACAGTTAAAAACTCCTCTGTTCAAACAAGCCTTTTGTTTATCTACATATTTTATATTTTTTACATTATTTACATTTGATCTTTTACATTGTATATAATGTCTATTGATTTTATTGTTTATTTTAATATTTGTGTACAGCGCTTTGTGATTGTCTGTCTGTGAAAAGCGCTTAATAAATAAAGTTTACTTACTTACAACTATTTCAGTTTTTGAGAGCAGCGCTCCACAATGTGTGTTAGCCTTGATATGTGTAGTGTTTCATGTCCTCTTTAACATTAGAAAAAGAAGTGCAAGTTCAACCATATATATTTTTTTTCTGCATGATAAAGAAATGCTGCTGAAGTAAATGAACTCCATCTGCATGACTCTTTGGAGTTAAATTGCAAGAAATAAATGTATAAAATTACAGAAAAAAGTTGTGCTAGCTTATTTTCAAGAATGCCCAGAAACTATAAAATTGAAAGATTTTGTTAATTCACAGATAATGTGAATTAATTTTTTAGTATTATTATTATGGATTCATTAAAAAACACACATTTTGGTAGATTTTTGGGGGAAAAATGAACTTTTTTGTGATTTCCTTTTTTATCTATTACAAAATTACTTTAATGTAATATGAGGAAGTTTGAGGAAGCCATGAGGAAGTTTGTTTGTTTTTTAATAAATATCCAATGCTGTATAAGATATTACATATACATAAATGTAGTTAGAAGTCCAAAATTAAAGCCTTCCCTCACATTTTCCAAAGTTATCCAGGGGACTAGATCGGAGCCTTTGCCGGGCCCCAGGAACTTGTGTTTGAAAAAATTTACATTCATTTAATTTATTTTTTATTCATTCATTTATTTATTTATTTATTTATTTTTTAGCAGCAAGGTGCTGATGATCAGATGCACCTGATTCACCTCATTAGCATTAATGTGAGCACTTCTATAAAAGTATTGGCTTGGTTGACACATTCAAGTGTTAACGCAATGCCATTAAGGACATCAGGCTTTAGACTTCAGCAATGATGTTAAAGGAACAGCTGTTGCTATTCATCAGAGAATGATTATAATTGTAATCTGGGACCAATTTGAAGTTCATCATTCTACAGTGAGAAAGATTATGAAAAAAGAAGAAGCTTTAAAACAGTTGGCAGTATTCCCAAGAGTCAATTCACCCCAAGGTCAGAGAAACTGCAAGAATAAAAAGCGTGACATGTCAAACTCTACAGGCACAGTTAACACATTAGACGTTAAAGTTCATGAAAGTGCAATTATAAAATGAACGAACAAATATATCTCGACCTTAAACTTTTTTAAGTATACTGTATGTTGGTGTAAAACCTCTATTTCCACTCATAATTGCAGAGCTTGAAAACAATGTGACTTTTTCTGACTCAGGACTTCCTTTAGTTAGATGTTGTGAAGATCTTCATGCACTTGAGTTGTCCTCTGAGGTCTTTCAGGCCTGTTGGTGTTGCTGAGCTGGTCATTGCATTCATTCCTGTTGCTTTGGACACTCCTAAACCTTTTACTCTTTCTCTTCATTTTTTTTTTCCAGTATAATGATGTCGTTCTTCACACTGAGATCTCTTTGAGTATCACATTTAAAATTACAATGAAAAACTATAAAATTCAAATTTGACACTTGGAATCAACAGATATTAAGTCTGCTTCGTTTTTTTTTTAAATAACACCCTGTCAATAAATTGTCCAGTTAATTCTGAGAAAATGGGTGACTGTGTAGAAAAATTGCCGCAATTTCTTCCAGCAAATTATGAACCTCATTACGCACATGAACTTCCTCTTGTAATCAAGGCATGAAGAGAAGCATCTATGAAGTCCCAGCAAATGCTTAAAAGCTAAAATGTAAACAGAAGTACTGTTATTTACTCCACGACTTTCACGTTTTTCATGAGAAATAAGATTCAAATCTGAACCAGCTTCTTGATAAAACATTTATATTCATTTAAAATAAAGTAGGAACAATTTGAGTGGACAAAACAGATACTTTACAGTTTGTCATATGTTTCAAGCCACAGTAAGAACGCACGTCACATATATGAGAGTAGATTCTTTTAAAGTTTTACACACAGCAGCTGACAAAAAGAGTACAACCCAGTGACGATAGTGATGATGATCATGCTTTGCTCAAAATCAGTAATATCTCAGCTTCTTGATAGAGCAAATTTCAGCACCTGATAAAGTAGAGCAAGATAGTTCCTGAAAAGTGTCTGAAACTGATAGAGAATGAAATAGGTTTCTAACTGAACCCACACGGAGAAGGAAAAGAGTCCAGACTGACATAGAAACTGAAGCCGGGTTATTACTTCCCTATAAAGATTTTAGAGTTGCGCAATTGTTGACAGACACTGTGGGAAATGTGGACTGGATGTTATCCAATAAAAACAGGAAGCGAGGAGAGAAGAACACGAAGGAAACAGTTTCTGTCGGCACAGTTAGGAACAACAAAGGAAAAAAATGGTGTGAAATACAACATTTCAGTTGGATAATATAAAACTTTACATTGAAACACAAAGTTTCGGTGATAAATCTTTTAATGAACGCCTCTGCAGTTATGCAACAACTTAATTTGCAGCTTTTTTGTTGATTGTCTCATTTGCACAAAAGAAAAAAACGAGACATAACACATCTATGAAATATTCATGTTTCTCTTCTAAGTGAAAATAAAGATCATTCTTGATTCATGTGTTATATGTACATTATTCGACATCTCACTTCTGTTTCATTCAGATACAAGCACATTTAAAGTAGCCAAAGTCACAGAAATTGGCAGTCTCTGTCTCTCGTATAGCTTATATATATATATATTTATATGATCATATAATCTTCATACATTTGGCAGTGTAGGCTGACTGCTACATACACATGTGCATGAAACTTATCATGTAACGCTACAGGAAAGTACAAGATTCAGCTGCACCCTGCTAACCCCATCAACCCCAAACACCAAACATTGTTCTTTTGCTCCATAAGACATCTACCGATTTCCCTGCTCAGCTCAGTCGTACTCCTTGTTCTAAAATCACGCTGACTAATTAGATTGAAGTCGAACAATCACATGCTGCAACCCACTAACAGCTACTGCAAGTGTGTCACAAGAAATACAGCTGTGACCAAAGCCCAGCGAGGAAAACACTGCACTCATTATCTGCCTCCTCTTTGGCTCCTTTAGCATGTTTTAATCAAGGGAAAAACTTGAGCGCTTTATATTTTTTGATTGTAATTAATATAACACAAGTTGTCTGGAGAGAAGAAAGGCTCTCATTGTTTTAATTCAGTGTTTCCGACTGTTGTACCCCCAAAATAATGAAAGACAGTGATCCTGATGGAAGAACACATAATTCTGAGTCTCCTTTGGCGGTAATAAAAAGTATAATAAACATGGTGTGCAATAGATAATTAAGAGCACACTCACAAGTATAAAACAAAAGAATCAGGCGGATTCTTGCTTGGAAAAACTGACAGATTTGACCTCAAATAGAGAACAGAAGAAGGGCTAATAAACAGTCTGCCATGGAGCAATCTTTAGAATAAACTACCCTTTGATACCTTGTGTGACTTGTTGACATTGTTTCCTCCTTTCATTTTAGACGTGGCAATTTCTAGTCATGGATCGCATGCAAAAGAGGCAGGTCACATGCTTGCCGCAGCTGCTCGTCTGTCTGGAGAGCAGGCACGACAGGCAAAAAATAGCTGATAAGACGACTCTCCGGCAATTGAAACAAGCTGCAAACTAGAGATCATGCCAGTTTTCTGATGCTTGTTGAAGAGTGATTGGTTTGCTGATTGATTTGAGCGTAAGGCCTTTCAACAAAACTGGTAGTTGTTGGTCTTCATCAGAGGCTGCTCTTCTTCTTGGTGGTCACAAGACTGGTCACAGGGGCTGTCGAAGCACTCGTCACACCCTTCACCCTCCGTGACCTGCTCCTGCACATTCTGGTACATTAACTGCGGAAGAGGTATCATCAAGATGGTGAGAGTTATACAAAACATGATTACAGAGTTTATATTTTAGACTGACATAAATAGTGGCATTGTGAGTATCTTCAGTTGGAACAACACCCAAACAGACATTATCGCAAAGAATCTAAATCGTGTAATTGGTCTTGGACTTCACAACTAAATTTGCTGTCTCTTAAGGAGCATTAAAAGAAACAGGGTTTCCCGAGGTCATCTTGGCCGGGCCGCCACATGTTTTTCTCCCTGGGTGCTTTCTCCCACACTGCACATGCAGACTAACTCACCTGTCCCTGCTCAGGTTGGTCCCCAAGTAGCCTTTGAATCATGTGACAGATTTTGCTGAAGGTGGGACGCTCTGTCGGCTCCAGATTCCAGCACATCTTCATGATACCGTAGCTGAAATCAAAAAGAGTTCTTTCAGAGAAACAATTCATGGTGTACATTAAAGGGGTTTTGCACTCTTATTTTCACTCCTCAGACTGTGTGGTGTAAAGCCGAGTTAGATGAATAAGGAGAGGCTTATGGAGGCGGTGACGCAGTTAAAAAAAAAAGACAGACTTGTTTATAAGGACCCCTGCCCCTCCAGTTCCATTTAGTTGCCATGAAATAGCAGTTACATGGCTCTCTAGCTTTGAGATCATGTGGCTAACAGGCAGAACTGAGGCCTGACTCACAGCAGAACAAGAAATGAATTGGCCCTGACTCAGATTCAGTCTATTTCCACAGCACATTTATTCCTGGCTAGTGTGACATGCCATGGCAAATCAGCACACACAGATGTTAGGGCTGTATCGCAAAAAAATAAAATCGTTTTTTTTTTTTAAATTTCGATGGCTTGCAAAGTTTGGAGTTTGGACTTATTTAGTTTTAGGTTTGAGGTCAAGGGAGAACCCAAAAGCAAATGAAATTCATGAATAATGGAAGTGCATTATGAGGTTATCTCATCTGTCGGTTATTTCAGATGTCAGATAGCCCGCGAGACTGCAGGAAGGGGAAAAAATAGGATCTTTGTTCATTCATAAAGACCATTTAGAAAGCAGACTGTTTGAACTTTGGGAGGCTAGCGCCTATTCACAATCAGCTACATTAATAAGTCTGTTATATTAAATTAACCTATTACTAGTCAAAAGTCACCGCATGTTATCAGCTGATCTCACTGGTTAGTAAGCATAACCATAGTATTACTCCTACTATTGCTTAACTACGTGTCAGGAGCTGATACGAAGGCCTTTAATTGGATTATTTGTCATTGTATCAGTCGTAAAAACTCTGCTGATAGTCACTTGATACGCCCGTAAAACTCAACTGATAATCAGGTGATGGTTAGCAGGATAAGAGCCTCAGACAAAATAAAGTGTTTGAGAAAAAGGGGAAGCAGTGACTCATCCCTGAATGAGCCATGCTGCTGAAGTGTCAAACTTACATTTCAGGTGGAGCAAAGTCTGGTTGGGACATCTGGTAGCCACGCTTCACCATCTTGTAGAACCTAGTGTCCACAGCCATGCTGGGGTAGGGGCTTTTGCCTAGTAGTGAATAACATGTGATTTTCAGCACCAACCCATGAAATAAATACAAGCACAGATCACATGTTTACGCATTCTTACCTAAAGAGAAGATCTCCCACAAGAGGATGCCATAGGACCAGACGTCACTCTGAACGGTGTACACGCAGTCAAAGATGCTCTCGGGAGCCATCCACTTCACTGGCAGACGTGCCTTTGCACAAAACAACACACAAACAAATTAAGTGATTTGCAGTGGATACCATGTAAGCAATATTTAGCTCTTATCAGATCAAATGCTTACATTGCCTTTCACCACATAGTTGGAGTCATTCATGATGTCCCGTGCCAGACCGAAGTCACAGATCTTTGCCTCTCTGCGACTGGTCAGGAGCACATTCCTCGCAGCCACATCTCTGTGAATACACTGCACACACGCATTTCACACAGTTTGTTTCTGCTTGTAGAGCTTTGCCCAGTGAAAGACAATAAGATCAGTGGAAGGCTTAATTTAGAACGAAAGATCTCCATTAAGAAATGTACAACGTCAAACTATGACTAAATATGTGATGGGAAATACCCATCATAAGCCCAGAGGAGTGGTTTAACACACAGGGACGCTGTGTAAAAACAAATGAAAGCTGAAAGCAATGTTTTTGTAAGACATTAAGACCCCTTTTTTTTTAAACAGCAAAAAGGAAATAAAAAAGATTTTAAAACTGAAAGAAATATATGATTTTGATATCAGCTTTAAAAACATGGAAAGGGGACTGGTCACAGCAGGTTGTCTCACCTTATGAGATAAAAGATTTCAAATGCATTCTTTGTCACATTTTTTTTTAAATCAGATAATGCCTCGTATTCATAATTCTTGCTATGGAGCCACACTCCAGCAATACATGCATAATGTGGGTTTGCATTTTTATGTCCATTTAAAGCTCCCCCTGTTCCCATAAAGATTTTTAAATTAGCCAAACCACAGTTCCTCTTCGTTGTCTATTTTTATTGGAATGTCACTTACGGATTAAAGATCAGCCATTGCTCCTTGTATGATTTTTATAATGACATTATGTATCTTAGTGTCACGGTCCCCGTGCCTGCTCGGCTGGCCCTGTGTGGCTACATGTTATGTTTTGTCTTTTCTCTCTCTCCTCTCTCTCTGCTCGCTGCCTGGGCGGAGCTCATTGTGAGCTCCCGGCCTCCACCACCTGTAGGCAATCACCTGTGGCTCCTCACCCTGTTTGCTCCCGCTACTTAAGGCAGTGACTGAGAGCACCTCGCCGCTGGACTATTGAATAACGCTCGTCAGTGCTACTTTAGCCTCAGCCAGTTTTGAGCTCTGTCCGTAAAAGTTCCGTGCTAACCCTTGTTCTCTGTATGCAGATTTCTCGTGTTTTGGTTTGGAGACTCTGGACGCTTTTCCCGACCCCGCTCTGCACCCCTGGGAACCCTGGCCCCCTTCTCCCTCACCTGTATATAGTGCACCTGGAGTGTGTAAATAAACCTGTTTTTCTGAGACTTCAGTCTGCGCCGAGTCCTCCCTGCTCCTCCGTGACACTTAGATAATCTACTATCTACATCATCTGCAATATTAAACAGAGAAACATTATCCTAAACTGTTTGGTGACGCTCTCCACATTGTTACTTCTAAAAGTCTGAGCCTTTCCTGGAAGCTTCTTAATGAAATCATGTTACACCTGCGGTCAGTTAAATGGCCTGTATTTATATAGCGCTTTACTAGTCCCTAAGGACCCCAAAGCGCTTTACATATCCAGTCATCCACCCATTCACACACACATTCACACACTGGTGATGGCAAGCTACATTGTAGCCAGCGCGACCCTGGGGCGCACTGACAGAGGCGAGGCTGCCAGACACTGGCGCCACCGGGCCCTCTGACCAGTTAACCTCACATCCATCCTGCTTTCCAATGCATGATTTTTTTGTCTCTGGTATGAAATTGAAATCATGAAATAATTTGTCATATAAAAAAACAACAAAGTTTCAGCATTGTTGTGTTGTACTATTTCAAATTAAATGCGGTGCTGTAACAATTTGTGAATCACATTCTGTTCTTATTCACAAACCAGAAAGCGTCAAATTTCTAATTTGTTAATGGAGTGTTAAACTCACATTTTTCCTGGCCAAAAAGTCGAGGCCCTGAGCTACTTGGAAGGAAAATCTGAGCAGGTCATCAATATCCAGCGGCCAGTCACCACTCTCCTCACAGACAAGGTCTAGAAAATAATCAGATAGGAATAAAATCCTGCGATCAGCACACTGATCTGATCATTTTCAACAATTTAAACCTCAGGCTGATGACGAGCTTACCTTCAGATGATTCCACAGTTGGCAACTCTGCTAAGCGGCTGGGTCTCATCTCCAAGTAGGTGCTCGAGGTTTCACTGGAGATCCCGCTATCGCTGTTAAAAGTAAACAGAGATATCAGTGCTTGGATACATTTCACATGTCCTCTTTCATTAAGTGTGTTTGCTGATGTACCTTCGAATGAACTGCTTCTGATTGCAGATGTTCTTGTAGTCGGTAGAATTTTCCATGATGTCGGGAATATTCATGACAAAGTTCACAAATGTCTCTGCCTTCTGGCGAAGGAAGTTCAGGAGGTCGCCGAGGCTGCAGTACTCAGTGATCACAAGCACTGGACCTGATGAGGAAACCCGCTATCTTATGACGCTTGCATGCTTAGTTAAACAGGATTTTCCATGATATGGATGACTTCTAATTTTAACACAAGTTTTTGCAGTATTTCCGTTTCATCTGCGTTCTCTGACCTCCATAGGTGCAGGCTCCAAGTAGGTTGACGATGTTCTGGTGGTGACCCAGGTGACTCAAGATCTTCAGTTCAGACATTAGAGCCTCCCTCTCATCTGAATGGGCACGGGCTGCAGAAACAGGTTTTTTTTCAGAGGTCTAAATATGTCTTTTACACAGAGTCAGTCTGACTTGCTCATGTGGACAATAACCTCTCAGTTAGGTCCTATTTTCCATGAAAGATCTGTCACGCTCAACTCAAAAAAACTCACAGTGCAACAGTGGATCCAAACCTTTTAACATTTTCACAGCTACGCGCATCACATTGTCTTCCTTTCCCATTCCATAAGCAGTGGCCTCAACAACTTTTCCAAATGCGCCTGCACCCAGGATCTTCCCTGTTTGTAGAGAAAATACACAGAGGAGCATTTTGACTTCAACCTAGTCTGCAATTTACAATCAAATATTCAATTATTATTATTTTGATGTAATATAATGAGAATTTAGTCAATTTGACAAACACGTTGCACACCTAATTTGAGCTTGTCTCTAGGGAACTCCCACTTTTCATTGTAGGGCAGCTGCGTGGGGTCAATGAAGGTGTAATTGTTCCCATCTCTCGCCTCAATGATCTTCCAGCGGATCTCATACCTCGGTTTCTTAAAAATAAAGTCAGTAAAGAATGGAGTAACTGCTTTCATAAATGTTTTTGGGTGTCATATTTGGATGTTGGAGATGCTTCTTACAGTTTATTTTGCGATGTTATTTTTTAAGAATTGACTCAACCTACCTGCTTGTATTTGTAAAACAGGAAAATGAGGAGCACAAGAAGGATGGTCAAAATCGCTGCCGCTCCAATCAGAAGGGAAGTAAAGGGCCAGTCTGTTCATAGAGAGAGATTTCAATGTGAGTTAACCTCATTAAGACTGGCTGTGTGACATACAAGCTGATGTCCTTAAACAGAATTTATCTAGCACTTGCATATTTATTGAGGATAATTAATAAACATGCTCAGAAAAGAAGAGAAATAACATTTTTTTTCTTTCCATGAAAGAAACATTAGATTAGATCTGAACCACATCCAGTAATGGTACTCTAGAGAAATTAGAAATTTAGAGAGCAGCCTTAAAATGGACATATGATCGAGTGCTCACCGTTAACGTTCACAGCAAGAGTGTCACTGCTGACGCCAGCGAGGTTGAAAGCCACACACTCAACCGTCATCCTCCTGTTGGAAAACGCCACAGTGAGGACGCTTTCCACTTCCACAGCCCCGTACTCCTCCCTCTGGACCTCCACTGTAGGAGCTCGGAGAGGGATTGCCAGCTGCAGTCCAGTATTGTTTTCATTGCACCTGCACAGATAGAGAAAGGCAATAAACTGACAGAAACGTCAGTGCTTAACCTTATCTCAGAGAGAAATCACTAAAATCACTACAGTTTGTGTTCATTCACAGGGTCAGAGACTGGGTGAGGTCTTTTATGCGCAGTTATACTTACGTGGGTCGGATTCCAAAACACTGATACCAGAGGATTCTGGGAGGAGGATAGCCATGCGAAGTGCAAGTAAGTGTGGTTACATTTTCCCATTTCACGACAGCAATTGGTCTCTCTGCCAGTGGGAAGAAATGAGGGGGAAAAACAATAATTAGTCAACAGTGAATGATCGAGATATACGACCAGTTGACAAAGAAAAAAATTAAACGATGTTAGTTTGTGTTTCTGTCACGTACGATACATCTGGACTTGAAATGTGATGGATGCGTTGGTCATTTCACTCTGAGCATAGAAGGTGTACTGGCCCTGCTCCTGTATATTCATTCTTTTCAGCTGCAGAATAGCATGGTATCTAAAACAAAAATAAATAAATGGTGAAAAAGAGGAATATCTACAGAACCAGAAGTGACTAATTTGGTGTCTTGAATTCAGACAGCTCCTATGCATCATTGGTGAAATAAAAAGAGAACAGCACTCTTCCCTCTTTGAGTTTCATGACCTGAGGAAATATAATGACCTGGTCAGATTTACACAGAATGCAAGGACAGCAAATCTCAAATTTAGTAAAACTTCCTCTTCCTGTAGTACACTTGATTTTCGCACTTTTCTAACTGTACTGCTGAGATACCAGAATGATGAGTAGGGGTATTGCACGTTTCTTTCCCATGAAGCTATTTTAGTCCACCTGTTGTTGTATCGGATGAGCTTGTTCTCCTGTGTGGCTGTGTTGAGAGATGTCGGCGTGTCCCATCTGTGCTTTGTGATGTGGGGGTATGCTTCGATGAGCACGCTGAGCTCCAGATCGTCTCCCTCGTTCACCTCGACCGAGAGGCCCTTGTGGGCCAGCTTAGGCGACAGCTGGGGTGATAGTCTGATGTAAGGCTTGTCTGCTCAAACAATGAAGAGACAAACATTTTAGTTTATTGAAATCATTAAACAGTTTATAAAGTGAATACTTTAGGCTCTTCTTTATAAATTCCAAGAGGTTTTAGCTGTTGGGTGTTTTTTTGTGGCTTACCCACAACCAGCAGGTATGTGGTCGAAGTGTTCACCCCTGCTTCGTTAGAACCGATGCAGGAGATGTTTCCTGTGTCTGCCAGGTTCACAGCAGCGATAATCAGTGTGCTCTCTATGTCCAGGCGATTTTCACCATTGGAGCGAACTATCTCAGTGATTTTTGGGACCTGAAGACAAATACATAAAGATGTTTAAAGAAGAAAAAGAAAAAATTAAAATTTTGATTAGTATCACTGTAAAACGTAGAAATATCTTGTACTGACTGATTTGGTTGTGTATTTCCAGGTGACGTTGTAGTAGAAGTTGGGATTGTGTGTTGTGCATGGGATCTTGAGTTCTTCCCCAACTATGCGTACATATTCCTCTGTCTCCAAGAAGACGTATGGAGGGAAACGGAGCTCTAGAAAAAGAGAAAAATCATACCCAAATGTCAAAATAGACACAAGTGGTAATGGGCTGATTCTTATATTTGTGTTTTGAGTGCCTACTTGAGCACTCAAAGCACATTTTTCTACACCTAAGTGCTTTCTATCTAATATTCACACATATTCAAATCCTATAAACGCATCAGAGAGCAACTTGGGTTGAGCATCTTGCCCAAGGATACTTAGGCATGCAGACCAGAGACAGAAGCAGCCAGTGACTGAACCACCTGCTCTACCTCCTGAGTTACAGCCACCCCAGACAAGTTTCAGTTTAGAGGAATTCTAAAAAAAAAAAAAAGCTTTGGGAAATTATTTTTCTCACTCTGAATGACATTGATGGAAAAGGCCTTAGAAGTCATCTCCACTCCGTTGACCCTGGCCGTGCACATGTAGTCAGCATTAAAGCTGGGGTGAAGGCTGTGGATGAGAATGCCACGGTCTCTGAAGATGGTAAAGTTCATTCCTGGTGGCACAGAAGTGCCATTGTTCATGCGCAGGCTTATGTCTGTAGCTTCTGGGTTGGTCAGTAGGCAGGGCAGCAGGTAGCTCTCACCCTCCTTCGCTACCACCTGCAGGGATGTGCTGCTGGTCCAGAAAACATGACTTGGATCTGGAAGAAGGATTTTCAAACAATTAACTAATGCGAAACTTAGCCTGAACACTAATAAACATCCAGCTAAGCACAAACTTCAGGAAGCTTGCAGCAGAACAACAGAAGCTCACCTTTTACATACACATACACCGAGGAGTCACGATGGGACCCGCTGGTGTAATAACACTTGTACGTTCCAGTGAATTCTGCGGTGGGACGTTCGACTTTAAAAGTACGGACACTCCCATTGCCCCTGGATATGTAGCGTCTGTGTTTGGGTAGTCTGGTTTGCCAGATTACAGGTGCTTCACCCTCACACCTCAGATCCAGAGGTCTTCCAGCTCTGACCACCACCTCAGCGCTCTTAACCACCTTGGAGTTTAACTTGATCACTGGACGCCTCCACTCAGCTAAAAATAAGAAAATGGCACAAATTAAAATGACATAGAAAAATAGGGTAAAACGATTTAATGAACTGAATTTGTTCCTGATGGTCTCTGAGGGTTTTTATTTATTTATTTATTTTTGTGTTGCATATTATTTTTGTTCTCGCCATTTCATTATCTCATCTGCTCTGTGACTCAGAATTATTTTAAGAGTATGATTCAGGAAACAGATTGAAGACTCTTGGCTCCATCTATACTTGATACTTCTGCTTTTCACATTGTTGTTATATCTCAACAGTGGGGGTAAAAAAACAGTTACTATGGGAAACTTCAAATATTACTGCTGTCATTTTTGCTTAGACCCTTTGCCTTTGACATCAAAAATAAAACTAGAGACACATTTAAGAATTTTAAACACATGAGAGCGGAGAAATATTTATTAGCCATTTCTGAGGAAGGGATTTCGTGTAATGGGCCAAACCCTGAGGGGTTAATAAAGCATATTTTTTTGCAACAAAGAACACTGATTTCTTTGATTACTTTGGTGAGAATCTGGACGTTTTTAAAAACTGGATAGTGCATTACGCCAAATTACCGACACTGGAGAAGCTGAGACGTCTTTCCAGTTAGAGGTCATAAAATTTTCCATTCGGCCTTTCTTACAGTGCGTGTTGAATCTTGAAGCAGAACTGAGATTCCACGTTCAGCATTTTGTATTCGCCACATAGCACAATGTAAGACACTGAAAATTAAATGTCATGTGAAGCCAGCATTTTATTTCTGATGTCCTGCTCAGCAGTGTAAACAGCTACCTTTGCCCCAAAGTCCTTCAGCTGTTTAAAAGAGCTATTCATGCAACCTCAATATGACCCATTATAAACGTTATACAATAATCAACCAGAAAGCAAAGCTAATTCATTCAGACCTAACTCAGCGAAACAAGAGATGCTTTTATCTATTAAAATGCAAATAAATGAAATTGCAATTGGATGGCTGTCGGGTGATACTTATATTTGTGATGTTAAATATTATCACAAGAACAACCCTAAACCCCCAAAACTGAAGACAATCAACAGCTGAGAAGGCTGTCAGCTCTTCTCTGCTGTGAGTACAAGTGCATCACTCCAAATATGATGAGTATGTTGTTGACATGTTTACATCTCACATTTAAAAACATAAACAGATGAATGCTATTTTCTGTAAGCACATTTAATTTGATTTCACTAACTTAATCTTTTAGTGTTACACAAACTTTACTCACACAATACTTTTCATTCTTTAAGTCTATCGGGGAATGTGACAGTTACGTGCTTTACCCAGTCATCTTTCACATCTAACAAATTGTGGTTTTAACATGTAAGTCCACATTAGTTTTCAAAAACAAGACAAAAATGAAAAGCAAACATCTGATATAAGGGGGCAAAATCACAGCAATTGAAATTGTTGCTTTTCAGAGCTTACCTGAAGCAGTGGAGGCCACAAGCCACAGCATAAGGTAGGACAACATCCTTGATCAACTCAGACCTGGAGTTTAAACATTGTTACTTATTAGCGCAGGAAGAAAAAACCTGATTTGTAGTGATGGGTGCGAGCTTAAAAACAAAACCCCCCAAAGAAGCAACTGTTGCTATCACTGAATTTCATCTTTTACTTCTTTCTGAATGATCAAGAAAAACACTGAACAAACTGTTTCCATTATTATTACCAGTGTAATAAAACCAGAATTGAAATATTAAAACTTGAGATCATAAAAACAATTAAAGAATGACATACCCCGAGAAAGAATTTCATTGGTGCATGTATTAAAAGTAAAGAGTCACTCTAACTTGAAACACAGAATTATGAATTATAGAAGCAGCCCATATTTCTTTCCAGTGTTTTCACCTGCAGATGTCTTCAGCTTGGATCTAATAACTTCCCTGAGTCAGAAGTTTCCAGCATCCAGAGCTGACACAGCTGAGTTCCTCGTTCCCTTTCTGTGCGTCTCCGCGCTCCTTCTTCTTTCTTGTTTACAGGCTTTTTGCCACAAGTCACACAGCAAACAGAAAGTTGTCTTGAGAGCAAGTGGTAGAGGGGTGGAGGAACAATGTGTGTGTGTGTGTGTGTGTGTGTGAGAGAGAGGCGACGTGTTGGGGGTGGGGGGGCAGTCAGCATATCATGCTCAACAAATTAATGAGGCAGTGTCAATTGGCCTCTGAAAGGCACAATAATATCGAAACATCCGCAGAGGTGAGACCAATCATCTTCATTTCCACTGAACTTTGGACATGCGTCAGGCTTAGAAATGCAGCTCGGTAATAAACTGTGAAAATGGAGAGTGAGAAAATTAAATCACAGAAATATTACAGAAAGTTTTCCTTTTTTTAATGTGCTTGAGTTTCATTAACAGCAGAAATGACAGTGAGAGACACCAAAGAAAACACCAGTTATCCAAGCAATACTACGATTATACACTTTATTGTCACATTTACAACATAGAAAATGACACATATAAAAAATACATTTGTAAACGTTAAGAAGAGCTTTGGTACCATAGCTTGTGATAACAGTGATCTTGTGCATTTTACATAGAGTAAGAAAGGCTACAGGACATAAAAAGACGTGTTCTTCCTTTAAGTGGTGAATTACGTTGAAACACAGTTAGTGTTATCCAAAGCAACAGAAGACTACAGGTATTTTTTTTTTTTTTAGATTTTTTTCATGTGTACATATTTATGGCTATCTATTTCTTGAGCAGCAGCCCTTCATATGCAAGCAACAACAGCCCGAGACAACAATCAGTCTATACAAAGGCACTCATCTGTGCCATCTTGTGCTAAGGCAGTGATATGCTGTATTTATTGTTTTCACTTGAGAGTCACAGAAACTGCATATCATAATCACTCTAACATTAGATCCCCAGTTGCTGCGATGTAACTTTCACATAATTGAAATTATTTTTTTGTTATGAATATCCACATTTTCTACATAAAGTGCAAATCTGGCACAGAACTATGAGTTAAGCATACAGGACAAAAAGTTTTCATACACACACATCACATACAAGATAATATTCAAAATACACAAATAAAAACACAGACGCTGTGGCATATTAAACTAAAAAATAAAGTATATCTCACATTAAAACAGTGCATGTGGAACCTGTTTGTATTTACTACGATTAGTCCTCTTGACTGTACCCAAGGTAAGGTTTTCATTTATATATCGCCATTTCACATCTGATCATGCTTTAGGACAAAATGTTGTCATGTTGTCGAACTTGTCATTTAAAGGCAAATTAACTTCTTTTCAGGTTCTTGAGGATGTTTAACCTCTTACCTGAAAAGCCTCTTTAGCTCTAAAAACCCTGATGTGGGCTAGCAGGTCTTTAACCTCACGCCTGATTGTCATCTGTAGGTGGTCCTCATCATGTGAGTCATTAGGGAAACATGGGTGAAACTCACACTTTGACCCATGCCTTGGGTCTGGTGATCCTAAGAACTCACATGATAACAGGGTGGGTGAGCAACTCTTAGGACTACCTCCAAGGAGCCTTTCAGATGAGAGGTGAAATGTCTTCAGAAACCTAAATAGAAGTCTAGTTGGCTTCAATCGGCCACTTAAGCCTGTTGCAACGTGGACGAATTCTACACAGAAAAATGGATTCGAGGTTTTCTCACAATATTGTGTCAATGATTTCGTACTTTTTAAAAAAAGGAAATGCAGCCTACTTTTGAACAGTGAATATGGGGAACAGTTGTTGATTAGTTATCTAAAAGATAAAGCACTTATTTAATAAGGCCTCATAAGCCTCACTACACGTTGTAAACTAAGTGTAAATTGTGAGGAGGGTACCGCATTAATTTGTAGCAAATTTCCTAATACAACCGAATGACAGAAGACAATTTTGTAGTTAACTACTTGTAGTTAAAAAACAAAAGAAGAAACTTTCTGTGTGCTTAGTGAAAATACAGAGATTTCCATCTCAGTCTCTATGCTACATTTTAGTTTATTCACGTTCCCTTTTCAGCCCCAGAAAGGAAATCTGTTTCCTCTGGGCTCCTACATCTGGCTACAGGAAGCTGTCTTCTACCTCAGGTGTCCCGGAGGAGCCCAACAGAGCGTCTCTCTCGCTGGTCTCTTCCAGCCGGTCCTCCTCTGGAAGGGTGTCAGCAGTGTCCTGAGACATGGAGTCGGTCTCCTCCCCCACAACTACAGAGCTGAAGGTGAAAAAAACCATTCACAAATTCACACAGTGCATTTAATCACAAAGTCGTACACAGACGGCTCTTTTTGAGGTGTTGTTCTAGATGAAGTATTTCAACATGAACTTGTTCATAAAAAGGTTCATAAAAACCACCAAAACATATATTGGTGGTATAAAAGCCCAAGGTGCTAGCTGTCTTATTATATCCGTATATATTATTTTCATATGCCAGCTAAATGGTGGATGTTTATTTGGTTTTTATTACCAAATATGATCTAAAAAAAATCAGTGATCTGTGTCAGTGATCTTGGACAAAGGTTACAAGGTAAGACTTCAAATGTAAAACAAAAACATTTCCATCACTGGTTTGGATCACTCCCAAACTGGGAAAAAAAATCTATGTTCAAGTTAAATGTGACTAAAACTAAAACTTTGGTGGTTCAAACATTCATTTTCTCATTAATGCTGAGTGTGTGATTATCTAAGCAGTAAAAACACTTCTCCATAATACGGCTATTGTTTCAGCTCAACATCTGGATGAGTGGGTGTTTGGATGAAAAAACTGCTTGGGTTAAGCAAACACAAATTCATCTTTGTTTCAATCCCTGCTCTTGGCACACATTTGCAGCATCCTTTCAGTGACTCTGTACCTTCCAGGACTTTCCGATGGCACGTCAGTGAAAGCGTCTTCTGGCTTCGGGTCCGGAATGGGAATGATGTACTCGTTGTATGACGGTATGACTTCCTGTGCCTCTTGTCTGAAGTCTTGTCTAGGCCTTGAGTTTTGGTTGTAGGCATCCAGTGGAGATTGGAGTGTGACAGGAGATGGGGTGCCAAATGCTGGGTTGGTGATTGGAAAGGGTGAGGTCAGCCGAGGTTTGGTGCGGGCGACTGCCGGGTGGTCACTCTTCGTGAAGTTTTCGTTGGCTTGGTTGTATCTCTGTTGTCAGGAGAGAGAGTTTGATTACCTTAACAGCGTAGGAGCAGTCTGATGAGCTTGTAAGAAGAATGATGATGAGCATTTTAGTGAAATTACTTGTGTTTTTTATTGACTGTGACAAACCTAAACTCAGGAAGGGGTAATTTCTTTAACCTCTGATGATGATTTAATATATTCAAAAGAGAGCTACATCAATAGTCTCCAAGTCACTAGTTGCACTCCATTTGACAGGAAGAGCTGTCATATGGAGTGCAACTACTGCGCTATGATGCTCCTGCTTTTGGCACCTTGCTTCACACTTCAAGGTAGGTAGTGTGGCATTGGTGACATTAGCTCATTATAATAATGAATGCAATAAAAACATGGAAAATGTCATTCATTTACTTATTATTACTTACTGGAATAAATAAAATATTACTAAATAAATCATTCAGTATTTCTATTCTGTTTTCTGTTTGTCAAAAATATCAAAATTGTTAGAAAGATTTTTAAATATTGTGATTTCATTTTGAGGTTATATTGCCAACACTTTCTGAAAACACTTGCAACATATGTAATATGTGTTACTTATAAAATATGTATTAATGGTAAATGACTGTAAAAGAGTTTAAAAATATATTTAAATCACTGTATTGGTGGGAGGTAATACAAATACTGAATAAAAGAAGGGGTTAGGGTTTAGTGTGGAACTGCTTTATTTTAAAGAATAAAAAAAAAGTAACTATTATTGCTAATGTCATAAGGTGACTGAAAAAGAACTTAAAAAACACCAGATTTCCATCTGAGTTTGGCTGAAGCAGAAGCATAAAAATATAACCATAAAACTGAAGTACAATTTGTTTTTGTTTTTTTACAAATTTTTTACAGTTCAATTTTAAGGTTAAAGTGAAATTACTGTGAAATTGCACCAATGTAAAGTACTTGAATGCTTGCCAATATCTCATCCAGCTACTAGGAAGTGTTATTATGTACCTTTTTATAGCTGTCTGTCAGCATATTCCCCACGCTGTGGACCAGAAATGAGAACTCGGGCCTTTTCTCATACTTTTCATCCCAGCATTTCTTCATAATCTCATAACTGCAACATGAGCAACATGAAATAAGGAAATAAGTGTGTTTCTTTTCAAAAGTTGTTGAAAAGGCAAGAAAATGTCACGGTGAAAGTGAGACTCACACGTCATCGGAGGCATGGGTGGGTTTGGCCATTCGGTAGCCTCTCTTCAAAGCACTGTAGAATAATTCATTCATGGGCAAATCAGGGTAGGGGGTCCCTCCTGCAGAGAACATTTGAGATCATTCAAAAGCTGACTTAGAAATCAGAAGCAAAGGCTAGGAATCTAATTGAGATCTGTATCCAACATAATGCAACCTTGCACACAGAATTACATTGTTTCAGCCTATGAGACACTGAGACATTGAGTGAATTTAATGGGTTTTCCAAGAAGCAGAACACTGACTTATTATTTCAACTTCAGTAAAGTAAAGTATTTATTCTGACCCAGATCTGTGAGAAAAATTGACCCATAAAGTCCAGTTAATTTCACATTTAGACAAGGAAATACAGAGAATTTCGTAAGTGTCTCGCTTACAAAAGCGGATTGTATGTTTTCACCACTCTTGCTTACAAGTGCATATCCTACAAACTGTCAACTTTGTTTTTATGGTACTTTAAAAAAAATGGTGAAAGGATGCTTAAAAACAAACAACAAAAAACTCACAATACTCTGAGTAAGGAAATGCTGATTTCAAAGCTTGACTGTGCCTAATTGGAAGACTGACCTCATATGAAGCTTCAAAGAAACTGGTACGTACTTGCAATTAGACATAGAACAGAAGATTTGCCATGGCCTCCTATACTCTCCTTTACTGTCACATGGAAATTGTATGTCTCTTTATTGGTTACACTTTAGGATAGAGAAGTTTGTAAAGAGTCCAGGAGAGTTCTAACCTGAATTGAAATTAAGATTAATACACTAACAATTCTGTTTTGCAGTGTTAGTCAGTAAGTGACTGGCTGCTCCCGTATGGGATTAGAACGATGCCCCCTTATCCCATAGTCCAGCCTATAATGCAATTCACACTTGTATATACGCAGCTAATCAACGTCGTTGACAGGCTATGACAGCGTCCTTATGTGCCGACACCTGTGTTTTAGCTAGCAAAGCGGCGTGGCTGATGTGGAGTGAAGCCACGTTAATGACAACGTGTACAATCATCGGAGATGATTGTACACGTTGTGTGGACTTTATACTAGTTTTGGACTTTATACTAGAGTGTGGACTTTATACTAGTTTTTAAATTGTGTCGATAGGCCACGTAAAACCAGAGTTATGATAAAAATATCTGCAATGTTTGGTTTTCTTCCTGAATATTATCATTGTTTATATTTACTGCAGGAAGAAACGGTAAAAACAGCGTTTTATTAGGAAAACGCTCGAAAGCACTCTCCGCCTGTGAGCAAAAACAACACCAAAAAACCCCACCCTTTCCTATTGGTGGAAAAATGTACCATGTCGACAAATCAAAAAATGATATGGCAACATGGTATTTAGATGTTTAGGAAGAGGGAAGTTTTAGGAGTGACGGAGGTGTTTTGAGATGTGAGAGATTTGCAATGTTTAGCGCAAATCTTGTGTAGTTAGTGTGTAGTGTAGTCAATAGTTTTGTTGTGTGTCAGAACAATGAGGCGAATACTGAATGCTACAGGTGTTACAGGAGTGATACAGCTCCTGTTGTCAGGCCTGCAGGTATCAGGCTGTTGTTCTCCTTTATCTCATAGTGGACAGAAATTATTTTTTGGAGTGGCACAAATAATTTGTGTGGCATCAAATTTCATGCAGAAGAGCTGATTGTTCTGTAAATAGTTTGAAATGTATATTTAAAAAAACACCATGGCTGCATTTTTAAGTAAATAGCTGCAAAAAACTTTTCTGTTTGCATAACTCAGTTACTTTTTTGAAGAAGTAACTATATAATTAATTGCCCAACATTGGTCATTATACACTGTACAAAAAGAAAAAAAAAGTTTTGTTTTCAAAATTGGAGTTCAAGTTATTTTTACTTCCAATAGTGTTAACATACTACACAGGACATGAACAAGATTTTTTTTAATTTTCATTGTAAGTGGGTTAAAGCAGTTAATTAAAAGTAGTCTAACAAAAATGTAAATGCTGTAATTTGATTATTTTAATAATAAATAATAAATATAATAATAAGCCATGTAACTTGGATGCTGGCATGACCACAGTGCACACGTCTGCTGTTGCTCACAGTTGTCCAAGGGATCGCTCAGGGAGTTTGTGTGTTCGCTCAGACACATGAAAAATTAGTGGGAACATTGGAACAAAGTGTCCTATATTATCACTTACAAATAAGGTGATTCTCTTCTACAATATGAATACAGCACTTCATTAGTAGGACTAAAAGCTTTTTGTGTGTTGATGTGAGTGTGCCTGAACTGACCCAGTGTGAAAATCTCCCAAAGAAGAATGCCATATGACCACACATCGCTTAGGGTGGTATACAAATTATGGAAAATGCTTTCAGGTGCCATCCACTTCAAGGGAAGGAACGTCTGAATGAAAGAAGAAACACATCTTATTAAAGAACCACTGTTCCTAATTTGAAACATGCAACAGTCAGGAGGGCTAAAAGAGTCCAGCTAGAATTTATTTGCTGCTATTAAATTTCTGTTATACGCGGATAAAAAGCCAAAACAGGTGAAAACTTGTCAGAACAGAATAGAATAACTTTCCATAAGTTTTTCCATAAACCACTGGTTTTTTTTTATACTTACGTTGCCTTTAGAGATGTAGTTGGAGTCATGCATGATGTCTCTGGCCAGGCCGAAGTCACAAATCTTCACCAGCTTGCCCTCACAGATCAGGACGTTCCTGGCAGCCAGGTCACGATGGACACACTGCGGAGGAGGAAAACGAATATACCTGTTGTAATCATCATGAGGTTGCCACATAAGCACAATTTTTCCTTTTACATATTGCTGCAAATTTGGATGCTGATTAGCTGATCTCTATTTCTTCTGTCTTCTTTTGACACAGTCAGGCTACCTGCTTTCTCCAGTTTCTTTTCTCTGTTTCAAAATTTTTTTATGCTAAACTAAGCTTCCAATTCTTCTCTACATAATCGGAAAATTAAGACTAATTTTCTAATTTCATCTTTGTTTAAATGGGCACAAAATGGCAGTTATCTAGAAGGTTGAGATGAGTATTTTATAAAATATCATACGTTCTTAGAGGCAAGGAACTCCATCCCCTTCGCCACTTGGTAGCTGAATCCTAAAAGATCTTCGTAGGTGAGACTGGGAGAGTCGCTGATCACCAGGTCTAATCTGTTGACTCCTGAACACAGTGACAAGGTGAAAGGATCAGCAGGAGAAAAAAGAAAGGAAGGTGATGAACATGAATGAAGACATTGTCTTTTGTGATGGGGGAACTCTGGCTGTCCTGTGACTGCCTGGGTAAAAAGAGATCAGGCTCTTTATATGTTGCCACATTTGTCTGTACATTATCTCCAGCATTTGATCAGTTAAGAAAACAAGTATTCATTAGTCTATTATATGTAAAGCACTGTGCTTTTCAACCAGAAGTACAGCTTATAGTGGCAGAGTTCATCATCCATCATGGTTAAAGTGATTTTAAAACAGTGGTAAACTGGCTCAAATCAAACCTTGTTCCTGGTAGAAGCCGTGTTGGTAGAGAGCCTCGTACGGAGAAGGCTGGATATCTGCATATTTGATGGAATCTATCTGCTCTTGCATGGGAACGTAGACTGAGGGCTCATCTTTGCTCATGTCCATGTATCCTCCATCACTCTCACTTCCGAAAGACACATAGCTGGAGGGATGGAGATATATATATATTTATTGTGTCTGAAAAGTGCACTAAACTGACCTTAAAGGCATATTTGTTTATTTATGCTCCTTCATCATCTGAAACTTTACAACAGAAAAATATCCCCTTAGGAATCAATAAAGTATATTTACCTAATGTTTCAAAGTACATAAGAGGAGGTTTTAATAAAAAGAACCTCCCACATCATACAAAAACGCCCTTTGTGCAGCTCTGAAAGCTCCAGTCTGCTTCGCTCACCCTTTCCTCTGGCTGAGAGGGGTGCTTCCTCTGGAGATGAGACAACTGTAGTCCTGGTTTTTCTCAGCATAGTACTGCAGGAACGTGTGCTTGTTCCTGTGCAGGTAGTCCACCAGGTCGCCATAGCGACAGTACTCAGTCACCAGGTACAAAGGGCCTGTGATCAGGGAACAAGAAGTAAAACAATAACAATATTAATACAATATGTTCTTTATACTTGTATGTATTATGTATGCCTCATAAAATCAACTATAACTTTCAAAAATATAGAGCTTTTATACAGTACTTTTTTCACTGTGTGGCTGACTCTATGCTTTGAGCATATTTAACTGAGGGACTCTCTTTTGCTGCTTCTCTTTGCAAAAGCAGCTGTTCTAGATGTAAAAAAAACCCCACTTGTAAGCTCTGATGTGTTACAGTTAATGCACTTGGCTGTTTTCTTTCATTCAGCATTCTTTAAAGAAATTCCACAGCTATTTAAAGTGCAAGACATGCCAACACTCATTAACTCATTATCCAAAGTGCAATGTAATGTGAATTATATAATCTAGAGCAGGAGTTCTCACATCGTTACCCAAAAAAAGTGGGGTGGGAGTAGAATAATGGATACTTTTTTCTGTTGTAGAGTCAGTAGAGTCAGTAGTCAGTAGTGATGTGAGTATATTCACTATTAGATGTAGCAAACTTTTACATTTCCAAGGGTATTATTCTGAGAACCCTTTTGCTATGAATGGTAGAGTCACACTCAGAAGCATTGCATGCCATTTTAGGGTAAATCAAAGCACTGTTTTAAGAAGTTAGACAAGGGTTTAGGAAGTCTGGTGAGGTAGTATAAAGAGCCATTTAGAAAGGTCCATTTAAAAAGCATGCTATGGTAAATGGGTTACATCAAATTTCTAACAAACAGGCTGGTTCAAAACCTTATTTTTACTTGGTTGACTAATTTTGTCCATTTTATTATGCTTTCAGTTTCCATTAGTTTTGTTTTTAATCATGTGTAAGAAAGCCAAGAATGCTTTTCTATTCCTTTGACCAGTGAAATAAACTTGTTTCTGTGCAAGAAAAGCAAACTTCCAAAATGATAAATTGTACTTTTCTATATTTAAAAAATCATTTTCTATTAGTCACATTTTCTTACTTGTAACCTTTTGTACTGATTATTTTGATGGTAAATGTATTGTGACTTTAATGTTAAAAAAATATAGGCCAATCCAGCACCAAATGCCACTGAACTTCCCGCCTTTGACTTAAACAAATCTTCACCACTATTATCCGGTACCTTTTGCATTAAACAAAGCTAAAATGAGCAGACAGACATGTGTATCAAAGCAGTTTTCCACAGTTTGTCATTGTGATGCATGCTCACCATGTTTGGTACAAGCCCCTAGCAAGTTTACGATGTTGAGGTGAGGACCCAGATGACTCATGATCTTTAATTCTGACATCAGGGCCTGAGTTTCACTCCTTCTGGCTGTAGCTGGATGTCAGAAGATGGAAAAAGAAGGGAAGAAAAAGCTGGAAAAATTAGATGCATAAACTTAGGGTAGTTGGAAATAGATACCCTGAGGGCAGGACACACTGTGCCTTTGCCAAACTGCTCAATGACCTGTGAGCTATGACTTGAATCAGGCTGGCAAGCAAACTAAAGCTCAGCAGGCTGCTGCTCTCTATGAGCCCAAAGGAATATGGCACTGGTGTCACAACATCTGACAGCTATGCGGGGGTTCATATAAGATAAGCTAGAACTTTATTAATCCCTCGGGTGGGTTCCTCTGGGAAATTCGACAATATACTGTTCACACAAATTACGCACATGGCTTTCTGCTTTGTTTTTATATTGTAGGGCTTACATTTCAGCATTTTCACTGCCACCTTTGTGCTGGACTGCGAATGCGTGAGACCATACGCAGTTGCCTCGACCACCCTGCCAAACGCTCCTGATCCAAGAGTGCGACCTGAAACACAAAGAGGAGCTCAGAAGGACAGAGTCTGAATGGGGCCCACATTGGACCTGCAAAAGTAAGGGAGACCATTTTTAACTAAAATATTGGTGTCAGCAAATGTATGTTATTTTCTGAAGAAGGGAAGATTATTGCAGATAAATAGTATTTATTAAGAGCATATGATGTTTTTCTCGATGTTGAGATGTGTCCTGTTTGTAGGTGAGCAGCTGACTATGAACATGTCAGTCATTAGACATGAAGGTTTAAAAGCTCTCTGTGAATAGGGCTTTAAAAATGAAGTGCCACTGGAGCTAATAAGAGACGTTTAACAAGGTTTGTTTAGTATTCCAGTGTCGACTGTGCCCAGACAACACAAACCACCCACAGCACTAGAGCTACCGGGCAAAAGCTCCAGTTTAAAATGTCTGGAAGCAAATGTGTCTATTAAGACAAATAAAAAGTGACAAGCTGAAAATTTAGCTGCAGCTAACAACGAATTAGTGTCCTCAGTTGACTAGGCTAATTTTAATGCCTAAGATAATAAATATTTGTTCAATCCTCAGTGTGTTGATGCTTTAATAGATTTAAAACTGTTTTTTGTGCCACATAATTTTTTTCATATTTTTTTAACCACACATAATATTTTACCATTTATGGAAAACCTCTATTAAAAAGATTTAATGTAGTGGGAGAAAATTACAAAGACATTTTCTGTTCTGTTTCTTTTTTTCCCTTTTTTTTTTTTAAATTATTTTTTAATAGTTTAAGCTAATTTAATTTGGTTATGCCATTTAAATTTGTTATTATGCTTCACAACATAAAAATATGATTCATATTTTTATGTTGTTGTTGCCTTTGTTTTCAGCATCATTTGTAACACTGCAATTTCTGATCTTCATTAAGTTGGGTTTCCCTAATTTGCATGAACGGGAGCAGATTTAAGTTAAACTGCACACATGCAAGATATTAGGATTTCCATCAGGACTAGTTTTTTTTAGCTGAGCTTAGCTCATCATCTCTCTTAACTGAGGACTCACCCAGCACTAGGTGGTCACGGCGCATTTCCCAGGCCAGGTCATAGGGCAGGTGGATGGGGTCCACGTAGATATACTCATGCCCATCCTGGCTCACAGATTCTATCACCTTCCATCTGATCTCATAGCGAGGTTTCTGAGAACAAACAGTATTGCTTTTGAAGAAAGGAAAATTGAAAAATGGAAACTAAAAAATGTTTGAGTTTCTCTTACCTTCCTCCAGATTGCAATGAGGATGATGAAAGACATGATAACAATGACCACTAAGGCTAAAACAGCAGCCAACACTGCCACCTGGGAGAAAAGGGCTGCAATAGGCAAGAGTACACAGAACATTAAACACAATATAAATAACATGAATCTCCACATGCTGGAAATTAATTTATAAGTATAAATGAAGCTATGTTTTGTCTAAGACATACAGTCTACTAAAGGATACAAAGTTTGCTTTGTGTCTCTATAAACTTATCAGACTTTCCTATAGTGTTTGTGCAGTTTAAGCCAAATACAATTTAATTTAATCCTATATTATCATTTACCCATTTAATAGTAAAGTGGCATAGTCTATATTTGTATAATAAAAAAAATGACAAACTTAAAGTATAATGTTCTATAATATCCTTCATCTATCCTAATATATATATATATATATATATATATATATATAGATAAATAATCCCATGACACCTACAGCTGAATACCAGTTTGATGTCCCGCCTGCTGATGAGCCCCTCTTGATTGCTGGTCTCACACCGAACTGCGGCCTGCTGAGGTGTCTGGAAGGTCAGCTGGCTGCGAACCTGACTGACCTTTCTTGTCTCATTGTAGCTCACGTTCGTATGGATGCTCAGCACCTCTGGCTCTGGTGTCAGCGGCTTCCACACCTCTGTCTGGTTGCTACACCTGCAGAAGAACATTAGATCGGAGGGTGAAATATTTCCAGTCAAATACAGACGCACTGAAAGCAAAGCGTGTTTTGGTCAGCCACCTAGTGTTCCTTCTGTGACAGTTCAATGGAGAAATGGGTGGTAGGGACTCACTTGAGCATGCTGCCACAGCTGTACCATTGTATGGTTGGGGCTGGCACCCCTTCTGCAACACAGGTCACCAAGTGTTTTTTCCCTGGGAGACTGTGGTCGGTCAGGTCTTTAATCTGAGCGGGAACTAAACACAGGGTGGCAGCAGCCATTAATCATTGCTGACTCGGAGAAAAACACAATCTGTCCTCAGCTTTTTTCCATTCACAAACACCACTTTCAGACAGTCGGTCAAAAAATATAAAACACCACACAAAACCCCACAGCACACAAAACACGTGGGAACATTTCAGCTTAAAAAAAAGGCTCACCTTGGACCTCCAGGTCAAAGGTCATTTCCTTTGAGTCGTCTCCATTGGTAACAAGGACAGTGTAGAGGCCCTTCTGGTCTGTCCTCACCCTCACCAAGGTGAGGACACTGACATACCTGAGGTACAAAAAATTCATTTTTAAAAAATAAAATATACACTTTTTCTTCCAGTACTGAAAATGTTGACTATTTGTCTGGAGAAATCAAAGCTGACTGGCAAAAAGTTACAAATTTAATCAGACCTACTTTAATAAGAGACACAACACTCTTAAACCAAAAAGCAGCAACACTGTTTAAAATGTAAATAAAAACAAAATGCAATGATCCATGTGTAAAATCATTTTTTAAATTTTACTGTTATGTAAAAATATTGTAAATTTAAATATTAATTATGTTTTTCATGTCCTGTTGTGAAAAAATGTGGTTATATAAAATTTCTAAATCAGTGAATTCTGTTTGCATTTACATTTCATACAGTGTTCCAGCTTTTGTGGAAATGGGGCTGAACACTAAATGAACTGTTCTTTAGATATGAGAGCAAACTCATTTCTAAAGTCTTCAAGAGACTTTGTAAGATATGAAAATATTAAGAAGCACCCCGGGTTAAAATTTTAAACAACACAAAAGAAGATATAAAGTTTATGATGTACCTCATTATCAGGGGACATGACAGTTTTGTCTCATGTGTTGTACATAGCTGTCAGCATGGAGGTGGTGACTTTTTCTCTCTATTTGTGAACTACTAGAAAAAAAACATCTTGATGTTTCTCTTTCTTATTTATTACGGCCGGAGACTTCATGGAACTCGTTAACATGGGTTGTTTCTTTCTAGCTACCTATCATCATCCCTGTGGTTGATATCTCACTTAGATATTTAATGTGTGTTGGCAGGAATGTGAAAACATAGCCTTCAAATTTAAGCTTTATTTGACATCCGTTTGAAAGACACAACTCAGTAAGTTGTGACAAGCATTTGGTGTTTATGGTTCCTGTGTGATGAACGATGGCGTCCAGCCCTCCAGAGGGTATCGTGTTTCTCTCTGTGGAGACCCTTATCTGGCGATGACTGACAGGAGCAGACTGACCTGTGGAGGCTGTCGCCCTATCATAGGTCCTGTGCTAATTGTTTAAATGTATCAAGGCCGTAGACGTGTTTGGGTGCTTTGTGGTGTGCGTGAAACTAAATACTGGTTGGATGTTCTACCTTATTTCATGCTCTTGTCTCGTGTTGATGATTTTGTCTCCCTTGATGGTGGCACCATCCTTGGTCCAGTAAACCTGTGGGGGAGGGTACGCCTCCATCGCCACTCTCAGCTCCACGTTCTCTTGTAGCTTGACGGAAATGTTTCGTTGCTGAGGCGGTTTGATGTCCACAAAGCCGTTTTCTAACAAGAAAAAGAGCAAAGTATATATGCAATGCACTAAATGTAGTAAATTATTTTTCTCTTTAGCTTAACTACAGTACTGTGAAAAAGTCTGTTGCCAAAGCTCATTTTTTTACATTTTCCTAGGAAAATAGAAAACACATGTAGTGACTTATTGATGCACGTGCAAACATTCCAAGAGGTACAGCAAGTATTCTTCAGGAATAGTTCTCTCAGACTACTTAATGAACATTCAAGGTTCTTCTTTAGATGTTGGCGCTTTTTGTTTCATGACAGAGTATCAGCTGTATTCTACAGATGGCTGTAGACTCTCACTGCTTAAGTCCCGTTGCCACTGATTTTCAGTCCAGTTTGTGTGTAATTTGGCTTTCCTAAAGAATGGCTTCTACCACTGAGACCATTATGATGAGGCATCAGAGAACAATAGATGGATCAAATAAAGGCAAAGATGCATCTCTCAGATCCTGCTTCAGGTCTTTGTTGGATTGTTTTCCTATTTCTTAAAGACATAACTTTCAGGGCCCTGTTTCAGGAAGCCGGTTTAGTGGAAAAACTGAGTAAGTATACCCTGAGTTAACGAAAACTCTGGGTTTTCGGTTTCACAAAGCGAGTTCAGCTGAAGCCTGAGTGAGTCACTATGACGACACACGCCGTGAAGCTAACCTGCCCCCTAGCAGGTTTACTACAACTAACCCTGACTGTCTCCGCCCCTTTGTCGGAAACCTGACAGTAGGAAGTGTCGGACATGGCGTGTCCCTTCCTTGAAGAGCCAGTAGATCGTGAAGCCCAAATTCTCCGCAGAGCTCTCCGCCGGGAGAGAGTGATTAGAGCGCGTTTGGACATTTTATCATTTCCTGATGATTTTCTGTGCGAACGTTACCGTTTCTCAGCACAATCTATAATTTATTTGAATAACATCCTCAGGCCATATATTACGCATGTGACACATCGCGGACATGCTCTCAGTTCTGTACATATTATTTGTATTGCACTTCGTTTTTTTGCAAACGGGAGCTTTCTATATAATATTGGTGACGCTGAGCACGTTTCCAAGGCTACCGTCTGTCGGGCAGTCAGGAATGTTACAGTTGCACTGAAACGTCTCCTGTACTCGTTTGTGGTGTTCCCCGGTCATAGACCCACAAGATTCATCAAAGAGGGATGCCACAAAATTGCAGGTATCAGGATGACCAAAACTTAATTTATGGTGTGGTGATACTTGGACTACTACTTAAATTTTACATTTATTTTCACGGTTCCCAGGCGTGATTGGCTGTATAGATGGCACTCACATTCCAGTCATTGCTCCTTTAGTAAATGAAGGAGACTATGTGAACAGGAAGTCTTTCCACAGCATTAATGTACAGGTACATAGTTCCCTGTAGCATTTCAAACTAACAGATTATTTCATCATAGTAATGGATGCTAATTTGTGTTCTCTGCACTGTGAAGATCATATGTGATGCTGCCAACATTATCACAAATGTGGAAGCCAAGCAGCCAGGCTCTGTCCATGACACACAAATATTCCGTGAATGTACACTGAGCACAAAATTTGGACATGGTGAGTTGAGAATACTTTAAAATATATAAAGACCAATTGCTTCAGGGACATTTGAACTGAAGTGTATCCTTCTGTCTTAGGAGAGTTCACTGGCTACTTGCTTGGTGATAGTGGGTTTCCATGTTTACCCTATTTGCTTGCCCCTTACCCTGACCCTGAACCGGGCCCACAGCAGCGATATAATCTGGCTAATTGCAGGACAAGAGCCAGAATTGAAATGACTATCGGAATGCTTAAGGCCCGGTTACAGTGCCTGCAAAGACTCAGGGTCACCCCAGAAAGGGCATGTGACATTATTGTGGCATGTGTGATTCTTCACAACATTGCCACAATTAGAGGAGAACACTGTCCTTCTGAACCAAACATCAGCAGTGATCCAAACCATGAACATCCTGACCCTCCCACGGACATACAAGATGGAAGCGCAGTCAGAGACACCACATGTCACAATCATTTCTTTTGACCCATCACCTCAACATGTTGAAAGACGAATAAACAGATTTTTTGTTCAACTGGCTTTATTGGTCGCCTGTGTTTCCTGTACACAAAGTATTAAAAGATGTAAACCTCATAAAGTGTCTCTGTTGCTTCCTCCTCTGTAACAGCTGTCAATGTTTCTTCATTATTTTCCTGTAGTAAAGAAATAAACAACATTGCTGTTCTACTGTACACTCATATAATCTGTGGAGTATTACTCACAACTGCATGTTGGTCTGGCTCAACAGGAGGCTGCACCAGATGCAGTACACCATCACCATCAACTGATAGAATATGAGGTTTATACAGGTCACTTATAACTTACAAGGGACCAAATGGCAATTAACAAACATACCAATCAGCTTACACTTCATTGTCATTATGCTCTCAAAGACAACCAAGACTGAGGGAAGGCAAAATCAGTAGGAAAATAACTTCACTACAAAATAATCCATTATGGTGAAGAGTTTATCAAATGAATGAGTAGCACTGCGAAGGTGACTGTGAAGAAAGGATGTACGCACATCATGTATTATTTTGGATTTACCCCCTATGTAGGCACTTGTGTCTTGCGGGGTTATTGACTCAGAGGATGTCCCCACAGAGATGCCTTCAGCCACAGGGCGCCCACTGTTTTGGCTGAGGGCCAACTGCTCAGCCTCTGTGAGTGGTGGTGGTGGAGGACCCCCACCTGTTTTTCGGGCCTCTGCTTTTTTTCTAGTGGCCATAACGGGGTCACATTTGAGCATACAGAGTAAGCAAATATGTACTTGTAATGTGCTCAGATAATTTCAATAAGTGCTTACAGAAAGGAAATTAATGTAGCCTCTAACTGCAATTGATTTACATAGGACAAACAGACCAAGCACTATGGCTCATAATACAATTACACCTTACCTGTTTGGACTATATTTTTATATTTCATTTTTACTTGCTGCCAGGAACGTTTGGGGCCTGTTGGGTTGCACCTGCGCTCACATCACATCACAAAATAAAATGTATAAAATAACAAATAAAATAACATATGATAAAATAACGTGTTAAATGGGTGGAAATCCCTAGATCAATGTTTATATTAACACTCACGCATTGACTCTGTCGGCTATGTTTTGCCATGCATGCTCCCTGTCTTTCGCAGCTGTGGCTGTGTTACTTTTTTCCGCGGAATTTGCATGTTATCGGCATATGCTGCCATCAGAATTTCGGCCTCAAGCGCTGTAAAATACATTGACCACGCCTTCTTTCCCTCCATCTCCATGGTGACTCGCTTAATCTGTGCTCCGCTTATCAGGGCTTTATGTATCCTCGTCCGCGCGCTTCACTTGGGGTTAAAGCAACTCCGCGTTGACTGAACTAATTGTTATCAGCCTTTCTGAAACCGAATATTCCGAGTTGGACAGTTCGGGGTTACTCAACCCTGCGTATCGTTTTTCACTCTGAGTTTTCTAAACCGGCTTCCTGAAACAGGGCCCTGGTCCTGTTCATCTGCTCTAGGTTATTTTTTAGGCCTGTGACTTCTCTTTTATTCTTCTCTTATTCAGATTTCCTCAATTTTTTTAAGGACATGCTGCACATCCTGCTTAGGTATTCCCAGTTTTTGGCTAAAGCCTCTTTGGGAATCACCTTGTCAGTGCAAAAATACTATTTTATGTCTGTCAAACTGTCTTATCTTTGGAATTTTTCATAGCTTTAACCAGAAAACAACAACAACAACAACAACAATAACAACAACAACAACAGGATGATGCTTCAAAATACAATTTAAAATTGGACAGAAAATGAGTTGGAAAAGCAGCCAGTATCAAAATCTTAATTATCTTAATTTTCATCTTAAGGAAGCCTGGAAAACTATTACTCAAGACCACTTTAAAAGAAATTCAAAGCAAGTTTGTCTCCTAGGAAGCAAAATATAAAGAAATAAGAGGTGGCACAAGACTTTTGCAGAATACCTACTCTCCACTCCACTGATATTTTTGCAACCAAAGATTTTGTCCAGGAGAGCAGTGAGACTGAACCAAAACCAAAACTCTGCAGGCCAGAGAATAAAAAGAAAAATCCTAAAAGATACTTTCTAGTTTCACATAGCTGGGCACTACTTTCCCCTGTTTCTATTCAGACTGCTTTTCTTGGTCTAAGGCTTTTTGATGTGACCATTTCTCTGTACAAAACCATTTATTAAGCTGCTTCTGTACTGCTGCTCTACATTCTTGAACCTCTGTGGTCAGACACTATGCATCTTTTCCACTGAGATGTCCAGTGTCCACCATTAAACTGTCCTGGCCTCCTGTCTCTACTAAACATGGAGCTTCGAGCTTGTATAAATATAACACACCTCAGTGCAGGTGGAATAAGCATTAACTGACCTATACGGCATGCAGTGACGGTCAGGAGACAGAGCATTAAGAGTACATATGATGAATCCCGCTTACCTTAGCAGCTAAGATGCTGACTTTCTGTATGTTAACATTTGAAGTCAAACCCCAGTTACATAAACACTGTGAGTCTAAATATAAAGTTGCTGTACCCACTGATTTACAGCTCTGTTTCTCAATGTATCACTCGAGGGATCCACACCGTGTCAAAAGTTTATTTCACACTTTGAAGAAAAACAAATAGAAGTGATCTTCATTTCCTTTAAAAGTAACTCCTCTCCCACCGTAACATCCAGAGGTTGACATAATAAGCAGTCTTTCCTATGTCAGCAAAAGGTAATAATAATCTGCACAGCATCAGTTTGTTTTACTTTTGTGTCTATGTGTGTGTGTGGGAGGAAGGTGGGAGAAAGGTTGGGGGTGTGCAAGGGGGGTTTTATCTTACCAAGCACAGTGATGTTGACGCTGGCAGAGGCTCTCTGGTCTTGTATGCCCTCATGGACGTGGCAGACATATTTTCCACTGTGGTCCACCGTGGCCTGGGAGAAGACCAGGCAGGAGCGCATGCTCGTGGGGGACAGGACATCAGTCAGTGGCTCATAGAAGTCAAGCTTAGAGACAAGTACAAGAATAAGATGTGATGTTTTAATATGAATTTATTGAAATCGGACTTTCAGTGAGCTCTTATTTTTGCAGTCAGACTTATTAGGAAAAGCTGTGAGTTTGTTTTAAAACATGTTCTAATAAAGCCATAAAAATAAAACTTCATCATCAAAGATAAAACGGAAACATTTCAGCTTCGCTGTTATCCAAACAAGGACCTACAGAGACCCAGTTATTACAATACCAGCCTAATGTGAGCTGTGAGTAAAGTTTCACAGCAGAATAAAAACTATGAGGTGTGTCTCCACATCTTGATATAATTTGGGCTTGGTCCAGAGGCCTTAGAGTGATCACAAAGGGAAAACGGAACAATAGCGCTTGTTCTGCTCCACTCCTACTCACCCCTCTATTGGGAATATCCCAAGAAAAATTCACCAGCTCCACTCCGTGCACTGTGCAGTTTACTGTCAGTGGTTCACCCTGCTTCAGGACCGTCTTCGAGGCATTGATGTAGGCGTCAATGGCCTCTGGGACTGGGACGAGAAGAGAAAACACAAGGGAGAAGTGAAAAGGGTGTGGTAATGTAATGTAACTAAACAATAATGTCTGCACTAAGGCTGATCAAGTTATTAAGTTGGAAAGAACTACTTCTAAAACAAGCTCTTCAACCTGAACACCTACCCACAATGCTGAAGACATAGAAAGCCTGAGACTCTCGCACTTCCTCGTTCAGCTTTCCCCGACACACATAATTCCTGTCCTCCACCGGCGCCTTGTAGCCCTCACTAGGAACATACACCCCACTTACGGGTATGTCAGTGTCCCTCTCGTGCAAGGTGACAGTGATTTTTGGATTGGTGACCACACAGGGGATGGTGCTTTCTTCACTGGTCTTTGTTACCATGCCGTGAGAGCTCTCTATGAACCACACGTCAGGATCTGCAGACAGACACATTTTTTATGACAAAAAATATTTTTCTATTGATTTACTGCGTCTTCCTCAAAGAACTTCCTGGAGGTTTTTCACCTTACTCTTCTTCAGAGCGCTTTCAAAATCACAGTGTTTTCAGAAGCTCTTTATTTACATGCAGCATGGAACTTAGACAGTTTTTGTTCAATTGTACTGTACAGTTAGCTTTGCAAACTCTGAATCAGGAAGGTAAACCAAAGGTAAGCAAACCAGGCCCCACCTGGGACAAACACAGCCACCTCCTCTGTGTCTCGCGTGCGCTGATCAATGCACTGATACACGCCTGTGTGCTTCCAGCTCACATTGAACAACGTCAGAACGCTGGATGTGGCTCCGCTTTGCACGATCTCGTAACTCTGGTGACCCGGTTTAGATGGTTCCAGCTGAAAGTACGGCACGTCGTCCATCTTAAACTTCCACGTGGTCTCCCCTGAGCCGCTGCAGGTAAGGGTAAGAGAGGAGCCCTCGGCCAGAACAAACTCTTTGTCACCGGGCGTGATCTCCAGGCAGCGCAGCTCAGTGCAGAAACACAGCAGAGCTGCAGTTTGCACAGCAAGACAAAAAAAGGTCAGGATGGAGGTCACAGAGACTGCAGCAGGAGGTGAAAGGTTAAATCAACAGTGTTAGTCCTGCGCTATCTTTAAATGATGAAGGATGTGAGTTGTCTGCAGCAATTTAGTGGGAGGGCGACGACGCCTTGTCACTGATAAATACATTTAAATTGAAAGAGGTGAGTGAATGCATCAGTTGTGTTGTGAAATCCCACAGCTAATGAATCACAGAAGAAGTCGCTGTATTCTTTAAACATTCTGAACAGAATGACTTCATACTTACTTAATAAAACCTGAAACATGCTGTCCCCATAATCCTGACCACATGTTTTGCAAATTTAATAAGATATAAGTTATAACCCATTGAATTATATCCATTTTTTATATTAAATTGTTATATTAGATATCCAAATCATATTAAGTGTGATTTGTTATAAAAGAGTCCCAGTCTTGCAGTATCTATTTCCCCTAATTGTAAAATACTCCATCCAAACTTAGCTTCAAGCTTCTTGCTTCCCTGCAAATGACTTTTGCTTCTTCTTACACAGTTTCACTTTTTGTTGCTGAAGTAAAATTTAGGCCTCACCTGTAAATGTGACTGTTAGGTGGAGCGGGGAAGCTGTCAACTTCCTCATCACGGAGGCCTTCAAGTCACTTTGTTCTGCAAAAAGAAAAACAAACAAACAACAAGAGTGATCCTTTTCAGAAGTATTTTGCCTCAACAGTTAAGTGAAAATGAACACAACAGCAAAATTCTGTTTTCTATTCAAATCAATGAAGACAAATCTTGAACAGACTTAATATCTGTCCATGTGAGGATGAGCTTCATATCATGATGGATTGGTTTCTGCTCTCGCAGGCTCCACAAAGTCAGGTTAAGTGAGAAAATAAATCGTGTGTGTCAGAACAAACGGCGTCAAATGAAAGAGAATGATACCAAACTATGCTTTTCTCCCACTAAATAGAAACAAAAAGTATTGAGTTTGTTATCAGGCTGCTTTCTTTAATAGCGACTGGCCCTCACAGAGAAACTGAGGTACCGATGCAACTCATCAGGTATTTGATGCCTCGCTGCACCAGGACAGAGCAACAATGTCTGGCTCTTTTTGTTCCCGGTTCACCAGCATTCTGCCCGCTAACAAACGGGTCACTGTGTTCGGCTTTGCAACGCGCTCGCTGGCAACAATGCTGCGTCCGAGCTATTCCACAGCCATGCTGAGCCATTAATTGGTTTTGCTAAAAACAAAAGTAAAAATGAGGGCAGTCACAAAAGCTGCTGACAAAGCAACCTTTGAAAGGTTGCTATGGTTTGGCATTACTAATAGGGTATCGAGTTGTACAGCAAAGCAATGTCAGCATCAATGGATTCAGCACCTGGGGGGGTCAAAGTTGACTCATGCTTACCATCATCGAAACTGTTATCAAAGACCTTGAAGTTCTAATTGTACAGCACAGTGAGAGGCCAAAGGAAAGTGGGGAGAGGTGGTTTGCTGTTATGTTTAGGATAGGGGTTAAGGCCTGCAGCACAGAGGCGTCTGGAAACAGTTAAGGATGGATCACAGGCCTATACGAGGGTGGGAAAAAGAGAGGGCGGAAGACTGATTCTTGGGAAGAGCGAGGGTGGAGAAGGAAGAGAGGGAGTGAGCCAATGGAAAAATTGTGAAATGTATCTCTAGAAATCGCTCCCCAATTTAACATTTTTATAAGATAATGTACACCAATTGCACCACCTCTATTTTAAGAAACTGGGCCATTTTCCTGCATTACATAATAGAACACATGTTTTGAAGATTACATCTCTCCATCTAATCACGAACAAAAAGGCTTCACGCTTCATTCATCAACTAAATATCTTTGGCAAGACCTCCTTTGCTGTATCCATCGAGCTGCACAACGTTACTAAAGGTGGTGTTTTGAGGTTTAAACAAGACGACACAGCTGATTAGTTTGATAGTGGTGGTGAAGCACAAAAAGTTCTGTGACTAACCCAAGGACATTTACTCAAACCAGATACATGTTGTCTCTCTAAATTAACTGCCTCTGGCACTTCCGCTCCCAAAACGAAAAGCTCACAGCTCTTGAGTTGCTCCAAAAACATGACTGGTCCATTTCCTCCCCTGCCTCTTGCTTCCAATAAAAAAGGGTGAAGGAGAAACAGACAGAGAGAGCAAGAGCGAGTGAAAGAGATGTTATGTTTTTATTGTGTCGTAGTTCATTCACATGTGCACGTAAACATTCTTAGTGGCACATAATGGATACTGGATGCATATAATGTACACACAGACACATGCTGTACAAGAGTCCTGTCATACATACAACTTACACACACACACAGAAACACTCGCCAGACCTCTCCTGCCTTTTCCCCTTTTTGTCACTGATTTGGGTGTACAGTTCACGTTCCCACAGAAAAACTGAAACTTTCCCAGGGCTGCTGATACACTGGGGACCCTGCTGGTGATGACGGCAGAAGAGGAGGGGTCACCTCATCCCCGGGGGACCCCGCCAACATGCGACAAGGTCCGGTCCGCCGAGGAAGCCATACATCAGCACTCTACAAGTACTAGTAACCTCAGTGTCAACGATAGCGACAACAGCCAAACGCAGAGATGCCAAAGGCATGTGTCTTTTGGCAGTATGAAAACAAAACAAATAGCTCTGTGACTGGCTGCTGATGATATGTTTGCTAAAACAAGCCAAACTGGTACATTAAGGGCTACTACAGGATGTAAATTCACATCTAAAAATCAAACAACAGAGATCATGCTGAGATTAACAAGAGTCGAGGTGTTTTCATTAGGCTTGAGAAGGGACAGAAAAACAATGTTTGGTTGTTCCAACACTGGTTGATGGGCATTGGGACAACATGACCAGAGAACACTGAGAGGGAAAAGCTACTTTCAGCTGCCCCCATACTCACAGGAGTCACTACAGTGGGTGTTTGATTGGTTAAAGTTCTTATGCTGGATCCTCTTCCTGAACCCTTTTGTGCTTTCTTCCAGGTTCAAACCAATTATCTTTTGCTTGTTAAGCAAACGTGTAAAGCACTACACTGTGGAGCCACTGACCTCAAAGTGGGATGTGCTCTCAAGGATCATGGCCCAAAGGAGTCAGAAGACCACTTACACAGGAGTTAGGAGAGTGAACATTACCACAGGAGGGATACTTTTAACACTGAGATTAATGCTCATCTTTGCCTTGGTCAGATCTTTGTGCGAGATGGGAACAAACAGTGTTATGAAGCCTTAAAAGGGTCAGGCCACTAGTGAATCTGCCAAGAATGCTTGGCAACCTTTCAGAGATGTTAATAAAGCACTTGGTAACAGTTTGATCCCTGAACCACAGGACAGCTCTTTGTCTGCACCACAGAGGCAAAAGAGTCATTTACAGTAAGAAAGGTCCATAAACTAAGTGAAGGGCTTCTCAATCTGAGAATTAGAACGTGTAGAGGATCTTAAAGGATCTCAAAAGCATTTTTCTAACCCAGATGTTTATTGGTGTCTTTTGAATCTTTGAAATGGTATACTGCATTCCTGTAGTAATCTTGGAGGTCTGGAAAAAACAACAACAACAAAAAAACCAAACAAAAAACCACAAGTGATATTTGTGTTAGTGATGGCATAGTAATCACAATGGGGGATAAATTCTTATCACTCTGCATGAGGTTTCCCACAGATGCTTGGGAATTTGGTGGCTGATTGACCCTTCCCAGTTTTCATAAACAATCCTACTACACTCAAAGTGTCACCAGCTAATGAGGAAGAATGCTAAAGTCAACCTCCTTGGGATGCACGCAGCCCACGCTCAGCCTCAGGATTCAGCTAAGTGTGTAAACGCCAGTCCCCAGCACCCCGTAATCCCACTCCAGGGATTATCTATATATACTGTAGCTCCATGTTTCAGTTAAACATCTGGCAATGATAAAGCAGTCCTCGATGAGGTGGGAACGACTGTCAGAACCACATTTGTAGCAAACTGTTTGCTTGAGCGTCTCCCGAGCGGGGGTAAGCTTGCACTTGGAAAAAAGGGAGGGGGGGAAAGTGTAATCTCTAACAAAAGAGAAGGATTTTCGAAAAGCCTCCCAAAGTGCAGCTGGAAGGCTCCGACTTCCTGTTTCTGGGAAATTTTGCGGTCCTGTGTGGGTGTTAACCAAATGTGTGTCATGGACACAGCAGACCATCACAACCACCAATCCAAATAGGCTCAGAAACAACAATCAGTAGAAATCTAACAGCAATAAGACTTCTACAAGGAGGAAAAAAACATTCTTTGATTCACCAGCTTCACAGACGAAAGATGTAAACTCACCACCAGATATGAAAAACAACAGAGAAACAGAAACAAAACAACGGCAGGCAAGAATAGACCAATTAAACCAATGACAAAGCATGACAAACCATTAACACACCACAAAAAAAACTGCACACATCACCAGACCAGACGGTGGGATAAACAGCAAAGGGAGCACGCAAACATACGGAATATACCTTATGGGTAAAACCACATCAAAGAACGGAGTGAGCCAGCAGAAGGCGCACACACGCAGACTTGCATCACAGACTGTGATGTTTACTCTGCTGAAGTGCCCAGGAAGCCACCATACAAAAAAAACAATCTTTCCAATGAAAACAATTATAGCTCAGAATGTGAACTATTGCTGACAATCAAGATTTTTATAGGGCATGCAGTGTATCATTAGACTATCTACAGTGCAGAATAAATGCACATGCCACATTTGTCTTTTTTAGTTTTTGTTTTTTGAAGGATGCGACGTTTTCCTGACGTATCTCTGAACAGCAGGACTTGGCAAGCTCTGTGGGAAAAAACTGACCCAGTGATTCTTTGTTAAAATAAACCTCCATTTTTATCACTCATCTTGAACTGATCATCCCCCCTGAGGAAAACCTTCTGGTCTCTCTGTAGCAGACCCATGATGCACTATTCCCACCCCAGGCGGCCTCATTGTCCATCAACTCCAATAACTCTACTAATGCACACTTTGTACATTACAGGAGCTGTAAAAATGATAGCACAGTGAAGCCCTATGAAAGGTTCGGCTACAATCTCATACAACTGATTTTTAGCAGGAACTGCTTTTGGAGATTTTGTGAAACTTCATACTTTTTGATTTACAAATACAACTGCAATGGAAATTGTTCTTTTCTTTGATTTGTAGTATAATCTTGGAACAATATATTGCATTTAAAGTAACATTAATTAATGTTATTGGCAACCAGGGACCAGCAGAAAAAAGCAGCTAGACACAAGCAGCTAGGATGTCCTTTGATGATTACGTAAAAGAAAATCAGTGCAGTGCAATTAATCTTAAGACACAAATTAAAATGCTACAAAAATACAACAAATTTTTTTTCTTAATTTCTAGTGAAATGTGCATCTTATATCTACATTTGTAAATAAAAGATTACCAAAGTCTACAGAGGTTGCATTATGCTATCAAAAATAAATGTTTAAGTTCAAAGTAGCAGGAAAAATGTTATTTTTAAACTCTGAGATCATCTTCTAGCAAAAAAGAAAAAGAAAAAAAGAAAAAGAAAGATATTGTAATGCTACAGGCATTAGATCCAGGGTCAAATTACCGAAAAAGGAAACGAGACTCTTCTTTCAGGGATCACAGAGGACACTGACCACCAGGGTATCTGGTGAGATGACCTGCTCTTAACTGGGAGGAGAGTCCTCATGTCTCAGAAAGCACTTGAAAAAATACCATAACATGCTTAAAAGTGGCATACTAGAATGACACAGAGTTAATACTTTGGCCTGTAATCAGTGATTCCCTTCAAATGTGGGGACCCGTCTCTCTATCAAGACTCTCTTTGCCAAGACTCTTCACTGAAAGGCTTCAAGTTGTCTGATCTGCACTTTGCAGTGCACGTTGATCAAACATACTGGCTGCGACTCATGATGTTTACTCAGTTATTCCAGAAGTGTTTCATTCATGCACTGCACCCCTGAACTCCTCAAGACATTGGAAGACCACTAAGAATAATGATGTCTGAATCCAATCCAGTTTTATTCATACAGCACTTTGTACATTACACCAAAACATCAAACAGCTAATTCTCAACCTAATATGGGCAGAGATGACTCCAGAGAAAAAAAGCACAGTTGCAACTGGTATTCAGTTTAATCTTAGAGACTCCACAAATCTCAATGACCTTGATGTGAAATGTGTAGTCAATAGCTCAGCCATATATCTTGGTGCTGATTTAAAATAAATAAAAATGTTAAAAGAATCCTAAAACGACTGGGGAGTCAGGGGAAGGAGGCTGAGTGGAAAAGTCGCTCCTCTTTATAAGTATTTGATTAAAGATTAGCAGCATTTTGACAACTGTGCAAATAAAATGTTGTTAAGGAAGTGTAACTCTTCAAATGAGTTGTAAAACTGATAAGATTTCACCTTGGATAAAAGCCTCTGTGAGAGAATTCATCTCCTTATCTAGTTTAAGATCAGACTCAGGTTTGACATTTAAGGTTGGTTATTGTGGGTTTTACATATGGCCCAAGTCCAAGAGAGGATCAGCACAATCACCACTGGGTCTGAACACAATAGCCTTAGTTTTACTTTCACTGAAATATTAAAAAAAATTAAGCATATCGATGCTTTTATGTCCTGATATCATTTCTTTTTACTGAAATGTAAATGCAGATCATCTGCATAAAAATGACACGAGAAGACTTTACCTTATCATTCCCCAGGTTAAAGTCCATATAATCTCCTACTGAGTCCACGTGTGAATAAAGCAGTTTTACTGCCCGGAAAATTTGCACACCCTCAGCCTCGGCAGAAAGCTTAGAGCACACAGGGAGCAGCTCTTAAACGTTGGTCTGAATCAGGGTCACTTTCTTTAAAGATATAACTGCACTTTTTGAGTGTCCTTCCAGTTGATCTCATCTATCTAATTTTAGCATCTTTAACAAACTAAACAAATTTAATCTCTAACCTCTCACTCACTGATGATCTAACAGTTGCCATTTGCCAATAATGCACATGTCATACCCCACATGTCTTTCCACTCCAGAGCCTTTGGTGTCATGATGTATTTTCATGCCAGCCAACTTGTATAAAGGGCATTTTCTTTATGTTTTTGTGGTCATGACTAAAAAGGTTTCTTCAGATGTGTGACTCACTTGTTCTGACCTCAAAGTAGGTTTCACTATTATGCAGCAGGACACTATTAGAAAACTGTTAGACTATTAGAAAAGTCTCTGCTGGACAAAAAGTGCTTGTACGCTGAAACTTAAAAAGCTACAGCTGCACTGAAACCATCTCAAGTTTGCATTATCAGCACTGAAAAATCTGCCTAGTACTCCTGTAACAGGTTTCCTTCTGTTCGGTATTTGGACACAGTGCTTGTGAGGTCTTATCACAGAAACCAAAGTAACTCTATACTCATGCTGAGGCAACACATGTTTGGGAGACTGCGGATTTTGGTTCAGTGCCTTTTAAACAGAGTTGTAAATGCTGTGTGTAGTGGCAGTCGGGGGAGATGTAAAGAGCTTCTGTGTGAAACCCATGGATGTAGAATGACAGCCTTAGATGTGGCTAGCGTTTGAGATCAATTTAATGACTTTTCAGGAACCAAAATGAAGGAAAAAGGGATTACGATTTACAAACTTAAGCAGCCTCTGTCATTGAAGTCAGTTTTCCTCTTTCAAATCAGCTGGATGTGATTTTGTCACTGCCAGTCAACTCAATAAAATTGCTTATAGGGTATACAGATAATGCAGCTCATGCAGATACATTTGCTAGCATAAGCGACACAACATCCTTCAAAGATTTTCCTCCAAAAACGTCTCCACCCATGTTCATTGTGGTACCCTCCTTTTTTGCTGCACGATATGAGACCCCCTGCCTCATGAGAAATGAAATACGCCTACACACACTTCCAGTCCCTGCACTCCCTCCCAAAAAGAAAGAAATTGAAACAGCTGAATACAATTAGGACTGACTGACTTTAAATTCCATCTGTTTACCTAAAAAAAAAAAAAACCCAAGGAGACGGAGAAGGAAGAATAACAGTCACAGGGAATTTCTTTTTAGTGGATAACTTGTGCTATTTGTGCATAAATTCTGTAATTTTAACTGCTGTGCAGTTTCCCACATTTTTGTGTCTTGCTTTCAGTGAAGCTAAACTGTGCAGATTAACTTAACAAAATGCTCCTTCATTTTTAACTGTGCAAAATATTCTTATCTCACAAAAGACTGTTTTCCTTTATCCTCCTTTCTCATTGCACTGCATCACCATTTCCAACATGTTTTTGTTGGAAAGAGGACAGAACAAACTCCAGGGAGAAAGCCTGGTGCTTTAAACGAATCTGATGGAGACCAAAACTTCCTGTTGAAAGTAAGCCTGTATTAATCCTTATGCAATAAATCCAGAGAGGAACTCATAATAACACCTTACTAATGTTACACTCATACAAGGTTGGACACAGCTGTCAAGTCATTTACTTGAGTAAAGGCAGGAAAATCAATAAAAAAAGACCACATTATAAGTCAAAGTCCTACACTTTAAATAAAAGCTCAATATTTTGTGAAATAAATATTTTTCATCTTTTGCAAAGAGTTCAGTGAAAACATTAATGCAACTCTGGGGGTACTGATTAGCTTAGCTTAGCACATAGACTGAAAACAAGGGAAAGATGTAGTGGACCTTTCTCATCAGTTTCTTGGTTTTACACTTATTTAAGCTTTATTTATCTTTTTTTACACTATATTTTTGTAATATGTGGATTTAGTGTAGTTTTGCATTCAAAGTGTATTGTGGTTTTATGTAAATGAATGATATAAATTTTCTTTTTGCACAAAAAGCCCAACAAAAGACAAGGGTTGGAAATAAGCAATAGGTATAAACTGTGTGCAGCACATCAGTCCCATGCTCTATACTGGCCTTATGTCAAACTGCATTTAGTTACATAAATAAATAAAAAATATTTATTTCAGAAATGCATCAAAAGATACAACAAGCTCATTTGTGTCAGGCTGTTATTTCCCTAAATCTTGATCTGAGGAAACCTGGAACGTGACTGGGTGTTTACAACAAGATAAGTCATTATGGAGGAAGTAGTCTCTTAATAGTCTTCTAGTATTTTTCTGTACTGTATTCACAGTGCAATGGTTTTTTTTTCCATGATTATGACACCTTTCTTTGCGATTTTAGGCTGATCCCCTTTCAAAAGTTTGTTATTGTGCGACAAGAGTATATATATAATAAATCAAATGAATGTTTCCTCAATGAACAAACTCACTTCCTGTCTTAAGATGAGATGCAGCTGCCTGACAGCTCTGTGTGAGTGGGAGGGAAACAATGAGGGGGAGGCCAGATGGACAGCCATACAGGATGCTTTACTGCAGCACCACTTGGTGCTTTTCATTAAAGCTGTGTGACTCAAGTATAAAATCTAAGTACAGCATGAAAGAACCAGCGACGTAAAAAGAGGCTCTAGACTGATAGTGTTAAGAAAAGCAACAGCTCATTCAAAAAATATTGGTGGTGGATAATGAGTAAGCCAATGAGTGTCCACCAGGGGATGAGTCAGAGTTTGTTCTGTGAATCTGAAAAACGAACCAATCCGTGTCACGACAACATGATGTGAGAGTGTGTAAGTATTTTAACTCAGTGTTTCCTCTGTAAACAAGTTTTTTTAGATGAGGGTTGCTCAACTTTGAGTTGAAGTCACAGAGGATAAATGAAAACAGGACAGAATGGGATCAGTATTTTTCAAAAGTTGTTGTTGAGCTCAAAATGTTACATATCTGCACATGTGAGTTAAATCAGACTCCTGGCATGCTTTCTGCATGGTCATAATGTGAAGCACATTTTCTCAAAGCTGCTGGCATGCAGAAGGCCTAGAGAGCCAGGAAACAGCTGATGTCGACGGATTAGGTCCGGGCCAGGGGGAATGGAGCCGGCTGGGCTGCACTTCATCGGGGCCGGAGAGGAGCACTCCGCTGGAGTACATACCAGCAGCCTGACGCAAGACAGGAAAATCCCCACTTGTCAGAGTCAAAACTAAACTAAGTTTTGCAAATCTTACAATAAAGATTTGTCACAGCTGATCAAGTGTTTTATAAGTTGGTGCCGTGAAAGTAGAAGCCGACTTTAAAGCTATGAAACGAATGCAATGCAGTCTAGCACCATTAATGGTAAAAGTATGACATGCATGCAGTCTTCCAGCGGTTCATCTACAAAAACAATGCCAGACAGTGCCTGGAGTGAAACATCCACAGCGCCAGAGAAGATCAAAAACTTCAAAAGGACACTCCTGTCTGTAGAGGAGGAGAAGAGCATCCACAAAACACATGCCAACAACATTTTGATTACAGCAGATGTCAAAAAGGTCCCCTGTATGCAGAAGATGAATGTGCAGCTAACGAACCCAACAACAAATACCAAAGTCACCATACACAACAGTCAGGCGGGAAGGCTTTCAGGTGCAAAACATGTGTTGGAATTAGAGATGGCACGATACCACTTTTTTATGTCCGATACTGATACCGATATCATAAATTTGGATATCTGCCGATACCGATATGAATCCGATATAGTGTTTTTTAATCAACAAAACTGTTTTTTAAATATCTTGCTGCATTTTGTATAAGTTCATACTCAAGTTTAAAACAACAACTACACTAAAGCTATTCTGTTATACCTGTATGCAAAAAAAAATATTTCATAGTACAGCAATACTGATCAATCTAATAAACTTAAACCTACACCATCCTCCCTATTCTGGTATTTTAAAGAGTACTTAGCATAAATATTAAGCAACCTAACTAATAGGGTTCCAACTCCCAGCAACAACAAAAATAAATAAATAAAAAATAGGGAACCACCCCTCACACTCCACCTCATGATGCTTAATCGACGTAATCAACCTTAATTTGATGCAGTGTGAAAAAAAAATGCACAGAAATCAATTATTTTTCAAGAAATATTAAATAGATTCAACATCTTTCTTCAACAAAATTGCAGACTGCACAGATGGTACCTTCCCAAAGGAAAAAGTACTATAGCTTACTAGGGTATATATATATTAGACTTAATAGTTACTATATACAGTAATGGACTTCTATACATTTTGCATCAAATTAAAACTTTGGCTGTCAGATAATTATTTATTAAAAGCTAGACATTTTAAATGAGAATAAGAAAGAAAAGTATGTCTTTGTGCCCCCTTTTCCCTGTTAATGCCCTATCGGCCCCCCTGGCTAAACTTTGCTAGATCCGCCCCTGCACAGTTACCAGCGTCAGCTACGTAGAAAAAGATCCTGGAGTAGAAAGTAATAATAAATAAATTCTAACAACAGCTGATCAAGCTTAAACGTGCTGCTGTTGTTCAGCCGCTGGTTTCCTCTTTCTGGTGCAACGTGGGCCAAAAGCAAACTAGAGACAGGGACTCACGACAGAAAAGCCGATCAGCTGATCGTTAAGCAGTTTCATGATTGAAGTAGCAGCAAGAAGAGGCAGTCGCTTGTTAAGCTTAACGCAGGAATGCTTTACAAACATTCAGAGATGGACTTACACACTTGCTTTACTTCTCTCGGGATAACTTTGTCGGAGATGAAATGCCGGGTTGCTAGCGAAGCTCCACATGCTATCCAGACCACTGACAGGTCTCGCATGCCACAGCCGCTCTATCACGTGATGCATACTGCTCCGACGTGCTAACGTTCTGAGGTGAGTTACAGTGTGTTGCAAGTTTTGTGAGGTGCTTTCGTGATATTTAATGGATCGGATTACATTTTTTATTTTTCTCTGATATCCGATCCAGTAATTTAGGTCAGTATCGGACCGATACCGATACGTAATATCGGATCGGTCCATCTCTAGTTGGAATATACTGAAAAGACATGTATGCCACATGTGTCACAGCCATTAAAATGGCTCACAGTGCTACAATATAACTCGTTCCAGCTACTAAAATCTTCTGATGAACAGGAAGCGATGATTCAACTAATTATGCCGGCTGGACTCGGCATTCTTGAGATGAGACCAGGTTGCTGGTTTTACGACATATCTACATTACAAAAGGGAGACTGAGTAACACAACTATAAATTTAGGGTGGTATGTGTTAACACTTAAAGGGAATTCCTCCAAAGAGGATGCTGTTGACAGTGATAGATGCTGATATCGGTTCACAGCCATGGCTCTTCAATGAGCTTCTCCATGAATCAATGCAGAGAAGATTGAAAAGGGAGGAAAGTGACCAATGGTTTGGTGTAGAGGACTCCCGGTTCACTCTGGGTGACTGAAGAGGGCTGTACAAACAAGCCCTTTAGCAGCGAAGCACAAAGTGGAGAGCGTACAAACAGCTTGTACTATAAACCCTACTGTGTTTGTGTGTACGCTAGACCCCGGGACACCTTGTCAAATGCATTCTGTTAGTGGGAAAATAAACAATGTTAAAGTTGTCCAATGTCAAAGTGTCAAACAGTTGCTGTGTACAGAGATGCAAGCCATCACTTTGCTGATGTTTGAACAGGTTGCTTACGCTCTTTCACGCAGTGTTGCAATGGCTGTTGTGTATACACACACACACACACACACACACACAAGTATGTGGGTAACGAACACCACCAAGAGACAGCAACAACATCACAAAGACATACAGTTGTTCTCTTGTCAAATCGAATCAGATTTTTTGTTTAAAAAAGCTATAAGAAACTTGGGTCCAGTGTTCAGGATGAAGTGCATCTATGTCAGATGGCTGTGAAAGTCAATCTGTCACAGTGGGCTTCCCGTACAGGATAAGTGAATTTTCAACACTTTGCACAGCCCTTTTTTACTTCTGCCAGCAGCTGTCGAGCAGCTGGAACTTATACTAAAATACTTGACGGTGACAGAGAAGTATGCTTCTTACCTTCAGACGAACCCCAGAAACACAGAAGAATCTTTCCTCTTTGACCAAGAAGGTTGCCGGCCAGCAGAAGGAAATTGGAGAGACTTCCAGTGAGATGTCTCTACAGGGGCTGCTGCTTCAAATGTATAGATCCCTCTGATGTTCACTCTGAGGTTAATCTCTCCTGTCCCAGGAGTCCGTTGGAGGAGGTACTGCAGTGAGCCCGGCTGTTTGTTTAGTCAAATCACATCACCGCGGGTGTCTCTCTCTCTCTCTCTCCACTCTCACACTCAGAAAGAGTGTTCTAAGAAAAAAAAAGTTCCCAACAGAAACATGCACACACACGCACACACAAACTGTGCACACTCCACCCCTGACAGATCCACACTAAGCAGAGCCCCAGTGTCCACCCCTGCTGAAGCTGAGAGAGAGCAGGACGAGGGAGAGGAGGGAGGGAGCAGTGAAACAGAGCTGAAGCAGAAAGCAAGAAGTTTCTAGCAGGGCGACGAAACTTCAAAATACAAATCCAGTTCTGCTTGTTGTTCTAAGGTAGAGGCTCAGAGGTCTGAGCCGGAGCGATTTGTTTATGAATGGAGTGGAGGTGAACTGAGACTGTCTCTATTGGCAACGGCAATCTGGACCGCATCTAACCCCCTCCATAAAACAACAAACACAATAAAAAGGAGGAGAAAGAGTGAGAGAGTGTGTGAGTGGTCCAGCCAGGAGAAAAAAAAAAGATTTTGGCAGCGCTGATTGCACCCTGCTTTGGAAACAAACATGGAAGTCTCAGTTTCTCAGGAAAAATAACTTCCCTTACATAATCACACTCTTAAAAAAAGGTATAAAAGTGGTTAAAAGTGGGGACTTTAGCTTTAGTGAACCAACTTTTTTTTACATCACTTTTTATATCATATTTTTTTCACGTGTTTTCTTTTTCCCCTGCATGAAATAACTCAACACCTCCCACCATCCCCACTCCCTCTTTCTCCCTTTTTTTCCCTTGGCCTTTTATCCTCTCTTTTATAAACACAAGCAAAACCATGTAAATATGTCTGCTCTCAATACTAGCTTTCTTCCTAATTCAATCCTTTCCCAGGATATGAGAGGATGATCTGAGATTCGCTACGCAACACTGCAGCTGAATAAAGACCTGTTCTATCTAACAAGCAGGTTGGGGCAGATGGGGGGAGGGGAGGGGAACAGGAGCTAAATTGGAAACTAACATGTTCTCCTTTAATTGAGAGGGCAAATCTAAAAGACCTGCTCGCACTAATTAGAGTGCCAGCAAGCCCCCTCCAGTTATTAGATAGGAGGGGAGCAACACCACACAGGGACAGTTCCTCCTTTTACATCTTTCTAATTCTACCTATGTAATTAGCACCTACTTGCAATAAACCTGCTCTAAATCCACTTATTTGAACTCTTGAATCTATTTGTAGGCGTTTCATTGCTTGTAATGTCAATAAAACTGTAGACCCAAAAGATAAAAAGGCAGTAATACAGCAATAACGTGCTCGTCAGTCACGTATGTAAACACTCATGAACACACGATTCTTTATCAGCATGAGATGTATAATTTTAGCATCTTTTTACAAAGCAGTGCTGGAGAGAGTCCACAACGGGATGTCTACTGCTCTATATATGGCAGCAGTCCTTGTTTACCCCCACAGAGTGGAGCAGCTCTTAACAAGTGGGATTCCAAAATATTCTGCCTCAACAATACTGAGTCTCTTCAGCCTGTCAGCAGCTAACAAGTAGTTTCTCTCACTGCTGATCTGAATTAGTGTTATAGCTTGAGTGCAAAGCAGTGCAAACACACTATACGCTTGTTTTCCTGCTGGGTTTCAGGAAAAGGTAAAAGTTACACTGCTGTGTTTGTCAAGCACAGGCCATTATAGAGGTACAAGAGTTGAGACAAAGACCTGGAGAGGCAGGGAGCATATATACTCTAGACCTGGAGCTGAACCTGCTGGACCTCTGATAGATGAAGACTGACAGAAATGTTTGAACTACGGCTGCCTCCATTTCAAGTTGTCCCGATAAAGGATATATGACTTTGGGGCACCTTAAAGCTTGATTTCGGCAATGTGATGGGACTAAATCTGAGAATGAACCACAGTTATAAGACATTCGAGATAGACATTCGAGATAGACGAGATAGCAAAAATCAAGAAGAAGCAATACAACATATAACATCATCATAACAGCATCATCACATATGAGATAATAAAACACGATAACAAAAGGACCCGAAGAACACAGCCTTACAAGTCAGCTGATATTTATTTGCAGGGCTTTTATTAGCGCAGCCTTCCAGTTGCCTTTGTTGCTCCACACCACACACAACAACTCCTGTCAAGTCTCAGCAACCTACTGAAATAGGGAAGGCTAGCTGTGTTGGTCAACCTCCCCTAACGCCATTTCCTGAACCCTTTACTCCACCCCCCACCCCCACTGCAGCTGATCTGCAAACTACACCCCGCCGCAAACACACATCCATCCACTTTCTTCTCCTTATCCAGTTTGGCGTCTTAGGGGCCCTGGAGCCTATCCCAGCTAATATACACCAAAAGACGACATACAACTTGGTGAAGCTGCTATCACTCGCTAAGACACAGAAACAGACAGCTCACATTCACACCTAAAGCCGGTTTAGAATCACCAGTTAACATAAGATGCATGACTTTAGATTGTGGAACTGTGTACCCACAGAGAACCCATGATGCAACGACAGGAAAACCTACAAACACCACAAAGAAAGGCCCCAGCTGGGTGCTGGATTCAAACCCAGAGTTTCCTTCCGTGAAGCAATATTGTTAACAATGGTTAATGGTTAATCAACTAGTTTATAAACTAAACCAAAAACAGAAAACCTTCTATGGTTCAGGCATCTCCAGTGCAAAAGAGTTTCTGCTTGTCTTAGCCAAATGTTGTGATCAATTTACAGATATTTAGTTTAGGGCTACTGTTCAAATGGAACGATTTGTTTGATCTGTTACTCCAAGAACTAGTTATGGGAATGAATGAGATTACTGGAGGAGAAATGACAGAAACTGCATCCGCGCCCTCTCTCTACACTCACATCTTAGTGCAATTTAGTTGCATGGTGTCTAACACATTGTCAAAAAAGAGAAGACAAAGTGGGACAGACAACAAAACAACAATGCATTGCTATCTATTTTGCATTTAGGGAGTGTGGTTGGCTTAAATTTAAACTAAATATATAACTTACCACGATGCTGATTGTAAAGGGTAAAACATTCCTTATACCAGCTCTCTTTTTGGAGCGGTGATTTTTGAATAGATTAAAAAAGGAAACAGGCATCTTAAGGTTAAACAGATTTAAACTAAATCTCTATATATGGAATTATAACTATACAGTAATAGAAATGTTTAGGGTTTATCGAGGTCAAACTTTACTTTGTACATTAAGACATACCCTCATAAGTGCTTTTACCACATTTATTTATTTTCAGGCAAGCTGGCTTGCATTGTGGTCGCCATCAATGTATTTCAAGCGTTGGATGATATGTTTTCATGTTTATGTTGCAATTTCCTTAATGATCAGGCCATTTCCATTAACTTCAGCCAGCTTCCTGCTAACAGCTGATAGGCACTGTAGCTGAGAATGATTATCTTGATAGTGACATGAATCTTTTATGATCGTTTTATATAGAGGACCTCATGCACGGACTTGATAAGTGCAATATATAGCATAAGGCACAGTGTCAACAGAAGATGGAAAGAATAAAAAGCTAACAGTGAGAATGATGATGACAAATAAACTGTGTGCATCTTGTTAACGACAGGTCAGTTGTATGACTGAACTTGAAAGACTCCAAACCAGGAAAGTTATCTGCTATTATTCAGCTTTTTGCTGCCCTCATATGGACGTTTTGAGCCATGACATAGCGGGGAGCAAAGCAACTTTGCTTTTGCTTGACCTATGTCACTATTGGTCTTACATCAGAGCAGACTATAAATGATAAAGAGCACTGGAGTGGTTTTTCAGGATTTTTATCATTTGTTTTTCTGGTTAATCAAGCTCACAACACAAAGAGTTACAAAGGAGAACCATGTTCGATTTTGTTTTGTGAGAAACTAAAAAAGAAAAAGACAAAATAGGAGAAAAACCTATGTAGTCTGAAGGACTACAAATGTATATTAAACAGCTTAAGAGAATAAAAAATTCTTTATATTTGCCATAATGATGATACTGAAGTGTATTATCTGGTCAGAGCCATAGCTGCCACTGAAGGGAAGCAGCCCATTTCTACAGCTATGTTTTCTACATGTTCTAATGTTCCTGTGATGTATAGAATTAAAATATGGACTTTAACTAATTTAATTACATGTACATTTTCCATGTTTTTTTCAATACAGTATGCAAATGTAATATGCTTGATTGGTTTACATTTAGTTCATACAATGCACGTTTTTCCTCACGATTTCTTATTTGAGTAAATAAACCTTTAATTTTATATATTTAAGTTGTATCTTACTCAAATGTTTTACTTGCATGTTTATTGGGGTTGAATAATTAAGTTCTTTTTAGATTAAGATTAAGTTGACAGTGAAGAAAAACAACATTTAAGCTTTAAAATAAGAAGCTAAACTATATCAAAATAAAAATATAAATTAATAAATGAATGTGCATTTTTTTAAATCTTCGGCATGGCTAGACGAGGTCTTTATGGGTAACCGGAAATCCTGACCTGATCATTTTTCAACATATGTAATTTTATATTTTAAAATTTTCCTTGCTTTGAAAAAAACAAACAAACATATAGTGGTATGTTTTCCTGCTTGTTTGTTTGTGTATTTGTTTCCTTCCACCTCTGTCCGTATTATTATTATTATTATTATTATTATTATTATTATTATTATTGGTGTTGGCCTGTAGTCTCTGCGCTGAATCTAAGCCCCCTATATACATGCACGCGGAGGCACATGGACTTCCCACGCATTCCACACATTGTACCGCCTTATCAAAATGATTCATCAGGGCAAACCTGGTAAATCGGGGTCATTGCCCTGACGTCGCAAAGACCAGCAGGCAGGTGAGTCTCAGGTAAAGCGTGACGTCAGGATGATACTTTCGAACTCCTTGCCAGTAAATCTATAAAGGTGTGTAGTCTTACTGCACAGGTAGCCTGAACCTTAGACTGAAATGAAAACAGAGCTTGCTGAAGATAAACTCGGGGGCCTAACATGCTCTTGGAGGTTTGATTTTTCCAGGTCTTCCAGAGATTCACCCTACCTGTCGAGCGAGGATACCGGGATGTACCCGAGCTCTGCTTCTATCAGACAAACGGCTCAGGCTCTGTCACTGAACAGTCAGTACATTCCGCCTCCGTATGACTTCCCCAGCTACCACCATCACGTCACGGGAGTCGGTGATTTGTCGGCAAGTACCTGGAACCCCCTTTACGCGCCCCGGGAGGAGTATCCCTACAGCTTCCCGGGGTCAAGCCCCAACACCGCGCAGGTCAACTTCACCTACCCGGATCTGAGCAACGTTCCTTCCGCCGCTGGAGGGGGATCGCTCACCCCTTACAATTTCATCTCTGGACAGGATCCCCTCATTCCCAGGAAAAGACCACAGGAGCCCGTTAAACAAACAACTTCAGGTGGGACTTTACTTTGTCATACTTATTCTTAATCATAGGCTTATTTTGGTCTGCATAATGTATTCAGTGAATTATACAGATATAAAGAACATTTGTAACATCTTCATCTAAAGTTGCTTCGTGCATACAAATATCTGTTATCTGGAGTACTTCAAACGCACTTGTCTCTGTTTTTTTTCCTTCTTCTTCTTCTTCATTCTCGCGACTGATCACATATTAGCTGTCACTGTGTTAACAAGTGTTAACGAGTGACACAAACAGGAAATGCAGCATCTTGATAAGACACATCCTATAGGGGAAGGAGATTACACAACCTCCTGGGTTACCTTTGTAGCTGTCACTGTGGTTGCATGACTAACTAAACCTAAAAAAAACGTACAAGTATGGGTAACACATGAGAAACACATGCAAACCTGTTTTAAGTGAAAAACAAACCCAACTTCAGCAGGCGCACATTCATCAAGGTGTTCGCCTCTCTTTGGACAATCATGCTGTGAGATGTCAATGCAAAGCTAACAGTGGAGGCCATGAAGTCTACACAAGTCTCACACCCCACCCTCTCTGTCCACTGGGTGGGTGTGAGATGGTGACAAACTGGATAGATAACACTGGAAGTGCAGGAAGTCTGCAGAAGTTAAACGAAGTCTCCTCTAGAGGCTAACCCTCTCTTAACCCTCTTGTGTGTATCTGTGTGTGTGGGTGTGGCTGGATCAATGCTGTCACATGAGCTAGTTTTCTGATCAATAACTGTGACTCCTAGTTTCTTGAGTGTGTATGTGAACATGCGTGTCAATGAATAGCTGCCTATGTAAAGAGCTGTGTAGACAGCACTCACGGTGATAAGGAGAAGCACTGATGCAATGCAGTGGGGAGTCTTTGCCTTCGTTATAGTGTGAGCACGATTAGTAGAATTGATGAGGTTTTAAGTGGCGCCTGAACTTGAACGTGGCACCAGACTGTTTGGTCACGACACACACATTTCGTGACTCACTGACACAAAATTATTAATTCCTGAAAAAGATGTGGGCCATACACATGAATAAAAAATGACTCTATTTACTTACATTCACTGTCTTTATTTTTGTGCTTATGTTTACTATTCTTAATATTTATTGATTTTTTACTAAAAAGCAATTTTTTTGTCTGATTTAGGTGGGAAGACTCGCACTAAGGACAAGTACAGGGTGGTGTACACTGACCACCAAAGGATGGAGCTTGAGAAAGAGTTTCAGTTCAACCGCTATATCACAATGAGAAGGAAGTCAGAGCTGTCAATGGCACTCAGCCTTTCCGAGAGGCAGGTGAGAAGATTAGAGTAAATAAACGGTCAATGTAGAAAATATATAGAAACTGTCTAGGACAGTGAGACTGTGTAACTTTTGCGTTCTCTCTTCACATTCAAAGAATTACAAACGCCTAACACTTTTAAAGTAGCCAACCACATGTTCTGTTTTTCTTTTTTTAGGTTCCTCCTTAAGAGGAACGAATGAGATAAACTAAACTCACAGCAGAAAAACCCCATGAAGCAATGAGACAGAGTGTGTTTCGTTACTGTTGAAACTCAGTTAGGAAACAGAATGTGGGATTTGTTCGTGCAAACCCCCCATGGTTTACACAAACAAATCTATAGGCCAAGGCCAAGAAGTATATATTTGTCACCCCCTTTTGTGAGTGACAATAATAAGGAAGGTCACTGCAAATTTAACATGTTTATGTTAGGGGTATAAAAAATATGCCCTAATTTTTTTTAACCTTGTAAAGCCAGAACCACAAAATAATGACATTTTTTTTTAGTTACCGGAGTTTAACCTTTATCTCTATCATTATCTCAAAGAAATCCACTTAACTGCCAAAAATGCTGAAGTATGTTTAAAGTTTGCTGAACAATATTTAGACATGCCTGTGAAATACTGGGGGGAATATAGTCTGGTCAGATAAGACTGAAATAAACTCTTTGGATGGCAAAATACACGCCATGTTAGGAGGTCAATAGGGCAATGCATATCACCCCAAAACACCAACAGGGAAGTTAAGAGGTGGGAAGGATGAATAGAAAAATGTACCAAGACTTTTTTGATGAAAATCTTCTGCCATCTACCAGGATGATGATGATGAAACGAGGGGTGGACGTTTCAGAAAGACAATGATCCCAAACACAAAGCCAAGGAAACTCTTGACTGGTTTCAGAAACAGAAAATAAAGCTGCTAAAAATAGCCCAGCCAATCACATGACCCGAATCCAGTTGAAAATCTATAGAAAGAACTAAACCCCAGAGTTCATAGAAGAGGCCCACAGAGCCTTCAGGATTTGAATTTCTGTTTGTGTGCGACTAGTTTCTCCACACAGGAGGCATCTTGAAGCTGTCATCACCAACAAAAGCTTTTGTGCGAAGTATTAAATAAATGTCAGTAAATGTGTTCAATACTTTTTCCCTGTGTCACTTCTTATTATTACACATAGTTTATGGACATCCGCAGTTTAATTTGTCTTTGCATGTGCAGACTGGTTGGGTTGTTACTGACATCTGGTCAGAATTTCATACCATGTGAAATATATTTTGCTTTGAAAACTGGTGATGTGTTCAATACTTATTATACCCCATGTGTATAAACACACATGGGGTATAACAAAAATGATCTTGGCATTTTTGTGGAATTTCATGCTCACCGCATAAATCTGCATATACTGCAGATATCTGATTGTAAACAGTATACCACTGATGATGCACAGATCTCAAATATGGCATTAACTTTGTGTTACAGGGTTATTATCTCATTTGTGGGTTTCTTTTTTTTTTCTTATGTGAGATAACAGGGAAGGTGGAGCTTGGATTTATTTTGTTGATGTTATTGTGCATTAGAAAAAAAAAACCCTGCATCTGCAGGCCATCTATTACCACTGTGCTGTATTTTACTTATTCCCATGGTTAAGTGTAGGGTTTCTACTAATGCAGCACATGTGAGCACAATGTTCTCAAACAATCCCCTCTGGAGAAACGAGCTCCAGAGAAAAAAACAAATTCTGCAAACCGTAATGTTAACATATGTGGCCAAACGCATAAGTAGTGTTAATGGTGAAACCCTCAATCTTACTGTCATTATGCTGTTCTTGTTGTTTCTTCTGCCTGCCCTTGCAGCTTCTTAAAACCACAGCTGAGTGCAATTGTTGTAGCTCCCAGAGTAATTCTGGGAAAGTCAGAGATTACTAAATTTCAAGTAGATGAAGCAAAGCAAGGGAACGTTACCACAGAAAGCAAAGTCGCTGCAGTTTTCAACTTCCTTTTAATGCAGCAAATAAGCGATTTATAGAAGAAATGAAAACGATAATGATGTGCTGTTTCTTTTGATGTTGTTTAGGGAACAAGCCATAATGCTCCCTAACTGAGAAACGTTCTTGATGCTGATATCTCATGCATGTATGTCTCAGGTGAAGATCTGGTTTCAGAACAGACGTGCCAAGGAGAGGAAGATCAACAGGAAGAAGTTGCAGCATTCCCAGCAGGCCTCAACAACCACACCCACCCCACCTGTACTGTGTGCACACAGTGACACCCACAACCCCGTGAGCCCCAGCAGGAACATTTTGTCAGACGCAGTATCGGAGGAGTACTAGGTGAAGTCTATGTGAAAGACTGGCACTGTATCTGTGTGTGTAAATAATGTTTTTAATAGTTGTACAAGTTCACCACAGAACGAATGAAAAAGATTCACATGAAGATCACCTCTATTTTACAATGTCACCACCACACGTTTGTCACATGGATCGAGTCGAGTGGGCATTTATTCCACTTGCTTGTGTTAATCATTATCAACGTCAAGATAGCGTTTTAACAGTGCATGCCCAAGAAAGAGGATTAGTGTCTTTCTTGTTGTCTTTTCCTTGTATATGTATCCATTAACAGGAATATAATGCAAATGCAGATATAAAAAAGAAAAAAAACTGACAGCCCTTCTTCTTGTTTCCAAGGCAGTACCGTGACACTAACACGCCTTTTTTATGACAACTTGAAGTTACAGGAAATCAGATGGGGAAAGCAGATATCTAATTCGAAAGGCGGTTAAATTGTTCTTTTTGTTTTTCTGAAAACATGCATTTACTCTACATTTTAGCTGCAGCAAAGCAAGGGCAGCATTATTAAAAGTGTCACTGGTTTTAGACATTCAGACAGGAGAGTTTAGCCACATCCTGAAAAACTGCTGAAGATTGCTCAACTGCATGACTCGTGATTTACAGTCGCTGTGGCACAGACATTCAGCTCTGGCATGGAGCTGGATATATTCGTTTTATTTTAAAAAATGTCTACACTTGTCTATTTTTTTTAGAACCCAATGTCTGTATATATGAAATGTTAAAGGATGTGCTGTACAAGCAAGAAATGCTGACACATTTTGATACTTCTTCACTGTAATGTTAAAGAAAAGGAAGGAGAAACAAAAGATGTGGAAATTTAGTAGGTATGAGTCATCTAACGATTAAAGGTTTTTCCATTTCTAAATAAATGACTGACTTATCAACAGTGCAGTGTGTGCAGTTGTGTAATCACAAATGTTTAGAGTGTAAGAAAGTCACTGTTTTCTAATTTAGCTCTTCCGAATTTCAGTGTGTTTGTGCATGCTTTTGTGTGTTTCAAGTGGAGTTTATGTTGGCTTTGCAGCTTAAACCCTCTCCTCAGCACTGAGGTTTTATTGATTTAGAGTTGTATTTTCTGTTAATTTGCTCTAGCCACATTCATGTGGATCAATTTGCTTTTCATACAACACAGTTTCTACAGGAAAAGGCTTCTTGATGAAGAAATATAACATTAGTATGAAGTTCTATCTATAAATGCGCAAAACGAATACATTGGCTTCCTGTCATCACTTTTAAGACTCTAAATGAGCCTACAACGCTTTATTTGTTAGATCTTTTTTTATGTTCACACTCCTGTCAGAGGTCTTCCAATCAGATGTGACTTCCATAAACTAGACTTAAAAATAAAGGTGACTTACGATTTCACACTAGAACTGCAGAATCTGTTTCTACATTTGAGTCTTTGCTCCAGCCTCATTTCTACTCTCTGGCCTTTAATTCGATCTAAACCTTGACATTTCCTTTTTGTTATGTTTTATTATTGGCTGCCTGTGAAGCACTTTGGTCAACTCCGGTTGTTTTAAAGGTGCTATATAAATAAACATGACCTTGACCTTGACATGAAATTCATCACAATAAAGCCTAAGATGACCTCAATTGTATATCCTTAAATTACAAAAAAAATAACAATAAATAAACACATTTACATTCCTTAACAATCTTTTTTCTTCTTTTTTTATTGTGTGAAAAAAGGAAAACAATTTTCAATTTGTACAAGGTGTATTAAAGGTTACAGAAAGAGAGGAAAGACACAGGACTATTTTGGTTTTCGGTTTTGTAATTTGCATTATTTATTAGGCAGTTGCCACTTTAAGGCATAAGTGTGTGTGTTTGTTTTGTGCTGTTTGTGCATGCATGCGTGAATGCGGTTTGTATGTATGGCTGAGTGTCTGTGTGCATGTGTCTATAACTGTCTGTGGAAAAACAAAGTCTTACATACACACTTTGTCTTACAGAAAAAAAGTACCAATTAAACTACAAAATCTGTACTGTACAATACTAAAGAAAAAAACATGTAAAAATGTTTTCATTCTCTTGCATTAAAAATATAAATGATATTCTGTTTGAAAAGTATTTATAGTTCAAGGCTTTTATCAATTTAAAAACTGAAGTGCTAAAGACCAGAGAACTGGCGCCAGTCTGGTTTTATAGTTTAACAGCTTTGGCATTGCGAGGCAGCATCACATGATCATGTCACGACAATTATAAAATCCCCTGGTGTGTATGTGCTTCAGCTTCTCAATAGTGAATGTGCAACAGTTCACTCGTTTGCATTTCCTATGCCACACACGCATTAAAAGGTAAAAACAACGTTGCTCATACTGGCGCGCTCTGATGTATAAAGCAGCATTTGCTGACTGATCACATGATCAAAAAATAAACTCTGAGGAAACTACAACTGTAATGGACCATAAACACCAATTTTATGGCAGTATGAATCAGCATAAAGTCAGTGCATGGTTATCAATCTTTAACCCCATATCTAACCAAATGTATTTCATCTGTTTTGTGCCAACAGTTGCAACTTCTGCATTTGTCAGGTGACAAAAATATTACCAGTATTTTGGAGCAAACACTCAACCATGAAAGGTATTTTCTTCTTTTTATATAACAGTCTAAATGCAGAAAAGAGGAACTGAAATGGGCAAACATTACAGTAAACCGAACGGGACCAAACTCATTCGGCGCCATTTCATTTAAAATATGGTTTATACAAATGTGTTATCGGCCTTCCTGTGCTTCAAATAGACGCGATAGTCGGCCTGACCGTGTTCACACCCACACCAAGGATGCCGGGACTGTGAATGACCCTATTTAGAATTACTCTGCATCTGTAAGAAAAGGTTCACCGTGCAGTGCTCTGCACGTGCATCTGTCTGAGACTCAAACAGCAATGAAACGTTTGAATCTTGAATCTCTGTAATCTCTGATTAATGACTTGTTCTAAACATGTGCATTATCCTGTTTTCAACGGTGATTCTCCTTTTAACAGCTATTCATCTTAAACATAATTACTTAGTTTTAGTTTTAACACAGGCCAAAATAATTTTCCATCCATGACTCTCACTCCACCTCCTGATTAACGCTAAAACATCTGCTTCAGCTGATTTTTGTTCAGCTGACCTTTTATTAATTTAAAATCATTTGAATGGATAACGGCAGTTCTTCAAACCTGCAAGTTAGAACCTTATATTTGATTAAAAACCATGCACTGTTTGAAGAGACTGATGATGTCATCTCTGTTTTTTTTTGACAGGTACAACTTAAACTCGAACCGCAAACACGTAGGAAGTGTAATTGAACTAAATATAGAAAACATAAGTTGATGCTGTTAAATGATAAACAGGTGGCTTCAGCTCAGAATCTCACATGCAGTAAAACAACTTTCTTCCTCAAACTACAGCTAGTTCACTGAACTCCTTTTAGTGTAGTCACAAATCATCAACACAAACATTTAAAGTACAGTTTAAAAATGAAAAGTAGAGGTGTCTTTACATTTTAAAATTGAATTTCTGAATCAATTTTACATTTGAAGGCAATTAGGAGACAGTATTTATAAGATTGCTGGTCTTGATACACTGAAACAAAACGTATTCTTTTTTTTTTAACAACCAGTGTCACGATTAAACCTACACAGCCCACTCCACTGTATTATTGCTCTAAGTGGTTATTGAACTTTGATCTTATCCAAACGGTTTGAGCAGAAAACAAAAGAAGAAAGAATGAAAACCAACGTCTGAGAAAAAAGCAGAAGTATTTGCATCATGGAAACAAATCCCCTCTCTCGTCTGCTTACTGTGAACTTCCTGAAACACTTCGCTGTAAATTTATCTTTGGACTGAAGAGCCAAAGGAAGACAACCTCCACCTACAAACTACACTGTTAGTAATTAGGTTTGTGTAAATCACAAGTCATTAACCACATGTGTTTAATAATCACACTTTAAATGGAATTTTTTTTTGTGGCATTAGATTGAAATTGGTTGTTTTAGGATAAATGAGTGCATCATGTATTGTTAAAACTATAGTAGTAATGCAGTTTATCAGTGTTTAGACAATAAATAAGATAAAACATATCCATAAATTATAACTACGATTAAAACTATTACAACATCCTATAAATATAAAAGCTAATAGAAAAATATGAATAATTATGTTTAGAAATGTTAAATAGCTACAAAACTACCGCAGCTTGTGTAGCGTCATATGAAATGATAACCCAGATGTCACCTAAGTCTGAGTGTGCTGATGCTCTTTTATATAACAGAATCACAGTGAAAGCAAAGAAAATCAATACGTATGAAATCTGAAGGTTTTTATTTTTCTGATGGGAAATTGAATTAAATAAAAGACCTTTTGGCATCTTGACATCATCTCCTCTCTCCATGGACCTTCAGTCTGTGTGAACACACCAATAATCTAAATCACCGGAATCTTTGGACCTTTGCATACATACAATCATCTCCTGTTGGTTCAGTGTGCCGAGATCGCCTCGAAAACTTGACTTGGCCGTACTCCACGTCCACCTCCGCCTCTGTTGTTTGCACCGCTGGCTTCCCCTGTTGCTTCATGATCCTGACATCAGCATAGGTTACATCTTGGTCACATTCATCCTCTGCAGAGTAGCAAGAAGATTGTTACAAGCAGAGTATTACAGATGGTTAACAGCTAAAGGTTTTTAATTTTTGTGAAGTTTTTTTGCTTTCTTTATAAGAGTTTCAAAAATATTTTCACAGTGATATCTGCTGCAGAAAGACCCGGTTAGCTTCAGCTCATAGACTAGAGAAAATGAGTCAGATACAAAAATGGGTTTTAAAATGAGTTCTTTGGCAATGCTTTAAGTTTATAGTCGACAGATTTTGTTACCTTTGTACACAGCGGTCTACTCGGCTTTTGTGTTGAAGCTTATTAGTTAACAATACCCACAGATTTTATATGTGACAGAAGAATTTTTGTACCTTTTGGTTTTGTAGGTTTGTTGTTTTGTTTTTTCCTCTGAGCACAGATCACCGCCACACCCACAAGTAAGAAAAATACCAGTGCTGAGAGAACACCAGCGATCAGTGGCAAATTGGCTGTTTCAAAAGTAAAATACATAAAAACAGATGTTTCAGTTATCAAAGGTATGTTTTTTGTAAAGGAACATAAAGAAAGAGAAAGTGACATCAGTGGATCTAGTTAGTTTTCACTTACTAATGTACCATTGGTCATCACTGTTGGAAGTCACAGTTTCATTGTTGAATTGTGTAATTGACACTGTGCCAGTCTCCTTACCCACAGAAGTTGGTGTGACTGGGGTAGGTTCTGTTGTTGGTTCAATACACAGGCCGTTACTGTCCACAGGCACCCACCCTAATATCTGTGTCCCATTGATTGAGGTGCAGTTAATGAAGCCTGGCAGAAAAAAACAAATAATTTGAGAAAGATGTTTGAAGTGAAATAGTTGTTATTATTGACTTTCATTCATAATGTTGTCACTCACGACAGGTCTTCTGTTCTTCTGAGACATCACTGACGTTGTTCCTCACTGAGCAGACCAGACGTCCTGAGATGTGCTGTTTCAGAGTGATGATGTTAGTCTCATTATTTCCAGAAAAGAGCTCAGCATCTGTCAGTGTGCGTCCATCCAGAGTCCAGCTGTACTGAGGACTGTCCCCTCCCTTAGAGGAGCAGGACACCCTCATCTCTTCCTGGGACAGACACTCAGAGAGCAGCAGGACAGAGGACACAGGAGCTGAGAGAAACACACACAGATGACTTAGATTTCAAATTTAAATCTTTGTCATTGTTGATACTGTCTAATGAAGAACAGGGAAAGCATAAAATACATGTAGCTTGTGTATTTTGTGCTATGTCACTAAGGTTATCAAAACAATATCAAATTTATATCTATAATTTGTTCCGAACAGAGAAAAAAAAATACCTTGAATGAACAACTGTAAAGTCCGCTCGGCTGATGATTCTCCATCTGAACCAAAGATTTGAAGGGTATATTTACCACTGTCATTCCTACTCAGGTTATTGATCCTAAATGTTCCATTACTGGGGAAAAAGCTAGATCTATGTGCCATGGTATTAGAATTAACCGTATTATTTAACCAATATAGTATTTTTAATGAATTCTTGAACAGGCCGTGTCTAGGTATTTTTGAGGTGCTGTCCATCAGCTGGATGTCCACAGTTCCTCCCAAAGCTCCATAACACTGAGCTCCAGCCTGTCTGCCATCACAGTGAGTTTCCACACCTGCATGGAAAATGTATAAGTAAACAAAAGCAAAAACTAAAAAAACAGTAATGATTTAGCTAACAGCTCCACCTGACATTTAAGTTTAAATGTTTTAGAAGAACATTTAACAAACCATCTTAAATCAGTTATATCAGTAGAAGTACAGATAATTAACTGTATGTCTGAGTTTTGAATTTTGCAAGTCGCCCAGTGTTTTTCTAAAAAAAAAAATCCTTTAGTGAATTTTTCAATTTTAGCATTTTAAAAATATATTTAACTCACCCTATAATTATGATATTGTGTTGTTTATGAAAATGATTGATGTTAAAGCTAGAATGTTTTCATTTTTTAGTTTTTGTTAGCATACTGTCTGTATAATACATTTTACTGTAGTAAAATAACCCTAAAAATTTGTTAGAGTGCACATTCATGTTAAAATGTTGAAATGATATTAGAATGTAGCATTATTGTAAAGTTAAAGACTTCAGAAAATAGCACTGTTATTATGTTCGACATGTCAAGAAATGAATTTATTTAATAATTTCTTTTTTAAAACGTCTGTCATTGACAGTCTTGGATCCTGTAATTGCAAAACATGCTATTTATGCACAGAAACGAAGTATGATGAATTACAACATGAAAAGCTCACCATGAGAGAATCCGAGCCACATCAGTAGCAGTCCAACTACAGCTTCCATGTCAGCTGCTGAGCTTCTGTTGATCGTCAGCAGCTTCCAAACCCTTTTTCTCAAAAACAAATATGTGTGTGCCGCTCTGAACAGACTGCAGTGTTAGTGATCAGCCTCAGAGGAGAATGTGTGAAAATCTTTACGTGAGGTCGTATTGAAGTTACCTTTTCATGCACCGAGAGGATGAAAGGAAGTGGTATCAGTTTTTCTTCCCCTTTTAGCCCTGACGAAAAAGAAAATTCATGTGTGATAGACTGAGAGGAAGAGAAGGAAACGTTTATCATTTATACTAAAAGACGTTTTGACTAAGACATATTATAGATTAACATGGAAACAATCAATCACAGAAACATGTTTAGGTGGCAGAATAATAATACATCATGTCTTATAACAATGATAATAATAATCCAGCGTTCTAAACCACTTAAGCTTTCCTTACCAAACTGGTAGAAGTTACAACAACATTATGAGTAATGATTCTTTACACACACTGCATACTAGAAGACTTCAGTATTTTAAAACTCATTAGATTAAACTTAGATAATTGAAAAAAGGGTGTGTGGGGTGGACAGCACTGAAAATGTAAGTGCAAATCTTAAGAATGTATGCATATCTTTTAATAAAGAAAGACAGTTTTATATAATAAAACAGATTACAGTTATACTAAACAGAGGTAGAGGTTTTATTATTTGATTTTAAAACCTGAACAATAATGATCACGGGGTTGTTTTTTGTTTGTTTTTTACACAATGTCTCCCTCTAGTGGTAATGAATTATACAGCCTCGGAATTTACTGGATGCACATGTTGCTTATTTGACTTCTTTGTTTCTGGCAGCTTCACAGATACTTTTTAGATTTAATATTGTCAGTTGTAAATCTCATCACATTATCACCCCCCCCCCCCCCCCCCCAAAAAAAAAAAAAAAAAACTTTTTAAAAAAGTGTTTTGAGGGAAGAGCTTGCTGTGTCCGGGTGGGCAGTCAGAAATAACAGGATGACAACCTGACTGAGTCAGATACTCGAGGTTAGAGCAGGTCAGTAGTAACATGCAGGCCCCTGGTTTGTGTTCCTTTCCATATAAGAATAATTAACATCCCGACTAAAGTGATTTTAAGAAAACTAGTTTTTTCCAGTCTACAGGTGTTTTTCATTGGATGAAGACCAGCAGTCAGTACAGAAAATCAGCATCTTTACATTTACCTTCTGTAAGAGGAGCACAGTTACACAAATCTTTCTAAACCCTCACAGCAATGATCAGGCTTTTTGCTTATTACAATTACTGATAACAATTAACATGGTTAAAGTTGTAATAAAAGCTTGATGAAAATAACAATTGAACAAAGTTAATATTCACTGAAACACATGTGACGTCATGGTTCACCTTCTGGTTTACTTATAAATATAACCTTTCATTGTTTCATAATTTTAACATGAAAATACCAACAAAAAACCATAACTTACATTTAAGGAAGGGTTAGCAGTAGACGGCTCAGAAAGTATGCAAATACAAGTTAAACATTTAAGAAATCTATCATTAAAACTGGTAGCTTAGCCATAAAGAGACATAAAGAGAGAGAGAGAGAGGGGGGGGGGGGGGGGGGGGGGGGGAGGAATCCTATGAGCACAGCTCACTAACATAGCCAAATATTTAAATTATTTTACTGGGTCCAGTTAGCAAAGCATAGAACTTCATCAAAATCCTTTTTGCACCAAATGTATCTATGTAATTGTAAATTACGGACAATGTTAAACCGATTGGTGGCAGCTCATTATCACATTACCACTGATATCCAAAGAGTTCAGTGTATCTGAAAATATATACATTAACAGTAGCTCTGTGTGTCTCTTATGTGTCATGGTAGATGTAACCAGGTTTTTAATTGCATGTTGGAGAATGATCACTCAGATGAGGCCTTGATGTCTCTAATAACAGGAGAATGAAAATCCTTAATCTGCAAGTCTGCTGTTGTGCTCTTTTTATAAGCTGGTAGTTATTAAACAAGAGCACCACCAATAACAACAACAACTCTTGAGATTTTAGGATGTCAATGGTAAAATGCCTCACCCTGCATCTGAGGCTGAATTTCAGGTGGTTCCTGTAATCTGCCATCTTATGTGCTGTTTACTCATACTGACGTACAAGCTTTAGGCAGTCCTTGCCAAAGTGGGTTAAAACTTCTTGATGCATGTTCAATCATCCAGGTAAGCAAATCTCCAAAAGTTGATTCTGTTCATCTGGACATAACGTTTTCAGTGGGAGAAACATTTCGTCACTCATCCAAGTGACTTCTTTAGTCTCAGCTGACTGCAGGTTTCCCCAATTTTATAAACAGTGTATTTGCATAATGATTGAAACTCGCACCACTGAAGGAACAATGGGCTGTGAGGTCTTAGATAAATAACAACATTGTCTAAAGAGTTTTAACCCATGTAATGATTCATCTGCTTTTTTGCATTTTGCAGAAGAGGGAAGACCCCTGGATTTAGTGATGGAGTACATGCAGAGGGTTAATGTGACAGAAGAGGTTAGGGTTAGGGCTGGGTATCGTCACTGATTTCTAGAATCGATTCGATTCCGATTCACAAGGTCCCGAATCGATTCGATCCACGATTCGATTCAATTCGATTTGAATCTGGGAAATTTTGAAAGTCAGATATATTACAATTCAGATCAGTACATTTCCATATTTTTATATCTATAAAAAGAAAACTGACACTTGCAAGACTTTATCAAAGGTGTAAGCATCACAGCAGATGCCTTTGTGTCAAACTAGCTGAGGATAAAACACAGAAAAACATAAAGGTGATTTTCCTGGCCTGTGATTTTATAAAAATATTCTTTAGTAGATCAAAAACGAAAGAAACCCATTGATCAACATATGAACATTACCTGATGCTGCTGAAGTGAAACAGAGCAAAGTTACTGAGGTTTTACTAGAGACACAGCCAAGCGTTTTGCAATTTTGCATAATTGTAAAAAAGTTAAAATTTGTTCAGTAGCCAATTGAAAATAGGCAGAAATTAGGTTTTCTTTTCGGAAGTAAGTAAAAGGAAAACAACAGCGGCCGACAGCGCTGTAAACAAAGGCAGACTTGTGCGCAACAAGCAAGCAAATAATGCAGAAAACAGATTTTAGACGCAAAACTGTTCTTGAATTATACAGAGAGAGAGAGAGAGAGAGAGAGAGATGTGCATGAAGTGTGATTTTATCATGGTGGAAGCAAAACAGCAAAAGTCAGAGGGAATTCATGATGATGTTTATGTGAAGCGTAGTTTGGATCTTCTTTTGCTGCTGGTTTAGTCAATATTGTTTGTAGAGAGATAAAACCTGCAGCTTCAGAATCAGCGCAAAAAGGGCGTAAAAACAAAGCGCAGACCCGCCGAAACATCAGAATCAGCGAGCTGTCAGCTTTCAGCCCCGACCGTGTCCGTGACGTTGGGTGAGATTCACTGCTCTCAGTTACTGTTTTAGCTGTTTGGTGATTGTTGAAATTTTGTGAGGTTTAACCTGAGATTCTGGCGTTTCGGGCAAAAAAAAATTATATTAAAAAATCGATTCAGAATTTTAATGAATCGATATCACGTTATCCAAGCTAGAATCGATTTTAATCAATAAATCGATCATCAAAACCCACCCCTATTATGAAATACATAAATAAAATGTAAAAATAAAATAAAAATAATTTGATATTTACTACTTTGCCATAGTGATATCTTATGATAGCTACTAGGCGATAGCTCTGGTGACCAGACTATAATACTGTCTGACAGTGACATAGCTGTTTAAAGAAAAATAAACATTTATTCAGTATTATTATTTATTTATGGCAACTTACTAAATAATTGGTTTCTTAAGTAAATTCCAATATTGTCTAAAAAGTTCTACTATATTTTTTTATTGATCTATTTTTTGCATTTTGCAGGGTTGAGATGGTTTAGGCATATGCAGAGGAGGGATAGTTGATATATTGGACAAAGGATTTTTAAGAATAAGCTGCCAGGGAATAGAAGACCACAGAGAAATAGTCATTGATGTATTACTCACAGCATCATTAGTTCACTGCCCTGGGTGGTACTGCTGACTGCTTGGGTAAAACACACAGTTTGGGAGTTCACCGCTGCCAACAGCTAGCTGAGTGTCAGAGGAAGTCTTCAGTTCCTCATTAAAGGAAGCACTGACAAGGTGTGAAAACATGTGCCAATGCACATATTTTCACACTGGCCTTTAGCTTATGATTTTTTCCTGTTCTGAAGTCAAACTGTATTTATTATACCTTCTTATGTTCTCTCTCTTATGGTTTTGTCCAACACTTGTGATTTATTGTGATATAATGCTTTGCATGTATGTTTTGCACTGCTTTGCCCTGCATGCACAAGTTTAGATAATAGTTTTCCTTAAAAATACTTCTAAATGTTTAAGAAGGTGTTTAGCTGAATATGTAAATATATGTATGTAACACCACTGTGAAGCAGGAAGTGAAACTTCACAGCTATGACTGTTGTGATATTTTGATACCATGGTAGCATTTACAGGATATTGTTTTGTAGTGATATTATACAGAAAAGAGTTACTCAATAAGGCCCATTTACTAGTTGTTTTTCTCTTTCTCTCTGACCCAAGAATTGATGTGTAAGAATCACAGGCTGGTACCCCAAGGTCGAAAATACCACAGAGACGAGACCACTTCCTTACTCCCATCCTCCCTTCCTTATCTTTTAGAAAAGAGCTTGTTAAAAAGCCAGGTGGTTTGTTTCAGAATTCACTAATGAAAGAACTCTGTATTCTATGTCTAGGAGTGTATTTTGCTGGGATGATCATAAATTGTAGCTGAACTGATAAACTACACGAAGGATACTTCTTTGCTCAGAAGGCAGGAAGACGTTTCCTTATTTGGTCTGTACCGGTTTGAACTGAGAACCTGCTGACACACGAACCTTTTTTTCCTCTATATAAGCTGTTTTGTACTAAATAAGCCTTTGAGTTGGTTTGGGAAGGCAACCTGAAGCAGTCTGTGTTTCCTTGTTCTCCCAAGCTACTCCCGGCGCTGTAACTAACCCAGCTGAACAGCATACTTGAGCGTTACTTTGAATAATTAGGAATCTTATAAGGAAAGGACAAAACTCTGCTTATCGGTGCTCACGCCTTGGAGGGAAACCGGGACGGAGATTTTCTCTTCAATGACTTTCAGATTTTGTTCATTTCTCAGCTCTCACAAGACTTTCACATAAATGCTGTTTTAATCATGACAGCAACGGACCAACATCTGTAATTAGACCCATATGAGACAAATACAGAAAGTTTTTTAATAATTAAAGACAGAATTTAAAAGACATTTGGTAAAATCAACATTTAGGAAGATCTACTAAATGCAAACATGAAGCTATGAGTGTATAATAAACCCTACAGAAAGTTTTATTTGTTGAACCTCGAAACAATGTAAAAATCTAAAATTGCCAAATTATGTGTTGGATCATCCGATGCTCAGCATACAATAAAGGTGCAATCTGTGATTATAAGGGTAGCTCACTAAACATGAAGACATATCCTTGGATGTGTGTGGTAAGACTGAGCTGAATCAATGCATTGAGAAGTTTGTACTCCAGACATGAGGTCAAGCAAGGACTGAGACAATATATACATACATTACAGATTGTAAGACACAGGAAGTGGAACTACACTCAAAGAACAAGAGACTAAATCCACTATAGTAAAACAGGAAGTTGAGTAATATGTCTATAACAAGCACTTTGATGTTGCTTAAATCTATTACTGTAAGCTGTTTCTTGAGCTGAACATGAAGACATGAAGATGAAGCTGTGGTGACTTGGATAACCTTTGTTCTGTTAGAGATTCAACTGTACACAAAGACAGAAATTAAATGACCTTTAGGATCACAATATCACCTCCTCCCTCTGTGAACCTTTATTGGTGCAGTCCGTGTAAAAGCACTGACCACTTATATCACCTGACTTTCTGTATCTTGGCATACATACAGTCATCTCCTCTTAGTTCAGTGTGCCGAGGTCGCTTTGAAAACTTGACTTGGCCGTACTCCACCTCTGCCTCCGCCTTTGCTGTTTGTTCCATCCAGTTCCCCTGTTGTTTCATGACCCTGACATCAGCGTAGGTTACTTTCTGGTCATCTTCTTCATTTGCAATAAGGCATAACAATCAGGTGTGGCAAAAACGTAGAATGATTGTACTTATTCGCTTTCTTGATAAGAATTTAAAAAAAATGTTCACTTTTAAAAGTTTCCGTTGGTGAAGTGTAATATTGTTACTTTTGGGCAGACGTGTTTCCTCACATTTCTAGTTTAAGCTATGAGGAATAGTGATACTTGCAAATATCACTCACATGAGACACAGTGATCAATAAACTTTGCTCAACAGCAAAAAAACCAAACAAACAAAAAAAACCTGCAAAAAAGAAAAATATGCAAACTGAGTTAGCAAAAATTTCGTTTTGTACCTTTTTCTTTAGTTGGTTTGTTGTTTGGCTTTTTCCACTGAGCAAAGATGACTGATGCACCCACAACAATGAAAAATACCAGTGCTGAGAGAACACCCTCCTCTCTCCCTGGGACAGACACTCAGAGTCCAGCAGGACAGAGGACACAGGAGCTGAGAGAAACACACACAGATGAGTTTAGATCTGAAATTTAAATCTTTTTCATTGTTTAGAGTCTCTAATGAAGAACAGGAAAAGCAAAAAATATGTTTATCTTGTGTATTTTGTGATATATTAATAAGGTTATCAAAACAATGTTTCTATTTCAAAAAGGAAAAAATACCTTGAATAAACAACTGTAAAATCTGCTCGTCTGATGACTTTCTATCTGAATCAAAGGTTTGAAGGGTATAATTACCACTGTCTGTCCTGTTTGATCCTAAGTGTTCTATTACAGGAAAAAAGCATAAATATGTGTTTTACGTTTTTAGAAATAACATTATTTCTGACAAATAGTATTGGTGATGAATTCTTCAAAAGTTGGTATCTAGATATTTCTGCAGTGCTGTCCATCAGCTGGATGTCCACAGTTCCTCCCAAAGCTCCATAACTCCGAGCTCCATCCTGTCTGCCATCACAGTGAGTTTCCACACCTGCAAATAAACAAAAATAAATAAGCAAAACTTTTAGAATTTTGAGTGTTTTGTCCCACAAGAATGACTGTGGCAACATTTACAAAAACAAAAACAATGGTTTTGTTGCTACTTTGCCTCTTTGAATCCAAACTATGAAAAAAAAAAAAAAAACCCCATACATTGTTGTGCAGTCACAGATTATACAGATCTGTGACAAAAATACATTTAAGGCTTTTTTTTCACAGAGATGTGTTTTCAAGAAGAACATAATAACATTTCTGAAGCGAAAAATTCTTCTGAGTTCACTGTTGTGCATGGTACTTGTTCTTCTTACTTCGTAATGGGCAACTATGATACTTAAAACAGTAATTTTAAATGCTACATGTAGCCTGTAAATTGTTTTTTAAAAAAAGAAAAACGTGTCTCTTCATTCTCCCAGGTACTGTAAAAAAATGTTTTCACACTTTTGTTATTTGCAGCAAAATCCTAAAGAAAATATAAAATTACGTAAAAGACAGAAAATTTAAATTTGAATATATATGTGTGTGCTGCTCTGAACATATTGCAGTGTGTCCTGTTATAGATCAGCCTCAGACAACAGGTGAAAATGTTGCTGTCGGGTTTTATTGAAGTCGTCCTGAACTGTATTTGCTGAGTGCATGAAAGGAATAGACACAGCTTTTATTATGAAGCTTATCCATAAGTTCAATAAGGAAGATCTGTAATCAGTAATCTGCCTGGTTCCTGGCTGCTTTTCTGTTCTCTTCATCACTACTACTAACATCTAGACTCACCACCAAGTAGATTAATTATCTCTCTCTCTCAATAAATCATGTTAAATTCTTTCAAGTGATCTCTGCTTATTGAGCCTCTTTTAGTCTTCAAGAAAGGGAGAATTCATGTGTGACTGACTGAGAGGAAAAGAGAGAAACATTCCTTATTTCTAGTAAAAGAGCGTTTGAGACTCATAGCATAAATTCCTCAGACACCCATGCTGAGCTGGCATTCTCTTAAATGATAGATCTTGAAACCATATACTATCAATACATCTATTAAAAATGTATTTATCATAATAAAATGATATCATTGGCAGCATACAGTAGTGTGTATTTTACCTGCCCCCTTTCTACCCACACGTCTGAGGATAGTTTCTTCCAAAGTCAGTTATCATGTGGGATTAAAAAAAAAACATAAGATAGAGCTTCCACACTTTTTTGTAACGTCTGTGTTCAGTATTATTAGCATTAATACCGACATGGAGTCATGGAGGCTCATTGCTAGCCACACTCAGCAGGAACCCTCAGACAAGGAGACAAGAACACACTGGAGTCCACATCATGAACTAACAATAACAAGACCAACATAACATAACTGTGATAAATCTCATAACTGTAACTGTAACACAGTCGGCTTAACACAGGTCCGTACACTAGTGTGCCCTTCCCCTCAAATGAACTGAACAGGTGGGACAGGGGAAAACATTAAAATCAAATCCCAGCTTTTATGCACATTGTCACTGTATGTTCAGCCAGTTCAGCATGAAAACACTGTAGTTAACTTTAAAATAGCTGAGACAGAGGTTAGCTTTAGCAGCAGCTCACAACCAATATTCATACATGCAGGGCCGTGGTAGATGTTGGTGAAGGCAGGAAAAGAAGGAGTTCATCAGGAAAACAGACAGAGAGATGGAAAGAATGAGAGCACCCAATCACAAAATATGCCATCTCAAAGGACTTCAGCACCAAAGGCCTCACACTATAAGGTAAACCTACCAGTAGCAGCTGGTCATATTAAATTGTATTTGGGCTTTGCAGTGGTTGTCATACAAGTAATCATGGATTGTGTGATCACTCTGGGGAATTTTTTTTAATGTTTTGTTTGTGAAAATGGTGCTTTTAACATTTTGTCATTTAAGCATTAACAGCATGGCAGAAGTACACATGGTGATAAAATGTGTACATTCACACTTCTGAACCTCGTAGGTTTCATCTAATGATCCTCTTCTGTCCTGTTGTTTGTGATTTTAGATGACATTATGTCACCCAACACTGGAAACTTATCATTTAAAGAAACATAATGCTGTGAATGTAACTTTTGCGTTGTTTTGCTTCTGCAAGCATTCACTAAATATTTGTATGTTTTTAACAGTTTCACTAAATACAGAAGCATGCATATGCAACAGTAACACCTCTGTAAACCAGTAGATGGAAACTTCACGCTTCCCCATCTGAAGACATGTTGCTTACTTCTCAGCAGAAGTTGCCAATGTGTCTGTGAGCAAAGTGTCAGCAAAAGCCAACTTAGATAAACTGAGACATATCGCTTCAAAAATAAAGAGAGAAATGTTAATAAAGCTTTAAGTTGGGTGTTTAAACAAAGGTAATATAGCATAATGTAGCTAATATTTAACCAGAGATTTTTCTTTCCCTTTCAAAGTAAGACTATAAAACGTTAGGGAGTATTATTTTATTATATTATTTTATTTCTCATATCTGGTTACACTTTAACAGAGCTAGAAATATAGTTCAATACCTGCACCATATTATTTTTTAAAGAAGAAGTATTTATTTCTATATTTATCTGTTTTTTTCCACATTCAGTGAAGCATCGTGTTTGTAGCACCTCTGGCCTTTCTTCAGTGAAAACTGTGTTCACAAGTGGCCTCCAGCTAATTCCTTTAGTTTGATTTTTATATCAAGTTAAGCTGCTGAAGCTGCTGCTTTTAGTGTTTTTGGTTTAGGTTTCTTATTAAGGCTTTTGTAAAACTAACTGTAATTATTGTCATTTACTGTAATTTAATTTTGCTTCTGAACCTGTTTTTCTTTCCCTAGTGGGTCCAGCCCTGTTATTTGATCTATTCCACTATTTGATCTAATATTGGAATTAACTTGATTTCAGATCTTGACTTTGTCAGCAATGAGTTTTTGTGCCTCACAGTCATTTTCCAGTATAATTAAGGGTTGTTATTGGCTAATATTTTCTGGGGTGTAAACCACCAGGTGGTGTTGCTGTTCCTTTTCAATTATATTACTCCTGAGCTTCACCACATTTGAGCCAGGAGTGAACGATTCAGTGACGCCGAAATGAAAGGTCATGTTAGGTCTGTCACAGGCAGGGTTTCACTTTGATTGATACTTACAAGCCTGTAATGTCAAACTTCATTGAACCCCATGATTGATTGTGACGGTGGCTTATTAACTTAAGAAAATGACACATTAAGGCAACTAAATTAAACTAAACTAAAGATGACTTTTAAATGGTTATTAGCAAGGAAGTTAGATTCAAGTTAGATAAGAAACAAAATTCATTGTTGTATCAGCTAGTCATTTAACAGTATCTGCAAGTCATACGCTTCAATAATAATTTAAGTTTTTTTTAAGTCGCAATAATTATCAAAGCTCTGATTATCAGCTTTTTTTGTTGTTCTCACTCGTCACAGGGAGATAGATATCCTCTCCTCTTTGGAGACACACACATTGATGTTGCTGTTTACTGAGTAGGCAAGATGTCCTGCACTGTTCCAAAAAATAGTAAGTCAAATTTTTTTTACTGTGTATTTTACAGTTGTGTACTGTTTTTCTAGAATATCATTACATTTACATAAGTAGACTGTGATCTGACACGTCAAATGTAAAATAACATAACATCACTGTAAATGTAATAAAACACAATTTACTTGTTTGTTAAATATATTTTGTTGTACACATGCATATTTAGATCGTAAAAATACATCCAGAAATGTCTCCCATCATGTCTTGGGACATGTGCTGCTGTTTAGATGTTCTTGTTTTATTGTTCATGGTTACGTTACTTTTAACTGTTATCTTGAATGTTGTGTTTACGCCGTGGTGCAGCGTCACTGACAGTTGTTGTTTTGTAGAGAGAGTGCTGTACCATGAGTGACTTGTTGAAAGTTGAGGCAAATTGTAGCACCGGCAAGTGTTTTAATAGGGAGCTCCCCCTACCAGCTTAGGGTTAAATAACAAGGTCAATCTCTCTCTGTGAGCTTCTTTGTTAAGATTTCTCTGCATGCCACAATGTAAAACATTGTACGGACACGCTGTGCGCTGTGCTAATTATATATTTTGAAAAAGAAATGTAGAGGTAGGAATTGCAATTAATATAAATAACATGACGCTAAGCATCGGCCAATGAATGTGAACTAACAACAAGGTCGCGGGTATGGCTGCGACCGTAGGAAAAAAACCCTAATATGAAGGTATTTTACTGTGCATTTTACAGTAATGTTCTGTTCTTCTAGAATATCATTAAAGTTACGTAAACTTTGACTTCACATTTTGAATGTAAATTAACGTTAAATCACTGTAATGTAATACAACATAATTGTCATGATTATTAAATGTCTGCCTGTACATATGCATATTTAGATTGTTAAAATACATTCACTAATGTATCATAATTTCACAAATATCTGTCCGTTATTTGAAAGATTGAACTGTTGAATTCAAATGTAATGCTATGTAAAAGTATATAACATGATCCCTATAAGCTTGTGTTACATCACATAAGTATTATTATCGTTGCTAGTTAGGGCGATCGTGGCTCAAGAGTTGGCAGTTCGCCTTGTGATCAGAAATTTGAATATATATGTGTGTGCTGCTCTGAACATATTGCAGTGTGTCCTGTTATAGATCAGCCTCAGACAACAGGTGAAAATGTTGCTGTCGGGTTTTATTGAAGTCGTCCTGAACTGTATTTGCTGAGTGCATGAAAGGAATAGACACAGCTTTTATTATGAAGCTTATCCATAAGTTCAATAAGGAAGATCTGTAATCAGTAATCTGCCTGGTTCCTGGCTGCTTTTCTGTTCTCTTCATCACTACTACTAACATCTAGACTCACCACCAAGTAGATTAATTATCTCTCTCTCTCAATAAATCATGTTAAATTCTTTCAAGTGATCTCTGCTTATTGAGCCTCTTTTAGTCTTCAAGAAAGGGAGAATTCATGTGTGACTGACTGAGAGGAAAAGAGAGAAACATTCCTTATTTCTAGTAAAAGAGCGTTTGAGACTCATAGCATAAATTCCTCAGACACCCATGCTGAGCTGGCATTCTCTTAAATGATAGATCTTGAAACCATATACTATCAATACATCTATTAAAAATGTATTTATCATAATAAAATGATATCATTGGCAGCATACAGTAGTGTGTATTTTACCTGCCCCCTTTCTACCCACACGTCTGAGGATAGTTTCTTCCAAAGTCAGTTATCATGTGGGATTAAAAAAAAAACATAAGATAGAGCTTCCACACTTTTTTGTAACGTCTGTGTTCAGTATTATTAGCATTAATACCGACATGGAGTCATGGAGGCTCATTGCTAGCCACACTCAGCAGGAACCCTCAGACAAGGAGACAAGAACACACTGGAGTCCACATCATGAACTAACAATAACAAGACCAACATAACATAACTGTGATAAATCTCATAACTGTAACTGTAACACAGTCGGCTTAACACAGGTCCGTACACTAGTGTGCCCTTCCCCTCAAATGAACTGAACAGGTGGGACAGGGGAAAACATTAAAATCAAATCCCAGCTTTTATGCACATTGTCACTGTATGTTCAGCCAGTTCAGCATGAAAACACTGTAGTTAACTTTAAAATAGCTGAGACAGAGGTTAGCTTTAGCAGCAGCTCACAACCAATATTCATACATGCAGGGCCGTGGTAGATGTTGGTGAAGGCAGGAAAAGAAGGAGTTCATCAGGAAAACAGACAGAGAGATGGAAAGAATGAGAGCACCCAATCACAAAATATGCCATCTCAAAGGACTTCAGCACCAAAGGCCTCACACTATAAGGTAAACCTACCAGTAGCAGCTGGTCATATTAAATTGTATTTGGGCTTTGCAGTGGTTGTCATACAAGTAATCATGGATTGTGTGATCACTCTGGGGAATTTTTTTAATGTTTTGTTTGTGAAAATGGTGCTTTTAACATTTTGTCATTTAAGCATTAACAGCATGGCAGAAGTACACATGGTGATAAAATGTGTACATTCACACTTCTGAACCTCGTAGGTTTCATCTAATGATCCTCTTCTGTCCTGTTGTTTGTGATTTTAGATGACATTATGTCACCCAACACTGGAAACTTATCATTTAAAGAAACATAATGCTGTGAATGTAACTTTTGCGTTGTTTTGCTTCTGCAAGCATTCATTAAATATTTGCATGTTTTTAACAGTTTCACTAAATACAGAAGCATGCATATGCAACAGTAACACCTCTGTAAACCAGTAGATGGAAACTTCACGCTTCCCCATCTGAAGACATGTTGCTTACTTCTCAGCAGAAGTTGCCAATGTGTCTGTGAGCAAAGTGTCAGCAAAAGCCAACTTAGATAAACTGAAACATATCGCTTCAAAAATAAAGAGAGAAATGTTAATAAAGCTTTAAGTTGGGTGTTCAAACAAAGGTAATATAGCATAATGTAGCTAATATTTAACCAGAGATTTTTCTTTCCCTTTCAAAGTAAGACTATAAAACGTTAGGGAGTATTATTTTATTATATTATTATATTTCTCATATCTGGTTACACTTTAACAGAGCTAGAAATATAGTTCAATACCTGCACCATATTATTTTTTAAAGAAGAAGTATTTATTTCTATATTTATCTGTTTTTTTCCACATTCAGTGAAGCATCGTGTTTGTAGCACCTCTGGCCTTTCTTCAGTGAAAACTGTGTTCACAAGTGGCCTCCAGCTAATTCCTTTAGTTTGATTTTTATATCAAGTTAAGCTGCTGAAGCTGCTGCTTTTAGTGTTTTTGGTTTAGGTTTCTTATTAAGGCTTTTGTAAAACTAACTGTAATTATTGTCATTTACTGTAATTTAATTTTGCTTCTGAACCTGTTTTTCTTTCCCTTGTGGGTCCAGCCCTGTTATTTGATCTATTCCACTATTTGATCTAATATTGGAATTAACTTGATTTCAGATCTTGACTTTGTCAGCAATGAGTTTTTGTGCCTCACAGTCATTTTCCTGTATAATTAAGGGTTGTTATTGGCTAATATTTTCTGGGGTGTAAACCACCAGGTGGTGTTGCTGTTCCTTTTCAATTATATTACTCCTGAGCTTCACCACATTTGAGTCAGGAGTGAACGATTCAGTGACGCAGAAATGAAAGGTCATGTTAGGTCTGTCACAGGCAGGGTTTCACTTTGATTGATAGTTACAAGCCTGTAATGTCAAACTTCATTGAACCCCATGGTTGATTGTGACGGTGGCTTATTAACTTAAGAAAATGACACATTAAGGCAACTAAATTAAACTAAACTAAAGATGACTTTTAAATGGTTATTAGCAAGGAAGTTAGATTCAAGTTAGATAAGAAACAAAATTCATTGTTGTATCAGCTAGTCATTTAACAGTATCTGCAAGTCATACGCTTCAATAATAATTGAAGTTTTTTTTTAAGTCGCAATAATTATCAAAGCTCTGATTATCAGCTTTTTTTGTTGTTCTCACTCGTCACAGGGAGATAGATATCCTCTCCTCTTTGGAGACACACATATTGATGTTGCTGTTTACTGAGCAGGCAAGATGTCCTGAGACGTGCTGTTTCAGAGTGATTAAGTTACTCTCATTATTTCCAGAAAGGAGCTCACCATCTGTCAGTGTTCGTCCATCCGGAGTCCAGCTGTACTGAGGACTGTCCCCTCCCTCAGAGGAGCAGGACACCCTCATCTGTAAATTGTTAAAAAAAATTCACAGATGAGGGTGAATGTCTAGTGTTGTTGCTGGCGGGAAAAATCGTTTTATTCACGATAATGTCTTATAACATGTTAAATGGACTGATTCTTATAAACAGGTTTTCTAGATCACACCAGCACTTTTAAGTTCTTTCTAACTAACATTCACACACAGTCATACTCCAATAGATGCATTGCAACTTGGGGTAAGCGTGCAGACTGGGGGAGCCAAAACTCGAACCCCCAACCTTCCAATCAGTAGATGACCTGCTCTACCTCCTGAGCTACAGCCCACCATTATGCTCAATAATACACTACAATCATCAAATTAATAATAAGCTGATTTTCAGCTTTATCATTTCATTTTGCAAAGCTGAACATTGAAGGCATATCACAACTACCACAATTTCTTTTCCAAATATAATGGCACCCTCTAGTGGTAAATAATAATAACACTGCTCCATTGTTGGCCATTATTAGCTTTGATGCCTTTTTTCAGCTCTGACTTTGGGTCTGAGAATGTCACACTGGTAAGAAATGTATTATCTTCAGCACTAGACCTCATCACAGTGTCATATCATTCAATTTCAAACAAATGTGTTTTTGTAAGAAAAATCCTCCTGTTTGTTTATTATGTTACCCTCCACTGTTCATTTGTGATGTACGGAAATATGATTCCTGGCTCAAAGACTAATGGGAATTGGGAGACAAACAGACATGATAAGTTATTAGGTATTTTCCCCCTTAAACATCAGGCATTTGTTAGCAGTGTTAGTCCTAGTATGCTTGGATGAGGTGCAGTCTGTGTTACGATGATGGGTCTTATGGCCCAGCAGTTTCAGTTTCTTGTGTTTTTTTTTCCATTTTGAATTATGGTTTGAGTCCACCTTGTTAGTTTAAAGGTTAGTCAATAGTCCCTTGGTTCTTATGTTTAGCTTTTGGTTGTTAGATTTCCCCGTGTCTTTGCTCCTGTGTCTCCCTCTGTGTATCTAGTAAGGAATACCAGGAGGAGTTAGCCCTCCGGTTACAGAGGATGATCTCCGGACTCCCTTGGCTATTTGGCGTGCTACACCTGCTTATTCAGGGCTTCCTCGTCTCCACCATGCACGTCCACCAAGAGCAGCAGCTTTAGTCCGGCCCGGTGTTCCAGATTAACTGGCGTCGCAGATCAACTGGCGTTGGTCGAACAGATATGTGACTTGCTTTTCAGGAGCTGCTACCGACAAACCAGCAAATAAACACTAAATATGTCATCTGTGACATGTTGCTGACAGGTTACCTGAACACAGTCCGTCAGTCGTGTGGTGTGGTGAATTTAATAAACATTTGTAAGGAGATGGCAATTACTGTGAATTTACAGCAGTTGCACAGTGATTAGTAAAAAACAGTCAGTGTGATTGAGTCGCTCGTGAGTAGAATAAAGAAAGTGAGTGACTCAGGTGTGTCAGTTGGTTTGTCATGTGCTTTTGAGAGTTAGAATATTTATATTTTAAAGCTAAGTTTAGAATATTCAGAATTTTTTTTCCAAAATTTGCATATCATCATGAACTTTAAGAAAAACAATCAATACAGGAATGAACATATGTACATTTATTTTTTATGAGAGAGCAATTCGCATACAGGTCTTCATAAGAATCAGTGACTAACTATATGCTATAAGCAATACTGTTAAACCTGCAGAAACATTTTGATTAAAAGACTGAATTAGAAAATAAGTTAAGGGGTGGAGCAGCAATCTGCTGTGAGTGTTGGGGGTGAGAGGAGGAAGACAGGTCCAAACAGATGCTAAGAGCAAGAGATTTATGAAAATGGCCATTAAATACAAAGTGGTGTATAAACACCGGAATACCAATTTTAAACCACAACTTGTATTTAAAGGAAAAGTGAGAAGCAGACACTAAGAAAAGACACAATTAAATTGACACTGTTAGCTTAACTAAATAAAAACACAATAAAGAACAAACTGAGTCATCTATACTGGAACAGGTTGTGATATTTGGGACAGATTTTGTGAATTTGTAAATATCTATGGACACTAAAAAAATTACATTCTAAATACAAAGCTAAAGGGTAGTAATACAGAAGCCAAACATACTTAGTACAGTGTTTATTTCACACCTCAACCATTTAGTAAGCAATTAAGCAAATACAAGTAATTTGCAATCAATTACAGGTAGTAAGAAAATAAACTGCTAACTTTTTTACGCTACGTCCACACCTATACGGGTATTTTTGGAAAACGCAGCTGTTTCGTCCACACATAAACGGCGTTTGGAATCACCGAAAACTGAGATTTTTTAAAACTCCTTTTTTGCGTTTATGTGTGGACAAGGAATACAGAGTTCGTCAGACAACGTCAAAGGTATGTGCTTTTTTCACGTCACGCTATGCACCACGTTATTGTTTACATGAGATGAATTGCAGAATGGCAGATAGTCAGATTAACAGTATTTTGTCTCTATCTTCAGTTTTTACACGCTTACATATAAACACGCAGTTACTGTCCCACTATTTAGAAAGGCAGAGGCGTCACGGTGTAATTATTTTACGTGTAGTTGTTTTTTTCCTGTGTAATAATATTCAAAATTGCTATCAATACATTTTTTAAAAAAATGCCTCTCTGTGCAAAATGGGTTTAAAAACATAAACAGCTGTGGGATCCTGTTTGTCCGTGATTTAGACAGGGGGAACAAATCGTGGCAATATCAGCCTGATGTTATTTGTATCCCACTGTAACTTTACTGTATAAAGAGCTAACATCTCCAAAATGTCAGGAGTAGTTAGTCATTACAACAAGTGTTTGTGAACTAAAAATCAAGAATGTGGGATACTGTTTGTCCATAATTTGAAGAGCCCAACGGTGCTCCCGACAAAGGAAAGACCAATTAAGCAGGGGAGACCTACCTTGGCACTTGTGCAGGTGAAACCAAAGGGAAGATATGCTTCACCATATTTTCTAGTGTTTGTCTTAGAATAAGGTTGGTTTGGAAACATATTCAGCGATGCTTCATCTCCTGCTTTGCGTTTGTGTAGGAGCCCCGTGCTAGCAGTGTCCAAGCATTGTTTTTTTTTTTTCCCCTTTTCATACCGAGCACCCCCTGCGATGGCTCTGCGCCCCCCCTAGGGGGCGGGCCCCACACGTTGGGAAGGTCTGACTTAGTACATGTATTATTATTATAATTTATTAACAATAATGAGTTATTAAATTATTGTTTTTATTCAATATGTAAATTTGTATCACTGTAAAGTGTTGCTGCAGTGAAATTTGTCAAACAATTCTGTTTTTCAATTTTACCTTATTCTTTTAACGAGATAAGTGAAAAACTTGTCACGCTGACATGATGACAGGAGGAAATCTCAGATCTTTAACAGAATACAAATGAAAAATAAAATAATAAACTCATGGTGCTTGTAATTGAGAGCCACCTTATGAACAACAAGTGCAGTGAAAGTGAAGAAAATCAATATGCATGAGCTTTGATGTGAAAAGCTCATACACTGAAAATCACAATAAATGAGAGACATTCACACATCTTGACAACAAGTCCTCCCTCTGTGGCTCTTCAGTGGTTATTCTGCATAGAAGCTCTTAATTCACCTGACTTTATGAACTCTGGCATACAAGCAATCATCTTCTGTAGGTTCAGTGTGCTGAAGCGGCTTTGAAAAGTGGACTTGGCCATACTCCACCTCTGCTTCCACCTGTCCTGTTTGCTCCACTCGCTTCTCCTGCTGTTTCATGACCCCTAGATTAGCATATGTTACTTCGTGCTCACCTTCTTCATCTGCAAATTAGCAAGAAATGTGAGAAATTGTGAGACTTCTTTGCTTTTTTTTTTGATAGGAGTGAAATAAAAATATTCACTGTCATGTCTGCTGTGGAAACAGCTGTTTCGTTTTAGCACAAAGACTGGAGACGATGTGAAATGATTTGTCTGACTCTGATCAAAGTTCACACAAACAAAAAGATTTAAAAAATGTTTCAATAGTGAAATGTAGTTTTATTGTTGGGGGGAGCTGTTTCTCCTTCTTTCCAGTTATTGTATTAAAGTGAGCTGATCAGGGATAATCAAGTTTTTGTACCTTTTTGTTTTGTTGGTCTGTTGTTTTGCTTTTTCCTCTGAGCACAGATGAGCGCTACACCCACAACTAAGTAAATTACAGCTGCTGAGAGAACAATACTAACCATTGGGAAATATCCTGTTCAAAACAAAGAAAGCCACAAACACAGATGTTTGAGTCAGCAAACACACAACATGTTTTTATAGAAAAGGACAAGAAGGAAGAGGAAAATTACACACATTGAACTACAGGTTTTTATTTTCCACTTACTAATGTACCATGGATCATCACTGCTGTTAGTGGAGTTTTCTTTTGACACGATGCCAGTTTGTGTATGATCTGTTGTTGTTTTAATACACAGGGTGTTATTGGCTTTATACACCCACCGTGATATCTGTGACCCATTGACTGAAGTGCAGTTAATGAAAATGCAGCCTATGAGCAAAAACAGATTATTTATGTAAGACAAAGCAACCAAAATGATGATACGTGTTATTATCAGAATGTTCTCACTCACAACAGGTAGATATTCTCTCCTCTTTGGAGACGTTGTTTCTGACTGAGCAGGCAAGACGTCCTGAGACGTGCTGTTTCAGAGTGATGATATTACTCTCATTATTTACAGAAAGAAGCTCAGCATCTGTCAGTGTGCGTCCATCCAGAGTCCAGCTGTACTGAGGACTGTCCCCTCCCTCAGAGGAGCAGGACACCTTCATCTCTCCCTGGGACAGACACTCAGAGACCAGCAGGACAGAGGACACAGGAGCTGAGAGAAACACACAGATGAGTTTAGATGTTAAATCAGGATCTTCGACCTTCTTTTAAGTCTCAAATGAAAAGCACAAAATACATGTGTCTTGACTTTTTTTTTTTTGCATATTACAATGTTACATTGATATCTATTCATCTGTTATGAACAGAGAAAAAAATACCTTGAATAAACAACTGTAAAGTCCGCTGGCCTGATGATTTTCCATCTGAATCAAAGGTCTTAAGGCTATAATTACCACTGTCATTGCTGCTCAGGTTATTGAGCCTAAATGTTCCATTACTGGGAATAATGGTAGACCTGTTTCCTATCATATTAACCTGATTATTTTTCACATCTAATATTTTTAAAGAATTCTTTAATAATTGGTATCTAGGTATTTCTGAGGTGCTTTTCATTAGTTGGATATCCACACTTCCTCTCAAAGCTCCATAACACTGAGCTCCATCCTGTCTGCCATCACAGTAAGTTTTCACACCTGCAAAAAAAAAAAAAAAGCTGTCATAGGTGTTAGTTTATCCCCAGATTGCCTAATGCAGTGGCCTGAATTCTAGCATAGAGGGCTTTGCTGTGTGCCCTCCTTTCTCTTTCTCTTTACGGAAAGCTAAAGATCAGAAGTGGAAACAAAAGAGGGTCAAAACACCACCAGGACTCAAAGACTAGGCAGACCAACCTGAGCACTGGGTGGATTAACTCTAGGAACACTTAAAACTCAGTGCCTTACACATGGATTTTGTTGTGCTTGGCGTTATACAAGACTAAGTATTATAACAATACTGCTTCAGACTTTATTGTTGCCTTTCTTAAACTTGAAGTTTTGTACTGTCGCAATTCAGTTCTGTGCATTTAGGATGTAGTTAGAATGATGTGAAAATGTTCCCTGTTCCTCTCTATTCCGAGAGGAACAGAGAGGTCATGTATTGACTCAGCAGGCAGCTTTCAGACAAACTTCTCTACTTAACACAGATGCAAACTTGTACAACCTACATACAGCTATTTCCTGTTAGTGATCATTTCCAGATAAGAACATGTAAATATAGACCAGGCAGGAAGAGATTAGTATCACATCTTACATTTGCTTTCAGTATCTTAGTATTAACTACTTAAAGCACTTGCCAGGAGACAATATCAAGTTATTCATACTAAAATCTCCTCGTCCAACTTAATATCATCTGACTGATTCCTGTTCTACATTCAAGTCACTGTTTTATCTTCTTCAAATTATTTAAAAAGTAAAATTGTTCACATTCAATATGCGTTATATTCACATTGGATAATTAACATGAATTTTTAAGTAAATAACAGATTGCTTTACATCTCAACTCTGAAATCATGGCACAAGAAATAACCATTTGCAAGTTGTTTACACTCATTCTATGTTAAGACAGTTGAAATGAAAAACATTTTAACGAGTAAAAATGAAAATGGATCGAAATGTGATATGAGACACATACCATGAAAACAAACAAAAAAAAGTGTGCAAACAGGAAGTTGGTTTTGTATAGCAGAAATAAATAGAAATAGTCTAAATAATTCCAGAGTATTAGATTCTAAAACGTATGCACAACCTGTCCAGGATGTACCCCACCAATAGATGGATGTATGAGATGTGCAGACTTTATATATTTGTTACTGAATATGGAAACGCTTTTTAGTACTTTAGTGCTCAAATCCTTTTTAATTATCTCTCATAATAATGCATAATGTAAAGCTTTTATTAAGTGTCTTTTAAAATAAAGTGCTAGTAGAAATACATGAAAAAAGCTCACTATAAGAAACTCCGACCAGCAGCACCAGCAGTCCCACCGCAGCTTTCATGTCTCGTCTCTGTTCAGTGTGTGTGACCCAGATAGAAACAGCCTGCAATGTATCCTGTTGAAAGCTTTGACCTATAAGAACATTGTTATAGTCATCTTTTTTTTTTTTTTCCTCTGAGGTGTAACTAAGGAGGTCTTATTTTTCTTCTGCTTTCAACATCCCACGACTGGACATTTCTGAGCTGAAAAAAGGAAACAATCCTTATAAGTAGTCAAACACAGAGCTAATCGTTGCACGGTAAAAATTTATAACCACGGCCACATTTCTTCTGCATATGATGATAATAATAATATTGATAGATTTTATTTGAAAGCACATTTCAAGACACCCAAGGACACTTGACAATAGAATAAAACACATAATAGAACAATGACAACAAGGAACAATAAGAAAACTAAAGCGCAACGTAAGATAAACAAACAATAGGTTCACAGTGAATATGCAGATTTGAATAGATGGATTTTGAGTTGAGTTTTAAACTGGGGGAGAGAACCAATGTTTCTTATATCTGGGGGTAGAGAGTTCCACAGCCTGGGATCAGAGCAACTGAAAGCTCTGAAGGTGAGCAGTAGAAGTTTGTATTTAATCTGGAATTTCACAGGGAGCCAGTGAAGTTCCTGGAGAACAGGGGTGATGTGCTGGTAGGAGGGGGTTCTGGTAATAATGCGGGCAGCAGAGATTTGAACCAGTTGAAGCTTATGGAGGGATTTTTGGGGGAGACCATGCAAGAGAGAATTACAATAGTCAGTACAGGAGGTAACAAGACTGTGGACAAGAATGGACGCATACGTTTGAAGTGTGTAGTCGCCGTAATTTAGATTTTTATAAAGTCAGAAATATCCATGATACAGTTTTGGACAACAGTTTTGTCAGTGGCACCTGCCCCTTTGCTCGTCAGTGCCCCAAGTGCCCTTTTCTTCATACATTTTTTTGTTTGTCTTTTTAATGTGTGTGTGTGTGTGTGTTTGTAGTAATAACAATTGACTATTAACACCAATTTTGCTAAATAAAGGATCTGTCTTGCATCAGTCACATTATGACCTTTAAGCAATCCTCTCCCTTAATGACAGAGAGTGCTGCTTACAAACTGGGAACAAGCTCACAAAGAGCACTCGTATTTTTCAAGCATACAACACACGGAGACAAATAGGAAAAACAAAAATACAGAACTAAACTTTTACTAGAAACATGATACCAAGAACGCAGGGGAGGCACAGGAACAGAACAGAAAACCTAGAAACCAGGAACTATAAATATAATACAGACAGAAAACAATCATTCAAAGAATATAACTTAAATCAAAAACACAAATACTGGGTCTCCACACCCAGTACTGTGACAAGTTACAGTCGTAAAGTTCTGTTTATTAGCTTTATTGTGTAAAGGATCATTTCAAAATGTATTCAGAAACTTGATACCACAGCATGTGCATGAGTCAGAAACAGACAGCCTTGTTGAAAATATTGATCTGTGAGGTAAGTAGACGGACAAGGTAAGCGACCCATGTTGTAGGTGACGTCAGACGCCGGAGATTTTGGCGGAGAAAAAGCAAATGGTAGCATAGAGTTTAACAAAGGTTTTTCAAGCTTCAGTATTACCAAATATACTAATCAATTGTCATATAACTAACAACATCTGTTTTATCATCTCTAACACCCTGGAGGACAACGGGGAGAGTTTAGACGCTCTCCAAGATTACATCGACCGCTGTTTTCAAGATTTAGTAATGAAGAAGGCCCAGAGTGCATCTTCCCCGGCCAAAATTGAGACGCCGTCATCGAAGAGATGTCGCCCGGCAGACTCCCCCGGTACAACATCGCCTGCCGGCAAAGACATCGCAGACATCCTGGAGTCAATCGACAAGCGATTGTCCAGTTTCGATGCGAGGCTGTCCCTGGTGGAGATTTTACACCGGGAATTTAAATCTCTGAGAGAATCCCTGGAATTCAGCCAGCAGCAGGTGGAAACGCTTGCCGCTGTAAATGCCACGCTACGGGAGTCGGTCAAATCTCTCACCGATAACATGACCCAGCTAAACATTGAAAATAAAAAAATAAAAGAGTCCGTTATCGATCTACAAGCCCGTAGCATGAGAGATAATCTTGTGTTTTCTGGTATTCCAGAAACTGCCGGAGAGGACGCAGAGGCAACGGTGAAAAGCTTCATTAAAATCCACCTGAAGCTGCCGGAGGACACCGTAAAGAACATCAACTTCGATAGAGTACATCGCTTGGGGGGCGTGAGGTCGCGGACCGGGAGACCACGGCCTATTGTGGCCAAATTCGGTCAATTCAAACAGAAGGAACAGGTGAAGAGTCGCGGCAGAGAGCTGAAAGGAACGGACTTCAGCGTGAACGACCAGTTTCCCATAGAGATCCTGGAACGACGCATGGTCCTGTTCCCAGTTCGACGTAGCTTCATCCAGAAAGGCTCCCGTGCTGTCATCGCCGTGGACCGGCTCTACGTGGACGGACAGCTCTACCGCGACCCCGGCACCACACCGTGGTTATATTGACTGCACTCCAGATAAGAACCCGCTACGCTCTTTTCTTATTCATTCACACTTTCTCTTTTAACATGGGTTTAACCTAGTAATATCAATATGATGTCATAGCAGATATAACACCGTCACCCTCCGTCATTGCTTTAATTGGAATGTTTCCGTTTCGTTTCTTTTTTGTTGTTGTTGCTCACAGTTCATGTGGTTTCTTTCTTTCTCTTGTCTTTCACTGCTGTGATCACCTACTTCCCCACTCACCTACAAACAACACCCTCTATTTCTCCATAATTTCACACCACGATCACGCAAACACATCAGCTCAACGGCAGCACATTCACAACAGCCTCACAGCACGCACAGACTTGCAGGACACATAAGCAAGCCACGCTTGTTCATATTAGTGAATATTCACACACATAGTCAGACTTATGGAGCCTCTCACCACACCTTTTTTTTCTCTTTCTATTTACAAACAAGGGATGTTTCCACATTCTCTCCACCTGTCTAAACGAAACACCCAGCGTACATCATTAGACATACACACACAATTATGGGCATGCTGAGGTTTGTCACATGGAATGTAAATGGAGCTGGCACCAGAGGAAAGAGGTTAAAGATATTTAACCAGCTTAAAAAACTACAGGCAGATGTTGTTTTATTACAAGAAACTCATAAACCTGTCACAGGTTTAAACGAACTTAAAACACCTGAGTTTCCTAACGTGTTTGCAGCCTGTTATAATTCTAGACAACGGGGAGTAGCAATTTTAATACATAAAAATGTTAATTTTACAGTACTCGATACAGTTATAGATCCAGAGGGTAGATTTCTAATTATTAAACTATCAATATTGAACAAAAAACTATGTATTGTAAGTATATACGGTCCAAATGTTGATGAACCCTCATTCTTCCACGGATTTTTTAGTGCACTCTCTGAACACCTCGATTGCACACTCATTCTTGGCGGTGACCTCAACCTTGGACTAAATGAAGACATGGATAGGCTCAACACAACAGGAACTCAGCGTAATTGGCAGTCCACAAATATAATCAAACAGTATATGAGCGACTTTGGTCTTTGCGATGCATGGCGCTCTCTTCACCCCACCAGTAAGGAATATACTTTTTTCTCGCATGTTCATCACACTTACTCTCGTCTGGATTATTTTTTGGTCAGCAGCTCACTGCTGAGTGACATTTCAGACACTGAGATTCATCCTATAGCTGTCAGCGATCATGCTCCTGTATCTTTAACACTAATGCACAAGAATAACACTACGCCAAGAAAAAACTGGAGGTTTAATATGTCACTACTTAAAGATGAAGACTTTATTAAATATTTTAAAAAGGAATGGACTTCATATTTAGACTTTAATGACACTCCCGGAATATCTGCTTCTGTTCTGTGGGAAGCAGGGAAAGCTGTGATGAGAGGTAAAATAATTTCTTTCTCATCACACAAAAAGAAAGAAGAAAACAAAAATACTCAGGAATTAGAAAAAAACATCAAATCACTAGAAGAAGCCTACGCGTGCAACCAAGATCAGGAAACATTGAACAAAATATGCAAAACAAAACTAGAATTAAATGAAATTATTAATAAAAAAACACAATTCCTTATACAAAGACTTCGCTTGCAGAATTTTGAACACAGTAACAAATCAGGTCGATTTCTAGCTAACCAGCTAAAAATAAATAAAGAAAAAACAACTATATGTGCTGCTAAAGATTTATCGGGGAACACAATATATGATCCTGGAAGAATAAACAACATTTTTAGGGATTTCTATGAAACTTTATACTCACCACAAATAAACCCATCTAAAAATGAAATTGATCTGTTTCTTGACAACGTAACTCTTCCAAAATTACTAGACAGTCAAGCAATGGAACTGGATTCGCCACTGACGCCAAGTGAACTCCAGGAAGCCCTAATAAGTATGCCCAATAATAAGGCTCCAGGTCCAGACGGCTTCCCTGCAGAATTCTACAAAGAATTCTGGACAATTTTGGCACCAGTATTCCACGGCATGTTGCAGGAAATCGAGGAAAATGGCAGACTACCACCAAATATGAATTCTACCAACATTAGTCTCCTGCTAAAACCAGGCAAAGACCCTTTATTTCCCTCAAGCTATCGTCCAATTTCTCTTTTAAATGTAGACCTTAAAATAATCTGCAAAGCTCTCTCAAAGAGATTAGAGAAAATGACCCCCCTCTTAATTCATCCTGACCAAACTGGTTTCATAAAAGGTCGGCACTCCTCAACAAACACTCGTAGATTACTTAATTTAATAGACTACTCATACGATAAAAACATCGAAACCATAATATTATCTCTAGATGCAGAAAAAGCATTTGACAGAGTTAACTGGAAATTTTTATTCGCAACTTTACACAAATTTGGTTTTGGAAACTCTTTCATAAACTGGATAAGAATATTATACAATTCCCCAACAGCTCGTATCAGAACAAATGACCAGACATCCTCCAGCTTCTGTCTCCTGAGGGGCACCAGACAGGGATGCCCACTCTCCCCTTCACTTTTTGCAATTTTTATCGAACCTCTAGCAGCAGCATTTAGACAGGCTACAACAATTAAGGGCATAAAATGTAAGAACATAGAACATAAAATCAGTCTCTATGCAGATGATGTGTTGCTTTTTCTGCAAAACACACAAACCAACCTCTCTGAGGTAATTACTCTAATAAACTGGTTTTCAAGAGTTTCAGATTATTCAATTAACTGGCCAAAATCTACAGTTCTCCCCATTAACTGCTCCTTCCATAATTCTTCCTCTGCCCCACTGCAATCCGGAAATATTAAATATTTAGGTATTAATGTCTCTCCTAAGCTTTCAGACTTAACTAAATTAAACCATATCCCACTTCTAAAGAAAGTAGAAGGCGATCTGACTAGATGGAAATCTTTACCCATATCACTCATGGGAAGGGTCGCCACTATAAAAATGATGATCTTGCCAAAAATAAATTACTTATTTTTGATGATCCCTAACAAACCATCACAATATTGGTTCAGATCTCTGGATTCATATATTTCCAAATTCCTTTGGAAAGATAAACCCCCGCGTATCAGCTTAAAAACGCTACAAAGAACCAAGGATAGAGGAGGATTAGATCTGCCTAATTTTCACCAATACTTCTTAGCCAACAGGCTTCAGTTCATCTCAGAATGGTTAAAACATACCTTCTTAGTTGAGCCCTGGCTAGATGTTGAACAGGCACTATGCAAGGATCTAGAGATTTCAGACCTACCATTTATTAGCTCAAACATCAAAAGACATGAATGCTTTAAAAGTATCAACATCAGCTTTTCTCTGACAGCATGGTGGGAGTTTCTAAAAATAACGGAGTCTTCATTAATCCCATGCAAACGTACACCTATCTGGAATAACCCTGACATATTACAAAACAATAATATGATTAATTTCCCAGAATGGAGTTGTAAAGGAATTAAATACTTAGAACATATATTAGAGGGAACAGAATTTATTCCATTTGACAGACTAGTTGCACAATATGGGATCAACAAGACAAGGTTTTTAGAATATCAACAAATTAAATCCATAGTAAAAAAGAAATTTAACCTCAGTCAAGTTGAATTACAAACACCACTAAGTGCGACACATTTTCTTACTCTTAAATCCCCCAAATTATTATCTAAAATATACAGAACACTTTCTAAATTAGATGAATCAATATCCCTTCCTATTGCAAAGTGGGAAGCAGATTTATCAGTCAGCTTAGACCAAAACTTCTGGTCTCAGATTTGCTTAAAAACCTTTAAATTAATTAAAAATCCCAGTCTGCAATTAATACAATACAAAATACTACATAGAGTGCACTATACAGGTCATCGGATGTTCAAGATGGGCTTTACATCTTCCAACAACTGCTCACACTGTCAAGGCAATACACCAGACAATTACATCCACGCTCTTTGGTTCTGTCCACCAGTTCAGAAGTTTTGGCGCGAGATATGTGAAGACTTATCAAAGTGTCTGAAATGTAACATTCCAACTTCCCCCTTAGTGTGTTTACTGGGCAGCTTAGATAATGTCACTTCAGAAAAGAATATAGCCCATATGATTTTCACTGCCCTATGCATAGCCAAGAAAACAGTCCTCATGAACTGGAAAAATAAAAAGAATCTTAATTCTAACCAGTATAGAAATTATCTATTAGATTACATTAGTCTTGATACAGCCTCTGCCACCACATCAGATCAATTGCTCTGGGCTCCTTTTATCAGCTCCATCACCTAGTGGGGGTGGGGGGTCATAGTTTGGTCCCGCCTTCACTGTTGTGATTGGTGTGGGGGTAGGGACAGGCTTAGGGCGTCGGGGGGTTCCCCGGAGGCATCTTCCTTGGGGGGCTCAACCCGGGGTAGCGGTCATGTCCGGTTGGGGGCTCTGTTGGCTCTCAGGAGACTGTTTCCTCGCAGCTGCGTGCAGCGGGGCTAGGGGAGGGTCTGTGCTGACGGACGTGGGTTACTGACCTGGTAGCCTGGCTGGCCCTGGGTGGGTCCGGGATGGGCGTGAGGTTCTGGGGGCGCTCCGTCTCTGGGCTGGGGCCCGGGCCGGGCCTCGGGGGCTTGGGTCCTGGTTGGTGTGTTGCCGGGGTTGTGGGCGGGTGGGTGCATGGGGGCCCGGCCCTGGAGCAGGGTGCCGCCGGTGCGTCGAGCCGCCTGGGGGGCTCTTCAACTGGTGGGGGAGATGGTCACATCTTGCAGGAGCTTTCCTCTCTTCAGGAACTCTCTCTGCAGGAGGGGGAGATACAGGAGAGGTGGAGGAAGATCTCAGCCTGGGCGTTTACTGTCTTATGTAGTCTGGAAGATGAGTGGATGGTGGGGTGGGTGCAGTTTTCTCTGTGGTGGGGTTGGGTGGACTGTCCCGGGCTCTGTGGGGCCGGGAGGCGCTGCTGCGCTGGGGCCCGGTCTGGATGGGCCTGGGCCCCCTTCCCCTGGCGGGTCGCGGAGTGTGGGAGTGCCTGCTGGGGTCAGCGGGGGAGCTGGCCCCAGGGAGGGGTTACCTGCCCCTCCCTTCCTTCCCTCCCCATCTCCAGCTGCCTCCCTCTTCCCACTCCACCACAACCACCCACACATGCAGGGCCTTGGAGTAGGGGTATGTCACCAGGGTGCAGAGGAGGGTACCCCCCCCCGTCCCCTTCTGGCTGCCTCTGCCTCAATTTTATCCCACAACTTAGACATTCACATTATTCACACTCTCATTACACATACATATAGGATCTTGGGGGTGGGCACGATACACGGAGTCCAAATTACCATCAGGGTGTACACCTCACCCCTGGCGTCGTTGCCCACCTCTCAATTTTAAATACATTTAGACATTGAGGGCTATCAGGAGGGACTATGCGCTTACCTGCTGCTCCTTGGCAGGTAGCTCCATGCCCTCCTGGGTTTTAATTGCACCTTAGAACACACATGCATCAACACTACAATGAGCGGGTGGAGGGAGGTTTGGAGTCTTCTCCCACCCCCATTCTCTGCGGCCTGCTGGAGCGGGAGGGCTAGGAGGAGTTGGCCGTCCGACTGCGGTCTGGAGTGTGGGGCCTCCCTGCTGCTACGGAGTCGGGGCGGTCTGCCTCTCCCCACCGCAGGGAAAAGGGTAACACCACCTGGGTCTGGGTGCAGTTCCCCCCTCCAGGGGCAAGGGTACCTAGACCCGGTTTGTAGAGTACGCTTGGGGAGTGTGATCGTGTGTACAGCGTCTCTTTATGTCTGTCTCCACGTTGGTTGAGTGTGTAGTGAGTGCATATGAGAGCATGAGGGGGGGAATGGATGTTTGTGTCTGTGTGTGCCTGTATGTCTGTGTCAATATGTCAGGTTGGGTATCAGACGCCACCTCTCTGGGGACACCTCAGGCCCTCCAAGGTTTGGAGGCCTATCTCCACCCACCACCACTTCCCCTGCCGGTGGCGGACTCCCTCAGGTGTCGGTGCGTTGGTGGTTCTTTGTGTCTGGGGGTGGGTGTCCAGGTACACACCGGCTCACTCCTTGGCGGCCGCTTGTCGGGGCCTGGAGGCTGGGGCTCGCTCGGGCCCCTTCGGAGGTGGGGTGCCCCCGGCCTCTCGGCCTGGGGCTCGGTCACTCAGGCACAGCTGGCGGCCGGCGGAGCTCATGGGCGCGTCACTGCAACTCCCCCTGGCTTCTGCTCCGCGGCTGCTGGGTGAACCCTCATCTGGGACTCTCCTCAGCTCTTACTGGAACAGTGGCGCGGCTGCCCCTCTGTTGGTCTTCCATGGTCTCTTGTGTTCTGGGGGCCTCTGGATGTCTGGAGTTTTGATCTCCTCCATACCTGCTTCACACCCTGGAGGACGGGGCTGTGGCCCCCCCACACTCCCTAGCAGATCGTTACATGGAGAAACCTTTGGAATACAAGCGCGCTGATCCACACAGGTATGCACACGGGTGTTCACTGCTCGTAGACCCAAATTACACCTTTCTTGGCTGCTACTTCGAAGCACATCTGTCCTGCGTGCTGCACAACAACATTGAATATTTAGTATTTACTGCTGTTTACACTTAGCTAGATTAATGCGATGGTGTTGTGTTTAGTATGTTGCTTTGTTTTTTTGTTTTTTGTTTTTTTTTTTGCTTGTTTTCTATTCTTCTCTCAACAGGTGATCCAGGAGATTTTTTTTTCTCCCCCCCTTTCTCACTGTCCCTCTCCCCTTCTGTTTTTCTTTTCCTTCCTCTTTCTTTCTCCCTTTCCTATCCCTCACTCATGTCTGTCCCGTCTGTAACATCTGAAAATAAAATATAATAAATAATAAAAACAAAGATCGACCAAATGGACCAATACGGCAATGCCACGATGATCCATTTGGCAAAGTAAATCCATTGGGTATCCTTGTTGGTCTTCAGACAACAATTCTGATGGCTAAAGAACCAAATGGGACAGGCAGAAAAAAAAAAGAAAAAAAAAAGAAAAAAGAAAAAGAAACAGACAGCCCAAACATAGCATCCTATGTCTGTGTCAGCTCAGCAGCCAGATTCAGACTCGTACAACCTACTTTAAGCATGTTTCTTGTTAGTGTTGAGCTTCAGAAAAGAACGTGTAAATTTAGACTAGACAGGAAGTGATCATTATCACATGTGACAACTGCTCCAAAGTATCTTAGAATTAATAAATTAAAAAAGTTACATGACACAAGTAAAAACAAACAACAAAAAAGTGTGCAGCCAGGATTTTGGTTTTGTGAAGCAGAAACAGAAATAGTCTAAATGATTCCAGAATATTTGATTTGATTTTTTAATATATGGAAAAGAATAGTGAAAAATACTTTTTCTTTTTTTTTGAGTACTATTGTATTCGGGATGCTTTACATATTTCTCTAATAATGTAAAACTTTTATTGACTGCACTTGATCGGATTTCTGCAAAACGTGTGAATAAAGATGAAAAAAGTCAACAGCTCACCATAAGAAACTTACCAACATCACCAGCAGTCCAACCACAGCTTTCATGTCTCCTCTCTCTTCAGTGTTTGTGACCCAGTCAACAGCTGCCTGCAGTCCGTCCTGTCAGAGATCAGTGTCAGAGGAGAATTCATAAAAACTTGACTAATAAGAGCATCATTATATTAATCTTGTTTTTCTGAGTAACAGGCTCCTATAGCAGTGTCGTACTTTGACACAGGATAAAGAAATTGCTGCTTCACTGAGTGAATGGGTTAAATGCAGAGACGAATTTCCCCACGGGGATCAATAAAGTATACATTATTATTATTATTATTACTACATCATTATTAAATTTTACAATAGAAAAAATGATGGTATTTACAGATGTATCCAGAAATGTGTATTTGTGTGTTGGAAATAGAAATCGGAAATACATGCAGCAATTTGTTAAAATGTGCAAACAAATGTTGGGATACCATATTTGAGAAATGTTTTTATTTAAGCCACCAGATGGCACTGTTCCTCTTGAAATGCCCCTAGTCAGGGAAGGAGATAGTGGATAGCTTGCACTGATCCAACATCAACAGTACTGCTGTTCAGTATCTAACATTTTCTTATCAATTGAATACTAAGTAAATACAATTTAGAAATTTTGATTAGTGTAAAGTTTCTAGTGTTGTATGAATTGTTCTGTATGAGTTGAACTGAAACCCCGGCATCATTTTACCGTTGTCACAATGTTATATCAAGAAAACTAGTTTATTCTAGTCAAACTATGATGTATGTATGATGTTTTCCACAGACTGAAGAACAACAATCAATGAAGGAATGGACATGTATACATTTATTTTGTATGAGAGCAGATCACAGGCCTTAACAAGAATCAATGACTAACTCTATTTAATCTGTCAAAGGGCTTATTACAAATTTTTGCTATAAGTAATATTGTTACAGCTTCAGTCAAATAATCAATTAATAAATAAGTAAAGTTAATATTTACTGAAACAAATGAAGAATCTTTATTTAATTTCTTCCCCTTCAGTTTTCTGTACATGTAAATATGACCTTTCAGCGTTCAATTCAATTTTATTTATGAAGTGCCAAAAACAGACAACTAAAAGAGCTTTACATCCTATTGGAGGATACAATAATGTACAGAGAAAACCTCAACAATCAGACAGCCCTCTATGAACAAGCACTTTGGTGACATTTGGAAGGAAAAACTTCTATTTAACAGGAAGAAACCTCAAGCAGAACCAGGCTCGGGCAGGGGTAGCCATCTGCTTTGAGCGTTTGGGGGTACAAATTTTAAACCATAACTTATATTTAACCTCCCAAGATTCGAACTCTTCCACTGCATGCATTTTTAATTTCTCTTTGATATTTGGGCTGATTGGGACCTGATGAATGTAAAAACAAAGAATTACCAGATTTTTTTTTCACCTAAATTTTGTTTCTAAGAAAAATGAGAGCCACATATAAGGATATTCGTTTAAAATTTCGATAGAACAGTAGCAGTATAATGTCCTCGTACAATTGAGTATTTATGTCTAAATAACCCAAAATGTGATGTCCACATATGTGGACGCCAGGTCCTAGGAGGTTAAGGAAAAAGTTAGAAGCTGCTGAAGTTCCCTGCTGCCATTTAGAAAAGCCATAAATAAGAGCTACCATCTAACAAATCTTTCATTACATCAACACTGTTAGCTTAACTAATTAAAAATACAATAAAGAACAAACTGAGTCATCTATATTGGAACAGGTTGGGATATCTGGGACAGATATAAACAATGATTAATGTTTGTGAATATATGGACACTATGAAAAATATACATTGCTACAGGGTAGGGAAGTGTAAAATATACATTTATCTTTGTCTAGGGAGCTTGGAAAGAATCTTTGAACAGAGGCGGTGGTTTACGACACCAATTGTCTGCCATCTATAATCCAGTTTTGAGATCCCTTCCCAGACGCCTTAATGCACTCACACCCTGGGCCATCTGACCTCAGGAAATCACATGATAGGGTGGGGCTAGGTTTCACAATGAGCTCACCCGAAACCCTGGCTCATTGTGACCCACACATGTTTTCACACCTTGGCTCATGTGATTAGGTAGAGGATCATCAGGGGGTCCTTTGTTCCTCTTTGGGGGGAAACTCCCACTGGATTTATATCTGGGACTCTCCACCATTTGACCTTAGAACTGAAGAAGCTTCTCAGATGAGAGGTGAAATGTCTTTAAGCAACTTAAAGAAGTCCAGACACTTTTCTTTCCAAGCTCCCTAGACTACGATGACCTGGATGAGTGAGAACCTTCAAAGGCTAATTTACTATTAATAATAATGAGTTATTAATTTATTAGTTTTATCCAATATGTTAATTTGTCACAAATACCTTCTAATGACAGGCAGATAAGCCGCTCTCTCTCCACACAGATGATTTCTTTGTGTTTGTCTAGTCTTTGGTCTTCAGTCTCAACATAACTGTAGCGTTTATGTATGTTTGGAAGGAGGCTGAGCTGCTTTATTGTCAATACACTGACAATTTGCACTCCAGATATGTGTGTTAAAGCAGCTCTTAGGTAATTGTTAGTATAAAAAAGATGCCAATATGTTAAAAATACAACTTCCCAGAAAATGATCAGTATTGATAGTATTATGTCTATAAGAAGTAATTTGATATTGCTTAATCTATAAATTTTAACTGTCCATTGTTTCTCAAGAATTTTTTTTAACACCATGTTCTCTTTTTCTGTGTTGCTGCAGTGAAATTTGTCCAAAAATTCAGTTTTTCAATGTTGCCTTATTTTTCTAACAAGACAAGTTAAAAACTAGTCTCACTTAAATGATAACAGGAGGAAATCTCAGATCTTTAACAGGATACAAAAAAGAACACAAAAACCCCCACTCATAAAAGCTGTGGTTGAAAAGCTTGTACACTGAAAATCACAATAAATGAGAGATATTCATACATCTTGACAACAAGTCCTCCCTCTGTGGCTCTTCAGTGGTTAGTTTGCATAGAAGCTCTTAATTCACCTGACTTTATGAACTCTGGCATACAAACAGTCGTCTTCTGTAGGTTCAGTGTGCTGAGGCGGCTTTGAAAACCGGACTTGGCCATTCTCCACCTCTGCCTCCACCTCTGCTGTTTGCTCCACTTGCTTCTCCTGCTGTTTCATGACCTCTAGATTAGCATATGTTACTTCGTGCTCACCTTCTTCATCTGCAAATTAGCAAGAAATGTGAGAAATTGTGAAACTTCTTTGCTTTTTTGATAGGAGTGAAATAAAAATGTTCACTGTTGTGTCTGCTGTGGAAACAGCTGTTTTGTTTTAGCACAAAGACTGGAGATGATGTGAAATGGTTTGTCTGACTCTGATCAAAGTTCACACAAAAATGTTCCAGTAGTGAAATGTAGTTTTATCTTTGGAGAGAGCTGTTTCTCCTTCTTTGTAGTTATTGTATTAAAGTGAGCTGATCAGCAACAGCCAAAAATTACATTTACATATAACAAATGCATCAATAAACTCAACCTAAAACAGCAAAAACAGTTATTAAACAATGTAAAATGAAGATGTATATTTAACACCAAAACAAAATCCAAAAGGTACACTAACCCGAGCAAGTGACTGAGGAAAAAATAAGTTTTGTACTTTTTGGTTTAGTTGGTCTGTAGTTTTGCTTTTTCCTCTGAGCACAGATGAGCGCTACACCCACAACTAAGTAAATTACAGCTGCTGAGAGAACAACACCGACCAGTGGGAAATATCCTGTTCAAAACAAACAAGACCACAAGTTGGCAAACATACAGTATTTTCTTAATGAAAAGGACAAGAAGGAAGAGGAAAATTACACACATAGATCTACAGAGTTTTTATTTTCCACTTACTAATGTTCCATGGGTCATCACTGCTGTTAGTAGAGTGTTTCTTTGACACTATGCTGGTTTGTGTAGACTCTATTGTTTGTTCTCGTGTAGGTTGTGTTGTTGGTTCAATACACAGAGTGTAATTGTCTTCATGCACCCACCCTGATTTCTGTGTCCCATTGACTAAGGTGCAGTTAATGAAAATGAAGCCTATCGGTAGAAACATATACTTGATGAAAAACAGAATGACCAGAATCATTAAAGTTGTCATTGTCACAGTGTTCTCACTCACCGCAGGTAGATATCCTCTTTTCTTTGGTGACATCACTGACGTTGTTCCTGACTGAGCAGACCAGATGTCCTGAGACGTGCTGTTTCAGAGTGATGATGTTAGTCTCATTATTTACAGAAAGGAGCTGAGCATCTGTCAGTGTGCGTCCATCCAGAGTCCAGCTGTACTGAGGACTGTCCCCTCCCTCAGATGAGCAGGACACCCTCATCTCTCCCTGGGACAAACACTCAGAGAGCAGCAGGACAGAGGACACAGGAGCTGAGAGAAACACACAGATGAGTTTATATGTTAAATCAGAATCTTGATCATTCTAAAGTATAAAGAATAACATATAGGCATCCAAAATTTTATAAGATATGCTTTATAGATTAAAATTATAATTTAATTTATAGATGAAATTATAACTTATAATGTTAGCATTTTCCAACAGGGAAAACATTACCTTGAATAAACAACTGTAAAGTCCACACGTCTGATATTCTTCCATCTGAATCAAAGGTTTGAAGGGTATAATTACCACTGTCATTTCTTCTCAGGTTATTGATCCTAAATGTTCTATAACTGGAATTAAAGGCAGAGCTCCTTTCTGTGATATTAGGAATCACCTCATTATTTCTCACATCTAGTATTTTTAATGAATTCTTTAACAACTGGTATCTCGACATTTCTGAGGTGCTGTTCATCAGCTGGATGTCCACAGTTCCTCCCAAAGCTCCATAACACTGAACTCCATCCTGTCTGCCATCACAGTGAGTTTCCACACCTGCAAATAAAACAAATGTAAAAAAACGTAAATTATTATTTTAGGTGTTCAAATAGTACTTTTTTGCTTATCTTCTGTCTGTTTCAGTGCCAGAGGAGAGATGGTGGCTTTAATGGACAAAGGGTCTTAAATATAGAGCCTTATGCAGGAGGAAAAGAGGAAGACCTCAGAGAACATTCATGCAGAGGGTAGGTGTGACAGAAGAGGATGCTGTGGATAGGGTGAGATGGATGCTGTGGTGACCAAGCTGAAAGAAGAAGAGTAGTTGGAGCTTCTTCTTAGTAAGAATAATGAAACTCGTTTTTTGGCTGTATGGTGTACAGCTTCTACCTAGCTTCAAAGCATATTGTTGAAACACCGTGAGGAGAGCTGAACAGCCTACCATGGGAGACTACAAAAACATAAATAGTCCATCTACAGCATCTATGCATGCTCACCATTCAGCCTCTGCTGATCCAGTCAGCAGCTATTAAACCTCAAACTCATCAAAAGAAATGATCAACTTCAGAAATAAGTTTAGGTGACAAAATTTAATAAAATAAATGATTTTTCATTGCCCTTCACAGTCAAATAACACTAATACTAATACTAAAACTACTACTACTAATAATAATTATAATACATTTTCAACCTCTACATAAGATTCCAGATTACAGAAGAATATGTAAAAAATTTGAAATTGTACTGTTGGAAATATTAACTCTGTCAGATTAGTCTTTAACGGCTTGACAAGAGTTCAATTTGGATATTTAACAGTCAATGTTTACAAAAATTAAATATCAGGTTTTTATTTCTTTTTTCTTATATTCCACTAAAACATTAACACAATACACAATGCAGCTACGCTAATTTTGACCTTTTATTGTTTCATTTTAAAACTTAAGCATTTTAGAAATAACACTACTTTCAAAAAATCTTTTCTACAAATGATGGCACCCTGGTGGTGAATAATAACAATGCTACTTCAGACTTCATTGACAAACTTTCACACCTTTGTTGCATTTCTTACACTTACCTTCCTGTACTGTCATAATTCAGTTCTGTGCATTTTTATTTTTATAGCATAAAATCACAAAATATGCCACCTCCACAAAGATGAAGGCCTCGCAATATTAGAGAAACCCACTATTAACATATTAAACTGCATTCAGGTATATTACTCTGTTTGACTGACATGATCCGTAGTGGGCTATCAACCCTCACGACCACTGGGATAGCCACCATCAGGGGTTTATTATATTGGAGTCTCCACCAGCTGTTCTAAAACTGAAGGAACATTTTGGATGAGAGGCGAAAAAAAACTTAAAGAAGACCATTTGTTTTATTTTACAATGACCTGGGTGGGCAGTACAATGGCAAGTGTTTCATTGTATACTCTGTTGTAATAGCAAAATAAGCTATATCTGATTTAAAGAATTCAATTTTCTAAAAGCAGACATCACTGATGGGGTTCATTTTATACTCCTGTAAGTTTTTTAAGTTTTGTGTAATGTTTTGGGTGAATGTTTGGTGGCTTTCACCCAGTGCCATTCAGGACAGGATAAGTTACAGTCTTACATTTTTGTTTTATTATAGTTTTATTGGATGATGTGAAAATGTGCTCCAATACTGGACTTGATAACACAGCTGGTACATGTGCAAAAAAAACCAAACAAACAAACAAAAATCAACCCCCCCAATAAACAGTCTGTTATAGTATTCTGTTTATTGGGGGGGGGGGGGGGGGGGGTGATTTTTCTATGTAATCACAAGGCAGCTTTAACACAAACTCCTCTACTTAACACAGATGTAAACTTGTACAACCTACACTGAGCATGTTTCCTGTTAGTGATCAGTTTCAGACAAGAACACGTAAATTTAGACCAGACAGGAAGTAATTACTATTACATTTGACATCTGCTTTCAGTATCTTAGTATAAACTACTTAAAGCAGTTGTCAGTACTCAATATCATCTCATTGGTACTAAGAATTCTAACCAAATATTGAACTCTTTGTCCAACTTAAAATCATCTGATTCATTCCTGCTCTACATTCAGGTGAAAATTTTATATCCTTCCAATTTTGTTTTTGAAAATAATATTTTTCGCAGATTGTGTTAAACCTCAACACTGAAATCATGGCAAAAGAAGAAAACATTAGCAAGATTGTTTCCACTTTTTCTATTAAGACAGTTGATATGGAGAGTTCAGTAGCCAAGATGAAAAGCTAAACTTTAACATATAAAAATCAAAATGGATCTAAAAGTGACATGACAACGATGCCATGAAAACAAACAAAAAAGTATGCAAAGAGTAAGTTGGTTTTGTGTTGCAGAAACAAAGAGAAAGATACAATTGATTCGGAAATGTGTGCACAACCTGCCATGGACTGACAACCTGTCCAGGATGTACACCACGTTTACCTCTACGAAAAGCCCTGCTTGAGAAATAGATGGATGTATGAGATGCATGCGCACATATTTTTTTTCTGAATATGGAAATGCATTTCAGTATTTAAGTATTTGAGATAATTTTTTAATTATCAATAAAGGATAATTTAAAACTTTTATGCACACTTTTATGTGCACTTCGTCTTATTTCTTCAAAGCAAGTGATTAATCATTTAAAATAAAATTTTAGTGGAAAAACCTTAAAAAGCTCACCATAAGAAACTCTGACCAGCAGCACCAGCAGTCCCACCACAGCTTTCATGACTCCTCTCTGTTACGTGTCTGTCACCCAGTCGGCAACAGCCTGCAATGCATCTTATTAGAGATCGTCAACAGAGGAGAAAGAGTGAAAACTTCAACCAATAAGAACATTGTTATAGTCATCTTTATTTTTCTCTGAGGTGTAACTGAGGGGCTCTCATTTTACTTCCACTTTCATCATACCATAACTGGACATTTCTGAGCTGAGGAGAAGAAACCGATCCTTATAAGTACTCAAACAGAGAGCTGTTCTTTGTGAGACGATGCATCTCTTCTGCATATGTTTAAAGTGAAGTCAAAACTCACTATCGTTACAGTTTTGGCCAAAGTTTGTGTTTTATACTTGTTGCTTCAGTTTTCAATTAGATTGTTGTTTACATGTTTATGATATAGTGACAATGATCTTGGACTTTTATTTAAAAGCTAAAGGCAAATAAAATGTTGCAATCTGTTAAAATATATTAATAAGTCACCATATGTATTTATATATGTACACATATAAACATGAAACAGAAAAAGAAAGCGAGAGAGAGCAAGAGAGTATCACTGATACTTTTTAAGACCTCTGGAAATCCTGGCGAACATTTGCTAAATCCTGCTTTTAAACGAGAAAGCCTGGCTTCTTAGGAGCCAAAATATAAAAAAGGGGAATGACACATGACTTTTGTACATTAGTTTTTATTTAACATTATGAGTTTTTTTTTTCATTTTACAAATTACAGGTTGTATGATATAAGCCCCAGATCCATCTGTCTATTTTCTATTATGACATGTATCAGACTGTGTCAGAGATTTTGTCTGTAATGTATTGGAACTATAGCCAGCCTGACTTGGCACCTCTGGAGCTTTGATGACCTGCACACCTCAAATCTGGCTGTGTCGAGTCCATCAAGAGAATAGTTAATTGGCAGAGTTCTGCTGTATTGAAGTTTGCTTTTGTAGGTCATTAATATGAAATTAGATAAACACTGAAAGGCATGTCTTTACTGATAATACACCATTAGCATCATATTTATTGTCCCGGAGAGCCTGGAGACTATCCCAGCTGTCTTAGGGTGAGAAGCAGGGTACACCCTGGACAGGTTGCCAGTCTGTCACAGGGCATGAATCTGTTCACTAACAGGACAGCTACAAACAGGTTGTGCCAGTTTGTAGCTGTGCAAAAGAAGCTCAGCTGAGAGCTGCCTGCTGAGTTGACAAAGAGTGAATAGTGATGAAGCTTTGTTTTGTCTGTATGTCATTCAATTAGCAGTCTCTATTATACCCTCACTGGCTTGCTGAGTGGAAAAGATGTTTAAATACATGCCACCAGATGGTACTGTTCCTCCTGTAGTGCTCCTGTGAGGGCATGGATGCTGGGAAACTGTGCAGAGACAGTCCTTAACATTATTCTACTTTTTAAAGTACTGAAATATGGATATTTATTAAGTCTCAAAAGCTCTTTTTTTTTATATGGATGATGAATGATTTCCTCTTAGTCACACATGAATTAGCTTTCTTTTTGAACGCTTGAATGATGCATTTCAGTCACAGTGATGCCCTCTGCACACAAACAAATGCATCTTTACAAAAACACAGTCAGACAGGCTGAAACCACAAAAGTACAAGTTCTGCTTGGGGTAAAAATATGCCAATATTACCTTTACATGATGACAATTGTGGTTTTGTTTACTTTTTTGTTCGTAAGTTAGGAGACTTCTTGTGATGGCTGACAGGATTGGGATGAAGTGTGAACATTTACCTAGAATTCTTTAAAAAAGTTAAAGAATTCATTAAAAATACTAGATTTAAGAAATAATGAGGTTATTCCTGATATTATAGAAAATAAATCTCTTTTTATCCCCCAGTAATGGAACATTTAGGATCAGTAATCTGAGCAAGAATGACAGTGGTAAATATTAATGTAAAATCTTTTATTCAGTTAGAAAATCATCAGTCAAGTTTAACATTTAAATTAAACACTTTTTGAAAAAAAAAATATATATATGATATATCTCACACAATACCAGATATGTGTATTTTGCACTTTTTCATTAACGACTACAAAGAAATCAGATCAAAAGACATCTGGGTGTGTTTCTCTCAGCACAGGGTACAGGATGATTGTACTGTGGGAACACCAAGCGGCAGAATAGTCATTCACAAGTGGGACACAAATATTTTGGTGATAAAATAAACGGGGTGGCTGTAGCAGAGGTGGTAGAGCAGGTCATCCACTGATCGGAAGGTTGGTGGTTCGATTCCTGGCTTCCCCTATCTACATGCCAAATATCCTTGGGCAAGATACTAACCCCAAATTGCTCTCAGATGCATCCATCGAAGTATGTGAATGTTAGCTATGAAGCACTTTGTGTGAATGGGTGAATGCACAAGTTGTGTAAAGCGCTTTGAGTGCTCAGATGAGTAGAAAAGCGCTATATAAGAACCAGTCCATTTACCAAAACAAATATAAGCTCCAATAGATGTACTGATGTTCTGTTGTGATAGAGAAGTGCAGTGAAAGTAAAGAAGATCCATAAATCAATATGAGCTTTGATGGTTTGTATTTTTCTGAATCACCTGAAGCATCTTGACATCACCGTCTCACTCTGTTGTGCAGTATGTATAAAAGCAATGATCACTCAAATCATCTGATTTTTGAACATTGGCATACAAACAGTCATCTTCTGTAGGTTCAGTGTACAGAGGTCGCTTTGAAAACTTGACTTGGCCATACTCCACCTCCGATTTTTGCTCCATTTCCTTCTCCCGGTGTTTCATCACCCTGACATCAGCGTAGGTTACTTCCTCATCATCTTCTTCATCTATATTGTAGCAAGAACGAGTAACACAAACATATTATTACAGTGACTGAGTAGTTTGACTTTTCACAAAACTTAGATCGTGAAGGACCTCAGCCATCCCAACAACAGACTGTTCTCTCTGTTGAGGTCAGGAAAGCGATTCCGCTCCCTGAAGACCAACACAGAGAGACTGAGGAGGAGCTTCTTCCCGCAGGCGATACGGTCTCTCAATCACACAGTACTGACCCACACATATAGTTCTTACACACACACACTGGACATTCTGGACATTGTTTTCACTTCATCACTTAAACCACTTTAAGCATATTTGCACTGCACAAGACATAATGTGGATTGCACAACACTGGTCACTATATTTTTCATTTCCAGTTAATACTTGTACAGCTGCTGTTATTGTGTATATATTTATATTTCTTCATACATTCTTATATAGTTCTATACTGTGTATTGTGTTGTACAGTTATTTTATTTTCAACTTTAATTTATATATTTTATCTTATTCTTTCCCAGTTAAATTTACCCTTCATTCTAATTTGTGTTGTACAGTTATTTCATTTTTAACCTTAATTTATATTTTATTCCTTCCTAGTTAAATTTACCCTTTTTAATTTTTCATATTTATTTCCTATCTTATTCATAGCCTTTTTTTTTCTTTAGGTCACGAGCAGTTGTCTAAGCATTTCACTACATATCGTACTGTGTATGACTGTGTATGTGACAAATAAAATTTGAATTTGAATTTTATTTTTTATAAGATTTAAACAAAAGTGCTCAGTCCTGTTTCCTCACATTTCTCGTTACTGTATTAAAGCCAGCTGATAAATGATGCACTCAAATTTTACTGACATATGCCAGAATTAAAAACTCTTGGCAGCAAATCAAAAAATGTAGAGGTAGAGGCTGGTGAGAAACAATATTTGTGTGTATTTCTGTAAATAAAATCAAAAGGATATTAAACCTTCTCGAATCTTAGAAAAAATGTAAGAAGGCAGTCTGAGCTACATGAGTAAGAACAACAGGAATTTTCTTACCTTTTTGTTTTGTAGGTTTGTTGTTTTGCTTTTTTCTCTGAGCCCAGATGACTGCTACACCCACAACTAATAAAATTAGGAACGCTAAGAGAACAGCACTGATCAGTGACAAAATACCTGTTTTAACAGGACACAAAACCAAACCATTCAGAAAACACTTTTTTATTAAGAAAGAACAAATTCGAAAAGAACATTAACGGATCTACTGTAGTAGAATTAATTTTCACTTACTAATGTACCACAGCTGAGCACTGCTGAAAGCTGGACTGAGGATATCATTCGGGTTTTCAATTGGCACTCTGTCAGTCCCTTCAGTCACAGCAGTTTGCGTGATCATTTTAGGGTCTCGTGTTAGTTGTGTTGTTGGTTTAATACACAGGGTTTTATTGGCTTCATGCACCCACCCTGATATCTGTGTCCCATTGACAGAAGTGCAGTTAATGAAAATGAAGCCTGAGAGCAAAAACAGATTATGTATGTAAGAGAAAGTGACCAAATGATCATATTTGTGATTATCACAATGTTCTCTCACCACAGATAGATATCCTCTCTTCTTTGAAGGCATTACTGACATTGTTCCTGACTGAGCAGACCAGATGTCCTGAGACGTGCTGTTTCAGAGTGATGATGTTAGTCTCATTATTTACAGAAAGGAGCTCAGCATCTGTCAGTGTGCGTCCATCCAGAGTCCAGCTGTACTGAGGACTGTCCCCTCCCTCAGAGGAGCAGGACACCCTCCTCTCTCCCTGGGACAGACACTCAGAGACCAGCAGGACAGAGGACACAGGAGCTGAGAGAAACACACAGATGAATTTTGGTAGTATAACAGGATCCTGGTCATTTCTTGTTATTTTAAATGAAGAACATATATGCTGCTATTAGATGTATATCTATTCTTAATCTCCGAACAGGGAAAATAATTACCTTGAATAAACAACTGTAAAGTCCACTCGCCTGTTGATCTTGCAGCTGCATCAAAGGTTTGAAGGGTATAAATACCACTGTCATTGCTGCTCAAGTTGTTGATCCTAAATGTTCCATTAACGTGGAAAATGAGAGATCTGTGTCCTATGGTATTAGCCTGAACTTGTTTGTCTGACACATATAGTAGTACTAATGAATTCTTTAAATATTTGTATTTATGTATTTCTGAGGTGCCGTTCATCAGCTGTATGTCTATACTTCCTCCCAAAACTCCAAAACACTGAGCTCTATCCTGTCTGCCATAACAGGGAGTTTCCACACCTGCAAAAAAGAAAAAAAAATTAAAGTCAAGAAAATAAAAAAATAATATCACAGTTTTGAGAGCTCAGTCTCTGTTAGAAGGTAAACATTTGCATCTGCAGCATGCAAGTGTTAACCTAAATCAAAAATAGCACTTTTGTGGCTACTGTGTGTCTGTCTCACAGTATGCAAATCATTTAGTATTTGCAGATGCATTATACAGGTTTGTCACTGAAAGACAGTGACGTTTCAGCTGATTTGTCTTTTGTAGAACAGCTGCTGTAGCTTCAGTATTCTGTTGTCCATGTTTTAAATGCTGCAATTCGTCTGTGCCTTTTTACAACAAAAGAAAAGAAACGAAAAAGAAAAAAAGCTCAGTAATTATAAAATTGTTGTTTATAAAAGAAGTTGTTACCTTCGTTTGTGAAGAAGACCCTAATAATTTTAAAATGATTCAAAATACCTAATATTAAAATGTGTATTTTTGCCAGCATAGTGCTATGTCCAATCTACTTTTTGATATGCTTAATTATATTTAATCAGTTTGTCTGCGTTTACTTTACTTAAATAATATAGCAACTGTTAATGTGTTTAACAAGCCCTCAACTGAAAAAACCCCAAAAACCCCCCCCAAAAAAACCCAAAAACATGTTTCATTAGCTGTAGTGGATCCCGTAGCCACAAAACATAAATAAAATATAGAAGTTAACATTGAGGCACCACATGGAAAAAGTTTAGTAGCTCACCATGAGAGACTCCGAGCAACATCAAGAACAGTTTAAATACAACTTCCATGTTCTGCATTTTTATCTCTTTGTCTCTTGCGTGAACAGGTCTCAATATATCCTGTTAGTGATCAGCCTCAGAGGAGAACGTGTGAAACCGTTGAGGTGAGGTTTTACTGAAGTTAAAATGATCTTTTCACATGCTGAGAGGAAGAAAGAGGTATCAGTTTTTCTTCCTCTTTTAGCCTTCAAGAAAAAAGATAATCCAGATGTGATGGACTGAGAGGAAGAGAGGGAACAATTTGTCATTCACGCTAAACAAGGTTTGATTAAGACAAAAAGTAGTCAAGTGTTAACAGAAAAATAAATATTTACAGAAATAAATTTACATGAGAGAATAATCATAAGCTACATACAGTTAAACCAAACTGGGCTTGAGTGTTTACTATTTGATTTTAACCTAAACGTCAAAGTAATACTACTATGTCAGAACTAGGGATGGGTATCGTTTAGGTTTTATCCGATACCGGTGCCAAACCGGTACTTTTAAAACGGTGCCGGTGCTCAAACCGGTGCTTAAAGAATGGAGAACACAAAATTGGTCCAAAAACCTCTCATGTTCAGCTGTTTTTTGTAAAAAGATAACAACGTTAGCCTTTTCTGCAGCTATGGGGCATATATGGTATCACTCTTGGCTGGAAGCAGTGCTTAAACAATGGAAAAAACACCAACTTTGTCCTAAACCTCTCATGTTTAACTGTTTTCCACTTTTTCTTTGGTCATTTTAGCCTTTTTGGCCAGGGTGAAGGGAGCATCTGCCATCAAACAAGAAGACAGCCGCATGTAGCTATGATGATGTTTGCTAGTTCACCTTACATGCATTAATGTAATAACGTGGTTAGCCTACTCAACGTAAATTACACGCGAACAACATTAAGCTACTCACGCAGAGAAGAACGGCTGCTGCTGCATCATCATCCATCATCATTTCTGCTACACTGGCAGGGCTGGGGCCAGGACTCTCCTCTTCGTGTTTTTGGGGGATATTGCTAACTCCGGGTCCGATAACAGGCAATCCACCCGCAGTAGATGTGCTCGGTGTGAGGTCTCGCAGCAAGCTATCAAACACGGCGCATTTCTGGGCTTTTAAAAAAAACGCTATGTGTCGCCAGGTGTTTCATCGGATTTGAGGTGTTACCTCCTTTGACAGTATCACAGTATCAGCTTAAAGCACTTGTTGCTGCTGAGTTTGCATATTTTGCTGTGAAGTACAGCCTGGCTTTTGACCGCTTCGCCTTGGACATTTTTAATCTGTAGCTCTGCTCTAAAAGAACGTACGTACCTGGGCCCGCCTACTATCCTCGGAAACGTAAAATGATTGGCTAGAAGTGTATCACAGCTCAGGAAAAAAGAGCACCAAAATAAAGCACCGAAATGCGCGCTGCTTTTCGGTCTGGTTACTACCGTTTCTGTCAGAACGACACCGGTACCCATCCCTAGTCAGAACTATTTCTTTAACTATTGGCAGCCCCTAGTGGTAAAGAAGTTTCTTGTTGTTACAGCATTAACTTTCACTGGATATAAGGGGCTGAGCTGAACTTCTAACAAACAACCAAACACCACAATTCCACATCTGCCAAACGTTGGCACATTGCAGTCAGACAGGTAGAGTTCTCCAAACACATACTAATCCATCGGATTGCCAGATGAAGAAGGGCGGTTCGTTACTCCAGAGAACATGTCTAATGCTGTAGAATATAGTGCCACCATGCTTTAAACCACTTCATCCGACTGCTTTCATTGTGTTTGGCGATGTAAGGCTTGGATGCACCTGCTCAATCATGGAAACCCATTTTATGAAGCTCTCTATGCTATTGGAAGGTCACACAAAGTTTGGAGGTCTATAACAGAAAGTTGGTGACCTGTGCACACTGTGCACCTGATGAACCTGTGCTGTGATTTCACATGAAATATCATTTTGTGGCTGAGTTGCTGTCATTCCCAATCACCTGGACTTTTTTTTAAAACAACTGACTGTAGAATATTTACTAGTGAGAAAATTTTATGACTGGACTTGAAAATTGGCATACTATTACGATACCACGCTGAAATTTACTGAGCTCCTAACAGTGACCCATCCTTTCACAAATTTTTATACAAGCAGTCTGTATACCTAGGTGCTTAATTTCATACACCTGTGGCCATGGAAGTGATTGTAGCTTCTGGATTCAATGATTTTTAGTGGGTGAGTGAAAACTTTTGGCAATATATCCTTCAAGCTTAGGCCTCTACCAGAAACCTGGGAGTTTTGAGCATCCTGTGAAGTATCTTTGCTGTTCCTACAACTGTGCTCATTTGGTAATCTCAGATGACTATCCAGGAATGACATTGTGATCCCCTAACTGGCTGTCACCTTCCGCATCTTCCACCTTCCCCATTATCTTCACCTTCTACATCGTCTCTAGCCCTTGGTATTAATTTAGCTTCTTGTGTTCCAATCCTTCTGATCTTTCTATAGCTTGGTTTTGCTACATCTATCACTACGGCCGTCTTGCCCAACACTACAGTGTCTGATTGGTTAGCCATCACCAGTTTGTCTGTCTGTAAGGACATCACACGGGATCTTAGCTTGGTCATTCTCAACAACTTATAGCGGCATATACCATTTTGACCTCCAGGCCACACTCAGGATAGATATTTCAGTACCCTGTGCCAGGCACTATGTTATGGCGTATCTCCAACCTTGGTGAGCCTGTTCTAATAAAGGGTCTCATTTATTAGTATCTCTGTGGAAACATTCTTACTGTACTCGAAAAATGACAACTTCACAGTAGTCAGATACCTTCAACATGTATCATCATCACCGTATCATCACAGTGTCCATTCATACATCATTAAAATCTGAAAATGCTTTTTGAGATGTTTTGTTTGTGAAACTGATGGTTTTAATGTTAATATATATCAATGTCATTTTCAGTATTCACAAAAAGGCACTACATGTGTACAGGTTGTAATAAAATAAGTTTATACAGTGCTGTTGATTCACACTTTTCTGAACTCATGCTTTTTCCTCACACTTTACTCAATTCATTAGAAATAGATGGAGGTGTGAAATGCATGTGTACATATTTATTACTGAATATGGAAATGCATTTCAGTATTTTAGTATTCAAGATTATTTTTAATCAATAAAGGATCATTTAAAACTTTTATTGTGTGCACTTTGTCTTATTTCTGCAAAGCATGTTATAAATCATCTAAAATAAAGTTTTAGTGAAAAAACCTGAAACAAACTCACCATGAGAAACTCTGACCAGCAGCACCAGCAGTCCAACCACAGCTTTCATGACTCCTCTCTGTTACGTGTCTGTCACCCAGTCAGCAACAGCCTGCAATGCATCTTGTTAAAAATCAGCAACACAGAACAATGTGTGAAAACTTTAACCAATAAGAACATTGCTATAGTCATATTAACTGAGGAGCTGTCATTTTACTTCTTCTTTCAACATTCAACAACTGGACATTTCTGAGCTGAAGAAAGGGGAAACATATCTTAAGTACTGAAACAGAGAGCTGATCTTTGTAAGACAAAATTGTATAACCACAGCCACATCTGTTCTGCATATGTTTGAAGCGTGCCGTCACCTTAATTTAATCATAAAATCGTTACAGTTGTTTCCAAAAGTTTTGTCAGTGGCACACATTTTGTGTTTCTTGCTTGTTATTCAGTCTTTAATTAGATTGCTGGTCACATATTTATGTACATGTCACCATGATCTTCCCCTCTTGCCCCTGTGGGTGGTCTATCCTTCAAGCTCGCGTCCTCTACCAGAGGCCTGAGAGCTTGAGGGTCCTGCACAGTGTCTTAGCTGTTCCCAGGACTGCGCTCTTCTGAACAGAGCTGTTGTTCCTGGGATCTGCTGGAGCCACTCGCCTAGCTTGTGGGTTATTGCACCGAGTTCTCCGATTATCACTGGGTCCACTGTTACCTTCAACCCTCCACATCTTCTTGAGCTCTTGTCTGAGCCCTTGGTACTTCTTCAGCTTCTTGTGTTCCTTCTTCCTGATGTTGCTGTTATTCAGTATCACTTTGTCTTTCACTACAGTCGCCTTTGTCTGCTTGTCTACCACCACTATGTCTGATTGATTAGCCATCACCAATTTGTCCATCTGTACAAGTCCCACAGGGTCTTAGCTCAGCCATTCTCCACCACTCTCGCTGGTGTCTTTCATTTTGACCTCAGGACTTCCAGGCCATACTCGGCACAGATGTTTCTGTATACTATGCCGGCCACGTGGTTATGGTGTTCCATGTATGCCCTGCCTGCTTGCATCTTGGACAGGAACATCTCTAAAAAGCCTGCACCTGGGGTCTTGCATGGTGTGATAGACCCCAGCCTCTATGGATCTTAGAGCTTGTTCCTGAGCTGCCATGATTAGTGCCTCTGTTCTGTCTTTCACTCCAGCTTTGTCTAGCCACTGGTACGATTTCTGTATGTCAGCCACTTCCTCTGTCTGCTGATGGTACATACCGGGCAGGGGCACTGTCCTTCCATGATGGTTCCTCCTCTTTCTTGGGTTTCTGCTACCTGAGGTATTTGCTGAAAATTGTGGATGTTTGTTGTCTCATCCTGGACAACAGTTGCCTCTAGGTGTTTTCTATTGTGAGGAAAAGACCCAAGAAAATTACAAATAAAACAGCCAAAACTCTAACAATCATGTGACCCTCTATGAGTAAGCACTTTGGAGACAGTGGGAAGGGAAAACTCCCTCTAAACAGGAAGAAACCTCCAGCAGAAGTAGGCTGAGGGAGGGGTAGCCATATGTTATGACAGGCTGGAGTTAGGGGAGGAAACCAGAACAAATAACATACTCTGGAAGAGAGTCAGAGATAAATAATAACTGACTTCATCCAGAGAGATGTAAAAACACATAGTGGGGAAAAAAAAATAGAGCCAGAGATTAATAACAAGTTTTCTGGCTGTATTTGGTTATCAATACAATGGTAACTCAAAGTCTAGAAAACCAAAGATTTGTGTGTTTAAGTGGCTCTTAGCTAATTCCAAGTGCAAATAAATTCACAATATGTTTAACACCTTCCCCAGAATGACTAATGAGCAGTTTGACAGTGCTCAAATACAAATTAGTATAAACAGCTATCACTGATGTGATGATTATTTTAATCTAAATCAAAATCAGAATATTGGTCACTCTGTCATTTTCAATGAAGAACAGAGACAGCATGACATATTCAATGTTCAAGATCCAAGAAATTTTTTGTCACCACAAAACACAAATGGTTACGCTGAGCATGAAATTCTTACTTTGCAAGTTCCCTTCATGCATGTCAGGGTTGGCTGTGTGGCAGGCAAGCAGAAGTGGTGGACCCAAAATTGCAGGACTCTTGGAGATGGGAATAAACTGAAAACGCAGCTTTATTGCTGGAGGAATGATTCACGAAATAAAACTTACAAAAACAAAACTCTAAACCAAGGTGCTGGAGGACAGGACAGGACATTACAAACACACAGCAAGTTGAGGGTACAACACGACACCAAGCATGGGAAAACACAGGGCTTAAATACACAGGGTAGTAATGAGGGAATGGCAGATAATCACAGTTCAATAATTAGTTAGTGAACAACAATTAGTCATGATTCAGTAACCTGCGGATAGAAACTGTTTTTTAGTCTGGTTGTCCTCTCTTTCAAACTCCTGTAGCGTCTGTGTAAACAGCGTGTGCTGTGGGTGGGTGCAGTCCCCAATGACATTGTCTGCCCTTTTTTCTGACCTGGGTGTTGTAAATGTTCTGCCTGAGGTCTGCCTGTGAGGAAGTCCAGGACGGTGTCAGTCCAAGAGTGAAGAAGTTTCCTTTATTACAATTGAAGTGATTGCGATGGGGCGATAGCCATTCGAACAGGTTAGGTTGTTCTTCTTGGGGAAGGGAACTATGGTGGTGAACTTGAAGCATGTGGGCACAGCTGACTGGGTGAGGGACACATTAAAAATGTCTGTAAACACCTCAGTCAGCTCTGAAGAGCAGACCCACAAAGCAGGGCCGGGGATGTTGTCAGGGCCAGCTGCTTTCTGGGGGTTAGCCCTCATCAGAACCTTGCATACTTCAGTCAAAGTCACAGTTAGTGAGGAGTAGTGATGTTTTGGTTACATATATATATATATATATATATACATATACATATGAGTGTTTGTGTATAAATACACAAAAGACATATGCTGTGTCATTTAAGTGATCTAGGTAGCTCTGTTTTGGAAGTTCAGTTAATGCTAGCAATGTGTTTTGGTGTTTTGTTTCTAGGGCCTACTGTATATATTTATATATAAACTTATATAAATAAAACCACATTTTTTTTACATTAGTAATTCCTTTTCTGCATAATTTTATATGGTTTTTGATAATAAATTAATTAGACCAACAAAACAACCTGAAGAGCCAGTTGGGAGCCGAAAGAGCCGGTTCTCTAAAAAGAGCCGGAATTCCCATCACTAGTGAGGAGCTCTGTGATGCCTCTACTGGTAGAATCCCTCTATGTTGGCTGGTGTTGAGGGTGTCGAAGTGAGCGTAGAACTCACTCAGCTCATCTGGTAGGGCGTTGCAGCGGACTGTGACCCTGCTGCTACTCTGTTGGAAATCAGTGATGTGTTGCAAGCCCTGCCACATGCATCAGGAATCTGAGTTGTTGTAGTATCCTTCCAGTCTCAATCTGTACTGCCTCCTGGTTTCCCTGATGGCCAAGGCCATATCTGTCCTTTCTTGAAGCCTTCTGCATCAACAGATTTATTATAATTTATTTATTTATAGAAATAGCTATAATATGGTGTAATATGGAGATTATAGCATAAATTGTAGATCTACTAAAGGCTTAATTTCCAAATAGGAAAAAAAAAACAACTATTTTGTATGATTTGTGGAGGCAAAAGAGGAATAGGATAGGAATAGGATCCCAGAAAGTCCAGGAAAAAACATGCAGTGAATAAAAGAGCAGATAATAGCAGGAATTAATTGAAGACAGAGGGTATAAATACAAAAAAGTAATGGGGGAAGATGACATGGAAGAGAAACTATGACACAGATGAAAATAATCAAGAGAGAAGAAGTAAAACTAGACATGAGACACAGAAGATGACCAAAGAAATAAAACAAGAAGTGAATCAAAACCAAAGCTGACACACTGAACACAGGTGAACTTCACAGAAAGAAAACACAAAATAAATAAAGAAAACCAGCAATTTCAACAAATACAAATCAAAACTAGACAGACAGACAGATAGATAGATAGATACATTCTACATGGAACAAGTTTATACAAGAAATTGTAAGTAATAACAGACTCTACAAGAATTAATACAAGAACCAATTCAAAAAAATCACCCATAATAAAAAAACTAAAATGATAAAACAACATATAAAGCAACAGATGAAACAGTTCATGCTGCCTTGGTTGGGCGGAGGGAGCAAAGACAGATAGAAACAAGATGTTCAAACAAGAGGGGAGCAAAAGAGTAAGGACATGAAGGCTGGGAGAGATCAGGGGATTTAGGAGACACTTTGGGTGGCTGACCTTGACGAGGAGCAAGGTCAAGGGAATGTTCTGGGGGTCAGCTGCCAGTAAGTTTCAACACAGACAAATTTTAAAATGTTTGAGGAAAAAAAAAGACGTTGCAGCAAATTCAAAGCAACAAACGTAACTCATCATGAAGTATTTTTATTAGTATTTTAATTGTAGAATTTAAAAAATTAAAAATTTCTTTTGATTAAATCTGCAGTCATAAATACAAAGAACACAATTTCAGGCTCTTTTTTGGATGTTGACTTTTGTTTCCTTCTTTGTTAACATGATGCCACACTGCTTCAGTAATGTTAAGGTTCAGGTTCTGGTTCCCTCAGCCCTAGCTTTAACAAGGCTGAGGGGACAATGCAGAGTACTTGATTACCAGTCAAAGGTTTGGACACACTTTCTCATTCAATGCTCTTGTTTTTTTTGTTGTGTTTTTTTTTTCATCACACATAGCACAGTAAGTATATAGTATCTACTATACTATACTATACATATACTAGTATATGTACATATATATATATATACATATGCACACTGCAAAAAACGTGGGAAAGAAGAAGCTGAGGTTATTTTGTCTCTGCCCTTGCTTTTGCTTCCTATATCACCTTTCCACATGTGTCTATTTTCAAGAATCTAAAACATGCTTTGAGTTAGTTCACTTTTTGTTTACTGCTTAATTCCATATGTGTGAAAATAAAGAAAAACCTTTAAATGAGACTGTAAGTGTATACATATATGGCTTAATATTTCTGCATTCCTGTATTTGTAAAATAAATTAAAAACAAAAAAAAAATCTGAAACAAAACGTGGGAAAGAAGAAGCTGATGTTATTTTGTCTCTGCTCTTGGTTTTACTTCCTTTATCACCTTTCCACATACAGTTTGTGAACACCGACTGATGTGTAGTATCAGTCATTTCTTTTATTTATGCTGCAAACTGTATGAACACACTCTGAACAGCAAGAAGACATGGAAGCTGTGCTTGGATTGATAGTGATGTTGCTGGGTTTGTCTCATGGTGAGCTGAAAACAGTCGAGGAATAGTTTTTTTTGTATTTCTTCTAAAATAAATTCAGGAACTGTTGAATACATCTGCAGTTTAGGAATGTTTTAATATAGAGCATGTTCATTTTCTTTTCCTTCATTTTCTTTCTTTTTAGTTAATTTCATTTAATTCCTTTTTTTCTTTATTAACACTTTTAATTATAATAGGAAACTCTGACATCACTTCATGTGAACAGCACTTTCAGGAAACATAACAACTATGTTGGATTTTCTTAAGCTGAGACACGGCTATTGGACCCCATGTTTTTAGGGCTACAGTGCCAATTAAAATATTTTCATGCAGTTCATTATTTTATTTTATTTTATTTTATTTTATTTTTTTAACAATTTTAATAGGACGTCACAATTTATCTTACACTACCTAATACGGAAACGTGAATTTCTTGGGAATTTAAGTTGTCAGTTTCAAAAACCTCTTCTAGTATCATTAATATAATGGTTCTCTCTCTTCCTCTCAGTTCTAACACAGTAATTTACTTTTCTTCAAGGCTTGAACCCTAACTATGTTTCAGTCACAGACATGCCTGCATCAATAAATGTATCTTCACAAAAATACAGACAGGCAGTAGCCACAAAAACACCATTTCTGTTTTCAGTAAACATTTGTCAGTGCTGCCAGTCCATTGTAATAATTTTGCTTTTCGTTTCCTTTTTTGTGTGTTTGCAGGTGTGGAAACTCATTGTGATGGCAGACAGGATGGAGCTCAGTGTTATGGAGCTTTGGGAGGAACTGTGGACATCCAGCTGATGGACAGCACCTCAAAAATACCTCGATACCAACTGTTAAAGAATTCATTAAAAATACTAGATGTGAGAAAGAAAAAGATTCTTTATAATGTATTACAAAATGGGTCTCTCTTTTTTCCCAGTAATAGAACATTTAGGCTCAATTATCTGAGCAGGGATGACAGCGGTAATTATAGCCTTATAACATTTAATTCAGATGGAAAAGCATCAGACGAGCAGACTCTACACTTGTTTGTTCAAGGTAATGTTTTCCTTGTTTAGAAATACAGTAAAGCCATTAATAGATATGAAACAGAAAATTCAGATACATGTATTGTATGATTTATGTTTGTTCCCCATTAAAGAGAAACAAGAATGACCTAGATTCTGATTTAAAATCTAAACTCATCTGTGTGTGTTTCTCTCAGCTCCTGTGTCCTCTGTCCTGCTGCTCTCTGAGTGTCTGTCCCAGGGAGGGATGAGGGTGTCCTGCTCCTCTGAGGGAGGGGACAGTCCTCAGTACAGCTGGACTCTGGATGGACGCACACTGACAGATGCTGAGCTCCTTTCTATAAATAATGAGACTAACATCATCACTCTGAAACAGCACGTCTCAGGACGTCTTGTCTGCTCAGTCAGGAACAACGTCAGTAATGTCTTCAAAGAACAGAAGATATCTCCCTGTGGTGAGTGAGAACACTCTGAATTTTTATTACCATTACCTGGACCCCAGTTGTCTGCGCCTTCTTTAACGCATATTTACTTAACGACATTCAGTAACCACAAAAGCACCAGTTATGTTCTAGATAAACATTTTCATATGATTCTTGTTGTCTGTCTCTCTAATTTATACACATATTTCACAATGGAATTTCATTTTAACTGGAACATTGAAGCCACATTTTTAAAGGTGTTGTAAAGAACAGAAAGTGTTCTGACTGTGTGTGTGTGTGTGTTTTAAAAAAAATACATTTTCAGTTACTAACAAAGTAAGAAAAATTAAAAAAAAAGTTAAATGGCAGTTACAATACCATCTATGATTTTATTGATTTATTGTGGCACCATATGTCTACCCAAACAGTGAAATATTCAGAGGTCCATGCTACTCATGTGTGCAACAATAAAGGCATCTTCACAAAAACACAGACAAACAGTAGCTGCAATAACAACATTTCTGTTTCAGGTAAACATTTGTTAGTGCTGCCAGTCCATTCAAATAATTTTGCTTTTGTTTCCTTTTTTTGTGTCGTTGCAGGTGTGGAAACTTACTGTGATGGCAGACAGGATGGAGCTCAGTGTTATGGAGCTTTGGGAGGAAGTGTGGAGATAAAGCTGATGGACAGCACCGCAAAAATACCTCGATACCATTTGTTAAAGAATTCATTAAAAATACTAGATGTGAGAAAGAAAAGGATTCTTTATAATATCATAGAACATAAATTTCTGCTTTTTCCCAGTAATGGAACACTTAGGCTCAATTATCTGAGCAGGACAGACAGCGGTAATTATAGCCTTAAAAGCTTTGATTCAGATGGAAAAGCATCAGATGAGCAGACTCTACAATTGTTTGTTCAAGGTAATGTTTTCCTTGTTGTGAAATGAAGCCATTAATAGATATGAATATAACTTTAATATTGTTGAAGTAATCCATATCTTTCCATACATGTATTTTACGGTTTATACATATTTTTCCACTGAAGACTATAAAGAATGACTGATTTAATTCTGCAATGTCGATTTGAAATCTAAACTCATCTGTGTGTTTTTCTCAGTTCCTGTGTCCTCTGTCCTGCTGCTCTCTGAGTGTCTGTCCCAGGGAGAGAGGAGGGTGTCCTGCTCCTCTGAGGGAGGGGACAGTCCTCAGTACAGCTGGACTCTGGATGGACGCACACTGACAGATGCTGAGCTCCTTTCTGTAAATAATGAGACTAACATCATCACTCTGAGACAGCACATGTCAGGACATCTGGTCTGCTCAGTCAGGAACAACGTCAGTAATGTTTTCATAGAACACAGGCTGTCTACCTGTGGTGAGTGAGAACCTTATGAATAAAAGTTATTAAGCACAAATTAAATTTTTATGGTTATTATGTCTTGAACTGTTTGTTTGTTGGATCATACTATGCTTCATTTTTTTCTTTATTAACTGCAGCTCTGTCAGTGGGATACAGACATCAGGGTAGGTACATGAAAACAATGTACATTGAACCAACAGCAGACCCAGCTCTGCCTAACATGTGATTTTGGTGTCTCCTAACAGATAAGATGCTTATATGTGGTTTGCGAGCAGTTGTGGTCATTCTCTTGCTAATTGGGATTCCCATCTACTTTGCTTGGAAGAAAAAGAAACATGCCAAAGCTGAAGTCTCTGCTGTCCCACAAACAAGAGGAGATCCAGAGGATTCTCTTCTGATGGTTGAAATGAGTTCTGCAACTTACACCAACACCTAGTTTCACCTTTTACTTGCTGTTATTTATCTTTGGTTCACAAGCATGAAAATAGCATTTAGAGAGAAATTCTTCTGCTCTTTTTATTCCCCACAAATTATGATGAGAAGCTCTGTGGTTTCTGGGTTTTACATTTTTTAAATACAAAATCTTTACAATTCTTAAACAATAAAGTCTTGAATTAAGTTTACTTCATGTGTCAGTTTTTTTTTTTTAATTTTCTGCAAATGAAGTTACTGAGAGAGGAGAAGGGGAAGCAGGAGATTTATAAATGAACTGGGGCAACAACAGCAGTCATGCAGATGCTGCACTGGTCCATTGAAGAAAGAACTGAGAGAATAAGAGCTTTAGATTCATGTTCCTAAGATCACCAATTGTCATGAGCTCTGGTTAATGACTGAAAGACTGAGATCACAAATACAACCCAAGGCAGGAGATTTTTGTCATTTTAGACTCCTGGGTCCCATCTGGGCAATGTTTACATTAAATTCAAATGCAGGTCACATGCACTTTGTGGAAAAACAATGTGATCAATGCTTACGTGGCAAAATAATCATGAAATGCATCTTGGTGTATATCTTTTAATTCTTGTACAGTGATAACATAAAACCATATTAACTGAACTGATCACTGTTTCATAATGTGAAATAAGTTTTTAGACATACTGCACAATATATTTTGTGGATGGTGAAAACTTCTATATTTGGAGTTTTATTATTTGAGTTTTAAAACATAAATAGGGGAGGGTGGGGTGGGTTTTTACTTAAAGTAAAAACTGGCACAACTCACTTTAAGATTTTGCTTAAAGTGAGGCCATGATAGTAATGCTTCCAACTAAAACATGTTCAGGATGTTGTGCATGCTTGGGAACAATCACTTTGGATCTGAAATATATAGTTGTGCCACAAGTGCTCTTGTGGCACAACTTGACCCCGATGCAGGGTAAGTTGCATCTTTGGAGAGAATACCTTGGGGTAAATTGAGCCAGCATATTTTGATCTCAGAAACTGTAATGCTATATAAAAGCTAGACAAATTTAACATATTTAAAATTATTTTACAATATCAAAGGCCAATTTTATACAAGCCACACGAGCACATCGAAAGTCAGTTTTCTTAAAAATGGCCAAGGACCAAATGAACTTGTTGAAGCTACCCACTGCTGTACCTTCTGGATGTACCACCAAGTTTTTGTGGTGTGGGTAGTTCTTTTTTTATGCACATCTTCTCGAGGGATGACTCTGTCACAATTGTCTTTGAAAGTGAAGATGGGCTTTCCATTCACAATCCCATTACTACTTCACCTTAAACACTTTGCACCAGTTTCAGTCAGCACCATCAACCAATCCATGTAGTTGTAGGATTTGATTTTGCCTGCAAACGTCATAATGACAATCACAATTACTTTCAATTATATGTCAAGCTATACACTCTAAATAAGTACCCAACTTTACTTCTTTGTGAACTATCTGCATTTTAATAACTGATAATGAGCATTTCCAGGGGAAATAATTATTGTTCCCTATATACTTTTCCTTAAATGGACACTTAACCCAACCTGCCTCTGATATCCCTGCTAGCTGGATCAAAATGTCATTTCTTTGTGCATATTCAAATACCATGAACTGGATTTTGAGTATGCACAAAGTAACGAACACATAAATGCTGCTAGTGCCTTCATATGTTCTGCCAGCTCTCTCTCCATAACACTTGATTGACAAGTCCAGATCTTTTACATCCTTTTATAGCCTTATGTCTCTTCCATCTATCTTTTTCTTCTCCACATATTGTTTTAATGTCATCATGAATATGTTCATCTTCCTCGCCACTTGATGAATGGACTTCCCCTTCTCACATCATTCACTCTGTCCATGTCCTGTAAAGGAGTGAAAGCCCTGCCTGTCCTCCCTATTATAACTCAATGGCATGATGGTCTATTTCTATTTTTGGTCTGAAATAAAGAATGTCACTGTGAAAAACGGTAAATAATAATAATAATAAAAAACAATCAATAAAATAATATATTTAAAATATTCATAAGTTGGGCACAAAGCACCACACCATATAGACTCACAGTGTAGCTTACCAAAGCACTAAAACATTTGTGAAATGTTTTTAAACCTGTCTGTAACTGTTTAGACAAAACAATCAAAAAACCTTGATCACAGAAATTTGACCTTGAAAGGCAAAAATCGTTTTTGAACTTAAATATTCTGATGTAATGAGGTTCTCTTATTTGCAGGATTAGTAAAATGGCTGACTCTTCAAAAATGTGCAGTCACATGACTGATTTCTTCTATGGTTCACTAGAAACAAGGGGTACAAATCACCCTCTTTCTCCTATTGTGGGAATAGCAGCATGACAATTTTCAGTATTTTTTACACAATGTCGCCCTCTAGTGGGAAATGTTTGGACTTTATCATTGCTTCGTTACACTGTCCTTGCTTTTATTGTATTTTCCTTCACAAAAGACTTTACACTAATGTCAAGAACTTACAATATTAAAGAAATCCACCAGTACAGCAACATTTTCCCATACCAAATAGTTTGAAACTACAGTACATTAAACCTTAACAAAATAAAAGTACAGTGAAGTACATACTCAGTCCATGCTTAACAGGTTTGTGTATCTGATTTTATTTTTTAATTTTACAAGCAGAACGAACTCAGTGTGTCATATTTATTTCTGTGCTATTGTGATAGCGTGATGGCTGTGGAAGCTATAGCTCTGGCAACTGTGTTGAAAAAACAATAACTATTATTCATTTTTATTTTTACTTATTTATCTCAACTTCCTAAATCACTCATTTCTAAAATTACAGTATTGTTTAAAAACATTTTAGGACATTTATTCATCTATTTTTTGCATTTTGCGTGCGGTAAGATGGTTTAAACATGAGGAGGGATAGTGGCTATATTTCACAAAACATGTTAAAGATTGAGCTGCCAGGGGAAAAGAAAATGAAAAAACCACAGAGAAAACACGTGGATATCCTGAAGAAGGATATGCAGAGGGTTGGTGTGATAGGAGAGGATGCTAGAGACAGGGTGAGATGTAAGCAGATGATCGCCTGTGGTGACCCCTAAAGGCAGACACCAAAATAAGAAAAAAGAATTGGGCACTGTGATGTTTGTCTTTTATGCCAGGGGGCACTGCAGAGAATCATTATTTGTGCGTCCCCAATGATACTGTACTAGTGTAGGAGGAAGGAGTTTAGTAACTTATTAGTACCTCATCACAGATTCAGAGATAACAAAGAGTAAAATATGTGTATTAACACTTTTTTATGTTGCAGTGTGGTCTGAAGGTCAGGTTTTTTCTCTATTTTGTTGGTGTTTGTTGGTGTCATTGGGGTTGCCCAAGACTTAGGATTTAATGTTAAATAATGCTTTGCATGCATGTTTTACATTGCTTCATCATTGTTTAGAGCATTGCTGTCATGGTTCTCAGGATCTGGAGAGGGTGTGGTGTGTGTTTGTCTCAGCCTCTCCAACAAGGCAGAACTGGACTTTGCTTCCCTGCCTCTGAACCCGCCCTCACAGCACACCTGTGGCTCATTCATGCTGATTCTGCTCTGGCTTCTCATCGCAAGCATTTTTCCTGGCAGACTACTTAAGACGGCAGGAGATGCTGCTTCCTCGCTGGATTGTTGCACTACCTAGTGTCAGTGTAGCCTAGCCTAGCCTAGCCTAGCCTAGCCTCGCCTCGCCTTGCCTTGCCTCTTGAGTATCTTTTGTCATTTCCCAGAGTTTCCTTCTAACATAGTTTTCCCTGCCCATCTCTCCTGCTGCCTGGATTCCTGTGGATGTGTGTGAGTGGGCATGAGCATGATTGGACTGCCTGAGTGAATCACAGACTGTAAAAGAGGAGAGTGTGTGCCTTCCCTGGACCTTCCCTCACCTTCGGACCCCCAAACCCCCTGGAGCCCTGTATTACCTGTTCCACTGTATATATGTATATATTCTCACAATAAATCCTTCACCCTCTCTCTAAAAATCAGAGTCCTGCGAGTGAGTCCTCTGCCTAACTGAGAGTGACAACTGCATGTTTTTATTGAGAAGCTTTAATTAATAGCTTTATTAAACAAACATCTTTAAGGAACAACAACAACAAGCACCATGGAACAAGAAGGGAAACTTCCACATCTTCTTACTGATAAGTTTAAAGTTATGTTCACTTCTTAGTGGTCACCAAAGGCTTTTGAATCAATACTGCTTGTGATCATGGCATCATCAGGCCTGTCTAAATTTAGAATCACATTAGACAAACTTAAAACTGGTTTATACTGGTGTGAAATTAAAGACTGAGCTTAATAGTGATATTTTGTTTGCAAAGATAAAAACTTTAAGTGAGTACGGGCTATTATAAGTCACATCTACTCTTCACTTTGTAAAGACTACTCAGAATTACTATTTTAAACAACTAATGTGAAAATTGCTGCAACATATGATTTCTTTGTCGTACATACTTAAACAGAAGTCTCATCTACTTGTAAAAAACATGCAAACTAATTGCTATAACAAAAGATACAAATAAGAGTTACTTGTGTTACTCAAAAGCTTCAGAAATCTTCCCCAAAACAGGTTCCATTCTCCTAAAAAAGCCACATATGTACAATTAAGGTAAAAACACAGTTCAAAGTATAGTAATACAAGTGTACATCAAAATGTAAAATGTGTATTTTATATCTTGCCTTCTTTTATAAAACAACTGACAGCACACATTCAGAAACTGTTTCAGTTGTAATAATGAGAGAACAACACACAGAGAGAAGTCAGTCACCTATAGAAATAGCCATGTTCCTATCCAAATGACAGGATGTTTAAAATCTGGATTCAAACATTAAAGTCAAATATGACCATTTAAAAACCTGACCGTCAAGCAACAGGGACACCTGGACACGAGTGTGGAGCACAGTGGTAAGGTTAAAATGGTGTTTGTTAGACAGAATTTGCAACCACTTCTTTCTTGGTGGTAAACTGGCGGCAGGGACGTTATCAAACACTGATCTCAAAGAGTGGTTGAGAACAGAAGAGGAAAAACAAATGAAGACTCTGCATTAGTCCACCAGAACAATATCATTAGGATTTTTTCTCTCTTCTCTTCCCATGTTATTATATACAATGTTTGCTTCACATTTATCCAGATTTATTAAGACACTTGCATTTCTTAGAGAAGAGGGGGCTGATCCCCAGATATAAATCTAAAGACAGGCCAAAGATGAATAATATTATTATTATTATTATTATTGTTGTTGTTGTTGTTGTTGTTGTTATAGTAGGGACAAAGTAGCCCATGAAGGTGTCACAGGAAGCTAAAGTGTCTGAATAGAATTCAGTCATCATTAATTTATTCATATTTGTTTTGTTCTTTATGTGCTGTTAGCTGGAACATTAGCTGTGTTTCAGCCACAGACTTACATGAAGCAACAACCTTTTGGCATCTTGATGTCACCTCCTCCTTCGGTCTGCTGTCAGTGGTGCAGTCGGTGTAAAAGCTCCAACCACTTAAATCATCTTCTGTTGCTTGAAAACTTGATTTGGCCATACTCCACCTCCGCCTCTGCTCTTTGCTCAGCATCCTTCCTCTGACATTTCGTGATAATGACATGAGCATAGGTTACTTCCTGGTCATCTTCTTCAGCTGCAAATTAGTAGGAAGAGGTGGCACAAACATAATGTTACAGTCAGTGTATTAGTACAGGAATGGTTTGACTTAAAGAAGAACTTTCACTCTCATGTCTGCTGCTGGAACAGTTGATTAGTTTTACCACAAAGGTTGAAGGCAGTGTGTGTGATTCTAACTGGTGCACTTTAAAACTAATTAAAATGTTTCATTGGTGAACTCACGGGTTGCCGTTTTTTGAGCTGTTTCCCCATGTTTTTAGTTGTTGTGTTAAAGCTAGCTGATTAGCCATACCAACAAATTTGACTGGCATATGACAGAGGTATGATTAAACTCTTGGCAAGACAACTGGTGCGACATCTTGGCAAGACAGCAAAAAGGTTTATTAAATTTTTTTAAAATAATTATATATGTTTAATTAATCAAAGTGGAGTGGGGAAATGGAAAGTTTTGTACCTCTTTGTTCTGTAGGTTTGGTTTTTTGCTTTATGATGTGTTCACAGGCACCTGCTACACCCACAACTAACAAAATGAGCAGTGCTGAGAGAACACCACCGATCAGTGGTAAATAGGCTGTTTGTGGTGGTAAAAAGGACAGAATAAGACAAAAACAAGTCAGCAAGTCTGAGTTTTTATGAAGACAAACAAAGAAATAATGAGAAACTGGCATTAGTCAGTCTACTGTAGCAAAGTTATTTTCACTTACTAATGTACCATGGGTTATCACTGCTGACAGTTTGATTGAAGGGTTTGATCTTAGTGGGGTTTTTATTTGACACTACGGCGGTCTCCTTAGACGTAGCAGTTTGTTTGGGGACTGTTGTTGGTTTAATACACAGGGTGTTATTGGCTTCATACACCCACCCTGATATCTGTTTTCCATTGACTGAAGTGCAGTTAATGAAAATGAAGCCTGAGAGCAAAAACGTATAATTAATGAAAGACTGAGTGACCAAAATGATCATATTTGTGATTATCACAGTGTTCTCACTCACCACAGGTAGATATCCTCTCCTCTTTGGAGACATCACTGACGTTGTTCCTGACTGAGCAGACCAGATGTCCTGAGACGTGCTGTTTCAGAGTGATGATGTTACTCTCATTATTTCCAGAAAAGAGCTCAGCATCTGTCAGTGTGCGTCCATCCAGAGTCCAGCTGTACTGAGGACTGTCCCCTCCCTCAGAGGAACAGGACACCCTCATCTCTCCCTGGGACAGACATTCAGGGTCCAGCAGGACAGAGGACACAGGAGCTGAGAGAAACACACATAGATGAGTTTAGATTTTAAATCAGAATCTCCCTAATTCTTTAGAGTCTCTAATAAAGAATAGGGAAAGCATAGAATACAGGGAAATGTCGTGAGATATATTGTATAGATTATTGTATAGATTACCACAACAATATTTTATTTACATTTATTAATGGCTTAATTTCCCAACATTTACCTTCAATAAACAACTGTAAAATCCGCTCGTCTGATGATTTTCCATCCGAATCAAAGGTTTGAAGGCTATAATTACCACTGTCTGTCCTGTTTAGTTTATTGATCCTAAATGTTCCATTACTTGGAAAATGAGCTCTCTCTCTTATGGTATTAGAAATAACCGTATTTTTTCTCACATCTAATATTTTTAATGAACTCTTTAATAATTGGTATCTATTAATTTCTGAAGTGTTGTCCATCAGCTGGATGTCCACAGTTCCTCCCAAAGCTCCATAACACTGAGCTCCATCCCGTCTGCCATCACAGTAAGTTTCCACACCTGCAAAACAAAAATAAAGTTGTCATAGTTGTTAGTTTTGCTCAGTAGATGAACAGATGTCCACATGCCTGATGCAGTAGCCTGAGTTCTAGCCAGAGGGCTTTTGCTGTGTGCCCTGCTTTCTTGTCTCCTCTTTACTGAACACTATTTAACAAATGTAAGCAATGTTTCAGAGAGGATATCAGAAGGAGGAGGCTGAGGAGGCTTACAACTCAGTGCTTCTGGATTTATGTGTGCTTGGCTTTATACAAGGCTAATATTGCACTAATGACATTTACTAAGAACTCAAGTCACCATCAAATGTGGAATATCCCACACTTGATGCACTGTCCATATCACAAAGATCAGAGTGGAGTGACCATCAGCCACTTCTTGTCCATCGATGACATTATGCTGTATGACAGGAGTGACTGAAACACTGACTCACTGATCCACCTCACCAGGATCTACAGTGAGGACGCTAGGATGTCATTCTTTATAAATGTGGCAAAAAGGTTGTAAAGAGAGACTGATGGGGTGGAGTTGCCATAAGGACATACAGGACACACAGAAGAAGTGCTTGGGTATCCAACAGGTTAACGAGAGCTACATGATAAAGACACAATAAAGTCAGACACAGTCAAATACCTCCAGAAAGTAATAGAGGTGCTAAAAAATGTGAGCCATCAATATATATGTCTTCACGTCATCAGATACCAAACTGGAATAACAAACTGGCCACAAGAGGAGACATGAAAACTCCTCACAATGCCACTCAACATCCTTCCTCTGATTTCTTCAATTTCCACTCAAAGGTCTGAGACTCTGTGAACAGATGTGGAAGCTGCTGTTGAAATAAAAAAATGGCTCCCTGAGGTGAGTTGCTCCAAAACAGCTGAAGACAGACAGTGATAAGGAACAGGAAGTGGGACCATCATGTATGACTGACCTGCAGATATAGCATCAACAGATAGAGGGAAGAAAAAGAACAGGGCCTAAGCACTAGAATTTAGAGGAAGGAGTCACATCTAACAGGGCTCAGAGACAGAGCAGCGTACAGTAACAGGGCTGGGACAGCGTACACTGACTTGCACAACCAACTACAAGAACATTTGTGCTGCATATGATCCCCAAATCCCGATAGGAGACCCCACTGAAGGTGGTTGAGAACAACAGTGCTAACTAAGGTCATGTGGAACTTTGAGTTCCACATAGACAGACAGCCAACCATTAACCACTCAGACATAACCACCGACCAGCAGCTGTGATACATGAAGCAATCCTAAAATCCAGATAGGAGACGGCAACATCAGAATGAAGGAGCATGACAAAACTAAGAAGTAACTTTTTTTCAGACCTAATTCTGATTGTACTGAAATTAAGTATGAAATAAGTATTTTTGAAACCTTGCATGAAAAAAAATTTGGTTGCTCACCATGAGCTACTCCGAACATCAGCAACAGTCCAACTGCAGCTTCCATGTCAACTGTTCAGTCTATGTTGACTCAATCGGCAGCTTTCAAATCTTTTCTCTCAAATAAGCAAATCTGTGATGTTACTGATGTTAACAGACTGCAGTTAACAGACTGTTAGTGCTCAGCCTGAAAGGAGAAATCATGAAAACGTTGGCTTTAGGTTTTAGTGAAGTGGTAAATAACATCTCACATGCTGAGAGTAGGAGAATGAATTGACATTAGTTTTTCTTCCTCCTTTAACCTTCATGAAAAAGAGATTTCATATATGAGAGTAACAATTTAAATTCCTAAGAAATAAAAGTTCCAGACTTAAAATGAAATGATACATTTCAGAAATATGTTTAGATGAAAAAATAGACACAAAATTAATGATAGCACGTTTCATCTCTAAAAAGAGTACAACATGAAAGTAGGATGCTTTCAATCTCTGTCAAACAGATAGTTCAGCATGTTGAGCAACAATGGTTTGAACATTCTTTGCACTGCACTGGTTAATGTTATATTTAAAAATGCTGATCACAGAAGAATTTATACAAATTACAGAATGTACTGTTGGAATTAAATATTGCTTTAGTTGAATCTTAAATGGTGCAATGGGGTCATTTAACATTCATATCATTTAAAGTTTAATTGAACAAAACTTCAAAATATCTGATTGCTTTTGCAATAAATGCTTATAAAAACTAATCCAGATTCAAAACTACTGCTGAAGGATTTAAATCACAGTATTTCTTTTTTCATAAATGTGCACTCTAGTGGTAAATAATCATTAGCAAAAAAGTATTGTAGCTAATATTTGACATTTATTAACATACAAATAATTATTTTCCCCCATCTTAACTGTGGAATAACATTAAATTATACGGGCTGTGACAAAATGTGTATCTGATCCCTTTTTATACTTTAAAGAGGCCCGAAGTTTGAGATAATTTTACCAATTGAATTGATCAGTATTGTTTTTATTCATATTGTAGTTGTTATTTTAAAAACTAGTATATTATAAAAAACCAGTGCTCAAATACAATTTCATACAAACAGGTGCCACTGGTCAGATGACTTTATTTGAAGTGATGATCTGATTCCACTTTCGCTAAAAGATAGACGAGTTAAAATTACAGTCATAACCTTTGAAATATAAAAATGTGTTATCTAAAATATCAAGCATTTGTTTGGAATAAAAACAAGATGATTTGACTGTAAATATACTTTTTAGACCCATGAACAAAGGTCAAGTGGCACCAGGTCTGGGGATGATGTATCAATAAAGTGCCGCATGAAATGAAAAAGCAGAACAGCTCATCCTCAGATACTCCCAGTGGCATCAACACAATGCCACCAACCTGTAAGCTGCAGAACTTACTGTAACACTAAAGACGACATCAAAATCTTTGTACTTATTACCACAGCACAGCATGCTTTGAATAAGTAAACACAGCTCACCATAAGAGACTCCTAATAGCATCACGAACAGTACAAACACAGCTTGCATGTTTTTTCTCTATTCAGCATCAGTCAACTCCGCAGGCAGCTCTTCTGCTTTACTGTGATGCAAACAGACCCAACCTACACTGACCATGTTTCCTGTTGATGAGAAACCTTCAGATCAAAACATATACATTTAGACCAAGCAGGATGTGGCTACTTCAGAATTTTTTTGTGTTAATTACTAAAAGCAGTTGCCAATAAATTTCATTGCTTGTCAATACTGATCAGCTTCAGATAAGTATGTATGAACTCAGACCAGACAGGATGTGACCAGAATTTAACTGCAGAGAAAGAAAAGAGAAAAGTTTAATTTAAATTTAATTCAACAGCCCCAAACTAATCATGTAATTTTATTGTCCAACTAATAATAATGCCGTTTCATTGACAGTTGTAATATTTACAGCTAAATTACACTGACAACTAAAATATGTTTATTTGCACGCGGAAGCAAGTTTAATGGGGATGGCATAAAACAGAGTGTATAATAAAGCCAGACATGTTTAATTTAATACATCTTAATAACAGATTTCATCAAACCTTGAAACACATTCACAGACATTTATGATGCCCGTGTTACTCAGTGGTTTTGAAATGTTATCATAAATAGAGGTTAAGTGTTGTGTTTCACCATAAAAGAACAGATTGTCATTGTATGTAGAAGGAAGTGAAACAAGAGAAACGGTCACCATACAAAACCAAAGGTACACATGCATCTTTTACCAAGAACAGCCAGTCCATTATTCTTCTGGTTATATTCCGCTCGTCTATATTTAAGTGTAGACTATGAACACTTGGCACAGCAGAGGTTTCGTTCTTATTATTGTTTTTATTAATAACAGCAGCTTGTAAAATGTGATAGAGAGCAAGAGAGAGAGAGCAAGAGAGAGAGAGAGAGAGAGAAACTTCTGCTTTCATATTGTTCACTGAGTTGTTCCTCGTTTCTTTAGAACTTGTTTTTTAGACTATTTTTAATTTCTTTTGTTTTAGTAGAGAGACAGCTGCTTGTTTGGCAGCCTAGGCGTGTTTGATGAAGTTCCCTCTTATGCATGTCAGTGTAAACATCAGGATATGAGTAAAAAGCACCCCTTGAGCTGCAGTGTGACATCACGAGTGAGCAACTGGTAGCACTGCCGCTCTGTAGGTTGTTTCTCTAAGTGGCCTGCCTTTAACCCTATTGATTAGTTATTTTGTTCAGCTGCTATTTTAACTAGAGTAAGACAGTGACAGTGAATCTTGTTGTTTTTAAGCAATGCCTGGTAATAAAGTGTTTTAATTAAATGCCTTGTGGTGTTCTAAGTCCTGTCACCTAATTTTCTGTTTTCTTTGGTGCAGCTCCATATTATCTTCAGTTAGTTTGTTTAATAAACTTATTGAAATTGATTGGTCACGCCTCTGCCTCGTCAGTAACGAGCATGAGTGCCTTTGTAACTGGTGAAACTTTGCACTAGTTAATGTCGTATTTCCTGGCGTGTAACTCCACCCCCAAGTGGCGTTGTCAGTACCATTTTGTTGCCTTTTCAGTTTCCTCCTCCTTCTTGCTTCCACATACTTATTTCTGATTATGTCCATCCAGGTCACTCCAATGAACATCCTGACACATTCAACTTTGCTACCTCAAGCTCTGACTCTTGCCTCCATCTCCAAACTATAAATCAAAGCAGGTCTCACTTGCATCTTGTAAACCGGTGGTATCTTGTATTCTTGTGTCACAAATCTTCCCTGACACTTGTCTCCACCCACTCCACCCTACCTGCACTCTCTTCTTTACCTCTGTTGTGTACTGTCCATTCAATCAGCTTGGTGACGTTACATTTTTCAGATGGTCCACTTTAAAAATTCACCTGAAGAAATAAGAGAATTCAGTAAAGACGCTTCTAATCTTTTATCACTTCTTTTGGATTTCTGTAAACAGATGAAATTGATCAAACATAATTTAGCAAATATTTAATGTTTTACCAGAAAAGGTAAATTTTGTAATAATGAGATTATTAAGAGTTCAAAAGTTAACTTAAAGGTTAACATCATGTGATTTTACTCTAGTCTTTCGTTTTTGAAGTTTATGGTTTTAATGTTGTTTCATGGCAACACTACACATGGTGATAAATTACATTCACACTATGCTGTTGACTCACATGTGTCTGAACTTCATAGATTTTCACATTAATGTTCCTGTTCTGAAGTTGAGTAAAATGTCTCAGGCCATCCTCCTCTTTAAAAAAACAAAAACAAAATCAAATCGCCCGAATCTTCTAAGACAAAAATCCTTGTTTAAAGCTTAGTGAAACTAAATGTTTCAGATGTTTGAATTAAAAAATTGACTTGACTGATTCCACCTTTACCAAGTTCAGATTACATTCACAACCTTTGTAATCAAAGCTTCCACAAATAAAAATGCAGAAAACCCTCACAGCTTAATTCAGCATGAGGTGCTTAAGTGAGGAACATAATTTGCCAAGAATATAAACAAAAATGTGTTGTTTTGTCAAATTTCAGTTGATAAAAGGTGAAACTAGGTGTTGGTGTAAGTTGCAGAACTCATTTCAATCATCAGAACAGAGTCCTCTGGATCTCCTCTTGTTTGCGGGACAGCAGAGACTTCAGCTTTTTCATTTTTCTTTTTCCTCCAAGCGAAGTAGATGTAAATACCAATTAACAAGAGAATGACCACAACTGCTCTCAAACCACATACAAGCAAGGAATTATCTGTTCAGAGACACCAAAATCACATGTTAGGCAGAGCTGTGAGTTTTCACTTACTTCTCATGGTAAGAAAGAAGAAAGTGTGTGAAATGCACTTCACACACACACAGTTCTTTATAGCCAGATGACATGTTTATTTTGAGTTTTCGTTTGTTGTGACAGTCCACAGTCTGGACAGCTCCGGTCTCAGCTGTTGCCAGCTTCCCCTCCGCTCCTCTCCCATCTCACTAAAAAGGGGAAGGAAAACCGTCATCAGACCAAACGCCATCACTTGTGTTCTCACCTGCCACCTGCCAGCACCGCCCCATTGAGCTCACTGCACCACTCCTTCCCTGCAGCCCGAGCCCGGGACCACACCTCCGCCACAAAGTGATGTAAATGAATCCAATTTACTGGAGTTAGTTTTCACTTACTATTGTGCCATGTGCCATCGCTGCAGGTAGTTTGATTAAAGGGTGTTATACTGTATTTTTGTGAGTTAAATCATAAAGATTTTCAAAACCATGTTAAATTTCTATCAAGTTCTTGAACTCATTCCTTACCTTACCTTGAATGAACAACTGTAAAGACTGCTTGCCTGTTTCTTTTCCATTTACCATCTAAATCAAAGGTTTGAAGGGTATATTTACCACTATCATTCCTGCTCAGGTTATTGATCCTAAATCTTCCATTACTGGGAATAAAAAGAGACCTACTTTGTATTATACTATAAAGAACCTTATTACACAGTCACTACAACCACAATTCACTCACAAAGTTACACTAACAATGAACGTCATTCATAACTAATTTATTAACTAACTAAAAAAAATAAGTCACACAAACTCTCCAGTTCAGTCTAAAACAAACACTACATGTTTGTTTGTTTTAAAAAAATGAAAACTACAGGAGTGGAATCATGACTGATGACAATGTTGGAGAAAACAACATTGTCACTATTTCTTAATTTGTATGTAGAGTTCAGTTAGTCAGTTGCTAAGCTTTTAAATGGGAAATACCATAATAACAAAACATGATATCCATAAAACTTGAAAAAATTATATAAACTAAAAACTTCTTATTCATTCTAAACCAACAAGAATTACCTTGAATTAACAACTGTAAAGTCCATTTCCTTGATGATGTTCCACTTGAATCAAAAGTTTAAAGGCTATGATTACCGCTGTCATTCCTGTTCACTTTCTTGATCTTAAATCTTCCATTGCATTGAGAAAGGAGAGATCTATGTGATGTGGAGTTAGAAATACCCCTTTCTCTCTCACATCCAGTATATTTAATGAATTCTTTAACAATTGGTATCTAGGTATTTCTGAGGAGCTCTACCAGAAAATCATCAAGAAGAATTTCAGGACATGCTCAGAAATACGACAAGTCCACCTCTGAATGGCTCAATAAATAAATATTTTTAATATATATATATATATATATATATATATATATTTTTTTTTTTTTTAATTAAGGCTTTGAAGTGACCTTAGTCAAAGTTCACACGTAAATCCAATTAAGATGCTCGCTTCACAGTTCTTGCTGCTAAGGGTCACACAACCACTTGTTAAAGTTATGAAGTAATTACTTTTTCAGATAGGAGTGGGTAAGTTTGGGTAACTTTCTTTTCCTCAATAAAAAATTAATAATTTAAAAAGAATGGTGGCCACCTTCTCGAGTTATCGCATTCATTAGAGTTTCAGATTACTGGAGATGTTACCTTTACCTAGAGGTCAAGGTCGCTTTCAGCAACAATACCTGATTGTGGCCACAAGATGGCAGTAATGAAAAAGATGGATGGATGCAAGGAACTAGACAGCATTATGGCACTATGGCAGCTGTGATATCTGCCTTTTGCACCAGGGGGTGCTACAGCACCTGCAGCAATGTGAAGCAGACTCAACTTTTGACACTGGTCTAAAACTCATGCTTTCACTCTTTTCCTTCTCTGAAGCAAAACCTAAATTTATCATTATCATTTTTGTTAAAATATGTGCACTTTTTAAAACTAGACGTTTTACTGAATAATAAATATCTTTAAGCTACAACATCCAGTGAATCAGGAAGGGAAACTTCATGCACCCGCTTTTTGATAACAAGGCTGAAATGTATGCTTACTTTCCGGTGGGGAGTATTTTTGTGTTCATGTGTATGTTTGTGTGAGAGTTTATGAGTGGGTGTTTGGGAGTTTCCCACTAAGTGAACAGAAACAAAAGTAGGTCACATGGTAATGTTGGCCATGTCAAAAGCAGTTGTCACTTTTTCACCCCCCCCCCCCCCCCCCCCCCCCTCCCTTCAGATTGTTCTAAGTAAGCAAATACAATGCTTCACATTAATACATGTTTAAAACCTGTGAAGAATTCCGAGTCCCCACCATAACAAACAGGAGAGGGCTGATCCACTGCATCATGCCCTAAAAGAAGACAGGACAAGACCCTGAGGAGGAGTGTGTGTGAGGGGATTACTAGTTAGATGATATTCTTTTGTTGGTTGAAGATAGGAACAGTGACCCTACAGTGTCTCTTTTTCATTAGTAGTGTAAGTTGTATTATTGGTGGTGACACAGCAGGCCATGATGCCGTCACATGAAGCTAAACAGGTAAATAAAACTGAATTAATTTAATTGACTTTTTTTCCCCAGTTATAATATTTAGTTGTTCTTTAGTGTTGTTAGCTGAACCCTAAATGTGTTTCAGACACAGACTTGCATGAAGCACTTTTGCATACCATGGACTAAGACAGATGGGTGCAACCAAATGCTTTTTTCTGTTTTTGGTTAACATTTACAAATTGTGGTCAGAGTCCTTCTGGTTGGGACTGATAACTCGAAATGGTGATGCTTGCTCTTTTTCTATTTGCAGATGAGGAAACCTTTTGTGAAGGCAGGGTGCACTATGAAGCTTTGGGGTGATCTGTGGCAATTTAAGTGATGGATAACATTTTATTTAGATAGCATATTTAGATTCTAGCTGTTAAACGATCAATCAAAAGTACTCACTGGAAAAAAGAATAAGGTTCTACTTTATAACACAGAAACAGGTTTGTGGTCCCACTAATGCAATAATTAGGATCAATAACCTGAGAAGGACAGCTAGTGGTGAATATATCACTAAAAGCTTTTGTTCAAGTGGACACATATCAGGCAAGCGGACTCTACACCCTAATACCCACAGCCATGTGTCAACTGCTATAAACCACCATCTTAATAGATCTTAATAGGTCTCTAAATGTCCCACAAGTTTTTCACACAGGGCTATGTAGGTTTGGATTTTATCCTCCCATTTTCTGTTTATTTGTCTTATCATTGTCTTTTATTTAAATTTGTTTGATGATCTGATCTTTGTTGTTCCTGGGACTGTGCTCTTCTGGACACAGATCTCGGATGTTGTTCATGGAATCTCTGAGCTGCTTGCCCATTTTGGGAGTCACAGCCTCAAGTGTTTTGATTACCACTGGGACCACTGCTGGCCTAACCTTCCAAATCTTCTCTAGCTTCCCTCTCACCCCTAGGTATTTCTCAAGCTTCTTGTGTTCCTTCTTCCAGATGTTGCTATCACTTGGTATAGCCACATCTGTCACTACAGTCTTTCTCTTCTGCTTGTCCACCACTACTATGTACTCACTCTCAGGGGTATATCCCATTTATATTCTACAATTACACTGTTATAGTGTATCTGTGCAAAAACCAAAATATATGAAAAGCTACATTTTTGTTCACATAACAAGTGTGGTACAAAAGACGCTTTATTTACAGTCATATTTTCATAAATGTTAAAATGCTTTCTCTTTATCATGTTTCCATTTACATGTTGGTCGAACCTTTACCAAGTGAAGAACTAGTCAAAGGCTTCCACAGAGTACAGATGCAGAAAACACTCAGTGTTTGTAATTAAATCAAGAGGTCATGTAACAATAGTTGTGTTAATGACCTGATATATTACAAAAGTGACAGTTAAATAGTCCAATACATTAAACCTTATAAGCTATGGTTTGTATTTTATACGGGGAATTTACATTAAATGAAGGACCTTTAGGCATCTTAACATCAGCTCCTCACTCCAGCTACTTTCAGTGGAGCTGTCTGTCCAAAAGCACTGAGCACTTCTTCACCTGACTTTATGGACGTTAGCATACACACAATCAGTTCCTGCTGGTTCAGGCCTCCGAGGTCGCTTTGCAGACTTTACTTGGCCGTACTCCACAGCAGCTTTTTTCTCAGCTTGGTTTGCCTGCCTTTTGACAAACTTGACATCAGCAAAGACTTCCTGGTCATCTTCTTCCTCTGCAAAGTAGCAAAAGGGATGGTTCAAATATAGTATTAAAATAAGTGAATGATTAAAGGAATACAAAGACAGTAGATAACATAAAATGAGTCACACAAAATATGACATGGGTTCTTTAGCGAGCTTTAGAGTTTATAGTTTGTGGATTTTGCTTTGTTTAGACAGAGCTGTTTCACAGGTTTTTGTGTTAATTGTAGCAGGATAGCAGTATCTGCATATTTAACTGATATATGACAGAGTTATCAATAAACTCTTGACAAGAAATCAAAAATGTATTTAAAAAGCTTACTATTCCGTATATCCTAAAAAACAAAAAAGCAATCTGAGCAAAATAAGTGATGAAATAAAGTGTACCCTTTTTTGTAGGTTTGCTGTTTTGCTTTTTCCTCAAAGCACATATGACTACTACACCAACAACCAAGAAAATTACCAGCGCTGAGAGAACACTACCGATCAGTGGCAAATTTCCTGTTTCAAAAATAAAAGGCACAAACAGATAGCAGGTTGAATCAGAAAACATGTTGGTTTTTTATCAAGACAGAGAATGAGCAAAGGAGAAAATTACATCAATGGATCTGAAGTTACTTTTTACTTACTAATGTACCATGGCTCATCACTGATGGTAGTTCCATAATCCTTACCCACAGAAGTCTGTTTTGGTGGAGTACACAGGGTGTTATTAGCTTTATACACCCACCGTGATATCTGTGTCCCATTGACTGAAGTACAGTTAATGAAAATAAAGCCTATGAGCAATAAAACACATAATTCATGCAAAGTTACTGTATTAATTAATGAATTAGTAATTATCATATATATATCAGATTATTTATATTCTCACTCACCACAGGTCGATATTCTCTCCTCTTTGGAGACATTACTGACATTATTACTGACTGAGCAGACCAGATGTCCTGACACGTGCTGTTTCAGAGTGATGATGTTAGTCTCATTATTTCCAGAAAGGAGCTCAGCATCTGTCAGTGTGCGTCCATCCAGAGTCCAGCTGTACTGAGGACTGTCCCCTCCCTCAGAGGAGCAGGACACCCTCATCTCTCCCTGGGACAGACACTCAGAGAGCAGCACCACAGAGGACACAGGAGCTGAGAGAAACACACACACAGATCAGTTTTTTAAAATAGTATTTGGTCATTCTTTATAGTCTCTAATGAAAAACAGGGAACGCAAAAAACACATGTATCTGAAATTTTGTGAGATGTATTATATGGATTACCAAAAATCTATTAATGGCTTAATTTCCCAACATTTACCTTGAATGAACAACTGTAAAGTCCACCCGCCTGATGATCTTCCATCTGAGTCAAAGGTTTGAAGGGTATAATTACCACTGTCTGAGCTGCTCAGGTTATTGATCCTAAATGTTCCTCTACTGGGAAAAAGATCCACTCTTATAGAATTAGAAGTAACCTTATTATTTCTTACATTTAATATTTTTAATGTATTTTTTAACAAATTGTATTTATTAATTTCTGAAGTGTTGTCCATCAGCTGGATTTTCACAGTTCCTCCCAAAGGTCCATAACACTGAGCTCCATCCCATCTGCCATCACAGTGAGTTTCCACACCTGCAAACAAAAAAGGATACACAGTTGGTTTGTTTGTTTTTAAGTTACAAATTTGAGTTTGGCAAAATCTGCAAATGTCTACCTAAACCAAAAATGACGGTTTTGTGCCCACTGTCTGTCACAGATGAACATTATACAGGTCTGTGAATCACAGTTAAGGTTCAGCTAGCAGCACTATTTTCCCTGTGCTGATGAACAGTTACAAACTAAAACTAGAAAATTACAAATTCAAATTATACAACTAGAAAAAGTTGCACTTCCTGCGAAAATGTAGTGTGAATGCCGTGTAGTGGAATCTGAAAACAGCAGAAGAAGGAGAGCTATCTGTTGAAAACAGGTATAGAAGCTGAACTCTGCTTTATTTGAAAGACTACACTGAAGAGTGTCAAGAAAGCAGATTACATGTAAGCAGGGAAGATGTGCAGCATCTGTCCCATGGTCTGGTCTGAGAACGGCTGCTCATCTCACCGAGCTAAAACATGGCTCAGCCCGGCAAGCAAAACTGGTGATCACACTGATAATGTGGTTCCTGTCAGCAAAATGGGCTGATTTCTTGACACTCTTCAGTATAGTCTTTCAAATAAAGCAGAGTTCAGCTTCTACACCTTTTTTCAACAGATGGCTCTCCTTCTTCTGCTGTTTTCAGATTCCACTACACGGCATTCACACTGCATTTTCGCATGATTTAGCTGCTGTAGCTTTAGGGTTTTGTTGATGAAACATGTTGCCTTATTGTTATACCATCATAGTCTTACTTCATTTTTATTGCTATAGCCTATATGGCCTGTTAATGAAGGTATAGCCTTCGTTAACAGGGCACTCAAATTAGTATGTTTTGTCACAAATATCAATAGTATTGATACCAGCACTGTTATTGGTATTGGATCGATAGTACGACAGGATCTATAGTTTGTGTTCAACATATGTTGAACAAAATATCTTTAGCTAAATATAGCTCTTTCTTCTCTCTCTCTCCTTTTTAATCATGGCAGGAAACATATTATTGATTATGAAATTAATAAGTAGAGACGACATGACAAAAATAAGTTACTCACCATGAGAGACTCCAAGCAACACCAGCAACAGTCCAACTGCAGCTTCCATGTCTGTTCAGCCTGTGTTGATCAAGTCAGCAGCTTTTCCATCAAAAACAAAGGTGGGTGTGGTGCTCTGAACGGACTCCAAATTGTTAGTAAGCAGCCTCAGAGGCGAGTGAAAACGTTGGCGTCCGGTTTTGAAGTTGTACTTGTATATTCATGCACTGAGGGGATAAAAGGAAGTGGTGTCGGTTTTCCTTCCTCTTTTAGCTTTCAAGAAAAAAGATTCATGTGTGATGGATTGCGAGGAAGGGAGGGGAAGCATTTATTATTTATTACTAAGTGATGTTTTGAGCATGCCTAAAATATAAATTGGCCCATAAAAAATAATCTATTCATCTATAAACACTGTAAAAAAAAAAACATGTCTAACCCGTGACAAACAGGTCAACCAGCACATTTTGTGTTTACACACACTGTGCAGTATAGCAGTTAACTCCATGTTTAAAATCTAAGATTACTGAATAAAATATACAGTTCTAAAATGTATTCTTGAAATTAAATAATGGTTCATTCATTCATCTTTAAAGCTGAACAAGGGGTCATTTCAGATTTTTAGCATGTGAAGTATAACTGTACAAATCTTAACAAGATGTATAATCCACCAAAATACGTCACCCATATACTGTAACAACTGCAATGAAGTTGGATTTCAGTTCTTATGATTTCATTTTAAAACCTGAACATTGGAGGAATAACTGTTCTTTCATATAATGGCACTCTCTCCTGGAACAGAATAATAATACTGCTTCAAACTTTTCATTGCCTAGTTACACCTTTGTTTCCATGAACACTGACAACAATTAGTTATGTGAGATTCTTTTTTCTTTCTTTTGTCCATGCCCTCTGTCCATGCTAAATTATATTTGGGCATTTTTACACTGGTTAACATAGTGATAATAATAATATTGATATTATTCTGTCATCAATCTGAGAACCCCTTATTGTCTAGTATATCATATTTGATACATACAGGTTTTTTTTTAGTTTTTTCTAAAATTCTATATCATCTGTGTGATTTTTTTTCCTGTGAAAGCCCTAAATAAATTGCACAATACACTTTTAAGCAATTGAAACTCTCAACTTTCAAACATTTAGAATTTTCTGGCACTTATCTCATGGCTCAGTTTTTAAAGGGTTAACATTTTGTCAGCTCTCTTATGTTGACGTCTTGTACTGACCCGTTTGTATATGATGGCTTCACAGTGGTCAGATGCACTGAGATGTATTACAATCAGTGTCGGATCCTATCACAATGTCATTCTGTTTAGTTAAAGACTCGAGTTTCACGATGTTTTGTTACTGAAGATGCTTGTAATTAGGCTGCGGGCCAAATTTGGCCCGCAGCCTAATTACATTTGGCCCGCGAAGCAATACCAAATTACTATCAGAGCTGGCCTACTGGTATTATACAGCTAATATATATATTGTTTAGTATTAAGCTTTGCTTGTTCCATATTCAGTTTTTAGCAAAATGTGTTTGAGTCCATAAGAAAAGATTCATTCTTATATCTGGAGGAATAAATATATTTCAATAAATATTAACGTTAGCCCGCGACTTTGTTCCAGTTTTGAACTTTGGCCCACTGTGTATTTGAGTTTGACACCCCTGGTTCACAGCAATGCAAAGGAAGTACACATATTGTACAAGGTGATAAAATATGTGCAGCCACACTGTGCTATTCACACTTTTCTAAGCATGCTTTTTCACTGTAATGTTCCTGTTCTCAAGCTAACTTAAGTTTCTCATGTTATCATGGTCACTTGGAAAAAAAGTGAAAAAAACTTAGAGCAAATGTATTTATTTGGTGTCTAGATATTTCTGAAGTGCTGTGCATCACTTGGTAGACCACAATTAGTGCACTAATTTATTCACGCTTTCTTCAAGCAGTTATCTAAGTTATCTCTAAAATTAGAAACACACAGTGAGCTCACTAACACTGTCAGAGAAAAGTTAAGGGCTTCTCTCTTTACCTGACAGAGGATAAATTATCCCCAGTCAGCCCTTCAGAGTCCACAGCCTGTGATCAGAACACAGTTAATGCTACATCTGTAAGTCTTCCATTAATTACTTATGTCAATGGATCCCCGAGGAAAGCCAAGAAAGCTGATGCTACACTTGCTAAATATTTTATAAAAGTAACAGAAACAACAAGTGAGAAAAAAGGCATCTTCTTGAAAGATGACCTGTTTATGCACAAATGGGCCTAAGTTAAAGCAGGAAAATCAAGATGAGGACTAGGGTGTGGTATGGCAGATGGTAGTTCCCAAGGGGTACAGCCAAGGTGTGTTGCAGCTAGCCCATGAACATTCACAGTCTGATCATTTAGAAGTTAAAAAAACATGACCGCATCCTCCATCATTGGCTGAGTGCTGGGAACAGTTTTTCTGGCTGGGTCTTAAAACTGATGTAGCTAAACCTGTAGCACTTGTCAAATTGCTGGTAAGTGTGACCACTTTGTGCAACCTGTTCCTATCATTCTGCAGTTGGTGAGTCTTTAGAGTGTGTAATTGTTGATTGTGTGGATCTGCAATCTTTAGGTATTTCGAAAATAAAATCTCTAGCCTCAAACAAACATCTGGCATCACACTTTAAAGATCATGATGCACAAATACTGCCTTGAGACTGAGAGACACTGGGGTAAAGGTCTTGCTTTCCTGCTGTTTGCTGCTCACAAGGCTAAGCAGATATCTCTCAGTTTTATCCCTGCTGAGCTGCTGTTTGGACATAATGTGTGAGGGCTGCTAAAAGTGTTTGTCCTTGATGTTGTCACACAGTTCCGAGCCTCTTCTTTTCTCAAAGTAACATAAAAACACTATATGATAGGAAAACTGTTCAGTGTTTTTTTTTTTTTTTTCAACCTGCTGACAAGTGCTAGTGTTGGTACCCACACAGAGTTGTTTTCAGCAAAATTTGCAGGTCAGGGTTAAGTTAAAAGCAGCATAAATTACACCAGACTCTCCACACACCTGCACGGTGGAAGCAGACACGCCTGTGTTATACTAACATGTTGAAACTGTTCCAGTGACTTTAGGGAAGATCCCCATCTAAAAGACAAACCTTCTGAATCCACTTTCCCTGTCTCAGTTTCACTGATATCCGTGCCAGTAGATAGTGATGGTTCCTTCACTATTTTTATTCATGCAAACCTTTTCTGCTGTTTTGTTTTTCTTTGTTTGTGTTTTTTTGTTTCACTTTAGAGTTTAGTGTGTTCGTTTCTTTCCAGGAGGATTTTTTGTTTGTTGTTTTGTCCTTGGAGACCCTGAAGATGAATTTGCTTCCTTTTCTCCTCCTACTTAAGTTAATTGTAAATAGTTGTTTGTAAAATTGTAAAATAAATCTTTGACTCATCGTTTATGGGCTTATGTATGGCTTGTGCTGTTGCCCTTGTGTGTTACACCCTTGTGCCCCCTAGACTTCACAGACAAATGAGGGGTCATAACAGTGTAATGAAAATTGCAATGTGATTACAGTAACATGATATCAATAGATGGTGTCAAAATCACCCAACTTTGCTTCTCACAGAGTCTATTGACACATTCAGTAGCTGTCAAAGTATAAATATTAATTAGCCTCATCATACAGCAGCTACATCAGCCACAATTATAGTTACAGTCAGTGGTACATCAAAATGTACCAAGAATTACAATGAATTATTTTTTGTGTAAAGTTTTACAAGCATAGGTGAAGCTTTAAGTTGCAGAACTTAACACAAAGGATGTTATTAAAAGCTACTCAGTGACTGTACTTGATAACAGAGCTATTGCATATTTTAAATAATTAAACAGAGCTAAACATAAGAAACTCCTAATAGCACCACCCGCAGTCCAAATGTAGCTTCGTGTTTCCTCTCTGTTTGTCTGTGAAGGTTCTCAGTCATCCAGGTCATCGTAGTCTAAGGAGCTTGGAAAGAAAAGCGTCTGGACTTCTTTAAGTTCTTTCCTCTCTGTTCACTTTCTGTCAACTTAGCCAGCAGCTTTCAGATAAACTCCTCTACTTTACCAAGATGCAAACAGCACAGGATAAATGCAAGCAGGCCTCTTTGCACACTGTGTGCATAGAGGCACAACTGGTTTCCTGTTGGTGACCGGCTTCAAATAAAAATGTGTGAACTCAGACCAGGCAAGATGTATGTCAGAGAAACCCAATTCTCAAAAGTACTTTTAATATTTACAACTGATTTATATCCAGTTTGAAGCTAATTGAACACAGAAATGACAAAAATACGCTGTATAATAAAGCCATATATATATATTGTTTAATACATTTAAAAAATAGAATACTTCAAACCTCAGAACACATTCACAGACATTCACGATCGTTGTGTTGCTGAAGTTTTGTGTGTTAAGGTTATGTGCATGCAAGTAGATTCTAATAATGAATAAAATGAAGTCAATCAGCATTAATAGTCACCATACAAAACCACAAGTACACATGTAGCTGTTACATAATCGAGCTATTATTCGTATTGATTGTATTGTGCTCTTCCCATATATTATAAGTCTGTACTGATGAAGATAAATATATATATATATATATATATATATATATATATATATATATATATATATATATATATATATATATATGAAGGAAGCCAGACTAAAGTAAGAAAAAGGAAATAAAACATTAAATTTGCTCTGTCTCTTGTTTTTTTGACAACAGCACACTCTTCAAACCATGCATCATAGCAGGTCTCACTATAATCTCATAAAGCTTCCCTTTCACTTATGCTACTATTCTTCTGTAACATATCAGCCCAGACACTCATCTCCACCCAGTTTAACCTGCCACCACTCTCTTCCTTACCTCTCTAATGCATTGTCTGTTGCTTTGATTTTTTGTTATTTAAATTCATCCACTATCACTACCTTTTCTTGTTGCATTTTTACCTTTTCACCCATCTCCCTGACATCCACACACATGTATTATGTCTTGTTTCTACTGAATTTCACTCTTATTCTCTCCAGAGCATATCTCCACCACTCCAGACATTATTCCACAATGTGTTTCTACACCAATCTGCATTTAATTATTAGTTATTGTTAATCTCTGGCTCTCTTCTACAGTGTGTTTTTGTCCTGTCTTCATCTGCTCGCCCTCAACTGGTTGCGGCAGATGGCCACCCCTCTCTAAGCCTTATTCTGCTGGTTTCTTCCAGTTAACACAAATCTAACCAACCAACACGACAGTAGACATGATCACGATTACCTGCTGAAGTTCAAACTGAGCATTCAAATACGTAAGAAAGCTGATTTTGTGGCTGTGAACGTGGCATGGTTGTTGTGGCATTAGTTACTAGTTACTTCTTCAAAAAAGTAACTGAGTTAGTAACTGAGTTAAAATATTTTAAAAGTAATAACTCAAAATGTTAGAAATATTCCAGTGTTAGAAAATCAGCACTGCTCAGTGTTAGCCATTGTTAATCTTCAAAATTGACTAGGTTACTTTTAAACATATAACACTGTCAAAAGTGTTAATTTAACACTCAACAGTGTTGTATTTAACACTCAGAGGTATGGACCCATATAGACACTCTCTAGTGTTAATTTAACACTGGAGATTTTGCTGTGCACTTGTCCTGACAACCCAACAGAGTGAACATTATTGCCACAAACTGTCACCTTCAAGCATGAGCTGAGAGTAGCTATGTGTCTCTCCTGTGCCTCCACCCAGACCCCCCACACCTAGGCTATGCAAGAAAGGGTGGAGTTGGCTTAGGTTTCTCATTACTCATCTTGTTGCTTGTGAAACCTCCAATGGTGAATGTGCTGTGGTTGATAAGTCACTAAAAATCCTCCATTACCACGTTCTCTTCATCTTATCTTCATTTTATTCCTGTACAGGTGGCGTGGGGCACCCGCAATTAGGTTGTACATGTACAATGACAAAAACGGTCTACTCTATTCCATTTTATTGTACTACAAACTTTTCAAAAACATTTAAAGGAATAAATGTAAACAAATTGAGTACAATACTATTCCTTTCAAAGTAAATGCCTTAGTAGAGGTTTGCACACTCTGAGTGCTTCTCGTTTCATTTTAAGACCTGAACATTGGAGGCATAACACCAAGACAACTATTGTAAATATCTCACATAATGGCTCCTTCCATTGACACATATAAATAATGCTGCTTTCATTGGGTTTTTTTTTGGCCATTTAAAGCTTTGTCTGACCATATTCTGTTTAAAGTGATTTTATTGAATGTAGTTTTTATTGCACTACCTCAAAGGCCCTAAATGTATTAGAGGAACCCAAAATAAACAGCTCTTGACAATAAAAGGTTTTTTAGGGTATTTTACACTTGCTGTAACAATAAGAATACTCTTTATCATCAACGCTTTCTTGGACTGACCTATTTAATAGTTAACAGTTTTACAGTAGTCATCTACAAGTTTGAAATCTATTGCAGTTTCTGACCTCATCACAGTATCAGTCCATGTATCCATTTAAAAACAAAGGTTTTGAGATGTTTTGTTTACAAAATTGCTGGTTGAATTTAACAAAACTTGGCTAAGCAAGTGGACATATCTGCTTATAAGCAGAAGCTCTGAAACTGTACATCTTGATAAGATATGGACAGTCACACTGTGCTATTGTTTCACACTCTAAACATCATGCTTCCTGTGTCACATGTCACTGGCTGTGTAGCAGGAAGGTTAGGACGCAAAGACAGAAGTTAAACTCAAAACAGCTTTATTGCTAAATGAACAAAAACTAAAATACAGAATAGAATAATTCAATCAAGGTAGAAACAGGAACTAATGAACTAGGTTTACTTGGTAGGACACATGAACAGCAGAACACACAGCAAGAGGCACACTGTCTAGAGGAAGAACAGAACATGAAACTAAATGAGACTGAGGCCATACATGAACATATAGGAAGATGAGGGAACAGGCAAGAGGTGGGAGTACAGACACTTATCCCAGGCTAATGAAATAAGAGAAACAAAACAGAACACAAAGCACAAGGGATGGCAAATTAAAACAGGAAATGACTAACATTAATACCTAGACTATGACATATGAGCTTGACACAAAGACAGAAAGTTAAGGAAACACAGAAAAGGCAGAACCAGACAGATACACAAGGTAAGCAAGAAAACGCAGCAATAAATAAACCTGTCCTGCAAATATATTGTTACAGTGTAGCAATAACAAAAGAAAAGTACACAGTATGAATCAGTGATGTTGATTTCAACCACTTGCAACAGTGCTCAAATTCAGTTTAGTACAAACAGTAGTTTCTGGTGGGTTGATTATTTCTATTTGCAATTATGTAATATGTATTTGATTTTAGGCCAAAAAATGTCTCAGATTAAAAGACTACTCTACTTACAGTTACAACATTTGTTATATTAGTTTCCACAGAATACAAATGCATAAGATACTCAGACCTTCTCATGGTAATTCAGTGTAAGCTGTGCAAATGTAAAACATGATTAGTGAATAAAAACAAGAGATACGTGTCATCTAAGTGTTATTTTCACACGCACAGAGATGTGAAATGTCAGTAGATCAAAGTTGACACTACACATTGCAAGAAGTAGAACTTCTCATTTCAACCATCAGAACAGAGTTGTCTGGATAGTCCATCATTTGTGGGACAGCAGAGACTTCAGCTTTTTCAGTTTTCTTTTTCTTCCAAGCAAAGTAGATGAAAATCCCAATTAATAAGAGAATTCCCATCACTGCTCTCAAACCACATAAAAGTAAGGAGTTATCTGTTCAGAGACACAAATATCACATTAAATTAGAGCTTTGACCAGGTTCACTTATGTATAACTGAGTTACCATTGGAGTAAGTGATACTACTAGAGGATTGATTCCTTACCTAGAGGAGTGTCAGAGACTTTTATAGGGCCCATTGTTGGTTTAATACACAGGGTATTTTTGGTTGCAAGCACCCACTTTGTAATGTGTGTCCCATCAGATAAAGTGCAGTTAATGAATATGAATCCTGAGGAATTCATTTGCTGTTTCAATAATTTATAACAAATGTAAAACTCATAACTCTTAAGATATTTTTGCATCATGTTCTTACTCACCACAAGTGCATATCCTTTGTTCTTTGCAGACACTATTGACATGATTTCTCACTGAGCAGACCAGATGTCCTGAGACGTGCTGTTTCAGAATAATGTTGTTACTCTTATTATTTCCAGAAAGGAGCTCAGCATCTGTCAGTGTGCGTCCATCCAGACTCCAGCTGTACTGAGGACTGTCCCCTCCCTCAGAGGAGCAGGACACCCTCATCTCTCCCTGGGACAGACACTCAGAGACCAGCAGGACAGAGGACACAGGAGCTGAGAGAAACACACACAGATGAGTTTTGATATTATATGTCAGAACTGTTCATTCTTAATAGTATATAAGGAAGAGAATTGTAGCCACAAAATACAGTTAAATTTAGAATTTTCAATTAAATATTCAAATTCAGTCTAATCTAATCTAATTTTATTAATAGCAACAAATCACAACAACAGTTGCCTCAAGCTGTTTATGTTGTAAAGTAAAGGACCATCTATACCACACAGAATATGAGATATATTATATAAGATGATATGTTATGTAGATTACCCAAAATAATGTTACATTTACAGGGCTTAACACATTTATTAGGCTACCATCTAATGCAACGTTTATACCACACCTGCCTTAAATAAACATTATTGATGATTAGCAAATATATTTTTTATGTTTCTATGATTTTTCATGCACCAATATTTATTAGCCCTTTAATCCAAATTATATTTTAAACACTATAAAGTATTTATCTATAAAGTTTAAAATGTTTGATGTTTTTATACATTTGTTAAGCACTATATATAATAATTGTAGTCATTTCTTGAAATGGAAAAAATTACCTTGAAAGATCAACTTGAAAGTCCGCTGGCCTGATGATTTTCCATCTGAATCAAAGGTCTTAAGGCTATAATTACCACTGTCATTGCTGCTCAGGTTATTGAGCCTAAATGTTCCATTACTGGGAATAATGGTAGACCTGTTTCCTATCATATTAACCTGATTATTTTTCACATCTAATATTTTTAAAGAATTCTTTAATAATTGGTATCTAGGTAATTCTGAGGTGCTGTCCATCAGCTGGATGTCCACAGCTCCTCCCAAAGCTCCATAACACTGAGCTCCATCCTGTCTGCCATCACAGTAAGTTTCCACACCTGCAAATTCAAAAAATATTTTTGTAAAAAAAACAACAACAATAAAAAAGATATTAAGCAGCACTGAAGCAATTAAAAAATAATTCTGAATATTTCACTCACAGTGGGTTAATTGGTTATAACGTGTAAAAACAAGGTATTATACCTGGCATTGTGTCTTATATGTCACAGGTAATAGAGGCACCAGTACACGGTCACTGCAAACATGGTCACTACAAACTTTGCAACAAACTTGCAACGTTACAGTAGTAAAGTCCAAAATTTAGAGATATCTTAACGACTAAATATACCATATTTTCAGATCATAAGGCACACTGGATTATAAGGTGCACTGTCCCCGAACGGGTCTGTTTTCATACATAAGGCAGATAAGCGTCAGATAAGTCAATTTTGCTCAACTCATTCTTCTTGCTTCTTCCATTTCCGTACCATTGATTCATGAATGTTGAATCTTCTTTCAGCTGCTCTATTCCTGTGTTGTTGCAGTATATTAATGACTAACCTTTATTGTGGATGGGTTATCTCAGTTGTTCTCCTGACTGAAGTTTGGTCTGTTTATAGCATCCTGCCATGCGATTGCATTTGTCCGAATACCATCGGGAACCCTCACGTTAACTTTTATTGAGTGGAAAAAAGTTAGCATTCGTCCTCTAGCTTCACTGTGTTTATGTTGTGCTAACGTAGCTGTGTCACTAGCGATCATGTAGCAAATCATTATATACCAACCAGCCCAACTTTAGTAACCCTACAAAAGTCACTGCTGTTTAGTTTTCTGTCTTCATCTATGTTGGAAGTGAGAGCAGTCCCTAGTTTTATACTTGAAAGGTTTCACATCATTACTCTATGTAATAATACCAGCGACAGGCCTACATCTGTAATTAGAATCATATGAGACAAACACAATATGAGTTTATAATAGTGTCAAATTGAAGGCTTCAACTTGATAGCTATGTTTCGTCTTTTTACTACTGCTATTTGCAATTCATTTTATTTTTTATAAAATTTTTGTCCCTAGTTTTATACTTTGAATTTTGATTTATTGTATTATTTCATTATTTGATCAATTCATGGAGTCCTTTAAAGCTTTGCATTATTTCACAAATGTTTGTAAAAGTGGGCTGTATGGTGCTTGATTTAATATGCCTGCGGCAATGTAACCGAAAACACCTGAATTCAAATATTAAGAGATGCCTTTGTCTATATACACCATTTATATAGTGTACATTACCAGTGTTGGTCAAGTTACTTGAAAAAAGTAATCAGTAGCTAATTACTGATTACTTCCCCCCAAAAGTAATCCCATTACTTTACTGATTACTTATTTTCAAAAGTAATTAATTACTTAGTTACTTTTTAAAAACACAATTTACAACCTGAATAGGTGATAAAGCGATAGATCTTTCAGCCCAATTCTACTTTTTCTACATAATCCATCATTCAAAATGTAACCAAATGGAAAAGTCTCTTTTTAAAACTTGTTTTATTAGTTTTAATCTTTTAACTTTATGCATCTAGCAAAAATTTAATTATATGCAACATTCTCTGACTGGAAGTTACTGCCCATCTCTGTACATTACAAACGTCACTGCTGTTTAGTTTCTCTCTTCATTTATGTCGGAAGTGATAGCAGAGCTGTACGTCTTAATTTGTTTACGAAATCTTTCAGTCAGAACATGGTATATCCTGTTTAGGTGGAAACTAGCGAGCTAACTCCCTGCTAACTTCTAACTCCATTAAATTTAATAAATTCTGTTTTCATGGATGCCTCGATTTTGAACTTAATTGTTACACCTGGTAAAGCAGCAATGCTGATCATTATATTAAAGATGAAAGCATTTAGAAGGTTTTTAACTCCCAGTGATGGCCCAGAGTTCATTTATCTTTAGGACCTGAACAGACTCCGTGAGGCTCCTGACTATGTTATCCATAATGCTCCGACAGCAGTGCGGCTTCGTAGCTTACCAAAGTCGTACTAAAAATCTTTTTGACAGATTTTTGAGAACGGTTTATCACATAAAATTGGTTCGAGGTCAGTAAGCACAACCAGAATTCATACATGAGGCGCACCGGATTATAAAGCGCACTGCTGATTTTTGAGAAAATGTAAGCATTCTAAATGTGCCTTATAGTGCAGAAAATAGAGTACTACTAAAGCAATTTGGTAAGTAAACAGTGTATAATATGTCACCTATGACAACTACAATTACGAAATCATGGCAATAAAATTTTGAATAAACCAAGCTACTTTTTGTACCTTACGAAATTTTAATTTAAAGTTTTAACATTTAGTTGGAAAAGTAAACATCCTTAGATGTGGGAAAAAGAAAATAGGTAAAAAGATTCCATTATGAGGTAATTCCATTTCAACCACAAAAACTACAAGAAGAAGAAGTTGAAGAAGAAGTTGGTTTTGTGCAGCAAGGATGAACAAAAACTGCCTAAATTCTAAAAATGAATGCACAAAGTAAAGAATTTCTCCATTTATCTGCAGCTATATTTTTTCCAGTTAAAAACTTTAAAAAATATATCACTCAACACTACTGCATCATACCGCTACTGTAACTGATGAACACATTAGTCATGTTGGAAATCTGTATTTGCCAACATGACTATAACTCAGCACTGCTTGTTTTTACCTTAAGTGCATACTGTAAATAAGCTGAACTTATAAACAAATAAAAGACAAGAGATCCTTTGGCTGTTTTCAAGTAGTCAAATGTACTAACACATGCCATGGCTTCAAAACACACTGTTGATATATAAGATTTTTACATTATAAAAGTGTTGCATCTCAAAAGCTGAAAAACTCACCCTGAGCAACTCCCAGTAGAACAATCATCAATCCAAGCACAGCTTCCATCTTTTCTCACTGTTCAATGCGTGCTGGTACAGTTTTCAGCTGTCCGAGTGATTCCTTACATGTGATAAGTGTAAATAGTAATCATCCACAAACATCAGTGGAGATTGTAGCAAAGAGAGCTTTCATTTAATATCCAGGCAACTTTAAATCCAAGGAAAACTTATAATGAATTTTATTTTTGTATAAATTTATCATAAGTGTAGCTCAACCTTTAAGCTGCAGAACACTAAAGATAATATTATCATCGATTCAGTGACAACACTTATTACCCCAGCTGCTGCATATTTCAAACAATTAAATACAGCTCACCACAGATATGATGCAATAATAGCATCATCAGTAATATAAAATAATAATATGATATCAGCATCACCTACACAAACACAGCTTCTGTGTTTCTTCTCCATTCAGCCTATTCAGCAGGCAGCTTTCAGACAAACTCTTCTACTTTACCAAGATGTAAAAAGGCACAACCTACACTGACCATGTTTCCTGTTGGTGGAAGAACGTGTGAACACTGACCAGGCAGGATGTGACTACAATAGAGCTGCAAAGAGAGACAAAAGAAAGAAGCTGCCTACCAATTTAATGAAAAACAGTCAATTATTTTTACCTGTCAAACCTTGAAACACTTTCACAGGCATTAATGATTGTTGTGTTTTTCAGTGGTTTTGAAATGTACCAAATTTCTGTGTGTCGAGGTCTCATGTTAGGTTTCGCCATAAAAGGAGACATCAATGTCATTGCACAGCAACTGTTACCATCACTGCACACAGAAAGAAGTGAAACACAAAAAAAGTGTCACCATTCAAATCACAAATATGCATGTAGCTTTTATTACACAGAGCCTCTCAATAACTCTTCTTGGTTATATTGTGCTCCTGCTCTATGTTTATGTCTATGTTTAAAATGTAGACTGATGAGCACAGGGTACACAATGCCTTTTGATGTTTTATTTTTTTGCTTTTAATTTTTAATAAAAATAGTTTAGGCAATGTGGGTGCGTTCAAACTATTACATCTGTATATGATACAGTATTTTGAGGAAAATAGATGCTGAAAGAAGAAATCCAAAGCAGAATATGTGTGTGGAGATTGAAATATAATCTCTGATATTATATATTAGTTGCCTGGGCAGATCAGGAAAACCACAGCTTTTTCATCTTCTTTTGTTTGCTCCCTCTAGAGGTCACCACGGTAGATTATCAACTTCTGCAGGCTTTCTGTTTTCCTCCTGCCTGGCAGCTCGATATTCAGCACCCTCGATTACACCTCTCCAGTATTTAAAAACCTCACCACATGTCTAAACCCTCTCAGACTTGCTTCTCTAACTTTGTCTCCAAAATCCTCAACCTGAGCTGTTCCCTCTGATATACTTATTTTGAGTCTTGTACATTCGGGTTACTACCATTGAAGATCTTAACATCCAGATCCAAACCATAAATCATAGCATGTCTCACTCTTCTTGCTATTCTTCTGTCACCCCTGACTCACTCAACAAAAACATAGTTAAGCCAAACTGGGTTTGAAATGTAACATTTGATTTTAAAACCTGAACACTGAATTCATAATGGAATCAGCTCAATTTTTAGATAATGGCGCCCTCCAGTGATTAAGAATTATACAGCTTCAAAGCATTTTTGCACTGATGTTTACAGGAATATCATAAAAACAATGCTTTCCCATATTCTGTCATCAATCTGAAATTGGGAAATTACACTTATTAAGTTTTGCCAGATTATTTGTTCTGAATTATTGCAGTGACATATTTGTAGGTGGCATCCTCACAGGGGTCAGGTAGGTTTGAAGTGTGTGTAACAGCTTAACTAAATTGATATTACAGTTTTTATTGATTGCATTTGCACAATTCTCACAGCAGAAATGTTATTCTCACCACTCTTAATACAGTTCTGAAATCAGTAACACATTAATCATTCTCATCATTTTCACACACTGCTGTTGTTTCTGCACATACTTCACCTCTAAGATATTTGTTACTGTTCTGTTACAGGTTGCTGTTAACACGGCCCCTGACACAAGTGATATGTGTTTGACATATTACCATATTTGACATGATGCAACGTTCACCATTTATCCAGATTTGTGACTGGCACCAGCCACCCCAACCCTAACCTGCCTGTGGGATTCGTGTGTGAACTTCCCCATCGAGCAAACAGAAATTAAACAAAGGCAGGTCACAGAGTAAGTCTGGTCATGTCCGCAGTTCTTATCACTTACTTTTTCCTTTCCGTCACATCATCTTAAGTAACAAACACAATGCATCGCATTATTAGGATAAGCTAATTAGGTAAGTTCAATTAAACTAATATTTAGATGTTCTTTAGTGTTGTTGTCAGATCTCTGTGTTTTACTCACAGACTTATATAAATTTTGCATATAATTTATTTACTTCAACTGATACAAACAGATCCAGAAAAAATATGTTTGTTTTAAATAAATATTTAAATTCTTTTTGTTTTTGTTTTGCTTCCTTCCGGAGTAACTGTGGACCTTGAACTGACGGGCAGCAGCTCAGAAATATTTAGATACCAGATGTTAAAGGATCAATTCAAAGTATTCACTAGGAGAAACAAAACAGTTTTTCTTAATATGATAAAAACTGAGCTCTCTTTATTCCCAATAATACAAGGCAGCTTTATTGTGCTGTACAAACTTGGGTGTCAAAACAGGGAAACAGAACATATAAACTGGGATGGACGGAGTAATCTAACTAATCAAGAAATGGGAGAGAAGGGAAACACAGCTGGTACTAATTACACAGACCAGACGGGGAACAGAGGCTGAACATAGAGCAGAACAGTCAAAATAAAACAGGAAGTACATGACAGACACAGAGACCCACACTAGATACTGAACAGAGAGAACACTGAGTACAGGGACAGGAGTGACATGAGACACTACTGACTGGGGAACAAGACAAACAGGAGGACAGAACTAAACATAGACTAAACATGGGGGCACCAGAACAAAACTTAAAAAACTAGAATTACCAGAGCAAAGAAAGACTAGAGTGCTTAAACAGAAACCAAAACACTAGTAATCATAAACCATGAAGTCACAGATTAATAATAATAATAATAAAATAAATCCAAACTCTGGGTTACTGACCCAGGACTGGACAGTCATGGTTTGGCCTCCCCAAAACTTGCAACTCACCATTATTTAAGCAGTGTAGGATCATCTTGAAAGAACAGCAGAAATCACAGCCAACTTTCAAAGAAGAGCGTCGAATGTCCTTGAAGAACCCTGGATAACTATTCCTGAAAGCTACTTAAAGAAATTACAAGAAGATTTACTTAACAGAGTTCATACTGTGTTGAAGAATAATGGTGGTCATATCTGATATTAAGCTGCTAGAATTTCACTAAAAAGAGCCAGAGAGAACGAGGGAGAGATTCAATAAAGATTTTCAGTCCAGAGTATATTATTTGATATATTCTACAAATGAACAAATATTACAGTGTAGCTGTACGTAAGGAAAATATATGAAAGCCTGTATTTTCACATAACATCTTTGGTAGAGAAAGAAGAAGCGTTATCTACTTTGTTGCGATCGTGGTTCAAGAGTTGGGAGTTCGTCTTGTAACCGGAAGGTTGCCGGTTCGAGCCGCGGCTCAGACAGTCTTGGTCGTATGTCCTTGGGCAAGACACTTCACCTGTTGCCTACTGGTGGTGGTCAGAGGGTCTGGTTCTCCTCTGTCGGTGCGCCCCAAGGCGGCTGTGGCTGCATTGTAGCTTGCCATCACCAGTGTGTGAATGGGTGGATGACTGAACGTGTAAAGCGCTTTGGGGTCCTTAGGGACCAAGTAAAGCGCTATACAAATACAGGCCATTTTACTTTGTGACATTTTTATAAAGTTCTCTTTAAGAACACTATTTACACATTAATTCCTAAAATCTATATGCCCTAGATCAGGTTAACAGTTTAATTTTTATATGTAAATATGCCACAGATGTTTTCTGATGACAAGCAGAAAAAAGGAGAGACTACACCACTCTAACCATGCTGACAGTTTCTTTGTATCTAGTTTTTCATCTTCAGCTTCAACATGACTGTAGAAGCAGAGTTAAGCTGCATAAATCTTATTCTGAGTTTTTGTATTTTGATGATATTTGAATTGAGACTGAGCTTGTAATACAGTGTCAAAGATCTTCTTACCTAAAGGGTTCTGTGGTAAACTGGCTCTGAGCTAATTGAAAATACAATTAAGTTGACAAGATGCAGATCACGTAACTTCCCTAAATGACAGAATATAATCAATATTGTTATTGTGATCTCTATGATAAAAAATCAACACAGTCTGAGATTCAAATATATGATGCTGGCAGGTTTTATTGTGTAATGTTTCTTGAGATGACATACATTATGAAGTAATGTTACATAAATTTGAACTAAACTGTTGTAAACATACCACAGCAGATTTGATGATTCATACATGAACATGCTTTTCAGCATACTTTATTGACACTTTTACTCTCTCACGGTTGCTGTCACAAACACATGGCTGCAGCTCTACAGCTGCCAGCCACACACATCACCACCAACAGCAATGACAACAGTTATAACACAGACTTTAAGCTGGTGAAGGGTGATTGCGGATGCTGTTCAGGTGCTCCCTCTCCTGCAGTGACACCACTTACCACAACCCACCACAACCGTACTTAAATAAGTTAGGAAATTATTTTTGTTTCGACTGTAAAATTTATTATGCAGATATCAAAGAAAAAATACAACTACAAAACTTTAATATAACGTGTTCTCTTCTTCTGTAACTGAAAAGTCAGCTGTGGGCATTCAGATCTTTTATCAATGACCAAAACTTTTTCTGCACTGAATTTTTTACAAAGTGTAATGATTTTAAATGTAATTATTTAAAAATAGTGTGGAAAACAGTCACAGTAGTAGTGTAACAGTAAATGCAGAGGTTCCCTAACAACAGAACCATTTTGCACAATACAGTGAAAATAAGATAAATTAATAAATCAATAAGCATGATCCTTGATGGTTTATATTTGTACGATGGGAAATCACATTAACTGAAAGACCTCTAGGCATCTTGGCATCACCTCCTCCGTCCATGGACTTTGGGTGATGCAGTCTATATAAAAGTAGTGACCGCTTAAATTATCGTGCATATTTTGGATGTTAGCATAAACAAAACCATCTCCTGTTGTTTCAGTCTGGCAAGTTCATTTTGAAAACTTGATTAACTCCAGCTCTGCTATTTTCTCCCTTTGCTTCACCTGCCACAACACCAACATTAGCATAGACTTCTTGGCCATCTCCATTCTCTGCAGAGCAGCAAATAGAGTCAGTGAATGATTAAAGAATTTTTCATGTTCTATGAAACTGTTTGCTAATAGTCAAAAAATGTCACTGTATGGAAAAAGTTCGTTTTACCACAAAGATGCAAAAATGATTTGCATTTTACATAGATAAATAAATAAATAAAACATGACTTTTAACATTCTTTTGGGAGCTTTAAGCTTTACAAAGCTGGGCAAAATTGCTTTCAAACACTTTGTGTTAAAGGTAGTTGGTTAACAATACTTGCATATTTAACTGACACATAACAGATATCAATAAACTCTTAGCAAGAATAAAAAAAAAAACTATTTAAAAGTGCTCAATTATTCTGTTTATCTTCTTAAAAAATGCAAAAAAGAGCGACCTGAGTAATGGGAGAAAGAAAAAAAAGATGTTTGTTACCGTTTTGTTTTAGGCGTTTGTCGTTTTTCTTTTTCTCTGAGCAGATGATAACTGCACCCAGAGCCATGAAAATTACCAGAGCTGAGAGTCCACCACCAATCAATGACAAATTGCATGTTTCAAAGATAAAAGACAACAAAAGATGAAAAAACTGATTTCATTGGATCTACTTAGTTTTCACTTACTAATCCATCATGATTCATCTCTGATGGCAGTTTCTTGTTCCTTACCCACAGAACTCTTTGCTGGTTCAGTACACACAGTGTTATTAGTTTTATGCACACACTCTGATATCTGTGTCCTGATGACTGAAGTGCAGTTAATGAAAATAAAGCCTATGAGCAAAGAAACCCACGTAATTTGCTAAAGATATACAAAGTGAGCATATCAATTGCTGAGTGATTATCAGATATTATTTACAAAGACCTCACTCACCAGAGGTAGATATCCTCTCTTCTTTGAAGACATCACTGACGTTATTACTGACTGAGCAGACCAGATGTCCTGAGACGTGCTGTTTCAGAGTGATGATGTTAGTCTCATTATTTCCAGAAAGGAGCTCAGCATCTGTCAGTGTGCGTCCATCCAGAGTCCAGCTGTACTGAGGACTGTCCCCTCCCTCAGAGGAGCAGGACGCCCTCATCTCTCCCTGGGACAGACACTCAGAGACCAGCAGGACAGAGGACACAGGAGCTGAGAGAAACACACAGATCAATTCTGATACCGTGACAGGATTTTGGTCTCCAATGAATAACTGGGAAAGCAAAAAAATATATCTGAAAATTGTCCACGGGAACTTGTGGATTTTAGTTTGTAGTCCCTGCCAGAAGGACTGTGGTTACATTTTCTGACGATTGTCAGTTTAAGTCCATTAATGTAAAGCTTTTATTTGTGAACAGATACGTATTATACAGGTCTGTGACTGAAACATAGTTTGGGGTAAGTTAGCAGCTCTAGTTTCCTTGTGCAGATATTCATCAAGATGAAAATTTACAAAACCTAGCTGGAAAATTGCAATTTTCCAAACGACAAAACAAATGTCTGAATTGTATTTGGCTGCTGTAGCGTTTAGACTCTGCAGCTGTGCATGTTGCCTTACCACACCATCATCAAATGTTTTAAGTAGCCTGTACTTTTCTACAAGAAAAAAAGTAAAAATGTCTGGTATGAAATAGAACAGTTGTTTAATGAGGTAATTTGTCATAGTTGTATTTACTTATATGTGTTTACTGCATATTCAATGATCTCAGAATGGCACATTAATGTTTAAAGAAAAGCAGGCCAAGCAAGCTGGAAAAATTTGTCTTTTGTTGTTGTTGTTCTTTTTGTTCCAAACTTATTTTATGGACTGTACTAGATTCCGTGGCTGCAAAACATCTCATTGTTATAAGATTAGGTATTAAGCAAGTTTTGTAGCTCACCATGAGAAACTCCGAACAACATCAACAACAGTCCAGCTACAGCTTCCATGTCTGCTCAGTGTTCAGCCTTTGTTGATACAGTCTGCAGCTTTCAAAGTTTTTTACTCAGAAACAGGCGTGTGTGTGCTGGTCTGAACAGGCTCCAGTGTGCCCTGTTAGCGATTAGCCTCAGAGAAGAATTCTTAAAAATTTTGGTGTCAGGTTTCATTGATGTTGTACTTAACAACTTCTTTTCTTTTGTTTGTTTGTTTCTTTTTTTGGCCCCACAAACACAAATAAATATAGACAATTAGGGGGAAAAGATTTCGGAATTATTTATAAAGGTTTCATTTTCGCTTCATATCATTGGTTGCACTGGATTACTTTTTGATAATCAACACATTTTTAAATAGTCTGACTTTATGTCTTCACTGAGGCGACACGGTTACGCAACTTATTTATAACTGACTGCATTCATGTTATATTTTCGCTTTCTGTTCATGATGTTGAAAATACTTGTTTAAAACCAAAAGTATTTTATGTTCAATATCAGAAGTACTGTACTGTATATTAGTGTGAAATGTGGGGCACATCTTAGGGGCTCATGTAAGGCAGCCCACACTTAGGCCATGTCCACACTAATACGTTGTCATTTGAAAACACATCTTTTCTTTCTCCATTTTGGCGTTTCAGACAAAAGCACCATTTTCAAATTTATCGGGGCTAGTGTGGACGTAGCCTTAGAGCAGGGGTCACTAACAGGCGGACCGGGGTCCGAGTCCGGACCCAGACGCCATCCTATGTGGACCCGGACCTATAGTTAACAAAATATTAAATTATATTTAATTTTGATGGGGCGATTCAATTTTAAGCGGTAACATTACATTGTATTAGACCAGGGAACATACAAACCAAGCGAGTGCGCGTTAAGCCACCCACGTGACACTACTTAGCCAATCAAATCTGTGCATTCAAGGCGATCGCAACGCTGAATGCAGACACAGACAGACAGAGGAAAGAGACGGTGAGAGGCGAATGACAAGCGAGGCGATAAACGATACAGGGAGACAAGACGTGAGGTGGAGTCACAAGAGGTAAAACAACTATGGCGCTTTCAAAAAAGAGAAAATAGAACTTTCAAGACTGAATGGACCGACGCATATATGTTCATTCCTCCAGCCGCAAGCAGCAAACCAGTGTGTCTCATATGTTCAGAAACCGTGGCACTGATTAAAAGTGGCAATGTCAAACGCCACTATGAGGCAAAGCACAAAGCCTTTGAACAATCATACCCACCCAAGTCTGAACTCAGGTCCCAGAAAATTAGCAGTCTCAGAGCCCAATATGATCAATCCACAAGGATCTTAACCAGTTCTTTCACCGCCCAACAACGTGCTCCTGACACGGAGGACGTGTCCCGGACCTCTGCTTGAGAAGATTTTCTCCAACTGGACCTCCTCAAATTTTAGTTTAATACCCCTGCCTTAGAGTGTGGAAATACTACTATATGTACAATTGGCCCCACTGTGGAACCCTCTCTGCTTATTATGGGCAGCCCACACTACGTGCTGCCCAACTGGGGCCCATATTTCTTCATAATTCAGGAAAAAACTGGAGGACCCGGCCCATGACTGCGAAGGCCGGGTCCTCTGGTGGACGCAGCTTCAGAATTTGGACACCCCCGGCCTGTTTCCGGCCGGACAATAATAACAGTGACATTTAACTTATTTTATTTGATAAATAAACACTGTAAGATTCAAGTTTTTTGTGTATATGTATACCACTCCCACCCCCCAACCCCCAACAGCCCTTTTGAATGTCTCCCTAATTCTGAGGTCTCAAAGTTGGTAAGTATGTGCTAGGCTTGGCCCACATCAGTCTAAAATTGTATGTAACCATGAATAACCTGTCCACCAGGAGAGACTGGACAGTATAGATGTAAAACAAATATGCCAGAAGTTTATCTCAGCTAACGAAAGGAGAAGGCATGTGTTTGGCTGCTTCACATAGTGGACATTGAGTTGTTGTGTGGGGCACCAGTAGTCCATGTCTGTTGCTGTAACAGTAGTTCATGTTTAGAATAAAAAATCCCAGCTCACAGATTTGATAGAGGCAGTAGTTTACCTAAAATGTTGCATAATTTTTCTGAGAGATCTTTTACTTTGTGGTAATCTTATATGAGTAGTTTTGTATAAGAGATGTTGGTGTACTATAATATGAAGTAATGTTGTTAAGTCCTTAAAGTCATATTCTTTTATTGTCATGATTGTATTTGAAACTATTTTTATTTTTGAATACCTGATTTATATGGAATATGGCCGAGGTAAACTAAAGTCTAAAATACTTAGTCATTTGTTTAATAGTAATTTAACATTATATAATTCACATATAAAACTATGAATTGTGATTTTAAATGGTTTAAAAGCATGTAGAATAGCATATGTAGGCAAGTATATTTCTCCTCTTTGTATTAAGAAGCAAAGACAAAAAAAAAAAAAAGAAACATGGCAGGGTTCGGTGGCTGAATCATCTGTCCCCACCCCCCACCAATGCCAAAACCAAATCTTCGACCTTGCGCTGATATATAACATGTAAATATATATTAATGATATGCCACATGTAAAAAGCTGAAAAAACTGCATGAATGAGGAAAGGAGAATGATAAAGAGCGCAGTGGACACTGATTAGCCCAAAGAAGGTGAGTAAGAAGATGATTGGACTAGAGTAAAGATGACGGTATTGAGACTGACAGCGTGGGAAAGTGGCAGTGAGGTAGAGAACAGAGAAGCAGGCAAATGAGTGACTACAGATCTTCCCTAGTGAACTCACACATAACGTTCATTACAATCTATTTAGTGACTGTCTTTAATATCACGGTTGCTACAGGTTTCAAATAATTAAACCCAGTTCACCACAAAGGACAACTAATAGTATCACCTACACAAACACAGTTTCTGTGTTTCTTCACTATTCAGCCTCTTGTGACTGAGCAGGCAGCTTTTAAGTAAACCTTGTACTTTACTAAGACACAAATAGGCAAAACCTCTGACCATGTTTCCTGTTTTAGTGATCAGCTTCTAAATAAGAATGTGTGAACTCAGACCAGGCAGGATGTGACTACAATACAACTGCAGAGACTGAGAAGACAGACTGCAGTCATTAATTTAGTAATACTAAAACTCTAAAACTCCTAAACCAATTTTGTAATTTTATTCAAGATTCAATTCAGGATTTTTCACGTACATAGTTATACAAGTATAACACGAAGTGAAATGTGACCTGATACGCTCCTCGACTGTGCAAAATATATAGAGAAAAACATTATATACAGTAAGTAAATAGATATATACAAAGATGACATTATGTGCAATATTGTCCAACTTATTATGCTTTTTCATCGACACTTGATATTTACAGCTAAATTAAATTAACAAGTTAAAGGGGATTTTTAAGCACTTTGAAGTACACAAAAATTACCAAAAAAGTGTGTAATTAAGCCACAATTGTTTTTAATTTAAGAAATATAAATAACAGATTCCGTCAAACCTTGAAACACCTTCACAGACATTATTTCTTGTTGTTTTGCTCAGTTTTGAAGTGTTGTCTGAAGTTCTGTTCGTTGATGTTATATGTCAGGTAAAACCGTCATTGTGCACAGAAGGAAACACAGTGAAGCAATAGTAAGTGCTACTACACAAACCACAAGCACACATGCAGGTTTTAAAATGAAAAGCCTCATTTTTATTCTTTTATTTATTTTTGTTATATTCTACTGTGTCACTACATTTAACTCTGGATGAACACAGACTGCAGCACATATTTTAATGAATTCATTTTTTAATAAAAGCAGTTTGTACAATGTTTGTAACCTGTGTTCATGATTACATTTATATACAATGCAGTATATGGAGAAAATGAGATACTAAAATAAGAGGACAGAAACAGAAGATGAGGTTTACCCTCTGATGTTTTATTATAAACTGTCTGGGCAGGTCAGGAATACCTCTTCTTCCATCTGGTACTTTTAGGGGCCATCCCAGCAGTCCGTCTTCCTATCCCCAGTATCCTCTCCTATCATATCAGCTCTCTGCATGTCCAACATGACAACCATGTTGTCTCCAAACTGCTCAACCTGAGCTGTGCCTCTAATATACTAATTTCTACTCTTGTCCATCCTGGTTGCTCCCAATGAAAATGAACTAACATTATAAACGAAACCATGAACTAAAAATATAGATCTATAGATGACATTCAAAGGTAAACAGAAGGTAGAATGTGAACAGAAGATTATTGAGCTTGAACACCAAACTCACCATTACCCACAATGAACCTAAAGCCCCATTGAACAAAATTAATTTGAAAAATGAGTAAAACCCCAAAACATCATAAAGCTCACAACCCTGGGTAAATCACATGGGTGACTTGGGATTACTCTGTCTCCACCTCTATCTCCCCTCTTTGACAACTTGCTTTCCTTGCTGTTGTGTGAGACTGACATCAGTAAACTTTATTTCCTGGTCATCTTCTTCCTCGGCAGAGAAGCAAGAGGAATAAAGTAACATAAGTGAGTCATTAAAATAATCGTTTGAGTTCTAAACAGAAGTTTACCATCATTTCTTCAGTAGACTGAAAATTGTGAAATCGTTTAACTGATTCTGACCAAAATGCGCACAAAAAAAAAGACTTTTAATTTTGCTCACTTCTGGCTTTTTTGATGTATCAACAAACTTTTGGCAAAGAATAAAAATTGTTTATTTAAAAAACAGCAAACAGAAAAATTGTTATATGTAATTATAAAAAGAACAAAGTTTTTTTTACCTTCCTGTTTTGTAGGTTTGTTTTTTTTGTTTCTTTCTCCGAGAACAGATGACTGCTACACCCACAACTAAGAAAATTATCAGTGCTAAGAGAACACCACCCATCAGTGTTAAAATTCCTGCTCCTAAAATAAATGAAATTTAAAAAAAAAACAAGTCAACATGTGTTTTTATGGCAAAACACAAGGAGAAAATAAAGACAATTACATCAATAAATTCATTGCATTAAAGTTTTAATTATTAATGTGCCATCAGTGATTATTATTGTCCAACTGATTAATATGCAATCAATGAAAATGAAGCTTATAGCCCATAAATAAATTATTTATGAAAGGTGTACAAATTGACCATTTTGGTCGCTAACTTCCCAAGGGCAAGTCAGAGCAGAGACATATTCACACTACAGTAGCAGTACAAATATCTAAAAAAGACCAGTTTCTGTCTTTTCTCAAGCTCTCGAGACTACTACCATGAGCTGGATGACTGGGAACCTACACTGACTGAATTGCTGATTCAGTATTAGATATTATTTACAAAGACCTCACTCACCACAGGTAGATATCCTCTCTTCTTTGGAGACATTACTGACGTTGTTCCTGACTGAGCAGACCAGATGTCCTGAGACGTGCTGTTTCAAAGTGATGATGTTAGTCTCATTATTTCCAGAAAGGAGCTCAGCATCTGTCAGTGTGCGTCCATTTAGAGTCCAGCTGTACTGAGGACTGTCCCCTCCCTCAGAGGAGCAGGACACCCTCCTCTCTCCCTGGGACAGACACTCAGAGACCAGCAGGACAGAGGACACAGAAGCTGAGAGAAACACACACAGATGAGTTTAGATTTTAAATCAGAATCTCTGTCTTTTTCTATAGTCTCTAAAAGGAAACAAGGAAAGAACAAAATACATGTATTTGATATTTTGTGATATATTATTTAGTTTGCCAACAGAACAGAAAAAATACCTTGAATAAACAACTGTAAAATACGCTCGTCTGATCTTCTTCCATCTGAATCAAAGGCTTGAAGAGTATAATTATCACTGTCACTCCTGCTCAAGTTATTGATCCTAAATGTCCCATTACTGAGGAAAAGATACCTATGTTCTGTGGTTTTAAAACTGATCATATTCTTTTTCACATTAAATATGTTTAATGAATCCTTCAACAATTGGTATTCAAGTATTTCCGAAATGCTGCCCAGATGGATGTCCACAGTTCCTCCCAAAGCTCCATAGCACTTAGTTTCATCCTGGCTGCCATCACAGTAAGTTCCCATACCTGCCAATGCAAAGTAAACGGAAGAAAAATTGACACAATTTTGAGTGTTTAGTACCTACAAGAACTACAGTTTTTCTTTTCATTTAGCATTTGCACATGTTTAACAAAAACAGAAATTGCGGTTTTCTGTTTACTGTTTGCTAAAGTGTACACTATGCAATCAAGCATTTACGAGAGGACCCAAGTGCAGAGGCTTGGCGATAGTAACAATAACAAACAAGAAATCATGAACAATTAACTTTAACTTTACAATAGCTTAAAAAATATACAATAAAGAATAAGTTACAATAACTTGCCTTCAACTTTTCCATTGTCTTTAACATCCAGCGTGAAATGAATGTTTTTCTCTTGAACTCCATCTGAATTAAAGACCTCAATGCTGTATTGACCTGAATCATTCCTCCTCAGGTTTGTGATCTTGAGTGTCCCGTTCTTGATTATAAATGTTAGTCTGTTGTTAAATTCCTTGTCTGTTGTTATTTTTTCTTTCTTTATATTGAACACAGTTATGTTCCCCTTGGGAAGCACCTTCAAACACTTCATTTCACTGCCACTAGCATCAGTCATCACTTGGATATACACAGTTCCTTTAAGAAGAGGAGAGCATGGGCATGTGTTCGTCCTGAGGTCACATGTAGTCTCATCAATTGGAACGAGAGCTGGAAAAACACATTTAATAGAACATGAGCTGAAATTATTCAGACAACAAATGGAAATGATTGCCTTCATTACTGGCAAATTTTCTACTATAATACTTCTTCTTCACTGCCTAAAGTACTCATTTAGTGCAGCTAACACTAATCAGTGACAACGTTTAAAATTTCAGTGTCCCTTTAAACTTTAAAGTTAAAGATTAAATAATGAATATGGATCCCAGCCCATGTGTGGTGAAAAGAACTGGAAATGCCCATAGATAGACAAATTCTAAATCAAGAAATATCCCATTTGTTGTCTTCAAGAATTTGGAAAAATTAAGCAACATGAAACATTTATATCTATCTGTGTAGTTTTTTTTGTTTTGTTTGTTTTCATCTTCTACCCTTTGTTGCACAGGGGTTGTGTACTGTGTTTTTCTGTTTTACTCCAACAAGATGGCTATATTTCTGATTAACTTTATAATAATTTCAAAAATATACAATAAAGAATAAGTTATATAACTTGCCTTTAACATCCAGCGTGAAATGAATGTTTTTCTCTTGGACTCCATTTGAATTAAAGACCTCAATGCTGTATTGACCTGAATCATTCCTCCTCAGGTTTGTGATCTTGAGTGTCCCGTTCTTGATTATAAACTGTAGTCTGTTGTTCAATTCCTTGTCTGTTGTTATTTTTTCTTTCTTTATATTGAACACAGTTATGTTCACCATGGGAAGCACCTTCAAACACTTCATTTCACTGCCACTAGCATCAGTCATCACTTGGATATACACAGTTCCTTTAAGAAGAGGAAAGCATGGGCATGTATTCGTCCTGAGGTCACATGTAGTCTCATCAACTGAAACGTGAGCTGGAAAAGATGCATTCACATGAACATGAGCTGAAATTATTCACACTACAAATACTAATACTTGGCTTCTTTATGAAGATGATCTTACCATGAATTCCCCCTGCCACAAGCACAATGATAAGAAACTGCTCCATGCTCTTCATTAAGCCACGTTGTGATTTTAATCTTTAAAAATTACTGTAGACAATGATGAACAAAGCTGGGTATAAATCAGTATAACGTATATACTGTTGTTTACTGTTTTAGACAGTATTTTTTCAGCATACCTTTACATACATATCTTACTTTTCTATCGCTGCTCTAATTGCATCGGCAAAACTAAGTCTCTAGACAACACTGTAGGGTGACACTTTCACAGCATATCAATGCAAGTATAAAAAAGTATATGTCACGTATTCTTGACATATCCTTTTGAGAAAGAACAGGCAACATGTGCGGTGACAAGTTAATTCACAAATAGTTCAGAACTTGCTGTGGGGAGAGCTGTACTGCTGTACTGCACACCCTGTAAAGAGCACTCTTTACATGGTGTGCAGGAGGGATGCCTTTTTATGTTTGTATGTTTGGATGAGTTTTCTTTCTGAAAGGAAAGGAGATAAACAGTATAGAACAAATAAAATGTAAATAACCAAGGAAAAACCAGCTTGTTAAAATGCTGCAAATCATTGCCACAAAATGGAACTATGAAGTAATGTTTTCCAGAAAATATTAAAACATTGAATCCTCATATCTATCAAAGCAGGCTGAATTCAATATAAAAATGTAGATGCACGACTCACAAGTATTCAAACTTGCCTACAGTATTTGTGTAAAGAAGACAAATTTAGGTATTCTAAATGTATGCATCTGTAATATGCCTTGAATCTTTATTGTAAATGTAATTAAATTAAAAATTGCAGACATGTTAAAGCAAACATTACAATTTTGTAATTACTTTTAATTTTTAATTGAAAAATAGGTTGAATATTTTGTACTTTATTAAAAAAATAAAAACATTTAATTTCTTACTTACATCAGTAAACAGCTGGAGTGATGGTTAAACATTAACAGAAGAAGAATTACCATCAAGGAAATAAGGATAAACATGATTCACTTCCAAATTAATGAATGCCTACATCAGCACAGGCTGAGGCAGTAACCCACTTACGAGCGCTCAACTGGAACCAGGCACAACTCATCTGTGAGAAAGACACCCACGCATGGGTACTTCCTGCATCACAGAGCAGAGATAGAAGCTAGCACTCTGAGAGAGGTGCAGTGAAACTGTTCGAGTGGTACAGGGCTACTTTGAACTAACAGACCAGTCACACACACACACACATATATATATATATATATATATATATATATATATATATATATATATATATATATATCAGCATGTGCTGACCACTCAGTGCATTTTATCGACAACTTTAATATTTTTTGGGAACGCAGGCATCTGTTCAAAGCAAATGGATTTAATTTTAACAAGTCAGGGGTGAAACTGTTCACCTCCAACTTGTTTTATTCCATACGTCATCCATCCGTGCTTGGTGCCAAGGCTGAGATAAACGAGGAGTTATCTCATAAAGAGGAACAAACAGTACTCCAAGAACAGACAAAGCCCAGCAGAAACCTTGAGGAGGAGCTCCATTTGCCCCCACCCGGGAAGATCCTCAGAAAGGAGAGACATCCATGGCATCTGAGGAAGAGCCTCAGAAAGGAGAGACATCTAAGGCAAGAAGAGGGGTCCCTATTTGCCTCCAACTCTCTCAACAACACCAACGACCAGGACAAGGGACCACGACCTTCCCCAGTCCCCCAAACCCCTGACAGGCCATCACCCTCCTCCCCCTCCCTTTCTCCCTCCTCCCCACACCTGAAATTCACTGAGGAGATGATGGAGCGGGTCAATGCTGGGCTCAGATCTACCCCCCGTCCCAATCCCTTTTTGTCCCCCATAAACCCCCCACCAGAGCGGCCAAAGGTTCGCCATCGAGCCCCCATCGATTGCTCTGTTAAGCCCCCACCCTTAACAGAGCAATCGAAGTCACATTGCCCAGCCTCGCCCCCCTTAGTTCCTCTTCATGCCCTGTCTCCGCAGTCTGATATGTGATATGTGAAGGGTCCGGGCTGTGAGGATTATGGCAGTGATGACTTTTCCCAGGAGAAGCTGGGACCCTGTTTACTAGAAGGTTTTAAAATTTCTGTACTTTTAGGTGACAGGAGACATGTGGCCTGGTCAAAACACAGAGAGCTGCACTCTAAAAGATCTTTAAACATAGTAAACATACCTTGTGTGCCACAGACTGCTCCCAAACACGAGGGGACAAGTAATACCTCTAAAACACTTAAGTTGGCTTTATTAAACATTAGATCTCTAGCTGGGAAAACATTTTTAATTAATGATTTAATCACTGAGCACAGCCTTGATTTTATGTTTTTAACTGAAACTTGGTTGGACCAAAGTAACAGTGGAGCTGTTCTCATCGAGACGACCCCTCCTAACTACAGTTTTATCAGTGAGGTCAGGGCGAGCAGGAGAGGAGGAGGGGTTGCTGTCTTATTTAATGAATCATTTCAATGTAAGCAGCTATCTCCTGGAAGTTTTCAGTCTTTTGAATATGTGGCTTTACAGCTGAAGGCCCCATCCAAAGTTGTGTTTCTTAATGTTTACAGGCCTCCCAAATACTGCACAGACTTTTTTAATGACCTCAGTGAACTGCTGTCTGTGATCTGTGTTGATTTTGACTGTGTAATTATTGCTGGGGATTTTAACATTCATGTGGACAACCCTCAGGACAAAGGGACTAAAGACCTGAGTAACACTCTGGGCAACTTTGGGCTGACTCAGCATGTAACAGAGGCCACACATAATAGAGGACACAGTCTTGACCTACTGATCTCCAAAGGCCTGAGCATTTCAAAGGTTACTGTGTCTGATGTGGGCCTGTCTGATCATTACTGTGTTTTCTTTGAAAGTAAAATCTCAGCCCACACAAATATATCAACAACAGTGATCACAAAACGGTGTATAACTGAACACAGTAGTGCAATTTTTAACCAGGTCTTCCCATTAACACCTGACCTGCCCAGAGGGTCAGTCAATGAGCTCGTCAATAGCTTCAATGCTAACATGTTAAATGTAATGGACACTATTGCTCCCATTAAGGTGAAGGTTATCTCTGGAAGGAAAAAGTCTCCATGGAGAAACTCCACACTGGTGAAAAATGAAAAAAGAGAGTGTAGGAAAGCTGAGCGCAGATGGAGAAAAACAAACCTCCAGGTTCATTATGACATCTATAAAGAGAAACTTCACAATTATAATTTACAACTGAGGAATGCAAGGAGGTCCTACTTCTCTGACATCATCACTAAAAACAGCCATAATGCTCGGGTCTTATTTTCTACAGTTGACAGGCTAACAAACCCTCCTGTGTCAGTGGCAGCTGAACTTCATTCGACCATGGCCTGCAATGACTTTGCCAAATTCTTCACTGAAAAAATCCAAAAAATTAGACAAGCAATTGGTACATCAACAGCAGATCCAGGATATGTACTGTGTCCACCAAAAAACTGTTTAAACACCATGAAACAGTTTCAACCTATTAACAGCAAAGACCTGGAGGACATCTTAGGTCAACTGAACTCCTCCTCCGGCTGTTTAGATGTCCTGCCAACAAGTTTTTTCAAAAAGGTCTCAAAGACTTTAGAGTCAGACCTGTTACAGATCGTCAACTTTTCTTTATTATCAGGTGTGTTTCCAGAATCACTAAAAACTGCTGTAATCAAACCTATACTGAAAAAGGACAATCTTGACAAGACACAAATGAACAACTACAGGCCGATCTCAAATCTCCCGTTTTTAAGTAAGATCATTGAAAAAGCAGTTTCCCAACAGCTCAGTTACTTCTTAAAACAGAATAATTGCTACGATGCCTTCCAGTCAGGTTTTAGACAGAACCACAGCACTGAAACCGCTCTGACCAAAGTGTTTAATGACATATGTCTGAATACAGACAGTGGAAAAATGTCAGTCCTAGTTTTACTGGATCTCAGTGCAGCATTTGATACAGTTGACCACAACATATTACTCAAACGACTGGAGAACTGGACAGGTCTTTCAGGAACTGTACTAAACTGGTTCAAAACATACGTAGAAAACAGGAAATACTTTGTATCAATAGGTAACTTCACATCTGAGCAGACAAGTATCACATGTGGAGTTCCCCAAGGTTCCATCTTGGGACCCCTTCTGTTTAACATCTACATGCTCCCACTGGCACAGATTATAAACAACAACAAAATAAACTATCACAACTATGCAGATGACACACAAATATATATCACAATGTCACCAGGAGACCGAGGCCCTGTACAGGCTCTTGGTAAATGCATTGAGGAAATCAATGACTGGTTGTGCCACAATTTTCTCCAGCTAAACAAAAACAAAACTGAGGTAATAGTCTTTGGCACCAAAGAAAAACGATTACAGGTCACCAGAGAACTTCAATCTATACATCTAAAAACCACAAACCAGGCGAGAAATTTGGGTGTAGTGATGGATGCAGACCTAAACTTAGAAAAACACATTAAGACAATAACAAAGTCAGCTTACTATCACCTCAAGAATATATCAAGGATAAAAGATCTGATGTCTCAACAGGACCTGGAAAAACTAGTCCATGCATTCATCTTTAGTAGGCTTGATTACTGTAACAGCATCTTTACAGGTCTACCTAAAAAATCAGTCAGACAACTACAGCTCATTCAGAACTCTGCTGCTCGAGTCCTCACTAAGACCAAAAAAGTGGACCACATCAGTCCAGCTCTGAGGTCCTTACACTGGCTGCCTGTCCGTCAGAGGATAGACTTTAAAGTTCTGATGCTGGCCTATAAAGCTCTGAATGGTTTAGGACCAAAATACATCAATGACCTCCTGACCCAGTATGAACCATCCAGATCCCTCAGGTCATCTGGATCCGGTCTTTTATCAGTTCCCAGAGTCAGAACCAGACACGGAGAAGCTGCATTCAGCTTTTATGCTCCTTATATCTGGAACAAACTCCCAGAAAGCCTCAGATCAGCTGAAACACTCAGTTTATTTAAATCCAGGTTGAAGACTCACCTGTTCTCAGCTGCATTTGAATAAAGCACCAAATCCACACTTTAAGCTTAAATTTCAAAACTTACATTTAACTACTGATTTTATCTACTGTTCTGATTTTATCTGTTTTGATTTTATATACTGTTGTTTGTTTGTTTGTTTGTTAATTAGTTAGTTAGTTTATTTGCTTGTTTTATTCAATTTTAAATCATGCTTTTTATTTGTTCTTGTTTCTAATGTCTCTGTAAAGCACTTTGAATCACCTTGTTGTTGAATTGTGCTATACAAATAAACTTGCCTTGCCTTGCCTTGCCTTGCCTACACTATGCCGGCCACTTGGTTATGGCGTTCCATGTATGCCTTGCCTGCTAGCATCTTGCACCCTGCTGTTATGTGCTGGATTGTCTCTGGGGCATCTTTACACAGCCTGCACCTGGGGTCTTGCCTGGTGTGATAGACCCCAGCCTCTATGGATCTTGTACTCAGAGCTTGTTCTTGTGCTGCCATGCCATGCCAAGCTGGACTGAAAGACAGCACAGAGGCACTAATGTATATATATATATATATATATATATATATATATATATGATTAAATTGCTGCTTATATTGCACCTTACAGCATATATAACTTTTATACAACTGTATATATCTCTGTAACTTTAAAATAAAAGATAAAAGTAATTTTAATGTAAAAATCTACATACTGCCAATGGAGAGATGCCAAACTGTCTTTCATTGTACTTGTAGTTGTCCATGCTAGCAATAACAGCTTCCTGTGACTGCGTAGGTTTGCTGACACAGCTGTTAATGGTGCAGCAGCTGCTGTAGTCACGATAGCTAGCATGTTGGTTAATTTGACACCTTTTGATGCATTTATTTCTATTTTTTTCTCTTTCTTTCTTAGCTTTTCAGCTCCACTTTTTCGCTTTTTTTTACCCATCTTTATTCTCTACTCCTACCACACTAAACTGTGTTCAGCATAGTGCATGAATGCACATGGAAGGGACTGGTTGCATTTGATTGGGTATTGCATTTGCTCATGAAAATAATGGACAGCAGCCCTTAATGACAGCTGTAGCCTGTATAATTACATCAACGCAGAGAAAAAATTATTGACCCATCAGCCCACAAGTGCATCAGCCCACCTGGAAAATGCCTGGTATGCTTGTTATGGTCCTGGATCTTTGACCCAGGGTTTAAGGTTTGTTTGACGTTATTCATTAATGGAACTATGAGATACGTATGTTTAGTTTCTAAGGGACTTCGAGTTTTGCATGCTTATGTTTCAGGTTTTCAGTTCGTTTCTTTTTATATCTGATCTCTTTCTCATGTCCAGTCTGTCTTTGTCTCATCTTCAGCGTCTTCTGTTTGTTTGATCTCCCTGTGTTTTGTCTACTTGTCTCCATGTTTGTTTATTCCCTTGACTAATGGGTTGGGACATGGGAAAAAAAAATCTTCTTTGCCTTATTTGGCAAATAACAAACTGATGTTACATTTTTATATCCAAATTTGAGCCAGTTTCCCCGAGAAGTCAGATACTGATCAAGCATAACATTCAATTTCTGTTCAGAAAAGTAAATAAGGGCAATTTGCATCTGAAAACACCAAGCAAATTATTTTTTTCTTTAACTCTGTTTATGTGTGAGTGTTTGTGCAAGTATGTCTAAGTAGTGAAAGGCACATCTTCAGTGGGTTCCCAGGTAGATTTTTGGGTATTTCCACTGAACAAAAATGGAATATAATGATTTGACACAAATGACACAGAAACATTCAGGATGATTTACCATCATCATCTCAGTTCAGTAATTCAGACTGACTGCAGTAAAACACAAATTCCTGTTTCATGTGGAAATGCTTTTTAAAAAAATTTCCATATGGAAAAGAATTGTTGCTATATGTTATCACATAACAACCTGTTAAACTTGCTATAGAAAATACAAAAAAAATGATTAAAACCTAATACAACACAATAAAATTATAAAATGAATATAGGTGTGGTATGAGATGGTAAAGAATTTTGGTGTCAATGTAGCTGAAACATTTATCGGAGAAAGCGTTTAGCTGCATGTGGTGCAGAGGATGTTGAGCATCCATGTATTATCCACAGCCACAATCTTCTGATGGAGGAATCAAAATAGTGTGTTGATTCAAACTGAAACCAAAATGTTTGAGTACACTCAAAAGTAGGTATTGCCCAAAGATTTCCTTCCAATGATGTGAGGTCTAGTAGGAATGTGCTCAGAAAATTTAGTTAAGAGGTATTTTGATCTTTAAAGAAGCAGCAGTGCTTCCAAATGTTTTATGTGGCTAATTGACTCATATAAAGTCCCAGGTGTGAGAAATGCTACATGTGAAAGATATGTTGAAATGCTGGTGGTATACAAGTCTGGCCTAAATCTACTGTCAGAAAGACTGAAGTAATCCAGGAGTTCAATTAACTGTCTTTAATAAATTCATACAGACAAAATGAACAGCATCGTGTCTCTGTTTCTTGCCAGCCTTAATTTGAATTTTTTGCAGATAGAAGTGAATGTATGTGATAATTTGTGTGTGATTTTCTGAGACACAAACAGATAATTCTATAATTAGTAAAGTTATAAATACTGGCATGAATAATGATAATATCACCTTCTGCTGAGGTAGGACACTCTGCACAAGGCACAAGCAATATCTCACAATGTCTACAAGTCGTCTCACACGTGAGGTCAAAATTAGCAACAGTTTTGGAGCAGAACAGTCCTTTTACTTATTGTTAATACAGGCTGTAGCACTTGGGCACCTTGTGTGGCAGAGTGAAGTACAAGTATCTCTAGCTCTCAAGACTAACATGACCTGGATTGCTGTGAAACTACAGTGACTGAATTGCTGATTCATTATTAGATACTGCTTACAATGTTCTCACTCAACACAGGTAGATATCTCCTGTTCTTTGGAGACACTATTAACATTGTTCCTGACTGAGCAGACCAGATGTCCTGAGATGTGATGTTTCAAAGTGATGATGTTAGTCTCATTGTTTCCAGGAAGGAGCTCAGTATCTGTCAGTGTGCGTCCATCCAGAGTCCAGCTGTACTGAGGACTATCCCCTCCCTCAGAGGAACAGGACACCCTCATCTGTCCCTGGGACAGACACTGAGAGACCAGCAGGACAGAGGACACAGGAGCTGAGAGAAACACACACAGATGAGTTTAGATTTAAAAACTAGAATTGTGAAAATTCTTTACAGTCTCAAATGAAGAACAGGGAAAGCATAAAATACATGCATCTGAACATTTTTTATATTTATTGTATAGATCAGCAAAACATTGTTAAATTTATATCTATTAATAGCTTTATTGAGAAGAAAAGGAATTACCTTGAATAAGCAACTGTAAAGTCTGCTCGCCTGATGATCTACCCTCTGAATCAAAGGTTATAAGGCTATAATTACCACTGTCTGTCCTGCTTAGATCACTGATTCTAAATGTTCCATTACTGGGTAAGATTAGAGATTTGTGTGCTATGGTATTATAAATAGCCTTATTCCCTCTCACATCTAGTATCTTTAATGAATCCTTTAACAAGTAGTATCTAGGTATTTCAGATGTGCTGTTCACTAGCTGGATGTCCACGGTTCCTCCCAAAGCTCCATAACACTGAGCTCCATCCTGTCTGCCATCACAGTAAGTTTCCACACCTGCAAATAAAAAATTAGACAAAAAGCAAAACTGTCAAACTTTTGAGTGTTAAGTTACTACCAGAAAGACTGCAGTAGCATATGCAAATGTTTACAATGAACAGAAATTTGTAAGCTTCATGATTATTTATGATTATTTTCATATGGTTCCCACAGGTGGGCACAAATTAATGACTGAATTCCATCAGCAGAAATAGTGGTTTTGTGGCTACTGTCGTTTTGTTTTAGTAGTAGTTTGTTGTTTACTCAGGCCTGCTGGCAATCAAAAACAGAATATGTATCTAACTGTTATGCAAAACCTCAATTTTTTTGCTGTTCTTAGGGTCTAAAAAACTGACTTTCGGAAGCTGCTCTCATGTGGCAGTTATTCATTGAAAATGAATGCAGGAAGTGAAAATGGAGGAAATTTTAACCCACAAAGAAAAGGTTTGAGTACTCCTGAAACAGGGGATAGTGCAAAAATGCTGCAAATCTTATCAAATGTATGTAAAGTAGCAGCATCACTTCCCAACAGGGAAAATGTTACCTTGAATAAACAAATGTAGAGTCCAAACATCTGATGTCCTGCCATCTGAATCAAAGGTTTCAAGGGTATATTTACCAATGTCAGTCCTGCTCAGGCCATTGATCCTAAATGTCCCATTGCTGGGAAAAATGAGATATCTATGTGCAATGGTATTAGAAATAACCTTATCCCCTCTCACATCTAGTATTTTTAATGAATCCTTTAACAACTGGTATCTAGGTATTTCTGAGGTGCTGTCCATCAGCTGGATGTTCACAGTTCCTCCCAAAGCTCCATAACACTGAGCTCCATCCTGTCTGCCATCACAGTAAGTTTCCACACCTGTAAAGGAAAACAAAAAAGTAAACAATTTATTCTTTTACTTATTATTTAACAAGTTCACCTCTCATAGCTGTATTTTTCAGCTCCATATTAGTTAAATAGTTAAAAAAAATTTAATATAAAGTAAGATAAAAATGTATTTGCTATTGTTTTGTTCAAATTCATTTTGATAGTCTCTAAAAAAGAACAGAGAAAGCAGAAAATGCTATATATATATATATATATATATATATATATATATAGATATAAAGATTACCAAAAAATCGTATATTTATATAAAGTAGCAGCTTTATTAACCAAAAAAAGATTACCTTGAGTAAACAAATATAGAGTCCGCTCGCCTGATTTTCTTCCATCTGAATCAAAGGTTAAAAGGGTATATTTACCAATGTCATTCCTACTCAGGTCATTGATCCTAAATGTTCCATTACTAGGAAAAATGAGAGACCTATGCTCTATGGCATTAGACATAACTGTATTATTTCTCCCTGCTAGTATTTTTAATGAATCCTTTAACAACTGGTATCTAGGTATTTCAGAGGTGCTATTGATCAACTGGATGTCCACAGTTCCTCCCAAAGTTACATAACACTGAGCTCCATCCTGTCTGCCATCACAATGAGTGATCACACCTGCAAAAAAAAGTGAACAAATGAACAAAGTCAAAATCAAACCCAGATGATAAAATCAGTGTCTGAATTTAATTTAGTCAAAATGTAAACCCCGAAGGACTCTGAAAATAAGGTTACATGTTATTTAATGAGTTTATATGTCATAGCTATATTTACGCATTTTCACATTAAAATGATCTCAGAATGTGTCGTTAATCTTTAAGGAAATATAAGTAAAGGAAGTAAAAATCATTTAAAGTGTTAAAATAAAACTCATAAACTGCAGTTCAACAAATCTTTTGGTGAATTCAGCTTAATTTTATTGATGGTGCTAGATCATGTGGCAGCAAAACCTCTTTTTTTATTATAAAATTAAGCATTAATGAAGAAGAACAAAAAGTTTAGTAGCTCACCATAAGAGACACCGAGTAACATAAACAACAGTCCAATGACAACTTCCATGTCTGCTCACTGTACAGCCCCTTATGATCCAGTCAGCAACTTTTCCTTCAATAACAGAAGTGTGTGTGCTACACGCTGCTGTCAGCTGGTACTTCACTTTTCACACGCTGAGAGGATGAAAGGAAGTGACATCATATTTGATCCCCATTTTGCTATCAAGAAAAGAAAAAAAACTGTCAAAAAAAAAGGGTCTTCAAAAGCAACATCTAGTGGTCGAATATAAATTGAATACATGTGTGAGCAGTGAAATGAACCCTTTCATGGTATTCAGGTCTGACCATTTTCAATTTTTTTTAAGTATAATTTTTTTCTGCCTAAAAATGTTTGAGATAATGTTTATTTTCTGCAACATTGTGTATATTACCGAAAGTAGTCACTCACTCATCCAAATCATTTATGTATTCCAAACAGGTCTTGTCAGATAGCATGTTGGACATTAACTATCCATGCACAGTATTGTACACAATATTCACTAATTGATAGGGGATCACTCAAGGTTTAAACACTGAACTCCTCCACTTGGGGCAGGAACTCATCCCCGACCCGGAGTGGGCACTCCACCCTTTTCCGGCTGAGAACCATGGCCTCAGATTTAGAGGTGCTGATCCTCATTCCCGCTGCTTCACACTCGGCTGCGAACTGTTCCACTGCGAGCTGGAGGCCCTCACCCGATGAAGCCAACAGAACCACAGCATCTGCGAAAAGCAAAGATGAGATTCTGAGGCCACCGAAGTGAAAACCGTCCGCCACTTGGCTGCGCCTAGAAATCCTGTCCATAAAAATTATGAACAGAATCGGTGACAAAGGGCAGCCCTGGCAGAGCCCATCACCCACCGGGAACGAGTCCGACTTATTGCCGGCAACGTGAACCAAACTCTTGCAACGGTTGTATAGGGATCGAATGGCCCGTAGCAACGGGCCAGACACCCCATACTCCCGCAGCACCTCCCACAGGACACCCCGAGGGACACGGTCGAATGCCTTCTCCAAGTCCACAAAACACACTGGACACAGACTGGTTGGGCAAACTCCCACGCACCCTCAAGTATCCTTGAGAGGATAAAGAGCTGGTCCAGTGTTCCGCGACCAGGACGAAAACCGTATTGTTCCTCCTGTATCCGAGGTTCGACTAGCGGACGAACTCTCCTTTCCAGCACCCTGGCATAGACTTTCCCAGGGAGGCTGAGGAGTATGATCCCCCTGTAGTTGGAACACACCCTCCGGTCCCCCTTCTTAAAGATGGGGACCACCACACCGGTCTGCCAGTCCACAGGTACTGCCCCTGATCTCCACGCAACATTGTAGAGGTATGTCAACCAGGACAGCCCTACAACGTCCAGAGCCTTCAGGAACTCGGGGCGGACCTCATCAACACCAGGGGCTCTGCCACCAAGGAGTTGTTTAACTGCCTCAGTGACCTTGCCTCCAGAAATTGGCGGGTCATTCCCCTCATCCCCAGACTCTGCTTCCTCCTTAGAAGACGTGTCAGTGGGATTAAGGAGGTCCTCGAAGTATTCCTTCCACCGCCTGACAATTTTCTCAGTTGAAGTCAGCAGCGCTCCGCCAGCACTATACACAGTGCAGGTAGAGCACCGCTTTCCACTCCTGAGACGCCTGACGGTTTGCCAGAATCTCTTCGAGGCAGTCCGAAAGTCTTTTTCCATGGTCTCGGGGTCTTGTTCGCAAGTGATGGGAAAAGGGAGCCAGAGATCAACAGACGGATTGGTGCGGCGGCTGCAGTGATGCGGATGTGTGTTTGAAGCACTGGTTCACCAGCTAACCCCGTTCATGTTTTTACAGACGAATCACTGAGGTGATCACTTTAAAGTGTCTTTGAGTTGGTTTTCAACTTTGCTTTTGTTCTCAGCTTTGTGTTTATGTATAAAACACAGGATATCGAAATGTATTCAGTAACTGTACCTAATGCCACACCTGATGCAGGTTTTAAATAATTATACACCTTAAGAGTCTCCTATAGCATCACCTACAATCCAAACATAGCTTCTGTGCTTCTTTACTATTCAGCCTCTTTTGACTCAGCTGGCAACTTTCAGACAACGTCCTATACTTTACCAAGATACAAACAGGCCCAGCCTTCACTGACCATGTTTCCTGTGGTAAATACAGACCATCCAGGATGCGACTGCTTCACAGTTTTTTAATCTTAACAACTGAACACAGTTGTCATTGGTTTCCATTGATCACAATAGGCAGGATGTAGCTATAATAGAACTGCAGAGAGAGAAGAGAGAGAAGTTGTTTATCAATTTAGTGACACTAAAATTCTAAACCAAGTCATGTCATTTTATTGTCCAACTAATTAATGGACTTTAATTTTTACATTTGAATAAAATTAACCCAAAAAAAAAGAAGTTAATGAAAAATTTGATTCCAATTTAACACAGACATGACAGTCATTATAATTTATAATTAAGCTATAAATATTTTATTTGAGACATTTAAATAACATATTACTTGTTCAAAACACATTTACAGACATTAATGATTGTTGTGTTGCTCAGTGAGTTTTAAAAGTCTTTGACCCTTTTTGACCCTTCCCTATAATTAGCGGTCCAACGGTATGTTGCATTCATGTCCATAACAGTCTTACTGCTCTAGAAACCATTACAGCAGTATTATAGGGGTATACTCTCTCACATGCACTCACCTGTTACTTTTCCTTCTCCATAACCAACACTGGTACCAAAAAAAACAAAACAACTTCATGATCTCCTTGCCATGCTTTCCAGGTCCCAGATATCATTGATCTCCATTTTGCAGTTTCTCCCTTGCTCTGTTGCATCTATCCTGTGTCATGGTCCTCGGTCCCCTGACCCAGCGTTTTTAGTTCCTTGTGATGTTTGTATTATTGTACTTGTGTGAGTTATTTTATGGTTTCTAGTTTCGATCCCTTGCCCTTCATGTTTCTCTGTGTCCCCTCTGTTCTGTGTAAGTCTGTTTCTGCATGTTTGATTTCCCCTCTGTGTCTTTCGGTTCTTAGAGTCCTCTGCCTTATGGTTTATGTCTCTGTGTTTCTTAGTTGCTGTCTCCACTGTGTCAAGTTCGCGTCTCTGTGTGATCCTTCCTGTTTTACTTTGAAGTTCCGTGTCTTATGTGAATGTGCCCTGCTTTGCTTGTCTCGTCAGTCCTGATTTCTCCCAGCTGTGCCCTCCTTCTGTGTCTCATTCCCTCGTTATCCCTCTGTGTATTTAAGCCCTGTGTTTCTCTTTGTCAGTGTCGTAGTCTCCTTCATGCTGTGTGTGATTCTCCCTGTGGTTCCTGGTATACTTTATGTTTAGCGTTCCCAGTTTAGTTTAGTACTGTTTTCGTGTTCCACTTTTTGCCAGCATTAAAGCTGTGTTTTTGAGTTTACGTTTTGTCTCCGTGAGTTTGCGTTTGGGTCCTCTCCTGCCTGCCACACAGCCGAATCATGACATCCTGCTGTGCTGAACCCCTTGAGTTGGCCTCCTGTATCCATTTTTTCATGATAGGATCGGATTGAAACACAAACATGGTCTGTAATTGCCAATACAACTAACCCTTTAAATACATGATGAGCTGGCGTGTTGAGTTTTACCTGACCTCTTATGTTGCTTCACTTCTCTGTACACAACAGACAGTGTTATCAGGAGCACAGACTGGGATGATGACTGTTTTCAGATTAAAGCTGTTTCTCTCTATTCAAGTGTGGAATTTGGTAACAGTTTAAAAGTAAGTATTATTAAAAAGCTGTAGATACATAGCTGCTTCGGCACACCTCCATTGTTTTTTTTTTTTTAAGGTAAAGGGTTATTAATAGGACAGATTTAATCTTGAGGTTTTAGTGCTTAAATCTAACAAAAAGCTGATATAAGTAAAACTAAACTGTGTGAAACAGAAAATGCACACAAAAGTAGTAGCCTTCAAAGTCTGTGTAACTGTTTCCAACATAAAAGGTCCAGCTAGGTTTTTTATCACGTAATGTATGATCTTGGAATATCAGGCTGCAAATGCAAAAAACAATGTGCACTTTTCTGCGCATTTTTCACAGATACTGTAACACAATTAATTTTGTCAATAATGAGACTGTCTGCTTTACTACCAGTATCAATAGTAGGCTTGGAGAATATTTTCACCACTGACTATCATGCTTACTTTAATAATCCTAAATGCTCAACACAAAGTAGTTATTAGCCTTTGGAGCCAAAGATTATTGAAAGAGATGTGAGATCTGTAATTATAAGGATAGCTCACTGAAACCTTTGTTTTTTGTTTTTGTTTTTTTTATTTTAAAAATGATGCAAAAAGTCAACGAGATTAAAGTATTAAATATTTAATAACTTTAGAGCTTTGTTCATCAGTAATGCTGATAGGATGTGGATGTGAAACAGACTCCAAAGACATCAGTAACACAATAATTATCAACATCATTCAACCATCTCAAAGTTTATGTTAGACGTGCATTTCAGTATATCTAAATATTTCTGTAAATTACCAAATGCACAATGATACAATCTTAAACAAAAAAGAATAATGTCACTGTCTCCAAATTTATCTCTACATGTGCATTTTGTTGTTTATCTAATATTGACATTGAATAAAAAAGCAAGAACATAATTATAAAAGCATAGTTGAGCTGATTAAATGTTATCTTGACTCTGAAGATCTCTTTGATATTCGTGCTGAAGCTTATTGTCAATTTACTGTCCAGTATTCAAAGCATTTATAGGTTGTTGTAAGTGAAAAAAGGCTTCCACTGTGTTGCGCATGTGCCCATAGATCCAAAACTGATGCTTATTTTAATCACTATAAAAAGTAGTTTAGCAGTGCACAAATCTACAATACTCTAAGGTTTTACTGTGTGATGTTTCATGAGATGTTATGATTTGGTGTCATATAAAGAAATCTGATCTGATTTGTGTTTAAATGTATAAAGAATGTGTGTTTGTTATACTGCCAGTACTGCTTAGTAGTGATGACACCAAATAACACAATGTGTTTGATTATTCTTTAAAAATAATAATTCTATAAGAGAAGCTGGAATTTGGATGTTTTATCACTGCCCAGAGTACTGGTTGCACTGCAGTCATGCAACAGTTTAATCTGATGATTAATTTCCACAATTACAAAGTCAAAAACTAGTCAATTTCAAATTAAAAGAAAGTCCCTCATTACAATCACAGTCTTTGTTCCATCAGACCTTCAACAAAATACAAATGCAGAAAACACATACAGTGCTTCTGTAATTAAATATAGAGAGAATCTAAGACTCTAAGACTGGATGCATTGATGCCCTGTCGTAATTTGGAACTCGAAGTACCGGTAATGAAAATCAATATTAATGAGCTTTGATGATTAGTCTGATGTGAAATCACATTAAATGAAAAACCTTTAGGTATCTTTCCATCACCTTCTCCTCCATGGACTTTCAGTGTTGCAGCCCACCTAAACTCAGCAATCACTTAAATTACCTTTATGGGCCTTGGCATACAAGCAATCACCTCCTGTCGGTTTTGTGTGCCTACATCGCTTTTTAGTCTTGACTTGGGCATATTGTGTCTGACACCTTCACTGCTGCTCTTTGCTCCACTTCGTCATCTTCTTCCTCTGCAGAGTAACAAGAAGATAAAATAAAGCTCAGTAAGTCATTAATACAATAGTGTGACTTGTGCAGATTGACAGGAGTTAAAAAGAAACAGGAAATGATAAACATTTTTTAATGTCATTTCAGATTCTGAGCAAAAATCACACACAAACTGATTTAAAATTGTCTTTTTTGTGAGTTCACATGACTTCTTTATCAACATGATCAGAATCAACCTTTTGGGATTTACTTAACTGAATAACTGAGCATGCATCAAGACATTCCTTATCAATATTTAAGAAAGTAAAACGGTTGTTTGTTTGTTTGTTTTTTTAAAAAAAGCAAGAGCAAATTTTATTCTTTATATATTTAAATGTATTATCAATTTATAAAAAGAGCAATAAACAACCAGAGTGCAGTGAGCACAATGAAAGTTTTGTACCTTCTTGTCTTGCAGATATGTTGTTTTGTTTCTTCTTCTGAAAACAGATGACTGCTATACCCACAACTAAGAAAATCACGAGTGCTGAGAGGACACGAACCATCAATAGCAAAATTACTGCTGCAAAAATAAATGACATAAAAACAAATAAGTCAACAAATGAAGAAAACAACAAAGAAAATAAACATCAGTGAATCCACTTCATAAAACTCCATTTTTATTTGCTAAAGTACCAGTCATCATTGCTGACATTTTGATTTCATGAGATTAGTTGGGTTAAGTTAACTGGTTAATGTAAATATCCCATAGGTATGAGTGGAAATGGTTGTCTGTCTCTCTGTGTTAGCCCTAAATCAGTCTGGGGACCTGTCAAAAGTGTAGCCTGCCTCTTGCCCTAAGATAGCTGAGATTGACTCCAGCCCTCTCCACCACCCTGATAAGCAGAATGGAATGGATGGATATGATATTTGTGCCCTGTTGACTAATGTGCAAACAATAGAAATGAGCAAACAATCGAAAGATTTATGAAAACCTTACAGTGCCCATAGTAAACACAAATTGCTATTTAGCTTTTATTAATAATGTGTTCACTCACCACAGATAGATATTTTCTCTTCTTTGAAGACATTACTGACGTTGTTCCTGACTGAGCAGACCAGATCTCCTGAGACGTGCTGTTTCAGAGTGATGATGTTTGTCTTATTATTTCCAGAAAGGAGCTCAGCATCTGTCAGTGTGCGTCCATCCAGAGTCCAGCTGTACTGAAGACTGTCCCCTCCCTCAGAGAAGCAGGACACCCTCCTCTCTCCCAGGGACAGACACTCAGAGACCAGCAGGACAGAGGACACAGGAGCTGAGACAAATAGACACAGATGACTATTGATTTTAAGATGCGCGTTATTAATTATATTGTCCAATGAAGAACAGGGAAAATACAAAATACATGAAATTTTGTGAAATATATAAATTACCAAAAAACTATTATGTGTGTGTTTATATATATATATAAAAAAACACCCAGCACGCCCCTGCGGGCGGTTTATCCTTCAAGCTCGGGTCCTCTACCAGAGGCCTGGGAGCTTGAGGGTCCTGCGCAGTATCTTAGCTGTTCCCAGGACTGCGCTCTTCTGGACAGAGATCTCCGATGTTATTCCCGGGATCTGCTGGAGCCACTCGCCTAGCTTGGGAGTCACCGCACCTAGTGCTCCGATTACCACGGGGACCACCATTACCTTCACCCTCCACATCCTCTCGAGCTCTTCTCTGAGCCCTTGGTATTTCTCCAGCTTCTCGTGTTCCTTCTTCCTGATATTGCTGTCATTCGGAACCGCTACATCGATCACTACGGCCGTCTTCTTCTGTTTGTCTACCACCACTATGTCCGGTTGGTTAGCCACCACCATTTTGTCCGTCTGTATCTGGAAGTCCCACAGGATCTTAGCTCGGTCATTCTCCACCACCCTTGGGGGCATCTCCCACTTTGACCTCGGGACTTCCAGGTTATACTCGGCACAGATGTTCCTGTACACTATGCCGGCCACTTGGTTATGGCGTTCCATGTATGCCTTGCCTGCTAGCATCTTGCACCCTGCTGTTATGTGCTGGATTGTCTCTGGGGCATCTTTACACAGCCTGCACCTGGGGTCTTGCCTGGTGTGATAGACCCCAGCCTCTATGGATCTTGTACTCAGAGCTTGTTCTTGTGCTGCCATGATTAGTGCCTCTGTGCTGTCTTTCAGTCCAGCTTTGTCCAGCCACTGGTAGGATTTCTGGATATCAGCCACCTCCTCTATCTGCCGGTGGTACATACCGTGCAGGGGCCTGTCCTTCCATGATGGTTCCTCGTTTCCCTCCTCTTTCTTGGGTTTCTGCTGCCTGAGGTATTCACTGAGCACTCGGTCAGTTTATATATATATATATATATATATATATATATATATATATATATATATATATATATATATATATATATATGTGTGTGTGTGTGTGTGTGTGTGTGTGTGTGTGTGTGTGTGTGTGTGTGTAATTGTTGTCAATTTCCCATAGAGGATAGTTATTGTTGTTATTTTTTTATTATTATTAAAGTATTTTAACATTTAATATTTACTATTAATGTTTACCTTGAATACAAAAGGTTAAAAAAATATGTTTAGATTTTACATCAAAATCTAATTCGTTATAGTCTCAAATGAAAAATAAATTTCACAATGTTAAATTTCTATCTACAAATTGTCATCATTTCCCAATCGGAGAAAAATTTACTCTCATTATTTACCTTGAATAAACAACTGTAAAGTCTGCTCGCCTGTTGATCTTCCATCTGAATCAAAGGTTTGAAGGGTATAATTACCACTGTCATTCCTGCTCAGGTCACTGAGCCTAAATGTCCCATTAAAGGGGAGAATGACTGATCTATCTTGTACTATATTAGAAATAACCTTATTATTTCTGACATCTAGTATTTTTAATGAATTCTTTAACAGTTTGTATCTTGTTATTTTTGAGGTGCTGTCCATCAGCTGGATGTCCACAGTTCCTCCCAAAGCTCCATAACACAGAGCTCCATCCTGTCTGCCATCACAGTAAGTTTCCACACCTGCAAATAAACAGAAAAAATAAACAAAATAAACACAATCAAAACATTGACAATTTTCATTGTTCAATGCCCTCCAAGTAGTAGTTGCTGTCGGTCACTGTAGCTTTACAGTCACATCATCATCAAATAGAAAAAATGTTAAATGTTGTACATAACCTGTAGCCTTTCTACAAAAAAACAAAAACAAACAAACAAACAAAAAAACCTTTTAATGGATTAATATCAGTAATTCAGTGATTTTCCAAAATGGGAAAAACAGAGGATTAAGCAAAGGATAGTTTTAGATTTACTTTTCCATATAATTTGATAACTAAAATTCTCATTGCTATAATTAATTTAACCGCATACTCATGTTGAAGTTATCTCAGAATGAGGTATTATTGTTTTTTTTAAACAATAATGCATCTGGCAGGAGTTTTTTTTAAACACAAATACCATTAACTGACCTCAGTATCAGGTCTTCAGAACTTTTTTTGTTTCTTTCATCGTTTCTCATTCAAGCTTGTTCTTATTTTTGAATCTTTTTTATTCTTTCTGTGCAGAAGCTACTTAAGAATTGTGCTATGTAAAAAAAGTACATTATATTGTTATACCTCACCAAACAACACCAGAGATGATAGCTGTTAGACACCCAAAAAAAGCTGCATGGAAAACTTGTGTGAAAGCAGCACAATCACAACCACATCTACTATTATACTTGTGCTTGACACTTTAATTTTCTCATTGGTGCAGCTAATAATGATTGGTGACCAAGTGGAAAGCTTCAGTATGACTTTAAAGCATAAAATTTAATATTAAATCAGTAATATTAATAGCAGCCCATGTGTAACTAAAATAACTGGTAATACTAATAGATACACAGATGTTATATCACACATTCTGTTCATTCACTTCAAGAATCTGGAAACCTTAAACATTAAAGTTGTGTCTGAGTGTGGATATATGTTTTTCCTTTGAAATTCTGTTATATGTTGCACAAGTGATGTACACTGTGCTTTGCAGTTCTACTCAGATGGCGTTTATATGATTTGTGATAAACTTTACAATAACTTTAAAACTATAAAATCATAAGTAACTTACATAACTTGCCTTCACCTTTGCCATTGTCTTTAACACCCAGGGTGAAATTAATGTTTTTCTCTAGGACTCCATTGGAATTAAAGACCTCAACAGTATATTGACCTGAATCATTCCTCCGCATGTTTGTGATCTTGAGTGTCCTGTTCTCGATTATAAACTGTAGTCTGTTGTTAAATTCCTTGTCTGTTGTTGTTATTTTTTCTTTCTTCAGACTGAACACAGTTATGTTCCCCTTGGGAAGTACCTTCGAAAACTTCATTTCACAGCCACTAGCATTAGTCATCACTTGGATATACACAGTTCCTTCAGTCAGAGGAGTGCACGGGCATGTGTTCTTGGTGAGATTACATGTGGTCTCACCAACTGGAAAGAAAGCTGGAAAAAATGCATTCAAAAGATTCTGAGCTTAAATTATTCACACTTCAAATGTACATTTTTGGCATCATTTTGAGGACAATCTTACCATGAGTTCCTGATACTACTAGCAAAAGGGTGAGAAACTGCTCCATGATCCTTATTCATCCACGCTGTGGTTTGAATCTTGAAAAGTAAATTAAAAAAATGCACTTTAAAAATGAAATGACATTAACAGGAGGTTTCTTCCTGTTAAAAGGGAGTTTTTCCTTCCCACTGTTGCCAAAGTGCTTGCTCATAGGGGGTCATATGATTGTTGGGTTTTTCTCTGTATCTATGAAGCGCCTTGAGGCGACTTATGTTGTGATTTGGCGCTATATAAATAAAATTGAATTGAATTGAATTGAATTGAATTATGAGCAAATCTGGTTATAAATCTGCTGGGACCTTTAGTTCACACTGAAACAGTAAATGGGTGATGATGTAGACACAGTATTTTTGTAAAAAGAATAAAATAAGCTAAACTGTCTTACTTCTTCTCATTTTCCTCTTCCTGTTTTAATTGTACTTGCAAAACTGAGTCTAGACAACACTGTGTCACTAAAGCGAAACTTTTAAAGGGTGATTATCATACAATATCTCTTGTTTACGGCCGTCTTGAGTTTTCTTCCTAGAAAGCACAGGCAACAATTCACAAATAGTGTAGAAGTGTCCTTCTACACCAACTCAAAGCTACTTTAAAGTAGCTTTGAGTTGGTTTTCAACTTTTGTTCTCAGCTTTGTGTTTATGTTTTTGGCACTGATCACCACCTGCACTCATGTATATATCTATCTATCTACTTAGCACTTTTAATTCTTATTCTCATTTTTATTTTCATGTCTATTTAAGCTTAATTTATAACAGTATTTATAACAGTATGTTTGCACTGAAGCACCGCAGCAATTTCCTAATGTTGTAAACCCGCTCAACATTTGGCAATAAAACCCTTTCTGATTCTGATTCTGATTCTGATGTATAAAACACAGGATATCGAAATGTATTCAGTAACTGTTCTGTCACACTGACTGCAGGTTATAAATAAGTAAACACAGCTCACCTTAAGAGTCTCCTATAGCATCACCTACACTCCAAACATAGCTTCTATGCTTCTTCTTTACTATTCAGCCTCTGTGGACTCAGCAGACAACTTTCAGATAAGGTCCTTTATTTTACCAAGATGCAAATAGGCCCAGTTTAGAATGACCATGTTTCCTGTAAGTGATCGGCTTCAAATAAACTGTACTCAGTTTTCATTGGTTTCCATTGCTTGGTGTTACTGATCAGATTCAGATAAGAATGCATAAACTCACACGAGGCAGGATGTAACTACAATAGAACTGTAGAGAGAGAAGTTGTGTATCAATTTAGTGACACTTAAACTCCCAAAACCAGTCGTGTCATTTTATACTCCAACTAATAATGCAGTTTCACTGAGACTGTAATATTTTCTTTTAAATAGATATAACCCCAAAAAAGAAGTTTACAAACAAATTGATGCCAGTTTAACACAGACATGACAGGCATTATAATGTATAATTAAGCTATAAATATTTTATTTGATACATCTGAGCTTAATTGCTCAAAACACATTTACAGACATTAATGATTGTTGTACTGCTCAGTGTGTTGAGGTTAGATGTTAGGTTTTAACATAAAAGAAAAGATTGTCATTGTAACCACAACAGTAAGGGTCACTACACACACGACAAGCTCAGATGCAGCTTTTACCACGAAGAGCCTCTGTATGTTTCTTCTTGCTTATATTCTGACCCTTCACCATAGTATACTTTCACACTCTATCTGTAGTTTAGAACGATCTTCACATATACTTTTGAGAAAGAACATGCAACAACTTAAGTAGTACGACAGTAAACACACTGATTTGCGCAATCTCACAGCTGTATATCAAAATGTCAGAGGATCCAGTCAGTTCCCCCCCTGAGAGAATGAACATCTTCAGCTACAACTACAACTCGATCTTATAGCACTTTGGCTTAATAGTAAAAATACGTTTTCATGTGTCCTGACAACAAAAAGAACAACTCTTGATTTTGTAGTCATGTCATAAATTCTATTGATAGTGATTAATGTTGAGTTTCCTGAAAAATTTAAAAAAATTAAAATAATGTTTTTGAGATTTTTAGTTTGTGAAATTGCTGATTTAATGTTTATAATTCACAACCTTATGAAATGGCAAAGGAAACTCTTCACACCTTCTTAGCAGAAAGGAGAAATATACATGCAAAGTGATCAAATACATACATTCACACTGTGGTGTTATTTCACACTTGTCTAACACCCATGCCTTTGCTTTGTAACTTTTCTGTTGCAGAGCTCAACTCACTCGCTCTCTTCTGGCTCAATTCCTTCACCCAACACTGGTTGTCTATGGTTTGAAGACATATTATGCTTTGAATTTCAGTCTTACATAGCTTTTCTTCTATAGGTATCATTTATTTCAACTACTGGCACGTTATTAACAAAGAGTTTTACTGAGTACAGACATTATGTATAAACAACAGTAACCCCTTGGTAAACCAGTAGAGGGAGACCTCACACCTCTGCATACTGATGATAGGTTTTTGTTCAATGAAACAGCCCACAGTTGAAATGTCAGCAAAGCTTAACAGGATAAGCTGATGACACAGTACAAAGACAGTTAACTGAACAGGAAATAAAATGCTGTCAAAGATTTCACATCATTACTGCTTGAAATATTGATAGAAACAGGCCAAAAATAACCACAAACAATATTTTTGTTAGCAGATAATTAATAAATTCATATTTTATCAGTAGTATTCTGTCACGAAAAGCAAAGCAATTTAAAGCTACTTTGATATCAGAAAGCACTGCTCCTCGCCCGTCAGTTAATAAGTGCATCTATCCTTGACATTACTGCCACCTTGTGGCTACAGTCATCTGTCAAAGCTGTGCTTATTTCATCTCATAGCAAAGTGTAGCGCAATCTGGTTCCTGTGAATGATAACTGGAGCTGGGCAAACTGAGAGGTCAGTAACGTGTTCCTGGTCATTTGCGCATGTACTTTGTAGATAAACTTTTGGTCTGTAAACTGATGGTAGATCTGGTAGAAACTTGCCACACAAGCTTCCAGTGGCTCTGCTTTCCCTGTTCTGAGATCAGTTCTGACCTGCACTTCATATGGAAATACAGGTAGCATCAGGAAGTAAACAGGCTTCTTTTTTTTTTTTTTTTTTTTTTGAAAAATCAAGATGTAGGCCTGTGTTTCTGAGCTAATAAACAACTGCCACTACAAACACAAAATATGAAGCTTCACATTAAACACATAATAAAGTATTTAAAATTAGCTCAGCCTGTATGCACCAAAAATATTAATCAATTTAACACTGATGGGAAACACTTTTATGTAGAATAATAATTATTGTTGTTGTTGTTATTATTATTATTATTATTATTATTATTATTATTATTATTGATTTAAATTAAGCAATTATCCATCAATTATTTAATTTAATTTAAAAAACAACAAAAACTGTAATGGTCCTTGTGTCTCTTACCCAGTGTTTAAAGTTGGTTTTGGACTAATGATTCTTTCTGTTAATTTATGACTTAAGTGTTACTTCTTTATAGTTTAGTATTTTTCTAGTGTGTACTTTTACAGTTTTTTACAGTCGCTAACAAGCGTTTGTCCAAACAGTTGTCACATTTGCAAAACTCTAAACACAATTAGCACAGGATCGGTCTGTTGTGGCCATACCATTCACACATTTCATGTCGTGTTCACCCAATATGCAGTCAGTGAACACATTTCCACAATGCTTACATTTTCTTAACAGACAAGTTATACCTCCCAACAAAACTATGGACTGTTCTTGTAGTATCTACGAATGTTAACACACAACATCCCACAATAGCAAAAACAATATTCCAAACCGTAGATACAGTATAAAAACCTCTGCCCCTGCAATGATATCAGTACAAAAACAATATCAATATCAAAAATATATCTCAGCTGTAAACAAACAAACAATTGAATAATTGACACACAGCTGATTTATGTTGGGTAAATTGGGCCAACCACACCTTCTTCCATTCTGGCTTAGACTCAGTGGGGTTCATAAGGCAAGACCTTGAGGAGTGATGTTTTTGGAAACAAAAAAAAGATAAACACTGTAATGTCTGGTCGAGGAGGAGTAAGAGCAAGGGGCCCAGAGAGAAGAGCAGGCCCAAGGAGAGGGCAAGGTATAGGTGTAAGAATGCGTGGTGGTGGCATTCCAAGGGCTGCAAGAACAGTAGTCAGTGATGAAATCCGTGCCACTATCATTGACCATGTAATCAACCATGGTCTTTCACTAAGAGAGGCTGGTGAAAGAGTGCAGCCCAATTTGAGGCGGTCAACGGTTGCCTCCATTATACGCACCTTTCAACAAACCAATAGGTAAGTATTGCATTTTACATGGATTGTTCCTATTCTCACTTGACATGTCAATATGGTCATACAGTAATGCATATGTTGAATTGTCTGTCTTTCTAAAGAATGCAACGTCTTCCACCCTCTGGGGGAAGAGGAAAGCTCCTCAATAATGATCAGGAGCTTGCCATTGTGGAAATGGTTACTGCAAATAATGCAATAAAACTGCGTGAAATACAAACCAGAATTGTGGCGGACCATGAGATATTCGACAATATCGATAGAATCAGCCTCACAACCATTTCGCGGACATTGTCCAAACACAGAGTGCGGATGAAGCAGCTCTACACTGTTCCCTTTGAGAGGAACAGTGAGAGGGTCAAGGAGCTACGACGACAATATGTCCAGGTACAGTGTATATTCAATCCAATGTCCAGTTCTATAAGCTTTGCACTTTGCAAGTAGGTAACCTACACAATACTAGGTTACAGTACAGTATGGTATACAGTACTAACATGACTTACATAAACTTTGTTTCAGAGAGTTATGGAATTGGAGGCCAACCAGGCCCCTCATGAATTCATATACATCGATGAGGCAGGATTCAATCTGGCCAAAAGGCGTCGACGTGGACGGAATGTGATTGGAAAAAGGGCCACAGTTGATGTGCCAGGACAGAGAGGGGCAAACATTACCATGTGTGCAGCAATTGCAAATGCAGGATTACTCCTTCACAAATGTCAGGTTGGACCCTATAATACAGAGCGCTTGCTTGCCTTTCTCAATGATCTCCACCAGCGCCTGGTTCCAGAGCAAGGTCAGGAGGGTGAAAACATGAGGACCTTTGTAATTACCTGGGACAATGTGGCTTTCCATCACTCGCAAGCAATAACAACATGGTTTGAAGTCCACCCAAGACTGGTAAGTCTCTTCCTTCCACCCTATTCACCTTTCCTCAACCCCATAGAGGAGTTCTTTTCTGCATGGCGGTGGAAGGTTTATGACCATCAGCCACATGACCAGATGTCCCTCCTTGAAGCCATGGATGCTGGCTCCAGGGACATCACAGTTGACGATTGCCAAGGGTGGATCCGACATACCAGGCGGTTTTATCCCAGGTGCATCGACTTGGCTGACATCAGATGTGATGTTGATGAAAACATGTGGCCTAACCCTGAAGATCGCAGAGATTAGATGCAAATTTTTTGCCTTTTTTTTAGCCCCCCTCCCCCCCTTTTATCTTGGCTTTTTGCTGTTGTTTTTTTGTTCAGAATGCTCTTGTGTGTTTCATGGATATTTTGTTCACTGTAAGCAATACTGTAAAACTTTCTCTGTCCTATCATACCGTGTTTCTACTGTACCTCCTGTGGTAAACAGTAAAGAAACAAAAACTTGTTTGCTTTTTACTGGAATGCTTTTGAATGTGAACATTACTGTACATGTGGACATACAGTTACCAACCAAGACATTTCTGGTGTCAATATGGTGGATTGCATGTTTCGCATGCAAATACCTGTGAAACTGAAACATAAAAGTCTATGCAGTTTTTGTAATGTCAATAATAGCCAGTATTTTGAAACCTGGTGTACTTTGACTGCATGTACCTTGTGAAGTGAAAACAAGTGTTATTCTTTGACAGACTAATTTCATTTTGAGTCAGATTTATAGTGTTTTTGTACAGTTAGTGTGTGCAGAGAAAGATGTGTTCTAATTTTGAAATGAGGAGTTAGTATATATTTAACAAAGTGTATTTTTGGGAAGGATATTATCCATTTGGCCAATTGTGTTTTGTAGGTGTGGGTCTGTGTTAAGAGTTTAGAAAAAGTATCTGAAGTATGGGTAGGCGCTTGTTAGCGACTGTAAAAAACTGTAATATTCATTCTGTTTATCCCCACACATGTGTGTGTCTGTTAGTCCCTGTTTAATTTTCCTTCTTCTTCTTCTTCTTCTTCTTCTTCTTCTGTCGGTTTTAACGGCAGCTTGCATCCAAAGATGTTGCACTACTGCCATCTCCTGGCTTTTACTCTCACTTCACTTAAAAATCATTGGAGCCTCTTCTTAAAAAAAAAAAAAAAACACAAAAAACAAAAAATGTTCCATTCCACCATTCATCTCAAACCTCAGCACTCTCCTTTGACTTACATACTTCCTGCAATTAATAAACACATGTTCAACCGTCTCCATAGCATTACACCAATCCCATAACCCAGTCGGATGTTTCCCAATCCTAAAAAGAATACCATTTAGAAAGCAAAGGCTCTTCACTTTCCTCTGACACTGTAGCCACGTTCGCCTTTTCCCTCGTTCAGCCATTTCTTTGGCAATGCACTCGAACACAGCCCGGTTACGATACGACCCTTCAAATTTAGCATGAAAAGAATTGTCTCCCTATGGTAATCAAGTCCAAAACCTCAGTTTCTGTCCATTGACTCCCTCCGTCTCCAGTTTCCGCCGCCATGCTTTCTCGTTTGTCTTTGCTGATAATTGGTGTCTGTCTTGTGTAAGTGACGTAAAAGATGGATTGAATGATCATGACCATGAACATGACCATCCAAACAGCAGTCGCTTTCTAAAACATCAGATATGTATCGGACTCAGTACCACATACGAAAGTGACATAGGTGGGATTTGAAAATATCGGATTTGTGCTGTCCACACTGTCATACCATGATCGTATATGGGTCGCATAGGGTCAAGAAAGTCGGATTTAATGCGCTTTCGCCTGCAGTGTGAACGTAGCCTAAGTCTTGTGTCCAACCTCTGGCACCCACACAGCCACCATGATAAAAAAATACTAACATATGTGCTTAATGTCTTTTTGGAATATATTTCAAGTAGACAGATGAAATGCAATTGCAAAATAAATAATACATGAAAGAAGGAGACAAAGATCTTTCTCTGATTTTCCACTTCGATTATATTTTGCTGGATTGCTGTTCTTGAATAATAAAAACACAAAAAACATATTGACATATACTAAAAATATACTAAGCTGTCAATAAAATGTGGAATGAAAAAACCCCCACTAATGCTTATTTACAAGCCTATGAGGACACATGAGAAATGTACAACAGGTGAAAAGTGACACTATGTGTTGGAGTGAGAACTCAATGCAATCATCAAAACAGAGTTATCTGGATATTCCATCCTTTGTGGGACAGCAGGGCCCTCCAATATTGTTTTTTTCTTCCAAGCAAAATAGAGCGAAATTCCACTTAATGATATAATTACCACAGCGGCTTTCAAACCAAACATGAACCAGGAAGCACCTGTGCAGAAAAACAAAATGTTTATGACAAGTTAGAGCGGTGAAAGAAGAGTCATTGTAGAATTTTGCATACTTTATAAGACAAAGGGAAAAACAACATGAATTAATCCCCTTCATCAGAGTTAATCTTCCCTCTTTAATAATACCTTGGGTCATTATTGATGGCAGTTTAATCAAAGAGGATTATTTGACACTATGTTATTCTCCTTACCCACTGCAGTTTGTGTGGCCGTGGAAGGGTCTCCTGTTGGTTCCGGACAAAGGGTATTACTGGACTTATGCACCCACCCTGACATCTGTGTCCCATTAAATAATGAGCAGCTGATGAAAACAAAGCCTATGAGCAGATAAAGAGATAACTTTAAAAAAAAAATTACACTAAGAATCAGCTTTTATCAGTATTGTTCTCACTCACCACAGGTAGATATCCTCTCTTCTTTGGAGACATTACTGACATTGTTCTTGACTGAGCAGACCAGATTTCCCGAGACGTGCTGTTTCAGAGTGATGATGTTTGTCTTATTATTTCCATAAAGGAGCTCAGCATCTGTCAGTGTGCGTCCATCCAGAGTCCAGCTGTACTGAGGACTGTCCCCTCCCTCAGAGGAGCAGGACACCCTCCTCTCTCCCTGGGACAGACACTCAGAAACCAGCAGGACAGAGGACACAGGAGCTGAGAGAAACACACAGATGAGTTTAGATTTTAAATCAGAATCTCTGTCTTTTTCTATAGTCTCTAAAAAGAAACAAGGAAAGAACAAAATACATGTATTTGATATTTTGTGATATATTATTTAGTTTGCCAACAGAACAGAAAAAATACCTTGAATAAACAACTGTAAAATACGCTCGTCTGATTTTCTTCCATCTGAATCAAAGGCTTGAAGAGTATAATTATCACTGTCACTCCTGTTTGATACTAGGGCTGCTCGATTATGGCAAAAATGATAATCACGATTATTTTCACTGAAATTGAGATCACGATTATTTGACGATATTTATTTAACCCTTTAAGACCTACTATAGAAACAAGTCCACCAGAGCTTATATTATTTTTTTTACATGCTGTAGTGCCATTTGTGGGAGCATTTCAAGTTGCTATACATCAATACAACTGTTATAGCCCATATTTTAATAATATGTATGCATTAAGTCCATAGTAATTACATAAATTGCAAAAAAGTGCAATAAACTACAAAAAAAATTGAAAATCGCTTTTGTTTTGTTTACATATATTTCTACTTGGAGAAATTTAAGAGGCTTATCCCTCAAAACTTTAAATACAATAAAGTTGCAAAAAATAGTTTACAACAGGAAATTTATTTTGAGTGTCTTCATAGTTTTATTTTGGAGATACAGTTTTTATATACTGCAGGAAAAACAAAAAACAATCCTATGATGCAAATTTGCAAAGAAAACAGCATGTGCATCATTTCACTGTGGGAAGATAAGATAAGATAAGATAACCTTTATTAGTCCCACACGTGGGAAATTTGTTTTGTCACAGCAGGAAGTGGACAGTGCAAAAGTTATGAGGCAAAAATTAGAATACAATAAGAATAAATACAGTACACAACTGTACAGAATAGAATAAAATAAAATACTATATACAGTAGAATAAAATAAAATAAATATACAATAAGATAAAAATAGAATACAAATACAAATACTATATACAACTGAGTAAAAATACAACGATGACAGAAAGGATTATTGCACTTAGTATTATTGCATATGTATGGATGTGTGTGCTTGATCAGTTAAAGTCTTTATTATGGAGTCTGACAGCAGTGGGGAGGAAAGACCTGCGAAATCTCTCCGTCCCACACCGTGGGTCCCGCAGTCTCCCACTGAAGGAGCTGCTCAGTGCTGTCACAGTCTGCTGCATGGGGTGGGAGATGTTGTCCATCAGGGATGACAGCTTAGCCGCCGTTCTCCTGTCACTCACCACCTCCACTGGGTCCAGAGGGCATCCTAGAACAGAGCTGGCCCTTCGGATCACCCTGTTCAGTCTCTTCCTGTCCCCAGCAGAGATGCTGCCGCCCCAGCAGACCACACCATAAAAGATAGCAGAAGCCACAACAGAGTCATAGAATTTCTTCAGGAGTGGGCCCTCCACCCCAAACGACCTGAGTCTCCGCAGCAGGTACAGCCTGCTCTGCCCTTTCCTGTAGAGGGCGTCTGAGTTATGAGTCCAGTCCAGTCTGTTGTTCAGATGAACACCAAGGTACCTGTAGCTGTCCACAGCCTCAATGTCCATACCTTGGATGTTCAGTGGTTGCAGTGGAGAATGCTTGTGCCTGCGGAAGTCTACCACCAGTTCCTTGGTTTTACTGGCGTTGATCTGGAGGTAGTTCAGCTGGCACCAGTCCACAAAGTCTTGGGAAGTGTTACGAACAGCTGATGGATCGGCAAAGCGTGTTTCTGGAATATTATGTTTTTGTTCCTGCAAGCGCTTTTTATGCAATTTTTGCAAAGCTATATGTGGAAGGAAACCGTGACCGAGGACAAGCTGATGGCATCAGATGTAAGTACAACTCCTCCGGTTTCATATGCAAAACAAATTATTGCGCTAGCTTACACGGTTCAGGTTCTACAGGGATTTAAAAATAGTTACACAACACGGAGCGTGCTGCTCTGACCGGCTTTAAAGGGTTAACAATGACTTTAAAAAAATAATATAAAATAGTGTGCAACACCACTGAAGTTTTTTTTTTTAAACTCTCTTTTCAACCAGCGGCAGTCACTCTCCAAATAACTTCTGCTTAGCTTTCCGAGCTTCCCTCGGGTCCTCTTAATCAGCGGTCTCCAACCTTTTTTGCGCCACGGACGGTTTATGCCCGACAATATTTTCACGGACCGGCCTTTAAGGTGTCGCAGATAAATGAGGGAGGGGCTAATAATCGGCTCAGTCATTTTTAATGATCGTTGAAATTCCAGATCGTAATCGTGATTAAAATTCGATTAATTGAGCAGCCCTATTTGATACTATACAGAGTTGGAAAGTATTTGTACTTTGTTATTGTACTAAAGTAGAATTCTCAGGTATCTGTGCTTTACTTGAATAGTTTTTAAAAAATTTTGTTCTACTCCTTACATTTTCAACACAGGCTTTTTATTATTGGTTTAACATATTTGAGAGGAGTTATTATTTCTCATCAGTACATGCGTTCAAACATCAAACCGATTTGTGCCTAAGCAGTAACGCATGGAATACAATCCTGTTTGTGTGTTAATCACCAGGGGATGTCGCATAAAAAGAGATCAAAGAGGAAAAACTGTGTGCCACAGTCAAGGGTTCAAGTGGCAGAGGAAGAAGAGATGTTAGATATAAAGTCAAGGACTGCTCAGTGGTATTTACCCAATTTCGCTGTGCAAGAAACTGCACAATGACAATAAAAAGCTCTAAGTCTAAAAAAGCTCTAAGTGTATTTGATCAACTGGAAATTAGAAGTTTACATGCAAGTCCTCATGTTTTTAAATCAGATTTATTAGGTCTTTGTATTATAATGATGATTTAAGTTCAAGTTTATACAGCTTTAGTCTTGTGTTCTTGTTTAGTGAGGCTCCTCTTGTGTCTTTGTCACACTCCTGTGTCGCTTGTGTGAGCCTGTGGTCTTATCTGTCTCCTTGTTTCTTCCCCCGCTCTTCTCCAGGTTTCTGTGTCACGTGTTTGTGTACTTCCTGTTTCATTTTGACAGTTGTTCGTCCCGAGATCAGTGCATTTGGTTTTGCTTCCCATGTGTTTCTTCTTCCCTAATCACCCTCATGTATATATTACATCCGTTTTCAGTGCGTTTGCTTATCCTTCCTTGTGTCTTTGTGTTTCCTTGGTTATTCCAAGCTGTTTTGATGTATTCCCTGTGTTTTAGGTTTTTTGTTTGTTTAGTTCTAGCTTCACAAGTTAAAGTTTTGAATGTTCTTCAAGGAGTTGGTGTTACTTTCTTACTTTGAGTACATTTCAAAGCTAGTACTTTTTTAAGCCATTTTAAATGTAGCAGGTTCCCAGTGTTTTTCTACAAGTCAGAACAAGTTTTTACATTTCATCTGTGAACTACATTTTAATGGTTTAATAGAGGTTGTTCAGTTGTTTTCCCAAAGGAAGGTGACTGTGCAAATGCAAGCTCTTTTAATATATTACTTATCTATGAATTTACTATTTATTAACCGATTTACTATAAAGCATTACCTACATTTTTTGGAATTACAAAGGTGCCCATCAAAAATGATGTCACTGAGTTTGTAACACAATATGAAACAGACACTTTTTTATAAGGCTGAAGCATCAGGTTACAAGTGCAAAAAATAATGCATCTGGCACTTTTTCAGCTACCATTGCACAGTTAACATTGTGGCTCAATACTTGATTAACCATTTCAGTTGTCAGGAAATCCAGATTGATACACTCCAAGTTGGTTTCTTCACTGAGCTTTGCTTTTTTATGGTTTCTGATTTATTATTGTGCTTATCTGTTATTCTTTCCAACCCTTTCTGTGAATAACCTTAATAAATGTTAATAAATGTGCCATGTAAATAAAGTTTATTGTTCTTATATACACGGTGTGCCATTTATATGGATACACTGTAATAACATGGGAATGGTTGGTGATATTAAAGTCCTATCTGTGGCACATTAGTATATGTGAGGGGGCAAACTCCTCAAGATGGGTAGTGACCATGGGGGCCATTTAGAAGTCGGCCATCTTGGATACAACTTTTGTTTTTTCAATAGGAATAGGGCCATGTGACACATCAAACTTATTGGTAATGTCACAAGAAAAACAATGGTGTGCTTGGTTTCAACGTAACTTTATTCTTTCATGTTTCTCTTTGTTCACAGCCATTGACATGTCAAAGAGGTTAACACGTGAGGAGCGGATTGAAATTGTGTTGATATCTGGTGAACGCAGTAACCGGGTCATTGCAGCAGATTTCAATGCAAGACACCCTACGAGACCACCCATCTCCCATGCTACAGTCAGCAAACTGCTTGCTAAGTTTCGTGAAACTTGTTCAGTGTTGGATTTGCCAAAATGTGGACGCAAGAAAACTGTCACTAATGAAGAAACATCAGTGGCTGTCCTAGCTTCATTCAGCAAGAGCCCACAGCGTAGCACTCGCTGCATGTCACTGGAGAGTGGCATTAGTCGAACATCCCTTCGGCGGATTTTAGCTACTCACAAATGGCACCCTTACAAACTCCAGCTACTGCAGCGCGTCAACGAGGATGACCCAGATCGGCGCACAGAATTTGCAGAATGGGCAAAACAAAAATTGGAACAGGACCCTCAGTTCACGCAGAAAATTTTGTTCAGTGATGAGGCAAACTTTTATGTGAATGGTGAAGTTAACAAACAAAACCACCGCTATTGGTCTGACACTAACCCACATTGGACGGATCCCTCCAAGACTGTTGGAACAACAAAAGTGATGGTTTGTCCATAGTGGGTCCATTCTTCATCAATGGAAACCTCAAGGCCACTGGATATTTGAAATTGCTACATGATGATGTGTTTCCCTCTTTATGCACTGAAGCTGGCACGTTCCCTGAGTTTTTCCAGCAAGATGGTGCACCACCACATTATGGGTGCCAGGTCCGAGCATTCCTAGATGAACAGTTTCCTGGAAAGTGGATTGGTCATCGTGGGCCAGTTGAATGGGCCCCGAGGTCTCCTGATCTGACCCCCTTAGACTTTTATCTTTGGGGTCATCTGAAGGCAATTGTCTATGGTGTGAAGATACGAGATGTGCAGCACCTGAAACTACGGATACTGGATGCCTGTGCTGGCATTTCTCCTGCAGTGTTGCTATCAGTGTGTGAAGACTGAGAGAAGAGGGTTGCATTGACAATCCAACACAATGGGCAGCACATTGAACACATTTTAGGAGTGGTCAGAAACTTGTAAATAACTCATGAAAGAATAAAGTTACGTTGAAACCAAGCACACCATTGTTTTTCTTGTGACATTACCAATAAGTTTGATGTGTCACATGGCCCTCTTCCTATTGAAAAAACAAAAGTTGTATCCAAGATGGCCGACTTCTAAATGGCCCCCATGGTCACTACCCATCTTGAGGAGTTTGCCCCCTCACATATACTAATGTGCCACAACAGGACTTTAATATCACCAACCATTCCCATTTTATTACAGTGTATCCATATAAATGGCACACCCTGTAGATTAAACCTCAGCACACCACCATAGCTGGTAGTGTCAGACACCAATCAAAAAGACACACTGAAAACGTATGATACTTATATAGTTCTGTTTAACTTTATAACAATTTCATAAATATACAATAAAGAGTAAGTTGCATAACTTGCCTTCAACTTTTCCATTGTCTTTAACATCCAGCGTGAAATGAATGTTTTTCTCTTGGACTCCATTTGAATTAAAGACCTCAATGCTGTATCGACCTGAATCATTCCTCTTCACGTTTGTGATCTTGAGTGTCCCGTTCTTGATTATAAACGTGAGTCTGTTGCTAAATTCCTTGTCTGTCGTTATTTTTTCTTTCTTCAGATTGAACACAGTTATGTTCCCCCTCGGAAGCACCTTCAAACACTTCATTTCACGGCCACTAGCATCAGTCATCACTTGGATATACACAGTTCCTTCAAGAATAGGAGAGCATGGACATGTGTTCGTCCTGAGGTCACATGTAGTCTCATCGCCTGGAATGAGAGCTGGAGAAGACGCATTCAAATGAACGTGAGCTTAAGTTATTCACACTTCAAATGGAAATGATTGGCTCCGTTCCTGGCAAATTTTCTACTATAATACTTCTTCTTCACTGCTTAAAGTACTAATTTAGTGCAGCTAACACTAATCAATGACCACGTTTAACAGTCCAATGTCCCTTTAAAGTTAAAGATTAAATTATGAGTATGGATACCATGTGTGGTGAAAATAACTGGAAATACCAATAGAAAGACAAATACTATATCACAAAATTTTTCATTCATTCTCTTCAAGAATTTGAAAACATTGAGCAGCATGAAACATTTGCATCTGTCTTTGTAGTTTTTTTCCTCAGATCTTCTATCATTTGTTGGACAAGTGATTTGTACGGTTTTGCAGTTTTAGTGCAACATGATGCTTATATTTCTGATTAACTTTATAATAACTTCAAAATATATAACTTGCCTTCAACGTTGCCATTGTCCTCAACATCCAGGGTGAAATGAATATTTTTCTCTTGAACTCCATTTGAATTAAAGACCTCAATGCTGTATCGACCTGAATCATTCCTCGTCAGGTTTGTGATCTTGAGTGTCCCGTTCTTGATTATAAACTGTAGTCTGTTGTTAAATTCCTTGTCTGTTGTTATTTTTTCTTTCTTTATATTGAACACAGTTATGTTTCCCTTGGGAAGCACCTTCAAACACTTCATTTCACTGCCACTAGCATCAGTCATCACTTGGATATACACAGTTCCTTCAAGAATAGGAGAGCATGGGCATGTGTTCGTCCTGAGGTCACAAGTAGTCTCATCAACTGAAACGTGAGCTGGAAAAAAGGCATTCAAAAGAACATGAGCTTAAATTATTCACACTTCAAATGGAAATGATTGGCTTCATTCCTGGCAAATTTTCTACTATAATACTTCTTCTTCACTGCCTAAAGTACTAATTTAGTGCAGCTAACACTAATCAGTGACCATGTTTAAAAATTCAGTGTCCCTTTACAGTTTAAAGTTAAAGATTACATTATGAAAATGGATACCAGCCCATGTGTGGTGAAAATAACTGGAAATACCAATAGATAGACAAATACTATATTGCAAAATTTTCCATTCATTCTCTTCAAGAATTTGGAAACATCAAGCAGCATGAAACATTTGCATCTGTCTTTGTAGTTTTTTCAGTAGATCTTCTATCATTTGTTGCACAAGTGGGTACTGTTTTGCAGTTTTACTGCAGCATGATGCTGTCAGGGTCCCTGTTTCTAACCGGTCGGTTCAGTGTGACTACACATGTTTTTGTTTAGATTTTTTGCTCCTGCTCTCTCTCTCCCTCCCTCACTGTCCCTCCTTCCTCCTACTGCCTGGGGAGAGCTCACCTGTGGGCTCCCTCCCTTGGCCCACGCACCTGTTCGTAATCTCACACCTGTGGCTCATCACTCGACAATGTTCCAGTAACTATATAAGATGTCAGCTCTGTGTTTCTCGTCACTGGACCGTTGCCAACTCTTGTCAGTGTTAACCCCGGCCTTGTTTATTCTCGTATCTCTAGCGATCTTCCCGTAGTAATCTTCTCGTATCTTTGTGAATAGATTTCCCTGGACCTGTCCACGTGTTACCTGCGTGACTGAGTGTGTGAGAATTGGAGCCAGCTTTGTGTTTCTTGTGGATTGGTGGAGAGTGAAGAGGAGCATGTGGCGTGGAGCGTGAATGGAGTGTGGATCTAGGAGCGTGGACCTAGGAGCGTGTGTTGGTGCAAGTGTCTTTCCCTGTTCGTGTGGATTCCCGGAATCTGTCTTTTCCCTCACTTTGTAAATAGCTCAACTGGTGTTTCTGTAAATAAACACTCTTTATTTTTCACGACCCAGAGCCTGCGCTTGAGTCCCTTCAGTCCTGTTGTGACAGATGCTTATATTTCTGATTAACTTTATAATAACTTCAAAATATATAACTTGCCTTCAACTTTTCCATTGTCTTTAACATCCAGGGTGAAATGAATATTTTTCTCTTGAACGCCATCTGAATTAAAGACCTCAATGCTGTATTGACCTGAATCATTCCTCCTCATGTTTGTGATCTTGAGTGTCCCGTTCTTGATTATAAACTGTAGTCTGTTGTTAAATTCCTTGTCTATCATTATTTTTTCTTTCTTCAGATTGAACATAGTTATGTTCACACTGGGAAGCACTTTCAAACACTTCATTTCACGGCCACTAGCATTAGTCATCACTTGGATATACACAGAATAGGAGAGCATGGACCTGTGTTCATCCTGAGGTCACAAGTAGTCTCATCAACTGCAACGAGAGCTGGAAAAAAAGCATGAAAAAACACAAGTTTAAATTATTAATCCTAAAAATGTATATGTTTGTCATCTTTATGAGGAAAACCTTACCGAGTGTTCCTCCTGCTAATAGAACAATGATAAGAAACTGCTCCATGCTCTTCATTTATTGACTGGAAAATTATGAACAAATCCAGATATAAATCTGCAACAAACCTAAACCCAAACTGACAGGAAAAAGTAAATCGGTGACAACACATGATGTTTTCACTAAAACAGAAAAGAAACTATCACTTCTACTTGCCAGCACACAGAATAATGATACAGGCTGCTGTAGCAAACCGAAAGAAATATGTACCACATGTGAACAAATCATTTTCCTCCACTATTTCAATAACTAAGTTTAAACAACACTGAATTGGTCTTCACATAATGTATACTTTTGAAAACGACACACAAAAGCTAAAATCACAAGTTCATTCATAAGTATTACAAAAGTTCTTGTCAGGAGAGCTATACTGCTTAGTAAGCTTCATGGGTGTGCTGAAGAGACATTTTTATTCAGAAAGGATGGGACAATAATATTTCACTCAATACCTAGCCTGTATTAATTCATTAGCGCTTCATCAGTGTTACATAAACAATATATAAAGAATAAAATGTAGACAACCAGGTAAAAAGCAGCTTGTTAAAAGGATGCAAATCTTTGCCCCAACATGAATCTGTGAAGCAATGCTGTCCAGATAATATTAAAACACAGATATCCATCAAAGCACACTGTAAAAATATTATTTTGATAAAAGGAAATTAAAATGTATATTTTAAGCTTTACATCACTTGAAATGTGCTAATAGAATAGAATAGGCATGTAATAACACAAAACATTGAGTTAAATGTCAGACAGTCTGTATGAATGTAGTGTAATTAAATACTCCAGACTCTGTACAGTTACACACAGTAAACATAAAACGTGATGGTGAACGTCAACAAAAGAAGGATGCATATAACTTACTTACATTTGAATGGATGACCAAGCTAAGGCAGTAATACACATGCAACCACTTAACTGGAACTGAGAAAAACTCATTCGTGAGAAAAAAAACAACCTACATGGGTACTTCCCGTATTACAGAGCAAGGATGGGATCTTCTATTCTGAAAGCGGTAATAAAAGTTACAATTATACAACTATGTCTATGCACATGTCAGGCAACATACTTGTGTACAGCTGGGTATCTCATCAGTTTTTACCCTGGGACAATCTGGCAAAAATACCAGTTTTTTACAAATAATCAGGCCAAAATATATTAAGCATAGAAATTAGGGTTTACGTTTTGGAGGAGATGTAAACAGAACATACAAACGCACAAACGCACACACACACACACACACACACACACATATATATATATATATATATATATATATATGCATTAATGAATGATGAAGTTTGTAATGTGACATTATAATCACAGATGAATCAAAACTGCATATTCCCTTCTGCGATTTCAACTTGTTATCCTTGTCAAGTAAACATATTTTGATTTTGTGGGCGATTGTGGCTCAAGAGTTGGGAGTTCGCCTTGTAATTGGAAGGTTGCCGGTTCGAGCCCCGGCTTGGACAGTCTCGGTCGTTGTGTCCTTGGGCAAGACACTTCACCCATTGCCTACTGGTGGTGGTCAGAGGGCCCGGTGGCGCCAGTGTCCGGCAGCCTCGCCTCTGTCAGTGCGCCCCAGGGTGGCTGTGGCTACAATGTAGCTTGCCATCACCAGTGTGTGAATGTGTGTGTGAATGGGTGGATGACTGGATAAAGCGCTATATAAATACAGGCCATTTACCATTTGTGAAATAATCCTTACCAGTTGATAATAAACACACTAGTTTCCACATACTCACAGCTATAGCTTATAAAATGGAACCAGCCAATATTTTTGAACTTATAATGTTCATTTTGGTAACACATTATAAGCAGTATTTTATTCAAGCAGATCCAAAATAATAATAATGAAAACATCACTAGAGCCGGTCAGATTTTCTCTTTGGGAGACCAAACATTTACCTGCAGCTAGGAGATCAATCTTTTACAAACTTGACTCCTTGAGTGAAAACACATCTTCATAAGTTCCCACAACAATTTATTTACATGAATTTATTTATAGTGGATTAAAGCTTAAGATCAACACTTGCAACGTCCTGGTCTCACAGTACACAGGAGTATGCTGTGACCAGGGTGTGTGTGGCAGAGAAGATAAGCTAACAGTAAGGAGCTGGTGCCCTACATCAGTTGAGTTGAGTGGACAACATCAGAAGCATTGTTCATAGTTTGTAATAAAGAGTTACTCTGAGCTGGAAATGCTGCATCCTTTGCAGGTATGTTCAGGGACCAGATCAAGAAGTACATCACACATCACAGATAACATTTTTGTTAGCACTTTATTCTTAAAACAAATTCACAGTTTACTTTTTTACATTCTAAATCTACTTTTCTTGCCCCACTGATATAATTACTTATAATCTTGTGCATGCTGGACACTCAACTGTAAATCTTGATATTGTCAACTCTGCCACCTCCAGCTTTGTCTCTTGTTTCTGTCTCCAAATCAGCACTCCATCCATCATAGGAGGTCTTACTACCATCTTGGAAACTGTCCCTTTCATTCTAGCTCCAATATCCTTCTTTCAGAAATCACCCTGACACTCATCTTCACCCTCTCCACCCTGCCTGAACTTTCACCTACAGCTCTGTTGTGCATTGTCCATTGTTTTGAATGGCTGATTCAAAGATTTAAATGAGTCAAAGATCCTTTGGTGTTTCCTTTATTACGCAGTCACATAACGGAATTGCATGTGGTCAGCTTAATACCAACTAGTATACAAAGCACAGAAAGATACATAATATATAAATATACAGAACAGGAAAATACGGTAGCATTGTAGTTACATGTTCCAAAGTGCAGTTGTCCTGTGTGTGTGTGTGTGTGTGTGTGTGTGTGTGTGTGTGTGTGTGTGTGTGTGTGTGTGTGTGCACAGGGGGTGATAGAGTTCATTGTTCTAGGGGAAAAAGTGTGCTTCAGTCTAATGCTTCTTGCTTAGTCCTAAACCACCTTCAAGAAGGCAGACGGACAAACAGTCATTTACTCAAGTGTGTGGGATTTGCACCAAAGCAGCTGGCTTTCTTCTGGACACAGCAAGCATACACAGAGTCCCGATCTGGGAGAAGATTTCCCACAGTGCCCTGTGCTGTTCTCACTACCCTGGCCATGTCATTTCTGTCCTGTGCCGTGCAGCTGCCATGCCATACTGTCATACTACAATAGATGATGCTTTCTGTTGCATATCTATAGAAGTTTGCCAGCAGTCTAAAGAGCCTTTGCTGGGCCTTATTTACATTGATGCTTTATCACTGTTTCAAGTTTTTGCTGCACAGAAATTCATAGAAATGTTCACCACACTTTTTACTTTAATCATTTTCATTTAAAGGATGACTACAATCATGACCTTAATTCTATCAGAGCTTTAACACAATGTAAATGCAGACAACGCACATATTGCTTGTAATTAAACACGGAAGGAACCTAAAACTGGATGCATTGATGCTCTGTTTTAATCAGCTGAGCTTTGTGTATTTGCCTGATAATTAAAAGTGTCTTTAGGTGTCTTGATGTCACCTCCTCATGTGGACCTTCAGTGGTGCAGTCTGTATAAAGACACCGACCATTTAAATCACCTCATTTTACGGACTGTTGCATATAAATAATTATCTCCTGTTGGTTGAGTGTGTCGAGGTTGCTTTGGAAACTTGACCTGGGCATACTCCACTTCCACCTTTTTCTCTGCCTCTGCCTCACCCTCGCCCTCACCCTCATCTTCATCTTCACTCTCAATCTCGACATCGAACTCCAGCTCAATCTCGGCCTGCAAATTCACTGCTGCTCTGAGCTCCACTTGGTCATCCTCTTCGTCTGCAGAGTAGTAAGATCAAATTAAAACATTAGTTTGACTTCTGATTTTCACTGTCATTTCTGATTCTGACTAAAAATCACAAACACAATGCCTTTATTATCCATTTCTGAATTTACATGACAGCGGCATCAACATAGTCTTAGCAAAAATATGATACTTCTGAGTGAAGTAAAAATGAGGTTTTGTACCTTTTTCCTTTGTAGGTTTGTAGTTTTGTTTTTTCCTCTGATCAAAGATGATTGCTATACCAATAACTAATAAAATTAGCAGTGCTAAGAGAACACCACCGATCACTTGCAAAATACCTGCTTCTGAAATAAAGTGACATAAAAAACAAACAAGTAAACAAATGCATGTTTTTACTAATTTACTAATATACCATTACCGCTGACCACTTGATTTACTGATGTGATATCATTGTTTTACTGATTGCTCATTTTAATTGAATGTACCACAAACAGTCTGAGGATTTATGAAAGTACAAATAATCAACAAAAACTAATTATCAACCTTTTTTCATCACGTTCTCACTCACCACAGGTAGATATCCTCTCCTCTTTGGAGACATTACTGACGTTGTTCCTGACTGAGCAGACCAGATGTCCTGCGACGTGCTGTTTCAGGGTAATAATGTTAGTCTCATTATTTACAGAAAGGAGCTGAGCATCTGTCAGTGTGCGTCCATTCAGAGTCCAGCTGTACTGAAGACTGTCCCCTCCCTCAGAGGAGCAGGACGCCCTCCTCTCTCCCTGGGACAGACACTGAGAGACCAGCAGGACAGAGGACACAGGAGCTGAGATAAACACATGCAGATGAGTCTTTAAGTTGGCCTTTAATGAAAAACAGCAAAAGCAGAAAATTCTAAAGCTTACTAAAGCAATATTACATTTCTATTAATTAAAAGGAATTACCTTGAATAAACAACTGTAAAGTCCACTCGCCTGATGCTCTTCCATCTGAATCAAAGGTTTGAAGGGTATAATTACCACTGTCATTCCTGCTCATGTTAGGAATCCTATATGTTCCATTACTGGGAGAAAAGACAAATCTTTGTCCTTCAGCATTAGGAAGAACTTTATTATTTCTGACATTTAGTATTTTTAATGAATTTTTTATCAATTGGTATTTTGATGTCTTTGAGGTATTGTCCATCAGTTGGATGTCCACATTTCCACCTAAAGATCCATAACACTGAGCTCCATGCTGTTTAATGTCACAGCAAGTTTCCAAACCTGCAAATAAAAAAAGTAAACAAAAGCAAAACTGTAAACTTTTGGAGTATTCAGTCCCTACCAGAAGGATTGCAGCAGCTTTTGCAAATGTTTACCTAAAACAATCGTCGATGTTTTGTGCCTACTGTCTGTCTCACTTCACACTATGTGAAGAAATATTTAGTGCTCATGCCGATGAGCACTACACAGGTTTATGACTTAAACACAGCAAGGGTTCTATTTTACTTGTGCTGATCTTTTTCAAAATGAAAATTTGGAAATTCTAACTGGAAAATCGAAACTCACAAATGAAAATGAAAAAAAAAAGACTAAATTTAATTTAGCTGCTGTAGCTTCAGAGTTCTGCTGATATGCATGTTGAGTTACTGTCACACCATGATGATAATGAGGATGTGACACCAAGCCCATGCTTTTCTACAAGCATTTAAAATACCTGGTGTAAAATAAGGCTATTTTAATCCGTTATTAAGTGATTTTTCCAAAATGGAAACTGAGAAAAGCAAAGCTCTTGTAATCTTTTGTATTTTGACCTTTTACAGATTATTTAATGATTTAATTTCTCAAAGCTGTTTTTTACTGCATATTCATTTTGAAAGGATCTCAGAAAGAGGCATCAATATTTAAAGAAAAGCAAGCAAGTAAGTGGAAAGGTGCAACACACATCACATTAGCTGACACAGCACTTGGGCACTGAGCATGCAGTGATGGGAAGGTTACTTTTAAAATGTATTCCAGTAGCCCAAACCAGGATCTTTTCCTAAAATGAATCAAGTGGTTTTAGTGCTTGAAGCAAACAAAGAGCTGGTGAATACAGAGCTAAATGAACCGCCCTACTCAAAGTTTACTAAAACCGTCATTGTCTTTTACAGCTATGTGCAGCTTAATAGTAACAGTTTGGTTCAGTTAAAAAAATATTAGCCTGTATGTGAAGATGATTAGACTTTTATTCAAACACAAACTAAGTCTATGTGTTTGCAACATAGAAGTTTCAAATGTGAAACGAGCCACTTGGTTTTGAGGCTGCAGAATTAGGTTAAAAATACAACAATCATAATGCCTGTGTGGTTTTCTGAGGTACCGTTACGCAGTTTACATTGGGGTAGAAAACTTTATTAACTGACCCCAATTTCGGTGTCAGGAAATCCACGTTGATACACTCCAAGTACATCTTTTTCAGTGAGCTTTGCTTTTTTTAAGGTTTCCAATTTATTATTGTTCTCATCTGTTATTCTTTCCAACCCTATTTTGTGAACCCAGTTATTGAGAACTTCAGCTTTGTTTCTTCTTTGCTTTTTAATGGTTTCTGATTTACTTGTGTTCTTATCATCTGCTACAGTGCTTCTTTTTCCCACCTTAATGTTTAAATTTAATGCAACTAATAATAATCAATGACCAAGTGGAAAGTTTCAGTGTGCCTTTTAAGTTTACGTGGTAGTTACTGGGAAATAAAAGATGATTAATTTATGAATATGAGTAGTGGTCCACATGTTGCAAAAATAACTGGAAACATCAATAGATAGACAAATAATATATCAGGAAATGTTCTGTTCTATTCTGTTCACTGTACATTTGCTCTGTGCATATGCTTATTTTTTGTCATTTCATCTTCTATCATTTTGTTGCCCAAGTGATGTATACTGATTAACAGTTCTACTGCCACATAATGTTTACATGTCCGATTATCTTTATAATAACATCAAAACTATGCAATAAAGAATAAGTTATATAACTTGCCTTCAACTTTGCCATTTTCTTTAACATCCAGGGTGAAAACAATGTTTTTCTCTTGGACTCCATTTGAATTAAAGACCTCAATGCTGTATTGACCTGAATCATTCCTCTTCACGTTTGTGATCTTGAGTGTCCTGTTCATGAACTGTAGTCTGTTGTTAAATTCCTTGTCTATCATTATTTTTTCTTTCTTGAGATTAAACACAGTTATGTTCACCCTGGGAAGCACCTTCAAACACTTCACATTACGGCCACTAGCATTAGCCATCACATCACACTGGATATACACAGTTCCTTTAAGAAGAGGAGAGCATGGACATCTGTTTGCATTGAGATCACATGTAGTTTCATCAACTGGAAAGAAAGCTGAAAAAGATGCATTCAAAAGAACATGAGCTTATAAGAATCACACTACAAATGTGAATGTTTGGTGTTTTTTATGAAGACAATCTTACCATGAGTTCCTCCTGCTAATAACACAACAATAAGAAACTGTTCCATCCTCTTCATATATCAACACTGTGGATTTAATCTTAAAAGAATAAAGATAATAGAAAAATATTAACAAATGCTGAACCTCCTGTCAACCTCAGGCAAACTGACAACAAACAGTAGATGATACAGACAGGGTGTTTTCACAAGAGCAGGAAATAAAGTGACTCACTTCCACTTGCCCACACAAATAGAAGTGACATAGAGAGAAGTGAGGCAGGCTTTTGCTTGTGTGCTGTAATGAACTGATCTCAAGAAATATCCTCAAATGTTAATGAATCTTTTTCCCTCAACTGGTGTAATTTGGGGGAATTACCTATGCAATCTATAGACAATCTATAGACAATCTAGGCAATACTCTTTACTGGGGTAAAACTTTCAAGTGTCAATAAAGCCTTCACATATGGTCTTAATATATAAATTTTAAGAAAAAAAACAGGAAGTAATTCAAAATAGACCAGAGGTTTCTGTGGGGAGAGCTTTGTTGTTTCATGGTCTTTACAGTGTGTGCAGGAGAGACGTCTTTTTATGTTTGCAGGTTTGCGTAAGTTTGCTTTTTGAAAGAAAGAGAAATAAACAATAAAGAAAGAGTGTAAACTGTAAATACTAAATGGATGCAAATCACTGCCACAACATGAAACTGTGAAACAATGTCCTCTAGACAAAAACAAAAAACATATTTTTTTTTTACCCATCAAAGCAGACAGACTCAAAAGTAATAGAACTCGCTTACAGTATTTGAATAAAGAAAACAAATGAAAACAATGCAAATTTAAATCTCTCTCCGTAAACGGCTCGTAATGTGTTTAGAATGAATGTGTAATAACACAGGTTTTCAGTGGTAAATAGCAGAATGTCACTGAATGTATTTAAATTAAACACTGCAGACTCTGCACACTGGAGGCTTTGCAATTTTTCACTTACTTTTGATTACTCTCAGTAAGCACGAGGAGTGATGGCGAACATGCATAGAAGAAGAATCATGATCAAGAAACATAGGATGTAAATGATATACTTATGTTGCAATGGATGCACACATCAGCAAAGCCTAAGTAAGCAACATATTCAATTCAATTCAATTTTATTTATATAGCGCCAAATCACAACAAAAGTCGCCTCAAGGCGCTTCACAGATACAGAGAAAAACCCAACAATTACATGACCCCCCTATGAGCAAGTACTTTGGCGACAGTGGGAAGGAAAAACTCCCTTTTAACAGGAAGAAACCTCCGGCAGAAACAGGCTCAGGGAGGGGCGGCCATCTGCTTCGACCGGTTGGGGTGAGAGAAGGAAGACAGGATAAAAGACATGCTGTGGAAGAGAGACAGAGGTTAATAACAGATGTGATTCAATGCAGAGAGGTCATATGTAAGCACTCTACTGGAAATGTGAAAAATCATCTAAGGAAATCATGGTTCACATACCCTAACTCCATCAATGCACTGAATACATCTATGAGAAAAGCAAACCCTGCATAAGTACTCTCTGCATTATAAAACAAAGCTGGAACCTTCAACTCTGAGGGGGTTGCAATGAAACTGTCCGAGTGTTATGGCAGGACTATTGTTTTACATACTTCCTCTTACTCTGCCTTAAAAATGGAAGTAAGAACTATGTTTATGCACACGTGTCGACAAAACGTCCTGTTTTCTCAAATAAGAAGTTGAAAATATATTGAGCATAGAAGATATAGAATTGAGATATGAGATATACAATTTATTCATTTCATACTCTTCAGTTTGAAAAAATGTAAACAGAGTAGTTAAGAGGACAATCCCAATAAAGGAAATTAAGTTTGGTATATGTCATTACAATTGATGTCATGCTGACAAAACCACAGAGAAAAGACTGGAGGAACAGAAAGGAATCACAAAAGGGAACTACTGAACCCAAAATAATCCAAAACTCAGCACGAAACTAAAGAAACAAAAAACAAAGAAACCCAAAAAGTATCGGTGAATATGAATGAACAGAAGACCATAACCAACACAGAGTTAGAACAAATCCCTCGTCAAAACCACAAGAAATCATAAACTCGCAAAAACTCAAAGCATGGCGTTCTGAACTCAAGTGTTTAGTTTCTTGACAGTATCCCAAATCCCATTTCATTTCTGCAGGAAGCCAGTGCGTGCATAGTTATACAAAGGTTTGATATTGTACAAGATCTCCAGCCTGGGCGATTCTTTTCCTTCACTGATGGCTTCCAACACATTATCCCCATCAAGCCTCTCAGTGAGGGACTCATCACAACCTGATAATCCCATTAGTGTGGGGTACCAGTCAGTAATGTGTACTGCTTTGCTCACCCTCCTTTTTGAGCGTAACGTGATCAGGCAGTTGGGCTGGAAAGGTCAGATCATGGATGGATTGTCAGATGAGTGTTGGAGTCCACTGTGCATTTTGTCATGTCTGTTTGGATTAAAGGGAGTGTATGGGGGAACTCTGCAGCACTGCAGACTGACACACGGGAGCTTTGTTAGAGGGGAATAAAGTGATTAAATGGCGTCCGAAAGGTCGATTTAATTAATTTTAAAAAGCCAGTGGGTGGTTAACAGTCTTACTTGAGTTGGGACTGAATGGAGCAGTGGAGGTAGTCTAAGGTCACCTAGATTAGCAAGGTTTCTGTGGAAGTACAAAGGAAGTAACTAAGAGAACTGAAAAGAGAACTGGTTAGCCCAAAACAGGCATTTGCAGGCAAGGTAACAGAAATGACTTAATGTTCCCTATTATGGCAACTATTGAGAGAAATATGTCTCAAACCTGAATGAATACTAATCACTACCCAGAATGTATTAAGTTCAAGTACTTTAAGCAGATCTGCCCCTGGTATTTATTCAGGTTTGGATGTATGCATTTGTAAAATATTTTTACATGTGGCCAAATTGCTTCAGATTTGTATGTGGATTGAAGCACGCACATGTGAGTCCTCAAAAGTTACACATGAATCATTGTACACATTTGTAAAGCCTAGTTTACGCTTGTGGGTCATATCGTACACATTTACAATGCTAATGAGACATATTTCTCTTAATAGACAATGATCCATGATCTATGACGAGAACTGCTGCAAGCTTCAATCTGAAATACTCCACAGTTGATTACAATATGCAAGGCAGGTGTGGAAAGCGCTGCTTGTGTGAGACAACACAGGAAGTCTGCACTTGTTACCAGACATGTTTAATTTCCTCGCTGATGTCAGCTTTAACTGACACCTTATAGTTTCTATTTGTTGTTGCGCCATCATCATTACTGGAACAACAGTTTATACAAGGCCAAGGCATCCTCTCCCTTTCTGTTGTGTAAGCGTGTAGCAATTTCACCTAAAAACACTCAACTTTCTTACCTGTTAACCCTTCACACCATGGGATGCTTGTATCCTTCTAATGAGGAGTGTATTAACTCTATTATCAGTATAAATTGCAATTAATTTAAAAATGAAACATAATTAAACTTATTTCTAACAATTCCTTCCTTTCACAATGTCAGTTGTGAATCCCAATCATGCTTATCGTTTAACTCCTCCCTCCAGGATTCCCAGCCAGGTGTGATACTGAGCCTGAGGCCTTTCTCTCCTTAACTTGTACTGTGTCTCCCTTTCAGACAGGAGAGTTACCCTAAGAAGTTCAAAAATGTTGTTTAAGCATACTCAATAATTAAATCACTCACTGCCACCTTGTCCCTAAATGATGTCTCTACTGTTCTGTGGATCCTACCCACTCATCTTCATCTGAATCGCCACCCTTTTTATTATTACTGAGTCTTTTTCTTTCTTAAGCCTGTACTGCCTCTCCCTTTCAGACAGGAGAGATCTGTCTGATATAACAGCATCAATAACATTGTGATATTTAAAACATCCTAAAGGTATTTACAGTGCACTTTTGAAAGAAGGTTTAATCTGGTGGTTCAAAGCAAAATCATTTGTGAAATGACCACAAAATTCTTTTTAAGAGTTTCAAAGTGTCAGAAATCAGTAGATATAACAAAGGAACTTACAGCTAGTTGTTATATTTACAAGGGAAATGAGGATGATGCTCAAGTTTCTCAGGTGTTAGGAACTGGCATCACTGTATGAAGCAGTCTAGCTGCTATACAGAAGTGCAGGAGTCCAAAAGAATTTGTCAGTCAAGTAGCTGTGAAATTTGTATACTGAACCACTGCTGATAGTGGAGCCTGTCGCACAACATATTTGGGCATCCACTGTCAGCAATATGATCTTATGTCCAAAACTGTCTTTGTGATTTTGGAATGGACTGAATCGCTGCAGTCCTTTTTATACAGAGGGACTTACCATCTAATGTGATTACATGTCCCAAATAGGTTAATTACTCCGAAGCCCACTGTAATTTGGAGAGGCGCACTTTGTGACTGTTCTCAGTGAGGTGTTTTACAGCACTTTAGCAGGCCTGCTTATAAGGAGAACAGATTAATAAATGATGACATATGCAAAAATGTCTACCCCTCTGTAAGGATGAAACCTGACAGGTTTTCTTTAGGCGCCCTGGTTTAGGACATTTCATGTACATCCTGTTGAAGGACAGGACACCTGCCAATAAAAGTTGGATTTTTTTCCACCTGCTTAGGGATCATCAGATCACAGGTCAGGTACAGGCTAAGCAGGCTCATGATTGAGAAACTGATCAGAGCTGTAATGCCATGGTTCCTGTGACGCTTTAAACCATTTAAACTTGCTTGTATTCAGCATACTGTCTCTAAATCAGTGTGCAGTGAGACTCAGAGTGGTAAAAACCCTCATAAGATGTTGCAAATGGCCCCTTATGCACTTATTTGGCAGGTTAAGGAACCTAAAAAACTAAAAAAAAAGCTACACCTCCATCCTCGCTGAGGCTCCAAACTGCCTGCGTCATTTGTGCTGTTGTAGTGTAGATCAGATTTGTTTTAGCTTTAAACCTTGAATCTTTTGAATAATTCAAGGCCATTAAGGTCAAACATGGCTAGATGACAAAAAGCAAACAACAAAATGTCACAGTTTTGAGTGTTCAGTTCTTACCAGAATGACTGTGGTAACAGATGCAAATGTTGACCTAAAACAGAAATAGTGGTTTTGTGGCTCCCATCTGTCTCAGTTTAGACCATACAAACAAGTATTTATTGCCATACAGACACACACAGGTCTTAAAAACTTTCTCTCTCCTTCTCGCCACCCATTTTGGTAATAAAGGCTTATAATCATCTAAAACACTCTTAGTTCAATCTAAGAAATGCAGTGAAGCTTGATTGAAATGTGTTACCATCACTTCCACACTCATCGCAATGTGAAGCCATGTCCTTATTTAAACATTGTTTTTGAGATGTTTTATTTTTTGGAGTTGTGGATTCCCTGGATCCCTCCCTGGAGCACTGTTTCACATGCTACTTTGTTAATGTTAAATATATATTACTCCAGTGTAAATAAAATGCACTGAAGTGTGATCTCCTGAGTCCCTCTTCCCATTAGCCTTGACAGATTCAGATCATGTGAGCAAAGTACATATACAAAATAAAAGTAAATACTCTGATGGCCCACCAGAGGGCTCCACTCACACCCAGGTCGGGAGGAGGGGTTTCGCTGTGTTCAGTTCATGTTTTGTGGTGAATAAAGTCAGAGGAAAAAACTAGAGCACCCGTGTCGTCTGTGCCTTCATCCCACAATACAGCCACACTGTGCTGCCATTTCACACTTGTCTAAATGTCATGCTTTGTCTCTGTAATGTTCCTGTTGTGAAGCTCCCCTCAGTTGCTCTCCTCTGGTTAAATCATCCGATACTATTTATATGATTTAGAGAAACATGATGCTTTGCATGTAGGTTTTGTGAAGCTTTGCCCTGCAAGCACTGTTTTCATAATAATAAGTACACGTTTTTTTTTAATAAGAAAGAAAGTAAGAAAGAAAGAATAAAAGAAAGAAAAATAAGAGTTTCTCTCACTGAACTTATTTGTAAGCAAATGCAATACCTCTGTAAACCAGTAGAGGGAAACCTGACACCAAAAAGTCTTACTGGGCAAACAGTTCAAATGACACATTAAATGACAATTTTCTGAACGGTTTCTAAATACAAAAACAACAGGAAACAACTATATTAAAGCTCCTGTTTTTAATACATCTCTTCTCACTGGTCAGTGTGTGCTGATGCAGTCAGCAGTGTCAGAGTGCTTCCTCACTAGTGACAGTTTAAGGAGAAAGAGTGATTATTCATAAACAGTTAAAATTACACCAAAAAAACATCCTCTTCCTTTGTACGTCAAAGTAAAAATTATAATGAATTGTTAATGCAGGGAGTAATCAAGTAATGCAGCATTATTTTTAAGGAAAATAGCGAGTAAAGTGTAATATATTATTTTTTTGACTTATGACTCTAACAGTCTACATCAAAATCTATACAGGGGCTGTTTCTAATACCACCGGGGTAATTAAAGGACTCCTAATAGCATCAACTACAGTCCAAACACAGGTTCCTTCAGACAAACTCTCCTTTACACAGATGCAAACAGGCGCACCCTACACTGACCACGTTTCCTGTTCGTGACCAGTTTCACATCACAACATGCAAATTTAGATCTGGTAGGATGTGACTACTTTCACAGTATTTCAGTACTAACTGAAAGCATTTGTCATTATTGCCATTTCTTGTTATTACTGATCATCTTCAGATAAGAATGTGTGAACTCAGACCAGGCAGGATGTGACTAGAATAGAAATGCAGAGAAAGAAGCAATAAATGTTTAATTATTTTAAAACCTTTTTTTTTTATCAATTATGTTGATAAACAATTGAAGTGAAAAAGACTCCAAAGAGATGAGAAACAACTAATTAATGGCATCATTCAACCATAGCAAAGTCATCAGTATTTATAAATATATGTCTGTGCAAAAGCAAACTGTATTAATATATAGTAAATTAAAATTCAGCAAATATAAAACAGAAGCTTTATTTTTAATGTCATAAAGAGATTTTAACACCAAGAATAATGGCACTGTCACCAGATTTATGCTTAAATGTGTCTTTGGTTGTTTATCTAACATATGAACTGAACAAAGAAAAATCTGCAACATGATTACAGACACGGGACTGGGCTCCATAAATGTTGTTCTGCCTTTGAACATTTCTTTGATATTTGTACTGATGCTGATTTTAAAAACACTAGCACCTCTGAACAACAACAAAACTGTGTTAAACTTGCCCCAGGGGTATTGTAAGTCCAAATAAACTACAACAGTGTTGAACCTGTGCTGCCCCAGTGATCCCAGCCTGATGACCAAGTATCATAAATGCTGTTGGAATTATTATCTCTATAACAGGTAGTTTGACAGTGCTCAAATTTAATATACTCTAATGTTTTACTGTGTGATATTACTTGAGATGCTATGATTTGGCGCTACATAGTGACATCTGATCTGAACTGTATTTAAATTATGAAGCAAAAAGTGTTATGCAGCAATGAAACTAAATAACATGAAACAAAATGTACTTTGTTACGTCAAGTTCAAATTAAAAGAGAATTACAATCATAAACTTTGTTCTAGCAGAGGTTCATAGCAGGAACATAAGACTGGATGCATTAAAGCAGAATTCAAAATGTGGAAGAACAGTGAAATGTATGAAATTCAATATTTATGAGCTTTGATAATTTGTCTGATAGGAAATCTCATTATTTAATAGACCTTTCAGTATCTCGACATCACCTCTGTGGACCTTCAGCGGTGTAGTCTGTGTAAAAATGCTGATCACTTTAATCATCTGATTTTATGCATGCTGACATACAAACAATCGTCTCCTGTTAGTTCCTACCACAGGTAGATATCCTCTGCTCTATGTAGACATTACTGACATTGTTCCTGACTGAGCAGACCAGATGAGATGAGACATGTTGTTTCAGAGTGATGTTGTTAGTCTCATTATTTCCAGAAAGGAGCTGAGCCTCTGTCAGTGTGCAAAGTTCACCACAAAGAACTTCACACTATATGGCCCCACAATATAAGAAAAGACCCACCAGTAACAGCTCTCCTTACTAAATAGTGACTGAGAAAGAAGAGCATTTTTTATTACTTTAAATGAAAACAGCGCAAATCATGATGTATGTACAAAGGAAAGTATAGCATTAAAACAAAATTATATATACACTTTAAAAAGACAGGAAAAAAATACCTTTTTTCAGATTGAGCAACAAAAGAAACTAAACAGAGGGAAATCCTTTTGACAGAGTTACTAGCATCCTGGTAACTCATATAGTGGTTAAGAGGTGGAAAGTAACAGAGTAAAAATACTTTGTTACTGTACTTAAATTTTTTTTTCTGAGAACTTTTACTTTTACTCTCTACATATTTTAACATATATCTGTACCTTCTACTCACACAGACACACTAGGGTAGCTGTCCATAGCACTAAAACCCATGGTGTAGCTGTCTATGGTGCTGAAGTACATGGATGCATTGGTGTAGCTATCCATCGTGCCAAATCACGCAGATCTACATCAGATCTAGAACAATCTACATGGCTATCCGTGGTGAAAACACTCACTGTTGCTTTAAATAGCTAACTCTATGCACTACAAACCACCTACCTTGGGATAGCCAACCAGTCTGTAAGGGTCACCTCTAAAGCATCAAATCCACAGCAACAGTGGGTAGCTCTTCCCAACAGTCTGCGGTGCCGAATGATTTTAATGTACAGAAAGGGTTTTTTTTTTGTTGTTGATGTTTTTTTTTAATATATGGCTGTTTTGAAATCACAGGGGTACAGAGATGAGCGATTGGAGTGGAAAACAAAGCTCATTCTTGGGTGGAAGGCATCATGTTTAGTTTTATGAAGTTCATGAAGTTTTTCACTCTTGTTAGACTCAAAGAACACACTGAACTCATAATTATAAGAAGAAATGTGGGGGTGAAATGTATGTTTTATATTTAACTAATAATAATGAACTTCACTCAATACAGACGTTATCATAAGCAACAGTAACACATCTGTAAACCAGTAGAGGGAAACGTCACACCTTTTCATACTTATCTGTTCACTTCTTACCTTTTCTTGAACAACTGTTTATCAAAATGGCAGCAAAGGCTTAAAAAAATTAATTTGTGGAGGACATCAGAAGGACAGTTAACTGAAATGTTTTAAATACAGAACAAGAAAAAACTCAATTAAACTTCCTACTTTAATTCTGTCAAATGTTTCATGTCATTACTGATTAAAATAATGATACTGAAAGGCCTACATCTGTAATTAGAATCATATGAGACAAATACATGAGTATATAATTGTGTAAAATTGTGAGGTTTCAACTAGTTTAAAATGGATAGTTACATATTTTCTATGGCTATGCTTATATTCAAGTATTAAAAATAACCGCAAATAATATTCTTGTTAGGACTTTGAGTAAAGTAAAGTAAAATTGTATTTATATAGCACCTTTCAAGACAAAAGATCACAAAATGCTTCACACAGAAATACCAAGGCATAAAACAAAGACAGATAGAAAGTTAACCAAAAGCAATTCTAAAAAGATGAGTTTTTAGTTATTTTTTTAAAAAAGACTACTGAGTCCACAGATCTTAAGCTCAGAGGGAGAGCGTTCCACAGTCTGGGGGCCACAGTGGCAAAGGGTTTCTCAGGGTGAAGTTTTCCCCTGTCTCCCTTAGTTCTCCGTCTTGTATGCTGTGTGTGCGGTGTTTTGAACAACCTGCAGAGTTTTTGCATAGACATATAAACAGTGAATTACTATGGTCTAAACGTGATGAAATGAATGCATGTGTAACAATCTCCAGCTTGGTGTGAGATACAATAGGGCTTAATTTAACAATGTTTCTTAGATGATAAAAGCAAAACCGAAGCAGAAATTTGACATGAACATCCAAAGTGAGAGCCAAGTTAAAAGTTTACCTCTAGGTTGCTGATAGACAATTTCACAAATGTCAAAAGGGGACCAAGAGCTTTCATTGTCTTAGGTGCAAATCTGTCAGGAGCACATTCAAGGACTTTAGTTTTTCCTTCATTAAGTTGAAGGAAGTTGTCAGCCATCCAACCTTTAATGGAGTCTAAGCACTGATTTAGAATCTACAGCTTAGAAACATCTTGGGGCTTAAAAGAAATGTATAACTGTATGTCATTTGCATAGCAGTGATAGCAAATGTCCTTAAAGGGGTCAAAGTATGCTGAAGAGGAAGTAGATATATTAGAAACAATAAAGGTCCCAATACAGAACCACGTGGCACACCATAGGTAATGGAAGTGGAAGATGACCTGTACTTAGAAACCACCAAAGAAAAATAATTAAATAATAATATGGTCCATCTTATTTATTTCATACTATAATGGACTAAAACACAGTTCAGACTGTTTATTGAATGCATATGGGCAAAATCTTGGAGAAGCTAATGGCTCTGCAATGGGAATTGAGAGACCTGGTGACTAGTAATGGAGATTAGACCAACTGTAAAATTGGATGCAGTTTGTTCGCACTAACCAAAACAACTACCATCCTCAACTCATGCGGCCCCCCTGGCACCAGCTGGTTGCTCAAGGCAAAAACTGGCAGAAATAACAAAATTCTCCCTTAGATAACAAGATTGTTGTTCTGACTCTCTTTCCCCCTCCCTTAAGGCCACCCCACGTCGACCAAAGATTGTTGACTTTTGCCTAACTGGGTGAAGGGACACTTTCTCTCAGCTGAACACGGAACACACACACACACACCCAATTTCCTTCAGGGCCAACCTTGGACCTGGAACCAGGATTAATACAATTTTATTGCATTGAATTGAGTTCAGCCAGAATTTAAAAACGGAACTCTGAAATAAAAGTAGGATTACTGCCTGTGACCATTTTATCCTTTCTATGCAGTAAATCATAACCAGCACTTCCTGTGACCTTCTATTGTTGGTGCACTGTTTCTGTTGCTTTACCGGGGAAACAAACACACACACACCCAAGGTAAACACAAATTTTAGCTTTGTCAAAAAGAAGAAGCATGAATTTTCCCTTCCTGTTTATGGGAAGTTTCCTTTCCTATTTCACAGGGTGATGATTGTAGATTGAAGTTATTGACATATCTAGTGTGGTCCTTATTAAAAATGTGCAAGTACACCACTTTAAGGAAAATAATGGGATAAAAATGGTTGCAGGAATAAACCAATGCAAAACAAGTAAAGCAAAATAAACCGTTAAGGTATAAGTGCAGGGCAACATGAGAGGAGCACAAACAAGAGGAGTGTAGTGTGAAAAATTGAGCTTGGTGTCATAACAGGAACAGAGAAAAAAAAAACACGAGTTTGTGAACAACCTTCTTTTTCTAAGACGTACGTAAACCCAGGTAATTGTGATAATGATGACTAATAATGAATAATAATGAGGGTTTTTTTCTTTAAATGGCCAGCCATCTCATGGTAGACTGAAGTGATATAGCTCAATCACCACTAATGTTACAACTTTCAAGATGAGCTAAACAAATTTCTGATGTATTTTGTGATAACAACCATCTTATAAAAAGTGCACAACAGCGGACCAGCAGGTTAACAATCCCCCTGTTCTGAGGCTGAAAAAGCCTGGAAGTGTCCCTCTGTTTACTAATATCAGTGGCCAAATCCAAGTAAAATCCAACTTGCAGCAATTTGAAACATGTTTAGATGAAAAAGTGACTCACACACCTGTCCTTTATGTAATTTGAACATCAGTGTTTTTAATGAGGACACTTGCCAACTAAAGGTGAATTGTTGATATCTGGATGTCTTATAAACATCCAGCCTTTTTACTTTATTTGTGTTTTAAGGATTCTTCGTATTATTGTAGGGTCTTTACCAAATGATATAAAGCTCCTTGAGGCAACATGTTGTAATTTGGTGCTATATAAATAAAACTGAATTGAGTTGGATGATCTGGTCCAACTTCTACCAAGTCAAAAACAAGTCAAATTCAAATGGAAAGAGAGAAATACAATACAATACAATACAATTTTATTTATATAGCAAGTTTAAATTCAGGGGGTACACCAAAGTGCTTCACAGTAAGGAATAAACAGTAAAATGATTACACTAAACAGTAAGTCATTAAAACAAGGTAAAATAGAGAAACAAACAAAGGCATTAGTAAGTAGGGGTAGGGAGAATTCATGATAATCCCGAGAAATGAGTAACGATACAGCAGTTAGTGAGCGGTGAGAATTAGCAAGTTGGAAAAGCCAGGTTGAATAGGTAAGTTTTCAAGTGTGCTTTAAAGAATTGAATGGACTCAGAAACATGAATGGTAGCAGGAAGACTATTCCAGAGGTTTGGCGCTACAGAGGCAATGGCACAATCACCCGTAGTCACTGACCAGATGATAACAAAGAACAGCTGGGAGTATAAAGACTGAGGAGGTTGGTGAGATAGTCGGGCGCAAGGTTGTTTAGGCATTTGAAAGTAAGCAGCAGAACTTTATAATCAATACAAAATTTAATAGGCAGCCAATGTAAATCAGAGAGCACAGGAGTAATGGAGGCAAACTTTCTAGTTCTGGTTAGAAGACGAGCTGCAGCATTCTGAACAAGCTGTAACCATTGGAGGTGAGCGAGTTGGAGTGCAGAGTAGAGAGAGTTACAATAATCTAATCTGGAGGTCACAAAGGCATGTATAAGTTTTTCAAGATCTTTGTACGGTATTAGAAGTTTGACCTTGGAAATTTGGCGCAATTGGAAGAAGCCAGATTTAACCACAAAGGAAACCTGTTTATCCAGTTTAAATGAACTATCCAGGAAAACACCTAGATTACTTACAGTATCGTTAAGAAGCAAGCAAAGGGACCAAATCAGGCAGCTAGCTGATCTTGTGGAGTGTGACTATCAAACACCATAATCTCAGTTTTCTTCTCATTTAAAATGAGAGAATTGGCTGACAGCCACTGGGAACTCTCTCAAGCTGTCAGACAAACGATTCAATGAAGCTGGCAGGTCATCAGACAATTGGAAATGGATTTGAATGTTGTCAGCATAACAGTGGTAGGAGATCTGATACTCCAAACAGTAGAGGGCCCAGCCTGCCGAGCACACTGGCGCCATCTTGGATTAACGATTAGATCCTCCCCTCAATAACCTAAATAACAATGTTCTATGAGAGCTTCCACAGAATATATGCAGAAAACACTCACAGTATTTGTGCAACATACTAAATCAAGAGATTGGAAGTGCAATGAAAGTAAATATCAGTAAGTATTTATATCAGTAAGTATCACCTTTGATAGTCTATTTTTCTGATGGGAAATCACATTTAACGAAAAATAGTTAGACATCTTGACAGCAGCTCCTCACTGATCAGCTTTCAGCTGTGCAGTCTGTGTATAAGCACTGACCACTTAAATTACATGGCTTTATGGACGTTGCCATACAAACAAGCATTTCCTGTTGGTTCCGTCTGCCGAGGACGCTTTGAATACTTGACTTTGCCAAACTCTAGTTCAGCTCTTCTCTCCAGTTGTTTCGCCTGCCGTTTCACAACCCTGATATCAGCAAAGATTTCTTCCTGGTCATCTTCTTCCTCTGAGGAATAGCAAGTAGAGCGGTGGGCCGGCAGAAAAAATTGGTTAGTTTTATCACAAAGACTGGAAATAATGTAAAATGATTCACACAAAATATGACTTTTGAAATGGGTTCATTAGCAAGCTTTAGACTTTATGGTAGGGCAGATCTGTCTTCTGTGATAAAGGTAGCTGGTTAAACACTATCCACGTATCTAACTGGCATATCTTGCTAAGTCATCAAAAAAGTTTCATTTAAAAATTTCCAATAATTATTTATTTTTATAAAAAGAGTAAAAAGCAATCTGAGCATTGTGAGTGAGGAAAAAGATGAAGTTTTGTACCTTTTTGTTTTTTATGTTTGCTGTTTTTCTTTTTCCGCTGAGCACAGATGACTGCTATACCCACAAGTAAGAAAATGATGAGCGTCGTGAGAACACCAATTAGTGGCAAATTTCCTGTTTCATAAATTTTTTAAAAAGAGCTGTTATTTGAGTCAGAAAACACGATTTTATGAAAAAATTAAATGGGGATAAATAAGAAAATGACACCAGTGGATGTAGTTAGTTTTCAATTTCTAATACACCATATGTCATCACTTATGGCAGCTCCGTTCTCCTTACCCTTAAAAATCTGTGCTGGTTCAACACACAGGGTGTTACTGGCTTTATGCACCCACCCCGATATCATTGTCCCATTGACTGTGGTGCAGTTAATAAAAATGAACCCTATGAGCAAAAGAGATAATTCATGACCATTATAAAAAGTGACATTAATTGTCAAAGTTGTGATTATCGCCTACTATCACTCACCACAAGTAGATATCTTCTTTTCTTTGGAGACATTACTGACGTTGTTCCTGACTGAGCAGACCAGAGTTCCTGAGACGTGCTGTTTCAGAGTCATGATGTTAGTCTCATTATCTCCAGAAAGGAGCTCAGCATCTGTCAGTGTGCGTCCATCCAAAGTCCAGCTGTACTGAGGACTGTCCCCTCCCTCAGAGAAGCAGGACACCCTCATCTCTCCCTGGGACAGACACTTAGAGACCAGCAGGACAGAGGACACAGGAGCTGAGGAAAAACACACAGATGATCTTTATTTTTAAAAAAAAATCAGGATCTTTGTCATTCGTTGTAGTCTCTAATGAAAACCAAGTATAAAGCATGAAACACAAATATCTAAAATGTGAGATTTGTGAGATATTTAGATGACCAAAACAAGGTTAAATTCAGACCTTTTAATGGCTTAATTTTCCAACAGGGAAGCATTTACCTTGAATAAACAACTGTAAAGTCCGCTCGCCTGATGATCTTCCATCTGAATCAAAGGTTTGAAGGGTATAATTACCACTGTCTGACCTACTCAGGTTATTGATCCTAAATGTTCCATTACTGGGGAAAAGATATCTATGTTCTATGGTATTAGAAATAATCTTATTCTTTCTCACATCTAGTATTTTTAATGAATTATTTAACACTTTGTATCTAGATATTTCTGAGGTGTTGTCCATCAGCTGGATGTCCACGGTTCCTCCCAAAGCTCCGTAACACTGAGCTCCATCCTGTCTGCCATCACAGTAAGTTTCCACACCTGGAACTTTTGAAACATTAATAAAGAAAAACATTTGTAATTCGTTAGTTTCTGTAAAATAGTTGTACGTGTTACAAATATTTCTGAACTACCACATTGAAACATAATACCAAACTGCATATTTGAATAATCCATTATTTTGATTGAGTGTGTATAAAATGATGAGCATTGTACTACTGCCATAAATATATAATCTCAGACTACTTTGCAGAAGTAGTTTTCCAAGGTGCAAGTAATCACCACAGTAATGTTTCCAAGAGTGCAATCATGTTAATAACCAAGATAAACAGTTAAACAGATCCTCCACAGTTTTGGCCAAAGCGAACACCATAAAATTTGTTGGGCAATTAAAACTAAAACATGGATACCATGTCTATAGAAGAACTTTTCAGACTCTTTTCACCTACAGATAGTTATAGAGAGTTCAGTAGGTCAGTTGAAATGCTAATATTTTCATGAAAAAATACAAATAGATACAAAAATGGCACAATAACATAAAGTGCTTATATGAACAAAGTAACATTTAACAGAAACAACAAAAAGAAGAAAGAAGCAGAAACAAAGAACAGTCTTAAATTTTTAAAATCTCATTATTATGTTTATCTTACCACTGCTACTATCCATCCATCCATTTCCTTCCACCTATGCAATTATTGCTCAAATTTACACTGCAGATAAAGTAGTGTCACCAATTAACCTAATGCCTGTTCATCCATTTTCTTCAATTTATCCAATTCAGGGCCACTGCTACTAAAATTAGAGACATGTCCATAAAGAAACTAAAGCTCTTCTCAAAGGGTTACAAACTGTAGATTTTGCCAAAAAGAATATAACCTGATTTTTTAAAACAAATAAAAGCACAAATCTCTTTTTTCAAGTATTAGTAGAGCTGCTTTAACATCCCTTATTTTAAAAAATGGTATTGGTTCAAAACACATTGCTTATATGTAACATATTATTAATAATTATTTATATTTAAAAAAAAACCTTGATCAGCTCACCATGAGGCACTCCCAGTAGAATCACCATCAAGCCAAGCACAGCTTCCATGTCTCCTCACTGTTCAATGTGTGTTGACATAGTTGGAAGTTGTCAGAGTGCTTTATTAAATGGCATGCACATATCTCCAATACTTATTGGTCATAAATGGCTCCTTGGAAATCGTGTTCTCACTGCATATGTGTAAATCTAAAAAAGGAAGTGAAAGCAACATATACCTTATTTGGCATAAATAAAAGGAAGCTCATAGAGCTTCCACAGGCTTTTTCAGTCATTATTTACATTGTCACTGGACTATTTTTAGATCTGCAACCAACTACCACTATCCCATCACATAGTGTCTATTACATTCAGCCACTGGCTTAATCCAATTCAACAAAAGTCTCATTTAAAGTTCATATTTTAGTGACTTACATGTAGTTTATGTTCCTCATGCAGGTAAATGCATTTACATCCACAGTGGAAGCAGAAACACCTTAAACCATTTTTAAAAATTAACATCACCATTTTAAGGATTGTAGTTTATAGGGTGAATAGTGGTTTTCATGACTGTTGTTGCCAATATTCATTCATACCAGAATCTGAATACAGCCCTGCATTCAGTGGGAGAAATGTTTCATTGCTCATTCTCAGCTGTAAACACTACAGCTACATGATGACTGAAACTAGCACCATTGCCTGCCACAAGATCAGTTTCATGATCATTAAAATGTAAAATGTAACAACCCTGTCATAGTCCCTCAGTCCTCCCTGGCTGACTTCACCAGGTTGGCCTTCTGTCTGTCTCTTGTTGTTGTTGGCTGTGCTCAGGTGGGACTTATCCTGGATGCAACGAAGGCAAATATGTCTCAAAAGGATTCCAAATCTGTATGACATAATCCTCAAGCGTAAACTAAGCTTTACAAATGTATTGGAGGTAGTGTGTAGGCACCTGGCAATTATCAGAGAGTTGGGGGAGAAGTCCTTCTTGTGACAGTTTACAGAGAATTGGTGTCAGAACAGAAAATAGAGATAAATGTTTTTGCAAGCAGCAGTTGTCCAGATTGGCAAGGTTTCTGTAGAAGTACGGGGAAGTAACTAGGAGAACTGAGAAGAAACTGGGTTAGAACAAACAGGCATTTGAAGGCAACAGTTAACAGAAATGACTTAATGTTCCCCATAATGCTGGAAACTATGGAGAGAAATGTGTCTTTAAAGGGTTACACATGTGTATGATATGATCCACCTGCATAAAATAAGCTTCATAAATGTGTGCTATGATTTGTGTGTAACTTTTGAGGAGTCACGTGCATGTGTTTGAATCCACACTCAAATATGAAGCAATTTGACCACAAGTGAAACTATTTTACAAATGCGTACATTAAAACCTGGATAACTACTCATTATTTTATTAAGTTCAGCTCACCTATCAAAAACCTTTCTGTGTGTACAAATAATTAACATTGCTCTTGGTTAAAAAAACGTTAAATTTGTGTGGACAAATAGCTTGAGATGCACATCACATTGCATGCCCAGTGGGGGTTTTGAGTAACATTTAATGCTGCCAGCTTCCCACAGATCCACAAATGTAAGCTGCTTTCAAGTTGCAGTGTAAACCTGGGACAACCAGGCTTCCACTATATACCTGCTGTCTTTTTCTCTTTTTTCCAGAGTGTAGTGTCTGCAGTTGATTAATCCATGTTTTTGAAGTAAAGGGCTATGAGCTGTTGTGTTCGTTTAGAAAGAAACGTCCATTTTATTTAAAAACAAACAAACACACAAACAAACAAACAAACATGTATTTGGATTATTGGATGCTTGTATTCCTTTCCCTTCCTCCCTGGAGCAGGATTTCCCCTTTTTGCACTGTGTTTAACATTATCGACTTCATTGTGAATAAACACACTGAACTTTTACTTTGAGACGTATGTTTGAGTTGAGCCTGCCTCATTGGCCATGAAACTTTGTTTAATTTTGGCTGTTTAATTATGAAAAATGTAACAATTAAATTAAATATTTTGGTGATTAAGTTTTAAAGCCTGACTATATCTACATCTGTAATTGTTGAAAATAAATTAAATGAGAGAAATAAATACAAGTAAAACATGTTGGATTTTGGGTTCATCATTTAGTTTTTTCCTTTGGAGCACAGGTGACTGCACAACTAGAGAGTACACCCGTCATCACTTTTTCTTTATGCAATACCAAATCTGATAAGCATGTGTCGGTAACCAAGCTCACTGGTCATGCTCGCCCTAACTTAAATGCATTCTTATTAACCCTTTACAGCCGATTGGAGCGGGCACGCTCCATTTTGCGTAACTATTTTTAAATCCCGGTAGCTCTGCAACCGTGTAAGCTAGCGCAATCATTTTTTTTGCATATGAAACCGGAGGAGTTGTACTTACATCTGATGCCATCAGCCTAGGTCACAGTTTCCTTCCACATATAGCTTTGCAAAAACTGCATAAAAATCACTTGCAGCAACAAAAACATGATATTCCAGAAACACGCTTCGCCGATCCGATCAGCTGTTTGTAACACTTCCTACATCCATCAGCGCGAACTATCACATGACCGCATGACCTGCCCGAAACCGGAAGTGACGTCATTTTGCGGAAATGTAGTTTTTTTTACGATCGGGGCCTTATGAGCCTATACTTGTATTTTAAAAAGTTATGTTTGAGTTTATGACTTTCTGTGTCGTTTCTGGGATGCTTAGGACTCATATTGCACTGCTGGAAATAGTTTATTTTGATGCATATGCTGTTATTTTGCAAATTTGCACTATAATATTTATTTTCGTTTTTCCTGCAGTGTATAAAAATTGGTGTATTTCAAAAATAAAACTATGAAGACACTCAAAATAAATTTCCTGTGGTGGGAAACTAGTTTGTGCAACCTTTTTGTATTTACAGTTTTGAGGGATAAGCCTCTTAAATTTCTCTAACTAGAAATATATGTTAAAAAAACAAAAACGATTTTCAATTTTTTTGTAGTTTATTGCACTTTTTTGCAATTTATGTAATTACTTTATGTAATTACTATGCACTTAATGCAGACATATTATTAAAATTTAGGCTGTAATGGTTGTATTGATGTATAGCAACTTGAAATGCTCCCAAAAATGGCTCCACAGCATGTAAAAATATAATATAAGCTCTGGCGGACTTGGTTCTATGGTAGGTCTTAAAGGGTTAAAAATATATCTTTGCCTTCTCACTGTTCAGTGTGTGTTGACACCGTCAGCAACAGCCTCCAACAGCATCCTGTTAGTGAGCAGCCTCACAGGAGGATGTGTGAAAACTCTGACCAAAAAGAGCATTGTTATATTCGGTGTATTGTTTGATCTGCTAGAGGGTGTGGGGGGGCCACAGCCCCGTCCTCCAGGGCGTGAAGCAGGTGTGGAGGAGATCAAAACTCCAGACATCCAGAGGCCCCCAGAACACAAGAGACCAAGGAAGACCAACAGAGGGGCAGCTGCGCCACTGTCCCGGAAAGAGCTGAGGAGAGTCCCAGATGAGGGCTCACTCAGCAGCCGCGGAGCAGAAGCCAGGGGGAGTTGCAGTGACGCGCCCGTGAGCTCCGCCGGCAGCCAGCTGCGCCTGAGTGACCGAGCCCCAGGCCGAGAGGCCGGGGGCACCCCACCTCCGAAGTGGCCCGAGCGAGCCCCAGGCTCCAGGCCCCGATAAGCGGCCGCCAAGGAGTGAGCCGGTGTGTACCTGGACGCCCATCCCCGGACACAAAGAACCACCAACGCACCGATGTCTGAGGGGGTCCGCCACTGGCAGGGGAAGTGGTGGTGGGGGGAGATAGGCCTCCAAACCTTGGAGGGCCTGAGATGTCCCCAGAGAGGTGGCGCCTGACACCCAACCTGACATATAGACACAGACATACAGGCACACACAGATACAAACATCCATTCCCACCCTCATGCTCTCATATGCACTTACTCCACACTCAACCAACGTGGAGACAGACATAAAGAGACGTACACACGATCACACTCCCCAAGCATACTCTACAAACCGGGTCTAGGTGCCCCCGCCCCTGGAGGGGGGAACTGCACCCAGACCCAGGTGGTGTTTCCCTTTTCCCTGCGGTGGGGGGAGGCAGACCGCCCCCGACTCCGCAGCAGCAGGAAGGCTCCACACTCCAGACCGCAGTCGGACGGCCAACTCCTCCTCCTAGTCCTAGCCCCCCTGCTCCAGCAGGTCGCAGAGAACGGGGGTGAGAGAAGACTCCGAACCTCCCTCCACCCGCTCATTGTAATGTTGATGCATGTGTGTTCTAAGGTGCATTTAAAACCCAGGAGGGCTTGGAGCTACCTGCCAGAGAGCAGCAGGTAAGCGCATGGTCCCTCCTGCTAGCCCTCAATGTCTACGTGTATTTAAAATTGAGAGGTGGGCAACGATGCCAGGGGTGGGGTGTACACCCTGATGGTACTTTGGACTCCGTGTATCGTGCCCACCCCCAAGATCCTATATGTATGTGTAATGAGAGTGTGAGTAATGTGAATGTCTAAGTTGTGGGATAAAATTGAGGCAGAGGCAGCCAGAAGGGGACAGAGGGGGGGGGGGGGGGGGGGTAGCCTCCTCTGCACCCTGGTGACATACCCCTACTCCAAGGCCCTGCATGTGTGGGTGGTTGTGGTGGAGCGGGAAGAGGGAGGCAGCTGGAGATGGGGAGGGAAGGAAGGGAGGGGCAAGTGACCCCTCCCTGGGGCCAGCTCCCCCGCTGACCCCAGTAGGCACCCCCATACTCCGCGACCCGCCAGGGAAAGGGGGCCCAGGCCCATCCAGACCGGGCCCAGTGCAGCAGCGCCGCCCGGCCCCACAGAGCCCGGGACAGTCCACCCAACCCCACCACAGAGAAAACTGCACCCACCCCACCATCCACTCATCTTCCAGACTACATAAGACAATAAACACCCAGGCTGAGATCTTCCTCCACCTCTCCTGTATCTCCCCCTCCTGCAGAGGCAGCTCCTGAGGAGAGGAAAGCTCCTGCAAGATGTGACAATCTCCCCCACCAGTTGAAGAGCCCCCCAGGTGGCTCGACGCACCGGCGGCACCCTGCTCCAGGGCTGGGCCCCCATGCACCCACCCGCCCACAACCCCGGCAACACACCAACCAGGACCCAAGCCCCGGAGGCCCGGTCCGGGTCCCAGCCCAGAGACGGAGCGCCCCCAGAACCTCACGCCCATCCCGGACCCACCCAGGGGCAGCCAGGCTACCAGGTCAGTAACCCACGTCCGTCAGCACAGACCCTCCCCTAGCCCCGCTGCACGCAGCCGCGAGGAAACAGTCACCGGAGAGCCAACAGAGCCCCTAACCGGACATGACTGCTACCCCGGGTTGAGCCCCCCAAGGAAGATGCCTCCGGGGAACCCCCCGACGCCCTAAGCCTGTCCCTACCCCCACACCAATCACAACAGTGAAGGCGGGACCAAACTATGACCCCCCACCCCCACTAGGTGATGGAGCTGATCAAAGGAGCCCAGAGCAATTGATCTGATGTGGTGGCAGAGGCTGTATCAAGACTAATGTAATCTAATACATAATTTCTATATTGGTTAGAATTAAGATTATTTTTATTTTTCCAGTTCATGAGGACTGTTTTCTTGGCTATGCATAGGGCAGTGAAAACCATATGGGCGATATTCTTTTCTGAAGTGACATTATCTAAGCTGCCCAACAAACACACTAAGGGGGAAGTTGGAATGTTACATTTCAGACACTTCGATAAGTCTTCACATATCTCGCGCCAAAACTTCTGAACTGGTGGACAGGACCAAAGAGCGTGGATATAATTGTCCAGTGAATTGGTTTGGCAGTGTGAGCAGTTGTTGGTAGACGTAAAGCCCATCTTGAACATCCGATGACCTGTATAGTGCACTCTATGTAATATTTTGTATTGAATTAATTGAAGACTGGGATTTCTAATTAGATGAAAGGTTTTTAAGCAAATCTGAGACCAGAAGTTTAGGTCTAAGTTAACTGATAAATCCGCTTCCCATTTTGCAATAGGAAGTGATATTGATTCATCTGTTTTAGAAAGCATTCTGTATATTTTGGATAGTAATTTGGGGGGTTTAAGAGTAAGAAATTGAACCACACTTGGTGGTGTTTGTAGTTCAACTTGACCCGGTTTAAATTTCTTTTTTACTATGGATTTAATTTGTTGATATTCTAAAAATCTTTTCTTGTTGATCCCATATTGTGTAACTAGTCCGTCAAATGAAATAAATTCTGTTCCTTCTAGTATATGTTCTAAATATTTGATTCCTTTATCACTCCAATCTGAAAAGTTTATCATATTATTGTTTTGTAATATGTCAGGGTTGTTCCAGATAGGTGTACGTTTGCATGGGATTAATGAAGACGCCGTCAATTTTAGAAACTCCCACCATGCTGTCAGAGAAGAGCTGATGTTGATGCTTTTAAAGCATTCATGTCGTTGGATGTTTGAGCTGATAAATGGTAGGTCTGAGATCTCTAGATTATTGCAGAGTGCTTGTTCTACATCTAGCCAAGGTTCATCTAAGAGGGTGTGTTTTAGCCATCCTGAGATAAACTGAAGCCTGTTGGCTAAGAAGTAGTGCTGAAAGTTAGGCAGTTCTAGTCCTCCTTTATCCTTGGTCTTTTGTAGTGTTTTTAAGCTTATACGTGGGGGTTTATTTTTCCAAAGGAATTTGGACATACATGAATCTAGAGATCTGAACCAATCTTGTGGTGGTTTAGTTGGGATCATTGAGAATAAATAATTTATTTTTGGTAAGACCATCATTTTTATAGCGGCAACCCTTCCCATGAGTGATATGGGTAGACATTTCCATCTAGCCAGATCATCTTCTACCTTCTTTAAAAGTGGGATATGGTTTAATTTAGTTAGATCTGCAAGCTTGGGAGAAACATTAATACCTAAATATTTTATATTTCCCGATTGCAGTGGTGTAGAAGAGGAATTATGGAAGGAGCAATTAGTCGGTAGGACTGTAGATTTTGACCAGTTAATTGAGTAATCTGATATTCTTGCAAAAGAGTTTATCAATTCAATCACCCCAGAGATATTGGTTTGTGAATTTTGGAGAAAGAGTAACACATCATCCGCATAAAGGCTGATTTTATGTTCCACGTTCTTGCATTTTATGCCCTTAATTACTGAATTCTGTCTAATTGCTGCTGCTAGTGGTTCAATAAAAATTGCAAATAGTGAAGGGGAGAGTGGGCATCCCTGCCTGGTGCCCCTCAAGAGACAGAAGCTGGAGGATGTCTGGTCATTTGTTCTAACACAAGCTGTTGGGGAATTATATAATATTTTTAACCAGTTTATGAAAGAGGATCCAAAACCAAATTTGTGTAAAGTTGCAAATAGAAATTTCCAGTTAACTCTGTCAAATGCTTTTTCTGCGTCTAAAGAGAATATTGTAGTTTCTAGGTTTTTACTGTATGAGTAGTCTATCAAATTAAGTAATCTACGTGTATTTGTTGATGAGTGCCTACCTTTTATGAAACCAGTTTGGTCAGGATGAATTAAGAGGGGGGTTATTTTCTCCAGTCTCTTTGAGAGAGCTTTGCAGATTATTTTAAGGTCTACATTTATAAGGGATATTGGACGATAGCTTGAGGGATATACAGGGTCTTTGCCTGGTTTTAGCAGGAGATTAATGTTTGCAGAATTCATATTTGATGGAAGTCTGCCCTTTTCTTTAATTTCCAACAACGTTCTGTAGAAAACTGGTGCTAGAATCGACCAGAATTCTTTGTAGAATTCTGCAGGAAAGCCATCTGGACCTGGAGCCTTATTATTGTGCATACTTATCAGAAATAAATACAAGTAAAACATGTTGGATTTTGGGTTCATCATTTAGTTTTTTCCTTTGGAGCACAGGTGACTGCACAACTAGAGAGTACACCCGTCATCACTTTTTCTTTATGCAATACCAAATCTGATAAGCATGTGTCGATAACCAAGCTCACTGGTCATGCTCGCCCTAACTTAAATGCATTCTTATTAAAAATATATCTTTGCCTTCTCACTGTTCAGTGTGTGTTGACACCGTCAGCAACAGCCTCCAACAGCATCCTGTTAGTGAGCAGCCTCACAGGAGGATGTGTGAAAACTCTGACCAAAAAGAGCATTGTTATATTCGGTGTATTGTTTGAAATGGGGTAAAAGCAGTTGACACATTACTTCTTCTTTAAACTTACAAGAATTGGAGATTTCTGAGACACCCATTTGGACTGACATGAAGAGAGGGAAATGATCTTCATGGTTGAGAAAACAAGAGCTGGCATTTTTAAAAAAGATCACACTACAATCACATCTGCATGTCTTTAAGTGTGCAGTTACATTTCTTTAGCATATTGGCAGGAAGTCAGATGCGACTCTTGTTACTGTTGTCTAGGGCACCAGTTTAGCTCACAGGGGTGAGGAGGTAACTATAAAACAAACCCTCACCCTTTGCTGAGTGTCCTCTGCACACTCCCTGCTTGCCTTTCTACTCTCCAATAAAGGCAAAAACACCTGATTTTGTTTGTTTGTTTTGTTGTTGTTTTATTTAAGGCTTATGTCAGTTATGAGACTGTTCACTTTGAATGAGTGTGACTGCAGAACCTCAATGAACCAACAGAGGGAAACATTACACCTACTACTGTTACAGGAATTTTACTCCAATCTAAAAAAAAAATGCTCAACATACAATTAAGCTACAATTTGTGATTGTAAAAGTAGCTCATGAAAGCTAAAAACACCTGACAGGTCTCTACTCCTTTTTTTTTATGTTTGCTTTGAGAAAAGGAAAATAGAATTACACACTAGTAAGGGAACAACCTTTAAATATATAGATTTTTTTACGTTAAAAATGACAACTCTTATTTATATCAGTGAACAGTGGGCTATCATTGTTCACTGTTGTAAATTAGACCTAAACTCAAAAGGCTAATGTTTTAGTCGATTTTACACAAGTCTGTTGTTTTTTTTTTTTTTTTAATGAAAGAAAAGCCCCTGACATCTCAAGCATGACCTAACTTCATACTGCTGACCCTTTTCATTTAGCTTTTTTATTTTTATTTTTTTAACTTTGCACTGTCCTGGTTGAATTAATGTATAAAGCTCCTTAGCCATTCCTAATGTCTTCATATATTGCTAGGATAATGAGAAACAGGTGCAGTGACTTGTTGAAATATGTGCAAACATGCGCTGAGAAAGCAAAGACAGTTTGCACAATTCTAAAGCACTTAAAAGTCAATTTTTTGGTATAACCACCTAAAGAAATGAGGGATAGTTCAAGACCTTTATATCGTACTGTATTTCAGCTCATCAACAAAGATCGGACTGCAGAAAAACAAATTACTAATGCATAATATGACATTATCAGACCTAATTTATGAGAGTTATTATAGGAGTTAAATAGTCACCAAAGTTTGCTACTGGATGCAGCAATAGATGCATGTCAATAAACAATCTAGTGCTTTTTAATGGATCCTGTGTCCCTGAATCACATGTTCACAGCCATATCACCAGGCTTCAGCGCTGATGTACTTAAATTCTTGATTTTGTATCAACTGAATAACCTAAGATTGTTGGGAATCATGAACTGAATTGCAGAGCAACAAAGAGCGTCCCCCTGTAACAATATTTATTTATCCTTGCATGGTAATGTGTGTAGACATTCTGAGAACACAAAAGGATAGCGACCATGCTATTGTTTAACCAAGACAAGCATGGTGTTTTCATAGTGACAGATATCTGGTTGTTTCTTGCCATTTCTTTCTTGCTAATATAGAAAAATATTTTTAAAAAAGTTTGTGTTTCAGTTACATGAAAAATAGACATGTGAAACAACATGAGAAGTGTGTGAATCCTTAGCTCAATGTGTGACTTCTATCAAGAAACATTCTAGAAGCACCAAGAGCCTCAGTGTCATGAAATGATCTGCCAGACCTAACGACACGCCTGGTTTCACCATACAAGGAGAAATCTTTATTGTACCCAGAGACTATATAAAGGAAGTGAAACACACTCACAAAAGGTCAACATAAAAACTGCAGTCGCACATGCAGTTTTTTCTGTTATGTCTTGAAATTTTAGTTAAAAAAAAATCAGTCAGTTAAAACCAGACTCATTAACATGCAGTCGTGATAGTTATAATTAAAACAGGTGTACTATCTGCATAAACTATTTTATAGTGTTATGCAAAAGTTTGGGCACCCCTGATAATTTTCATGATTTTCCTTCATAAAACACTGTTTGGATGAGCAATTTCATTTAAATATATCATATAGCAGACGAACGCAGTGATATTTGAGAAGTGAAATTATGTTTTTAGGATTTACAGAAAGTGTGCAATAGTTACTTAAACTAAATTAGGCTGGTGCATAAATTTGGGAACTAAATCTGAATCACATGATTAGTTCATTACCAGGCCTCTGGAGAACTGCAGGAGCTAATTTAGCCATTTAAATCAGTTGTGTTGGTTCAAGGACACATCTAAAACCTGCAGGGACACTGGCCCTCGAGGCCTGGAGTTGCCCACCCTGCCCTAAACTATGATGTTGAACAATCTTTGTTTTCAGGTCATTCGAGAGTTGTTTTAAGGCTGCTACTCAGAGAAGATGCAAAGAGGAGAAAAACTTGCAATTGGCCACCTTAAATACCCTTTCTTATACCTGTGTATGTAGGTCAAGGGTCAATGAGTTTACCAAACAAATTTTGTGTTCCAATAATTAGTACTAAAGGTATTCAAATCAATAAAACGTCATGGGTGCCCAAATATACGCACCAGCCTAATTTGGTTTAAGTAACTATTGCACACTTTCTATAAATCCTATAAACGTTTGACTTCCCAAATATCATTACGCTTGTATGCTATATGATATATTTAAATGATCCAAAAAAACAATGATTTATGAAGAAAAATCCTGAAAATTATCAGGGGTGCCCAAACATTTGTATACCACTGGATTTGGTTTCCTCACTGAGTTTATTGTTACTTAGAAAATGAAATAGAGGGGAAAGTTTCCTGACTGAAAGGGAAAACACTGAGTGAAATACATTTTGATTAATTTATCAAAAGAATGTTTCACTTAAAAAGATCTCTTCATAATGTCTATTTTGTTAATGTTTTTTTTATTCTTTTTATTCTTTCTTTGAACCATCCTGTTAAGTAAAAAAGTGCTCAGTGAATTAAGTTCATGCCTTCTTTGTTGTAACTTGCTAAACCTCACCATACTGCACCCCAGCTGGTTAGACACCCATGAAACGAGCGCAATTTTCCTGTGACAGAACCACACCAGCTATAATACATCATTTTCACAGCTTGTTGCACACATTCAGTGCTGCTAATAATAATCAGTGAGTGGAAAGTTTCAGTAATGTCAACAGTCATTTTGAATGTAGTAAAATTAAAAACTGCAGAGTCTGCACTGATAGAAGCAAACTTACTCCTAATGAGGCTCACTGAGCATTATGAGTGATACATTAACAGAAGAAGAATCCTCATAAAATATAGAAGGATGTACCCGACTTACATACATTTTCATGGACACACAAAAACAGACTAAGACAGTATTACACAAATAACAGCTGGAACAGACAAAAACTCATCTGTTAGACAAAACAACTCCTGCATCACAGAACAGAGATGGAACTTAACACCTCTAAGAGGCATGCAGTGAAACTGTCTGAATAATACAAGGCTGTAAAATACTTGACTTTATTTTGAGTACTTTTTCTTCCCCAGCTCTAAAAATGGAGGCAAAAACTGGTTATGTGTCCCCAAGTGGCCTCTCCCTACTTCCTTTTTGTTAAAGTTAAGTTGAGCTGCTGGTTTTGGCATTGGAGGTTTCGGATTTTGGCCTTTTAAAAATTTGTGACATTAATGAATTAATATTCCATACCATCAATGATATTACTAATTTCTTTGTTTGTTTTGTTTTTGTTGGTTTTCTTTTGTTTGTTTTTTTAAATCTGTTTTCCTTTGTCTCATCATTTGATTTACTTCAAGAATAAATAAACTATTGGAATTTTTATTTCACACCTACTGTCTGCTTTGCTATAAATATAATATAAATAAGGCTTGGGCTTGATAGGCTTGAAACAAATAGTCATCACTGTCTGCCCTGCTTAGTTTATTGATATGTTCCACACCCAGTAACATTTCTTTTAAGTAATGACCCAACAAGTCAACTAAAATATTTAATGTTTAATTATTATAAAGATGTATACATTAATAATGATAATAAAACATGGAAGTGAAACAAATGATGAACAAAGTTAAATTGAAAAGAGAAACTGCTCCATTGCAACCATATAACATTTGTTTAGAGCTTCAACAGAATAAAAATGCAGAAAACCCTGACACTGGTAGTATTTAAACATAGAGGAAACTTAAGACTTGATGCATTTTCTCAAAATATTCATCAGTTTTAATATTTTGTATTCCTCTGATAGGAAATCACCTTTAGCTATATTGACACGGACCTTTTGTGCTCGTGGAATAGATACAATCAACTCCTGTTGGTTCAGTGTGTCGAAGTCGCTTTGAAAACTTGACTTGGCCGTACTCCACCTCTGGCTTTGCCTCCACCCTTTGCTCTACTTGCTTCCCCTGCTGCTGCAGCATAACCCTGACATCAGCATACGTGACTTCCTGGTCATCATCTTTCTCTGCCTCTGCAGAGAAAATAAATTGAGCAAATAAAGTCAGTGAGTCATCAAAACAATAGTTTGACGTTTCATGAAACTTGATTTCTTAACAAGAGTTAAATAAATTAGACACACATATATATTACTGGTCACTTTGAGAATGAAGTCGAAATGTGCAAATTACATTTCTTGTTTCAAAACAATTGCCACGGCTGCTATACCCTCGACAAAATACCTCGTTTAGATGAGTCTTGTGATACAACAAACATGCGCTTTATTGCACAAGGGTGGAACCATCGCTATCCCTGCATCTGGCCATTGCCAACCATTTAAACCCAGTTAAAGACAGCGGGTATCAAAAAGATCAAAAAGAATCACAACTTTCTTGGTAATATTAAATAAAGGAAAATATTTTTTGTCAGACTGAAGTAAGTTAAAGGAAGTTTTGTACCTTTTTGTTTTGTAGAGAGTTTGTTCTGTTTTTTCCTCTGACAGCTACACCCACAAATAAGAGAAATACCAGTGCTGAGAGAACACCGCCGATCAAGGGCAAAGCTGCTACTCCTAAAATGAAAGACATACAAAAACAAAACAAAAAAACTCAGTAAACACGTTTTTTGTTTTTGTTTGTTTTGTTTGATGGTTTTACAAATGTATTTGGAAATACAGTGGAAAAAAAGAGCCATTCACGTTAATGTCCCAGGTGCAAACAATGGGGAAAAAATGCAGCAAACAATTAGATGAGTTATGACATTTGTACAAAGTGTTCATAATCAATACAAACCGAATATTACCTTTTGTTTATAATAATCTCACTCACCACAGGTAGATATCCTCTCTTCTTTGGAGACATTACTGACGTTGTTCCTGACTGAGCAGACCAGATGTCCTGAGACGTGCTGTTTCAGAGTCATGATGTTAGTCTCATTATTTACAGAAAGGAGTTCAGCATCTGTCAGTGTGCGTCCATCCAGAGTCCAGCTGTACTGAGGACTGTCCCCTCCCTCAGAGGAGCAGGACACCCTCATCTCTCCCTGGGACAGACACTCAGAAACCAGCAGGACAGAGGACACAGGAGCTGAGAGAAACACACGCAAATGACTTATGTTACTATCATAGGATATTGATAATAATTTTCTGATCACCTGCTAAATTTGCAAGTTTGCTCACTTACGGACCCAAGACCTGCAGGACACGATTAGTCTCTAATTCTTATGGTAGTTTTATTATAATGAAGAGAGAACCAATCATCCAGAAAAAAACACATTACATGTTAGAATTTGATTTAAATTGATCGAATGTCATTCATAAGTATTTGATCTTCAAGCAAAGCATGACTTAGTACTTGGCGGAGAAACCCTTCTCAGCAAGCACAACAGTAATTCATTTCTTACAGTTGGTCACCAGGTTTGCAAACATCTCACAAGGGGGTTTTGGCCAACTCCACTTCACAGAAACTCTCTAAATCTTTTAGGTTTGTTGGCTGCCACTTGGAAACTGAAAGCTTCCTGTCATTCCACAGATATTTTATAGTAGTGAGGTCTGGATACTAGGCCACTTCATGACCTTAGCATTCTACTTTAGCCACTACTTTGCTGCCTTGGTTGTATGTTTTGGGGCATTGTCTTCCTGACAGACCTATCTCCTCCAAAACTTTATACGTTTTATTCATGTGCTTTTTTCTGAAATTTTTTTGGTTCAAAAATTCACACAAAATGTGTGTGAACAGTGAATAGTCTCTGGGCCAATAAGCACATGTTCAAATGTAACAAGTTGTGAGTTGTATTAAACATATCTGTTCTCAGAGTGTATCAACTACATAAAATTGTCTGTCTTTGAAATTCACTGTTCCCTAACCACAAATGAGAATATCAGTGCATAATTTAGTATTTGTAATTCAAGATTCTGCTTTTTCATTAATTGATCAATATCATTTTTAATCCAATGTTAAAATATATATATAAAAAATAGTTTATTTTCCACCCATAAAGGTATTTATAAATGTCTTTATTATATTCAACAATAGCCTTACAGTACTCATTTAAACCATGTGTCTGACCTGAATTCCAATTTTTGTTTCAAACTCAAACCAATTATGCTGTGTGCATTCATTTTTTGTTTGCATAAAATCGTCTGCAAGCATTTCTTTGTGTGTATCTTGTAGGACCTTTAATCATGCTCTACAATTTTTATTTTGATGTAATAATTTTAAGTTTCTGCCTATTTGCTTTGTTTAGTCAAATTGTATTCAATTAAATTGTATATAGTTTCATTACAACAAGAGTATATATTACATTCTCGAATTAAGAACAGGGAAAGTCCAAAATGCATGTATCTGAAATTTATTGGCATATATTATATACATAGTAAATAAAAATTTTAATTCGTGCTTCGTTTTCCAACAAGGAAAACTTACCTTGAAGAAACAACTGTAGAGTCCGCTCACCTGATGATCTTCCATCTGAATGAAAGGTTTGAAGGGTATAATTACCACTGTTATTCCTGCTAAGGTCATTGATCCTAAATGTTCCATTACTGGGAAAAAAGAGATATCTATGTTCTATGCTATTTGAAGAAAACGTATTATTTCTGACAGTTAGTATTTTTGATGAATTCTTTGACAGATCATATCTAGATATTTCTGCAGTGCTGTCCATCAGTTGAATGTCCACAGTTCCTCCCAAAGCTCCATAACACTGAGCTCCATCCTGTCTGCCATCACAGGAAGTTCCCATACCTGAAAATTTTGAAACATTAATAAATATTTGTCTCAGTTCACACTATGTGAAGAAGCATTTATTGGCATGCAGATTAACATTAACATTACACAGGTCTGTGAGTGAAGCACATTGTGTTAAGGCTCAGCTAGCAGCACTATTTTAGAATTAGTGTCACGTTTTGACATTTTTGTCTGGAAGTCCAAACAGTAAAATGATTTTAATTTAGCTTGTACATGCTGGCTTATCATTACTACTGAATCATCTACTGTGATACTTCAGATAGTACAACAGAGTATTATAGCCACATTAAGAAAATATATATATTGGTGATCAATTATAGTTGTTGCTACGGTTGCAAGACTCTCTACAAAATGCCTGTTGTAGATGAATTAGTGAAACAAACTAATCAGCCGTATAACATCACATAGCATACATCCTCTTTATTGCACAAGGGTGTAACCATCGATAGCCTTGCATCTGTCCATTACCAGCCATTTCCTTTCCAGCCAACTCCAGCAAGTTGGATTGTTTTTCCATCAGATACAACTTTCTGCACCATCTTTTCAAAGTCCTTATACTGATCACCACACTGTGTTTATGAAATAAAAGAGGAATCATTTCCTTCCTCGATTCTAAGGTACGATTTCACTAACTCAGTGAGTATAGCTAGTCTAGCGGTTTGTCTTAAAACAAGTGTACTCTCTTCATTTGGATTTGAAATAGATTTTGATATACCTTTATTAGTCCCACAAGGGGAAATTTCATAAGGCTGCCGATGTCATGGTCCTGCGACCATGACTCAGTGACTTTATGTTTATGTACTTATTGTTATTACTTTCATTATTATTCATGGCTGTTTTGGGATGGTTTGTGTTTGGGATTTTAGACACTGGGTTCTGGGTTTGTGCTCCCTCTGTTGGTCCCTGGTGTTAGTGTTCCCCTGTCTCGTCAGGTTAATCAGGTCCAGCTGTTTCCCCCATCTGTGTGTGATTTCCCAGTGTCTCTTTGTGTATTTATAGCGTGTGATTTCCTCTGCTCCTCGTCGCGTCGTCTGTGTTCCTACCTGGTGTAATCCTCTGCGTGTTCTCCCTGCTGTTCTCCCTTCATGTTCAGGTTTGCCACTCCTCTGTGTAGTTTATCCCAGTTTAGTTTCGTCCTTAGTTCTGTTTGCCATCTCCACTTTGTGTTTGTTATTAACAATAAATCACCCTCACCTCTGAATAAGTGCTGCATTTTGGGTCCTCCTTCCACTTTCCACACGGCCGCTGCCCCGGACCGTGACAGTACGACGCGACCACCAAATGGACCCAGCAGCGCTTAATCCGTCCAGGGAGCTACGAGAGACTCTCATCGATGCCACACAGGAGCTCATCGACCTGTGGCTGGAAAGCCCGGGTGGCACGTCCCAGCGCGCTGTAGAGAGGCGGCTACAGCGTCTGGTGACCGGTCTCCCATGGCTTCTGGGCTCGCTATGTCCGTGGGAGCGGGAGTTTCTCCTTTTAGACCTTGGACTTCACCCTCCGTCTGCATTCCCTTTCGAGCAGCCCGATGCGGTGAGTGAGCGGGACGCTTTGGTTTCCCCAGTTTCCGGGACTTTGTTTTCTGGGGCTATTCAGAGCGGGATGGGAGACGGTATGGATCGCTTACCCACCTTCGTGGTGACTGATCCTTCTCAAGTGGGCGTGTACAGACCCTCTGCAAGACTAACAGACTGTGTCTCTGCCACCCCTTCTGAGCCAGGACTTTATCACCATTCTCCGGCTCAGTTCTGTGTCCAGCCACAAGCTCCCAGGTCTGTAGCTCAACCATTAGCCTCCCTGAGGGCTCAATTACCCGTTCTACCGCCGCTCCAGTTAGCCACTCAGCCACCACCACCGCTAGCATCGCTACAGCCCACAGTTCCGGTGATGGCTGAGCCACAATTTTCGCACTGTTTTTCCACCGCTGTTTCTGAGCAGGGAGACAAACTGTTTCATTACGGACCTGTTCCTCAAAAGCTGGCAACAATAGAGACTATTGCTCACTCCGGGGCTTCCCCAGAGGCTGGGTTACTGCCCTCGGCTTACTCTGGACCCCTGGAGGCCAAGATGCCAGCTGGGAACTGCACCGGGCTGTCACTGCCTGAGCAGGGTCAGTGCTCTGCGCAGCTGCAGCCCTCCTTATGTGTGCCAGAGGCCCACGTGCCTACTGGTTTTGTTTCAAAAGTGCCAGAGGCCCACGTGCCTACTGGTTTTGTTTCATGTGTGCCGGGGGCCCCGGTGCCCACTGGTTCTGCGGCTGTTTTCGCTGGGGGGCCCGAGGAGCCCGTCCAGCCTCCTGCTTCACTAGCTGGGGGGCCCAAGGAGCCCGTCCAGCCTCCTGCTTCGCCTGCTGGGGGGCCCGAGGAGCCCGTCCAGCCTCCTGCTTCACTAGCTGGGGGGCCCAAGGAGCCCGTCCAGCCTCCTGCTTCTTCGGCTGGGGGGCTCGAGGAGCTCGTCCAGCCTCATCCCACACCTGCTGCCATGTCGGCTGGGGGGCCCGAGGATCCCGTCCGGCCACCTGTGGCTGCTTCTCCACCTGCGGCTGCTTCTCCACCTGTGGCTGCAGCGCCGCCTCCTGCAGTACCATCACCTGCAGCGCTACCACCTGCTACTGCCACGCCTCAGCCTGAAGCTTCAGCCTCGCCTGGTTCTGGTCCAGCTTCATCCTCACCTGGCCCAGCTTCAGCTTCAGCGTCTGCTTCGCCTAGCCCAGCTTCAGCTACAGCTTCATCCACGCCTGGCCCGGCTTCATCCACGCCTGGCCCGGCTTCATCCTCGCCTGATTCTGGTCCAGCTTCATCCTCACCTGGCCCAGCTTCAGCTACAGCTTCATCCACGCCTGGCCCGGCTTCATCCACGCCTGGCCCGGCTTCATCCTCGCCTGATTCTGGCCCAGCTTCAGCTTCAGCGTCTGCTTCGCCTAGCCCAGCTTCAGCTACAGCTTCATCCACGCCTGGCCCGGCTTCATCCACGCCTGGCCCGGCTTCATCCACGCCTGGCCCGGCTTCATCCTCGCCTGATTCTGGTCCAGCTTCATCCTCACCTGGCCCAGCTTCAGCTACAGTTTCATCTTCGCCCAAGTGGCCTCTCCCTACTTCCTTTTTGTTAAAGTTAAGTTGAGCTGCTGGTTTTGGCATTGGAGGTTTCGGATTTTGGCCTTTTAAAAATTTGTGACATTAATGAATTAATATTCCATACCATCAATGATATTACTAATTTCTTTGTTTGTTTTGTTTTTGTTGGTTTTCTTTTGTTTGTTTTTTTAAATCTGTTTTCCTTTGTCTCATCATTTGATTTACTTCAAGAATAAATAAACTATTGGAATTTTTATTTCACACCTACTGTCTGCTTTGCTATAAATATAATATAAATAAGGCTTGGGCTTGATAGGCTTGAAACAAATAGTCATCACTGTCTGCCCTGCTTAGTTTATTGATATGTTCCACACCCAGTAACATTTCTTTTAAGTAATGACCCAACAAGTCAACTAAAATATTTAATGTTTAATTATTATAAAGATGTATACATTAATAATGATAATAAAACATGGAAGTGAAACAAATGATGAACAAAGTTAAATTGAAAAGAGAAACTGCTCCATTGCAACCATATAACATTTGTTTAGAGCTTCAACAGAATAAAAATGCAGAAAACCCTGACACTGGTAGTATTTAAACATAGAGGAAACTTAAGACTTGATGCATTTTCTCAAAATATTCATCAGTTTTAATATTTTGTATTCCTCTGATAGGAAATCACCTTTAGCTATATTGACACGGACCTTTTGTGCTCGTGGAATAGATACAATCAACTCCTGTTGGTTCAGTGTGTCGAAGTCGCTTTGAAAACTTGACTTGGCCGTACTCCACCTCTGGCTTTGCCTCCACCCTTTGCTCTACTTGCTTCCCCTGCTGCTGCAGCATAACCCTGACATCAGCATACGTGACTTCCTGGTCATCATCTTTCTCTGCCTCTGCAGAGAAAATAAATTGAGCAAATAAAGTCAGTGAGTCATCAAAACAATAGTTTGACGTTTCATGAAACTTGATTTCTTAACAAGAGTTAAATAAATTAGACACACATATATATTACTGATCACTTTGAGAATGAAGTCGAAATGTGCAAATTACATTTCTTGTTTCAAAACAATTGCCACGGCTGCTATACCCTCGACAAAATACCTCGTTTAGATGAGTCTTGTGATACAACAAACATGCGCTTTATTGCACAAGGGTGGAACCATCGCTATCCCTGCATCTGGCCATTGCCAACCATTTAAACCCAGTTAAAGACAGCGGGTATCAAAAAGATCAAAAAGAATCACAACTTTCTTGGTAATATTAAATAAAGGAAAATATTTTTTGTCAGACTGAAGTAAGTTAAAGGAAGTTTTGTACCTTTTTGTTTTGTAGAGAGTTTGTTCTGTTTTTTCCTCTGACAGCTACACCCACAAATAAGAGAAATACCAGTGCTGAGAGAACACCGCCGATCAAGGGCAAAGCTGCTACTCCTAAAATGAAAGACATACAAAAACAAAACAAAAAAACTCAGTAAACACGTTTTTTGTTTTTGTTTGTTTTGTTTGATGGTTTTACAAATGTATTTGGAAATACAGTGGAAAAAAAGAGCCATTCACGTTAATGTCCCAGGTGCAAACAATGGGGAAAAAATGCAGCAAACAATTAGATGAGTTATGACATTTGTACAAAGTGTTCATAATCAATACAAACCGAATATTACCTTTTGTTTATAATAATCTCACTCACCACAGGTAGATATCCTCTCTTCTTTGGAGACATTACTGACGTTGTTCCTGACTGAGCAGACCAGATGTCCTGAGACGTGCTGTTTCAGAGTCATGATGTTAGTCTCATTATTTACAGAAAGGAGTTCAGCATCTGTCAGTGTGCGTCCATCCAGAGTCCAGCTGTACTGAGGACTGTCCCCTCCCTCAGAGGAGCAGGACACCCTCATCTCTCCCTGGGACAGACACTCAGAAACCAGCAGGACAGAGGACACAGGAGCTGAGAGAAACACACGCAAATGACTTATGTTACTATCATAGGATATTGATAATAATTTTCTGATCACCTGCTAAATTTGCAAGTTTGCTCACTTACGGACCCAAGACCTGCAGGACACGATTAGTCTCTAATTCTTATGGTAGTTTTATTATAATGAAGAGAGAACCAATCATCCAGAAAAAAACACATTACATGTTAGAATTTGATTTAAATTGATCGAATGTCATTCATAAGTATTTGATCTTCAAGCAAAGCATGACTTAGTACTTGGCGGAGAAACCCTTCTCAGCAAGCACAACAGTAATTCATTTCTTACAGTTGGTCACCAGGTTTGCAAACATCTCACAAGGGGGTTTTGGCCAACTCCACTTCACAGAAACTCTCTAAATCTTTTAGGTTTGTTGGCTGCCACTTGGAAACTGAAAGCTTCCTGTCATTCCACAGATATTTTATAGTAGTGAGGTCTGGATACTAGGCCACTTCATGACCTTAGCATTCTACTTTAGCCACTACTTTGCTGCCTTGGTTGTATGTTTTGGGGCATTGTCTTCCTGACAGACCTATCTCCTCCAAAACTTTATACGTTTTATTCATGTGCTTTTTTCTGAAATTTTTTTGGTTCAAAAATTCACACAAAATGTGTGTGAACAGTGAATAGTCTCTGGGCCAATAAGCACATGTTCAAATGTAACAAGTTGTGAGTTGTATTAAACATATCTGTTCTCAGAGTGTATCAACTACATAAAATTGTCTGTCTTTGAAATTCACTGTTCCCTAACCACAAATGAGAATATCAGTGCATAATTTAGTATTTGTAATTCAAGATTCTGCTTTTTCATTAATTGATCAATATCATTTTTAATCCAATGTTAAAATATATATATAAAAAATAGTTTATTTTCCACCCATAAAGGTATTTATAAATGTCTTTATTATATTCAACAATAGCCTTACAGTACTCATTTAAACCATGTGTCTGACCTGAATTCCAATTTTTGTTTCAAACTCAAACCAATTATGCTGTGTGCATTCATTTTTTGTTTGCATAAAATCGTCTGCAAGCATTTCTTTGTGTGTATCTTGTAGGACCTTTAATCATGCTCTACAATTTTTATTTTGATGTAATAATTTTAAGTTTCTGCCTATTTGCTTTGTTTAGTCAAATTGTATTCAATTAAATTGTATATAGTTTCATTACAACAAGAGTATATATTACATTCTCGAATTAAGAACAGGGAAAGTCCAAAATGCATGTATCTGAAATTTATTGGCATATATTATATACATAGTAAATAAAAATTTTAATTCGTGCTTCGTTTTCCAACAAGGAAAACTTACCTTGAAGAAACAACTGTAGAGTCCGCTCACCTGATGATCTTCCATCTGAATGAAAGGTTTGAAGGGTATAATTACCACTGTTATTCCTGCTAAGGTCATTGATCCTAAATGTTCCATTACTGGGAAAAAAGAGATATCTATGTTCTATGCTATTTGAAGAAAACGTATTATTTCTGACAGTTAGTATTTTTGATGAATTCTTTGACAGATCATATCTAGATATTTCTGCAGTGCTGTCCATCAGTTGAATGTCCACAGTTCCTCCCAAAGCTCCATAACACTGAGCTCCATCCTGTCTGCCATCACAGGAAGTTCCCATACCTGAAAATTTTGAAACATTAATAAATATTTGTCTCAGTTCACACTATGTGAAGAAGCATTTATTGGCATGCAGATTAACATTAACATTACACAGGTCTGTGAGTGAAGCACATTGTGTTAAGGCTCAGCTAGCAGCACTATTTTAGAATTAGTGTCACGTTTTGACATTTTTGTCTGGAAGTCCAAACAGTAAAATGATTTTAATTTAGCTTGTACATGCTGGCTTATCATTACTACTGAATCATCTACTGTGATACTTCAGATAGTACAACAGAGTATTATAGCCACATTAAGAAAATATATATATTGGTGATCAATTATAGTTGTTGCTACGGTTGCAAGACTCTCTACAAAATGCCTGTTGTAGATGAATTAGTGAAACAAACTAATCAGCCGTATAACATCACATAGCATACATCCTCTTTATTGCACAAGGGTGTAACCATCGATAGCCTTGCATCTGTCCATTACCAGCCATTTCCTTTCCAGCCAACTCCAGCAAGTTGGATTGTTTTTCCATCAGATACAACTTTCTGCACCATCTTTTCAAAGTCCTTATACTGATCACCACACTGTGTTTATGAAATAAAAGAGGAATCATTTCCTTCCTCGATTCTAAGGTACGATTTCACTAACTCAGTGAGTATAGCTAGTCTAGCGGTTTGTCTTAAAACAAGTGTACTCTCTTCATTTGGATTTGAAATAGATTTTGATATACCTTTATTAGTCCCACAAGGGGAAATTTCATAAGGCTGCCGATGTCATGGTCCTGCGACCATGACTCAGTGACTTTATGTTTATGTACTTATTGTTATTACTTTCATTATTATTCATGGCTGTTTTGGGATGGTTTGTGTTTGGGATTTTAGACACTGGGTTCTGGGTTTGTGCTCCCTCTGTTGGTCCCTGGTGTTAGTGTTCCCCTGTCTCGTCAGGTTAATCAGGTCCAGCTGTTTCCCCCATCTGTGTGTGATTTCCCAGTGTCTCTTTGTGTATTTATAGCGTGTGATTTCCTCTGCTCCTCGTCGCGTCGTCTGTGTTCCTACCTGGTGTAATCCTCTGCGTGTTCTCCCTGCTGTTCTCCCTTCATGTTCAGGTTTGCCACTCCTCTGTGTAGTTTATCCCAGTTTAGTTTCGTCCTTAGTTCTGTTTGCCATCTCCACTTTGTGTTTGTTATTAACAATAAATCACCCTCACCTCTGAATAAGTGCTGCATTTTGGGTCCTCCTTCCACTTTCCACACGGCCGCTGCCCCGGACCGTGACAGTACGACGCGACCACCAAATGGACCCAGCAGCGCTTAATCCGTCCAGGGAGCTACGAGAGACTCTCATCGATGCCACACAGGAGCTCATCGACCTGTGGCTGGAAAGCCCGGGTGGCACGTCCCAGCGCGCTGTAGAGAGGCGGCTACAGCGTCTGGTGACCGGTCTCCCATGGCTTCTGGGCTCGCTATGTCCGTGGGAGCGGGAGTTTCTCCTTTTAGACCTTGGACTTCACCCTCCGTCTGCATTCCCTTTCGAGCAGCCCGATGCGGTGAGTGAGCGGGACGCTTTGGTTTCCCCAGTTTCCGGGACTTTGTTTTCTGGGGCTATTCAGAGCGGGATGGGAGACGGTATGGATCGCTTACCCACCTTCGTGGTGACTGATCCTTCTCAAGTGGGCGTGTACAGACCCTCTGCAAGACTAACAGACTGTGTCTCTGCCACCCCTTCTGAGCCAGGACTTTATCACCATTCTCCGGCTCAGTTCTGTGTCCAGCCACAAGCTCCCAGGTCTGTAGCTCAACCATTAGCCTCCCTGAGGGCTCAATTACCCGTTCTACCGCCGCTCCAGTTAGCCACTCAGCCACCACCACCGCTAGCATCGCTACAGCCCACAGTTCCGGTGATGGCTGAGCCACAATTTTCGCACTGTTTTTCCACCGCTGTTTCTGAGCAGGGAGACAAACTGTTTCATTACGGACCTGTTCCTCAAAAGCTGGCAACAATAGAGACTATTGCTCACTCCGGGGCTTCCCCAGAGGCTGGGTTACTGCCCTCGGCTTACTCTGGACCCCTGGAGGCCAAGATGCCAGCTGGGAACTGCACCGGGCTGTCACTGCCTGAGCAGGGTCAGTGCTCTGCGCAGCTGCAGCCCTCCTTATGTGTGCCAGAGGCCCACGTGCCTACTGGTTTTGTTTCAAAAGTGCCAGAGGCCCACGTGCCTACTGGTTTTGTTTCATGTGTGCCGGGGGCCCCGGTGCCCACTGGTTCTGCGGCTGTTTTCGCTGGGGGGCCCGAGGAGCCCGTCCAGCCTCCTGCTTCACTAGCTGGGGGGCCCAAGGAGCCCGTCCAGCCTCCTGCTTCGCCTGCTGGGGGGCCCGAGGAGCCCGTCCAGCCTCCTGCTTCACTAGCTGGGGGGCCCAAGGAGCCCGTCCAGCCTCCTGCTTCTTCGGCTGGGGGGCTCGAGGAGCTCGTCCAGCCTCATCCCACACCTGCTGCCATGTCGGCTGGGGGGCCCGAGGATCCCGTCCGGCCACCTGTGGCTGCTTCTCCACCTGCGGCTGCTTCTCCACCTGTGGCTGCAGCGCCGCCTCCTGCAGTACCATCACCTGCAGCGCTACCACCTGCTACTGCCACGCCTCAGCCTGAAGCTTCAGCCTCGCCTGGTTCTGGTCCAGCTTCATCCTCACCTGGCCCAGCTTCAGCTTCAGCGTCTGCTTCGCCTAGCCCAGCTTCAGCTACAGCTTCATCCACGCCTGGCCCGGCTTCATCCACGCCTGGCCCGGCTTCATCCTCGCCTGATTCTGGTCCAGCTTCATCCTCACCTGGCCCAGCTTCAGCTACAGCTTCATCCACGCCTGGCCCGGCTTCATCCACGCCTGGCCCGGCTTCATCCTCGCCTGATTCTGGCCCAGCTTCAGCTTCAGCGTCTGCTTCGCCTAGCCCAGCTTCAGCTACAGCTTCATCCACGCCTGGCCCGGCTTCATCCACGCCTGGCCCGGCTTCATCCACGCCTGGCCCGGCTTCATCCACGCCTGGCCCGGCTTCATCCTCGCCTGATTCTGGTCCAGCTTCATCCTCACCTGGCCCAGCTTCAGCTACAGTTTCATCTTCGCCTGGCCCGGTTTCATCTTCATCTTCGCCTGGCCCGGTTTCATCTTCATCTTCGTCTGGTCCAGCCTCCGTGTCTGCATCCTCGCCTGGTCCAGCCTTCGTGTCTGCATCCTCGCCTGGTCCAGCCTTCGTGTCTGCATCATCATCTCCGCCTGCTGCGGTCCCGGCTTCCGTGCCCTCAGCCTCGCCTGGCCCAGCCTCGTTTGGGTCTGGAGCTAAACGGCCGTTTTCTGGACCGCTGGCTAGGCTACTGGCCGAGCGCCGTCGCCTGACTGGCCGCCGTTGCCTTCCGCACGGCCGGCCTCCTGAACTCTTTACGCGCCGCCGCTGCCTTCTTCGTGGACGGCCTCCTGAACTGTGCTTTGGACTCTGCTCCCCTGTGGGTTTTGTGTTCATCTTTGTTTTGGGACTCTGGGGCCTCCGTCCGTGGTCGTGGTCCGGTCCCTCCGTCCTGGGCCCCCTGCCGCCCGCCCGGATCTGGTGGTGTGTTTCTGTGGCTGTCGGGGGCCAGCCCTTGAGGGGGGGGTACTGTCATGGTCCTGCGACCATGACTCAGTGACTTTATGTTTATGTACTTATTGTTATTACTTTCATTATTATTCATGGCTGTTTTGGGATGGTTTGTGTTTGGGATTTTAGACACTGGGTTCTGGGTTTGTGCTCCCTCTGTTGGTCCCTGGTGTTAGTGTTCCCCTGTCTCGTCAGGTTAATCAGGTCCAGCTGTTTCCCCCATCTGTGTGTGATTTCCCAGTGTCTCTTTGTGTATTTATAGCGTGTGATTTCCTCTGCTCCTCGTCGCGTCGTCTGTGTTCCTACCTGGTGTAATCCTCTGCGTGTTCTCCCTTCATGTTCAGGTTTGCCACTCCTCTGTGTAGTTTATCCCAGTTTAGTTTCGTCCTTAGTTCTGTTTGCCATCTCCACTTTGTGTTTGTTATTAACAATAAATCACCCTCACCTCTGAATAAGTGCTGCATTTTGGGTCCTCCTTCCACTTTCCACACGGCCGCTGCCCCGGACCGTGACAGCCGACCTATTGCACGCAATGGCGGCGCCATCTTACCCTCCGACCATACATACATTACACAAAACATCACATGGGGAAGACAGGTCAGAGAGGTATAACAATGGAAAATGCACCACATGAGGAAAGATAAGGAGAAAAAAATAACTCCCCCCAGACTGAGCTCCAACAGGGAGATCAGTTTGAGAACAGAAAAAAAACACCTCTGCACATAGCACATGAAAAAATACACCAAAGAAACACATGACAAGCAACAGCGACCGAGACCGCCTTCGTCAAGAGCAAGAGCAAATGGTTTTCCACTTTAATCTCACAATTTGGACATTATTCTTGCAATGATCAGTAATATTTTTTTCATAATGTGGCTCTAAGCACTCCATCATAATACAGCCATTTTAAATGGTTGTGGTCTTTCTGCAAAATGTAAAGATGCCTGCTGTGACAAAAATGAACAGTTCCGACACTTTGATGTTTCAGTTAACTTGCCCCCATAATTATGACAAGTTGTTGTTAATGTGAAATCTGTTCACATATACCACAGTTGTAGTAGATACCCAAAATAAAAAATATGATATATTCCAATAAACAGTGTTTGCACTGATATTACACAGACAGTGTCTGAAAACTGCATTTAAAACACATTTATATTGTAGATAACTGAGGGCTTTTCCAAAATCTAAATAGATTAAATAAATAAAAATTCTAAAAATGGTACATCTTCCATCATATTTGATTATTAATAAAACTGTGATGGAGCTAATTCAGGTGATTAAAATTAGTTATATATTATTTAAACATTTCTTCTTCCATAACTGTATTTACTTTAAGTGCATATCCACATGAAATTGATATCAGAATTTGATATTATTATTACAAGGAACCAAACAGTGTAATTTAAAAACAGTTAAAGCATTCTGTAATTGTAATTATATTCAACAGATCTATTGTTGATTTTTTTCTGTGTTTGAGATTCTTCATCCATAAGAAAAAAGTCAAACTTTTTCACTGACTTTACTGGATCCCATAGCTGTAAAACATGTTATTCTCTTTTGAAATGTAGAATTAAGCATTAATTTTAAAATGTTACTTGGCTCACCATGAGACACTCGAAAGAACAGCAACAATACAACAGCTTCCATGTCTGTTCAAGGTTCAGCTTCTGTTGATCCATACAGTGGCTTTCAAGCTTCAGCTCAGCGTATGCTGCTCTGAACAGACTGCTGTGTCCTGTTAGTGAACCGCCTCACAGAAACCCTTTGTGTTAGGTTTTATTGATGAGGGGATGGAAGGAGGTGGCATCAGTTTTTCTTCCTTTTTAGCTTTCAAGAAGAGAGGGAAACATCTCATTGATACTAAAAGGGGTTTTGAGAATAATTTCTTAAATTCCTAAGAAATCAGTTCACCTGTATTACAGAATTTAGATTTTAGTTATAATAATTTAGTTTTTATTAATAATAAATTTTCTCTCTCTTTCAACAAAAAGTCACTCCGGATGACCACTAATTTTTTAAACACTATGCAAAGAATTGATATATTTTATACTTATACAAATAATTATAGGTCATCTTTAAAGCTTGGCAAATCTCAAGTTTTAATAGTACAAATCTTAAAGTCCGATAAGCCACTAAAACACAGTTAATCCAGTAATAGCATGCTGCAAAATAGCACCATCTCTTGGTAAAGAATAATGTCAATGCCGCTGAGGCCAAGGGGCAGAATGGACCTAATATACAGATGGAAACACAGAGGCTCAAAAAATGGTGTGAATAACATTTATTTACAAAGATGTCATTTTTAAATATAAATGACAAATACTAGTGCACGGGAGCAGGGAACTGTTTACAGGGGCTATGTATATGAAGCTATGTATATCAGTGAAGGCAACAAAAGATCCTCAGCACTTAGCTCTTGCATTTATATACAGTGTTATGAAAATGTTTGGGCACCCCAGATAATTTTCATGATTTTCCTTCATAAAACATTGTTTGGATTAGCAATTTATCAAATAGCAGACGAACACAGTGATATTTGAGAAGGGAAATGACGTTTATAGGATTTACAGAAAGTGTGCAATAGTGCAACAGAAAAATCACATCAATATTTAGTAGATCCTCCTTCTGCAGGATTAACGTGGTGATTGTGGCTCAAGAGTTAGGCGTTCACCTTGTAATCGGAAGGTTGCCGGTTCAAGTCCCGGCTTGGACAGTCTTGGTCGTTGTGTCCTTCACCTGTTGCCTACTGGCGGTGGCGCCAGTGTCAGTGCGCCCCAGGATGGCTGTGGCTACAATGTAGCTTGCATCACCTGTATGTGGATGACTGGTTGTGTAAAGTGCTTTGGGGTCCTTAGGGACTAGTAAAGTGCTATACAAATACAGGCCATTTACCATAGTTGTCTTGTTGAAATATCCACCCCTGGCACAACTTCAACTTGGTGACTGATTCTTGAACATTGTTCTCAAAAATCTGCTGATTTTGACCAGAACCCATTCGACTCTCAACTTTAACAAGGTCCCAGTACCTGCACTGGCCACACAGCCCCACAGCATGATGGAACCACCACCAAATTTTACTGTGGGTAGCAAGTGTTTGCCTTGAAATGCTGTGTTCTGTTTCCACCATGCATACTGACTTTTGTTATGTCCAAATAAGTCCATTTTTGTTTCATCAGTCCACTGCACCTTATTTCAAAATCAAGCTGGCTTGACCAAATGTGTGTGAAACATACCTCAAGTGACTCTGTTTGTGCGAAAAGGCTTCTTCTGCATTTATCTCCCATACAGCATCTCCTTGTGCAAAGTGTGCTGAATAGTTGAACAATACACAGTGACACCATCTGCAGCAAGATGTTGTTGTAGGTCTTTGGAGCTGCTCTGTGGGTTGACTGTGACTGTTCTCACCATCCTTCACCTCTGCTTATCTAAGATTTTCCTTGGCCTGCCATTTTGGGCCTTAACCAGAACTGTGCCTGTGGTCTTCCATTTCCTCACAGTGGAAACTGACAGCTGAAATCTCTGAGATAGCTTTTTGTTTCCTTCCTCTAAACTATGATGTTGAACAGTATTTGGTTTCAGGTCATTCGAGAGTTGTTTTTAGGCTGCTACTCAGAGAAGATGCAAAGAGGAGAAAAACGTGCAATTGGCCACCTTAAATACCCTTTCTTATAAGTTTATAAGATTCACATGTGTATGTAGGTCAAGGGTCAATGAGTTTACCAAACAAATTTTGTGTTCCAATAATTAGTGCTAAAGGTATTCAAATCAATAAAACGACAATTTGGTGCCCAAATTTACGCACCAGCCTAATTTTGTTTAAGTAACTATTGCACACTTTCTGTAAATCCTATAAGTGTCATTTGACTTCCCAAGTATCACTGTGTTTGTATGCTATATGATATATTTAAATGAAATTGCTGATCCAAACAACCAATGATTTATGAAGAAAAATCATGAAAATTATCAGGGGTGCCCAAACATTTGCAAACCACTGTATATAAATGCAAGAGCTAAGTGCTGAGGATGTAAATCATAAAGAAAGCTATATACATGAATGTGAGCTAACGCTGATAGCAGACAATCTGGCAAAGAGTAGTGGTCAACACTGGTCTTAAATACAGCCGTGATAATGAGCTCCAGGTGTGATTCAAGGTAGGAAATGAGGTCAGCTAGAGGTGGAGACACGTAGCTCTATGGAAAAATGCTGCCACTCACCTGGACCATGACAAATAATACTGCTTCAGACTGATTTGGTGACCCCTTACACCTTTCTTAGACTTTATTTTGAATATTATAATAATCTCTTTCAGTGTGTTTTTATTTTATTTATATAGTCCGAAACACAACATATGCCACCACAAAATACCTTAATCACTAAGGCCTCCCAGACATAGACAACCTACAGGTCTCTTTATTAAACAGTATGGACCATAGTGTCTTCAGAGGTGGCAAAAGTACAGTTATTCTTTACTTAAGTAGACGTACTAATACATGCGTTAAAAAAACACTCTGGTTTATGTATTGATTCAACCTCTTTACTCGAGTAAGAATGAAAAAGTACAGGCAGCACAGGCTGTGGAATGTATTCAAAGTGAGAAAGTAAAAAGTGCCTCTTTGAAGGACATCTGTTTTTGTACAAAGATAACTGAACCACATGCTAGAGAAATCTAATGGGCCTATTAAACAAATACAAACATTTTTTGTTTGCCTACACACCTACACAGAAAAATGAATATAGTCATGAGCTCTGTTTTTGCTGCTCTAAGATGTACTGCTCTTTATGGATTTACATTATGCATTACGTTCTTGAAGGTTTTTTTTAGTCACAAGTTTCACTTGGAGCCCCGTCGGGGCGCAATTGTGTGCATCCCTGACCAAATTGCATGAATTACCTACCTTGTTTAAGAATTTGATTGGGCAATTCAACATCATTCACACATTGTCACAGCACAAGCATTTATGAAGACGAACTGGAACTTACTCATTAGCTCTTGACAGGATGGTGACTTCAAGTGCTGCTAATACAAAGTTAAATTCAGTTGTTCAGTTGGTATAAAATGGCTACTGAACCTCTTTAGGTTTCCTTGAAGATGTTTCACCTCTCATCTGAGAAGCTTCTTCAGTTCTAAGAGAAAGTGATGGAAAGTTCCAGATTGGGTAGTACCAGGGGAACAATATGAGAACAGCACCACCAAGGCTTTTGGCGGAGCAATACAGCAAGAGCATATTGGAGAAGAACCAACCCTTAACAGCAATGTTCAGTGGCTAGTGAATCTAAAAACAGATCACAGCAACCACCCTGAACAGGGTCCAGTAATTATCACAGTGGTAGACATCCAAGAAAGGGTCTCCAGTATCAAGAGTTGGACAGCACCAGGCCCCGACATAGTTCACGCCTAGTGGCTGAAGAAGCTAACTGCACTCCATAAGCATCTGGCAGCACAAATGAACTAGCTAGTCGATGGGAGACACTCAGAAAGGCCGGACAGCCCTGATCCTCAAGGACCCCCAGAAGGGACTGGTCCCATCCAACTACCGGCAAAGTTGGATGGGACCAGGCCATTTAAGATGAACAGGCACATGGCAAGAATACCAGAGGCCCAAAACATTAGCTCCTGGTAGACCGAGCAGACAGCCAAGATTGCAAGATTAGGCTAACCAACCTGTGCACTGGATTAATTACAAGAAGGTTTATGACTTCATGCCTCACACCTGGATTTGTCCTGCAGACAGACAAAATGGTGTTGGCTAACCAACCAGAAATAGTGGATGTAGAAACAGAAGAAGACAGCCGTAGTGATAGATGTAGCGATGACAGTAACATCCGAAAGAAGGAGAATGAGAAGTTTGAGAAATACCAAGGGCTTAGAGAGGAGTTTGAGAAGATGTAGGGGGTTAAGGTAACAGTGGTCCCAGTGGTAATCGAAGCACTAAGTGCAGTGACTCCCAAGCTAGGTGAGTGGCTCCAGCAGATCCCAGGAACAATATTCGAGATCGCTGCCCAGAGAGAGAAAAAAAGAAAAAAAAAGAATACTGCTAGCATAATGGACAGGTTTTTGATGGGGGCTCTCACATAAAAGCAAAGCAGAGGTTGAAGCATCGCAAAATATGCTTCCAAACCAACTTTCTTCCAAGCCAAAGGCTAGAAAATATGATGATGCATATCTTGTATTTGGCTTCACCTGCACAACGACGGTGCCAATGTAGGTATACTGACAGAATTTGTTTTCCCTGCGTCGGGAGCACGCGCTGGGCTGTCCAAATCACGGACCAACAGTATCCCACATTATGGATTTTCAGTTCACAAACACTTCTAATAATAACATTTTGGCAATGTTGTAAAATAAAAGGGGGCCCAGCAAAAAAAAAAAAAAAAGTTACAATGGAACCAGAGAGAAAAAAAGTACACTTTCTCCAGTCTGGAATCATTGTAATCTCATAATGTCAAATAAGGTATATGTTTTTCCGCTCCTATGCTTTTGTATTCCTGCCTCATCAGTACCATGTGGAAGAGTTTTTTCCAAAGCAGGAGAACTGATCTCTACGGAAGATACGGAAGAGGATTAGGGCCACTGGAAAAAAAAAAAAAAGAATTCTGACTTTAATCTCAGAATTCTGACTTTATTCTCAGAATTCTGACTTTTTTCTCAGAATTCTGACTTTAATCTCAGAATTCTGAGAAAAAACTAACCCCGTTTAACTAATGTGAACAATGGTAGTGGCTGATTAGTGTAATAGTTTGCACATTTTTCTAATGACCAAAAGACCTTTGGCTCCTGAGAAGAAACAAAACTCCTTTAGGGTTGTTTTAGGAAGGGCATCTGGAATGATAAAAAATCTTACAAATCAAATACATGCCACTACCTGGTGTGGTGAGTCTTTGTAAATAAGGAGTCAGCAAAAAGTTGATTTTACCTGATATGAACCACAGTATATAACAGATAACTCTTCTGTCACATCTTTAACTTTGCTTGTGTTTTTTGTGTCTCTGTACAGATATTTCCTTGCCTATATGTGGTTTGAGAGCAGTTGTGGTAATTGTCTTACTAATTGGGATTTCCATCTACTTTACTTGGAAGAAAAAGAAAAAAGAAAAAGCTGAAGCCTCTGCTGCCCTACAAGCAGAATTCCCAGAAAACTCTGTTTTGATGGTCGAAATGAGAAGTTCTGCAACTTAGGCCAACACTAAGTTGCAAATTTCATCTGGTGAAGCGATGAGTATTTTTGGATTTGGATTCTGTGGAAACTAATAGAAAAAAATATGTAAGAAAAGTAGTCTATAGTCATTTGCCACTTTTTTTTCTAGGTAAAGCTGAAATTAGATAATGCTATAAACAAAAAGAATCAGCCCACTTGTAACTGCTGTTTATACGAAATTTTATTTCAGGAATCTTAAACCTGTTTTTTTTTATGATGCTTTCTGCCTTTTATTTGGGAATTTGTTGAAAAAATGTATTCAGCATTTTGAAGAGTTAAATATGTTTTTGCCAGTGTATTGACAAATAAATAAAGATGTAAATACTCTTCTCTTACTGAAGTGAAAATCCTATATCGAAATACGATGTTATAAAATAAGTTTACATTGTACTAAAGATTGCATTTAATTGAGTAAATATTCATATTGTATACTTTGCTTTAACTTCTACTTCTACACTGCAAAAAAATTTTGTATAACATATTAACATTTATAGTGTACATTAGGTGATTTACAGACATAGTTATACACCTCAGTAATATTTATGAGAACAAATATTTTAGTTGACTAAATAATCATGCATTAAACAGTAAAGGATTTTTGTACTCAGTCTGTTTCATGCTTATTGTCACTGCCAAAAATTTATTAAACTACATCAATCCATTCTCTGCCACTTATCTTTTTTAGCCTATCCCAGCTGTCTTAGGGCGAGAGGCAGGGTGCAGGGGCAGGTCGCCAGCAGACAACCATTCTCACCTATGGGCAATTTGGAGTTTCCAATTAACCTATCCTCACTAACTCCATATCATTGGACTGTGGGAAGAAGCTGGAGTACCCGGAGAGAAACACTGAGAGAACATGCAGACTAGCACAACAAGACCCCAGCCTGATGGTGGGAATTGAACTCTCTCTGGAATTGAACGCACTTCAAACGCACTGAAAAAAGTTCACCTCTCAAAGTGAGAGAAACAGTGGCTGACATGTCAGATTTGGATGACTTAATAAGACTGTATTTCAGACTTTCTTTCAGTAACAAAGAAATACTTTCAATTTTAGCACATAGTCATCAGACAATTATAAGTGTTCGAACTCTAAAGAGAATTTGTAAAAGACTTGGGCTTTTTAGAAGGAAGAATCAATCAAACTTGGAGGAAGTGCTAGCCTTTGTCCAACAAGAGATCATGACAAATGGACAGATGCAAGGTTATCGTTGGCTACATCTACGTGCAATTCAACATGGATTTGTGGTGTCACAAGATACTGTAAGATGCATAATCAAATTGCTTGACCCTCAAGGTGCGGAACTGAGACGAGCTCGACGGTTGAGAAGACGACAGTACAGCTGCAGAGGGCCAAATGCTCTCTGGCACATGGATGGCTATGACAAGTTGAAACCATATGGTATTGCTATCAGTGGCTGCATAGATGGTTTTAGCCGCTATGTTTTATGGATGGAGGCTTATACTACAAACAGTGACCCTAAATTGATTGCAAGTTATTTTCTGAAAACAGTTTCATGCATCAGCGGATGTCCAGAAAGGTTACGTGCTGACCGAGGTACCGAAAATGGTTGTGTCGAACAAATGCAGATGTTTTTACGGAGAAACCACACAGACAGTTTTGCAGGTGAGAAAAGTTTCCTTTACGGAAGAAGTACAGCCAACCAACGTATAGAAGGATGGTGGGCTACCCTACGCAAACAGAGTGCACAATTTTGGATGAACTTATTTCAAACTTTTCAGGATGATGGCCACTTCACAGGGGATTTTTTGGACAAAAGTCTTATCCAATTCTGCTTTCTCAATCTTATTCAGGTAAAAGCATGTGCTCATGCTATGTAATGTCTTAGCTGCATAAATAGAAAATATAAATATGGTTAGAACATTTTTTTTCTTTAAATTAAATATGAATTTTATTTCCATTTTAATATGTCTTGATGCATGCTCAATCAGCCAGGTAAGGAATGTTTTTTGACAGAACATTTCTCACACTGAAAACGCTACATCCAGATGAACAGAATCAACTTTTTGGGATTCCATTTTAATACTTTGATGGAATTGTATTCATGTTATCAGTGGAAGTAACTGCACCTTTCTCAGCACAGGTGCATGGAGCATTTTTTTTTATTTATTGCCACATGGTTTAAATTACTATGGAGTCTGTTACCTAGTGGTCCTTTGGGCACGGTTTCAGAAAGCAATCCTATCATTTGGTTAATTCTCTATTGAAAATTTATTGTAGAATCATTGCACACTGAGTATAAAGTGTTGGGCTATCTATTCAACAGCAGAATCATGCAGCACCATTCTGTGTCCATGTGCTGTTTAGTGAAAGTGCTCTTTTGTTGTTGCTGCTTGGTTTTACATTAATTAGAGGTCAGTTTCTATGTCTGTTGATTAATGAGTTAATAAGCCTCAACTTTGGCTAAATCTACTGGTACATGGTCTGTTTCATATACCAGTACTTATATTGTGTTGTTTTTCATGTAGGATGAACTTGATGAAGTTGTGAACACATGGAACTCGCACAAAATCCGGCCAAGTGGTAGTGCAGCATCGGGTCGACCAGTAGTAATGTACTCATTTCCAGAGCTGCACAGTGCTGAGGATAGACTGAAGCCTATTTCTATGGAGGATATCACTTTGTGTATGGAAGAGTGTAGCCCAAAAGGTCAACACCCCTGTGATGAAACAGTCTTTGAACTGTGTTGTCTGCTTATGGTAGAAAATGAATGGGATGCCCCAGGAGATCCACTTGGTGCTGCGGATCTGTACATTAGGTTAAGAGAAGAAATACTGCAAAGTATTTAAGGAACTTCAGTGTGTAAATGTACAAATAAATACAAAATATTTCTCTTTATCTTGATAACGTGATTTGATAGTAGGTGCCATGTCTTACAGGTACCTTTTATGCAGGTATTTCTGCACTGCATTAAATGAAAAATGTTTTTCTACATTCACACTACCATTAAACAGAAATGTTTATATATTACTTGAAAAAGCTGAATATTGTGATATTATCAATCAGTTATGAAACACATGTCAATCCTTTTAAAAGGCCATACATTAAACTGCATTTACAAATGTTATATTTTTGATTGAATCATAAGTGGTGTAAACCTGCCTACCAGTAAATTGCAATATAAATTTCTGTGTTTTGTTGCCAGACATGTGCATAGTATATAAAATATAAACTGACCAGCTCCCTGCTCATTGTTTTCTGTATCAACCTTTACTCTTAATATTCATGGCTGGAAACCCAGGCACCAGCATATGATATGCTAAGTGCCCGGGTTATCTGTGGTATGTTTCAGCAAACCATAGTAGCATTAACAATTCTAGGTCTTGACAACAGCATGTTTCTATAAACGTATCATTGTTAATATTTAAAGTCGTTATGCCTTTTGGGGAGCTTTTAGTGCAATTATATTAAAGCAAAGCTATTATAATCATTTACCCATATGAAGATCCATCACTTAATTATTAATGTATTTCACTTCTGTTAGTTGTAAGATATTTTAGCTGGTTTTTCATGTAAAATGACCACGAATCATTGCTATACTGATTCAGTGTTAGCTGTTGTATACAAGGCTCCTTCATGATATGAATCCTAAAATTATAAGAAACATACCAAAAATATTTTGACTTTTATTTGTAGTATCCCAGCAACAATGCAACAAAACAGTTCCTGCAAGTGGAACCAAGTTATTGTCCCATTAAGTGCAACATGTTTTACATTTATATTTGTGTATCTTTATGAAATATTTGAAATTAAAAATAAATGGTATTCTTCCATGTTACTGAGCTCATGTGTGGCAGTCTCTTGAATTCTGGCATGTTCAAATAGATATGGAGTTTGATGAACATATTCAAAACAACAATACAAATGTACTGTGTACAGTAACATTTTATTGGAAAAAGTTTACAAGAAACCTGTTCTTTCCAATGCCAATAACATGGCTAAAACTCATAACCGTATAAGCTGCCCTGTAACAAGAATGACTCAACTTTTAAAACAAACTTATAGATCTCATATAGTCTTGTTATGCATCAGTATACATCAGTGACTTACTGTAAAGACCATGAACACTGGCTATTGTGGTATCACATATTCCTTCAGTGTCATCTATGGTATAGAAATAAAAACAAGTGTGAATGACTGAGAACATACATGCATACAAATAAAAATGCATAATTTCTGGCAGTAACAAGACATTTTTTCAGGTGTTAAGATTAATACTATATCTGAGAACATGACAATTTGGCATTACAAAAGGATGCCTGAATAATCACAGTACTTGACCACTGCACTGAAGTGTACAGTGTTTATTTATGATCTCAGTAATCAATAACCATCTTCAAAACAGACTGAATCCTTTAAGCAGCTTGAATCAATTTGATGGATGAATAACAGGTATGCTTAGAAACAATATGACATTAAGAAAATACTGGAATTTAAAAAAATATTTTCACCAACTTTATATGGAACCTTTGTAATCAACAACAAATGCCAAACTTTGATACCTTAACCTACCTTAACTAAAAATTGCATATACTGTAAAGCAAAATGTTTTCAGACATGACAAATGCTAAAGTATAAAATTGTACTTATTCCTTTTACAATACAGTGTTGCATAACAGCATTACTTTTACGTTATAACTATGTTCAGTTTTAGCCCTGACCTAATAAGAAAATACCATCTGAATGAATTAGTCTTACTACTAATTACTTACAAAAGTATTTGACTGTGCTGAGCTCTCACACCACACATGGTGCTTTAAAGAACGTTTAAGAGCAGTTTAATTATAGTTTATAGATCTTAAGTAATCTTTCTTCATGCTTTTGCTGAAGGTTTCTGTCTTACAGCTGGAAAGCTTGGATTTGGTGAAGACAGCTCTGGATATGGTAGTAAACAGTGTACCTGTTCGTTTTGTTTTGTGACTGTATTATGTAAAACTCAAAATGATAAAAGAAAATGAAATATTAGCCAAAACTAGACTTCTAACAGAGATGAGAAACTTCTCTCTAATTAAAAAAAGTATACTGTATAAGTTCAAAATACATAAAAATACATATTCCTAACATCTCTTTACAGTTATGCTCTAGTGTGCATGAGCAGTTCAAATGTAGCGCATTGCTGTGAGAGTCTAAACAATGTCCATCACCCAGACATTACTTTCAAGAACTGCATTAAATTCAGAACGAAAATCTGGGAAGTTTTCATAGCTGTTAGCTAGCTGCAGAACATTCCCACACGTGCGTCCGACTGGTCTTCTTGTAAACTCTGTCATATCTTGAAATTGCACATAAATACTGTTTGTTACTATAAGGTCAGATCCGGTGCAGAAACGCATAAATTTCTGAAGTTTAATGTTATCCAGCTCTCTGATGAATCTTTTGAGATGATTTTTCACTTCTTTTTGTTGTGGAGTCAAATCCACAGCAAATTTCAGCAGCTGGCACACTTTTTTTGAAGTTGGTTGCAGTTCAGAGAATAACTTGGTCAGTCCCTCCGGACTGAGGGAGATATGGGGGTCGATGATCTCCCGCCAGCAGTCAATAACAAACATTGGTTTTTGGACAAGCTCTTTGTGTGCTATTTCATCAAGGATTGTAGGAAGAGTCTCAGCAGTGATTCTTTTTCTACAGCCATAACTGTCAAGAATTTCCACAAGATCATCCAAGTCAACTGCAGAGAAATCTTTTACTGCTTCCATCAAAACATCACATTCTTGGCTGCTGACAAACTGTAGAAAGTGTGCTTTAAGATCACTGTAAACACCACTGAAAAGCACTTGTTCCATAAAAGGGATTGCAAGTTTATTTGGAAAATACTGACATTCTTGGTAACCTTTCAGGAGTATTCGCCCAACTGCCTTCCATTTTTCAGCAGGAAAATCATGGCGAATGAATGGCACTTTAATGGTTGCACCTAGGGTGCATCGCTCATAAAATTTATGCCAGAAGCATGTGAGTACATCTCTTAGTATTCCTGATCCAGTGCCTGGTTCTTCTGTGTTGTCTGGAAGTATGCGCTTCACATTCAGTGTTTTGGTCAAAATCTCCTCATCAGAGAAAGCAGTAATCATGTCATGTAAAGTGTCAGTATGACGTATGGTGATTGTTATTATGTTCTCTGAATTAGGTGGACTGAGGGGTACAAGAAAACCCTCATAGACTAATGTGTCTTCTGTATCTTCTTCAGCATCAAAAATTGGACCAAAAGTAATTTCTGGATCATCTAAAATTTCTGAACCAGCGATGACTTCATCAAAATTACCCCTGACTTCCCCCACTTGCAATGGATTAATATCACTGCCACTGCTTTCTGAGACAAACACCACTTCAGATGTCTCGCTGGCATCTTCTTCAGGATCTTTTGGTTTTGTTGCAATGTAGAAGCGTAACATTGTCAGTCTCGCTGCCTCATACATATTGCCAATAGACTGGCAGGTATCATCAGTAAGGTGGTTCTGTTTAAAGTCCCAAACCTCAAACTCAAAATCTGTTTCACATCCCTTAGGAGATATGCCATTAGGAAAAAAAAGTTTCTTTCCTTCCTGAAGAATATCTTTTAATCCAGCATCAGTGGCCATTTGAATTTTTCTAGTGCCACCTCCCTGCTTCGCTCTCACCTGTTTGGCTATTTTTCCATCACAATGTATCCATCCTATCTCAACATTGCGTGTTGCTTTTTGCTTCTTTGTCTGTCTTATTCCTGCATCTGTATGTGAAGTGTTCTCCTTTGGACTTTCTTTTCTGGTTTTCATTTTCTCACGAAGTTTTTGCAGAAGTCCTAGTTTTCTTTTTGACAGTGGTTGCTTGCTTTTGCAGAAATTGAAGACGGCAATTCGGTCTCCGTACGAGGGAATGTAGTTTGCCAAAGTTGCGTCATCCATCAGCGCTATGACGTCACAGTCAATCTGCACACAGGAAGAAAGAAAAGACAGTCATTTTCTGCAACATTTACGCTGCAAAGCAATATTACAGTTAAGCCTCTTAGGCCTCGTTAATGCCAGTAGGAGAGTATTGACTGTAGTTATCAGAAAAGCTATCTATTTTATGCAGGGCGAAACACAATAATGAAAGAAGCAAACTAAGGCATAGCCTTTCAGTAAATAATAAATCCTCTTCTGTATTTAAAAAAAAAGCGGGACTTGATTGGTTATGATGTAGGTAGTACGTCTTCTAAGGATGTTCTACGACACTGTGGTGGCGTCTGCTGTCTTTTATGTTGTGGTCTGCTGGAGTGGTGGAATGGCAGAGAGGGACAGGGGGAAACTTAACAAACTGGTCGGGAGGGCCAGCTTTAGCGGTCTGCTAAAGTCCACTGAGCAGACTGGGGAGGAGAGGATGTTGTCTAAGCTAACATCCACCATGGACAACACCTCCACGCTCTCTGCATGAGACTGTACGACCACTGAGCAGCTCGATCAGCAGTAGACTTTTGTGTACACGCTTGTGTACATAGCTCTGTACATTTTTATCTGTACATATGAATGTTACTTATGTATGTAAGACTATAACGCAGAGTCATAAATACACAGTCCATTTAGTCATTTAAGCAAAGGTATTACACATAGAACACAAAGTAACATTGTAAATCAGTCTTTGGCACAATATCGGGATTATTTCGTTATTTATTTTTGTGTTTATGCGAACAATATGCCTGATTTGCGACTTTCTGCACTTCTATTGGTTGTGCGAACAAACGTCACGTCACTCCGAGGTCAAAGTTCAACCCGGCAGCGCTCCTCAGCCAGCACTTTTATATATAGGAGAAAGATGATGTCATTCTGACATTATAAACAGTTTGCTCATTTCTTCCGACACTGTACCACTAACGTATACACAGTTACATGCACTACATTAGTTTGTGTTAGCTAACATGTTGTGAGGGGATCGTCAGTCGGCCACCGTCAGAACAACAACCGGGGCTGTGTCGGTGGCTGTGTATGAACGCCACCCATTTTTCTGAGTGAAATATCCGCATAAACATTCATTACAGCTTCTCTCCTCCGCTGTACTAAGTGTAACTTACTTGTACACATCAAATATATCAGTGATATTGGCAGGCGGCTAGCATCTGTAACACACTGGTTGCATGCCAAATATCCTTGGGCAAGATACTAACCCCGTGTTTGCCTACTGGTGGTGGTCAGAGGGCCCGGTGGCGCCAGTGTCCGGCAGCCTCGCCTCTGTCAGTGCGCCCCAGGGCAGCTGTGGCTACAATGTAGCTTGCTATCGCCAGTGTGTGAATGTGTGTGTGAATGGGTGGATGACTGAATGTAGTGTAAAGCGCTTTGGGGTCCTATGGACTAGAAAAGCGCTATACAAATGCAGGCCATTTACAGCTCCGCTTAACTGCCTTGAAAAACTCTGAAATAGTAGAACAATAAAATAAAATGCAACGAACCCATCTGGGATGATCCTGCGATCAACAACAGTTAAAACGTCAATTCACCTAGTATACTGTAACATTGTGAAACACGTTCATTCCTATATAACATTATAAGCTAACAAGCATGCTAACAGCTAACCGTAACTGTACCGTAACTGTTTTCCTGTAAAAATAGGAGACACCAAACTATTTCTCTTTTTTGTTACTCACCTTCTGCTCTTCCATTAATAAAATAGCATCTTCGGGGACCCCTCGGCCACGCAAAAAGTCACTTATATCCACCATATTTAGTGAATTAGTTCTCCACCTGCCAAACTGGACACATCGCTGTCACCGAAGCTGGAAGCCTGCAGGTGCCCACCTCAAAATTCTGAGATTAAAGTCAGAATTCTGACTTTAATCTCAGAATTCTGAGAATAAAGTCAGAATTCTGAGAAAAAAGTCAGAATTCTGAGATTAAAGTCAGAATTCTGAGAATAAAGTCAGAATTCTGAGAATAAAGTCAGAATTCTGAGATTAAAGTCAGAATTCTGACTTTATTCTCAGAATTCTGAGATTAAAGTCAGAATTCTGAGAAAAAAGTCAGAATTCTGAGAATAAAGTCAGAATTCTGAGATTAAAGTCAGAATTCTGAGAAAAAAGTCAGAATTCTGAGAATAAAGTCAGAATTCTGAGATTAAAGTCAGAATTCTTTTTTTTTTTCCTGTGGCCCTAATCCTCTTCCGTACTTGCATAACAATAAAGTATAACGTATTTTTTCTGTTCTAAACATTACATACTGTATTAGTCAATTATATTATTTTTATTATATTGAAATTAATTGGAATATATAGACTTCTCTTTCATTTGGATTAGCACTTTATCATCAGCTGGTTTTGTAAACAGGAAAACAGATGTCAGAATAAATATACCTAGTTCAGTTTCTTGGCACAAGCTTTAGCCACTTTGCCGGCAATACTTCTTTTGTCCTGCAGATGTCGGTATTGAACGATACACTCCACTAGAAGTAATCTACCCATCATTACTCTCCGCCATATGTTAAAATAGCTAAGATAGCTCACTAAATGTAAAGCTATAACAGTTTTTTTTATTACACATTAAAACAACTAAATAAAAAAACTTTAAGTTTAGTTATTTTAATAAGGACTTGGACTTGGGCCCCTGATCGGCACCGGGCAAAGTGGTCTGGTGCGGACCAGGAGAAGGCCCATGGTGGATGTTGGCACAATGTGAATTCTGCCCAGTGCTCTGTCAAAGTGAAGAAATTCAATGAAGTGCGGGTAAACGGCGATAGTAACTATGATTCTCTATAGCCAAATGCTTTGTCATCTAACTAGTGAAGTGCGTTCAATTCCAGAGAGAGTTCAATTCCCACCATCAGGCTGGGGTCTTGTTGTGCTAGTCTGCATGTTCTCTCAGTGTTTCTCTCCGGGTACTCCAGCTTCTTCCCACAGTCCAATGATATGGAGTTAGTGAGGATAGGTTAATTGGAAACTCCAAATTGCCCATAGGTGAGAATGGTTGTCTGCTGGCGACCTGCCCCTGCACCCTGCCTCTCGCCCTAAGACAGCTGGGATAGGCTAAAAAAGATAAGTGGCAGAGAATGGATTGATGTAGTTTAATAAATTTTTGGCAGTGACAATAAGCATGAAACAGACTGAGTACAAAAATCCTTTACTGTTTAATGCATGATTATTTAGTCAACTAAAATATTTGTTCTCATAAATATTACTGAGGTGTATAACTATGTCTGTAAATCACCTAATGTACACTATAAATGTTAATATGTTATACAAAATTTTTTTGCAGTGTAGAAGTAGAAGTTAAAGCAAAGTATACAATATGAATATTTACTCAATTAAATGCAATCTTTAGTACAATGTAAACTTATTTTATAACATCGTATTTCGATATAGGATTTTCACTTCAGTAAGAGAAGAGTATTTACATCTTTATTTATTTGTCAATACACTGGCAAAAACATATTTAACTCTTCAAAATGCTGAATACATTTTTTCAACAAATTCCCAAATAAAAGGCAGAAAGCATCATAAAAAAAAACAGGTTTAAGATTCCTGAAATAAAATTTCGTATAAACAGCAGTTACAAGTGGGCTGATTCTTTTTGTTTATAGCATTATCTAATTTCAGCTTTACCTAGAAAAAAAAGTGGCAAATGACTATAGACTACTTTTCTTACATATTTTTTTCTATTAGTTTCCACAGAATCCAAATCCAAAAATACTCATCGCTTCACCAGATGAAATTTGCAACTTAGTGTTGGCCTAAGTTGCAGAACTTCTCATTTCGACCATCAAAACAGAGTTTTCTGGGAATTCTGCTTGTAGGGCAGCAGAGGCTTCAGCTTTTTCTTTTTTCTTTTTCTTCCAAGTAAAGTAGATGGAAATCCCAATTAGTAAGACAATTACCACAACTGCTCTCAAACCACATATAGGCAAGGAAATATCTGTACAGAGACACAAAAAACACAAGCAAAGTTAAAGATGTGACAGAAGAGTTATCTGTTATATACTGTGGTTCATATCAGGTAAAATCAACTTTTTGCTGACTCCTTATTTACAAAGACTCACCACACCAGGTAGTGGCATGTATTTGATTTGTAAGATTTTTTATCATTCCAGATGCCCTTCCTAAAACAACCCTAAAGGAGTTTTGTTTCTTCTCAGGAGCCAAAGGTCTTTTGGTCATTAGAAAAATGTGCAAACTATTACACTAATCAGCCACTACCATTGTTCACATTAGTTAAATCCTTTTCTACCACATCAGTTGTGAAAGAGGTATTGTCCTCACCCTGCAAGGTGGGCTGCACAAATTAATGCGATTATATGAGAACGGTGAAACAGATAACATAGGTGTGGCTACTGGGAGGATGAGGGGTTCTGGTGGTTGCCAGTATGTTTTATTATTTGGGATCTTGAAGATTTGCAGACACACAGTCTGTTGTTAGTTTAAGACAGTCTGTTTATGGCTGCAGGTGCAACACAATAAATTACACATAATATAATCATTAAGTTTTTCTCACTCACCACAAGTACATTTGCTTTGTTCTTTGTAGACTTCACTGACATTGTTCCTGACTGAGCAGGTCAGACGTCCTGAGACATGCTGTTTCAGAGTGATGTTGTTACTCTCATTATTTCCAGAAGAGAGCTCAGCATCTGTCAGTGTGCGTCCATCCAGAGTCCAGCTGTACTGAGGACTGTCCCCTCCCTCAGGGGAGCAGGACACCCTCATCTGTCCGAGGAATAGACACTCAGAGACGATTAGGACAGAGGTCACAGGAGCTGAGAGAAACACACAAATATGACTTTTGATACATCAAATGATACACTTTCATGCACTATGCACCTCAGCACTTGATGTCCCTACTGTGTGACTTCACATTGTCTGCCACTTAGTACTGAGTTTCTGTAGTTCCTGAAATCTTCCGCTCTCTTACAGTTGATTATGGAATATGTGGGAGGGAAGAAATATCTCAAAATAACTTGCTGAAAAGGTAGCATCCATGTTACACTAACATACACAACTTCAGTGTAATCTTTAGTACACTTGAGTACACATGTTCGCAAATGTTTGTAGAGGCAGACTGCATGGGTTTCACACATCTGTGGCAATGGAAGTGAAAACATCTGAATTTTAAGATTAAGAGATGTGGCCCAATACGTTGGTGTATGAAGTGCACATCATGTAGATTATATTTATTTCATGCACAAAATATATGTATCTTAAAATATGTGCTCTATATTATAAAGATTACCAAAACAATATTGCATTTACATGAATTAAAGGCTGCATTTCCCAACATTTACCTTGAATGAACAACTGTAAAGTCCTCTCGCCTAATGATCTTCCATCTGAATCAAAGGGTTGAAGGGAGTAATTACCACTGTCATTCCTGCTCAGGTTATTGATCCTAAATTTTCCATTACTGGGAAAAAATAGAGATCTATGTGCTATAGTATTATGAAGAAACCTGTTCTTTATGACATTTAATATTCTTAATGAATTCTTAAACAGTTGGTATCTAGATATTTCTGCAGTGGTGTCAATCAGCTGGATGTCCACAGTTCCTCCCAAAGCTCCATAACACTGAGCTCCATCCTGTCTGCCATCACAGTAAGTTTCCACACCTGCAAAATTTGAAACATTAAAAAGAAAAACATTTGTGATTCATTAGTTTCTAGCAAACAAATCACAATAAAAATTACATTAACATTGTCAGCAATCCAAAATTTACTGATGTGAGGACTTCTACTTGTTAAAAATATTTTTAGTATTACCATGTTTAAACCTAATTATGTTTTGGATAACCCAGTGCTTTGATTGATTGGTATCACATACAGTGGGGCAAAAAAGTATTTAGTCAGCCACCGATTGTGCAAGTTCCCCCACTTAAAATGATGACAGAGGTCAGTAATTTGCACCAGAGGTACACTTCAACTGTGAGAGACAGAATGTGAAAAAAAAATCCATGAATTCACATGGTAGGATTTGTAAAGAATTTATTCGTAAATCAGGGTGGAAAATAAGTATTTGGTCACCTCAAACAAGGAAAATCTCTGGCTCTCACAGACCTGTAATGTCTTCTGTAAGAAGCTTTTCTGTCCCCCACTCGTTACCTGTATGAATGGCACCTGTTTGAACTCATCATCTGTATAAAAGACACCTGTCCACAGCCTCAAACAGTCAGACTCCAAACGCCGCCATGGCCAAGACCAAAGAGCTTTCGAAGGACACCAGGAAAAGTATTGTAGACCTGCACCAGACTGGGAAGAGTGAATCTACAATAGGCAAGCAGCTTGGTGTGAAAAAATCAACTGTGGGAGCAATCATCAGAAAATGGAAGACATACAAGACCACTGATAATCTCCCTCGATCTGGGGCTCCACGCAAGATCTCATCCCGTGGGGTCAAAATGATCATGAGAACGGTGAGCAAAGATCCCAGAACCACACGGGGGGACCTGGTGAATGACCTGCAGAGAGCTGGGACCAAAGTAACAAAGGTCACCATCAGTAACACACTACAACGGCAGGGAATCAAATCCCGCAGTGCCAGACGTGTTCCGCTGCTGAAGCCAGTGCATGTCCAGGCCCGTCTGAAGTTTGCCAGAGAGCACATGGATGATACAGCAGAGGATTGGGAGAATGTCATGTGGTCAGATGAAACCAAAGTAGAACTTTTTGGTATAAATTCAACTCGTCGTGTTTGGATGAAGAAGAATACTGAGTTGCATCCCAAGAACACCATACCTACTGTGAAGCATGGGGGTGGAAACATCATGCTATGGGGCTGTTTTTCTGCCAAGGGGACAGGACGACTGATCCGTGTTAAGAACAGAATGAATGGGGCCATGTATCGTGAGATTTTGAGCCAAAACCTCCTTCCATCAGTGAGAACTTTGAAGATGAAACGAGGCTGGGTCTTCCAACATGACAATGATCCAAAACACACCGCCCGGGCAACAAAGGAGTGGCTCCGTAAGAAGCATTTGAAAGTCCTGGAGTGGCCTAGCCAGTCTCCAGACCTCAACCCCATAGAAAATCTGTGGCGGGAGTTGAAAGTCCGTGTTGCTCGGCGACAGCCCCAAAACATCACTGCTCTCGAGAAGATCTGCATGGAGGAATGGGCCAAAATACCAGCTACTGTGTGTGCAAACCTGGTAAAGACCTATAGTAAACGTTTGACCTCTGTTATTGCCAACAAAGGTTATGTTACAAAGTATTGAGTTGTATTTTTGTTATTGACCAAATACTTATTTTCCACCCTGATTTACGAATAAATTCTTTACAAATCCTACCATGTAAATTCATGGATTTTTTTTTTCACATTCTGTCTCTCACAGTTGAAGTGTACCTCTGGTGCAAATTACTGACCTCTGTCATCATTTTAGGTGGGGGAACTTGCACAATCGGTGGCTGACTAAATACTTTTTTGCCCCACTGTAAGTTGTAGTAGCACCACTACCGTAAATCTGTCAGCTCTTACTGTTTTACTCAGAGTAGGTAGCAGTTTTGCAAATTGTAGGTAATAGAGGCTGAAGAACAAAATGCTGCATCCATAATTTCAAACACGAATGTGTCCAACATTTATTAATATATTAAGAACTAAGAAACACAGGTAGATACATTCTCCACATTTTAGACGAATGCAAACACTACATTCTTTTCATGAAAAAAAAGAAATGGGTGTTCATCAAACAGAAAAAAGGAAGCTATATTTCAGAAAAAAGAATCCTCAAACAAGCAGGATGGAGATGTTTATTTATGAAGGTAGCATTAAAATTGAAAGAGGAATGCAACCGAAACATTGTTCAGCATATCTGTAGTGACTGCATGACTTAAATAACTTAAGATGTGGATTCATAGTTACAGCCAAGCAAAAAGTTGAGACAGTTTCTTGAAAATTAGGCAGTCCATCAAAGTGAAAAATAAGCTTGATTTCTCTGATAAGGAGGGAAGAATAAAGTCCTCTAAAATGTCAGAACTCACTTAAACACACTGCAACAAGACTGCCAAGGTGCATAGTGATCTAAGATTTTACCACTGTTACTTAAACTGATAAAAAGAAAAAAAAGGAACTGAAGCTCTTCTCAAATTGTCACGTACTGCAATTGAAGCCAATAGATTCTTACATTAATTTATTAAAAGCAATCAAAGTACACATATATTAGCTTTTAAATTCTCTGATGATGATGTCAGATATTTTGTAAGGGTTAAAAAATAGATTCACTTGTTGGTTTAATAAACAAAGTCCTGTTGGTTTCATACTGACACCTGTGTCCTAAAGATTGAGGTGCAGTTGATAAAAATGAAGCCTATGCGTAAAAACAAATACTTCATGAATGAATGTACAGAATGACCGTAATGAACAAAGTCATGATTATTATTTTTAAATCAAAAATGTTCTCACTCACCACAGGTAGATATCCTCTCCTCTTTGTAGACATAACTGACATTGTTCCTGACTGAGCAGGTCAGACGTCCTGAGATGTGCTGTTTCAGAATAATGTTTTTACTCTCATTGTTTCCAGAAAGGAGCTCAGCATCTGTCAGTGTGCGTCCATCCAGAGTCCAGCTGTACTGAGGACTGTCCCCTCCCTCAGAGGAGCAGGATACCCTCATCTCTCCCTGGGACAGACACGCAGAGACCAGCAGGACAGAGGACACAGGAGCTGAGAGAAACACGCACAGATGACTTTGATAATATAATGAGATGCACTTTCATGCACTATGCTTCCTTCTGTGTAACTTTACATGGTCTGTAACTTAATGGCTGATTTTCCATAGTTCCTAAATTCGTCCGCTCTGCAATAATATCACTTTACATCAATTAAAGGCTGCATTTCCCAACATTTACCTTGAATGAACAGCTGTAAAGTCTGCACGCCTGATCTTGTTCCATCTGAATCAAAGGTTCGAAGGGTATATATACCACTGTCTGTCCTGCTCAGATTATTGATCCTAAATGTTCCATTACTGGGAAAATAAGCTCTCTCTCCTATGGTATTAGAAATAACCTCATTCTTTCTCACATCTAGTATTTTTATTGAGTTCTTCAACAAGTAGTATCTATATATTTCTGAGGTGCTCCCCATCAGATGAATGTCCACAGTTCCTCCCAAAGCTCTATAACACTGAGCTCCATCCTGTCTGTCATGACAGTAAGTTTCCACACCTGCCAATTTTGAAACATTAAAAAGACAAACATTTGTGATTCGTTAGTTTCTGGCAAATAAATCACAATAAAAATTAAATTATGAGGACTTTTACTTGTTAAAAAGTATTTTAGTATTACCATGTTTATACCTAATTGATCCTAACCGATCATCACGATTAACGCGATTAAAATTCTTCTCACACTCATCCCGTCTGGAGCGTAGAAAGAACAGCCTTCGTACAAACTGCTTGAAATGCGTTGACAGAGACATTCCAGGGATTTTGAGTCAGTCTGAGCTCCAGGTGAGTTAAATGTTAATCGCGTTAGTCGCGATGATGGCGTTACCGTGCTTAATCAAAGTACACATATTGGAACTTTGTGTAAGTATTTGTCCTGCTTTAACATCCCTGAGTATGATGTCAGATATTTTGTACAGGTTAAAAAAAATATTAAGCGATAAGTGCCACATTTAAGAAGAACAGCTCACCATGAGACAGTCCCAGAAGAATCACCATCAATCCCAGCACAGCTTTCATGTCTCCTCACTGTTCAGTGTGTGTTGACACAGAGTATGTTAAAAAATGACATGCAAATATGTCCAGCAGTTAACAGTCAGAAATGGGTCCTGCTACTGATCTGTCTGTTTTAAAAAGCTCATCACATTAAAAAAGGAAGCAAAACCAACATACTTAAAGAACCAATAGAAAGACTGTTCTTGCTCTGTGTGTGAATATGTGAAAAAGGAAGTGCAACTAGCATTTTCATTACTTAGCAGAATTTATTTTTTATTGTTATTATTACTCACACTGTCAATTGACTATTTTTACATCTGTAACAAACTAACACTATCCTGCCCATCACTCAGATCTACCTCAATTTCATGTATTTTAATGCAATTCAACAGCAGCCCCATTTATATTTCATCTTAAGTAATTTTGGTTCTGATCCAAAGTATATGATGTGCACATCTATGAAGAAAAAAGAAACACTTTCAAGCAACTTAAAGAAGTCCAGACGCTTTTCTTTGCAAGCTCCTTTGACTAAAAGACAGGAAGTGATTAGAACAGAGCTAAAGAGAGAGAAAAGAGAGAAGTTGTTTTTCAGTTTAGAGCAGTGATGTGCGGATCGATGCTGAAATATCAATTCCTCCGATACCAATCATTTATGTTCTAGAATTGATTCTCACATTAAAATATCGATATTTTAGTAATTTAGGTTAAATTTGTAGTTTATCATTAACAGGAACACAGTGGAAAGAAACTATAACATTCGGATTGTCTACATTCAAAGGAACTACTTCCTCTTCCGCCTTTCATAGTCATGTGCGAAATACGGCTGTATAAATATTTCGCAGCCCCTTGGCATGCACACTCACAACAATGGCTGACCGTAATTGTGCAGAGGTATTTTGCCTCCACAAACAGCTGAGACGTGGTTTGCGATACATGTGGCAAAAAAGTGAGGTGTTGTGGCCATACTTGCCAACATTGTGACCTCAGAATTAGGGAGAAATTCAAAAGGGCTGTTGGGGGGGGGGGGGGTAGAAATACATTTTATAGTGTTTATTTATCGGATAAAATACGCTAAATGTCACCGTTATTATTGGCTGGCCCGGAAACAGCGGGGGTGTCCAAATTCAGAGGGTGCTTCCACCTGAGGACCCGGCCTTCGCGGTCTAAAGAAAGCCGGGTAGTACGTCATGAGCTCCCTCGGTGGAGTGAAACTCTGCCGTCTGCTCCTTGCTATCTAAAATATAACTGGGCGCTGACTTAAACTCTCGACTTTGTTCTTTGTTCATTTGTCTCTTTTAATTCTATTTTGTTGTACTTTTTCAACATGTTCAAAATAAAGATTCAATCAATCAATCAATCAATCGACCGTCTCACACTTTGTTTAATTAGTTTTCTGTTTGATGTTTATTCAGCTGTGTGAAAACCCTGGAGGAACCCTCCCGAGGGATTAATAAAGTTAAATTTGATCTAATCTAATAACTTTAATCTCAGCCAAACCGATTTACTCACGAACAAATAAAACACTGAAAAAGCCAAACAATAACATTTAACATTAAGTTATCAAAGTGACTTATATATCATGTTTAACCCGAGTAGTGAAAGACCGCTGGGGTTTGAAAACGATGTGTCGGTTGGCTCAGATATTTGAAGTTTACACAGCTACATTCTCACCTGAAAATATGTTAAAAGTTTTTTTGCGACCCAGAAAGAAAAATAAGAGTAATATTAAAACTAAGTAGCTGCCGCCATTGTTGGAAACTGGAATTGGCTGCTCCTCTCTAAAACAGCAATAAGGATCATTATTAGGCCATATGTAAATAACAAAATAACTTTATAACTTAAAGCAAAATTGGGAAATGTAAAGTCTGAAACAAGTCTTTATATTAAGGGCCATCAGTCAAACAATACTGTTTGGTCTGGGTCTAAACAGAGCGCGTTGTGTGTGACGTCTTCTGCGGGCTGCTTTGAGGGTTCACACTAGAGCGCGTTTGCTGTCACATTCTATTTGTAGTGTGAACAAGCAGACAAAAAAATCGAATTTGGTCAAAAAAAAGGAATTGAGCATTAAGACCTGCAGTGTGAACGTAGCCTAAGTCTCAACATACAAACCACAAGTGTGCATGCCACTATAGGGATGCACCGATACCACTTTTTTGGAAACGAGTACGAGTACTTGCATTTCAGTACTCACCGATACCGAGTACTTAATAAAAACATGATTTAAATTTACAGGTAACAGCTTTAGTCCTATAATTTAACAAAAAAAAAACAAAAAAAAAAACAAGGGACTGGTTTGGAATTAAGAACATTTATTTAAAATGAAAAGCATGTTGTATGCAACATATTACAGAATAAATAATTATGAAAAAAAAATTTAAACAGTGACAGTGCAACTCAAGTATTTTTTTCAGTTTATTGTAAACTCTGCCGCTTTGGACAACACAAGGGGTATTAATAAACATCTTTGTCATTTAGTGCACAATATTTGAATAAACTAACAACATCGACCGACATAAAACTGTGGCAGTCAGTGCAATTGAAGTAGGTATTAACATCAAGTCTAAGATGACTCACTTAATGGAGAGAAAAAGTGAGTGGCAGGGTTTTTTTTTAAGAAAAGTAGCTTTTCTGCATTATCAGCAGTCAGACTGTTTCTGTTTTCATCTATAATGTGTGACACTGAGCTAAAAAGCCTTTCACTTTCCACACTGCTACATGGGGCTGAGAGTTATTTACGGGCTATTTTAGCCAAAGTGGGGAACCTGATTTTGTTGACACCCCAGTACTTCAGAGGACTGTCTTCACGAGGGCTTGGGGCCTCTCCGAGGTATGTGTCGAGCCTGGGTCTGGGCCTTGAGGAACAGTTTAGCAGGAGGTTCTGCAGCTTCTGCCCAACTCCCCTCTGCCTCAGCTCTGGACATCATCTGCAGCTCCTGCTTCAGGTGCAGCTTGGCCTCTGGAGCAGTGTTGTTGGAGAAGAAGCAATCTTTATACCTGCACAAAATTCATGAATGTATTAATATGTGGAAAAAAAGGACTGATTTTAGTTTCCCCTAAACCACTGTGACAAATGCCAGCCATTTGACTTTCTGGTAATAATAAGGGAAATGTATTTCATATTGTATATATTGTATACATTTGTATTTGTGTATTTTAGTTACAAATATATAATATTTCAGATGTAAAATAATCTTACATTTAGTACTGTAGCTATACTCATTGAATTAGAAGTCTCACTAGCACAGTCACAGCTGGAATGACATCAGAGGCTAGTGCGTCGTAGCTGCTCACTTTTTTAGTTAGTTCCTCAAAGGGGGCGAGGATGGCAACAGTCTTCTCCATAAGAGCCCATTGGTAAGCGGTGAGATAGTCAGGGAGTTCATACTCGGACACATACACGCCCAGCACTCGCTTTTGCTCAATGAGGGACTGAAGCATGTAATACGTGCTGTTCCAGCGCGTCTGTACATCCTGCTGCAGTCTCTTTATTGGCTGGTTGAGCTGTCCCTGAATGTCCTCGAGGCGGGAGTAGGCTAAGGTGGAATGTTTAAAATGCCCAACTATTTTCCGTCCCACTGCATCAGCTATGCTCCTCTGTGCTAATAAGCATGGGTAAATAAGCGTGGGTAAACTCTTTGTACTCGTTGTCGTGTTGGGATTTTAGGTGCTTGATTAAATTACTTGTGTTAAATGCGCTACCTTTTGAGCCTCCTCTAGACAATTTCGCTGAGCACAATTTGCAGTCCGCCTTTGTTTTCGCGTCTTCGTTCACTTTGAAATAGTTCCACACGGCTGATATGTCTCGCTTCGCCTTCTCCCAGCTCTGAGATGCAGCCGGGGCCTGGGGGCGGGCACTCGGTGCCTGTGATTAACCCCTTACATGCCGCTCAAACATAGACAGGTCTCAGACCGTGGTATCGGTCCTCGGTATCGGGGGACTTTTAACGAGTACGAGTACTTTAGAAAATGTGGTATCGAGGCCGATACCGGTATCTGTATCGGTGCATCCCTACATGCCACCTTTACCATGCAGAGCCTCTCTATGATTGTTCTTGGTTATATTCTGCTCCATGCCAAAACCTAGACTTGTCACAGCCAGCTTGGAGCTAGGAGCAAAGGAAGGATGACCTAAATTTCATTGTCAACCCCCAGCTCACAATAAAAACTGCTGGCTGGGTTCGTCTGAGCCTCCAGCTGGCCCAGATACGTGCTGTGCGAGTTCATGTGAGACCATAGTGGGAGCTGAAAGACTGAAAGACAATCTTAGTAATTCTGTTAGGTATACCTGGGTACATCATTTTGGATGTGTTGATGTTAGAGCCATTGTGCTGCAACAAAAATATGTTATTGTTGTTGATGTAAAAGGAATTCATTTTATTTATGTGTTATTCACATTATTTATTGTATAATGCTTTGGTGCCGCTGGTTTTTATCATGTCTCAGTGTCTCACACAATCAGGCTACGTCCACACCAGCTGGATAGATTGTTTTTCGTTTGAAAACGCATTAGTGTGGACGTAGCCTCATGCTGTTAACAGATAGTATCTCCGGAAGTTGTGGGGGAAGCATTCACACACAAAGACTCTAGAGTGGGGGGAAGAGTCTTTTGGTTTCAACTACTGTAAGAAGTAGCAAGGGAGTGTGAACTTTCTTTTTGGGGAAGACCAAAGGTGTGAAAACAGCTGTGTACAGCCTATTATTCCTGTAGGAAGTATTTAACCCAGGACTGTTCTGGGTTCAGGAGAGACTGCTGATCATTTGCCCTGTGCGATGGCTGCTCCCACCAAGCTTGGGTTTTTGTTTTTTTTTGGTTAAGGGATGTTAGCTGCCGCTCACCGTTTGTCTGCAGGCTTTATTAAATAAAAACTTCCAACACTGATGTCACAACATACGACTTATTTTGACAATTTATTGAAGTGAGAAGGAGTAATGGGAGGAGAATAATTGCATTTTTGTTCAGCGGTGTTTGTAAATTAAGAATTTTCCCAACTACATGTGCTGCTAGCCTGTGACCTTCTTTTTATGTGCACAGAGCCCAGAGGAGTCTGTGGAAACATGCAGAATTGAGGCAGTGCAAGGAGCTACAGATGGTACGTCTTCAGATAAAGTAGTGTATTATCCATCTATTATGTACATTACATCTAATATTCTGATCCAACAACCGCACTTTTTGTGTGTTTTAGAGGCCTCTTACTTTTGCTGCATCTGTCATGCTCATTTCAACGACAAGAGGAAGAACTCTATGAAAAATGGTGCGAGTGGTGTCAGTGTAGTGCATGTCAGCTGTGGTCACACATGGCATGTGGTTTTAAAAAGAACGTGTATTCATTGCCAGCATTAGACACCTTAATGTGCACTTGTAATTATGAAGACTCACAGTTGTCTTGCAGCTCTAATTTGCTTTAAGAAAATGTACTGCCAGGATGTGACTTTCCTAAATGTCTTCTCAAATTGTTCTAAATTATAACACATAACAAATTTTGTCTGCACAACACACAAACACCCTCTGTCCTTTCATTATGTGTAAAAACATGTTAAGTGAATTACAGTTTGAAGTTCATTTAAACCCAGTACATATGAACATGTTAATCCAAAAAAGTTTTAGACAACAGGAAGAAGCATGTCATTAGGGGAACATGTAACATTTAAAATATGTTACTATAACAACTGCACAAATGAAGGAAACCAGACTATCACTTTAATATTGACATGTACATGTCTGTATATGTATATATATATATGGTTCCTCGGAGGAAGGCGAGGACCCATCATGGAAGGACAGGCCCCTGCACGGTATGTACCACCGGCAGATAGAGAAGGTGGCTGATATCCAGAAATCCTACCAGTGGCTGGACAAAGCTGGACTTAAAGACAGCACAGAGGCACTAATCATGGCAGCACAAGAACAAGCGCTGAGCACAAGATCCATTGAGGCTGGGGTCTATCACACCAGGCAAGACCCCAGGTGCAGGCTGTGTAAAGAGACAATCCAGCACATAACAACATGAGAGGTTTTTGGACCAATTTTGTGTTCTCCATTCTTTAAGCACCGGTTTGAGCACCGTTTGAGCACCGGCACCGTTTCAAAAGTACCGATTTGGCACCGGTATCGGATAAAACCTAAACGATACCCATCCCTATTTATTATATTTCACTACAGAAAGTAATTTAATCTCAAATGTAAGGGTTTATTTTGAAAAACTGAGTGGTGATGATCAGCACTCTCAACTGGTTTAGGATACATTCCAGTTCTGTTTGTAAAACCCAACAACTGTGATCTGTTTACAACTTCTCCAAAAAAGTTACTGTAAAATCAATATTTTTGTCTTTTGAAATATCAGTTTGATTGTGATTGATTAATCTATCATGATCAACTGTAATCTAAAGAAGAAAATCATATTTTTATTAGCTAAAAAGTTACATATCTTCTTAGTTTGAATTTTAAAAAGGGAAAAACATTATGAACTAAAACACAAAGTGTTTTGACCCAAACTCTTAACAGTCTGCTTTTTAAATAGCAGAGGTACAGTGGTGTCTAACACCACACTTTGGAAGGCAAATCTGTTCTTGACTAAAGATTCTTTAACACATTGTAGATTTGATTTTTTTTGGACACTTCCCCCCTTCTTTTCTCTTCAGGTGCACAGAGTGCTGAGGAGCACAGGTGGTACTGTAGTAATGCCGGCAGAGGGTATGTCTTCAGATTGAGTAATCTATAATGTTGGACATGTTTTACATTTAAATCTTAGTAATTCTGTTAGTTATACCTGGTACAAAATTCTGGACGTGTTGAGCCATTGTGCTCCAAAAAAATATGTTATTGTTAGCTTAAGATTCTCTGCTCACATTGCAGGTTTTCTGTTTGATTTACTAAGTTGGCATTTTTTTTTAGTATCTGTCAATTAAATATGCCATATTTTCATTGTATAGGAACTTATAAAAAAATGTGTGATACTTTCATTAAGCCTCCACAATTACACATATTGGTTAATTGGTTAAACATTCTGTAAGGAGAGACATTGAAAACAATGTCAACAACATATTGTAATTTTGTGTTTTATTTGGATCAGGCAGGGAGAGTGGACTTCGGACAGAAATTGTGGAAGATATTTTAGAGGCAGTGTTTGGAAACAAGTTTCTTGTATGTTTGTTTATTACTACCTTACATGTGGAAAAACAACAAATGACACGGTGGACCAACTGGCACCCATTTTAAGTTTCTTGTGACAGCACGTTATAAAATTAGAATTGTTCTAACAGCATTTTGAGTAGGAAAGGTTACTATTTAATCACCAGCTCAGCTGATCTACACATTGACATCTATCAGCAATTTCATGAGATGAAGTCATCAGTAGAAATTTGTTATATTCTCTAAATTTGTGATAAATTTCATAACGTTAGGGCACTGGTTTAGCTCACTACTTGACAAGATGACCATATGCCACATGGTTGAATGTAGTGGCCCAGGTTTGAGTCTGACCTCAGACCCTTCATCATTTAGAACACTAAGTAGTATACGGGCAGTATAGTACAATATGTGTTACTTCCTTACCTTATTGGCTCTCTGTGTTAGGTTAGTGAAGGAAACAACACATTTTACTCAAGTGAGTGACTCAATATGCAATTAGTAAGTAGTTGCTGATGTCACAACATACTACTTATTTTCACAACATACTTACCTGTGAATCATACAGGGCAATTTCTTGAAGTGAAAAGTACTAATGGGAAGAAAATAATTATATATTTTGTGCAACTGCTGTTTGTAAATTAAGAATTTAGAGGAGTCTGTGGAAACATCCAGAATTGAGGCAGTGCTAGCAGCTAGGGATGGTATGTCTTCAGATAAAGTAGCGTGTTATCTGTCTTTAATATTCATTACAGCTAATATCCTGATCCAACAGCTCCACTTTTTGTGTATTTTAGAGGCCTCTTACATTTGCTGCTTCTGGCACGCTCATTTCAATAACAAGAGGAAAAACTCTGAACTATGAAGAAATGGCGCGAGTGGCATCAGTGTAGCGCATGTCAGCTGTGGTCACATATGGCATGTGGTTTTAAAAAGAACATGTGTATTCATTACCAGCATTAGACACCTTCAGCTGCACTTGTAATTATGAAGACTCACAGTCGTCTAGCAGCTCTAATTTGCTTTAAGAAAATGTACTGCCAGGATGTGACTTTCCTAAATGTCTTCTCAAACTGTTGCTACTTTGTTCTAAGTAGTTCTTAATTATGAAAGATATAACATTCATTACAATGGGAAGTAAAATCTTGTCTGCACACCACACAAACACCCTCTGTCCTTTCATCCTGTGTAAAAACGTGTTGAGAAGATATATAAAATGTACCATGAAAGGATACAAGTGTGAATTGTTCTAATAAAATGAGACAGTTTTGTAAGTGGATTACAGTTTGCAGTTCATTTAAACCTAGTGCATATGCGTGTTGCTAGGACTGATCAGAAGCAAATTTCATTTCAAATGACCACCCAACAGAAGCCTTGATAAAAGTGTGGTTTTGTGCAAACTGTGCAAAAAGGAGTTGGCATACCATCGAAGCACTTCAACCTTACGGTACCATCTACCATCTAGACCACTATTAGTGGTAGAAGACAGGGGTTAAAAAACGTGCTAGGTGATCCAACTTTCCAACTGCTGTGCCGAAAGACTATTTCAAGTAAAATCAACAGGAGGGCAGGGGTGAGCCTCTGCCTGCATCTGTGAGTATTGCTTTCCCACTGTTGTGCGTCAGGTGCAGCTTTGCCGGGGGAGGGTCGCTGCGGCCGGGCCAACAACGTTGCTGACCCATGTCTGTCTGTTTCAGGGCGGTGCTACGAGGGAGGCAACATTTGCAGTAATCGAGGGCCCAAGTGTGGAGTGTGGCTGGACTGCGCGGCGATGCACCGTCAGGAAAAGACAGCTCCGTGATGGTAGCGTCGTCCTTTGTTTTCTGGCTGGCGTGGTCCCCATCTCAGAAGTGGAGTTCCTCTCCTGGTTTTAAACATAAGGAACATTTGCCCGAGTGTGGCTGGACAGAGGGATGACGGGACTGTGTGGGGAATTTTAGATAGTGTATATTCATTTCTGCCGACAGGGTTTGTAGCATATTGAGAAAGTTGTTTTTATTGTATAAGGGTATTTTAACATTTTATCTGTAATTGTATTTGTGTTCTGGTTTTTCTTCCTCCGCTGGAATAAATGGTGTGTCTAAGACCTGTTTCAACCCGTTCTCACTCCCAAAGCGTAACATTTTACGCTAGGTGACAAATCGTCACCATATTACGTTTTCGGCTACCCACCACGTTCCTAAATGACGACCTCGGAAAAAAGAGGAAATATGAGAACCGTCTGGACTGAACCTACACATGTTCGCTCTTTTTCTTCAAATCGCTTAGAAACACGCTATTTAACATCATTAAAGTCCTGGTTAAGGTAAGGGATTATATCGTGTTTTTGGAATATCTACCATTGACTTTATCATTGAATTTGGAAGAATTCCACAGAAAGTGTTCCCTTCCAATTTAGTTCATTGGTGGGAATATGGAAGTTTAGGTTGGACAGGGATTATATTGTGTTTTTGGAATATCTACCATTGACTTTATCATTGAATTTGGAAGAATTCCACAGAAAGTGTTCCCTTCCAATTTTGTTCATTGGTGGGAATATGGAAGTTTAGGTTGGAATCTGAATTCCAACCTAAAATCATTGCAAAAAATGACCACCAGCACGATTAGGGAAAGGTTGGGAAATTTGGAATCCTTCCAAATTCTTTCTCTGGGAGGGGCTCAGAATCCCCAGCTAATTAGTGAAGTATAACTATAATTCCAAAAGTCCACAAAGTCAAAGTTTATTCATATAGCACATTTATAGTGGACTCTTATAAGTACCTGGGTGTTCACCTCAACAATAAACTGGACTGGACGACTCTGGCCCTTCTTATACAGACGTCCTGTATAAGAAGGGCCAGAGTAGACTCCACCTACTGAGGAGACTGAGTTCCTTCGGAGTCTGCAGGACTCTGTTAAGGACATTCTATGACACTGTGGTAGCATCTGCCCTTTTCTATGCAGTGGCCTGCTGGGGGGAGTGGAAGCACGGACAGGGACAGGAGCAGGATTGACAAACTGGTGCGGAGGTCTAGCTCCGTGCTGGGATGTCCCCTGGAGTCTGTGGAGGTGGTTGGTGAGGGGAGGATGTTAGTAAAGCCGACATCCATCATGAACAACCCACATCACCTACTGCATGAGTATGTGAGTGGGCTGAGCAGCTCCTTTAGTCAGATACTGAAACACCCTGGCTGCAGGAAGGAGCGCTTTCGCAGATCATTCATCCCAACAGCAGTTAGACTCTATAACTCCTCATTCACGATGTCATAAGTCACTGGACACTGTGAACATCCACGGTCACCACTTCATGCATAATGGATCTTCCATGACCTTCCAAGCTATATAGTTTATGTCTTCCATATTTCCAACTATATCCATAATCACATACTGTGTATGCTACCATTGTATATAGTGTATTATCTTAATTTTTTCATTGATTGTACTTATTTGTATTTTTGTATTTCCTTCATATAGCTGTACCTGAGCTGAGGTGACGCAAAACTTTCCCCGTTGTGGGATCAATAAAGTCTTATCTTATCTTATCTTTTTAAAAAAATTTTATATTCTTTATTTCTACAATATTACTTCACGAAGGTGATTACAGGCATTAATCGACACAATTTACAAGGGAAAAACAAAACAAAACGAAAAAGAAAAAAAAAACACAAAAAAGCCCAAAGAAAGAAAAAAAAAAAAGCCCAGTCGGGAGTGAGCAATTAGCTAGGTTGGTGGTTTCAAAGCTATTTGAGAGAGAACCATTAACTTTAATTCTTGCGGTGGGGTTAGTATATAATGCCCTCACCGTATCAACAATTCCCTTATGTAAACCGAATTTATCCAAGACTTTGTATAGAAAGTCCCAATTTACAGAGTCGAAGGCTTTTTCTGCATCAATACTCATAAGCATGGCTGTACTCTTAGATGTCTGTATCTGATGTATTACATGAAGAGTTCTACGTATATTATCCTGGGTCTGTCGTCGTCTTATAAACCCCGTTTGATCATTGCTAATCAAGTCAGGTAAAAATTCTTCCATTCTCCTGGCCATTAGCGAAGTAAACAGTCTATAATCTATGTTAAGGACAGAAATAGGTCTATATGAGCCACACTCCATTTTGTCTTTCCCTTCTTTCGGAATAGCCGAGATAATAGCCTCCTTCCAACTCGGTGGAATTTGCGCTGTTTTTAACACCCAGTTAAAAGTAGTGAGTAGTGTAGGGATCAAGTCCTGTTTGAATTCCCGATACCACTCCGGTGTAACCATCGGAGCCTGGTGACTTATTTGATTTCAACCTATTGATGGCATTCATAAGTTCAGCTTCCATCACCTCCGCTATCATCATTTTATTTTGTTCCTCGTTAAGGCTTGGTAGGCATAAAGAGTTCAGTTATCTTATCTTAAAACAAAAACAATTGACCAAGGTGCTGTACAATTAAGATAATCAAAATGAATAAAAACATAAGAAGACATGATAACAGTTAAGAAAAAGAATTATAAAATTAGAAGGTTTGAGTAAGAAATAAGAGAAATAAAAGTAGTACAAACTCATTCTGCCCAACTCATTCTCGTTTTGTTTTTATGTCCACTGACAATTTCATATATTTCCTTCTCTTCCACTGCTTCCGGCGCTCCAAAGTACTTTTAAATCTGGCCCACGAAATCATTTTATATAGATTTATTATTATTCTTTCACATGGCCCGGCGATATGAGGCGCTAATAACAAACTAACTACAGATCCCATAATGTAGCGCTGCAGCCTCCTTGCCGGCTAGGCTACATTTCAGAAGATGTTTTTCATCACAGCAAAATCACAAAGGGAAGCTGTTGTGAAAGCAAATTTTATTTTGGCAGAGGAGAAAGCCAAATCAGCCCATTTTTCACTCTGAGGAGCTGAATGATGAAGGTGTGCGATGTCTTGTGTCCAGACAAAATGCAGATTTTGGCAAATGTGAGCCTGAGCAGAAATACGATTGCTGATCGGGTTTGTGAGAAGGTCACTGATTTAAGAACACAGTTGTGTCAAAGAAGCAAAGACATTATTGCACACTCTCTTGCTGTGGATGAATGTACAGACATGATGGACATTGCACAGCTGGCCATCATCTGTGGAGTGGACTACAATTTGCAGGACAAGGACATTAAATCGATGCACTGGACAACAACAGGGAAAGTTTTAAAAATGTCTGTCAAAGTGTAATCGACATGCCCTGGGACAAACGTTTTGGACTTCTAATAGATGGAGTGCCGGTGTTATGAGGTGAAAAAAGTGGAGTAGTCAGCAGGATGTGAGTAAAGATGCAGGAGGAAAACTGTACTGCTTAACAGAATACTGCATCATGAACCAGGAAACGCTGTGTGGTAAAGTCTTGAAAATGGAGAATGTAATCATCACCGTGACGCAAACCATAAATTTTATCTGAGCTAAAAGTTTAAATCACTGTCAATTTCAGTCTTTTATGTGGAAAATAGATTCAGTTTGCAGTTTGCCTTATCATATAGAGGTTCATTGGCTGAGTTGGGGAAAAGTTCTCAACAGTTTTTGAGCTCAGCAAGGAAACCTGTCAGTTCATGGACATGGCATGTATGACGCGATGAAGGCATTTCAAGTGAAGCTGTCACAAATGCACCAGTGCCTTACTTTTTGAACCAAGTCGGCACACTTTGCTGATAAACTGAGCGAACTGCGCACTGAGTTCACTAAATTATTAATTTTTATGTTTAAAAAACAGTGGGTCTTAGTGTGTGTTTTAGTGTGTCAGTAAATTTTTATCTTGTTTGGCCTGCGACCTTAAGTGTGCCTTGAGTTTTTGCACGCTGTGAAATTGAGTTTGACACCCCTGATCTACGATCATCAAAGGCAGCACTGAGGTCTAATAATATTAAAATCGCAAAATCTCTCAAGTCAGTAAAAGTTAAAAGGTCATTAGAAACTTTTAAAATAGCAGTTTCAGTGCTCTGGTGCATTTTAAAACTAGACTGAAATACTTCACCAATGCCATACAAAGGTCTGGAGCTGACGGGGGACAACTTTCTCCAGGACTTTAGAAAGAAAAGGCAGTTTAGAAATTGGTCTGTAGTTGGATAAAACTGCTGGATCCAGGTTATGTTTTTTTAAGAATAGGTTCCACCACAGAATGTTTGAAGTCAGCAGGGACACACACAGACTGAATACTGCTATTGACAATACAAAGCAAACACATACCCACAGTGTCAAAAACATCATCCAACGACTTTCTTTAAACAGGATGGAACAATATCCAGCGTACATCTTGTGGGTTTCAAATTGCTGACTTCACTCAGTAATGAAAAGGAAAAGGGCTTAAAATGATCAAATGCAATTGAAGCTGCCGTATGAACAGATGACCTGATATCCGCAATCCTATTAATGAAGAATTTCAGTAAGTTTTCACGTTGCTTTCGATGCTGCATGGGGAGCTGCAGTAGGTGGATTAATAACAGACTTAATCATGCTGATATGAGGTTTGTGACAGTTATTAGACACAATCTTATAGAAATACTTTTTGCTGCTCTTAAAGCTTTCTGATAATTTATCAAAGATTCTCTAAGTACATCAAACCATACCTGAAGTCTGTCTTTTTTTCCATTTTCGCTCAGCTTTTCTACACATCTGAGTTCTCTGGTAGCATTATTATACCAAAGCTGGGTTTTAGATTTTAGACAACTGGTTTTGAGTGGAGCAATGAAAATGCTTTAACGAAGCCAAAATCTAAACCCAAATTCCAATAACACACTCGATCATAACAAAACTTTTTTCTTTTTTTCAAGTACACAATCCCAAAATCCAACATTTGCATCTAAAATCCACTAATAAACTCTTTAATACCAAGAGTTATATCTCAGTTCCAAGATCTAAATCTCAAATACCAATAGCTGTGTCATTGTGAAAAATTTTAAAATTAATTGCAAACACCTGATGAGCATCTTTTGATGTACATTTAATAACATATTGCAATAAGGAGAAACCAGAGAAACACGGCCTTGATGTCTTTTATACAAACACACAGACAAAAGTATTCAGCAACATACTTACTACCTACTTGCTCCCTGATAAGGAGGAGCCCCGATATCTGTTTTACATCTCACATGAACTTACAATGCCTCAACTGTGTTGTGTATCTGTGTGTGATAGAGCATAAAGACACATTTATTCTACAGACATATAAATGAGTAAGACTAAGTGACTAACTGAAGTTTACTAATACTAAAGTGATCAATACATAACAAAATAAATGTTCAATTACATTATCAAGGTTCCAAGAACATCTCTAGCGTTTAGCATAATGTCAACAAGAAGCAAGGTTATTATCCTTAATGAAAACTAACGAAATAATGAAAACTAGAAATAAAATAAAAAAATGTTAACAGAAATAGAAATAAAAACAAGACTGGACAACTAACTAAAACTGAAATGACCGTTCACAAAACTAACTAAAATTAACTGAATTTATAGAGAAAATGTGTTCAGTTTTTGTTCACGTGTGTGTGTGTCATACATTAGTCTAGGGCAGGGGTAGGGAACTCCAGGCCTCGAGAGCCAGTGTCCTACAGGTTTTAGATGTGTCCTTGACCTAACACAGCTGATTTAAATGGCTAAATTAGCTCCTCAATATGTTTTGAAGTTCTCCAGAGGCCTGGTAATGAACTAATCATTTGATTCAGGTGTGGCAACCCAGGGTGAGATCTAAAACCTGCAGAACACCGGCTCTCGAGGACTAACGTTTCCTACGCCTGGTCTAGGGGGAAAATGAACTGTAGTTTCCATTTTTTTTCTTGCTTTGTCTCATTATGCCAGCAGGTGGCAAGTACCTCGGTCGAGTCGTCTGTGTTGCCGCTCCGTCCACGCGTAGCATCTTGTCAGCAAAAGTCAAGAGAAAGCGCTAGAGTCGAATTTGGGATTTCTCTGAATATGACTGTGTTTTGGATAAAAGCAAGTGTCTTTTAGTGGAAAGAGATAAAAATTTGTGGGACATTTCTAAAGGGCAAAAAATCCCACAAACCTTAAAGTGCACTTGAAAAGTTCAAAAAAGAAGGCTAAACTAGCTTATCTTGAGAAGGTAAGTGTGCACGCCCAAGCCCAAGGTTGGTCCATTCAGCCTGTACATACTTATAGTTATAGAATATTCACAACATACTTCATACCGTGTACATTATAACATACCATAATAGACCCATTTCTGTAATATACTCACATATCTATATTATTGCTAATATATATTGTAATATATCTATATCACTAAAGCACTTCTGGATGGATGCAAACTGCATTTCGTTGCCCTGTACCTGTGCATGTGCAATGACAATAAAGTTGAATTCTATTCTATTCTATTCTATTCTATTCTATTCTATTCGCAGCAACATCACAAGCGAGAGGAAGCGTTGGTGAATATGTTTATTGAGATTGGGATATCTACACAACTGTGTGAGCTAATAGTCTGATTGGGGCCGAGATGGATATAGCAAAGCAGAAACTGAAAGAACTAATAAAAGAAGCGAGGAAGCTAACTCTGTGTGTAGATGGCTGGAGCAAAAGGGGATTAACAGGATCTTTCATGGGTGTTTCCACTTGTTTTTACCACCCACCTGGGCCAGGTCCATGATGCTTTGCTTAACGTGCAACGAATGGAGCACCCACATACCAGGGAAGCCATCGCCCGCTGCACTGATCAGACATTAGAAGAGTGGGCTGTAGGGAAAGAGAAGGTGCTGCTCGTTGTAATCAATAATGGGGCCAACATCGTCAAGGCTGTACGGCTTCTTCAGAATCGCATGTAAACTGATTGATACCAACGGTTCTCAGGATGAGCAAAGAGCTGCTGGAAAGGGCCAAGACAAAACTGTGGATATAGTCTGAGTCGGAGGAGTCAGACATTGAGTGTGAGGAATGTGGAACACTTGGTGAGTGTTCCACAGACCTGGGAGCTTGAGGGTCATGCACAGTATCTTAGCTGTTCCCAGGACTGCGCTCTTCTGGACAGAGATGTCCGCTGTTGTTCCTGGGATCTGCTGGAGCCACTCGCCTAGCTTGGGAGTCACCGCACCTAGTGTTCCGATTACCACTGGGACCACTGTCACCTTCACCCTCCACATCTTCTCGAGCTCTTCTCTGAGCCCTTGGTATTTCTCCAGCTTCTCATGTTCCTTCTTCCTGATGTTGCTGTCATTTGGAACTGCTACGTGTATCACTACGGCCATCTGCTTCGTTTGTCTACCACCACTATGTCTGGTTGGTTAGCCACCACCATTTTGTCCGTCTGTATCTGGAAGTCCCAAAGGATCTTAGCTTGGTCATTCTCCACCACCCTTGAGGATATCTCCCATTTTGACAAAGGAGCTTGCAAAGAAAAGCGTCTGGACTTCTTTAAGTTGCTTGAAGACGTTTCACCTCTCATCCGAGAAGCTTCTTCAGTTCTAAGGTCAAATGGTGGAGAGTCCCAGATATAAACCCAGTGGGAGTGACCCCCCACAGAGGGACAAAAGGACCCCCTGATGATCCTCTAATCGCCTGAGCCAAGGTGTGAAACTGGGTGTGGGTCCCAATCAGCCAGAGTTTCGGGTGAGTTCATTGTGAAACCTGGCCCCACCTTATCATGCGAATTCCTGAGATCAGATGACCCAGGATGTGAGTGGGCGTTAAGGCGTCTGGGAAGGGATCTCAAAACTGGATTATAGATGGCAGAGAGTTGGTGTCGTAAACCCCCGCCTCTGTTCAAAGATGGTCGCTCACAGTGGACATAGATGGCTTCTTTCACTCCTCTTTCAAACCATCTGTCCTCTCTGTCCAAAATGTGAACATTGGCATCCTCGAAAGAGTGTCCTTTATCCTTAAGATGCAGATGGACTGCTGAGTCTTGTCCTGTGGAGGTGGCTCTTCTGTGTTGTGCCATGCACTTGTGAAGTGGCTGTTTGGTCTCTCCGATGTAGAGGTCTGGGCATTCCTCGCTGCACTGTACAGCATACACCACATTGTTAAGTCTGTGTTTTGGCGTTTTGTCTTTCGGGTGAACCAGTTTTTGTCTGACCTCCACCACTCTTGGCATACAGCTTGATGTCATCCATGTACAGGAGGTGGCTGACAACTGTTCTGTTCCGTAGTCAGCATCCGTAGCCAGTCTTGTTAATGATCTCACTGAGGGGGTTCAGGCCTATGCAGAACAGCAGAGGGGATAGAGGATCTCATTGGTAGATCCCGCACTTAATGGTGACTTGTGCTGTGAGCTTGAAGTTGGCCTCTAGTGTTGTACGCCACATCCCCATTGAGTTCCTGATGAAGGCTCTTAGGGTCCTGTTGATCTTGTACAATTCTAGGCATTCCAGTATCCAGCTGTTGATTGAGTCATAGGCCTTCTTGTAATCAATCTAGGCAGAGCACAATTTGGTCACAAGAAAAACAATGGTGTGCTTGGTTTCAACGTAACCGACTAATCTTGACTAATCTTTTGTCCAGTATTAAATATTGATTACGTTTCACTCATAGCTATGTGACTCACACTATTAAGAAATAAAATTAATTAAAACAGGTCTGCTTGCAGAAGAGACCTGCAGCACAGAGCTAATGTCCGTAGATTGAGAAATTGTTTTTATCAAATCAAATACATACCTCAAGTGGAAATATAACAAGATTTTTAGATTATTGCTTCTATGTCTATAATGTTTACACGTTTTATAATTGTCTGTTTTTTGGGGGTTTTTTAGACATTGAGCTGCAAGAATATGGGGAAAGCAGCAAGTTCCACAGAATGCCGCGCCTAGCACACACTCTCCATCTCACAATGAAAGATGCCATGAAACACCCAACTGCTGATTCAGTCATAACGAAAGCAAGAAATCTGGTACATGTTGTTAGAAAATCATCAGTGACAAATGAAGAAGTGTTTAAAAGGTGTGACAAAAGTCTGATCTGGGATTGTACCACTTGTTGGAACAGTACCAAACCAGAGCTGAACTAAACCAACTACTTGAGAAGCTGGGGATGGATACACTTCTCACAAGTGATTGGACCAAGATGGAGAACCTTGTCAAGTTGTTTGAACCCTTTGTCATTCATACAGACAGTGTTGGGGAGTAACAGAGTACATGTACCGCCGTTACATATTTAAAATACAAAATATGAGTAACTGTATTGTTGCGGGTCAGTATTGTTTGGGTTTTGTTTGACAGCTATGCTCTGTTGTTCCAGGCGGCAGCGTTATGGTTGCCATGGTTACATGGTGACGCACTCTCTCTTTGCGACTGTGTGTTTCCAGGGTGAGAGAGCGCCTTTTTGTTGTTGTTGTGCTAAGCTAAAAGGGAGAGTGTTACAGACTTAGCTCTAAAGAATGTAGCCTCATGGGCAGTGTAGTCCTTGCTGCAGGGAGAATGGACTGCCATACCCGTTATGTGTCTGTGAGCGCGAGGAGGGAGAAAAAGGAGAGTGGAAAAGTACAAGCTGTCATTGAGCAGAAACGGGAGCTGGAAGCATGTAAATATAATAATAACCACTGCAGCCAAGAAGAGAGCCTGACGAGCCCAGTTGTAAGTAAGCCATTAAGACTCGACTGTACACCGTGTTTGTATTTTCCTCCGAAACAATAAGTTCTGTTGGAGCAGCCTTTCAATGCCTCTCTCTGTCTCTTGCTAGCAAAGTTGACCCAGACAACAAAGTAAAGCTATGGTGTTGATTTTCCACCTCTTTCGCACAGTTGCTTTTTATTAAAACAACAGTTAAATCATGACTGGAAATCTACCTTTCTTTATAGGTATTTTAACCAATACTAAACTACTGCATGTTTCCATCAATACTTCAACCACCTAAACACATAATTGTACTTATTCCTTAAATTGGACACCCTTTATAAAAAAAACCCAAATGTCTCACAATGTATCATGTCAATATTAATATCCTAAAATAAGAAAGCATTGCATGTGATGTAACAGAGAAAAAAAAAAAACAAAAAAAGGTCAATAGGCATGTTTCGTTTGCTAAATACTTTATTAAAAGACAGTTTCCTATTTACGTTTATATGATTCACAGAAGTTTGTAATTTTTTGCATGATGTGCGTCCTGCACCAGCCAAACGATCTGGGGCGTATCGGAGCCATTTCTGCACTGCTTGTGCAAAGACAAACTCGGACATAGAGTTTGCCCCTAACTGCTGCGTCAGGCTCCAATCAAGGCAAAGCGTCTCACCTATAGACACATTTTAAGAGATGGAATTAGCGTGTCTCATGTCTTAAATGTGTATGCAAGTGCTTGTGTGTTTAATCAACAGGCCGTTGTTATGTATTTAAATCACATCTGACAGCTATTACACTTTATAGTTACAAAGTGTACATAACCTTTATATACTTACCATTGCCTTATTTGCCTCTTGTGATTGAAGAGCTGGCTCTGCATTGTTTAGCTCCTCAATGTTGTGCAAGGGCAAATCCAGAGGCAGTACCCCAGCATCTACCGATTCATTGCAGCCGGTATTGCGGATGGCTCTGACCTCCTCACAGAGTTCGTTAACAGCTCTCGTCAGGTCTGACAGAAAAAGATAATTTTTTTTAAAGTATTTAAGAATACAGACAACTTGTCAAAAGTTTCCTTGTGTCTCACACACAGATATGTACAAAGACACTAGACAGTATTTTATTACCTGGTATTTTCACTCGAGGGGCCTGGGGAAACCATTTTTTTGTGGGCTGCTCATCCTTTGAGTCACTATATGTGTACAGGGGATTTGGTCTAAAGAAAAAAAGTTGAAAAGGGTCATAAGTAATTACAAATGTGCTTTTGGAATATTTTTTCCTAAAGTTACAGTTTGATTTATAACAACACACACAGGAAACGGAGATGTGCAAGAAGGTACAGTATACAAGGAATTTTTGAAGTGCACAAGTGTATACGGCTTTGCATTTATAAAAAGTTTACAAGCTTCCACTTTTTGGACTATATTATGTGGTGATATTGCAGTATGCAAGCACCACAGATATGTATAAAAGACAAGATCATAAATTCTTAGCAATCAAAGATATGTTTGTGAAATAAAAAAAGTTTTACTTGTGCTTTCTTTCATGACTGGTCTGAGTTTCAGCTTCGGACTGAAGGTCAGACATATCACAGTGTTCACTTAGATATTTCTGAAGACTGCGTTCTGCTTCGTGAAATGTGTCTGGAAGTACAAACACAATGTATGGCCAGACATAAATTAGGACACGAAAAACTTGTTATTGTTACATTTATACAATACCAATCCAGATGATACCCACCATGGCCTATTAGAAGTCAGACTGGTGCATAGGTGAGCCATGTTGCACCAGGATGAACTCTCCTCTTTACTGCGTCGTGGATCCTGAATGTGTCTCACGGAGGATATGGAGGCCATGACAATTTCTCCCCATTTATCCATGATCTAGGGACTATTTCTGTACCACCAGTGCTGAACTGCACAATGCACCAGTCTTTCATTTTTATCTTTTTTTTAAAATTTGGAGTCCTTTTTTGCCCTGTCTAGGATAAACAGGAAACAGATAATTACAATATATTTCATAGTCACTACAAAACTTGATCTATTGATTGAACTAAATAATAAATAATAGCTTAAAATGTATATAGGCAACAATTACAAGCAAACCCGTATATGTAAGCATTTAAACACTGAAGATAATAAAATTAACAGTATTTTGTCTAAGTCTGCCATTGTAGGAATTCATGGCACCATGGTTTGGAGTCTTCTCTCACCCTCGTTCTCTGCGGCCTGCTGGAGCGGGGGGGCTAGGAGGAGTTGGCCGTCCAACTGCGGTCTGGAGTGTGGGGCCTCCCTGCTGCTGTGGAGTTGGGGCGGTCTGCCTCTCCCCACCGCAGGGAAAAGGGTAACACCACCTGGGTCTGGGTGCAGTTCCCCCCTCCAGGGGCAAGGGTACCTAGACCCGGTTCGTAGAGTATGCTTGGGGAGTGTGATCGTGTGTACAGCGTCTCTTTATGTCTGTCTCCACGTTGGTTGAGTGTGGAGTAAGTGCATATGAGAGCATGAGGGTGGGGATGGATGTTTGTGTCTGTGTGTGCCTGTATGTCTGTGTCTATATGTCAGGTTGGGTATCAGACGCCACCTTTCTGGGGACATCTCAGGCCCTCCAAGGTTTGGAGGCCTATCTCCACCCACCACTTCCCCTGCCAGTGGCGGACTCCCTCAGGTGTCGGTGCGTTGGTGGTTCTTTGTGTCTGGGGGTGGGCGTCCGGGTACACACCGGCTCACTCCTTGACGGCCGCTTATCGGGGCCTGGAGCCTGGGGCTCGCTCGGGCCACTTCGGAGGTGGGGTGCCCCCGGCCTCTCGGACTTGGGCTCGGTCACTCAGGCACAGCTGGCTGCCGGCGGAGCTCACGGGCGCGTCACTGCAACTCCCCCTGGCTTCTGCTCCGCGGCTGCTGAGTGAGCCCTCATCTGGGACTCTCCTCAGCTCTTACTGGGACAGTGGCGCGGCTGCCCCTCTGTTGGTCTTCCTTGGTCTCTTGTGTTCTGGGGACCTCTGGATGTCTGGAGTTTTGATCTCCTCCATACCTGCTTCATACCCTGGAGGACGGGGCTGTGGCTCCCCACACTCCCTAGCAGATCGTTACATGGAGAAACCTTTGGAATGCAAGCATGCTGATCCACACAGGTATGCACACAGGTGTACACACGGGTATTCACAGACGCGGACTACAGCTTTCTTGGCTGCTGCCTCAAAGCACATTGTACGCTGTCTATCTTGCGTGCTGCACAATATCGTTTATTATTTAGTATCTACTGATATCTACTGCTAGCTAGTTTATTGTGATGGTGCCGTTTTTTTTATTATGTTGCTCTTTGTTGTTTGCTTTCTCTTCTGTTTTTTTTCTCCATACAGGTGACCCAGGTGTCTTGTTTTTTTTGTTTGTTTTTCTTTCTTTCTTCTCCCCCTTTTCACTGTCTCTTCTCCCCTTTGGTTTTCTTTCTCTCCCTCTCTTTCTTTCATTCTCTCTCCCTGTCCTATCCCCCAGTCATGTCTGTCCCGTTTGTAGCAACTGAAAATAAAATAAATTCATAATTATAATAAAGGTCAATCAAATGGACCAATATGGCAAGGCCATGATGATCCACTTGGTAAAATAAATCCGCTTGGCATCTTTCTTGGCCTTAAGACAACAATTCTGATGGCTAAAGATCCAAACGGGACACAAAAAAAAAAAAAAAAAAAAAAAAAAAGGAATTCATGGCACCGAGACAAAAACTTGGCGCACAGTGTGGCGTAAAAATAGGCGCACACCTTTGACGCTGCATTTTCTCCGTCTTCCTCGTCCGCACGTAAATGCTAAACGCAGTTTACGTGTGGACAAAAGGTGCAAACGCAAGTTAGGTGAGCGTGCAGCGTAAAGTTAGGTGAGCGTGCAGCGTAAAGTTTGAATTGAGTGCGAATCGAAGCGGGTGCTCTCCAATCATTAAAAGTAACAAAGTCATTGAACACATTTATACAGTTACCTTTACGTTTATCAATCATATATCACAGATTTACAATTTTTTGTAGTACTATGCTAAAAAGCAACTACAGAGCGAAAGTCTGGGTCAAGCGCCGAGGCGACGGCAAGAACAAAGGAACCCTCGAAGCGTTAAAGCTAGCTTTGTAAGGGTATATAACGGAAAAGTATGAAACGAAAATGTTGTCTTTGTTGATAGACTTTGTTTGCAGTGGAATTTATTAGTTGCCGGATTGTAAGATGAAAGTAGACACAATTTCGGGCTCCCACATTTTATCCGAAACTTTACATTAACAAGTTTTTTTTTTTTTTTTACTGTTATTCAAATGCAACCGTGGAAATAACGAATAGAACAAAAGTCATTCATTCTTACCTTATACTAATCGTGGTGCAGGCCAGTGCAGTGCATGAACTGATGCCTTCTCCGGTCAATTCCGCTGAGAGTAAATCTAATGTCCCGCTCTACTGTACAAGACAATGGTTACCTGGAGGGATGTACCAATGTGATAGGGGTGCTGCGGAATAGTCCAAGTGGTAGCAGCTTTAATTTCCCGCTCAACCATAAATCGATGGTTTTTCAACGTGATTGTTGTCACCTTGTCAACTATAAATAGATCAACAATCAACGATGACAGAACAACAGTGAATCAATGTTATTTCAATGTCAGTGTCAGGTTTCATCAGTATTTCAATGTTGTTTCAACATTGGTTTTGTGTTGACATTTCAATCCTGACGATTCTGATGGTTCAGATGGAAAATCAACATCTGTTCAATGTCTCCTTGCTATCTGGGAAGCTAGTTTTTGGCTACGACGTATTAGCCAGAGGTCCCTTTACTACGGTTCGGAGCCGCAGATCTTCAGTAATAGTAATAAATCACATTCATGTAGTTGTAAACAGCATGATAATATATTAATATATTTTCTGTGTGTGAACTGCTGTCATCTTGGCTGAGAAACAGAACAACCACTTCTCTGGAGTAGCGAGTTTTCCTTAAGATCAACAAAAAACTGTTACTTCACTGATGTACCCTATATCCTTTTTGACCGACCTGGACATCCACACTTGCAGTTCAGTTCAGTGCCTTTTTTTTCATGTTTTACTGATGGATAACTAAACACTTAAAAACTACTCATGATGGCTTGGCTTTTGTGTTGTGTTGTGTATTGCCAGTCAGTTGCAGTGTTTTATCACAACACAACACAACAGTTGCAGCTTTCACTGACAGCACAAGTGGTCCTTGAACCTTTGTACTGTTTTCATTAATTAATTTTGCAGTTAACTTGTGAACATGTTGGATGATCTGTCTGCTGTCACTGGTTGGTGCTGAGGTCTGAATCTGATGACAGCTCCTGTAATCATAATGAGAACAGAATCATCACAAACTGAAATATAAAGTTTATTTCTCGAAATTGAAATAAAAGCAATCCTTCTCTGTCCTCACACACTGGGGATCTGAAGTTCTATTGTTACATTTTTTCGGTTCTACAGTTTTGCAGACAACAAAAATTAATGCTTCAATTATTTCTTTCAAAGGATGTAAGTTGTACTGAGTACTGTACATTTAACCATGAACAATACTAAGAATTATCCAGACTGTTTCTTAACCTGAATATTTAGTATATTTGCAGAATGGCAGATAGAGACAAAATACTGTTACTGTTAATCTGACTATCTTCAGGTTTTACATGCTTACATATACACACGCAGTTACTGTCCCTCCATTTAGAAAGGCAGGGGCGTCAAGGTGTAATTATTTTACATGTCTTTGTTTTTTTTTCCTGTGTAATAATATTCAACATTGCTATCAATACATTTTTCAAAAAATGCCTCTCTGTGCAAAATGGGTTCAAAAACATAAACAACTGTGGGATGCTGTTTGTGATTTGAACCGGGGGAACAAATTGCGGCAGGATCAGCCTGATATTATTTTTATCCCACTCTAACTTTACTGTATAAAGAGCTAACATCTCCAACATGTCAGGAGTAGTTAGTCATTACAACAAGTGTGTGTGAACTAAAAATCAAGAATGTGGGATGCTGTTTGACCTACCTTGGACCTTGTTTGTTGCTCTGGACTTACTCCTTCCAACTGCAAAGCTAATAAACTGCTAATTTCTGATGACTTGCTTCTTTCTTTCAATTGCAAAATTACCTTTTCTATAACCAAGAGCCCTCGTACAATTATTTTTCGGAATATTAAGAAAATCAATCCTGAGAACGTTTCTTTTGCTTTCTCTAGTCATTTGCATTTTCATAACCTGCTCAGCCAAGAGCACTTGGATTCCTATTATAACTCTAGTCTCAACAGTATTCTAAACTCTGTTGCCCCACTCAAAACTGAATCTGTATCATTCTCTCAGTCAGCACCCGGGTTTATAGCTGAACTAAGGCTTCTGAAAGCAAAAAGTCAAAGGCTTGAATGTCTCTATAAGAAAACTTACTATTCATAAGGAAATGTGTAATAATTCTGTTTTGTATTATAAGGAGTGTATTAATCAAACAAAATCTGCTTATTACTCCACCATTATCTGTTGAAATGAAGATTCAACCAAGATACTATTTTCCCTGTTCAACTAGTCTTTCACGTTACCAGATTTTTTACCTGCTCACCTTTACTCATCTTCCTTCTGTTTTTCTCCAATGTTATATTTCATTGAGAAATTTCACAAAATACACCAAGACCTGGTTTCTGATGTTCCATGTAGCTCTTCCTTTGCAATTCCACTCCCATCACACTGTTCTTCTGCTTTCCAACTTCCCTTTGTTGCTGATATTTCAAATCTCATCTGTAAGTTAAAAACTTTTACTTGTCAGCTAGATCCCATCCCTAGAGTTTTGGTCAAGGCCTGTCTACCCTCTTTGCTTCCTCTCATATCTGCTATCGTCTACTCTTCGCTTACCACTGGGAACTGTTCCTGCTCCCTTAAAAGTTGCTGTCATCATGTAAATATTGAAAACAAAATTCACACAGGCAGTTCTTCTAAGCTGTTAAGTGCTCTGTCTATCATTCATACACATTCAGACCCCGATGGATGAATTGTAGAGTTAGTATCTTAGTAACATGGGGTAGTAGTAGTATTATTATAACTGTATCTCAGTTCCAAGAAAGCAATTTCTAATATTACAAACATTATCTTAATTCCAAGCACACAATCCCAAATACCAAGAACTGTATGTGAGTTCCAAGAAAGCAATCTGTAATAACATAGATCAGGGCATCCCTGGGCACACGTGTCACCGCTGGCACGTGAAGGGTTTACTGATGGCACGACCATAGCTGGACTGGCCACCGGGCATACGATGGGCCGGTGGTGATTTTTCATTTTTATGGGCCGATGTGGAGGCTTTGTTTGTTTGTTTTTTGTAACCGTATAAACAATGAAAGGTGGTGGATTGGCCAGATGCTGGCTGATGTGTAAAAATAACTCAGTTGTTTGGTCATGTCTATGGCAGAGCTTCCAGAGAGACCCGAGGCGGCCACCGTGTAAACACCACAGTGTCAGGTGAACTGAACTTCAGGTAAGAAGTTATGACCTGCAGTCCATCTGGGTCAGATATAAATCAAGTTTAGGTGGAGTTTATTTTCGTTGTACTGACTTTTTACAGTCAGTTACAATAACTTGTACTGCGTACTAGCTAGCATGACGGAGTTTCGGTGAATCGTCTCGTATTCAGAGAAAATATTACTTGTTTCGTATTGAGCTGAAAAAGAACACCGTTTTTCCCGTACTTCAGCTAGAATGAAAAAAAGACACAAAGCTGGAGTTATTCTGCATCTTTACACTGTCAGCTGCATCTTCTTCTCTCATTCTCTTCTCCTCCCTCTCCTGTTGCCACTTCAATCATGAAACTGATCAGCTGATCGGCTTTTCTCTCTTGCTTGTTTATCGCTCACTATGCGCCAGAAAGAGGAAACCAGCGGATTTCACGCTAAACAAGAGCAGCACGTTTAAGCTTGATCAGCTGTTGTTGTTGCTGGAGCCCCAGCTGTAAAAGCTGCTGGTCATGATATCGTGTGGTTATCTGGTGTTGAGGGAAACATGAAACCAGGAGATGTCCTTACTGAATCAACAGAGCTGAACAGGTGATGGAGAAACAGGTTTACCTTTTAGGTGACATGAATGAGTTGAAGGGAAGTTATGAACTGGTTCTGAGACAAATAACACCAGGATCCTTTTCTATGAGGACAAGAATGGCTCTTGGTGAAGGCAGTCACACTTTTCACCTCTCCCTTCCCTTATCTTTCCTGCTTAGCGTCTTGTGTCCTTTTCTAGTCTTGTCTATTACTTTTTCCCTGAAACACTCTCTCACAATCTGTTCTCTAAAACATAAAAGACGAATTATGGATTTGATTAACTGGCCCCTGAATGTAATTGACACCCTCTTCTCAACGAGAAGCCTGGGCTTGGGTGAGTCTGACTGTAAGACATTGAAGACACCTTTTCGGAACCATGATAACACACATATACACATGCAGATATACACTCATCCCCCCTCTCCTTCCAAATGCCTTCGACGCTTATTCCCTCCCGATGCAAATGGTAGATCAAAGGGGACCAGCGCATATGCTGCAGGCCTAGATGCGCTGTCTAAACTGGCTGTCTCTCACCTTTTACCCATCCGTGCCGATTGTCATGTGTTTCTGTGGTGTATTAAGAGTTTTTTCATGTGCTATGCGCAGAGTTGTTTTTTTCTGTTGTCAAACTGATCTCCCTGTTGGAGCTCAGTCTTGGGGGAGTTTGTTTTTCTCCTTGTTTTTCCTGATGTTGTGTATTTTCCATTGTTCAGTTCCAGGTCGCTGCTCATGCGGCTGACCGGCCAACTACCTAGCCTGACCTGTCTCCCCAATGTGATGTTTGTGTATTGTATGTACGGTTGGCAAAGTCAGTCTCTAAATTGCCCCTTGGGGATAAAGAGTCTTCTGAATCTGAATCTGAATTTCTTTGTGCCCTCCTTTCCCTGTTAATGCCCTACCTGACCCCCTGGCAAAGCTTTGCTAGACCCGCCCCTGCACAGTTACCAGCTGTCAGCTAGCTTTTAATAAATGATTATCTGAATCTTACAACCAAAGTTTTTATCTGACGTAAAATGTATACAAATCATACATATACCAACAAGACAGTGTACATCACTGTCACAAAAGCGTTTGTTTTCATTCAAAGACTTTATGGCTTTTCCTCTTCCTAATACCTGGTGGGCCGGTCTCTAGTCAAAATGCCCGGACTGATTATTTGTCCCAGTCCAGCATGTATAGACCAATGTTATCTTTTCTGATCAAACTAGAAAACTTTAATGAGCTGCTGGATTTGTCTTGGATTAACTGGCTGGACACAGAGGACATCGAAATTCAGCTGATTGAACTGAAAAGCTTGACTATGTGGGGTCAAAGGTTGCAGATTTCCGAACGCAGCTGGAATCCATAGCTGTGCTTGCATTTTCACCTGCTGGACATCACTACCTGACAAGTTTAATTGTCTTCAGAACATTGCAGAGACTGCATTCGGAGATCTGCAACCTTTGACCCCACATAGTTAATCTTTTCAGTTCAATCAGCTGCATTTCGATGTCCTCTGTGTCCAGCCAGTTAATCCAAGGCCTTATTGACAGTATTTGGCTCTACATATCTGTGTGAGCAGATTTTCTCTCACACAAATAGTGTCCTCAGGCAGCCATCTGAATGCTGGACAATCGGAGACCTGTGTCTCTGAGTGGGAGACCAGAGATCACATTGACATGTGTATCTCTGTATTGTTGGGTGATCGTGGCTCAAGAGTTGGGAGTTTGCCTTGTAATCAGAAGGTTGCCGAGGGACTAGTAAAGCGCTATACAAATACAGGCCATTTATCATTTTTACCATTTAACAAACATGCCATATTGGCCCAGCTTATTTTTCTTATCATTGTTCTGAGGAGACCATAAATAGCGTTTACATTTTCGGTTGTACAGTTCATTTGCTGTTATTTTTATTTATTTATTTAGGACAGTGCATGTTAATGAACATAAATGTAAAAAAAAAAAAAATACATGAATTACATGCCAGATTATAGCCAAAGGCTAATTTCCATCTGTTGTCCTTAAACATAAAAAATAGACATAATAATTCATAAAAATTCATCATTCATTCATAATAAAAACTAAAACATTAAAACTATACAACTCGTACATGATCACACACTTGATTTGTCCATAACCAGTTTTTAACCTTTCCCTTAAACAAATTGAGTGTAGAGCATTCTCTAATGGGTTGAGGAAGACTGTTCCACAGATGGCCTTCCTGGACAGAGAGGACGTTCTGCCCAATGCTGTCCGTCTGTGGGGTATAAACAAGTCTCCTCGGATTGTAGCTCGAGTGGTCCTGTCTGAGCTTTCTTTATGCCCAATGAACTGTTTCACTAAGTTATTGAAGTTCAGTAATTTATGTTTTTTTAACACATGACAGTGGTGGTGGGAAGTCGGTTTTTTGTCAAGTAGTTACTTCTTTTATAAATGTTTTCAATAGTTTTAAGTGTTGTTGGACAAGCAAGTGAACAGGACGTCAAACAATAGTCCATATGAGAGATGATCATTGAGTAAAAATAAGTTTTTGCAAATTTCATATTTAAATTATTACGTATATGATTAAAATTTCGATTATTAAATTTAAGTACCTGGGACACTTTCTTTATGTGACTCTTGAAGGATAATGTTGGGTCTAGAATGACCCCAAGACATTTAAATTCTGGAGCTAATTCAAGCTCTACTCAATCCAGGAATATGTTTGACTGCTTCAAGTTTAAGGGGCGTTTTGAAAAATACATACAGACAGTTTTTGAGGCGTTCAACATTAGGCATGAGTCCTCCAGCCAGCTATGCATTAATGCTAAAGCAGCTGTAAGATCTTTTGCCACCTGCTGGACACTATTTGCTTGCATATATATAACTGCATCAGCTGCATACATTTGAGCAAATATATTTGTACAGACTTCAGGTAAGTTATTGATAAAAAGAGAGAACAATAAGGGCCCAAGAACAGATCCTTGAGGAACCCCTGTATCACAGTCTAAATATGGAGATTTAACCCCATCCAACACCACACACTGTTTCCTGTGTGAGAGATATGAGGCAAACCACTGAAGAGCCTGACTGGAGATATTAAACTGAGTCAATCTGGACAACAATATCTGATGGTTTACAGAGTCGAAAGCCTTCAGATCTAAAAATACAGCTCCAACACAGGGACTCTTGTCCAGCAAGTTCTTCAAGTTCTCCACTAACATACACAGGGCAGTATCTGTGGAGTGATGTGCCCGAAAGCCAAACTGCAATGGATGTAATGGATGGTTGGGTGTTTTCTAGGTGAGCAGTGAGGAGTTTAACCACCCACTTCTCAGCTATTTTAGATACGACCGGGAGTATGCTTATGGGGCAATAATTAGCCATGTCAGTCTTCACACCTGCTTTGAAAATTGGTGTAACTGCAGCAATTTTCCAATCTGTTGGAACAATGGAATGTTCGAATGACATATTCAAAACATGAGTTGTTGGACGTACAAGCAAATCCATATGTTCCTTTAAGAAATTTGTGTTAATACCATATACATCAAGTGCTTTTGATTGTTTTAAACCTGTAATTAGTTTAGCAACTTCAGTGTCTGAAATATGAGTGATGGTGAACAAATTTTGACCAGCATCATTCACATTATCAGAGCATACGACTGAGTCAAAGCTCTGACTGATCTCCTTAACAGATGAAATAAAGAAAGTGTTTAAGTTACTGGCAATAGAATTTGAAAATGTGACGTCATTCAGGGGTAAAACCACAAAGGATTCTGGGAACTCGTGGCAAGAGGTACTAGCGCACACAGGCTTTCAATTGAAATCAGTTACACAGCGATAAAAAGAAACACAAAAAATGGCAAGAAGCTGTTGTATTATTAACTGCGATAGCCAGTCGCATGACAGCCACGGGAAGCCGACGGGTAAAGAGATCAGTTGTTATCGGATTACGTTGTTGAAGAGAAATTGTTCAAGCCATGTTTCCGAAGTAACAAAGAGCCGACGGATGGCCTGGATTGCAGCCATTCAAAGACCAAATATAACGTCCCAGAACACTCCAGCTCACAGGTTAGTCTGCTCCAAACATTTCCACAAAGGTCAGTCTGCTGTTGTAGTTAATGCGTCATTTTTCTTAACATAACTGGTGATATGGGTTACAAGCAAGTCTGGCGCTGAACAGAAATTGTCGCGCTATGCTCCTTTGTTTATTGTGCATAAATAGTGAATTGTCCTGACACGATATTGCGTTTCGCTTCTGTTATTACCATGGTACATTGACAAAAACATATACTTTTATTCACAGGATAAAACAGTTGCTTTGTATCACTATTTGCCCAGTACGATTACAGCATACAATATCATTGTCACTGCTACATTTCTGTAACGCGAACCAGAAATTATTTCCACTACTAATTAATTACCGTTGAGCTCAAAGGTCCTATTAATAAATGGTTAACAAATGTGTATTTATGAATACGATTTGTGAGACTGGTAAACTTATGATATGTACGATGGTCTTTCGATCTACACGGTGCATTTCATGGTCCTGCACCCATCCGTCGGTAAACTGTACCTGGGCTTGTTGCAGTGACCTGAAGTTACTAAACTTCATGAGTGTATGCACTCACTCCAAGAACCGCATAATTATAAATATGAGCGTGGTGAAAGTTGGGCAGCACGCTAACGTATTTTGTCCACTCTGTGTGCTCGTACGGGTCTAACCCTTTCACTCCTTTGATTTTTTCCTCGTATCTTTTCTTTGACTTTTCATCAAGTCTGTCTTTGTACGGACCGGCATTGTTCTCCTTCGTTTTGTACATAACTTTTTTGGGGGACAAAGAAAAAGCAAGAAGGTATTGGAACCGGAGAATGAATGTTTTGCGGTGCTGCAAATGCTTGCATTTGATGCGGTACTTGGATTGTTTTTCCACGAGTTCCCGGCATGCAATGCGCGAAAGTCACGTGGTCTGTCAATCTCTATAGATAGAGGCTCTCTAACAATAGAGCTTTTTTACATAAAGTTCAATTGTATTTTTACTTTTGTTTGAATGACGGCCTAGTAATTTATTTAGGTGTTGCCAGATAATTTTACCATTACCTTTGGCTCTTTCAATTATATTTATAAAAAAATTTTCTTTGGCCTGTCTCAAACTTCTTGTTACTTTGTTCCGCATTTAAGTAAATCTCTGTCTATCCAGAGTTAGACCTGTTTTCAGGAACTGCTTTAGTAATTGATCTCTTGTTTTCATTAAATTCTTGCACTCTTTGTTTAACCAGGGCAAATTAGATGTTGTCTTTATTTTTTGTCGATCTCTAATGGAGTATGTTGATATAACATCCTTAACAATGTCAGTGAAGTGACTGCTGCAGAATTGTGGATCATCACTACACAATAAAGGCTCCCAGTTAACTGATGCTAATTCTTCTGCTACATTTTGTCGCTGACTTCTTGGTATGAATTCATAAAAGGATCTCCTATTAGATGAACTTTGAAAGTCATTCTTAACCTGTGATTTTATACGTTTTCTAGAAAATAATATAAAATTGTGGTCTGAAATACCAGTGATAAAATTATAAGATTTAATAATTCGCTCGGGCTTATTACTGAAAACCAGATCTATTTTAGTTTTAGAGTGTCTTGTTATTCTTGTGGGTTGTTCAATGTGTTGAGTAAAGTTCAAAGTCTCCATTAAGTCTTTGAGTGTTTTTCTATCCTTTTCACAGTCCCAGTTGACATTAAAATCTCCCATTACAATTATTTCATTAGACTTATTATTTATAGCATGATATTTAAGTAATATCTGTAGTTGTTCATAAAAAATATTCTTTGCGGAAGGAGGGCGATATAAACAGATCAACGTAAATGACATTTCAGGGGAAAGAATGATTTTAACAGAAATATGTTCTATTTCGAAATCTATTGGTGAACTAAGTAAAGAGCAATCCAGGTGTTTTTTTTACATACAGAAGTATTCCTCCTCCTCTTGTTCCAATTCTATCCCTTCTGAATACTGTGTACTCTGGAAAGACAACCGCAGACTCAGGAGAAGAACTTGTGAGCCAAGATTCAGAGATACCCAAAATAGAAATATTGGAATTGCTTAGAATATGTTCCAGTTGCTCATGCTTTGGTAACATACTGCAAATGTTAATGTGTCCACATAGAAGCCCCTTTGGTTTATTTTTAGTGTCCCAGATTACTTTAGCCTGATTAAATGTCTTGCAGATCTTTGTTCCTCTGTAAATTTTAATAGCAGGATTTATTGTCCTTTTGTTGACAATGCTATGAGCATTTAATGATGAGAAGACTCTAGTTTGGGTACAGCAGGTGGGGGCCCAGGCAGCCAAGATGGAGGCCCAGGCAGCCGCGTTGGGGGCCAAGGCAGCCGAGGTGGAGGCCCAGACAGCCGAGGTGGAGGCCCAGGCAGCCGAGGTGGAGACCCAGGCAGCCTAGCTGTGTGTCTGCACCCTAGCAGCCATCTTGAGAGTTCAACTGGTTCTTGTTATGGATCAAGTGTCTTTTTTTTGTTTCAAAATAGTGGATAATGATTCGCTGATAGCTGCCAACATCTGCAAACAAATATAATTCTATAAAGTTGTTCTACATAGTGTGTAACTCTCCATATAGAGCGTTATTAAATTTAGTGCTAATGCAGTCATATGGCACATTGACGTCCAAGGAAATTTTAGACGTCACTCATCATCAGAAAGGTTGCCGACCCTTGACAAAGACATTAATCTCAATTCCAAGAAAGCAATCTCTAATTCCAAAATCATTCTCAGTTCCAGGAATACAATCCCAGATACCAAAAACTGTATCTGAGTTCTAAGAAGTCAATCTCTAATACCATAAAGGTTATCTCAATTCCAAGACCGCAATCCCAGGTTTCAAGAGGTTCATCTCAATTCCAAGAAGTCAATCTCTAATACCATATATTTTATCTCAATTCCAAGAACACAATCCCAGGTTTCAAGAGCTTCATCTCAATTCCAAGAAGTCAATCTCTAATACCATGAAGGTTATCTCAATTCCAAGAACACAATCCCAGGTTTCAAGAGCTTCATCTCAATTCCAAGAAGTCAATCTCTAATACCATAAATGTTATCTCAATTCCAAGAACGCAATCCCAGGTTTCAAGAGCTTCATCTCAATTCCAAGAAGTCAATCTCTAATACCATGAAGGTTATCTTAATTCCAAGAACACAATCCCAGGTTTCAAGAGCTTCATCTCAATTCCAAGAAGTCAATCTCTAATACCATGAAGGTTATCTCAATTCCAAGAACGCAATCCCAGGTTTCAAGAGCTTCATCTCAATTCCAAGAAGTCAATCTCTAATACCATATATTTTATCTCAATTCCAAGAACACAATCCCAGGTTTCAAGAGCTTCATCTCAATTCCAAGCCGAGGTGGAGGCCCAGACAGCTGAGGTGTAGGCCCAGGCAGCTGAGGTGGAGGCCCAGGCAGCCAAGATTGAAACCCAGGCAGCCGAGGTGTAAGCCCAGGCAGCTGAGGTGGAGGCCCAGGCAGCTGAGGTGGAGGCCCAGGCAGCTGAGGTGGAGGCCCAGCTAGCTGAAATATAGGCCCAGGCAGCTGAGGTGTAAGCCCAGGCAGCCAAGATTGAAACCCAGGCAGCCGAGGTGGAAACCCAGGCAGCCGAGGTGGAGGCCCGAGCAGCTGAGGTGAAATCCCTGGCAGCTGAAATGTAGGCCCAGGTAGCTGAAATGTAGGCCCAGGAAGCTGAAATGTAGGCCCAGGCAGCTGAGGTGGAGGCCCAGGAAGCTGAGGTGGAGGCCCAGGCAGCTGAGGTGGAGGCCCAGGCAGCTGAAATGTAGGCCCATGCAGCTGAAATGTAGGCCCAGGCAGCCGAGGTGGAGGCCCAGGCAGCTGAGGTGGAGGCCCATGCAGCTGAGGTGTATGTCTAGGCAGCCGAGGTGGAGGCCCAGGCAGCTGAAGTGGAGGCCCAGGCAGCTGAAATGTAGGCCCAGGAAGCTGAAATGTAGGCCAAGAGGTTCATCTCAATTCCAAGAAGTCAATCTCTAATACCATAAATGTTATCTCAATTCCAAGAACGCAATCCCAGGTTTCAAGAGCTTCATCTCAATTCCAAGAAGTCAATCTCTAATACCATGAAGGTTATCTCAATTCCAAGAACACAATCCCAGGTTTCAAGAGCTTCATCTCAATTCCAAGAAGTTGATCTCTAATATCATGAAGGTTATCTCAATTCCAAGAACGCAATCCCAAGTTTCAAGAGCTTCATCTCAATTCCAAGAAGTCAATCTCTAATACCATATATTTTATCTCAATTCCAAGCCGAGGTGGAGGCCCAGACAGCTGAGGTGGAGGCCCAGGCAGCTGAGGTGGAGGCCCAGGCAGCTGAGGTGGAGGCCCAGGCAGCCAAGATTGAAACCCAGGCAGCCGAGGTGTAAGCCCAGGCAGCTGAGGTGGAGACCCAGGCAGCTGAGGTGGAGGCCCAGGCAGCTGAGGTGGAGGCCCAGCTAGCTGAAATATAGGCCCAGGCAGCTGAGGTGGAGGCCCAGGCAGCCAAGATTGAAACCCAGGCAGCTGAGGTGGAAACCCAGGCAGCCGAGGTGGAAACCCAGGCAGCCGAGGTGGAGGCCCGAGCAGCTGAGGTGAAATCCCTGGCAGCTGAAATGTAGGCCCAGGTAGGTGAAATGTAGGCCCAGGAAGCTGAAATGTAGGCCCAGGCAGCTGAGGTGGAGGCCCAGGCAGCTGAAATGTAGGCCCAGGCAGCTGAGGTGGAGGCCCAGGCAGCTGAAATGTAGGCCCAGGCAGCTGAGGTGGAGGCCCAGGCAGCTGAAATGTAGGCCCAGGCAGCTGAGGTGGAGGCCCATGCAGCTGAGGTGGAGGCCCATGCAGCTGAGGTGTATGTCTAGGCAGCCGAGGTGGAGGCCCAGGCAGCTGAGGTGGAGGCCCAGGCAGCTGAGGTGGAAACCCAGGCAGCCGAGGTGGAGGCCCGAGTAGCTGAGGTGAAATCCCTGGCAGCTGAAATGTAGGCCCAGGTAGCTGAAATGTAGGCCCAGGAAGCTGAAATGTAGGCCCAGGCAGCTGAAATGGAGGCCCAGGCAGCTGAGGTGGAGGCCCTAGCAGCTGAAATGTAGGCCCAGGCAGCTGAGGTGGAGGCCCAGGCAGCTGAGGTGGAGGCCCATGCAGCTGAGGTGTATGTCTAGGCAGCCGAGGTGGAGGCCCAGGCAGCTGAAGTGGAGGCCCAGGCAGCTGAAATGTAGGCCCAGGAAGCTGAAATGTAGGCCCAGGCAGCTGAAATGGAGGCCCAGGCAGCTGAGATGGAGGCCCAGGAAGGCCTAGGCTAACTAGGCTAATTAGTTGTAGCCAGTCCAAATCACTGATGTTTGAATTAGGTCCAGGTTGTTGTATATTTCATTGTTCATGTTTACCTGGGGGTGGTCTAGCATGACCAAAATCCAAGAATCTTGTGAACAAAAGATGTAGACTCCATTTGGATGGGAAAGTGGTATAATTATCCAGCTTTCTTGGACATGTCAAACTCCACAGCAGATAAAAATGTATAAAAACAAAAAGACAAGTTGATGTCAAGATCCAGGGGTTTTTAGATGGTTTTTTTTAGGTGGGTTTTTTGGCAAACGCACAGGACCTGCCAAGCTGTGTGTCTGCACCCTAGCAGCCATCTTGAGAGCTCAACTGGTTCTTGTTATGGATAAAGTGTCTTTTTTTTGTTTCAAAATAGTGGATAATGATTCGCTGATAGCTGCCAACATCTGCAAACAAATATAATTCTATAAAGTTGTTCTACATAGTGTGTAACTCTCCATATGGAGCGTTATTAAATTTAGTGCTAATACAGTCATATGGCACATTGACTTCCAAGGAAATTTTAGACGTCACTCATCATCAGAAAGGTTGCCGACCCTTGACAAAGACATTAATCTCAATTCCAAGAAAGCAATCTCTAATTCCAAAATCATTCTCAGTTCCAGGAATACAATCCCAGATACCAAAAGCTGTATCTGAGTTCTAAGAAGTCAATCTCTAATACCATAAATGTTATCTCAATTCCAAGACCGCAATCCCAGGTTTCAAGAGCTTCATCTCAATTCCAAGAAGTCAACCTCTAACACCATGAAGGTTATCTCAATTCCAAGAACACAATCCCAGGTTTCAAGAGCTTCATCTCAATTCCAAGAAGTCAATCTCTAATACCATGAAGGTTATCTAAATTCCAAGAACACAATCCCAGGTTTCAAGAGGTTCATCTCAATTCCAAGAAGTCAATCTCTAATACCATAAATGTTATCTCAATTCCAAGAACGCAATCCCAGGTTTCAAGAGCTTCATCTCAATTCCAAGAAGTCAATCTCTAATACCATGAAGGTTATCTCAATTCCAAGAACACAATCCCAGGTTTCAAGAGCTTCATCTCAATTCCAAGAAGTTGATCTCTAATATCATGAAGGTTATCTCAATTCCAAGAACGCAATCCCAAGTTTCAAGAGCTTCATCTCAATTCCAAGAAGTCAATCTCTAATACCATATATTTTATCTCAATTCCAAGCCGAGGTGGAGGCCCAGACAGCTGAGGTGGAGGCCCAGGCAGCTGAGGTGGAGGCCCAGGCAGCTGAGGTGGAGGCCCAGGCAGCCGAGGTGTAAGCCCAGGCAGCTGAGGTGGAGACCCAGGCAGCTGAGGTGGAGGCCCAGGCAGCTGAGGTGGAGGCCCAGCTAGCTGAAATATAGGCCCAGGCAGCTGAGGTGGAGGCCCAGGCAGCCAAGATTGAAACCCAGGCAGCTGAGGTGGAAACCCAGGCAGCCGAGGTGGAAACCCAGGCAGCCGAGGTGGAGGCCCGAGCAGCTGAGGTGAAATCCCTGGCAGCTGAAATGTAGGCCCAGGTAGGTGAAATGTAGGCCCAGGAAGCTGAAATGTAGGCCCAGGCAGCTGAGGTGGAGGCCCAGGCAGCTGAAATGTAGGCCCAGGCAGCTGAGGTGGAGGCCCAGGCAGCTGAAATGTAGGCCCAGGCAGCTGAGGTGGAGGCCCAGGCAGCTGAAATGTAGGCCCAGGCAGCTGAGGTGGAGGCCCATGCAGCTGAGGTGGAGGCCCAGGCAGCTGAGGTGTATGTCTAGGCAGCCGAGGTGGAGGCCCAGGCAGCTGAGGTGGAGGCCCAGGCAGCTGAGGTGGAAACCCAGGCAGCCGAGGTGGAGGCCCGAGTAGCTGAGGTGAAATCCCTGGCAGCTGAAATGTAGGCCCAGGTAGCTGAAATGTAGGCCCAGGAAGCTGAAATGTAGGCCCAGGAAGCTGAAATGTAGGCCCAGGCAGCTGAAATGGAGGCCCAGGCAGCTGAGGTGGAGGCCCTAGCAGCTGAAATGTAGGCCCAGGCAGCTGAAATGTAGGCCCAGGCAGCTGAGGTGGAGGCCCAGGCAGCTGAGGTGGAGGCCCATGCAGCTGAGGTGTATGTCTAGGCAGCCGAGGTGGAGGCCCAGGCAGCTGAAGTGGAGGCCCAGGCAGCTGAAATGTAGGCCCAGGAAGCTGAAATGTAGGCCCAGGCAGCTGAAATGGAGGCCCAGGCAGCTGAGATGGAGGCCCAGGAAGGCCTAGGCTAACTAGGCTAATTAGTTGTAGCCAGTCCAAATCACTGATGTTTGAATTAGGTCCAGGTTGTTGTATATTTCATTGTTCATGTTTACCTGGGGGTGGTCTAGCATGACCAAAATCCAAGAATCTTGTGAACAAAAGATGTAGACTCCATTTGGATGGGAAAGTGGTATAATTATCCAGCTTTCTTGGACATGTCAAACTCCACAGCAGATAAAAATGTATAAAAACAAAAAGACAAGTTGATGTCAAGATCCAGGGGTTTTTAGATGGTTTTTTTTAGGTGGGTTTTTTGGCAAACGCACAGGACCTGCCAAGCTGTGTGTCTGCACCCTAGCAGCCATCTTGAGAGCTCAACTGGTTCTTGTTATGGATAAAGTGTCTTTTTTTTGTTTCAAAATAGTGGATAATGATTCGCTGATAGCTGCCAACATCTGCAAACAAATATAATTCTATAAAGTTGTTCTACATAGTGTGTAACTCTCCATATGGAGCGTTATTAAATTTAGTGCTAATACAGTCATATGGCACATTGACTTCCAAGGAAATTTTAGACGTCACTCATCATCAGAAAGGTTGCCGACCCTTGACAAAGACATTAATCTCAATTCCAAGAAAGCAATCTCTAATTCCAAAATCATTTTCAGTTCCAGGAATACAATCCCAGATACCAAAAGCTGTATCTGAGTTCTAAGAAGTCAATCTCTAATACCATAAATGTTATCTCAATTCCAAGACCGCGATCCCAGGTTTCAAGAGCTTCATCTCAATTCCAAGAAGTCAATCTCTAACACCATGAAGGTTATCTAAATTCCAAGAACACAATCCCAGGTTTCAAGAGGTTCATCTCAATTGCAAGAAGTCAATCTCTAATACCATAAATGTTATCTCAATTCCAAGAACGCAATCCCAGGTTTCAAGAGCTTCATCTCAATTCCAAGAAGTCAATCTCTAATACCATGAAGGTTATCTTAATTCCAAGAACACAATCCCAGGTTTCAAGAGCTTCATCTCAATTCCAAGAAGTCAATCTCTAATACCATGAAGGTTATCTCAATTCCAAGAACACAATCCCAGGTTTCAAGAGCTTCATCTCAATTCCAAGAAGTTGATCTCTAATACCATAAAGGTTATCTCAATTCCAAGAACGCAATCCCAAGTTTCAAGAGCTTCATCTCAATTCCAAGCCGAGGTGGAGGCCCAGACAGCTGAGGTGTAGGCCCAGGCAGCTGAGGTGGAGGCCCAGGCAGCTGAGGTGGAGGCCCAGGCAGCCAAGATTGAAACCCAGGCAGCCGAGGTGTAAGCCCAGGCAGCTGAGGTGGAGGCCCAGGCAGCTGAGGTGGAGACCCAGGCAGCTGAGGTGGAGGCCCAGGCAGCTGAAATATAGGCCCAGGCAGCTGAGGTGGAGGCCCAGGCAGCCAAGATTGAAACCCAGGCAGCTGAGGTGTAAGCCCAGGCAGCTGAGATTGAAACCCAGGCAGCCGAGGTGGAAACCCAGGCAGCCGAGGTGGAAACCCAGGCAGCCGAGGTGGAGGCCCGAGCAGCTGAGGTGAAATCCCTGGCAGCTGAAATGTAGGCCCAGGTAGCTGAAATGTAGGCCCAGGAAGCTGAGGTGGAGGCCCAGGCAGCTGAGGTGGAGGCCCAGGCAGCTGAAATGTAGGCCCAGGCAGCTGAGGTGGAGGCCCTAGCAGCTGAAATGTAGGCCCAGGCAGCTGAAATGTAGGCCCAGGCAGCTGAAATGGAGGCCCAGGCAGCTGAGGTGGAGGCCCATGCAGCTGAGGTGTATGTCTAGGCAGCCGAGGTGGAGGCCCAGGCAGCTGAAATGTAGGCCCAGGAAGCTGAAATGTAGGCCCAGGCAGCTGAAATGGAGGCCCAGGCAGCTGAAATGTAGGCCCAGGCAGCTGAAATGGAGGCCCAGGAAGCTGAAATGTAGGCCCAGGCAGCTGAGGTGGAGGCCCAGGCAGCTGAGGTGGAGGCCCAGGCAGCTGAGGTGGAGGCCCATGCAGCTGAGGTGTATGTCTAGGCAGCCGAGGTGGAGGCCCAGGCAGCTGAAGTGGAGGCCCAGGCAGCTGAAATGTAGGCCCAGGAAGCTGAAATGGAGGCTCAGGCAGCTGAAATGGAGGCCCAGGCAGCTGAGGTGGAGGCCCAGGCAGCTGAGGTGGAAACCCAGGCAGCCGAGGTGGAGGCCCGAGCAGCTGAGGTGAAATCCCTGGCAGCTGAAATGTAGGCCCAGGTAGCTGAAATGTAGGCCCAGGAAGCTGAAATGTAGGCCCAGGTAGCTGAAATGTAGGCCCAGGAAGCTGAAATGTAGGCCCAGGCAGCTGAGGTGGAGGCCCAGGCAGCTGAGGTGGAGGCCCATGCAGCTGAGGTGTATGTCTAGGCAGCCGAGGTGGAGGCCCAGGCAGCTGAAGTGGAGGCCCAGGCAGCTGAAATGGAGGCCCATGCAGCTGAGGTGTATGTCTAGGCAGCCGAGGTGGAGGCCCAGGAAGCTGAAATGTAGGCCCAGGCAGCTGAAATGGAGGCCCAGGCAGCTGAGATGGAGGCCCAGGAAGGCCTAGGCTAACTAGGCTAATTAGTTGTAGCCAGTCCAAATCACTGATGTTTGAATTAGGTCCAGGTTGTTGTATATTTCATTGTTCATGTTTACCTGGGGGTGGTCTAGCATGACCAAAATCCAAGAATCTTGTGAACAAAAGATGTAGACTCCATTTGGATGGGAAAGTGGTATAATTATCCAGCTTTCTCGGACATGTCAAACTCCACAGCAGATAAAAATGTATAAAAACAAAAAGACAAGTTGATGTCAAGATCCAGGGGTTTTTAGATGGTTTTTTTTAGGTGGGTTTTTTGGCAAACGCACAGGACCTGCCAAGCTGTGTGTCTGCACCCTAGCAGCCATCTTGAGAGCTCAACTGGTTCTTGTTATGGATAAAGTGTCTTTTTTTTGTTTCAAAATAGTGGATAATGATTCGCTGATAGCTGCCAACATCTGCAAACAAATATAATTCTATAAAGTTGTTCTACATAGTGTGTAACTCTCCATATGGAGCGTTATTAAATTTAGTGCTAATACAGTCATATGGCACATTGACTTCCAAGGAAATTTTAGACGTCACTCATCATCAGAAAGGTTGCCGACCCTTAACAAAGACATTAATCTCAATTCCAAGAAAGCAATCTCTAATTCCAAAATCATTCTCAGTTCCAGGAATACAATCCCAGATACCAAAAGCTGTATCTGAGTTCTAAGAAGTCAATCTCTAATACCATGAATGTTATCTCAATTCCAAGACCGCAATCCCAGGTTTCAAGAGCTTCATCTCAATTCCAAGAAGTCAATCTCTAATACCATGAAGGTTATCTTAATTCCAAGAACACAATCCCAGGTTTCAAGAGCTTCATCTCAATTCCAAGAAGTCAATCTCTAATACCATGAAGGTTATCTCAATTCCAAGAACACAATCCCAGGTTTCAAGAGCTTCATCTCAATTCCAAGAAGTCAATCTCTAATACCATGAAGGTTATCTCAATTCCAAGAACACAATCCCAGGTTTCAAGAGCTTCATCTCAATTCCAAGAAGTTGATCTCTAATACCATAAAGGTTATCTCAATTCCAAGAACGCAATCCCAAGTTTCAAGAGCTTCATCTCAATTCCAAGAAGTCAATCTCTAATACCATGAAGGTTATCTCAATTCCAAGAACGCAATCCCAGGTTTCAAGAGCTTCATCTCAATTCCAAGAAGTCAATCTCTAATACCATATATTTTATCTCAATTCCAAGAACACAATCCAAGGTTTCAAGAGCTTCATCTCAATTCCAAGCCGAGGTGGAGGCCCAGACAGCTGAGGTGTAGGCCCAGGCAGCTGAGGTGGAGGCCCAGGCAGCTGAGGTGGAGGCCCAGGCAGCCAAGATTGAAACCCAGGCAGCCGAGGTGTAAGCCCAGGCAGCTGAGGTGGAGGCCCAGGCAGCTGAGGTGGAGACCCAGGCAGCTGAGGTGGAGACCCAGGCAGCTGAGGTGGAGGCCCAGCTAGCTGAAATATAGGCCCAGGCAGCTGAGGTGGAGGCCCAGGCAGCCAAGATTGAAACCCAGGCAGCTGAGGTGTAAGCCCAGGCAGCTGAGATTGAAACCCAGGCAGCCGAGGTGGAAACCCAGGCAGCCGAGGTGGAGGCCCGAGCAGCTGAGGTGAAATCCCTGGCAGCTGAAATGTAGGCCCAGGTAGCTGAAATGTAGGCCCAGGAAGCTGAAATGTAGGCCCAGGCAGCTGAGGTGGAGGCCCAGGCAGCTGAAATGTAGGCCCAGGCAGCTGAGGTGGAGGCCCAGGCAGCTGAAATGTAGGCCCAGGCAGCTGAGGTGGAGGCCCATGCAGCTGAGGTGGAGGCCCATGCAGCTGAGATGTATGTCTAGGCAGCCGAGGTGGAAGCCCAGGCAGCTGAAGTGGAGGCCCAGGCAGCTGAAATGTAGGCCCAGGAAGCTGAAATGTAGGCCCAGACAGCTGAAATGGAGGCCCAGGCAGCTGAGGTGGAGGCCCGAGCAGCTGAAATGTAGGCCCAGGCAGCTGAAATGTAGGCCCAGGCAGCTGAGGTGGAGGCCCAGGCAGCTGAGGTGGAGGCCCATGCAGCTGAGGTGTATGTCTAGGCAGCAGAGGTTGAGGCCCAGGCAGCTGAAGTGGAGGCCCAGGCAGCTGAAATGTAGGCCCAGGAAGCTGAAATGTAGGCCCAGGCAGCTGAAATGGAGGCCCAGGCAGCTGAAATGTAGGCCCAGGCAGCTGAAATGGAGGCCCAGGAAGCTGAAATGTAGGCCCAGGCAGCTGAAATGGAGGCCCAGGCAGCTGAGGTGGAGGCCCAGGCAGCTGAGGTGTATGTCTAGGCAGCCGAGGTGGAGGCCCAGGCAGCTGAAGTGGAGGCCCAGGCAGCTGAAATGTAGGCCCAGGCAGCTGAGGTGGAGGCCCAGGCAGCTGAGGTGGAGGCCCAGGCAGCTGAGGTGGAAACCCAGGCAGCCGAGGTGGAGGCCCGAGCAGCTGAGGTGAAATCCCTGGCAGCTGAAATGTAGGCCCAGGAAGCTGAAATGTAGGCCCAGGCAGCTGAGGTGGAGGCCCAGGCAGCTGAGGTGGAGGCCCATGCAGCTGAGGTGTATGTCTAGGCAGCCGAGGTGGAGGCCCAGGCAGCTGAAGTGGAGGCCCAGGAAGCTGAAATGTAGGCCCAGGCAGCTGAAATGGAGGCCCAGGCAGCTGAGGTGGAGGCCCAGGCAGCTGAGGTGTATGTCTAAGCAGCCGAGGTGGAAACCCAGGCAGCTGAAATGGAGGACCAGGCAGCTGAGATGGAGGCCCAGGAAGGCCTAGGCTAACTAGGCTAATTAGTTGTAGCCAGTCCAAATCACTGATGTTTGAATTAGGTCCAGGTTGTTGTATATTTCATTGTTCATGTTTACCTGGGGGTGGTCTAGCATGACCAAAATCCAAGAATCTTGTGAACAAAAGATGTAGACTCCATTTGGATGGGAAAGTGGTATAATTATCCAGCTTTCTTGGACATGTCAAACTCCACAGCAGATAAAAATGTATAAAAACAAAAAGACAAGTTGATGTCAAGATCCAGGGGTTTTTAGATGGTTTTTTTTTAGGTGGGTTTTTTGGCAAACGCACAGGACCTGCCAAGCTGTGTGTCTGCACCCTAGCAGCCATCTTGAGAGCTCAACTGGTTCTTGTTATGGATAAAGTGTCTTTTTTTTGTTTCAAAATAGTGGATAATGATTCGCTGATAGCTGCCAACATCTGCAAACAAATATAATTCTATAAAGTTGTTCTACATAGTGTGTAACTCTCCATATGGAGCGTTATTAAATTTAGTGCTAATACAGTCATATGGCACATTGACTTCCAAGGAAATTTTAGACGTCACTCATCATCAGAAAGGTTGCCGACCCTTGACAAAGACATTAATCTCAATTCCAAGAAAGCAATCTCTAATTCCAAAATCATTCTCAGTTCCAGGAATACAATCCCAGATACCAAAAGCTGTATCTGAGTTCTAAGAAGTCAATCTCTAATACCATAAATGTTATCTCAATTCCAAGACCGCAATCCCAGGTTTCAAGAGCTTCATCTCAATTCCAAGAAGTCAATCTCTAATACCATGAATGTTATCTCAATTCCAAGAACGCAATCCCAGGTTTCAAGAGCTTCATCTCAATTCCAAGAAGTCAATCTCTAATACCATGAAGGTTATCTTAATTCCAAGAACACAATCCCAGGTTTCAAGAGCTTCATCTCAATTCCAAGAAGTCAATCTCTAATACCATGAAGGTTATCTCAATTCCAAGAACACAATCCCAGGTTTCAAGAGCTTCATCTCAATTCCAAGAAGTCGATCTCTAATACCATGAAGGTTATCTCAATTCCAAGAACGCAATCCCAGGTTTCAAGAGCTTCATCTCAATTCCAAGAAGTCAATCTCTAATACCATGAAGGTTATCTCAATTCCAAGAACACAATCCCAGGCTTCAAGAGCTTCATCTCAATTCCAAGAAGTCAATCTCTAATACCATAAATGTTATCTCAATTCCAAGAACGCAATCCCAGGTTTCAAGAGCTTCATCTCAATTCTACGGTGGCTGGGAAGTGCAAATAGCAACAAATTAAAAAACCGCAACAAATTACAAAAACTCCTCAACAAAATACAAAAACCCGACAACAAAACACAAAAAGCCCACAACAAAACACAAAAAGCCCACAACAAATTACAAAAACCCCACAACAAAATACAAAAACCCCACAACAAATTACAAAAACCCCACAACAAATTACAAAAACCCCACAACAAATTAAAAATCCTTGACGGAAAGGGATTGTCTGAAATACCGGAGGTGACACAACGATTAGCCTAATAGGGCTTTGGAGCGTGATGTCACGGGGGTGGGCGTGGAAAGGATTTTGGCCTGATCCGCCATTTTGGGGGTCTAAGTGAAAAAGGAGCGAAAGCATAGCCATGGTTCTTGCTGTGTGGTCGGCTGCAATGTTCGATCACTCGACCGGCAAGAGAATAAGCTTGAAAAGGGTTTGTCTTTTCATTCTTTCCCAACCTGGAAGCAACACGAGGCAGCTCGTGTATCGATGTTACCAAACGAAGGCGTCTAGCCTGGATAGCAGCTGTGAGACGAGCTGATATCCAGTTCTCTTCCATCTCCAAATATTTGTTGGTGCTCCAGACATTTTCATTCTGGTAAGTTCTAAATATGTTCATATCACTCTTTATAGCCTATTAGTTTTATTTTCGATGCACTCTGAGCTCATAGCAAATTAGAAAAAAAAACATCCTACTGACTGATTTTGCAGAACTACCGTCTATTTATAGACTTCCTAATTATTTGGCATTATTGCCGCGAACCAGCCTATGAAATGGATGACATCGTGACTGGGTTCCAGCGCTACACAATGGACCTGCTTCAAACATACCACCATGCCAATCAGATTACTTCTTCCATGTAAGGGTGAAGAGGTGACCCTTCTGGATAAGATGGTGAAGGTTTGCTGCCGTTTTTGTGAACAGTGTGGTAATAAAACCAGGGAAAAATGAAACCTGCTCCTGTTAAATATTCTTAAGTCTTGTGCTGTATAAATAGCGGTAATTTTTCAAACAATAAATTGAAGTAATTGATAGTAAATACAGTAACGTTAATAGTGGGTGATATCGTGTAAATTCTGTCATGATTTTGTGTAAACATTTTGTCCTTTATAAACTATAAATGACATGGATTCTACATTGTAACTGATGTGATGTTCTATAAAGTGGTTTTAATAAAAAAATAAAAAAAGAGCAAAAATTAGTTTGTTTCTCTATTCACTTTTGAACAGTGGTACTCAGTCAGTACATATTCAGTAAATGCAAATTATTTACATGACAGTGCACTTCAGGCATAAATCTAGATCCCTATATAAAACATTATGGGTCATTCCCACGACCCACAGCTTTACTGTGCTCCAGCAAAGATTCCAATAGCAGTGACAACTCCTCCACAGTAGCAGGTGGGATTTTTCGTTTTTGGGGACAGCTCCTTTTACCTTTCAATACGGATGGTCTGTTTATGTTTTGATCCAGAGCAGTTTTTGGGCAGCTGAAGAGGAGAAGTCTATCTTATGGCCAACCTCTGGCTGTATATTGGTCATATTACCCAGCAAAACCCAGTATGCAGGTTCATCTGTAACAGTCCTTGTGCCACAGATCTGCACTGTTGCTTCTACATTAAACAGAAGAGCAGCGCCATGGATGCAGGTCTCCACGACTCCGGCCATACAGGTGCAGTGGGCGGCTTCAACCTCCCTGTGATGCTCACAATGACCCAATGCTGGTTCATTCAGTCTTTGAGAGTGCAGTACCTGAAACATACAAAGTTAATTTAAAGACAAGGACTCTAATGAGCCAAGACCGACATAAATGTGTTTTATCTACTTTCAAATCCATTTTATCATAAATGTAACAAAGTATTTAGAAAGTTAGCACATACATGTAATTTTTCATTTTTTTATGTATCCATCTATAGAACGCTGCATGTTATATTCCAAATCTGCCTGTTCTCTTTCAGAAACCTGCCTTCAGAAAATGAAACTAAAGTATGTAATGCAAGGATGTGATCACTTTCAAGATGGAGAAAGCATAAAGTTTGACTTTAGGTGACAATTATGGACACGTAATATGATAAGGAGATTTTGCAGGTCATTAATCAATGTATTATAGTAAAAAATTTATTTTTTGTGACACAGGACACAAACATGGAAGCAAGATATATAATTAGGATTATTTATAATAAATATGAATAAATAATTGCAATTTCTTTAACCACTTGAGAATAACTAAATCCTTCAGGACAATGTCACATCAGTGCACTGAACTCACTATGGCTACGTTCACACTGCAGGTCTTAATGCTCAATTCCGATTTTTTTTTAATTTAAATCTGATTTCGTGTCTGCTTGTTCACACTACAAATAAAATGTGACAGCAAACGCGCTCCTTTGTGAACCACCAAAGTGGCCCACATACGCAAAAGCAGACGTCACACACAACACGCTCTGTTCAGACCCAGACCAAACAGTATTGTTTGACTGATGGCCCTTAATATAAAGACTTGTTTCAGACTTTATGTCACGGTTTGCCGAGGCAGGCCGTGTGGATTAATAACGGACCCAAGATGCAGACTGCTGAAGTGGAGGGTGAGCTTTATTTACAACCGGAGAAGTACAACAAAAAGGGATGGCGAGAAACAGAACGGTAAAAACTATAAACTGGGAAAACTAAACTAAACACAAAACCAGAACACGAACGAGGGTACCTTGCAGGGAGAATGACCAGGAAGCCGGAGGAATAAACACAGAATGGCGGCGGGGAAATAATGCAGACGAACCAGCAACTAAGACAGGAAACACAACTTAAATACACTCAGAGAACACAGGGAGATTACACACAGGTGGGAAACACAGCTGGGAGTGATTAACATGACGAGACTAGGAAGGCAACTGAAAACACTCACATAAGACGCAGACCTTCACAATAAAACAGGAACTTACACATGAAAGGACACAAACTAAGAAACGCGGACTAGACGGGCAGAACACACGGGCAGAACAGAGTAAACACTAACCAGAGGAAGAACAGAAAGAATCGCGAAGAGAAAACACAAAATGCTAGTTCAAAAGGACCCAGGATCATGACACTTTACGTTGTCCAAGTTTGCTTTAAGTTATTTTGTTATTTATATATGGCCTAATAATGATCCTTATTGTTGTTTTAGAGAGGAGCGGTGCTTCAAAGGATAGTTGCAGATTTCTGTCAGAATCTGCAGATTATACAGTATAAATAAAATGTTCACGTTGTCTTCCCAACAGTTTCACTAACATCTGCACGGGATGCACATGAAGCGCTAATGTGTTCTGTCTTCTCCAGCGCTGATAATTGACATATGTTTTGTGTCAGTGAAATAAAAGACAGATTTCAGGCGACATGACCATTCAAACAGCAGTTGCTTTCTAAAACATCAGATATGTATCGGATTAAGTACCACATACGAAAGTGACCCAGATCGGATTTGAAAATATCGGATTTGTGCTGTTTTTACACCGTCATACCATGATTGGATATGGGTCGCATACCGTCAAAAAAGTCGGATTTGATGCGCTTTCGCGTGCAGTGTGAATTATATATATGTATATATATATATATATATATATATATATATATATATATATATATGCTGGATTGTCGCTGGACAGAGACCATCCAGCACATAACAGCAGGGTGCAAGATGCTAGCAGGCAAGGCATACATGGAACGCCATAACCAAGTGGCCAGCATAGTGTACAGGAACATCTGTGCCGAGTATAACCTAGAAGTCCCGAGGTCAAAATGGGAGATGCCCCCAAGGGTGGTGGAGAATGACCGAGCTAAGATCCTGTGGGACTTCCAGATACAGACGGACAAAATGGTGGTGGCTAACCAACCGGACATAGTGGTGGTAGACAAACAGAAGAAGACGGCCGTAGTGATCGATGTAGCGGTTCCGAATGACAGCAATATCAGGAAGAAGGAACACGAGAAGCTGGAGAAATACCAAGGGCTCAGAGAAGAGCTCGAGAGGATGTGGAGGGTGAAGGTAACGGTGGTCCCCGTGGTAATCGGAGCACTAGGTGCGGTGACTCCCAAGCTAGGCGAGTGGCTCCAGCAGATCCCGGGAACAACATCGGAGATCTCTGTCCAGAAGAGCGCAGTCCTGGGAACAGCTAAGATACTGCGCAGGACCCTCAAGCTCCCAGGCCTCTGGTAGAGGACCCGAGCTTGAAGGATAAACCGCCCGCAGGGGCGTGCTGGGTGTTTATATATATATATATATATATATATGTATATATATATTATATTTCGTTCTCATGGATGCCTGGATGATAAACTCAATTGTTACACATGGTAGAGCAGAACGCTGATCATTTTATTACAGATGAAAGACTTTAGATAGTTTTTCAACTCTCAGTGATGCCACAGTGATCCTGTGATTTATGGACGTGCAGCGGAGTTTGAGCCCAGACACGGCTAGTGACGTCAGACTTAAAGACCGGATAAAGAGTGATATGAACATATCTATAACTTAGGGGAATGAAAATGTCTGGAACACACCAACAGATATTTGGAGATGGAAGAGAACTGGATATCAGCTCATCTCACAGCTGCTATCCAGACTAGACGCCTTCTTTTGTAACATTTTGTAACGCCCTCTTTTGTAACATTTAAATAGTAAAATTCCAACTATTAAATATAAATCACTAATGTTTAAAAGATTTTAATTTCCCTGTTTCCCATTATTCTTATTTCGTTTTTTCATTTTTTTAGGTTTCCTTTCTTAATTCCTACGTGAATGGTGACATATTGTCACAGTCAAGAAACAAGTGAGTAACAAAATGTTTTTATTTTGTTCATACTTTTATACCTTGTAGCACCACACATTAAGACCTATGTAATTGTCTGTGAGTGCCCATTGAATTTATTTTAATCGTACTATCTGCGTATCATTTTGAGTGAAAAATGTTTTTAGGCTTCATCTGCCTGCTAGACAGATTATGTGTCAAATCAAAAAGGAACATAGCCCTACAGTAAATAAGTACACATACAGAAATCAGCACATAGAGACATTGACCCTTGAAATTCTTTAACACTAACATCTTTTTCAACAGTTCTTCTTTGCCGAAGGGCTCAATCCATTTTTAGAAATTTGTTTAAAAATAAGTGAAATATAAATCAATTATTCATCCATCCAGATCTCTAATTCTTCCAATTCACTTCAATTCAATTCAATTTTATTTATATAGCGCCAAATCACAACAAAAGTCACCTCAAGGCGCTTCATAGATACAGAGAAAAACCCAACAATCATATGACCCCCTATGATCAAGCACTTTGGCGACAGTGGGAAGGAAAAACTCCCTTTTAACAGGAAGAAACCTCCGGCAGAACCAGGCTCAGGGAGGGGCGGCCATCTGCTGCGACCAGTTGGGGTGAGAGAAGGAAGACAGGATAAAAGACATGCTGTGGAAGAGAGACAGAGGTTAATAACAGATATGATTCAATGCAGAGAGGTCTGTTAACACATAGTGAGTGAGAAAGGTGACTGGAAAGGAAAAACTCAATGCATCATGGGAATCCCCCGGCAGCCTACGTCTATTGCAGCATAACTAAGGGAGGATTCAGGGTCACCGGGTCCAGCCCTAACTATATGCTTTAGCAAAAAGGAAAGTTTTTTTAAATATCATTCCCTAATTCTTCTAAATCTTGTATCCCAAGTAATAACTATTCTAAGAATTAAAAACATATCACTAAAAGTTTAAACACCACATTTCCCCATTCAAAGTAATTCTTTAATTATTTTGTAATTATATCATAAATTTAGAAGTATACATCTTAACCTTTAAGAATTTAAGATTAGACCATGAATGTGTTTTGAACATACTGTATGCAAATTGTTTTACAAGTCAAACATTATTTTGTAGACAGATAGATTTGTCTTTTGGACATGAAGGGGAGTTAAGCTCAACAGTGAGTACATTCATGAACACATTAGTGTGACTACTTATTTACGCATATATTTCTTTATCAAAACGTATACTTATTTTTTTTAAAGAGACAGCTCAGGGCTCTAGAGTGCGACCAATTTGGTCGCAAATGCGACCAAATTTTTCAGTGGTGCGACTAAAAATAAATATTTTGTTCCGGTAACAAAAAAAAAATCTCTGTAACTCTCTGTGTGGTCAACAACAGACACACATTATGCCCCTATCGTGGACTAAACCAATCAGAGATAGTCAGGGGCGTGACCTCTCTGATTGGCCGTGGTCCAGTTGAAAGTGCAGGTGGAAGAGAGAGGTGAGTAGCTTGAATAAAGCGATATCAATTCATTAACGGATTCCACACAAAGACCTAAACACGGAGCGGACCCAACACATCAGAATCAGCTTCGTCTTTCTCGGCTTTCTCACCCGACGGCCTGAACACGGACACGCTGTCGGAGATTAGCGATTCTTCGGGTCCGCGCTGTGTTTACGTCTTTTTGCGCTGATTCTGAGCTGCAGGTTTTGCCTCTCTCCAACCAAAATTCACCGAGCCAGCAGCAAAAGAAGCAGCAAAAGAAGCAGCAAACTGCGCTTCACATTTGATCAATGTCGTCATGAATTCCCTCTGACTTTTGCTATTTTGCTTCCACCACGATAAAAATCACACTTCCGGTGTTCCAGATCTACTGGCGTTTAGATCAACTGGCGTTGGTCGAACAGATGTGTGGCAGTCTTGCGTTTCAGTAGCTCCTACCGACAAACCAGCAAAAAAACGCCAAATGTGTCATCTGTGACACTTGTGAGGTTGTCTCAAACACACTCCGTCAGTCTTGATGCTGTTGAACAACAAAATGTTTAAAAATGTGGCGAGTTTACCTGGTGATATCCTCATGCGCGACGCGATCGCGAAAACAGCAAACAAGTAACACCACGCCGATGTTGTTCACAGGACAGCAAGAGTAAACGATCGGGAGACTCTTGTCGTCGTTATCGTTCCCCTCGCACGGTTTATTTCTCCGAATTCAGCGTTTTTGCTTCACAACTACAGCGTGCTGTTTACTTTGTGCACTAACATGGAGTCGAGTCAACCAGCGCCACCTCTGGCCAAGTGCCACAGCCTACAGCCAGATCAACCTGTGACACACATCTGCACCACGTTTGAATTCGTGTCATGCACATTTGTACCTTTCAATTGTGTCTGTTTGTGCGTCATGCAAATAAACCTTTGAAATGAATGAAATGATATCATGTATTTATTATCAGCCTACATTTGTACAAAATGCCAAATGACATACACATAAGAATCACCATCCTGATATCAATACTTTTGCCCATACGAAAAATGTCGTGAACACACTAATATTTCACCAGTGTTGTAACATCACATGTCGTTAGCATAGTCTGCCTGTGTCTTCCCTCTGCAAACAAACATGTTAGAGTTGGTTGTGATATACAGTCTGCATAAGTGTGGTCAATCTAATAAACATTTATAAGGAGATGGCAGTTACTGTGAATGTACAGCAGTTACACAGTGATTAGTAATAAACAGTCAGACAATGACCCTGACAATCTCATTCAATCTTGCAGATTGCACCTTCTGTGGAAAGTGGTACCACACGGTGTGTGTGGACTTCCCCTGTGCAGAAGGCGACTACAAATGTTGTGGGTGCTAAATAAACAGAAAAAATTGATCCCTGTTGTCTTTGCTTACCGATTGTTTTTAGTGTTGACAATCCACATTGCTGGCATTGCATCTTTCAACATGTTTGTGGGTAGATTTGGATGTACCAGGGGTAAGTGCAGCCACTCAGCCTCTACTCAATGTGATCATAGCAGCAGGTGCAGATGTGTCACAAGTTAATCTAGTAGTGGGCTATGGTCATGTGTTAGTGGTGGGAACAGTCATATCCACTCACTCTCACTGGCTGTTTATTACTAATCACTGTGTAACTGCTGTGAATTCACAGTAACTGCCGTCTCCTTACAAATCTTCATTGGATTAACCACACTTATACAGACTGTATATAACTCCAGCCATGTTGATGGATTGCCTATATTGGCTGGAAATATTCATTTTCAGGGAAAAGACACAGACAGACGATGCTTACAGGATGTGATGTGACAACACTAATGAAATATTGATGTGTCATATTTGTCCAAGGCGTATTTCATTGTTATGGAAAAAGAGAATATTAAAATCATGATGACCAATTGGAGTGGTGATTTCTATGACTTTGTGTATATAATTTGGAATTTTGTACAAATGTAGGCTGATAATAAATACATGATATCATTTCATTCTTTCCAAAGGTTTATTTGCATGACGCACAAACAGACACAATTGAAAGGTACAAATGTGCATGACACGAATTCAAACGTGGTGCAGATGTGTCACAGGTTGATCTGGCTGTAGGCTGTGGCACTTGGCCAGAGGTGGCGCTGGTTGACTCGACTCCATGTTAGTGCACAAAGTAAACAGCACGCTGTAGTTGTGAAGCAAAAACGCTGAATTCGGAGAAATAAACCGTGCGAGGGGAACGATAACGACGACAAGAGTCTCCCGATCGTTTACTCTTGCTGTCCTGTGAACAACATCGGCGTGGTGTTACTTGTTTGCTGTTTTCGCGATCGCGTCGCGCATGAGGATATCACCAGGTAAACTCGCCACATTTTTAAACATTTTGTTGTTCAACAGCATCAAGACTGACGGAGTGTGTTTGAGACAACCTCACAAGTGTCACAGATGACACATTTGGCTTTTTTTTGCTGGTTTGTCGGTAGGAGCTACTGAAACGCAAGACTGCCACACATCTGTTCGACCAACGCCAGTTGATCTAAACGCCAGTAGATCTGGAACACCTGCACAGCTCTCTCTCTCTCTGTACTTCAGGAACAGTTTCCCGTCTCAAATCTGTTTTCTGCATTATTCATTCGCTTATTACCCACCAGTCTAGCGTTGTTTACAGTGCTTTTTCTTTTTTCACTTAAATGACCTTGGACAAGAAAGCCTAATTTCTGCTGTTCAATACTGAAGAAATTTTAATTTCTTAAAATTATGCAAAATTGCAGAATATTGCAGAATATTTTTAAGGTTATCTGCTATAAAAAGCCAGACCAGGAAAATCTCCTTCATGTTTTCCTGTGTTTTATTCTCAGTTACTTTCACACAAAGGCCTCTGCTGTGATGTTCACAATTATGATGAAGTCAGTACTGATAAATGATCAGAATTATAATATTTCTGACTGTCTGAGGCTAAATTGAATCAAATCAGGACTTTGAGAACCGGAATTGAATGGATTATAGAAATCAGTGATGATACTCAGCCCTAGTGAGCAGCCTAGGCCTGAGAGAAGTGGATGTAGCTGTGGGTAATAAGAAAAGATGAAAAGAACTATTGATAACTTTTTTGTTAAGTTAAGGCCTGATCTGTCTGAAATTCATAGCCAGTGCTCTGACACGGTGCCATCAATATTTGAATGCTGAAAAAGCACAGTGTATCCAGAAAACACATTATATGCTGCAATAAATGCACTGCCCAAGTGTCCCCTCTCCCCACGGCCTTTCAGCAGCAGACAGCAGCAAACAGGTCGTCAGAGGAGGCCAAGATGATGATTAAGTTTAACATTTTCTACAATATTGACAAAGCACTTTAAGCACAAGTTTGTTAGTTAATAATTTAGAAATTAATATTGTCTGTATGGACTTCCCCCCCCCAAAGAAAGTGCACATGTAAAACTGCGGTGTTAAGCGATGCGGTTGAAAAATTTGAGTGCGCCTAACTTTTGTGCCGGTACGCCTAAATTTTTAAAGTTGGGCGCCCATGTCAAAAAGTTAGTCTAGAGCCCTGCTGAGCTTTTTTCAAATAGTTAACTGTCAGCAAATATACTGCCTTAAAAATTTTAATCACCTTATTTACGTTTAATATAAATACACTGAAGTTTTAAATCGTTCAGCATTGCCTGCACCTTCAGAGGATTTATGTTTACATGGATTTTAAAATAATTGTTTATAACATTTAAAAAACGTTTTAAAAATCTATTTCATAAAAGAGAGGATACTGAATTAAAACTAAAACTATGTATGAGGAGCTACCAGTATTTGTGTCACGGGACCGAGTGGTCTGTACTGAACTGGACTCAGGCGCAGAAACCCAGAGCAGAGACAGCAGATGGTGTAACAATATTTTATTAGGCTTAAGTGCTAGAAACGTAGAAAGGACAAAAACAATAAGATGTGGAGTTTGATGTGGCGTGGCCTGGGAAACGTGGCTAGGGTGAGGGAATGGGGCCTGAGATGCAGAGTGGAGCTGAGCAGGGAACAGTCACACTGAAGAGAGAAGACAGTGGAGTTAGGGAGGTAGTGGAGGTAGCTCTGAAGTGGTAAGTTGTAAGTATAGCAATTCTTACTTGCAGTAGGGGACACAGAGTGTTGAGAGGGGAGTGACGAGAATCCAGGGGAGCTGAATGGCGTGGCAAGGCTGACCTGAGATCTGGGGTCTTCAGATGGAGTGTGATGGCAGGCAGGTGAGGCACAGAGTGATTTTCCAAGTGATTGCTTGGTATCATGAGTCCGGAGGTAGAGCGTGAGCCAAGGTGAATCCAGCAACTGCAGCACAAGAAAGTCTTGTTAACAAGATAATCACAGCGAGAACTTGAAGCATAAGGGCCTGTTACCAACATGGGTTGATGACGAACTGGCAGTGAATGAACATCAATGTGCGGCTTAAATCCCTCTGGCTTGATTGCCTGCAATTGGCTCCAGGTGTGTGGGAACTGGAGGAGGTGGCCCTGTCCAGGGGCGGATCCCATGTAGGTTCAGGAGCCTTATGAAAATTCCAGCCACCCACCACAGACCATCAAAATTTGCTACACTACCAGCAAGGGAATTTTCTTTAGAATACGCATTCCTGACAGAAACACACCTAAATAAATAAATGAATCTCACCCCAACCATTCGTGGCAAATGGCCGTCTCTCCCCCGTCCTGCCAGATGTTTTGTCCTTTTAAAAGAAGATTTTCCTTTCTCACTTTTCACAATTGCTCCAAGACAGTAGGAACAGTTACTGACCAAACTAAATTAAATAAATACAATATACTATATGGTTACTAAATATAACAGAATAGCTCTAATAGGTACAAATAGTTCTAATAATAAAAACCTCAATACACTGCACAAATTAAATATATATAGTTGACATTGAGGTAATGTAAAGGTGTAAAATTTCCCTTTCTGTGTAGAGCATGTGCAGATAATAAGGCTGTATAACTATGGCAGTGTGTACTGTGCTTTAGTTGGGGAAGTTGCACAGAGATATCGAAAGGCAGGAATTATTTCTTGTGTCGTTCAGTGGTGCATTTGTCAGCCTTTCACTGAGCGTACTCCTGTGATCAGCACGTCATGGAGTGGCTGGCATTGTCCAGCATTGTCCTTGTTTCGGACACCATGTGCCTCACCCAGACCAGCCTGAGGGACTCCGACTCCATCCTCACAACATTACTGGCCTTGTGGACCAGTTTATTGAGCCAGTTGACATTTGCAACCCTCAACCTGTTGCCCCAGCATGCAACAGCAAAGAGGATGGCACTGGCCACAACAAACTCATAGAAAATCCTCAGCCACCTCAAAAAAGTTACTTGGGCCCTCTAGAGTGCAGTAGTGTTTTCTACCCAATCCATTTTTTTTCAATGTGTATTTATATTTACAGTGCTCAACCCCTTGGATAGAAACAGGAATCACAAGTTTCCTGGTCTTCAGTCAATTATTTGGTCTTTCTTACACTGAACAGCAGAATCATCTGCAGTTCAATGTGACAAAAGAGTGCACCGGCACCCAGCACTCCATCTCATCACCCTCAATGATGCATTCAAAAACTGCAGAATCATGAGAAAACTTCTGAAGATGGCAGGTCTCTGTGCAGTGGCTGAAGTTTGAGGTGTAGAGAGTGAAGAGGAAAGGGGAGCAGATGGTCCCTTGTGATGCCCCTGTGTTGCCCATCATTTTGTCAGACACCTTGTGTGGAAGATGGCTTTGTTGTGGTCGTCCTATCAGGTAATCAATTATCCAGAACCAAGGGTGGCCTTACAAGGCCGTAGCCGATTTATGAAGATTATTGTAATATTCCGTTCTCAAACTTACGAATAACGCATTCTTAATCTGCTTCGTGAGCCACCATTTTCTTTATTGCCGCTCGTTCAGTCCAACATAACACACCCCCACTTACATAATCCGACGCGCCCCGCTGCCACTACGGCGAACCACAAGGGGCAATCAGCACAGAGTGCAAACATTATGAACAATACAACATCTCCCTTTTTTTTAAATGTCTGCCAGTTATGCAGCTGGTGTGCATTTCAAAATAGAGCATCCTGAACATGACGATAAGCAACAGTTTTTCAACACTGTCATGTGTAAAATTACTGCGTCATGAGAACAACAACAACAATGCAACACAGGATATGCACTCATTAGTACATCGACATTCGACATGTTTATCCCTTTTGTTTTTCTTAGGACAGCGATCCGCCTACACCCTTTACAATCACAAGTCAAAGATGACCCTTGGTTTGACCACTCGTCCTGATCTGGTGGTCAGTACAGAGCTAGTGTCCATGGTTGGTGTTTCAGTGTCTCTAGATGGTGACAGGGGCTCTGCTTGTTGTTGAGCTGCACTATCAGGCTGGGTTACCAGATCGGGTCCTGGTGCTGAAGGTGCCGGTGACACCTTAGCACCTCTCAGGTGCCGTTGGTTATGCTGTATAGTCTGTCGCCAGTGTGGATCACAAAAGAGCGGGCAGTTTCTGCAGGTCGGATGATGACAGCCGGTTTCTAGCGTCCGGACTCAAGCTGAAAGCGGATGTGGTCCCCCTGCTGCAGTAGTGGTGTGGCGCAGCGATTGTAGTAATGCCTCTGATGCTCTTGTCTTTCCATCTGTGTTTTTTGCACAACCGTCTGGCTTATGATGCGAGGTACCAGCTGGTATCCGGTGATGGGAAGCACTGAGCGTAGACGTCGACTCGTGAGGAGCTGCGCAGGTGATCTGAAGCTGTCAACTGGCGTGTTCCTTTGCTCCAATAGAGTCAAGTAGGGATCTACTCCCTGAGTATGAGCTTTATCCCGAACTGATTTGGCCGACTTGACTGTTCTTTCGGCAAGGCCGTTGCTTTGTGGGTACAAGGGGCTTGAGGTCGTGTGGACAAAGTCCCATGTAACTGCAAAATCCTTGAACTCTCGAGAACTGTACTGTGGGCCGTTATCTGAGATAAGCTTCTCTGGTATACCGTGTCTGGCGAATATGGCCTTGAGTTTTTTGATGACGGACCCTGCAGTGGTAGAGAATAGCCTTTCAACCTCAAAGTAGTGGCTGTAATAGTCCACAACTACTAAGTAGTCCACGCCATGTGAAGAGATCCGAGGCCACGGCCTGCCATCGTCTCTCAGGAATCTGGTGTGGAATGAGGGGTTCTTTGGGGTTCGCTGCGCACCTCTCCTGACATATGAAACAGTTTTCCACCGTGGCAAAGATGTCCTTGCCCATGCCTGGCCAGAAGAGGGCATCCCTTGCTCTCTGCTTACTCCTCTCAATCCCCATGTGCCCAGTGTGGATTCTCTCCAGCATATTGTTTCTTAGGGCTGTTAGCATTATGATTTTGTCACCTTTGAAGATGATGCCATGGAAGTGCGAGATTTAATCTCTGAAATTCCAGAAGTCCAAAAGGGTTTTAGGGCATTTTTTCCTGTCCTCAGGCCAGTCATCATGCACGGTTTGCTTCAGCAGGGTGAGCTGCGGGTCGCGTCCTGTTGCAGCCTGTAGTTCTGAAAGCTTTTTGTCACTTACTGGGAGGCTGTTTATCACTGAGTGGACCTGGTCCTCCATGCCTTCGCTTAGCGTGCTGTCTTGGTCGAGCAATGGTTTCCTGGATAGTGTGTCGGCCACGGGTATGTCTTTTCCGGGCCGGTGCACAATCTATATGTCATATCTCTGCAGCTGTAATAGCATGCGCTGCAGACGAGCAGGGGCTACAGAGATTGGCTTCTTCAGTATGTGCTCCAACGGCTTGTGGTCCGACTCGACGATGACTCTTCTGCCATATATGTAGGTGTGAAAACGCTTCTTTTTCGATCTGTGCATAGTTAACCACTGTTGGGGTCAGTGTCTTTGAAGCATATGCGGTTGGGTGTCCGTCCTGCATCAACACAGCTCCCAAACCATACTTGGATGCATCTACCTGTAGGTGTAGCTCCTTGGTCGTGTCATAGTATGCCAGTATGGGGCCTGGTTCTCTGGTTATGAGATGCTTCATTTGCTGGAAGACTCTGTCGTGATTCTGATCCCAGACAAACTCCAAGTCTTGCTTGAGCAGCTGACGCAGCGGTGCGTTCACTTCTGATAGTCGCAGTGCGAATCTGGACAGGTAGTTCACCATTCCAAGTCAAAGGAGCTTGCAAAGAGAGTATTCCAAGCATTGTCTCTAGCTCATTCTTATTCTCAGGAGGCGGCATGTCTTTGATGGCCTGTAGTTTCTTTGGGTCTGGCTGGATGCCCTCCTGGGTGAGTTTGTGTCCAAAGTAACTCACTTCTGTGGCACCTATGACACATTTCTCTGGATTGAGACACACGACGGGCATGGCGTCTGGGTCAATGTGTAAGTCGCATTCTCCTGGGAATATGCCCTTGAACATATCAGCAAACTCCTCCATGACACTTGTGGTCTGTACTGACATGACCAGCTTGACTAGGTTTAGATCCAGGCATGCTCTCAACCAAGGGACAATCAGCACGGAGTGCAAACATTATGAACAATACAACAATTACGACCAGTGTTGTGGGTAAGTCTAAATAAAGTAGATAAAATGATATGCTTACTTATACAGAGTCTTGGTAGTCCTACTGACACCCAAAGTATTGTCAACTACAAATTAATCATATACATACATACGCTATCCAGCTGCTAACAAAACCCTAATCATGGCAGCACAGGCACAAGCTCTGAGAACAGGGTCCATAGAGGCTGGGTGTCTATCACACCAGGCAAAACCCCATGTGAAGTGTGTGTAAAGATGCCCCTGAGACAATCCAGCACATAACAGCAGGGTGCAAGATGCTAGCAAGTAGAGCATACATGAAACATCATAACCAAGTGGCTGGAATAGTACACAGGAACATCTGTGCCAATATGGCCTGGAAGTCAAAATGGGAGACGCCCACTAGGGTCATCGAGAATGACCGAACTAAAATCTTGTGGGACTTCTAGATGCAGACAGAAAAAATGTTGATGGATAACCAACTGGACTTCTACTGTTTTCTTTCTTCTGTGGAAATCACAGAAGAAGATGGCTGTAGTGTTAGACGTAGCATTTCCGAATGACAGCAACATCAGGAAGAAGGAACACAAGAAGCTTGAGAAATACAGAGGGCACAGTCCTAGGAAGAACTAAGTGTCACGGCGGGGTGCGCCGGTGTGTGTGGAAACAGGACCCAAAAGCAGATGACGATGAGGAGTAGTAAGGTTTAACAGAAAGGTGAGGCTTTATTTAAATGACGGCAGGGTTAAACCAGGAAACCAAAACAAACTGGCAAAACACTAAGAAACAAAACACTAAAGGTACTAAGACCAAAAACTATAACTATAACTGAGGTGGAAAATAACAGGCAAAGACTAAGACTATAACTGTAACTCTGGTGAGATAAACAGACTAAGACTAACGTGGAATTAACAGACGAAAACTAGAACTATGGCTGAGGTAAACAGACGAACCGACAATGGCATGAAGAAAACAAAGGGCTTAAATACATACAAGAGGTGATCAGGGGAAGTAGAGACACATGAGGGGAACAGCTGACTAACATAAACCTAATGACAGGACCAGGAGAGGAAAGCTAAATACAATAAACAAAGAACACATGACACTGTCAGAATAAAACAGGAAACACTAAAACTAGACATGACAGCACAAACTAACAGACCTAATACATAATGAATAAATACAAGAACCCAAAACATAGAAAACCAGAGGAACAATAAACAAAAGCTGCCCAAACTAAAGACAGAGACGAAATGACACAAAACTAATCACATAACAAAATGAGACAAATACAAACATGAACTCAGAGCGCTGGGTCAGAGACCCAGCCTGTGACACTAAGATACTTTTGTATCTCAATCATCTTTTGTATGTATTATTGTAGGGTCTATCTTACAATATAAAGCACCTTGAGGTGACCGTTGTCGTGATTTGGCACGACATAAATAAAATTGACCTAAAATGAATTGAATACTGCACAGGGCCCTCAAGCTCCCAGGCTTCTTGTAGCAGACCTGAGCTTGATGGACAGAGCGCCCTGAGTGAGAGGGGAATTGTTGTTTTTTGGGTGTTTTTTTTTGCCAAATTACAAATGCAATATATGCTAAAAAGGAATTCTAGGTTCAAGTTTAAACCCCATTTTATAATATAATACTTATATTATAAGTAAGACCAAACGCCCTTATGGGCGAGAGGGGAATTGTGTTTTGTTTTTGTTTTTTGTTTTTTTGCCAATTTCAAATGTGATTTATGCTAAAAAGACATTCTAGGTTCAAAATTTAAACTTGTTTTATAACATAAGTAATAAATTCAAATGAGTGATACTTCGCACTAACAACATCTCCAAAGGAAGATATGCAAATTATGTTAGTTAAGTTACATTTAAAGTTCCAAACGAGTAATCCTCCATTCCAAGTTCAGATATACACTATTGGTAAGAGATCACATGATAAAAGCAGAGGGCATGATGGGTTGGAAGATCTGAATGCTAAGATCCCCGTAGGTTATATGCAGAGCTGTTAGTGTTTCAGTTGAAGATTGTGGAATTACATAGAGGTAAGTTGGGATAAAATTCACTAAATCCTTCCAACTGTAAGATCCCAATCCCTAATCTCTTTTGTAACATTTAAATAGTAAAATTCCAACTATTAAATATAAATCACTAATGTTTAAAAGATTTTAATTTCCCTGTTTCCCATTATTCTTATTTCGTTTTTTCATTTTTTTTAGGTTTCCTTTCTTAATTCCTACGTGAATGGTGACATATTGTCACAGTCAAGAAACAAGTGAGTAACAAAATGTTTTTATTTTGTTCATACTTTTATACCTTGTAGCACCACACATTAAGACCTATGTAATTGTCTGTGAGCGCCCATTGAATTTAGTTTAATCGTACTATCTGCGTATCATTTCGAGTGAAAAATGTTTTTAGGCTTCATCTGCCTGCTAGACAGATTATGTGTCAAATCAAAAAGGAACATAGCCCTACAGTAAATAAGTACACATACAGAAATCAGCGCATAGAGACATTGACCCTTGAAATTCTTTAACAACACAAATTTGCGATGCTTCCAAATCTTAAATAACCGTCCATGTTAAAAAGGAGTTCTTCCTTCAAACTGCCATTAAAATGCCACCAAAGTCCTGATTCCAATTCAAAGTGGTAGGCTTTTTATATATATATCAAGGTTTTCTTATATTTCTCTTCTTATTTTTCAAGTATTGGGACATATGCTCCTCAATTTGAAGACTTGTTGGCAAAAAATTATTCACCTGTTCTGATGTGTATTCTTCTCTACAGGAAAAATGCCACGTCAGATGACAGAATGCCCAATATGCTTGATTCCATATGTTGCAGTTGGGCAGCATTTAAAAAAATACCACCATGTTGTAAACAAAGAAGAATTACATTTACTGCTAAATTACTGCTCTACAGTGTAAGTCACTGTCATACAGTATATGAAAAAACATTGCAACAATTTAAAGTGGTAGTTGTAGTTACATTTGTCAAACTGGATGTGATATGCAGTTACAGGGGCAGGCTGGACTGTCCAGTATGTAAAGTTAAAAACCGTATAAGACTGGACAAGCACTTGGAAAATGTCCACTGTGAGATTGAGGTTAGTGTTTTGTATAGCTTACATTTTGTTGTTAAATTAGAATGCATTCTTATGTGACATGTTTCACTAACTTTCTCAAACATTGCTGTTCTATTGTTTATACCCTTTCAGAAATCAGATCAGAAGAAAGTAATGAGGACAGCGAAACGATTGGCTAATCTGAAAGCCCTCAAAGCTCTCAGACGTTCAAATCCACAGCCTCCAATGGTGACCTCACTGGACATAGAGCAGCTGACTGAAAGCAGTGATCAAGAGGAGCAAAGTGATAGCAGTGACACCAGTGAAGAATCTGCAGAGATTAGAGAAGACAGCTCAGTCCATTCCCCTGTCAATCAGTCAGATGATGCTCAAGTCCAACATCAGACTTGCAAAAATTGCAAAGAACTGCATTTGAAACTACAACAACTGAAAAGTAAACTGAAAAGACTGAAATCCTCTAAGGATAAACCTGGCCTCAAACCCCTCAACCCCCCAAAGCGCCAGAAATTTGAAAGACATAAACCTGACCCAACAGCCCGGCTTCCTAAATTTGGTATGAATTATTTAACAAAAGTGTTTTTTGTTGTGTAGTGTAATGTGAATTTGGATAACTGGTTGTTCTATTTATTATTGTAGGCTCTATCTTAAAGTATAAAGTGCCTTGAGGCAAATGTTGTTGTGACTTGAATGGAATTTAATTGAATTCTATCAAGGAAGTTAAATCCTGCTAATTAGCAATATCTTCCAAATATCATTGTCAACCAATTCAATTAGAAGAATCTTTTCTGTACTTCATCAATTTGTCATGACACTCCTAATTGCTATGTTGTTACTACACTTTATTTTAAACAGAGAAAGTCCTGAATGCTTGGTTTCAGCACATTTGTGGAACAAGTAAAAAGGATGTCGACAACGCCAAACAACGGGTCCAATATGTCCGTGCCTGGGCATATTTCATGTCTCACAATCAAGTCCCTGCAATGACGTTTGCATTTATGGACAACAGAGAAAGACTGACTGAGTACATTTTTACAAATATCTGTGATATATTAGTCCAGTAATCTCAATAATACTAAAGTGATTACTGATTTGTGTTTGTTTGTGGGCCTTTTTTAGATGGACAACTTATCTGAATAAACATGCCGTGACAACCAAAAGGATTCGGATTGGAAATGTGAGGGCGTTCTTGAAATTTCTAATTGATGCACAACTGCCAGAGGTCAGAGCCTCCCGTAAGGCTTTAAAGGGGACTTTATTTGCACTTCAGTTGGAAATGAAGAAGAGCAGAAGGGAGTTGCACACCCACAGGCAAGCCATCCGGATCAAAAAATCACGTAAGATCCAACTTTACTACTTATTCATCACTGTCGTTACCTAGCATGTGTAACAAATACATTATTTATAAATGTCACAATGTCATTACTGTGATGTAGTGAGGAAGGAGGACTCAAAATGTTATAATCTAAAGTATAAATTGTATACAAGTATATATTTTCTGTGCTGTATTTACACAGTGGCATGCAAAAGTTTGTGGAACCCTGATAACTTTCATGGTTTTTCTTTATTAATCATTGGTTGCTTGGATTAGCAATTTCAGTTCAACATATCATATAGCGGACAAACACAATGATATTTCAGAAGTACCACTGTATACAATGTACAAAACAGAAAGTAAACAGAAACTAGGAAATGCAGAGCTGTTAGGCTTCATTTTCTAGTTTCTGTTTACTTTCTTTTTATCTACTTTCTACATGGGAAAACAGTATGTCACCACAAGGAAACAGAGGCACACCATGGATACTAATTCGTATACAAAGTTCAGGAGGACAAAAATAAAGCAGAGAGAATCTACCACAGATGTAGAAAACAAAATTAATCAGGGGGTAAATGTTAAACTAAACAACATAAAATTGGCACCAAAAACAGGAAACGTGACCAGTAACTAACCAGTGGCAACACATAACTAAACATACAAATGCAGAAAGAAACAACATAAAATATCTAAACAATAAGCAAAATAGTAATCAAATTAAAGATACCTACTGATAAAATGAACTATACTGTCAAAAAACACAAAGACAAAAATGGTCAAGGAAATGAGACTATCAAAATTTAGGATATTGATATTTCCTTTTTTCAATTCAATTCAATTCAATTATTTATATAGCGCCAAATCACAACAAAAGTTGGCGCTTAAGGCGCTTCATAGATACAGAGAAAAACCCAACAATCATATGACCCCCTATGATCAAGCACTTTGGCGACAGTGGGAAGGAAAAACTCCCTTTTAACAGGAAGAAACCTCCGGCAGAACCAGGCTCAGGGAGGGGCGGCCATCTGCTGCGACCGGATGGGGTGAGAGAAGGAAGACAGGATAAAGACATGCTGTGGAAGAGAGACAGAGGTTAATAACAGATCTGATTCAATGCAGAGAGGTCTGTTAACACATAGTGAGTGAGAAAGGTGACTGGAAAGGAAAAACTCAATGCATCATGGGAATCCCCCGGCACCCTACATCTATTGCAGCATAACTAAGGGAGGATTCAGGGTCACCTGGTCCAGCCCTAACTATATGCTTTAGCAAAAAGGAAAGTTTTAAGCCTAATCTTAAAAGTAGAGATAGTGTCTGTCTCCCGAATCCAAACTGGAAGCTGGTTCCACAGAAGAGGGGCCTGAAAACTGAAGGCTCTGCCTCCCATTCTACTTTTAAATACTCTAGGAACAACAAGTAGGCCTGCAGAGCGAGAGCGAAGCGCTCAAATAGGGTGATATGGTACTACAAGGTCATTAAGATAAGATGGGGCCTGATTATTTAAGACCTTGTATGTGAGGAGCAGGATTTTGAATTCAATTCTGGATTTAACAGGAAGCCAATGAAGGGAAGCCAAAACAGGAGAAATATGCTCTCTCATTCTAGTCCCTGTCAGGACTCTTGCTGCAGCATTTTGGATTAGCTGAAGGCTTTTCAGCGAGTTTTTTGGACATCCTGATAATAATGAATTACAGTCGTCCAGCCTGGAAGTAATAAATGCATGAACTAGTTTTTCAGCGTCACTCTGAGACAGGATATTTCTAATTTTAGAGATGTTGCGAAAATGGAAGAAAGCAGTCTTATATATTTGTTTAATATGTGCGTTGAAGGACATGTCCTGGTCAAAAATGACTCCAAGGTTCCTCACAGCGTTACTGGAGGCCAAGGTAATGCCATCCAGAGTAAGAATCTGGTTAGATACCATATTTCTAAGATTTTCAGGGCCGAGTACAATAACCTCAGTTTGATCTGAATTAAGAAGCAGAAAGTTAGCGGCCATCCAGGTCTTTATGTCTTTAAGACATTCCTGCAGTTTAACTAATTGGTGTGTGTCATCTGGCTTCATGGACAGATAGAGCTGGGTGCCATCAGCATAGCAGTGAAAATGTATGCTATGTCTTCTAATGATACTGCCTAAGGGAAGCATGTATAATGTAAACAGAATTGGTCCTAGCACTGAACCCTGTGGAACTCCATAATTAACCTCAGTGTGTGAAGAGGACTCTCCATTTACATGCACAAATTGGAGTCTATTAGATAGATATGATACAAACCACTGCAGCACAGTACCTGTAATACCTACAGCATGTTCTAATTGCTCTAATAGGATATTATGGTCAACAGTATCGAATGCTGCACTAAGGTCTAGCAGGACAAGCACAGAGATGAGTCCACTGTCAGAGGCCATAAGAAGATCATTTGTAACCTTCACTAAAGCTGTTTCTGTGCTGTGATGAGCTCTGAAACCTGACTGAAACTCTTCAAATAAACCATTCCTCTGCAGATGATCTGTTAGCTGTTTGACAACTACTCTTTCAAGGATTTTTGATATGAAAGGAAGGTTGGAGATTGGCCTATAATTAGATAAGACTGCTGGGTCTAGAGATGGCTTTTTGAGTAAAGGTTTAACTACAGCCAGCTTGAAGGCCTGTGGTACATAGCCGATTATTAGAGATAGGTTGATCATATTTAAGATCGAAGAATTAATTTTTCACATGAATGTGTTATATTCAGTACTAAGCTTGGTAAACTTGGAAAGTTTAGGAAGTAGGATAAATAAATTGAAAGGGTTAGTATTCTGGATTGAAAGTAAGATTTAAGTTCAAAATGGCAATCCAATTCATTTTCATATACTGTGAGCTCTGGTCGCCAGTTCTTCTTCCTTACAAAATAATTTTTTGAAAAAAATTAGGTCTAAACTACAACCTGTTGTTTTTGTGCACCCCTGTTGTTTTTCAGGATGTTTCTTCATAAATCATTGGTTGCTTGAATTAGCAATTTCAATTCAATATATCATAAAAATCTGTATTAGGTCTGAAATACAACCTGTTTTATATTTACATCATTGCGTGCAGCATGAATGAGCATGACTGGAGCTGCAGGAACATAAAAACATTCTGTGTCTTTTAGAAATGCTTGTAGATCCTGTCCACATCACTGATTTTCTCCAGATGGCCACCACACACATCCCTGAAGCACTTGGTAAGTGTGTAGTTCATTTCTCCATAAGGACAACTCTAATAACCCCAATAATATCTCTGTTAATGAGAAATTATATAATATTTACTTACCAGCTGTAATCTGTATGTATATATAGTTCAGAATCTCAGATTTACAGAAATATATGACAGAACTTTTTGCTTTCAATTATAACAGACTGCTCATTTATAATCACTTGTTGAACTTTTGATTTTTCTTCAAATATATAATACATATACAAACAGTAGCATTTGTGATGTTTATATAGGATTGTATTAGGGGGAGTATATAGCAATATAATCAGTGTTGGGAAGGTTACTTTTAAAATGTATTCTGTTACAGAATACAGAATACATGCCCCAAAATGTATTCTGTAACGTATTCCGTTACGTTACTCAATGACAGTAACGTATTCTGAATACTTTGGATTACTTAATATATTATCATGCTTTTTACAACTACGTGAATGTACTATTGCTGTGTGATTTATTACTATTACTGAAGGTCCGCGGCTCCGAACCGTAGTAAAGGGACCTCTGACTAATACGGCGGGGTCCCTGTCGGCTCGTAGCCGAAAAATAGCTTTACTTTGTTGTGTGGGTCACTTTTTTTGCGAGAGACAGAGAGAGGCGTTGAAAGGCTGCTCCAACGGAACTTATTGTTTTCGGAGGAAAACACAAACACGGTGTACAGTCGAGTCTTAATAGCTTACTTACAACTGGGCTCGTCAGGCACTCTTCTTGGCTGAAGTGGTTATTATTATATTTACATGCTTCCAGCTCCCGTTTTCCTCGACGACAACTCGTACCTTTCCACTCCCCTTTTTCTCCCTCCTCGCGCTCACAGACCCATAACGTGTATGGCAGTCCATTCTCCCTGCAACACTGACTACACTGCCCATGATGCTACATTCTTTAGAGCTATGCTTGTAGCATTCTGCCTGTTAGCTTAGCACAACAACAACAACGAAAAGGCGCTCTCTCACCCAGGAAACACACAGTCGCGCAGAGAGAGAGAGAGCGTCGCCCTGTAACCATGGCAACCGTAACGCTGCCGCCTGGAACAACAGAACGTAGCTGTCAAACAAAACCCAAACAGTCCTGACCCGCGACAAAATGAAACAGGAAAGTACCGCAGTGTAATCCATTTATTTCAACAAAGTAACTGTATTCTGAATACCACCTTTTTAAACTGTAACTGTAACGGAATACAGTTACTCATATTTTGTATTCTAAATACGTAACGGCGGTACATGTATTCCGTTACTCCCCAACACTGAATATAATGGATATGCTTCCCTATCCCTTGTGTCTTACTGTGCAACCTCTATGTTACTCAATAGGAATGACAACACAGAGAGAGACTACAGAAAAAGAGAAAGGATTGAGGACAAATGACAATGGGCAACACACAGTAACTACAGATAAAGACAAAGCACTCAGCACAGAGGACAAAGACATAAAGGAACAGGGACCACAGATGGAGACCAGGGTTAAAGAAAAAAACGATTTGAGGGAAGAAGGAACAACTGAAAACAAAGACACAGTTAGAGTAAAAGAAGATGGCCCTGGGACTAGCTATGAGTCTCCAGTGGCACACCCAAAAAAGAGGAAAAGGTCTCTAATGAAGAAAAGCTCTTTGGCGAAGTGTGATGAAAGCAGAGAAACAAGGCAAAAGGGCAACAAGCAAGAAAGAAAAAGACCAAAGAGCCTGACTGCAAAACAGCTGTTAAGTCCAAAGATGCTCAGAAGTCACAAGACTAAAGAGGCACCTAAAGATACCAGCAAAAGACAAAAAGTCATACAAAGAGTCAGAGATATTACAAGAAAAAATAAGGAAAAGAACAAAGGATTGAGCACAATTGACATAGCTGAAGATAAAAATGGGCAACATACAGAGACTACAGAAAAAGACATAGCACTCAGCACAGAGGACAAAGACATAAAGGAACAGGGACCACAGATGGAGACCACAGCTGAAGAAAAAAATTATTTGAGATCAGAAGGAACAACAGAGGAAGGAATGAGACCACAGACAGAGACTACAGACAAAGACAAAGCACTGAGCACAGAGGACACAGACATAAAGGAACAGAGACCACAGATGGAGACCACAGCTGAAGAAAAACATAATTTGAGATCAGAAGGAACAACAGAGGAAGGAATGAGACCACAGACAGAGACTACAGAAAAAGACAAAGCACTGAGCACAGAGGACACAGACATAAAGGAACAGAGACCACAGATGGAGACCACAGCTGAAGAAAAACATAATTTGAGATCAGAAGGAACAACAGAGGAAGGAATGAGAACACAGACAGAGACTACAGAAAAAGACAAAGCACTCAGCACAGAGGACACAGAGATAAAGGAACAGGGACCACAGATGGAGACCACAGTTAAAGAAAAAAACGATTTGAGATCAGGAGATACAACAGAGGAAGGAATGAAAACACAATGACAACACAAGGACAAGGTCATGTCCAGAGAGAGAATGTGAATGTTAGATCCTGTTGATCTCAGAGTTCTTTGGTTGCAATTTTTAATTATACTAAATTTTCAAGACCATTGTGATCATGTGAGTTTTTTTGTTACTGATTTTACACAGTTGCTCTGGGTTTTTTTTTTCTTTACATTTTACTCACTTTGATCATGCAAGTTTTTTAGTTAAGTTTAAGTATTGTTTTTATTTTTTTACTTCTAAAATAATAGTTGTTTAAAAAAAGACAAATATTGATATGCATATGTTGTTTATAACAAATGCCAAATGGAGAAAAATAAAATCAATAAAAAATTTTCTGTTCAATTTGAAAATGACGTGTCTTTGTTCTACAATCATTAGTCATGGATTTCATTTCCAAGCTGTAATTCCAAATAACTCATATTTTATACAGGCATGCTATGCAGATGTTATTAATAACATTAGCTGAATTAACACAAATAAAAGTCCTCACAAATTATACCTGATTCCAAATAACAACATTGTGATGTGTTTAATGGTAAGCCCAATTACAATTTCTTCTATCTAAATAACTAATTATTCAGTTTTTTTCAATCCAATTTTGGCAAAGAAATGTCTAATGTTTCATTTTTTTTCCCATCCCATTTCCTAATGCAACCCATAGAAAATAAATCTTAATCAATTATTCAAAGATATTAAGGGATTTTTTTTTACTTTTCTCTGTATGCAGTGTGTCTTTGGAAATCGATCTCCCCCCCCCCCCCCCCCCCCAAAAAAAAAAAGAAAAAAAAAAAAAACCAGAATAAAAACATCAATCATAGCAGGTGTGTTTTACTGTTTATTCTTTATGCGTTTGACTTCTCAGATTTATTGGTTTTAACTGATGCTGTAGATATTAAAAATTATTTGTGCTCCAATTAGTGGAAATGCAAATGTGAAGTGTTGTTCAAAATAAATCTGTGAAGGTTCTCAGTAATTCAGGTCATCCTAGTTTAGGTCATCGTAGACCCCCTTGGGGTCACTCCTTTAGGGCTTAAATCTGGGATTCTCCACCATTTCAAGACTCAAGAAGTTTATTGTCATTTCGTATGGTGTTACCCTATGGAGTGCCAGGACTGCCATAATGAATTAATTAAATGTGGCAATAATTAATTATTATGGGGCCCGGCCGGGCACAGCCCGAAGAGGAGACATGGGCCCATCCTCCCGCAGGCCCACCACCCGCAGGAGGCGCCATAGGGGTCGGGTGCATTGTGTGTCGGGTGGCGGCCAGGAGCGGAGGCCCTGGCGGACTGACCCCCGGCTGCCAAGACTGGCAATAGGGACATGGAATGTCACCTCTCTGGTGGGAAAGGAGCCTGAGTTAGTGCGTGAGGTTGAGAGGTACCGGCTAGATATAGTCGGGCTCACCTCTACACATGGCTTGGGCTCTGGAACCAGTCTCCTGGAGAGGGGCTGGACTCTGTCTCAGTCTGGAGTTGCCCCTGGTGAGAGGCGGCGGGCTGGGGTGGGTATCCTAATATCCCCTCGGCTTGCTGCCGGTACGTTGGGGTTTTTCCCAGTGGACGAGAGGGTTTGTTCCCTGCGCCTTAGGGTCGGGGAACGGGTCCTGACTGTCATCTGCGCTTATGCGCCGAGTGGCAGTTCAGAGTACCCAGCCTTCTTAGAGTCCCTGGGGGGGGGGGTGCTGGAGGGTGCTCCACCTGGAGACTCTGTTGTCCTGCTGGGAGACTTCAATGCTCACGTGGGTAACGACAGCGAGACCTGGAGGGGCGTGATTGGGAGGAACGGCCTCCCTGATCTGAACCCGAGCGGTGCTCTGTTATTGGACTTCTGTGCTAACCACAGTTTGGCCATAACGAACACCCTGTTCGAACATAAGAGTGTCCATAAGTGCACGTGGCACCAGGACGCTCTAGGCCGTAGGTCGATGATCGATTTTGTAATCGTATCAGCAGACCTGCGACCATATGTTCTGGACACTCGGGTAAAGAGAGGGGCTGAGCTGTCAACTGATCACCACCTAGTGGTGAGTTGGATCAGGTGGCGGGGGAGGACGCTGGACAGACCTGGTGCACCTAAACGCGTAGTGAGGGTGTGCTGGGAACGTCTAGCAGAGGCCCCAGTCCGCGAGATCTTCAACGCACACCTCCGGCAGAGCTTCAACAGCATTCCGAGGGAGACTGGGGACATTGAGTCCGAATGGACCATGTTCAGCGTCTCCATTGCCGAAGCTGCTGCATTGAGCTGCGGCCGCAAGGTGGTGGGTGCCTGCCGTGGTGGTAATCCGCGAACCAAATGGTGGACACCAGAGGTGAAGGGAGCCACCAGTCTGAAGAAGGAGTCCTATCGGGCTTGGTTAGCCTGTGGGACTCCGGAGGCAGCCGACAGGTATCGACAGGCCAAGCGGAATGCGGCTCGGGCAGTGGCTGAAGCAAAAACTCGGGTGTGGGAGGAGTTCGGAGAGGCCATGGAAAAAGACTTTCGGACTGCCTCGAAGAGATTCTGGCAAACCGTCAGACGTCTCAGGAGGGGAAAGCGGTGCTCTACCTGCACTGTGTATAGTGCTGGCGGAGCGCTGCTGACGTCGACTGAGAAAATTGTCAGGCGGTGGAAGGAATACTTCGAGGACCTCCTTAATCCCACTGACACGTCTTCCGAGGAGGAAGCAGAGTCTGGGGATGAGGGGAATGACCCGCCAATTTCCGGGGGCGAGGTCACTGAGGCAGTTAAACAACTCCTTGGTGGCAGAGCCCCTGGTGTTGATGAGGTCCGCCCCGAGTTCCTGAAGGCTCTGGACGTTGTAGGGCTGTCCTGGTTGACACGCCTCTGCAATGTTGCGTGGAGATCAGGGGCAGTACCTGTGGACTGGCAGACCGGGGTGGTGGTCCCCATCTTTAAGAAAGGGGACCGGAGGGTGTGTTCCAACTACAGGGGGATCACACTCCTCAGCCTCCCTGGGAAAGTCTATGCCAGGGTGCTGGAAAGGAGAGTTCGTCCGTTAGTCGAACCTCGGATACAGGAGGAACAATGCGGTTTTCGTCCTGGTCGCGGAACACTGGACCAGCTCTTTATCCTCTCCAGGATACTTGAGGGTGCATGGGAGTTTGCCCAACCAGTCTACATGTGTTTTGTGGACTTGGAGAAGGCATTCGACCGTGTCCCTCGGGGTGTCCTGTGGGAGGTGTTGCGGGAATATGGGGTGTCTGGCCCATTGCTACGGGCCATTCGATCCCTATACAACCGTTGCAAGAGCTTGGTTCGCATTGCCGGCAATAAGTCGGACTCGTTCCCGGTGGGTGATGGGCTTCGCCAGGGCTGCCCTTTGTCTCCGGTTCTGTTCATAATTTTTATGGACAGGATTTCTAGGCGCAGCCAAGTGGCGGAGGGCTTTCGCTTTGGTGGCCTCAGAATCTCATCTCTGATTTTTGCAGATGATGTGGTTCTGTTGGCTTCATCGGGTGAAGGCCTCCAGCTCGCACTGGAACGGTTCGCAGCCGAGTGTGAAGCAGCGGGAATGAGGATCAGCACCTCCAAATCCGAGGCCATGGTTCTCAGCCGGAAAAGGGTGGAGTGCCCACTCCGGGTCGGGGATGAGTTCCTGCCCCAAGTGGAGGAGTTCAAGTATCTCGGGGTCTTGTTCGCGAGTGATGGGAGAAGGGAACCGGAGATCGACAGACGGATTGGGGCTGCAGCTGCAGTAATGCGGACGTTGCACCGGTCCGTCGTGGTGAAGAGGGAGCTGAGTGTAAAAGCGAAGCTCTCAATTTACCGGTCGATCTACGTCCCTACCCTCACCTATGGCCACGAGCTGTGGGTAGTGACCGAAAGAACGAGATCGCGGATACAAGCGGCAGAAATGAGCTTCCTCCGAAGGGTGGCTGGCCTCTCCCTTAGAGATAGGGTGAGAAGTTCGGCCATCCGGGAGGGGCTCAGAGTAGAGCAGCTGCTGCTCCACATCGAAAGGAGCCAGCTGAGGTGGTTCGGGCATCTGACAAGGATGCCCCCTGGGCGCCTCCTGGGTGAGGTGTTCCAGGCATGTCCCACCGGGAGGAGGCCCCGGGGCAGACCCAGGACACGCAGGAAAATCTGACGTGCATGGCAAACTTCACCGACGATATTTAGGGAGGAATAAACACACATCAAACATAAATGAACCATTTGCCTGTCTCCATAATTGAGAGCATTTTCTCTTCTTATGTCAACACTCTCTCTCTCTCTTTTTTTTTTGTTGCTTTTTCGGTCATGTTATGTTTACCTGTCAAAGGCTTATTACAAACTATGAAACACATCGTGCAGACTTCTGGATGTTAGAAGAAAACTAATACTGCTCATGAATGAGACTAAAGGCAGGAAGGTGTCCTTTAAAACTAAACATGTTAATAGGACCTCCCTATTTATATTATAGTTTATGATATAGCACGTGTATTTCAGTAATAGCCTACTGATTTCAGTGTAGTGGTGAACAGTCACACAGCTCACGTAGGCATTATCTGTGATACTCCTTAACTATAATTTATCCAAGTTAACTTCAGTTAACCATTCAGACGGTTCTTTTGCAATGAAAAACATAAACACCCATGCTGCCGGTAGGTTTCCTCAGTGCCAGCTGTTAACATTATAGCTGCTTATGCAGTAACCATGGTAACCACGGACTCTGAGCGGCTGGATCGACGCAGGTCAGACAACAATTTTACATGTATGATCTTAAAACAGGACACAGCCACTATACGTGCTGGCCTCATATCAAATGTGAAGGCAGACTGAGTCTATGTTTGACGTTTGCTTTATATCTAATCTTCCTTTTCAAACATTTAAACAGCAGCGAGTCTGCAGCTGAGGGAACACAAACTCAAACTGTCCGAACAGGTTTGCTTGTTTCTTGGATTCATTTGGTGATTTATTAAATGTATAACTGTTATTCTAATCTGCTGCTGAGTCTCTTACACTTTTCTTTATGTTGTATATTTTCACGTCTCTGGAATAGTTGGAAGTTAGATAGTCAGCTGAGAAACTTTGTGTTAACTCATGGAGCTGAGGATATCGTGGATATGCTGACCTCGCTCCGTGGTGTACAGGGCCGTTTACCCTCATGATTAATATTCACAATAAAAATATTAGCCGAACATCATGAAGTCTGTATGTGTTTCATAGTGTCGAACAACCTTTGTACAGTTAAAGCCAGCAGTTACTACATGACGGAAACACCAACGTTATCTCTTTTATGCGTTTATACACAGGTCACGCTGATTGCTGAACAAAAACCCAAAGATCAGATGTTAAACAGATTTATTTGCTCTCTCTCCTCCTTAAACATGTTTTTAATGTTAGTTATAATTCAGAATTGGCGACTGAAACACGTAGGACACATAAGAACATCAGGAAATAAAACACCGATAAATATAACCTCAGTAAAAGAAGTCAGCGGGGGTTATTACAGCTGTGTACCGGGGCCTGCGCTTTGTCGGTGGGATTGCTTGCGAGCCGAGCGGGTCTATCCCATGCTTTGCCGTGAGACTGGGCAGACATCTCCGAAATCATCGAAGCACTTTTGCAAAGAGGCTGTATCTTGACAAACCGACCAGACACATGAAGATTAAACCACTACATTCTCGGCTAAAAAAATATTAAAACGGTATTTGGTGACACACGAACAGGGTTTTTCAAAGTTCAGTTCTGTTAGCTTCCACATGCCGGTTGTTGTGTGCTAGAAACAATGGCCACCAGGCCAAAGCAATGGTTTTGACTCGATCAGCGTTAACCCCGCCCCCTGAGTTTGATGGGTGAGGCTGACAGATAAAATTATTTCATGATGAGAGCCAGGCGCCAGGACTGCCAAAATGAAATAAATAAATGTATCATTAAATAATTAATTAAATGTGTCAACAATTAATTAAATGTGTCAATAATTAATTAAAATGTGAAATAAATAAAGAATTAATTAAATGTGTCAATAATTAATTAATTACATGTGTCATAACTATTTATTTAATTAATTAATTCCAATTCTAATTAATTATTGACACATTTAATTAATTATTTAATGGAGTATTTAATTAATTCATTATGGCAGTCCTGGCACTCCATAGTTACCCAGCCTGAAACGAAATACTGTCTCTCACCAGCCTCTACAGTGCAATAAGCAATACGTTTGACCTTAGAACTGAAGAAGCTTCTTGGTAGAGAGGTGAAACATCGGCAAGCAACATAAGGAAATCCAGGCATTTTTCCTTCCAAGCTCCCTAGAAAGCTCACAATGAAGCACCCTTTGGTCAACTCCAGAGCCAACAAGCTGAACATCCTGTATAAGAACATTGTAGGTAAGAGCAGTTTCTCTTCATAATACACTGATATTTTATACATTATAATAAATCCAATCATGTTTACATTTTATTCGTAGAAACTGATAACTTTCAGGTGCAGACGTGGATGTTTGGACAAATTGTTCATGTAGATAATCCTCATTGCTGTTTTTTGTGATCATTGCACTCTATGTGATTATTTTTCTCCTGCTGTATTTCAACAACTTCTCACGGCTAGCGGAGTGAGCTGTGTAGAGGAATAACTGAGGACCCAAAAGGTGAAAACAGAAAGTCCACGAGAAACGCAGGAGCTCACAGAACAGTTCACTGATGGTTCAAGGGTTGACCCGTAGGCCATGAGCACAATAGTCCAAAAAGGTTCAGCTCCGGAGGCCCACTGTGTGAAAAGCTGGTCCGGAGGCCGGCTGTACAGAAGGTTCCTGGGACCTTCCAGCGGATGCAGAAGACAGCTGAGGTGATCCCTCGGACTCTCCAGTGGAGGCAGATGACTGGATGGGACTCTCCGACCCTCCAGCGGAGACAGACACAGACCCAGTAAGTACAGGGACCTCAGGCAGACAAAGAGAGGAACCAGCAGTTGCAGGGACCTCTGACAGATACAGAGCAAAACCAGCTGATGCAGGGACCTCTGGCAGATACAGAGCAGAACCAGCTGGTGCAGGGACCTCTGCCAAGCACAAAACAGAACCAGTAGGCTCAGAGACCTCTGGTATTCCTTACACTGGCTGGAGTTGAGCAGCAAATTGGTTTGGCTCAGGTAGCGACAGCGGGATGCAGTCCTCAGGAAGCTGAAAATGTTCACCAACAAACCCAGCAGAGGACGGAGGCGGAAGGTGAAGTAGTTGGCGCTGGTGTCTTAACCTCCAGGGGTCTTGAGTCGGCTGGTGGCTGGCACTCAGCCTCTGGGAGGCCCTTGAGGGAGTTACTGTCTCTCACATGGCCAGCTTTTGAGAACCATTAAATGTTTCTATGAAGTGTGTTCCCTGCTTAAGATGAGTAGTTGAAGATGATGGCTGAACCAATGAGTGGACTGATGGCTGAGCTAAAGGCGACTGAGCACATAACTGAGCTAGGGGCGACTGAGCGATGGACTGAACAGGAAGTTGAACTAATGGCTGAGGTGCAGGCCCTGCTAATGGCTGAGCTAGCGGCAACACAGGAGACTTGGATAGTGGCAATACAGGAAATTTGGATAGCGGCAATACAGGAGACTGAATTAAGGGCGACTGAGCTGAGCGTGACTGAACTGAGGGTGACTGAACAGGAGACTGAGCTAATGACTGAAGTAATTGTTGAGGTGAAAATGGAGCTGGTGGCAGAGTTGATGACCAAACTGCTGGCCAGGCAGCTAACAGAGCTTCAGGCCGGGCCGGGCTGCACATCCTCCACCAAGCAGAGCAGGTGAGCAGTGAAGGGGGTGAAGGCGAATGTTGTGGAGAATGTGCAGTCCGAGGGATGGCAAACGGGAGGGAGGCATAGCTGATCCTAATAAACGGGGAAGCAAAACTTGATACATTGACATAGGACACAGACTTTCAAAGCAAAAAAGGAAACATAACAGACATGGACTTGACTAGGGGATAAAGCTGATAAGTGGGACAAAAACTAGGGCTGGGTATCATCACGGATTTCTAGAATCAATTCGATTCCGATTCACAATGTCCCAAATCGATTGATTCGATTCAGTTAAATTTTTTGCCTCAGACAGTCAGAAATATTAAAATTCTGATCACGATCATTTTCCTGGCCTGGGATTTTATAGCAGATGACCTTAAAAATATTCTGCAGTAGATCAAAAACGAAAGAAAACAATTAATCAACATATAAACATGATGCTGCTGAAGTGAAATAGAGCAAAGTTACTGAGGTGTTATTAGAGACAAAACCAAGCATTATGCAATTTTGCACAATTTTTAAAAAGTTTACATTTGTTCAGTAGCTGATTGAACAGCAAAAATTAGGCTCTCTTTTCGGAAGTAAGTAAAAGCGAAAAAAAACCAGCGTCTGACAGCGTTGTAAACAATGGTAGACTTGTGCGTAATAAGCAAGTAAATAATGCAGAAAACTGAGATTTCTAGACAAGAAACTGTTTTTGAAGTACACACAGAGAGAGAGAGAGAGAGAGAGAGATAGCTCTGCATGAAGTGTGATTTTTATTGTGGTGAAAGCAAAGCACCAAAAGTAAGATGAAATTTATGATGATGTTTATGTGAAGGGAAATGTGAAGCTTATTTTGGATCTTCTTTTGCTGCTGGTTCAGTCAATATTGTTTAGAGAGATACAACCTGCAGCTTCAGAATCTATCGCAAAAAGGGCGTAAACATAAAGCGCTGACCCACTGAAACATCAGAATCAGTGAACTGTCGGCTTTCAGCCCCGAGCGCGTCCGTGTTGTCAGGTGAGAAAGGCGACATCTCACTGATTCTGATCTGTCGGGTGCATGTGTGCAGAATCCACGTACCTGCTCTAAGTCACTGTTTTAGCTGTGAATTAGATTCAAAATCGATTCAGGATTTTAATAAATCAATACAACATTATCTAAGCTAGAATCTATTTTAATCGATAAATCGATAATCAAAATCCACCCCTAACAGCAATCATGGAAGACAGAAAAAGACATCTAAGTGGTTGATGATTGAGCATGTGTCTGACAAACGAATTTTCCTTGAGATAAATTAAGTTCTTAATTAATGACTAACCTCATATTGTGGATGGATTTTCTCAGTTGTTCTCCTGACTGAAGTTTGGTCCATTTACAGCATCCTGCCATGCGATTGCATTTGTTCCTTACCACCGGGAACTGTCATGTTAACTTTTATCGAGTGGAAAAAAAGATGGATGCCTGGATGTTAAACGTAATTATTACACCTGGTAGAGCAGCAACGCTGATCATTTTATTAAAGATTAAAGAATTTAGACAATTTTTGTGATTCCACAGTAATCGTTTGACTTTGGGACCTGCAGCATAGTTTGGGTCCAGCCTTAAAGACTGGATTCTGTTGTTATTATTTAATTTAATAATACATTCCAAGAACTGTTACCCTAGACAATGATTGCAAACTAGATCGTCTGATTGGCTGAAAGACCTGTCTCGTCATTAACTAGGGTGGGAGGAGCAATGATGTCAGAGTGTGATGAGAGTACAGCAAACTGGCAATGATTTGTTTTAAGGTAAGTCTATACAAATCCCTATTTTTTCATTTTTTATCACCCCAATCCCTCGTCCTCCCAATTATGTAATAAAAATAGCTAAACTTCCATAATTTTCATCTTTGTCCCTAGACACTCCAGTATTATAATATAAATGACTAATGCTTTGAACATTGTGCTTATGTACCCGGTATGACTAAGAAACATGCCACTCTATGTGCACCAAACATCTGAACTTAATTTAATGTATTTGTTTATATTTTATGTATTTGATTATATTTTATGTGTTTTTAAAAATAATTTCAACACGGGGCTCAATTGGATTCATTTTTATAGGTGGTTCAGTCAGTAGTAAAATTCTCTGATCCTGATTAATATTATATTTTATTATTACTGCTAATAATAATAATAGTAATAGATAACACCTTTGTTTATGTGGACATTTGTACAGCACTTTATTTAATAGCACAGAATCAAAGTTTATTGATTTCATTTACAAGGTATAATTTCAAATTAAAAGATTCCTAATGGTAGCTGTGCAAATCTTATTGTATTAGTTACACATAAAATTCCTAATGGCTATTCCTATTTTCCAAGATCCATCATCCTATAAAAGACAGCAGAATTCATTTGTCTAAATGCCTGAACAATCATTGAGCACAACAGCCAACTTTGGAGGAGTGGCGGTGGAAACAGGCTTGAATTAGGAGTCCTTGTTGTTACCTTTTAGCAGAAGTTGGAGAAGATGGAGAAGAGGGGTTTATTTGAATGCTGGTTCAATCAGAATTCCATCAATCCAAATGAATAACTCTTTCATTTTATTCATCATATTCCCTAAATCTTCCAGTTATACAATACAAATGATTGATGCTTTCATTTTTTCATCCCAATCCCTTGATCTTTCAATACAGAACTACATTACATGAACCACATTTAATCTGACTGTTCATTTTTGCATGTAATGTTTTACAACAGAGCACCACATGCCCTAAACCAGGTGGCTTCTTCACAAGAGCAAGACAATGAAAAAAGAGGAGAATACTTCGGATCCCAGGGTCCCAGTGTATGTCTTGCATGTGAGAGGAAGATGGCGTTTTGAAATATTGGATACAGTAAACAATGCACTGGAGTTACTGGAGCAAGATGGAATTAGTAAGACTCCAGTTCTTCAGGAGTCTCAGTCTCAGAGCAATGATGTGCCAGCCACTGTAAGTTCCTGTAGTAACACAAAAAGTCATTAACAGTTGAAAAGTCTTTTCTTTAACTGTTAGTGTTAATCACCTACCTTGTCTCCACATCGCATTGATCAGATGGAGATGCCTATCCCCTTGGTCTTTCACTGACATCAGTACCATCAGATTTTTTTTATTAAATTGTTACATACCTGTAGATGTTCAATAGCCAGATAGGAAATTAGCCACACTCTAAGTATAAGTATAAATTATAAATTATAAAAAACTATGCTATGTTCCTGCAATTGTTACTTTCTTTCTTAACCTCCTATGACCTGAACTCTTCCATGGCATGCATTTTTATTTTCTCTTTGATATTTGGGCTGATTGGGACCTGATGAATGTAAAAACAAAGACTTGCCAGATTTTTGTTTCTAAGAAAAATGAGAGCCACATATGAGGATATCCATTTAAAATTTTGATAGAACAGTAGCAGTATAATGTCCTCGTAAGTGGATATCAGGCCCTTGTAGAGCAAAATTGAGTATTTTGGTCTAAATAACCCAAAATGTGATGTCCACATATTTGGACGCCAGGACCTAGGAGGTTAAGATTGATGCAGCTGTTAAAGAGCCTCAGTCCAGCAATTATGATGTGCCCACCAATGTAAGTTATACAGAAACACGGCTATGAAGAAATGAAATATCAGATGAAAGTTACTGCAACAAATACTAAGAATCTCCTCTCTTCATTTATCTTTGCAGGCAGACGGTGTTGCTGATGGGAAAGGAAAATGACTGCCAATAAAGACACACAAACATAGCTACACACACACAAGCATGCATGCACCTGCACACATATGTTCATATACAACAATGTTCAGATAAAGTTCAATAAAGTTCTTGTTGTTCAACTGCAAAATCCTGTGTTTTCTTTCTCACACTGATGGAGGATGGGAAAAGTCCACAGTCATGGTATTCAAAAAGAATATAATGCAAAGATTTGCAGCTGAATCACAACATGAGGAGCAGCATTGTAATGTAATCCTTCTTATATAATACTGTTATATACCTACTTACTACTTGAAGCACTATAGATTAAAAGTCCCATTTTAACTGTAGATTAAAACAACACTTAAAAAAACAAGTTTAATAATTTGTTTGAAAAGGTGTAATTCCAGATTAAAGTTACAGTACACTAATAAGATTCACAAAACAGATTCACTGAATGTTATTTATTATAATTACAGAAAAGACTCCAAGCGAATCATCTTCAATTCCAAGTACTAGTACCTGGTAATATAGGCAGAATTAATAATGTGATTGGCTGAAAGGTCTTTATAGTCATGAGTTTGGGTGGGAGGGGCAGTGATGTCAGAGTGTGGTAAGAATACAGCAGACTGGAAGAGATTTGCTTCAAGGTAAGTTCAATCAAAATCACTAATGCTTTAATTTTTATGATATTAATCTCTAGTTCTTCAAGTTTTTAGAATACAAATCAAAAATTCTTCCAGATTTTCCATTCTAATATTTAGATCTTCCACTTATAGAATAAAAATCACTAATTCTTCCAAGATAGTAATGGTTATTTCCTCTGTATGTGTCTTATCTTTGGAAACTCGGCTTCATCACATGCAGAAGAAGGAAGAACAATGTCAGGTATGTACAAGTGTTAGTTCTACATATGTTTGATTCCTGAGATTCAGTGGTCCCACATGGTATTCCTAAGATTTTTATTTGTCCTTCATGCAGCGGAAATACAGCTGCAAAATGCTGACAATGAAGCACGCATTGGTCTGAGCCTACAAGATGACAATCTTACAGGAGAACATTACAGGCAAGAGCAGTTTGTCTTTGTTACACAGAGATACTTACCACAATAAAAGAATACATCCACTAACATTCTATCCTCATAAATGTTTTAGATGTACATGTGGGCAATTATTGGATCCATTGACCTGGTGAATACTACTTGCAGTTGCAGCTGCAACCATTTTATTCTATATGGTGGTCTTTCTCCTGCTCCATTCCAACAAATACATCTAAGTAAATAAATGCAGATTAAAAGGAAGTTCAATAAAGTTTATTTCTTTACAAATATCAAAATTGTGTGTCTTCATTCTCACACTGGGTTAATGCGGGATGTCAAAGGTTGTCTAACATCAAGATTTATGGTGGTTCAAAATGCAGACAAGAAAAGAAAACTACAGGTGAATCCAAATGTGATGCTCATTGTTGTTCCCAAAACTAAGCAAAAAATGCAATGTAATATATTTGTACTAATCTTTAGCTGTTAGACTACTAAATGCTGACAGGGGTCGTTTGGATTCATATTTATGATCATTAATTTTTATAGGTTGTGTGAATGAGCAGACAAAAATGGCCCTTTTTGGGATTAATAAAGTTATGTGAGATTAGTTAGAAAAGAAAAAAATGGGCATTTGTGCAACATTTTATTTAATATTACAGAGTCAAAGTTTATTGATTTCTTTTACAAGGTATAATTTCAAATAAAATGATTCCTAAAGGTAGCTGTGCAAATCTTGTTATTAAGTTAGTTGTATTAGTTACACATAAAATTCCTAATGGGTATTCCTATTTATTTGAAGGTTCTCCAATCAGAGTTAGTGGATCAAGCTGGAACCAGGGAGGTTGTTGCAGCTCTTCAAGGGTCTCAGTTTCAGAGCAATGACGTTCCATCCACTGTAAATTCATGGAGCACAGGAATACAACAAATCATTAATAAAAAATAAAAAAAAGATTGCAAAAGACACTTAGAATCGCCACCATAAATTTGTCTTTGCAGCCAAGGAGTTCTAATTATGGGAAAGAAAAATAAATGCTAGACAAGACATACAAATATGACCACCACACACGCACACACACACACAAACAGTTAAGAGGTCAAGATTAGTCAGAAATATATATCTAATTGGTTGGTGATTGATTATTTATTGTCAGATGTGAACTCAATTCAATTCAGTTTTGCTTAGTGCCATATAGTGCCAAATTCCACCAACAGTTTCTTCGAGCTGCTTGGAAAGGTAACGACCCTTACAATAATATCAAGAAAACAGAAAAAAAATTACTATGGCCCTTGTGAGCAAAAGCTATGGTGACAGTGGCAACGAAAACCTTCCTTTTAACAGGAAGAAACCTCCAGCACTACCAGGCTCACAGAGGGGCTGCCATGTGCTGTGACCGGCTGGGATTCTGTCTGCATATCAATTCAATTCAATAAAACTTTATTGATCCCAAAGGTTGACCCCAAAGGAAATTGGTTTAAGGGTGCCGACCTTTTGCCAGCGCCAGCTTACCCTTCCAACCATACATACAGTACATTACACAAACATCACATGGGTAAGACAGGTCCGAGAGGTATAATAATGGAAAATCCACAACACGAGGAAAGACGAGGAGAAAAAAGAACTCCCCCAAGACTGAGCTCACACAGGGAGATCAGTTTGAGAACAGAAAGAAACACATAAGCACATAGCACATGAATCATCACATCTCACAACATAGAAGACATAAGCTTCGAAGGCGTTTGGAGGGTGTGGGGGGTGGGGCTGGGGGGGTGAGTGTAGGTCTGTGTCAGTGTGCGTGTGAGTGTGTGAGTGTCCTGCTGAGAGAAAGTGTCCCTTCACTTTATTAGGTAAAAGTCAACAATCTTCGGTCGACGCGCGTGGTCTTGAATGAGGAGAGAGATACAATAAATGGTCTTGTTATCAAAGGAGAATTGTTATTCCCGTCAGCTTTTGCCTCAAGCATCCAGTCGGTGCCAAGGGGGCCGCATGAGGTGAAGATGGTAGTTGTTTTGGTTAGTGCGAACAAACTGCTTCCAATTTACAGTAGGTCTAATGTCCGTCACTGGTGACCAGGTCTCTAAATTCCTGTTGTTCTTCCCCAAGATCTTATCCATATCGTGTTAAAAAAAAACCACAGTCTGAGTAGTCAAAGGAGCTTGCAAAGAAAAGCGTCTGGACTTCTTTAAGTTGCTTGAAGACGTTCTAAGGTCAAATGGTGGAGAGTCCCAGATATAAACCCAGTGGGAGTAACCCCCCACAGAGGGACAAAAGGACCCCCTGATGATCCTCTAATCGCCTGAGCCAAGGTGTGAAACTGGGTGTGGGTCCCAATCAGCCAGAGTTTCGGGTGAGTTCATTGTGAAACCTGCCCCCACCTTATCATGCGAATTCCTGAGATCAGATGGCCCAGGATGTGAGTGGGCGTTAAGGCGTCTGGGAAAGGGTCTCACAACTGGATTATAGATGGCAGAGAGTTGGTGTCGTAAGCCCCCGCCTCTGTTCAAAGATGGTCGCTCACAGTGGACATAAATGGCTTCTTTCACTCCTCTTTCAAACCATCTGTCCTCTCTGTCCAAAATGTGAACATTGGCATCCTTGAAAGAGAGTCCTTTATCCTTAAGATGCAGATGGACTGCTGAGTCTTGTCCTGTGGAGGTGGCTCTTCAGTGTTGTGCCATGCGCTTGTGAAGTGGCTGTTTGGTCTCTCCAATGTAGAGGTCTGGGCATTCCTCGCTGCACTGTACAGCATACACCACATTGTTAAGTCTGTGTTTTGGCGTTTTGTCTTTCAGGTGAACCAGTTTTTGTCTGAGCGTGTTGCTGGGTCTGAAATGCACCGGGATGTCATGCTTGGAGAAAACTCTCCTGAGTTTTTCTGATACACCGGCTACATAGGGGATGACAATGTTGTTGCGTCTGTCTTTCTTATCCTCCCTCGCTGGTGTCTGATCTTCTTTTCTGTGCCTCTTTGCTGACTCTAAGAACGCCCATTTAGGATAGCCGCACGTTTTGAGTGCTTCCTTTACATGTGTGTGTTCCTTCTTTTTTCCTTCAGGCTTAGAGGGAACATGTTCTGCCCGGTGGTGTAGGGTCCTAATTACTCCAAGTTTGTGTTCCAGAGGGTGATGGGAGTCAAAGAGGAGGTACTGGTCCGTGTGTGTAGGCTTCCGGTAAACTTCGATGTTGAGGTTGCCGTTCTCTTCAATGTGCACAGCGCAGTCCAGGAAAGGCAAACAGTTGTCCTTTGTGTCTTCCCTGGTGAACTTGATGTTTTTATCCACAGCGTTAATGTGCGCAGTGAAGGATACCACTTCTTGTGTCTTGATTTTGACCCAGGTGTCGTCTACATATCTGTACCAGTGGCTGGGTACTCTTCCTTTGAAAGAGCCAAGAGCCTTCCTTTCCACCTCCTCCATGTAAAGGTTGGCTACAATAGGTGACATGGGGGAGCCCATGGCACAGTCATGTTTTTGTCTGTAAAAGCCTTCGTTGTATTTGAAATATGTAGTGGTGAGGCAGAGGTCTAACAGTGTGCAAATCTGATCGGGTTTTGAAGTTGGTCCTCCAAGGAGCTGTCTTCTTGTTGTCGTTTTCTGACAGTCTCCACGGCCTCCGTGGTGGGTATGCAAGTGAAGAGAGAGACTACATCAAAGGACACCATGGTTTCATCTGGATCCAGGGTAATTTTCTGGACCTTGTCAGTGAAGTCGGTGGAGTTCTTGATGTGGTGTGGGGTGTTCCCCACGAGAGGAGCAAGGATGGTAGCAAGGTGTTTAGCAATGTTATAAGCAGTGTTGGGTAAGTTACTTTAAAATAGTAACTTAGTTACATTACTAGTTACTTCTCTCAAAAGTAACTCAGTTACTTCAAGTTACTCGTTACTTTCAAAGTAACTAGTTACTAGGGAAAGTAACTTTGGTTTTACTCAGAATTCTCTTGTTAATGTGTTGCTTCCATAACTTTGCCAGTCTTCTAGCTTGCTTACTTGCCACAAGTACACTGTGCCACCTACCAATAGAAAGGAAAAAATAATGTGCCCATTTCCACGAGAGAAACCCCACGCCTGGACCGTCATTGACTACTGCCATGATTCTAGCCTACGTCACAGTGTCATGTGCGCCTTTTACATCCAACACAAAAACTGAAAATACTAAAAGTATTTCTTTGTGCCCCCCTTTCCCTTTTAATGCCCTACATGCCCCCCTGGCAACACTTTGCTAGACCCGCCCCTGCACAGTTACCAGCTGTCAGCTACTTAGAAAAGGATCCTGGTGTTATTTGTCTGTCAGAAACAGTTCATAACTTCCCTTCAACTCGTTCATGTCACCTAAAAGGTAAACCTGTTTCTCCATCACAGCTCTGATGATTCAGTAAGGACATCTCCTGGTTTCATCTTCATGTTTCCCTCTCACCAGATAACCAAACCATATCATGACCAGCAGCTTTTTTGCAGCTGTGGCTCCAGCAAACATCAGCTGATACTAGAAATTAATATTAAATAAATTCTAACAACAGCTGATCAAGCTTAAACTGCTGCTGTTGTTTAGCGCGACATCCGCTGGTTTCCTCTTTCGGCGCAAAGTGGGCGATAAACAAACAAGAGAGAAAAGCCGATCAGCTGATCACTGATCAGTTTCATGATTGAAGTAGAAACGGGAGAGGGAGGGGAGAGGATGAAAGAAGAAGAGGCAGCTGTGCAGCGTAAACACAGAATAACTCCAGCTTTGTGCCTTTTTCATTGTAGCTGAATTACGGGACAAACTGTTCCTTTTCACCTCAATAAGAAACGCGTAATATTTTCTCTGAATACCAGACGGGACGGTTGGCAACTCTAATAACTTATGAACAAAATAAAGTTCAACATCATTAACTTCATAGCACCCACCCAGCTGTATAGAAACTCCGTCATGCTAGCTAGCACGCAGTACGGAAAAAGTCAGAATAACGAACATAAACTCCAACTAAACTTGGTTTATATCTGACCCAGAGAGACTGCAGGTCATAACTTCTTACCTGAACTTGGACCGGCGGCCGCCTCGGGTCTCTTTTCCTTCTGCGTCCCTTTTCCTTCATCCACCTGCTGGCTTCCACCACTTGCTAATGTTACTGAATCTGTGGAAGCTCCGCGATAGCCACCACACGAAGTAACGAGTAACTACCCTATCTAAATCACAGTAACGACTAACGCGTTCCTGATTTTGGCATAATAACTAGTTACCGTGCTCGTTACCACAATAATAACGTAGTTACTGTAACGCGTTACTTAATAACGCGTTAGTCCCAACACTGGTTATAAGTGGCTGAGTTTATGCTACTGACTATGGGTCTGAGTGGGACAGCTTCCTTGTGGATTTTAGGAAGTCCGTAGATGCAGGGTATGGCATCCCCTGGGTAAAGGCGGTGATATGTAAGGCGGTCAATAATTTTGTCCTTTTTAAAAGTCTTGAAGGCAAGCTATAACTTTCTTTTTGTAGCTGCTTGTGGGGTCTCGCTTTAAGGCTTTGTAGGTATTGTTGTCACTGAGGAGAGTAGTGATCTTTGTATGGTAATCTGTAGTGTTTAGGACCACGGTGCATCTTCCCTTATCAGCTGGTAAAACAGTGATGTTGTGGTCTTTGCTCAGGGAAGCGACAGCCTTCTTTTCCAGTATTGTGAGGTTGGATGGAGGGACTTTGGCACTGGAGAGCGTGGCTGAGACTTTCATCCTGATTTGCTCTGCTTCTGTCTGTGATAATTTATTAATCCGTATGGCAGATTCTGTGGCTGTGATGAGGTCCACTATGGGCAACTGTTGTGGAGAAATGGCAAAATTGAGTCCTTTGGCTAATACTCTCTTTTCAGGTTCAGTGAGAATCCTGTCTGAAAAGTTCTTAACCCATTTCTCCTGACTGACTTCAGGTGTGTTTTCTTCTCTGGGTTGTGTAGGTTCAGGATGAGGAGTGTGTGTTTTTGAAAACAAGATGTGAAATTTCCTGTGTTGTCTTTCTTTTCCTTTAGAGTGTTGGGCCCGCTGAGCCTTGTCCATAAACTTGTAAACCTCTTCTAAGATTGGAGAGGGTAGAAGGATTTCCAGTTCCTGCAGGGTCTGGCTGATCTTGATCTGGAGGGCATCTATGGTGAAATGGACCTGTCTTATCCTTTAACGTAAAAGGTGATTTTGTGCTCTCTGTAGAATCAAATCACAAATCAAATCACAGTCTGAGTACTCACAGCCATGCCCGTTGTCTATCATGTCGGCCAGCCTTGTGGGATTTTGAACAGCTGTAGCCGCTTCTTGTTCTTCTATAAGCCAGGTCTGTCACGGCTCAACGGCACGAGGGAATAGGGATGGACACAGGCGCAGAAACCAACCCGGAAGCGAGGTGACAGAAAACAAATGATTTATTTCCGCCCACAGGAAAACAAAGGTGAAACACAAAGCGACGCCACCACACTAGTGGCGCGTAGGATTCGTCTGTGATAATGAGGGCGACCTAGACACCTCTAGGAGACGGCTGAACAGCGGGGACAGCGGGGAGGTAGAAACAGGACTAGGTAGGGGCCGGGGCACTGGAACAAGAGGAGATCACGATCAGAGGGATCCAGCAGACAACCAATAATCCTCCGCAGTTGAATTGAATTGCCTTACTTGGTTTCAGATGGAGGGGACAGGTGGAGCGGAAAACCCGGAAGCGGTCGAGGCGTGGGGAGGCAGGCAGGTGAGCAGTGGGCCGGCAGGCCACGTTGTGTGAGCAGCTGGCGGCCCAGGTCCAGGAGGACGGGAGCGGGGGGAACAAGATCTCCACTCCGGGTGCTATCGCTGAGGACAAGAAAAGACAGGTCAGTCATCACACGGCGTTAAGACAAGGTTTAGGATGCTCCACTGAACTAACATGGGAATAGCAGATACTCAGGCGATGAGTGGTTGAGAGCGCAGGTCTGATATACCGCTGGCACGATTGCTCACAGGTGGTCAGCCAGGGAGGGGCAACCGGACTCCGCCTAAAGGAGGAGGAGCCGCTGTCTGAGACCTGCAGGTGCCCAACCAGACCATGACAAGGTCCGAGCCAGCTCAAACCAGGAATTTGTCAGTCTTGTTAAGGGAGCAGTTGATCAAATCCATAATTCTTCTTTAGGTTTATAGAGAACAAGTCTGGTAGACTCTTTTAAGGTTAGAGAATAAGCAAGACCATACAAAAGACATGAGAAGCCAAGCAGGAAAGATTAGAGAGGGAGAAGGAGAAAGTGCAACCGCCTCCATCAAAAGCCAAAAGATTCAAAGTGTTGTATTCATAATACTATTTCCTTTGTAGTATTGTCTTTTCTATTTCTATTTTAAATGTCATTGTTTTCCTGTCACACTTAGCGTGGTTCTTTCCACCTAGTTTCCCCTAATCTCCCCTAAACTGTTAAGTTCACGCGGTTTTTATTTTCTATAACATGTAGTTAGTTTATTGCTGTCATTGAGTTCATAAACACGTCTGTTTGAAGTTATTTTATTGGAGTATCTAACAGCAAGAATTTGGAGAATCAAAGATAATTTTAGCAAGCTGTGATTTCAAAAGAGTTAAACATTGCACTAATAAGATTCCCAAAAGCTTTTAAGATATTAATTTAATGGAATTTAATTTAATTATAGAAAAGATTCCAAACAAGTCGTCTTCCATTCCAAGTACTGGTACCATCAACTATGTTGGCAAATTAGATCGTGTGATTGGCTGAAGGATCTGACTCATCATGAACTTTTGGGGGAGGAGCAATAACGTCAGACTGTGGTGAGAGTACAGTAGACTGGCAAAGATTTTTTTTCAAGGTAAGTGCAATCCTAACCACTAATTCTTTCCTTTTGTTATGATCCTAATCCTTAGTCCTTCCAATGATACAATACAAATGGCTAAACTTCCATAATTTTCATCCCTGTCCCTGGACATTCCAGTTATGTAATATACATCACTAATGCTTCCAACATTGTGCTGATGTCCTCTGTATGCAGTGTGTCTTTGGAAACATGCCATGCTATGTGCACCAAACATCTGAACTGTATTTAATGTTTTTGTTTATATTTTATGTATTTTTAAAGAATAATTTCTCTTTCAACACAGTATTGCAAGTCCTTAGTCAAGTGGGCTCCTCACAAGAAGAGGAAAATGGATAGAAGAGCGAGTACTCCAATTCCTGAGGATCCTGTGAAAAGCAACAAACCACCACTGGTGGAAAAAGATGAAACTAGGAAGCTGGAGATTTCTGAAGCCATTAAAGAGCCTCAGTCCAGCAATGATGGTGTGCCAGTGAATGTAAGTTAAGAGAGTAACACAGCCAACAAGAAATGAAATATCAGATGAAATGAGTTACTGCAACAAATACTAAGAATCTCCTCTCTTCATTTGTCTTTGCAGGCAGACGGTGTTGCCGATGGGAAAGGAAAATGAAAATATGCTTTAAAAAGGTATTCAGAGCTGAGGCTTACCAGTGGAGGGGCAGGGATGCCACACGCAAACTAAAGAAAGAAAACACACCCAAAACACAAGTGCAGCACACTATCACACACACTCACACTAATAAACTAAACAAGGCAGGTGTGTACACTCAAGGGATCCCACCACCAAGGCACCCTAGTCTCCTCCACGTCGGCACTCCGCATCTGAATAAAAGAAACAAAGAAAATTTTAATATATTACAACAAACTAATGTGTAGCACCGGGGGATAACCCAACTGCAAGACCACACTGGTGATCTACAGCTAGAAAAAGGGCCTCCCACCAGTGGTGCAACAAAAATCCAAACTACAAATCAAAAGCAATAAAACAACATACAATCTGGATAAAACTCTAAAATCTGGAGCAAACGGAATCGCCGTACTGCTCCAACTTGCCGTCACACAACGACAAGTTAACAGTCAATCAATATGCACGCCAGCTGACTCCGATAACCGGCATGCATATGGCCGTTGTCCACGCCGACGTCCACTGTAAAAGCTGACAGCAGCAGGGAAAGAAATCTCACAACGGGAACAGACGATAAAAGCACAGCAAGGCAAAACAGCAGCACTTCCTGCGAAACATAATAAATAATTACTATAAAAGAACAATAGAAGGCAGAGAGCGTAACAAAAGTTGATTACGTACCAAGTAAGCCGTGTCATAGAACGTAAGCAGAATAGCTCAGAGGAGGCTTCTATAGCTACGACCAACCGCGATGGAGGCTTCAGAAGAGTAACCCGCAAATGATCTCTACCACACCGGGGGGAAGTCAGGTGACCAAAAAGGAGATCACAGGCAAGCGATGCAGAGACACTCAAATGGCCACTATTTATACCAGCGCCCCCTAATGGGCCAGGCTGAAAGTGGGTTGGACCGAGGGATAACATTCATCCTGCCACACATGCACCTGCACACATATGTTCATATACAACAATGTTCAGATAAAGTTCAATAAAGTTCTTGTTGTTCAACTGCAAAATCCTGTGTTTTCTTTCTCACACTGATGGAGGATGGGAAAAGTCCACAGTCATGGTAGTTTATTCAAGTTTATTCATTTCTTTGAAAAGGTGTAATTCCAGATTAAAGTTATAGTGGAGCGATCATGGCTCAAGAATTAGCAGCTCATCTTGTAATCGGAAGGTTGCCGGTTCGAGCCCCGGCTCAGACTGTCTCAGTCATTGTGTCCTGGGGCAAGACTACTGGTGGTCAGAAGGCCTGGTGGCACCAGTGTCTGGCAGCTTCACCTCTGTCAGTGCACCCCAGGGACTAAGTAAAGCGCTATACAAACACAGACCATTGAATAAGATTCACAAAACAGATTCACTGAATGTCATTTATTATAATTACAGAAAAGACTCCAAGTAAATCATCTTCAATTCCAAGTACTAGTACCTGCTAATATAGGCAGAATTAATAATGTGATTGGCTGAAAGGTCTGTGTAGTCATGAGTTCGGGTGGGAGGGGCAGTGATGTCAGAGTGTGGTAAGAATACAGAAGACTGGAAAAGAGTTGCTTCAAGGTAAGTTCAATCAAAATCACTAATGCTCTCATATTTTATGATTTTAATCTCTAGTTCTTCCAGTTAAAGAATATAAATCACTAATGCTTCCAACATTGTGCTGATGTTCTTCTTGTACTGATAGCCCTGCGCATTACTTGTAGGATTTTAGATTAAAAATCCAATTTCAAACTATGTATTAAAACAACACTTTATAAATATATTTCATTGATTTCTTTGACAAAGTGTAATTCCAGATTAAAAATTGCAGTACACTAAAAACATACCTAAAGGATGATATGTAAATGCCATTAATTAGGTTTATGAGATCATTTACATATAAATTTCCAAAAAAATCAACCTTGATTTCAAGTTACAGTTTAGAAAATGATTATTTGATTTGCTAATCAACATTGATGTGAGCAGAAGTCCTGAGAAGTGTGATTTTGGTCCTATCCAAATGACTAATTCTTCTGGGGTTTTTTTTTTGTTTGTTTGGTTTTTTTTTAAATCAAAGTCTCTAAAACTTCCACTTTTAGAATACAAACCAATAATTCTTCCAATATTTCCACTTTAATTTATAGATCTTGAATAACAATTACTAATCCTTCCAAGATACTAATGTATATTTCCTCTGTATGCAGGTTATCTTTGGAAACGTAGGGTCTTTTGTTCCTTCGTAATCCGACTTTGAGAATGTCAGGTATGTCCCAGTGTGTTAAAAAACTCTCTGCCATCTATAATCCAGTTTTGAGATCCCTTCCCAGATGCCTTAACGCCCACCCACATCTCAGGAATTCGCATGATAAGGTGGGGCCAGGTTTCACAATGAACTCACAAGAAACTCTGGCTGATTGGGACCCACACCCAGTTTCACACCTTGGCTCAGGCGATTAGAGGATCATCAGGGGGTCATTTTGTCCCTCTGTGGGGGGTTACTCCCACTGGGTTTATATCTGGGACTCTCCACCATTTGACCTAAGAACTGAAGAAGCTTCTCGGATGAGAGGTGAAACGTCTTCAAGTAACTTAAAGAAGTCCAGACACTTTTCTTTGCAAGCTCCTTTGACTACGATGACCTGGATGACTGAGAACCTTCACAGACAGACTGAGGTGGAGTTGTTGCTGCGAGTAACACAAAAATACAAAGTTGCAAAAGCGAGTGACAGTTAAAGAATTGGAAGAAATGCTCTCTTGAGCATGTACAGACTAGAGATGGACCGATCCGATATTACGTATTGGTATCGGTCCGATACTGGCCTAAATTACTGGATCGGATATCGGAGAAAAATAAAAAATGTAATCCGATCCATTAAATATCACGAAAGCACCTCACAAAACTTGCAACACGCCGTAACTCGCCTCAGAACGTTAGCACGTCGGAGCAATATGCATCACGTGATAGAGCGGCTGTGGCATGCAGGACCTGTCGGTGGTCTGGATAGCATGTGGAGCTTCGCTAGCAACCTGGCATTTCATCTCCGACAAAGTTATCCCAGAGAGAAGTAAAGCAAGTGTGTAAGTCCATCTCTGAATGTTTGTAAAGCATTCCTAGGTTAAGCTTAACAAGCGACTGCCTCTTCTTGCTGCTACTTCAATCATGAAACTGCTTAGTGATCAGCTGATTGGCTTTTCTGTCGCGAGTCTGTCTCTCTTGTTTGTTTTTGGCCCACTTTGCACCAGAAAGAGGAAACCAGCGGATAAACAACAGCAGCACGTTTAAGCTTGATAAGCTGTTGTTAGAATTTATTTAATATTACATTCTACTCGAGGATCTTTTTCTACGTAGCTGACGCTGGTAACTGTGCAGGGGCGGATCTAGCAAAGTTTAGCCAGGGGGGCCGATAGGGCATGAACAGGGAAAAGGGCGCACAAAGACATACTTTTCTTTCTTATTCTCATTTAAAATGTCTAGCTTTTAATAAATAATTATCTGACACCCAAAGTTTTAATTTGATGTAAAATGAATAGAAGTCAATTACTGTATATAGTAACTATTAAGTCTAATATATATACCCTAGTAAGCTATAGTACTTTTTCCTTTGGGAAGGTATCATCTGTGCAGTCTGCAATTTTGTTGAAGAAAGATGTTGAATCTATTTAATAGTTCTTGAAAAAGAATTGATTTCTGTGCATTTATTTTTCCACACTGCATCAAATTAAGGTTGATTACGTCGATTAAGCATCATGAGGTGGAGCATGAGGGGTGGTTCCCCATTTTTTATTTATTTATTTTTGTTGTTGCTGGGAGTTGGAACCCTGTTAGTTAGGTTGGTTAATATTTACGCTGAGTACTCTTTAAAATACCAGAATAGGGAGGATGGTGTAGGTTTAAGTTTATTAGATTGATCAGTGTTGCTGAACTATGAATTTTTTTTTTTTGCATACAGGTATAACAGAATAGCTTTAGTGTAGTTTTTGTTTTAAACTTGAGTATGAACTTATATAAAATGCAGCAAGATATTTAAAAAAACAGTTTTGTTGATTAAAAAACCCTATATCGGATTCATATCGGTATCGGCAGATATCCAAATTTATGATATCGGTATCGGTATCGGACATAAAAAAAGTGGTATCGTGACATCTCTAGTACAGACTGATATAAATCTTTAATACGGCTGTCAAAACTGAGAGCATTGTCCTTGTTTCAGACTGTCCCACAACATTATCGGCTTTGTGGACCACTTTATTGAGCCAGTTGGCATCTGCAAACTGCAACCTGCTGCCCCAGCATGCAACAGCAAAGAGGATGGCACTGGCCACAACAAACTCATAGAAAATCGTCAACCACCTCAGAAAATTACCTGGGCACTCTCGAGTGCAGTAGTGTTTTTTACCCAGTCCAGTTTATTTTCAGTGTGTACTTATATTTACAGTGCTCCACTATGTCTGCATTGACCCCTTTGATTAAAACAGGGGTCACGGGTTTCCTGGTCTTCCTAAAGTACAAAATCAATTATTTGGTCTTTTTCACTTTAAACTGCAGAAGATTTTGCTCAGACTACATGACAAAGGGGTCCACCACAGCCTGGCACTCATCACCCTCAGTGATGCATCCAACCACCGCAGAGTCATCAGAAAATGATGATGGCAGGTCTTGCAGTGGCTGAAGTTTGTGATGTAGAGGGTGAAGAGAAAGGGGAGAGGACCGTCTCTTGTGATGCCACTGTTTTGCTGATCATCTTGTCAGACACCTTGTGTTGAAGATGCATTTATTGTGGTTGTCCTGTCAGGTAATCAACAATCTAGGACCAAGAGTGACCTGACTATGTCGAGAGTGATTTAGGAAAATTATGGCCAGTGCTGTGGCTAAGAATAAATAAAGCAGGCAAAAATAATGCTTTACATAAAGCATGTGTAGTCTTACCCACACTAAACGACCAATTACAGTTATTCACTGATTTATTTGATATATTAAAGGGTGTAATTCCAAATGAACATTTTTCTCATGTTTATGTTATGGATATTTATATATACTAATGTATGCTGAAAAAACATTCTTCATCAAGTTATAAATCCAAATGAGTGATACTTCACACTATCAAAATTCCTAGAGGAAGATGTGGAAACTATGTTCATTCATCAGATATACATTATTGGTAAGAAATCACATGACCAAAGCAGAGAGCACGATTGGTTGAAAGATCTGAATGCTAAGATCCCCATAGATTATATGCAGAGCTGTTAGTGTTCATTAAGTTGAAGACGGTGGAATTACATAAAGGTACGTTTAGATAAAATTAACTAATTCCTTCCAAATGGAACATCCAAATCCCTAATCCCTTGTGTTGAATTCAAATGCTATAATTCCAAGTATTGTATATAAATCACTAATGTTTAGGTTCCCGCATGAGGTTATTCTTTTGTGTGTGGTGGGGGGGTCTTTCATAATTAAAGTCTACAGTCAAGGAAGAAGTGAGTAACAAAATGCAATACTTGTTCATATGTTCATACCTTTATACCTTGTAGCACCACACGTTAAGACCTATGTAATTCTCTGTGAGCACTTATTGAATTTATTTTAATAGCCATTCAGCCACACTAACATCTTTTTTCAACAGCTCTTCTTTGCTGAAGGGCTCTGTAATGATTAGTCAAACTGAATCCATTTTTAGAAATCTGTTTCACAATAAGTGAAATTTAAATCAATTATTCATCCATTCAAATCTCTAATTCTTCCAATCCTTAAATATTATTCCCCAATTCTTCCAAGTCTTGTATCCAAAGTAACAACTATTCCAACAAATAAATACATATCATTAAAAGTTTAAACAACATAATTCCCCATTCAAAGTAATCATTTTAGTTATTTTGTAATTATATCATGAATTTAGAGGTATAAATCTTAACCTTTAAGAATTTAAGATTAGACACATAATGAATTTGTTTTGAACATACTGTCTGCAATTTTTTTTACAAGTCAAACATTATTTTGTAGACCTCCAAAAGTTGATTCTGTTAATCTTGACATAGCGTTTTGTGGGAGAAACGTTTCGTCACTCATCCGAGTGACTTCTTCAGTCTCAGCTGACTGCAGGTTTCCCCAATCTTATAAACAGTGCATTTGCATAATGACTGAAACCAGCCCACTGAAGGAACAATGGGAACTGACCTCCAAGCCCATTGTTCCTTCAGTGGGCTGGTTTCAATCATTATGCAAATGTTCTGTTTATAAGATTGGGGAAACCTACAGTCAGCTGAGACTGAAGAAGTCACTGGGATGAGTGACGAAACGTTTCTCATACAAAACGCTACGTCCAGATGAACAGAATCAACTTTTGGAAATTTACTTTCCTGGATGATTGAGAATGCATCAAGACGATTATTTTGCAGACAGATGGTAGATTTGTCCTTTGGAAGTGAAGGGAGTTACGCTCAACAGTGAGTAAACATTTATTTACACATTAGTGTAACTACATATTTACACGTATATTTCTTTATGAAAACTTATTCTTATTTTTTTTTACAAAAGAGACAATTTTTAAAAAAAATTAACAACTGTCAGCAAAAATACTGATTTAAAAAATCGGAATCACCTTATTTAAGTTCAATATAAATACACGGAAGTGTTATGAAAGCCCTAAGTCAAATGAAGTCATTTTAAATGGTTCAGCATTGTCTGCATCTGCAGAGGATTCATGTGTACATGTATTTTAAAATAATGATGCCAAGCGCCTTGATAGAATTGAAAAATCAATAAATGTTTTTCACCCCTTAATGTCTTAATTACAATCATTAATTCAGAGAAAATGTAGGAAATTGACCTCCCATTCTGAATTAGACAACCCCTGAAAAGGCTCTTCTGGGACCGCAGAAGCAGGTCTTGTGTGTACTTACCCCATTTTTCTTCTTTTTACTTACCAGATTCCACGAGCCATGGATGATGTTGGCAGGGAAAATATGCGTGCTTTGTCCAAAGCATTCACGTGCTCCCCAAGTGTGCTGAACTTCCTCACCGACCCTGACATCCTCATTCCCCTCCAAGCAACTACTGTTGACAGTCCCGTTGAACAACTAGCTGCTCAGTTCAATATCAACGGGATAGTCATCGAACTGAACTTCTTGGAAAAGTTGAAGATTCAATTCTCCAAGTTGAGGCTTTCACTATACAGAAACCCCCAGCTGCGAAATTCCTGGCACATCATTAAAAAACACATTGATCGTACAAAGTATTCCAGCGAAGGGTTAGAAGTGCTCCACAGGCTGCAAGGTATTGATCTAGCTGAGCTCAATGACGGATTCAAACTCCATGTCACAGCAATCCCGAAATCCCCTTATGGGATGGAAAAGGTATTTTCCACATTTGGATATCTGTCCTTCAACACCATAGAACTCATCAATGCGATGTTGATGAACTTCATTGAGAGTCTGAGAGCGCTTCCACCAGAACAGCTTTGTAGACCCTCGCTCCAAAAGATTATCCTCCAAAACAAAGGTTACATGAAAGTCTTACCACAGGACCAGGAATTCCTGCTGCGCACTCTCGATCAATCCAAGGATTTGCTACCTGAACATGAGACGTTGGATTTACATTTCTATGTCTACAAGTTTGGCCACAGATCCCAGGAACCGCTGATTCTGTCCAACATCACTGACTTTGACAACATTGTTCGCTTGTCTTTACATGTTGCGTGCACATTGTCAACAGAGGACCCCCACACCCTATTGTTTTGGTCCAGAGCAGGGTTAGAGAAGTTGGTCGGTCCAAGAACAACTGTCTATAGTGCCATGTCAATGCACGAGTGCGCAAACATGCAGACTGAATTGGATGAACATGAGGTGGACGTCAGTCCAGTTCTGGGGTCTATTGCCGACCTGCCGTTTGCGAACCATTGGCAGTTTTACCTGGACAGTCCCCACACCCACGCTCTGGCAACGTTCCGTCACCCAGTAAGTGGCTTGATAGTCATCGGTGGGCTCAGCCACCCCAACTATACCAAGGCCCTCGAATCCCGTGCGCAGGACTACTACTTACACATGCGGGACCTTGCAAACAAGGCCATGTGCAAGTATCCCTTACGCATCGAGATGGTGCAAGCGCTGGACGCCGCGGACCTCTCATGCCTGATCGAACCTATTCCCGCTGTTCATTTCTTCTCCCTTCGTCATTTGAAATGGTTTTTAAACGAACTCCCAATGGTGATACCCTTCAAATGGGACGAGGGAGACTGTAGTATCCAGGAGATACTCTGTACATGTCTCACCTACATGGCCGACGAGCTCTGGACTCTGGGAAACGAGCACTCGGGAAAAGGTGGGTTCATCCCATCGTGGAGAGCCTTTCAGCTCGAGCTCGCGCTGGAAGAAGCTTTTTACGGCCACCCTTTGTCCAATGTGGACAATGTCTACTCCTCAGCAATGGGCACTAGTTCACGTCATGAGTTCAGTGCCACTCATATCAGGGGGTTCATGGCGCTTGGCTCTGCCACAGTGCCAACAAGTGAGGACACACCTCCACCTGTGTTACACTGGACAAAGGATGCTCTCCAGACCCATCGAATCCACAGGCTGTTCTCTCTTACATGTAACATGGAGGCTGAGCCTTCTGTAGTTGGCCCTTCACTTGTAGTCCTTCTCCTCCAGGATCTTTTCGGGAGAAACGAAGAGATCCCCATCTCTGCGCTCCAGGGAGATAAGTGCCCTGACATTCTCAAGGGACACGTTAACCTGTCAACATTAGTAGGCAACCTTGCAACCAAGGACACATTTCCAACTCCCTTTACATTCTCCAGGGCCAGGATCCTCATTCAAGAGGCAGGGAAAGATGTGTACGAATGCCTGATGGCTGGTTTCCTGCAGCTGAAGCTTAGGTGGTTCCCCGAAATCAAATATCGTGATATCAGAGGCACGACCAAGGCCTCATGGAACTTTCAGCACTTCATTGAAGTACACAATGATCACCACGAGCCTTCAATGGAAGCACGGGCGTCAGCCATGGTTGGAGACATTGCAATGGAAATGGAGCGCCGTTCGATGTGTTATGGCCGCAAGTTGGAAAGATACCAGGAACATGGCATGCCGTGGTTGGCTGACGTTTTGAAAAGGATCCCAGGAACTGTCCCTGTACAGACCCAGAAGAACATCTTGATTCTGGCCAGTTCAATCGGAATGTTGATGAATGGTGATTATGTGTCATTTGAGAATATAAAGGACCTGCTCATCGAGAAGAATATCAGCCAATCCGAGCTGCAGAAATACAAGATCCTGTCAACTTCTCTATGCGAAAGAACATCTGGATTTACATTTTACAAGCTCCACTATGACATCCCCTACAGGATGTTGCACCGTCCATTCCTTCCAGACCAGAAAATGCGTCCAACAGTCCAGCTGGATATGGAGGAACTGAAAGCTCCTCTATTGCTAGAGGACGAAGTACCAGAGTCTGTGGTCACAAGAGCTGTGTACATGCCAGCCAACGTGAGGAGGGATTGGACTCCAGAGGAGACAGGGTTTGTCAACCCGGACTCTGCAGTCCCAGTTCTTGACGGGTACCGCAGTTATGTCCAACAATGTAAGGCCGCTGCTATGGCTGCTCGATCATACCAGGCATACGTCCAGAAGAGGAGGGAAATTTTGTTCAGAAATTTATAAGTAAACATTCATTGTGTTCTGATTCCAGATGTGACTTCACTTATAAGTTACATTCCAACCAGATCATGCTACACGTTATGTTATAGGTTCGATGCCACTTGACAGAAGTGTGATTTAAGTTATATTTCATTTCAGGTGAAAAAAGTGCTGTACTACAGCATGTGTGTTCCATGAAGAAGTTACCTTCCAACCAAAGTGTTCAAAAAAAGAGAAATCCATAAAAAGGTATAAGGAAAGGAGGAGATGTGTAAAATACTTCAAAAATATATATTTCAAATAAAAAAAAAAAACAAATAAAATGGGGGCAAAAGCCACAAGAGAATTGCATTGTGCGTCTGTCACTCTCTGTGGTGTGTTTGAGTCTCTGATTTTTAAATGCACAGCAAGTGGCTCTCTCTCTCTCTCTCTTTCTCTGTCACACACAGACACACACAAACATACACACACACACACTGAGCGGGTCACAGATAAGGGAAAAATAACAGAAATGAGGAGAGGTTTCAGTGTCAGGAGAGGGCCTGTGATGCCGGGAGATTTTGTGACAGTGCATGGTTTACCTGCGGGTGCTGAGTGCTCCCTAAAGGTCCCAGGAGGAGGAGGAGATGAGGAGGCAGCGGGCGGCTGGCTTTGGGCTGGGCCTCAGGAAAGTGATTTGTCTGTGTGGTGCCGTGTGTGCCCTGTGAAGCTTAGATGGCTGCTGCTGACGCTCTGTGTTTCCTGTCATCTCCTCGTCCACACACATGCCTTCAAGATGCAGCCTACAAGTGGAGACCAAGACATCATCGGTTGCCACAAATAATACAATCTCCTTCTGCGTCTGACATTCTCTTTGGTTTGTTTGAGTGTTTGGTTCTTAAATCCACAGCAAGTGGCTCTCTCTCTCTCTCTCTCTCTCTCTCTCTCTCTCTCTCTCTCTCTCTGTCTGTCACACACACACACACACACACACACACACACACACACACACAAACAGTTAAGAGGTCAAGATTAGTCAGAAATATATATCTAATTGGTTGGTGATTGATTATTTATTGTCAGATGTGAACTCAATTCAGTTTTGCTTAGTGCCATATAGTGCCAAATTCCACCAACAGTTTCTTCGAGCTGCTTGGAAAGGTAACGACCCTTACAATAATATCAAGAAAACAGAAAAAAAATTACTATGGCCCTTGTGAGTAAATTCTAAGGTGACAATCGCAACGAAAACCTTCCTTTTAACAGGAAGAAACCTCTACCACTACCAGGCTCACAGAGGGGCTGCCATGTGCTGTGACCGGCTGGGAATCTGTCTGCATATCAATTCAATTTAATAAAACCTTACTGATACCAAAGGTTGACCCCGAAGGAAATTGGTTTAAGGGTGCCGACCTTTTGCCAGCGCCAGCTTACCCTTCCGAACATACATATATTACACAAACATCACATGGGAAGACAGTTCAGAGAGGCATAACAATGGAAAATCCACAACACGAGGAAAGACGAGGAGAAAAAAGAACTCCCCCAAGACTGAGCTCACACAGGGAGATCAGTTTGAGAACAGATAGAAACACCTCAGTACATGAATCATCACATCTTGCAACATAGAAGACATAAGCTTCGAAGGTGTTTGGCGGGGGTGGGGGATGGGGGGGGATCTGTGTCAGTGTGAATGTGACTGTGTCCTGCCGAGTGAAAGTGTCCCTTCACTTTGTTAGGTAAAAGTCAACAATCTTCGGTCGACGCGCGTGGTCTTGAATGAGGAGAGAGATACAATAAATGGTCTTTTTATCAAAGGAGAATTGTTATTCCTGTCAGCTTTTGCCTCAAGCATCCAGTCGGTGCCAAGGGGGCCGCATGAGGTGAAGATGGTAGTTGTTTTGGTTAGTGCGAAAAAACTGCTTCCAATTTACAGTAGGTCTAATGTCCGTCACTGGTGACCAGGTCTCTAAATTCCTGTTGTTCTTCTCCAAAATCTTAACCATGTAGCAGAGCCATGAGCTTTTCCAACATCTTATCCATGTTGTGTCAAAAAAACCACAGTCTGAGTACTCACAGCCCTGCCCATCGTCTATCATGTCGGCCAGCCTTGTGGGATTTTGAACAGCTGTAGCCGCTTCTTGTTTTTCTTTAAGCCAGGTCCGAGCCAGCTCAAACCAGGAGTTTGTCAGTCTTGTTAAGGGAGCAGTTGATCAAATCCATAATTCTTCTGTAGGTTTATAGAGAACAAGTCTGGTAGACTCTCTCATTATTAAAGAATAAGACAGACCATACAAAAGATATGAGAAGCCAAACAGGAAAGATAAGGGAGAAGGAGAAATTGCAACGACCTCCGTCAAAAGCCAAGAGATTCAAAGTGTTGTATTCATAATACTATTTCCTTTGTAGTATTTTCTTTTCTATTTCTATTTTAAATGTCATTGTTTTCCTGTCACACTTAGTGTGGTTCTTTCCACCTAGTTTCCCCTAACCTCCACCTACTTTCTGCTAATCACAACATCACACTGATCAGATGGCGATGCCTTTCACCCTGGTTTATCTCTGACATCAGCACCAACTATTCTGTTGTTTTTATAATTTTTTTCTACATTGCAACATAAATTTGTATGTCCAATAGCCAGATAAGAAATTAATCTAACTATAAATTGTTATCTACAAATTATATTAAGCTGTTACGTTCACACGGTTGTTAATTTTTATTTACATGTAGTTAGTGTACTGCTACCAATGAGTTCATAACCACGTCTGTTTGAAGGTATTTTATTGGAGTATCTACCAGCAAGAATTTTGAGAATCAAAGATCATGGGTGCAGTTCCCCCCTCCAGGGGCAAGGGTACCTAGACCCGGTTCGTAGAGTACGCTTGGGGAGTGTGATTGTGTGTACAGCGTCTCTTTATGTCTGTCTCCACGTTGGTTGAGTGTGGAGTAAGTGCATATGAGAGCATGAGGGTGGGAATGGATGTTTGTATCTGTGTGTGCCTGTATGTCTGTGTCTATATGTCAGGTTGGGTATCAGACGGCACCTCTCTGGGGACATCTCAGGCCCTCCAAGGTTTGGAGGCCTATCTCCCCCCACCACCATTTCCCCTGCCAGTGGCGGACTCCCTCAGACATCGGTGCGTTGGTGGTTCTTTGTGTCTGGGGATGGGCGTCCAGGTACACACCGGCTCACTCCTTGGTGGCCGCTTATCGGGGCCTGGAGCCTGGGGCTCGCTCGGGCCACTTCGGAGGCGGGGTGCCCCCGGCCTCTCGGCCTGGGGCTCGGTCACTCAGCCACAGCTGGCTGCCGGCGGAGCTCACGGGCGCGTCACTGCAACTCCCCCTGGCTTCTGCTCCGCGGCTGCTGAGTGACGCCTCATCTGGGACTCTCCTCAGCTCTTTCTGGGACAGTGGCGCGGCTGCCCCTCTGTTGGTCTTCCTTGGTCTCTTGTGTTCTGGGGGCCTCTGGATGTCTGGAGTTTTGATCTCCTCCATACCTGTTTCATGCCCTGAAGGACGGGGCTGTGGCCCCCCCACACCCTCTAGCAGATCATTACATGAAGGAACCTTTTAAAAAAACAAGCGCATCCATGCTCACAGGTGTACACACGGGTGCTCACACACACAAACTACACCCTTTTTGGCTCCTACCTCAAAGCACACTGTGTTCTGTTGATCTTATGTGCTGCACAATAATGTTTAATATTTAGTATTTACTGTCATATTCCCATATATCATTGTGATGTTGTTTATTCTATTACTCTTGTTCTCTTCTGCTTGTTTTCCTTTTTCTTTCTCAACAGGTGATCCAGGTGATCGATAGATGCATTTCTTTTTTTTTTTCTGCCCATTCTGTTGGTTTTTGTTTTTTTGCCCTTCTCCCCCGTCCCTCTTCTCAGCTGTTTCTCTTTCCCTCTTTCTTTCTTCCCTTCTTTCCCCCAGTCAAGTCTGTCCCGTATTCAGCAAATGAAAATAAAATAAACAATAAAAGGTGAATCAAATGGACCATTATGACAAGGCTGGGATGGTCAATTTGGTAAAGTAAATCCGTTGGACATCTTTCTTTGCCTTTAGACAATAATTCTGATGGCAAAAGAGCCAAACGGGACAGGCAAAAAAAAAAAAAAAGAAAAAAAAAAGAGAATCAAAGATCATTTTAACAAGCTGTGATTTCAAAAGAGTTAAACATTGCAATAACACAATTCCTAAAAGCTGTTAAGATATTAATTTAATTATATTTAGTTTATTTTTAATTGCAGAAAAGTTTCCAAACGAGTCGTCTTCCGTTCCAAGTACTGGTACCATCAACTGTGTTGGTAAATTAGATCGTGTAAATTGGATGAAGAATCTGATTTGTCGTGAACTTTGGGGGGAGGAGCAATAACATCAAAGTGTGGTGAGAGTACAGCAGAGAGCAGATTTTTTTTCAAGGTAAGTGCAATCCTAACCACTAATTCTTTCATTTTGTTATGATCCTAATTGTAAACATGCACCAAACATCTGAACTACATTTAATGTTTTTGTTTATATTTCATGTATTTTTAAAAAGAATTTCTCTTTCAACACAGTATTGCAAGTCCTTAGTCAAGTGGGCTCCTCACAAGAAGAGGAAAATGGATAGAAGAGCGAGTACTCCAATTCCTGAGGACCCTGTGAAAAGCAACAAACCACCACTGGTGGAAAAAGATGAAACTAGGACGCTGGAGATTTCTGAAGCCATTAAAGAGCCTCAGTCCAGCAATGATGGTGTGCCAGTGAATGTAAGTTAACAGAGTAACACAGCCAACAAGAAATGAAATATCAGATGAAATGAGTTACTGCATCAAATACTAAGAATCTCTGAGCTGATGGGAAAGGAAAATGACTGCCAATAAAGACACACAAACATAGCTACACACACATGAGCATGCATGCACCTGCACACATATGTTCATATACAACAATGTTCAGATAAAGTTCACTAAAGTTCTTGTTGTTCAACTGCAAAATCCTGTGTTTTCTTTCTCACACTGATGGAGGATGGGAAAAGTCCACAGTCATGGTATTCAAAAAGAATATAATGCAAAGATTTGCAGCTGAATGTAAGAAGCAGCATTGTAATGTAATACTTATATAATAATATTGTATACCTACTGACTATCTGAAGCACTATAGATAAAAAGTCCCATTTTAACTGTAGATTCAAAAAATCCTTTATTCAAAACATTTGTTTTATTCTTTTCTTTGTAATTCCAGATTAAAGTTATAGTACACTAACAAGATTCCTAAAGGATGGTAACCAAATGCAATTCATTAGGTTTGTTGAATTAATTACACAAAATTCCTAAGAAGTCATCCCTCATTCCAAGTTACACTGTCCTGCAATGTGTTGTAGAAATGGATTGTCTGATTTGCTAATCAAGAGTGATGTCAGAGTGATGTCACCAGAAGTCCCGAGAGGTGTGATTTGGTAAACGGTAAGTCTAATCACAATTCCTTCTATCCAAATAACTAATTCTATTTTTTTTTTAAATCCTCATCCCTAAAGGTTCCAATTTTAGAATACAAATCAATAATAATTCTTTCAATTCCAGTTATCACTCTAATTCACAGATCTTCCACTTATTGAATAGAAATTACTAATACTTCCAAAATACTAATTCATATTTCCTCTGTGTGCAGCTTATCTTTTGAAATTGGATCTTTTGTTCCTTCTTATTCCTCCTGTGAGAATGTCAGGTATGTGCTAGTGTGTTAGATCTACATCTCTTTGATTTCTCAGATTGAGTGGTCTCAACTGATGCTCCTGAAATGTCATTTGTAATTCCTGCAGTGGAAATGCAGATGCAATGCGTTGCTCCCAATATAGCACCCTTTGGTCAAATCCAGAGCCACCAGGCTGAACATCCTGTAGCAGAATCTTGCAGGCAAGAGCAATTTCTCTTATACCCTTATATTTTACACATTATAATAAATCCAATGATGTTTACATTTTTTTTGTATAAACTGATAACTTTCAGGTGCAGATGTGGACGTTTGGACAAACTGTTCATGTGGATAATCCTCATTGCTGTTTTTGCGATCATTGGACTCTACGTGATCATTTTGCTACTGCTTTATTACAACAACAACTTTTCATGAGTTCATCCACAAACCACTGAGCAAAAGACAATAAAAGTGTTGTTGTTCAATGTCAAAATACGTAGTCTTCATTCTCACACTGGGTTAATGCGGGATGTACTGGTTATGGACAAATCAAGTGTGTGATCATGTATGAGTTGTATAGTTTTAATGTTTTTTTTTTGGGAACAGAATGGTGTGTATGTGTAAGTTTGGTGATGGAGTTTTTATTATGAATGAATGATGAATTTTTATGAATTATTATGTCTATTTTTTTTATGCTTAAGGACAACAGATGGAAATTAGCCCTTGGCTATAATCTGGTATGTTTACATTCATGTAATTTTTTTTTACATTTATGTTCATTAACATGCACTGTCCTAAATAAATAAATAATAAATAAATAAGTAATAAATGTCAAAGGTTGTCTAACATCAAGATTTATGGTGGTTCAAACTGCAGACAAGAAAAGAAAACTACAGTGAGCAATGAGCATCTCCAAATGTGATGCTCATTGTTGTTCCCAAGACTAAGCAAAAAATGCAATGTAATATATTTGTACTAATCTTTAGCTGTTAGACTACTAAATGCTGACAGGGGTCGTTTGGATTCATATTTATGATCATTAATTTTTATAGGTTGTGTGAATGAGCAGACAAAAATGGCCCTTTTTGGGATTAATAAAGTTATGTGAGATTAGTTAAAAAGAAAAAAAATGGGCATTTGTGCAACATTTTATTTAATATTACAGAGTCAAAGTTTATTGATTTCTTTTACAAGGTATAATTTCAAATAAAATGATTCCTAATGGTAGCTGTGCAAATCTTGTTATTAAGTTAGTTGTATTAGTTACACATAAAATTCCTAATGGGTATTCCTATTTTCCAAGGTCCAGTATCCTATAAAAGACAGCAGAATTCAGTGTTCTTATTCGCTGAACGGTTGTTGTATAACAGCAAACTTTGGAGGAGTAGCAGAAAATAAATAAAGTCAAAGACTCAGCAGTCCTGTTGCTCTATTTTCACCTATAAAGCAGGACTGCAGTAGGTGGAGGTTTACCCTGGTGCAGGTGTGCGGTTTTTTTTCGCTGTAAAAAGAAGTTTTCTTCCCACGCACGATGGACACTAATGTTTTTGTCACTTTTTATGGAATCAAACTCAAAGTAAGGTCAGTACTTCCACGCTTTAAACGCTGCACGCTCATACTCTCTCCCACAATCGATATGTGATCCATTGTTGATCTGCACACAGCTGTTGTCACTAACGGCACACTCGCTTACGTCACTGTCGTGAGACATTCTCGCAAAAAATCACGGTTTTAGTAACGCAGTAACACAGTGTTACTACAGGAAAGTAACGGTAATCTAATTACCATTTTTGCAATAGTAATCCCTTACTTTACTCGTTACTTGAAAAAAGTAATCAGATTACAGTAACCTACCCATCTCTGATCGCCACCATAAATTTGTCTTTGCAGCGGAGGAGTTCTAATTATTGGAAAGAAAAATAAATGCTAGGCAAGACATACAAACATGACCACCACACCCACGCACACGCACACACACGCGCACACACACACACACACACACACACACACACACACACACACACACAAAAGATCAAAAGCTATGGCGACAGCGGCAAGGAAAACCTCCCTTTTGACAGGAAGAAATCTCCAGCACTACCAGGAGGGGCTGCCATATGCTGTGACCGGCTGGGATTCTGTCTACATATCACAGATACAAAGTGTTGTATTCATAATACTATTTCCTTTGTAGTATTGTCTTTTCTATTTCTATTTTAAATGTCATTGTTTTGCTGTCACACTTAGTGTGGTTCTTTCCACCTAGTTTTCCCTAATCTGGACCTACTTTCTCCTAATCTCCACATCACACTGATCAGATGGCGATGCCTTTCACCCTGGTTTATCTCTGTCATCAGGACCAACTATTCTGTTGTTCTTATAATTTTTTCCTACATTGCAACATAACTTTGTATGTCCAATAGCCAGATAAGAAATTAATCTAACTACAAATTGTTATCTACAAATTATATTAAGCTGTTACGTTCACGCGGTTGTTAATTTTTATTTACATGTAGTTAGTGTACTGCTGCCAATGAGTTCATAAACCCGTCTGTTTGAAGTTATTTTATTGGAGTATCTACCAGCAAGAATTTGGAGAATCAAAGATCATTTTAACAAGCTGTGATTTCAAAAGAGTTAAACATTGCACTAATAAGATTCCCAAAAGCTTTTAAGATATTAATTTAATTATATTTAGTTTATTTTTAATTGCAGAAAAGATTCCAAACGAGTCGTCTTACATTCCAAGTACTGGTACCATCAACTATGTTGGTAAATTAAATCGTCTGATTGGCTGAAGGATCTGACTCATCATGAACTTTGGGGGGAGGAGCAATAACGTCAGACTGTGATGAGAGTACAGCAGACTGGCAAAGATTTGTTTCAAGGTAAGTGCAATCCTAACCACTAATTCTTTCCTTTTGTTATGATCCTAATCCTTAGTCCTTCCAATGATACAATACAAATAGCTAAACTTCCATAATTTTCATCCCTGTCCCTGGACATTCCAGTTATGTAATATACATCACTAATGCTTCCAACATTGTGCTGATGTCCTCTGTATGCAGTGCGTCTTTGGAAACATGCCATGCTATGTGCACCAAACATCAGAACTGCATTGGATGGGAAAAGTCCACACTCATGGTAGTTTATTCAAGTTTATTCATTACTTTGAAACGGTGTAATTCCAGATTAAAGTTATAGTGCAGCGATCATGGCTCAAGAATTGGCAGCTCATCTTGTAATCGGAAGGTTGCCGGTTCGAGCCCCGGCTCAGACTGTCTCAGTCATTGTGTCCTGGGGTGGGACTACTGGTGGTCAGAGGGCCTGGTGGCACCAGGGTCTGGCAGCTTCACCTCTGTCAGTGCACCCCAGGGACTAAGTAAAGCGCTATACAAACACAGACCATTGAATAAGATTCACAAAACAGATTCACTGAATGTTATTTATTATAATTACAGAAAAGACTCCTAGCGAATCATCTTCAATTCCCAGTACTAGTACCTGCTAATATAGGCAGAATTAATAATGTGATTGGCTGAAAGGTCTGTGTAGTCATGAGTTGGGGTGGGAGGGGCAGTGATGTCAGAGTGTGGTAAGAATACAGCAGACTGGAAGAGATTTGCTTCAAGTTAAGTTCAATCAAAATCACTAATACTCTCATATTTTATGATATTAATCTTTTGTCCTTCCAGAATATAAATCACTAATGCTTCCAACATTGTGCTGATGTTCTTCTTGTACTGATATCCCTGTGCATTACTTGTAGGATTTTAGATTAAAAATCCAATTTCTAACTATATATTAAAGCAACACTTTATAAATATATTTCATTGATTTCTTTGACAAAGTGTAATTCCAGATTAAAATTACAGTTTACAAAATTGCAATTTGCTAATCAACATTGATGTGAGCAGAAGTCCTGAGAAGTGTGATTTTGTTCCTATTCAAATGACTAATTGTTCTGTTTTTTTTTTTGTTGTTGTTGTTGTTTTTAAAAAAAATCAAAGTTCCTAAAGCTTCCAATTTTAGAACACAAACCAATAATTCTTCCAATTTTTCCACTTTACTTCATAGATCTCGAATAACAATTACTAATCCTTCCAAGATACTAATGTATATTTCCTCTGTATGCAGGTTATCTTATGAAACGTAGTGTCTTTTGTTCCTTCGTAATCCGACTTTGAGAATGTCAGGTATGTCCCAGTGTGTTAGATCTACACCTGTTGGATTTCTCAGATTCAGTGGTCTGAACTAAAATGTCATGTGCCCTTCATGCAGTGGAAATACGGCTGCAAAGTGTTGCTCACAATCACTCAACCTTGTGTCAACTTCAGAGCCCACAAGATGAGTATCCTACAAGAGAACCCTGCAGGCACGTGCAGTTTGTCTCTTCTTAATCCACCAATTTTTTCCATAATATATAAAATTTATTTGAGTAATCGATGTGAACTTTCTTATCATAAACTTACTTTTAGGTGCACATGTTGGAGATTAATTGATTCGTGGACCTGTTGTATGCTTCTCATCACTGCTGCTGCAATCACTTTATTCTTTGTGGTGGTCTTGCTCCTGCTCCATTTCAAGAAATGCATATAATTACACACACAAACACACACACACACACACACACACACACACACACACACACACACACACACACACACACACACACAAACACACACACACACACATTAAAATGAAGCCTAATAAAGTTTTTTTTTCTTTAACAGTGTTAATGTCCTGTGTCTTCATTATTACACTTGGTTTAGGATAAGATACTGTACACAATAGAGGTAAATAAAATACTATATACACTAGAATAACATGGAATACAAATGTTATATACAACTGAGTATAATACAACAATGCCATAAAAGAGTAATGCACTTAATGTTATTGCTATTGCACATGTGTGGATGTGTGTTTTTTATCAGGTGAAGTCTTTGTTGTGGAGTCTGACAGCAGTGGGGAGGAAAGACCTGTTAAATCTCTCCGTCCCACACTGTGGGTGTTGCAGCCACCGAAGGAGCTGCTCAGTACTGTCATCGTCTCCTGTATGGGGTGGCAGATGTTGTCCAACAGGGATGAAAGTTCTGCAGCACTATATACATATGAAGAGTATTAACAGGAAAAAAATATATAAAATGCACAAATATACAAACCGGTGGGTGAGGAGGTGAATGACAGTATCATCCGCTGAAGTGGGTCCAGTGATGAGCTTACCAGGTGCTGAAACTGAGCCAGGACCAGAGGCTCCAGGGTCTTCATTAGGTGGGATGTCAGAGCCACCGGCCTGTAGCTGTTGAGGTCCTTGGGGTGTGAAGTCTTTGGCACTGGTACAACACAGAAGATTTTCCTGAACTGTGGGACTCTCCCCAGCCTCAGGATCAGGTTAGAGATATTCTACATCACCCAACACAGTTGGTCTGCGCAGGACCTGATGCCAACTTGGTTTTAATCCTCCTCATTTCCCTCCTAACCTGGGTGGTTGAGAGAGACAGGCTGGAGCCTTGTGTTAATGTGTGCTGGATGCTGTTGTTGGGGGTAGGTAGTAGTGAGCAGGGTGAGTAGTAGTATTTATTTATTGTCATTGTCAAGAACAATGAAATTGCGTTTGGGGCTTCCATACAACCCAAAAAAAGAAGAAAATAAAGTAAAGGAGGTATGAAGTGTCTGAGGTGTCAGAGGTGGAACAGCAGCTGTGGTGATGTGTGAGTCTGCAGCCGATGTTGAAAACTGCCTCATAGAGGAATCGAATCTGTTAAAGAAATGATACAGTTCATTTACATTCCCCCTGATCAGAGAATTCTGATCTTTGTGGCCCAAGATGGTTCTGAGGCCTCTCCAGACTTCGCAAACGTTGTTTTGTTGAAGCTGGTTCTCCATCTTCTGCCTGTAGCTGTCCTTCCTATTCCTTATCAGTCCTCTCAGCTCCTCCTTGTCTCTGGATTTGAAGAGATTTGTCTCTTCAGTTTGAGGCCAGCTTTAGGCTACGTCCACATTAGCCCAGATAGATTTAAAAACTGCATTTTCATCTGAAAACGCTCCCCGTCCACACTATCGTATTCAGTGGTTTTCACAGAGCTGCACGTCCACATTGAAACGGCAGAAAATGCTTACATTCCAGTACTGCACATGCATGAAATAAAAGAAGATTTGATCTGCCTCATTTCTGTCTGCTGCTTATTTATTTTCTGGCTTTTTGAAATGTTGCGGCAAAATGTTGAGGAAAAGCATCACATTTTTTAAATGGACTAACAATGAGGTGGCATTGTTGCTGCGAGTAACACAAAAATACAAAGTTGCAAAAGCGCGTGACAGTTAAAGAATTGGAAGAAAAGCTCTCTTGAGCATGTACAGACTGATATAAATCTTTAATACGGCTGTCAAAACTGAGAGCATTGTCCTTGTTTCAGACTGTCCCACAACATTATCGGCTTTGTGGACCACTTTATTGAGCCAGTTGGCATCTGCAAACTGCAACCTGCTGCCCCAGCATGCAACAGCAAAGAGGATGGCACTGGCCACAACAAACTCATAGAAAATCGTCAACCACCTCAGAAAATTACCTGGGCACTCTCGAGTGCAGTAGTGTTTTTTACCCAGTCCAGTTTATTTTCAGTGTGTACTTATATTTACAGTGCTCCACTATGTCTGCATTGACCCCTTTGATTAAAACAGGGGTCACGGGTTTCCTGGTCTTCCTAAAGTACAAAATCAATTATTTGGTCTTTTTCACTTTAAACTGCAGAGGATTTTGCTCAGACTACATGACAAAGGGGTCTGCCACAGCCTGGCACTCATCACCCTCAGTGATGCATCCAACCACCGCAGAGTCATCAGAAAATGATGATGGCAGGTCTTGCAGTGGCTGAAGTTTGTGATGTAGAGGGTGAAGAGAAAGGGGAGAGGACCGGCTCTTGTGATGCCACTGTTTTGCTGATCACCTTGTCAGACACCTTGTGTTGAAGATGCATTTATTGTGGTTGTCCTGTCAGGTAATCAACAATCTAGGACCAAGAGTGACCTGACTATGTCGAGAGTGATTTAGGAAAATTATGGCCAGTGCTGTGGCTAAGAATAAATAAAGCAGGCAAAAATAATGCTTTACATAAAGCATGTGTAGTCTTACCCACACTAAACGACCAATTACAGTTATTCACTGATTTATTTGATATATTAAAGGGTGTAATTCCAAATGAACATTTTTCTCATGTTTATGTTATGGATATTTATATATACTAATTCGGGGTGCAACGATACACAAAATTCACGGTTCGGTTCGGTTCGATACTTTGGTGTCACGGTTCGATATTTTTTCGATACAAAAAAAATGTTCATGCCTTTTTAATTTGTCATTTATTAAAATTATAAATATATATTTTAACTCAAAAGTACAGTTTTTAAATTTAAACCTAACCCTTGTGCGTGTTTTTTATTTTGACAGCGAATATGCACCTGCGGACCACTTGTGTGCAGCCCGGGTTATTTAGCTCGTCATATTGCAGCCACAGAAATTCTTTTGTCCATGAAACCATAAAGCTGCACTTTCTTTTTGCCTTATAGTCTGATTTGTCATAACTTCTCCGTTTTGTGGTAAGCTTTTCTTTGGCTGTCACTTCTTCACCCTGACCTGTCTTATTTGGCTCAGCAGAACTAAAATATATATCTGTCTGTGAAGGTTCTCAGTCATCCAGGTCATCGTAGTCAAATATATATCCTGTTGCTTTTACACACGCACTCACATAAGCTCAGCGATTCTCTGCGCGATCAACCTCTCACATGTTTAAGCTTGCTGCAGGAGATTTCACTTGTCATGTTTGCATAGTAAGCTAACAATTAATAAGACGATGTCAGAGGAATTGGTGCACAAATTATCATCACTCACAGATCAGTACTGTCGCTCTCTATACACAGTTCGCGCGATTGCAAAGTGAAAGCAAAAAAACAAGCGCAAATTCAAACGCGATTTCAATATGTCACATATTGACAGTGGCTCACCGATGCCAATGACATAATTACCCTACAATAGCCCGACGGGCAGGGCAGAGATAGATTTTGGTACCCCGACTGAAAAAATCGCTAGCCCCGGGACGTCGGGCTAGCGATATTGCGAGCCCTGTATCTGATTGAGGAATCACTCATCTTTGGAAAAGAGAGTTTATTACATAGAAATGTCTCTTTCCAAAATAAAAGCTATACTATCCGCTTCTTCTGGGCTATATTCTCAGCAGCATATTAAACAGCTGTCTAAATGACTCGGCTAAAGTTAGTAGCATGCTTGCTTGTTTTTTTTCTGCTTCCATATGTCTTTGCACTAGGATGATGTCGGCGTAAATGTGCAGTCATATTCGTTGTGTTCCCACTAGTGCTTTCAGGTTAATCTCGTTGAAATGACCTTAACGCCACAACACGGCAAATCTCCGTTAACGAGCTACCGCCGATCGCCCCGTGCATGGGGCTAGACACGGCCAACACGTTAACGAGCTAACTGCGCTAACACACTAGTTCCCACCCATGTAATTGAGCATTGCATGGCACATCCAACATACTGTTTTACTTTAGTCCATGACTCGCTTACCTTCAGGGTCATACGTCACATGAAAACCAAATAATTCCAAACGCCAGATCTGAATGAGGGTGGGGGAGGTCCATGTTGTAAGGAGAGCTTAACTTCTGTCTCGCTAGCTTGCCCTGCGCTCTTCCTTCCGACGATGCTGTCTGTGTTGAGCGCTCAGTGAATCTGCGTTCGACTACTCCGCCTAGGCTGCACTGTCGACCCTAGGCGGAGCAGTCGAACGCAGATTCACTGAGCGCTCAACACAGACAGCATCGTCAGAAGGAAAGTTGATAAAATAAATTACAAATTTTGTATTGTTCGATACATATGCATACCGAACCGAAAGCACTGTATCAAACGGTTCAATATCGATACGAATATCGTTGCACCCCTAATACTAATGTATGCTGAAAAAACATTCTTCATCAAGTTATAAATCCAAATGAGTGATACTTCACACTATCAAAATTCCTAGAGGAAGATGTGGAAACTATGTTCATTCATCAGATATACATTATTGGTAAGAAATCACATGACCAAAGCAGAGAGCACGATTGGTTGAAAGATCTGAATGCTAAGATCCCCATAGATTATATGCAGAGCTGTTAGTGTTCATTAAGTTGAAGACGGTGGAATTACATAAAGGTAAGTCTGGATAAAATTAACTAATTCCTTCCAACTGGAACATCCAGATCCCTAATCCCTTGTGTTGAATTTAAATGCTATAATTCCAAGCATTGTATATAAATCACTAATGTTTAGTTTGAGGTCATTCTTTTGTGTGTGTGTGTGTGTGTGGGGGGGGGCGACAGTCAAGGAAGAAGTGAGTAACAGAATGCAATACTTGTTCATACCTTTATACCTTGTACCACCACACGTTAGGACCTATGTAATTCTCTGTGCGCACTTATTGAATTTATTTTAATAGCCATTCAGCCACACTAAAATCTTTTTTCACCAGCTCTTCTTTGCTGAAGGGCTCTGTAATGATTAGTCAAACTGAATCCATTTTTAGAAATCTGTTTCACAATAAGTGAAATTCAAATCAATTATTCATCCATTCAAATCTCTAATTCTTCCAATCCTTAAATATTATTCCCCAATTCTTCCAAGTCTTGTATCCAAAGTAACAACTATTCCAACAAATAAATACATATCACTAAAATTTTAAACAACATAATTCCCCATTCAAAGTAATTATTTTAGTTATTTTGTTATTTTGTAATTATATCATGAATTTAGAGGTATAAATCTTAACCTTTAAGAATTTAAGATTAGACACATAATGAATTTGTTTTGATCATACTGTCTGCAAATTGTTTTACAAGTCGAACATTATTTTGTAGACAGACTGTAGATTGTCCTTTGGACGTGAAGGGGAGTTAAGTTCAACAGTGAGTAAACATTCATACACACATTGGTGTAATTACATATTTACACATATATTTCTTTATCAAAACTTATACTTTTTTGAAAGAGACAGCTTTTTTTTTTTTAAAAAGACAACTGTCATCAAAAATAGTGCTTTAAAAAAATCAGAATCACCTTATTTAAGTTCAATATAAATACATGGAAGTGTTATGAAAGCTCTAAGTCAAATGAATCCATTTTAAATGGTTCAGCATTGCCTGCATCTGCAGAGGATTCATGTGTACATGTATTTTAAAATAATGATATCAAGCACCTTAATGGAATTGAAAAATCAGTGAATGTTCTTTTAGTATCTTAATTACAATCATTGATTCAGAGAAAATGTAGCAAATTAACCTACCATTCTGAATTAGACCAACCCCTGAAAAGGCTCTTCTGGGACAATTTGAGGCCAAAGGGTCTAAGGGATCTAAGGGTTCTTTTATTTTGAGAGTGAGAAAGTTGTAATGAGACAATTTACAGGTTATAATATTTTCAAAAATAAGATCAAAGATTGGGTTAATTTTACCAATTCAAAATATCAATTCATTCACTAGTATCACAGTCCCTAGTGATTCCAGGTGGGTTCTCCAAATAACTGGTCCACAACTTAAGAAAAAATATTAAAGACTTGAAAGTTATTTTAATCCCCTATTAAAAGTGGTAGACTTTTTATTCTTTTAATTCCTTTAATATTTGGTCAAGTACTGAGAAGTGTACACCTGGCTGCAACCACCAAGTACCTGCAGAGGGTCAGGCAAGTCCTGAGGAGTCAGCTGAATGGTAAGAACAAGATCCGGGCCATCAACACGTACGCCCTGCCCGTGATCAGGTACCCTGCTGGGGTAATAGGCTGGCCAAAGGAGGAGATAGAAGCCACTGACATAAAGACAAGAAAGCTCCTTACCATGCATGGAGGGTTTCACCCCAAGTCCAGCACCCTGAGGCTGTACGCTAAGCGGAAGGAAGGGGGCCGGGGACTGGTGAGTGTCAGCACCACAGTCCAGGATGAGACAACGAACATCCAAGAATACATTGGGAAGATGGCCCCAACTGACCGAGTGCTCAGGCAGCAGAAACCCAAGAAAGAGGAGGGAGACGAGGAACTATCATGGAAGGACAGGCCCCTGCACGGTATGTACCACCGGCAGATAGAGGAGGTGGCTGATATCCAGAAATCCTACCAGTGGCTGGACAAAGCTGGACTGAAAGACAGCACAGAGGCACTAATCATGGCAGCACAAGAACAAGCTCTGAGTACAAGATCCATAGAGGCTGGGGTCTATCACACCAGGCAAGACCCCAGGTGCAGGCTGTGTAAAGATGCCCCAGAGACAATCCAGCACATAACAGCAGGGTGCAAGATGCTAGCAGGCAAGGCATACATGGAACGCCATAACCAAGTGGCCGGCATAGTGTACAGGAACATCTGTGCCGAGTATAACCTGGAAGTCCAGAGGTCAAAATGGGAGATGCCCCCAAGGGTGGTGGAGAATGACCGAGCTAAGATCCTGTGGGACTTCCAGATACAGACGGACAAGATGGTGGTGGCTAACCAACCGGACATAGTGGTGGTAGACAAACAGAAGAAGACGGCCGTAGTGATCGATGTAGCGGTCCCGAATGACAGCAATATCAGGAAGAAGGAACACGAGAAGCTGGAGAAATACCAAGGGCTCAGAGAAGAGCTTGAGAGGATGTGGAGGGTGAAGGTAACGGTGGTCCCCGTGGTAATCGGAGCACTAGGTGCGGTGACTCCCAAGCTAGGCGAGTGGCTCCAGCAGACCCCAGGAATAACATCGGAGATCTCTGTCCAGAAGAGCGCAGTCCTGGGAACAGCTAAGATACTGCGCAAGACCCTCAAGCTCCCAGGCCTCTGGTAGAGGACCAGAGCTTGAAGGATAAACCGCCCGCAGGGGCGTGCTGGGTGTTTATATATATATATATATATATATATATATATATATATATATATATATATATATATATATATATATATATATATTTATATGCAAAGGATAGATCGCCCTTACGGGTGGAAAACGAATTTTATTTATTTATTCTTTGCCAATTTACAAAAGCGATAAATGGTAAAAAGAAATTCTAGGTTTGAAGTTGAACCTTGTTTTATCATATAACTTATTAATCCAAATGTGGGATACTTCGCACTAAGAACATTCCCAAAGAAGGATATGCAAATGATGTTTGTCATGTCAATTACATTAATTACATTTAAAATTCCAAACGAATCATCCTCCATTCCAAGTTCAGATATACGCTATTGGTAAGAAATCACATGATAAAAGCAGATGGCATGATAGGTTTGACAATCTGAAGGCTAAGCTCCCCATAGGTTATGTGCAGAGCTGTTAGTGCTGTCAGTTGAAGTCTGTGGAATTACATAGAGGTAAGTTGCGATAAAATTCACTAACTCCTTCCAACTGTAAGATCCCAATTCCTAATGTCTTTTGTAACATTTACTATACTATACTATAATTTTATACTTTATATAGTATATACTATACTATAATTTCAACTATTAAATGTAAATAACTAATGTTTAAAAAACAATTCCGTGTTTTCCATTATTTGTATTTTCGTTTTTCTAGGTTTCCTTTCATAATTCCTCAGTGAACAGTAAAATATTGTCACAGTCAAGAAAGAAGTCAGTAACAAAATGTTTTTTTATTTTATGTTTGTTCATACTTTTATACCTTGTAGCACCACACATTAAGATCTATGTAATTGTCTGTGAGCATTTATTGAATTTATTTTAATCGTACTATCTGCATATCATTTTGATTGAAAAATGTTTTTTAGGCTTTGGCTGCCTGCCAGGCAGATTATTTTTGTCAAATTAAAAAGGAACAAACGCCCTACAATAAAGAAGTACACATACAGAAATCAGCGCATAGAGACATCAACTCTTTAAATTCTTTAACAACACTAACATCTTTTTTCAACAGTTCGTCTTGCTGAAGGGCTCTCCAGTGATTAATCCAACTGAATCCATTTTTGGAAATTTGTTTCAAAATAAGTCAAATTTAAATCAATTATTCATCCATCCAAATCTCCAATTCTTCCAGTCCTTAAATATGATTCCCTAATTCTTCACAGTCTTGTATCCAAAGCAATAACTGTTCCAAGAATTAAATACATAACACTAAAATTTTAAACAACACATTTCCCCAGTAAAACTATTTTTTTTAATTATTTTGTAATTATATCATGAATTTATAAGTATACATACATACTACTATACATATCATGATAAGAATACATATCATACTATTTCTGCTACTTCATAGTATTTCTGCAAACTCATAGTATTTGTTCCAAAGCATAGTATTTCTGCTATGTTACATTACTATGCTTTGACACAAATACTATGATTTGGCAGAAATACTATAAAATAGCAGAAAAACTAAGATTTAGCACAAATACTAGAATATAGCAGAAATACTCTGTTTGGGCACAAACAGTATGCTTTGGCACAAATACCATAATTGCGTACAATTCCTATAACATAGCAGAAATACTATGATTTTCCAGAAATACTGTTTTAGCAGAAATACTAACTTTAGAAACATAATACCTGATCAAAACTTTAAAAACACTTACTAAAGACTTTCAAATTATTTTAATCCCCCTATTAAAAGTGGTAGACTTTTAATTATGTCAAGGTTTTCTTTTAATTCCTTTAATATTTGGTCAAGTACTGAAAAGTGTACACCTCAATTTGAAGATTTGCGGACAGAAATTTATAAATAATTCAACAATTAATTCACCTGTTCTGATGTGTATTCTTCTCTACAGGAAAAATGCCACGTCAGATGACAGAATGCCCAATATGCTTGATTCCATATGTTGCAGTTGGGCAGCATTTAAAAAAATACCACCATGTTGTAAACAAAGAAGAATTACATTTACTGCTAAATTACTGCTCTACAGTGTAAGTCACTGTCATACAGTATATGACAAAACATTGCAACAATTTAAAGTGGTAGTTGTAGTTACATTTGTCAAACTGGATGTGATATGCAGTTACAGGGGCAGGCTGGACTGTCCAGTATGTAAAGCTAAAAACCGTATAAGACTGGACAAGCACTTGGAAAATGTCCACTGTGAGATTGAGGTTAGTGTTTTGTATAGCTTACATTTTGTTTTTAAATTAGAATGCATTCTTATGTGACATGTTTCACTAACTTTCTCAAACATTGCTGTTCTATTGTTTATACCCTTTCAGAAATCAGATAAGAAGAAAGTAATGAGGACAGCGAAACGATTGGCTAATCTGAAAGCCCTCAAAGCTCTCAGACGTTCAAATCCACAGCCTCCAATGGTGACCTCACTGGACATAGAGCAGCTGACTGAAAGCAGTGATCAAGAGGAGCAAAGTGATAGCAGTGATACCCGTGAAGAATCTGCAGAGATTAGAGAAGACAGCTCAGTCCATTCCCCTGTCAATCAGTCAGATGATGCTCAAGTCCAACATCAGAATTGCAAAAAGTGCAAAGAAAAGGATTTGTTACTTAAACTCCTGAAAAGGAAACTGAAAAGTCTGAAATCCACTGAGGATAAACTTGGCTTCAAACCTCTCAGCCCCCCCAAGCGCCAGAAATTTGAAAGAAGTAAACATGACCCAATAGCCCGGCTTCCTAAATTTGGTATGAATTCTTTGGCAATAATATTGTTTCTTGTGTAGTGTAATGTGAATTTTTAGAACTGGTTGTTCTATTTGGGAACTCACATCCCGCTAATTAAACATTACTACTAATTAGCAATATCTTTCAAATATCATTGTCAACCACTTGAATTAGAAGTATGTTTTCTGTACTTCATCAGTTTGTCATGACACTCCTAATTGCTATGTTGTTACTACATTTTATTTTAAACAGAGAAAGTCCTGAATGCTTGGTTTCAGCACATTTGTGGGACAGGTAAAAGGGACGCCGAAAACTCCAAACAACGGGTCTATCATGTCCGTACCTGGGCATATTTCATGTCTCACAATCAACTCCCTGCAATGACGTTTGCATTTATGGACAACAGAGAAAGACTGACTGAGTACATTTTTACAAATTTCTGTGATATATTAGTCCAGTAATCTCAATAATACTAAAGTGATTACTGATTTGTGTTTGTTTGTGGGCCTTTTTTAGATGGACAACTTATCTGAATAAATATGCTGTAACAACCAAAAGGATCTGGATTGGAAGTGTGAGGGCGTTCTTGCAATTTCTGATTGATGCACAACTGCCAGAGGTCAGAGCCTCCCGTAAGGCTTTAAAGGGGACTTTATTTGCTCTTCAGTCGGAAATGAAGAAGAGCAAAAGGGAGTTACACACCCACAGGCAAGCCATCCGGATCAAAAAATCACGTAAGATCCAACTTTACTACTTAGTTGTTACCTAGCATGTGCAATAAATAAATCATTTATAGATGTCATGATATCATGACTGTGATGTAGTGAGGAACAAGGACTCAAAATGTTGTAATGTAAGGTATAAATTGTATATAAGTAGGTCTTTTGTGCATTGTATATGTACAGTGGTATGCAAAAGTTTGTGCACCCCTGTTGTTTTTCAGGATGTTTCTTTATAAATCATTGGTTGCTTGAATTAGCAATTTCAATTCAATATATCATAAAAATCTGTATTAGGTCTGAAATACAACCTGTTTTATATTTACATCATTGCGTGCAGCATGAATGAGCATGACTGGAGCTGCAGGAACATAAAAACATTCTGTGTCTTTTAGAAATGCTTGTAGATCCTGTCCACATCACTGATTTTCTCCAGATGGCCACCACACACATCCCTGAAGCACTTGGTAAGTGTATAGTTCATTTCTCCATAAGGACAACTCTAATAACCCCAATAATATCTCTGTTAATGAGAAATTATATAATATTTACTTACCAGCTGTAATCTGTATGTATATATAGTTCAGAATCTCAGATTTACAGAAATATATGACAGAACTTTTTGCTTTCAATTATAACAGACTGCTCATTTATAATCACTTGTTGGACTTTTTGATTTTTCTTCAAATATATAATACATATACAAACAGTAGCATTTGTGATGTTTATATAGGATTATATTAGGGGGAGTATATAGCAATATAAGGGATATGCTCCCCTATCCCTTGTGTCTTACTGTGCAACCTCTATGTTACTCAATAGTCGAGCTTGAGAAAAATCCCACACCTGAGAACCTAGACTGGTTCTATGGTCTTCTGGCTGGATTTGTCATCTGCACAACTGGGCACAGAAGAGGCGTCATATCAAATATGACAGTTGAGGAAGTTGGCACTGCTGAAGCGGATGGTGATGGCCGGCGGATAATCAGAGTAAAATCATTAAGCAATTATTTCTCTCCCTGATTAAAGATATTTTCTTACCAGCGACATCAATGACTGTGTGCAATGTAATTTAGTTGCTGATTCTTTTACAGGTAAAAGAGCACAAGACCAAGGAAACATTTGGCCATGCACTTGTTCCCCTAACGAACGACGAATACATATGGTTTCACCGCTTTGTGTACCACCGCCACAGATACCTTGGTGTATCATCACAACTGATGTTTACCAACACTCATGGAAGGGCTTATTGTAAGATGTTGGCTTCATTCCAAGATGCATGGAGGAAGTTTGGTATCCCAGGAAAACCCACGTTCTCTATGATTAGGAGCAGCATCAGCACTTTTGTGAGTAGTTTCCACTTTATGGTGATTCAATGTTTTTACCTTCCTATCCTTTTAGAGGGATGATATAAAACAGTCACCCTTCCTGGTTCTACTCCCGGTGTTTTAATGTTGAAAGGACATTTCTTTTTCTTTTTATTGTCTTCTGTTGTACTTTTTTTTGTGGTTCTGTCCTTAGCTCTGTAAATCTCCTTGAAAATGTCAAATGTTAGTGCAATTAATAACATTATTTAATGTTTACATTTGTAGAGTGGGAGATCCTTGGGAACCCAAAGCAAGGTACAAGTCCACCGGATGATGTGCCATTCTGATGCAACTGCAGCGAGGTTTTATGAGGCAGATTTAAACTTTGACGAAGCCTTCAAGTGCCGCAACAATGCTGCAAAGGCACTTGCTGTGAACAATAGAACCAGAGACTCTGAGGAATCTACAACCTCAGAAGACAATGAAGATGTGTTGCAGAGAAGATATGCTGGACCAAAGAAAAGAAAGTCTAGTCAAAATGCCACAAGAGGAGAAATTGTGAAAAAGAAGACCAAACAGCACGCAAACACCATTGACACAGACACATCTGGAAAACACCGACATAAACAGAGTGGCAGGGGAAGAGCAAAAGTGACTACAGAGAGTAGTGAAAGTGAAGATTATGATGATAACTGTGAACACATTGACCTTACAGCAGCAGGTACATTGGGATCCACCAAAGGTAAAGATAATGCTAAAGAAAAGGGAAAAGCCACAAAGGACACAGGACATTTCTATAGTCGTACTCAATTTCTTAAAAACAAGTTCAAATGTTGGGAATATCCTAAAATTATGTCAGAAAGAAATGCAATCCAAAGAAAAATGCAAAATGTTGTTAGACCAAACGAAACAACTGAGGGTGTGAACCAAACACAGACAGAGACAAGAGATGAAAACAATGAAGCCTTGAGGCCAGAAAGCTTGAGTGAAGATGGAAACAGTATGCAAACAGTGACTACAGATAACGAAGAAGACAAAGCTGAAGATGAAAATGGTCCCTTGTTGAACAAAACAGACATAGACCAAGAAGTTTCCAGTGGAGTAGTGAGAAAAACTACAGAAAAAGTTCAAGCTTTGAGCAGAGAGGATATAGGCAAAAATAAAAATGAACCAGAGACAAAGATGACAACCAAGGGAAAAGGCCACGTGAGAGCAAAAGGAACAACTGAAAACAAAGACACAGTTAGAGTAAAAGAAGATGGCCCTGGGACTAGCTATGAGTCTCCAGTGGCACACCCAAAAATGAGGAAAAAATCTCTAACGCAGAAAAGGTCTTTGACAAAGTGTGATGAAAGCAAAGAAACAGAGCAAGAAGGCAACAAGCAAGAAAGAAAAAGACCAAAGAGCCTGACTGAAAGACAGCTGTTAAGTCCAAAGATGCTCAGAAGTCACAAGAACAAAGACACACCTAAAGACACCAACAAAAGACAAAAAGCCATACAAAGACTCAGAGGAAAAGGGTTTTTCAGTTGTTTTTGATTTTACTTTGATGTTTGTTTTACTACATTTTTGAAAACTTTGTGATCATGTGAGGTTTTTTGTTTTTTACTCATTTTACACGGACGCTCTGACTGTTTCCTTTTTTTTTTTTTTTTTTTAGATTTTACTCATTTTGGTCATGTGAGGTCTTTTTGTTATGTCTGAGAATTGTTTTTATTTTTTACTTTTAAAATGTAATTTTTTTCAAAAAAAAAAAGGACAAATACTGATATACATAAGTTCTTGACAACAAATGCCAAATGCAATAATAAAGACTTTTCTGTTCAATTTGAAAATTGTGTGTCTTTGTTTGCTTGTCAATCATTATTCATGGATTTCATTGTAATTCCAAATAACTCACATTTTATACAGACAAGGCTGCTAAAGGATGATATGTAGATGTCATTAATAACATTGGCTGGATTAACACAAAAGAAAAGAAGAAAAGGATGAAGAAGATTGAGAAGCAACAAGAGAAGCTAGAAAGTTTTGCTGAGGATTGTATATCGCTGCCATTGCCCAAACTGAGCAGTCATATTTCACCTCAGTTGAACGCCTCCACACCCTCTCAACTGCCTGCCATAACCACACCAACATCACTTCACCTGCCTGTTGCTTAAACATCATTGCTGAATCTACCGCCAGTCTGCTCCACCAACATCTCCCCCGCCTGCAGCTGCTACACCATCATCACCATTGGATCAACTGTCTGCAGCTGCGGCGCTACCGGAGGGGCCCGCTCTGCCCGAGGGGGTCAGCATGCAGGAATGGCCTGCAAAGTCAGAGCTGGAGGTCAGCGGCACACCAGTGACCTGCTCAGTCGGAGCTGGAGGTCAGAGCACTGGAGGGACCTCCACGTCCAGCATGGCCTGCTAATCACGAACCACCTACCGCGCTTCGCCATTACCCATCGGAACTGCTACATGGCAGTCCACCATAGCTCCTTCACTATTTTGTTTATATAGTGACAAATCATGCCAACAGTTGTCTCGAGCTGCTTAATTTCAGGTTAAGACCCGAAAATAATACAAAGAAATCAGGAAAAAACTGATGATGGCCATCATGAGCAAAGGCTTTGGGAACAGTGGCAAGGAAAACTTCCCTTTTAACAGGGGAGATCAATTTATTCACTTACATTAACAGACATTCCAAAAACTGGATAAAAATTCCTTTTTTCTGTCATTGTTAGTGTGGATCATTCCACCTACCTTCTCCACCACATCACACTGATCAGATGGTAATGCCTTTCACCCTGGTTTATCTCTGACATCAGCACCAACAATTCTTTTACGTTTTTTGTTTAAAGTTATTTTATTGGAGTATCTACCAGCAAGAGTTTTGAGAATCAAAGATCACTTTAACAAACTGTGATTTCAAATGAGTTAAATGTTGCACTAACAAGATTCCCAAAAGCTGTTATTATATTATTTTAATTTAATTTGATTACATTTAGTTTATTTTAATTATAGAAAAGATTCCAAACGACTCATCTTCCATTCCAAGTACTGGTACCATCAACTATGTTGGCAAATTAGATCGTGTGATTGGCTGAAGGATCTGACTCATCATGAACTTTGGGGGGAGGAGCAATAACGTCAGACTGTGATAAGAGTACAGCAGACTGGCAAAGATTTGTTTCAAGGTAAGTGCAATCCTAACCACTAATTCTTTCCTTTTGTTATGATCCTAATCCTTAGTCCTTCCAATGATACAATACAAATAGCTAAACTTCCATAATTTTCATCCCTGTCCCTGGACATTCCAGTTATGTAATATACATCACTAATGCTTCCAACATTGTGCTGATGTCCTCTGTATGCAGTGCGTCTTTGGAAACATGCCATGCTATGTGCACCAAACATCTGAACTGCATTTAATGTTTTTGTTTATATTTTATGTATTTTTTAAAATAATTTCTCTTTCAACACAGTATTGCAAGTCCTTAGTCAAGTGGGCTCCTCACAAGAAGAAGAAAATGGATAGAAGAGCGAGTACTCCAATTCCTGAGGACCCTGTGAAAAGCAATAAACCACCACTGGTGGAAAAAGATGAAACTAGGAAGTTGGAGATTTCTGAAGCCATTAAAGAGCCTCAGTCCAGCAATGATGGTGTGCCAGTGAATGTAAGTTAACAGAGTAACACAGCCAGCAAGAAATGAAATATCAGATGAAATGAGTTACTGTAACAAATACTAAGAATCTCCTCTCTTCATTTGTCTTTGCAGGCAGACGGTGTTGCCGATGGGAAAGGAAAATGACTGCCAATAAAGACACACAAATATAGCTACACACACACGAGCATGCATGCACCTGCACACATATGTTCATATACAACAATGTTCAGATAAAGTTCAATAAAGTTCTTGTTGTTCAACTGCAAAATCCTGTGTTTTCTTTCTCACACTGATGGAGGATGGGAAAAGTCCACAGTCATGGTATTCAAAAAGAATATAATGCAAAGATTTGCAGCTGAATCACAACATGAGGAGCAGCATTGTAATGGAATCCTTCTTATATAATACTGTTATATACCTACTTACTACTTGAAGCACTATAGATTAAAAGTCCCATTTTAACTGTAGATTAAAACAACACTTAAAAAAACAAGTTTAATAATTTGTTTGAAAAGGTGTAATTCCAGATTAAAGTTACAGTACACTAATAAGATTCACAAAACAGATTCACTGAATGTTATTTATTATAATTACAGAAAAGACTCCAAGCGAATCATCTTCAATTCCAAGTACTAGTACCTGCTAATATAGGCAGAATTAATAATGTGATTGGCTGAAAGGTCTGTGTAGTTATGAGTTGGGGTGGGAGGGGCAGTGATGTCAGAGTGTGGTAAGAATACAGCAGACTGGAAGAGATTTGCTTCAAGTTAAGTTCAATCAAAATCACTAATACTCTCATATTTTATGATATTAATCTTTTGTCCTTCCAGAATATAAATCACTACTGCTTCCAACATTGTTCTGATGTTCTTTTTCTACTGATAGCCCTGTGCATTACTTGTAGGATTTTTGATTAAAAATCCAATTTCTTAACTGTAGATTAAAACAACACTCTATTTAAATAGTTCATTAATTTATTTGAGAAGGTGTAATTCCAGATCAAAGTTGCAGTACACTTACAAGGATGATATGCAAATGCCATTAATTAGGTTTGTCGCATTAATTACACAAAAATCATCCTTGATTTCAAGTTAGTTTAGTAATGGATTATTTGATTTGCTAATCGACAGTGATGTGAGTAGAAGTCCTGAGAAGTGTGATTTGGTAAATGGGAAGTCTAATCACCATTCCTTAACTCTAAATTACTAATTCTTCTGGCTTTAAAAAAAATCCTAATCCCTTAAGATAAAAATAAATACATAAAAAAAAAAAAAACACCCAGCACGCCCCTGCGGGCGGTTTATCCTTCAAGCCCGGGTCCTCTACCAGAGGCCTGGGAGCTTGAGGGTCCTGCGCAGTATCTTAGCTGTTCCCAGGACTGCGCTCTTCTGGACAGAGATCTCCGATGTTGTTCCCGGGATCTGCTGGAGCCACTCGCCTAGCTTGGGAGTCACCGCACCTAGTGCTCCGATTACCACGGGGACCACCATTACCTTCACCCTCCACATCCTCTCGAGCTCTTCTCTGAGCCCTTGGTATTTTTCCAGCTTCTCGTGTTCCTTCTTCCTGATATTGCTGTCATTCGGAACCGCTACATCGATCACTATGGCCGTCTTCTTCTGTTTGTCTACCACCACTATGTCCGGTTGGCTAGCCACCACCATTTTGTCCGTCTGTATCTGGAAGTCCCACAGGATCTTAGCTCGGTCATTCTCCACCACCCTTGGGGGCATCTCCCATTTTGACCTCGGGACTTCCAGGTTATACTCGGCACAGATGTTCCTGTACACTATGCCGGCCACTTGGTTATGGCGTTCCATGTATGCCTTGCCTGCTAGCATCTTGCACCCTGCTGTTATGTGCTGGATTGTCTCTGGGGCATCTTTACACAGCCTGGGGTCTTGCCTGGTGTGATAGACCCCAGCCTCTATGGATCTTGTACTCAGAGCTTGTTCTTGTGCTGCCATGATTAGTGCCTCTGTGCTGTCTTTCAGTCCAGCTTTGTCCAGCCACTGGTAGGATTTCTGGATATCAGCCACCTCCTCTATCTGCCGGTGGTACATACCAGTCCGAACGACATTCCAATGTCATTGCTGTATAGCCTGGTAGTGTGGATCAGTGAATCGATGTCTCGTTCACTCTTGGCATACAGCTTGATGTCATCCATGTACAGGAGGTGGCTGACAACTGCTCCGTTCCGTAGTCGGTATCCGTAGCCAGTCTTGTTAATGATCTCACTGAGAGGGTTCAGGCCTATGCAGAACAGCAGTGGGGACAGAGCATCTCCTTGGTAGATCCCGCACTTGATGGTGACTTGTGCTATGGGCTTGGAGTTGGCCTCTAGTGTTGTACGTTGAGTTGAGTTCCTGATGAAGGCTCTTAGGGTCCCATTGATCTTGTACAATTCTAGGCATTCCAGTATCCAGCTGTGGGGCATTGAGTCATAGGCCTTCTTGTAATCAATCCAGGCAGTGCACAGGTTGGTCAGTCTGGTCTTGCAGTCTCGGCTGACTGTTCTGTCTACCAGTAGCTGGTGTTTTGCGCCTCTGGTATTCTTGCCAATTCCTTTCTGTGTCCCACTCATGTATTGACCCATGTGCCTGTTCATCTTAGCCGATATGATGCCTGACAGGAGCTTCCATGTAGTACTGAGGCAGGTTATTGGTCGGTAGTTGGAGGGGACCGGTCCCTTCTTGGGGTCCTTGGGGATCAGGACTGTCCGACCTTTGGTTAGCCATTCCGGGTGTCTCTCGTTAACTAGCAGCTGGTTCATTTGTGCTGCCAGACGCTCGTGGAGTGCAGTCAGCTTCTTCAGCCAGTAGGCGTGAACCATGTCAGGCCCTGGTGCTGTCCAACTCTTCATACTGGAGACCCTTTCTTGGATATCTGCCACTGTGATGGTTACTGGACCCTGTTCAGGGAGGTCGCTGTGGTCTGCCCTCAGATCAACTAGCCACTGAGCATTGCTGTTATGGGTTGCATCCTTCTCCCATATGCTCTTCCAGTATTGCTCCGTCTCCAGCCTTGGTGGTGCTGGTGGTAATAAGCTGTTCTCTTATTATTGTTCCCTTGCCACTGAGAGTACACCTTTGCTGGTTCTGTGGAGAACAGCTGGTTTATTCTCCTGCCTTCTATCTCTCTGGTGTACCTCCTCAAGCGGCTGGCCAAGGCTGTGAGTCTTTGCTTGGCAGTTTCCAAGGCCTCAGGTATGGACAGCTTGCTGTATTTCTTATGCACCTTCTTTGTCGCACCTTTCTGCAACTCCGTTAGTTGGCTAACCTCCCTCCGTGCTACTTTGATCTTGCTCTCTAGCCTCCTTCTCCATGGAGGGTACTGCCCCTTGTGGCTGTTCAACTTGTAGCCAAGCATCTCACTGATCACTGCTGCCGTATTGTAGATCAGCTTGTTAGTGTCGGTAATCGTGGTTGTAGGTATTGTCCGTAGTGCTGCATTAACATCATCTATGTCTGCGGTAGGCTCGCTTAACATAGGGGGTCTAGCCTTAGGACCCTTACTGGATACAGACGCCCCAGGCAGGAATCGCTACGCTATCCAGCTGCTATATATATATATGTATATATATATATATATATATATATATATATATATATATATATATATATATATATATATATAAAGATAAAAATACAGTATCTCAAAATGAAAACATAACCGTAAATTCAGACACGTAAGGTAGTGCTGAAAAGAATGATCTAATTTGCCAACATAGTTGAGGGTAACAGTACTTAAAATACGAGATGACTCTTTTGGAATCCTTTCAATAATTAAAATGAATTAAATGTAATTAAATTAATATTAATTCCTTTTGGGAATCTTGCTAGTGCAATGTTTAACTCTTTTGGAATCACATCTTGTAAAAATGATCTTTGAGGAGGAACCAGGACGCGGGGGACCTCACCAGCCAGTGGTGAAGGTTGGGAAGAACAAGGGAAATTCCTGGCCCGAAGTTGGGGTGCTGGCTTGACTGGCCTCACTTCCACCCAAGACACCGTGCTTTGCAGTCCTGCTCAGCTGTCAGTAAGCCACGGCTGGATGGCTCATGGGGCTTAGTCAGGCAATCGGAATATGTGGTGGTGCATGGATTGTAATACCACTGCAGGTGAGATGGACACACCTCTTTGATCTTGCCTCGCCAGCTTAAAAGCTGTATTGGTTCCTGTGTTGAGGGTTGTTGCGGAGATGTGAAATAAAGCATGCTGAAACGCTTAAAAGTTGACACTGGGCCTTCAGTGGTTTGTTACTTAGGTGCCAAAAGCCAGGATTGTGGGCAGTGCAGACCCACAACTGGACTGGCAAGGGGAGGAGCACTGCCACTCCCCCAAAGTTTGGTGTTGTATTCACAATGATCTTTTAGCCAATCAGAGAACTGAATTCTGCTATTTTTAAAGGGTACTGGACCTTGGAAAGCAAGAATACCCATTAGGAATTTTGTGTGTAAATAATACTAAATCATTAGCAAGAGAAATAAAAAAAAAAAAAAAAAAAAAAAAAAATATATGTATATATATATATATATATATATATATATATATATATATATATATCAGATTGTTATTGTGGCGAGAATAAGGCACGGCGGGACCACGGAGTATCATTCGGAGCCATCTTTATTTACATCTCACCACAACACACCCAAACCCCTGAGTCCCCGTGTTTTTAACTAGGCGGGCGTGATTAAGGATGCTGTGCAGGTGCGTCCGCCCTCCCTGCACGGCACCGCAGACCACGCCCCACCACAGTTACTGTATCTAAGTTGCAATTGTCATTTGTGGCGGAGGTGTGGTCCGGGGCGCGGCTGCAGGGGAGGAGTGGTGCAGTGAGCTCAACGGGGCGGTGCTGGTAAGAACAGCTGATGGCGATTTTGGACTGATGGTGGTTTTTCCTTCCCTTTATATAGTGAGGCGGAGAGGAGCGGAGGGAGGAAGCTGGGGAAACCGACCGCTGCCAAACGGTGTTCAGCTGTCATTCTGTGGACACTCACAATAAACGTGCATCTGATGTTAACGACGTGTGTGTGGGTGTATCTGTGCCTAGCGTGTGTCACAAGTGGTGCCGAAACCCAGGACCTTGCCGGTGTGGGGATGTCCGACCCGCAGGCTGCGCCGCCCGCCCAGCCTTTGCAGCTTTTGGCGCAGGTGCTAGCGGAGATGGCGAAAATGAACCACGACCATGCGGCGGCCCAGCGGGCTCACCTGGCTGCGCTGCAAGAGCAGACGGACCGGCAGACTCGGCAAACCTGTCGGCTGGCCGTGGCGGATCGGCCGTTTGCTTGGGCCCGGAAGCTGCATGATGCGGCCGTACGCTGGCTGCAGCCGGGATCGTCAGAGGGCGAGACGCTGCTGGTGGGCAAAGTGGTGCTGGAGCAGTTCGTGGAGGGGCTGCCTGCAGAAACGGCGAGATGGGTCAGGCGCCACCGTCCCGCGAGTCTGGAGGTGGCGGTTACGTTGGCAGAGGACCACCTTGCCGCTAGAGCAGGGGAGCCCGGGGACAGCGGCAGGAGGTCACGTGGGGTGCTCGACCTGATTAAAGAAAGCTGGGAGGACGGTCCGAGCCCCGCCAAGAATGAGATTCAGTACGTGTTAGACCTGAGAGCAAAACTCCACACTTTGGGGAGGTTGTCACGGGAGAATTTGCTCCAGGCTCAGCAGCGTCAGCAACGCCTGTATGACAGAGGGGCTAGACTTAGGCAATTTTCACCGGGAGACAAAGTGCTTGTATTACTCCCTTCTTCCAGCTCGAAGTTGCTCGCCAAGTGGCAAGGACCCTTTGTGGTCACACGGCGAGTCGGGGACGTTGACTATGAGGTCGCTCGGTCGGACAGGGGAGGGGCCACGCAGATTTATCACCTCAATCTCCTTAAAGTGTGGAGAGAGGTTGAAACCGCTTCTCTGGCAAGCCTGGTTAAGGAGAGAGATGAGTTGGGGCCGGAGGTGCCAAATTCCATCATCCCCGCCTCCCTCCCTTGTGATGACCATCTCACACAGGCCCAGAGAGCGGACGTTGTCGCGTTACAACAGCGTTTTGCGGACGTGTTCTCCCCCCTGCCCGGCCGGACGTCTCTCATTGAGCATCATTTTGTAACGCAGCCTGGCGTGACGGTGCGTTCACGGCCCTACAGGCTCCCTGAGCATAAACGGCAGATCGTTCAGAGAGAGTTGGCGGAAATGCTGAAAATGGGAGTAATAGAAGAGTCGCACAGCGCCTGGTGTAGCCCCATCGTTCTCGTAGTGAAGAAGGATGGGTCGATCCGGTTCTGTGTCAACTATCGCAGGGTGAACGAAGTATCACGCTTTGATGCCTATCCCATGCCCCGGGTCGACGAGCTCCTGGACCGGCTGGGCACGGCCCGCTTTTTCACGACGCTGGATTTAACCAAGGGCTATTGTCAGATTCCCTTGTCTGCCGAGTCCAGGGAGAAAACGGCCTTCTCCACTCCGTACGGGTTGTACCAATTCGTTATGCTTCCGTTCGGCTTGCTCGGGACCCCTGCCACCTTCCAGCGCCTCATGGACCGGGTGCTGCGCCCGCATGCTGCGTATGCTGCTTCCTACTTGGATGACGTGATCATCCACAGCGACACCTGGGCGGAGCACGTGCAGCGGGTGGCCGCGGTCCTGGAGTCCCTGAGGCAGGCGGGGCTCACGGCCAACCCGAAGAAGTGTGCGGTTGGACGGAGGGAGGTGCAGTATCTGGGGTACCACTTGGGGGGCGGGCAGGTGCGTCCACAGGTGTGGAGAAGACTGCGGCTATCGCATCCTGCCCGCGCCCTAAGACCAAAAAGGAGGTGAGACGGTTTTTGGGGCTGGCGGGTTACTATCGCCGGTTCGTGCCGGGGTTTGCGCAGCTGACCAGCCCCTTAACAGATCTTACCCGGAAGGGTGCTCCAGATCTGGTCCAGTGGACGGGGCCGTGCCAGGCGGCGTTTGTGCAGGTGAAAAAGGCTCTCTGTGGGGAGCCGCTGCTTCACACTCCTGACTTTTCCCTCCCTTTTGTTCTGCAGACTGATGCCTCGAACAAGGGGTTGGGGGCCGTTTTGTCCCAGCAGGTGAGGGGGGCCGACCGTCCCGTTCTTTACATCAGCCGGAAGCTGGCGGAGCGCGAAAGACGGTACAGCACCGTGGAGGAGTGCTTGGCTATCCGGTGGGCGGTCGACTCCCTTCGCTATTACCTCCTGGGGCGCTCATTCACCCTCTGCTCGGACCACGCCCCGCTACAGTGGCTTCACCGCATGAAGGATGCCAACGCCCGGATCACTCGGTGGTATCTGGCTTTGCAGCCTTTTAAGTTCAAGGTGGTCCATAGGCCGGGGCCGCAGATGGCGGTGGCCGATTTCCTCTCTCGCTCGCGGGGGGGGGGGGGAGTAGGTTCGGCCGGTGGGCTTCCTGGCCTCAGTCGGGCGGTGGGGGTGTGTGGCGGAGGTGTGTGGCGGAGGTGTGGTCCGGGCGCGGCTGCAGGGGAGGAGTGGTGCAGTGAGCTCAACGGGGTGGTGCTGGTAAGAACAGCTGATGACGATTTTGGACTGATGGTGGTTTTTCCTTCCCTTTATATAGTGAGGCGGAGAGGAGCGGAGGGAGGAAGCTGGGGAAACCGACCGCTGCCAAACGGTGTTCAGCTGTCATTCTGTGGACACTCACAATAAACGTGCATCTGATGTTAACGACGTGTGTGTGGGTGTATCTGTGCCTAGCGTGTGTCACATCATTATTAGTAGTATTAGAAGTGGTTGTAGTAATATATATTATTAATCAGTATCAGATACTTTTATTAATCCCAAAAGGGCAATTTATTTTAAATTATTCACAAAACCTATAAAAAGTAATAATCATACAATTAATCGATTTGACCCACGTCATAATTGAATACAGGGAGTGCAGAATTATTAGGCAAATGAGTATTTTGTCCACATCATCCTCTTCATGCATGTTGTCTTACTCCAAGCTGTATAGGCTCGAAAGCCTACTACCAATTAAGCATATTAGGTGATGTGCATCTCTGTAATGAGAAGGGGTGTGGTCTAATGACATCAACACCCTATATCAGGTGTGCATAATTATTAGGCAACTTCCTTTCCTTTGGCAAAATGGGTCAAAAGAAGGACTTGACAGGCTCAGAAAAGTCAAAAATAGTGAGATATCTTGCAGAGGGATGCAGCAGTCTCAAAATTGCAAAGCTTCTGAAGCGTGATCATCGAACAATCAAGCGTTTCATTCAAAATAGTCAACAGGGTCGCAAGAAGCGTGTGGAAAAACCAAGGCGCAAAATAACTGCCCATGAACTGAGAAAAGTCAAGCGTGCAGCTGCCAAGATGCCACTTGCCACCAGTTTGGCCATATTTCAGAGCTGCAACATCACTGGAGTGCCCAAAAGCACAAGGTGTGCAATACTCAGAGACATGGCCAAGGTAAGAAAGTCTGAAAGACGACCACCACTGAACAAGACACACAAGCTGAAACGTCAAGACTGGGCCAAGAAATATCTCAAGACTGGTTTTTCTAAGGTTTTATGGACTGATGAAATGAGAGTGAGTCTTGATGGGCCAGATGGATGGGCCCGTGGCTGGATTGGTAAAGGGCCGAGAGCTCCAGTCCGACTCAGACGCCAGCAAGGTGGAGGTGGAGTACTGGTTTGGGCTGGTATCATCAAAGATGAGCTTGTGGGGCCTTTTCGGGTTGAGGATGGAGTCAAGCTCAACTCCCAGTCCTACTGCCAGTTTCTGGAAGACACCTTCTTCAAGCAGTGGTACAGGAAGAAGTCTGCATCCTTCAAGAAAAACATGATTTTCATGCAGGACAATGCTCCATCACACGCGTCCAAGTACTCCACAGCGTGGCTGGCAAGAAAGGGTATAAAAGAAGAAAAACTAATGACATGGCCTCCTTGTTCACCTGATCTGAACCCCATTGAGAACCTGTGGTCCATCATCAAATGTGAGATTTACAAGGAGGGAAAACAGTACACCTCTCTGAACAGTGTCTGGGAGGCTGTGGTTGCTGCGGCACGCAATGTTGATGGTGAACAGATCAAAACACTGACAGAATCCATGGATGGCAGGCTTTTGAGTGTCCTTGCAAAGAAAGGTGGCTATATTGGTCGCTGATTTGTTTTTGTTTTGTTTTTGAATGTCAGAAATGTATATTTGTGAATGTGGAGATGTTATATCGGTTTCACTGGTAAAAATAAATAATTGAAATGGGTATATATTTGTTTTTTGTTAAGTTGCCTAATAATTATGCACAGTAATAGTCACCTGCACACACAGATATCCCCCTAAAATAGCTAAAACTAAAAACAAACTAAAAACTACTTCCAAAAACATTCAGCTTTGATATTAATGAGTTTTTTGGGTTCATTGAGAACATGGTTGTTGTTCAATAATAAAATTATTCCTCAAAAATACAACTTGCCTAATAATTCTGCACTCCCTGTAGTCTGACAGCTGAATATTAGTAGAAATACATTACATTGCATTTTTTACTTAGTCTTGGGAACAAAAATGAGAATCACATTTGAATTCACCTGTAGTTTTCTTTTCTTGTGTACAGTTTGAACCACCATCTTGATGTTACACAAACTGAACTTTGCCATCCTGCAATAACCTAGTGTGAGAATGAAGACACTCCATTTTGACATTTTTAACTTTAACAAACTTTATTAAACTTCATTTTAATGTGCATTTATTTGATTAGATGTATTTGTTGAAATGGAGCAGGAGCAAGACTAACAAATAGAATAATATGGCTAAAGCAACTGTTGCAAATAGTATCCACCAGGTGAATGGATCCATTAATCGCTCAGATGTCCACCTACAAAGTTTATGGGAATAAGAAGATGTACATGTTACTGATTTTATTGTATCATTGTGGAAAATATCTCTATAAAACAAAGAAAAACTTTTTACCTGCAAAGTTGTCCTGTAGGATTCTCATCTTGCAGGCTCCGACCAATGCTTGCTTCGTTGTCAGCATTTTGAATCGGCATTTCCACTGCATGAAGCACAAACATTTGTAGACCTAACACACTGGCACATACCTGACATTCTTTAAGTAGGAATAAGAACAAAATAAACCAATTTCCAAAGATAAGATGCATACAGATGGAATTATCATTATTATCTTGGAAGGATTAGTAATTTCTATTCTATAAGTGGAAGATCTATCACTCAGAGTAAAAAATTGGAAGAATTATTGATTTGAATTATAAAATTGTAAGATGTAGGGATTAGGATTTTTTTTTAAAGCCAGAAGAATTAGTAATTTAGAGTTAAGGAATGGTGATTAGACTTCCCATTTACCAAATCACACTTCTCAGGACTTCTACTCACATCACTGTCGATTAGCAAATCAAATAATCCATTACTAAACTAACTTGAAATCAAGGATGATTTTTGTGTAATTAATGCGACAAACCTAATTAATGGCATTTGCATATCATCCTTGTAAGTGTACTGCAACTTTGATCTGGAATTACACCTTCTCAAATAAATTAATGAACTATTTAAATAGAGTGTTGTTTTAATCTACAGTTAAGAAATTTGATTTTTAATCAAAAATCCTTCAAGTAATGCACAGGGCTATCAGTAGAAAAAGAACATCAGAACAATGTTGGAAGCAGTAGTGATTTATATTCTTTAACTGGGAGGACAAGAGATTAATATCATAAAAATGAAAGCATTAGTGATTTGATTGAACTTACCTTGAAGCAAATCTCTTCCAGTCTGCTGTATTCTTACCACACTCTGACATCACTGCCCCTCCCACCCAAACTCATGACTATAAAGACCTTTCAGCCAATCACATTATTAATTCTGCCTATATTACCAGGTACTAGTACTTGGAATTGAAGATGATTCGCTTGGAGTCTTTTCTGTAATTATAATAAATAACATTCAGTGAATCTGTTTTGTGAATCTTATTAGTGTACTGTAACTTTAATCTGGAATTACACCTTTTCAAACAAATTATTAAACTTGTTTTTTTAAGTGTTGTTTTAATCTACAGTTAAAATGGGACTTTTAATCTATAGTGCTTCAAGTAGTAAGTAGGTATATAACAGTATTATATAAGAAGGATTACATTACAATGCTGCTCCTCATGTTGTGATTCAGCTGCAAATCTTTGCATTATATTCTTTTTGAATACCATGACAGCGGACTTTTCCCATCCTCCATCAGTGTGAGAAAGAAAACACAGGATTTTGCAGTTGAACAACAAGAACTTTATTGAACTTTATCTGAACATTGTTGTCTATGAACATATGTGTGCAGGTGCATGCATGCTTGTGTGTGTGTAGCTATGTTTGTGTGTATTTATTGGCAGTCTTTTTCCTTTCCCATCAGCAACACCGTCTGCCTGCAAAGACAAATGAAGAGAGGAGATTCTTAGTATTTGTTGCAGTAATTTTCATCTAATATTTCACTTGTTGTTGGCTGTGTTACTCTGTTAACTTACATTCACTGGCACACCATCATTGCTGGACTGAGGCTCTTTAATGGCTTCAGAAATCTCCAGCTTCCTAGTTTCATCTTTTTCCACCAGTTGTGGTTTATTGCTTTTCACAGGGTCCTCAGGAATTGGAGTACTCGCTCTTCTATCCATTTTCTTCTTCTTGTGAGGAGCCCACTTGACTAAGGACTTGCAATACTGTGTTGAAAGAGAAATTATTTTAAAAAATACATAAAATATAAACAAAAACATTAAATGCAGTTCAGATGTTTGGTGCACATAGCATGGCATGTTTCCAAAGACACACCGCATACAGAGGACATCAGCACAATGTTGGAAGCATTAGTGATGTATATTACATAACTGGAATGTCCAGGGACAGGGATGAAAATTATGGAAGTTTAGCTATTTGTATTGTATCATTGGAAGGACTAAGGATTAGGATCATAACAAAAGGAAAGAATTAGTGGTTAGGATTGCACTTACCTTGAAACAAATCTTTGCCAGTCTGCTGTACTCTCATCACAGTCTGACGTTATTGCTCCTCCCCCCAAAGTTCATGATGAGTCAGATCCTTCAGCCAATCAGACGATTTAATTTACCAACATAGTTGATGGTACCAGTACTTGGAATGTAAGACGACTCGTTTGGAATCTTTTCTGCAATTAAAAATAAACTAAATATAATTAAATTAATATCTTAAAAGCTTTTGGGAATCTTATTAGTGCAATGTTTAACTCTTTTGAAATCACAGCTTGTTAAAATGATCTTTGATTCTCCAAATTCTTGCTGGTAGATACTCCAATAAAATAACTTCAAACAGACGTGTTTATGAACTCATTGGCAGCAGTACACTAACTACATGTAAATAAAAATTAACAACCGCGTGAACGTAACAGCTTAATATAATTTGTAGATAACAATTTGTAGTTAGATTAATTTCTTATCTGGCTATTGGACATACAAAGTTATGTTGCAATGTAGGAAAAAATTATAAGAACAACAGAATAGTTGGTCCTGATGTCAGAGATAAACCAGGGTGAAAGGCATCGCCATCTGATCAGTGTGATGTTGTGATTAGGAGAAAGTAGGTGGAATTAACCACACTAGGTATGACAGCAAAACAATGACAAGTAAAATAGAAATAGAAAAGACAATACTACAAAGGAAATAGTATTATGAATACAACACTTTGTATCTGTGATATGCAGACAGAATCCCAGCCGGTCACAGCATATGGCAGCCCCTCCTGGTAGTGCTGGAGATTTCTTCCTGTTAAAAGTAAGGTTTTCCTTGCCGCTGTCGCCATAGCTTTTGATCTTTTGTGTGAGTGTCTCTCTGTGTGTGTGTGTGTGTGTGTGTGTGTGTGTGTGTGTGTGTGTGTGTGTGTGTGTGTGTGTGTGTGTGTGTGTGTGGTCATGTTTGTATGTCTTGTCTAGCATTTATTTTTCTTTCCCATAATTAGAACTCCTTGGCTGCAAAGACAAATTTATGGTGGCGATTCTAAGTGTCTTTTGCAATCTTTTTTTTATTTTTTATTAATGATTTGTTGTGTTCCTGTGCTCCATGAATTTACAGTGGATGGAACGTCATTGCTCTGAAACTGAGATCCTTGAAGAGCTGCAACAACCTCCCTGGTTCCAGCTTGATCCACTACCTCTGATTGGAGAACCTTCAAATAAATCCATCTTCTCCATCTTCTCCTAAAAGGTAACAACATGGACTCCTAATTCAAGCCTGTTTCCACTGCCACTCCTCCAAAGTTTGCTGTTATACAACAACCGTTCAGCGAATAAGAACACTGAATTCTGCTGTCTTTTATAGGATATTGGATCTTGGAAAATAGGAATACCAGAGGTGTGGACTCGAGTCACATGACTTGGACTCGAGTCAGACTCGAGTCATTAATTTTATGACTTTAGACTTGACTTGAAAAAATGTTCTAAGACTTGTGACTTGACTTGGACTTTTACACCAATGACTTGGGACTTGAATTGGACTTGAACCGGTTTACTTGAAAAGACTTGATATTTTACCCCAAATATAAAATTTAACACGCATATTATATAGAGATTGAAAATGTGACGTCATTCACGGGTAGAACCGCAAAGGATTCTGGGAACTCGTGGCAAGAAGTACTAGCGCACGCAGGCTTTCAATTAAAATCAGTTACACAGCGATAAAAAGAAACACAAAAATGTCAAGAAGCTGTTGTATTATTAACTGCAATAGCCGGTCGCATGACAGCCACGGGAAGCCGACGGGTAAAGAGATCGGTTGTTATCGGATTACGACGTTTAAGAGAAATTGTTCAGCCATGTTTCCGAAGTGACAAACAGGCGACGGATGGCCTGGATTGCAGCCATTCAAAGATCAAATATAACGTCCCAGAACACTCCAGCTCACAGGTTAGTCTGCTCCAAGCATTTACACAAAGGTCAGTCTGCTGTTGTAGTTAATGCGTCATTTTCATAACATAATTGGTGATATAGGTTACAAGCAAGTCTGGCGCTGAACAGAAATTGTGGCGCTATGCTCCTTTATTTATTGTGCATAAATAGTGAATTGTCCTGACACAATATTGCGTTTCGCTTCTGTTATTATGGTACATTGACAAAAACATATACTTTTATTCACAGGATAAAACAGGTTTTTTGTATCACTAATTGCCCAGTACGATTACAGCATACAGTATTATTGTCACTGCTACATTTCTGTGATGCTACCAGAAATTATTTCCACTACTAATTAATTACCGTTGAGCTCAAAGGTCCTATTAATAAACGGTTAAGGAATGTGTATTTATGACGACGATTTGTGAGACTGGTAAACTTATGATACGTACGATGGTCTTTCGTTCTACACGGTGCGTTTCAAGGTCCTGCACCCATCCGGCGGTAAACTGTACCTGGGCTTGTTGCAGTGACCGGAAGTTACTAAACTTCATGAGTGTGTGCACTCACTCCAAGAACCGTATGATTATAAATATGCATATAAATATGCTACGATGAGATAGCTGACTTCATCTAACTAGCAAATGTTGTCCAGGCTACGTTGGTGATGCAGTTTTTTTTTAATGTGTATGATATTTTTGTCATGCGATTTTAAAGCCGGTCCTACAACCGCATCCAAGAATAACATGCAGCTTATCTCAGAACTGTCGGTGAAAATTATTATTGGAGCTAGGTTTAATTGAGCTGCATTCTAAAGAGGTGCAATTTCACAATTTGTGTATATTTTCTAAGTTCACTATTTTGTCATGTGTTGAGAAAAACACAGATTTAAAAATTACATGGTCTAATATTTACATTTAGCATAACTGCAACATGCTTTTTTTCGTTTTTTTTAATGACTCGAAAGGACTTGAAATTCAAAATTTCAGACTTGTGACTTGACTCGGACTTTTACACCAGTGACTTGAGACTCGACTCTGACTTGCCTGACATTACTTGAGACTTGACTTGAGACTTGAGGATAAAGACTTGAGACTTACTTGAGACTTGCAAAACAATGACTTGGTCCCACCTCTGAGGAATACCCATTAGGAATTTTATGTGTAACTAATACAACTAACTTAATAACAAGATTTGCACAGCTACCATTAGGAATCATTTTATTTGAAATTATACCTTGTAAAAGAAATCAATAAACTTTGACTCTGTACTATTAAATAAAATGTTTCACAAATGCCCATTTTTTTCTTTTTAACTAATCTCACATAACTTTATTAATCCCAAAAAGGGCCGTTTTTGTCTGCTCATTCACACAAACTATAAAAATTAATGATCATAAATATGAATCCAAACGACCCCTGTCAGCATTTAGTAGTCTAACAGCTAAAGATTAGTACAAATATATTACATTGCGTTTTTTGCTTAGTCTTGGGAACAACAATGAGCATCACATTTGGATTCACCTGTAGTTTTCTTTTCTTGTCTGCAGTTTGAACCACCATAAATCTTGATGTTAGACAACCTTTGACATTTATTACTTATTTATTTATTATTTATTTATTTAGGACAGTGCATGTTAATGAACATAAATGTAAAAAAAAATTACATGAATGTAAACATAACAGATTATAGCCAAGGGCTAATTTCCATCTGTTGTCCTTAAGCATAAAAAATAGACATAATAATTCATAAAAATTCATCATTCATTCATAATAAAAACTCCATCACCAAACTTACACATACACACCATTCTGTTCCCAAAAAAAACATTAAAACTATACAACTCATACATGATCACACACTTGATTTGTCCATAACCAGTACATCCCGCATTAACCCAGTGTGAGAATGAAGACTACGTATTTTGACATTGAACAACAACACTTTTATTGTCTTTTGCTCAGTGGTTTGTGGATGAACTCATGAAAAGTTGTTGTTGTAATAAAGCAGTAGCAAAATGATCACGTAGAGTCCAATGATCGCAAAAACAGCAATGAGGATTATCCACATGAACAGTTTGTCCAAACGTCCACATCTGCACCTGAAAGTTATCAGTTTATACAAACAAAATGTAAACATCATTGGATTTATTATAATGTGTAAAATATAAGGGTATAAGAGAAATTGCTCTTGCCTGCAAGATTCTGCTACAGGATGTTCAGCCTGGTGGCTCTGGATTTGACCAAAGGGTGCTATATTGGGAGCAACGCATTGCATCTGCATTTCCACTGCAGGAATTACAAATGACATTTTAGGAGCATCAGTTGAGACCACTCAATCTGAGAAATCAAAGAGGTGTAGATCTAACACACTGGCACATACCTGACATTCTCACAGGAGGAATAAGAAGGAACAAAAGATCCAATTTCAAAAGATAAGCTGCACACAGAGGAAATATGAATTAGTATTTTGGAAGTATTAGTAATTTCTATTCAATAAGTGGAAGATCTATGAATTAGAGTGATAACTGGAATTGAAAGAATTATTATTGATTTGTATTCTAAAATTGGAACCTTTAGGGATGAGGATTTAAAAAAAAAATAGAATTAGTCATTTGGATAGAAGGAATTGTGATTAGACTTACCGTTTACCAAATCACACCTCTCGGGACTTCTGGTGACATCACTCTGACATCACTCTTGATTAGCAAATCAGACAATCCATTTCTACAACACATTGCAGGACAGTGTAACTTGGAATGAGGGATGACTTCTTAGGAATTTTGTGTAATTAATTCAACAAACCTAATGAATTGCATTTGGTTACCATCCTTTAGGAATCTTGTTAGTGTACTATAACTTTAATCTGGAATTACAAAGAAAAGAATAAAACAAATGTTTTGAATAAAGGATTTTTTGAATCTACAGTTAAAATGGGACTTTTAATCTATGATTCATGTGCTATGTGCTTATGTGTTTCTTTCTGTTCTCAAACTGATCTCCCTGTGTGAGCTCAGTCTTGGAGGAGTTCTTTTTTCTCTTCGTCTTTCCTCGTGTTGTGGATTTTCCATTATTATACCTCTCGGACCTGTCTTCCCCATGTGATGTTTGTGTAATGTATGTATGGTCGGAAGGGTAAGCTGGCGCTGGCAAAAGGTCGGCACCCTTAAACCAATTTCCTTCGGGGTCAACCTTTGGGATCAATAAAGTTTTATTGAATTGAATTGATATGCAGACAGAATCCCAGCCGGTCACAGCACATGGCAGCCCCTCTGTGAGCCTGGTAGTGCTGGAGGTTTCTTCCTGTTAAAAGGAAGGTTTTCGTTGCCACTGTCACCATAGCTTTTGCTCACAAGGGCCATAGTCATTTTTTTTCTGTTTTCTTGATATTATTGTAAGGGTCGTTACCTTTCCAAGCAGCTCGAAGAAACTGTTGGTGGAATTTGGCACTATATGGCACTAAGCAAAACTGAATTGAATTGAGTTCACATCTGACAATAAATAATCAATCACCAACCAATTAGATATATATTTCTGACTAATCTTGACCTCTTAACTGTTTGTGTGTGTGTGTGCGTGTGTGGTGGTCATATTTGTATGTCTTGTCTAGCATTTATTTTTCTTTCCCATAATTAGAACTCCTTGGCTGCAAAGACAAATTTATGGTGGCGATTCTAAGTGTCTTTTGCAATCTTTTTTTTATTTTTTATTAATGATTTGTTGTATTCCTGTGCTCCATGAATTTACAGTGGATGGAACGTCATTGCTCTGAAACTGAGACCCTTGAAGAGCTGCAACAACCTCCCTGGTTCCAGCTTGATCCACTAACTCTGATTGGAGAACCTTCAAATAAATAGGAATACCCATTAGGAATTTTATGTGTAACTAATACAACTAACTTAATAACAAGATTTGCACAGCTACCATTAGGAATCATTTTATTTGAAATTATACCTTGTAAAAGAAATCAATAAACTTTGACTCTGTACTATTAAATAAAATGTTTCACAAATGCCCATTTTTTTCTTTTTAACTAATCTCACATAACTTTATTAATCCCAAAAAGGGCCATTTTTGTCTGCTCATTCACACAACCTATAAAAATTAATGATCATAAATATGAATCCAAACGACCCCTGTCAGCATTTAGTAGTCTAACAGCTAAAGATTAGTACAAATATATTACATTGCATTTTTTGCTTAGTCTTGGGAACAACAATGAGCATCACATTTGGATTCACCTGTAGTTTTCTTTTCTTGTCTGCATTTTGAACCACCATAAATCTTGATGTTAGACAACCTTTGACATCCCGCATTAACCCAGTGTGAGAATGAAGACACACAATTTTGATATTTGTAAAGAAATAAACTTTATTGAACTTCCTTTTAATCTGCATTTATTTACTTAGATGTATTTGTTGGAATGGAGCAGGAGAAAGACCACCATATAGAATAAAATGGTTGCAGCTGCAACTGCAAGTAGTATCCACCAGGTCAATGGATCCAATAATTGCCCACATGTACATCTAAAACATTTATGAGGATAGAATGTTAGTGGATGTATTCTTTTATTGTGGTAAGTATCTCTGTGTAACAAAGACAAACTGCTCTTGCCTGTAATGTTCTCCTGTAAGATTCTCATCTTGTAGGCTCAGACCAATGCGCACTTCATTGTCAGCATTTTGCAGCTGTATTTCCACTGCATGAAGGACAAATAAAAATCTTAGGAATACCATGTGGGACCACTGAATCTCAGGAATCAAACATATGTAGAACTAACACTTGTACATACCTGACATTGTTCTTCCTTCTTCTGCATGTGATGAAGCCAAGTTTCCAAAGATAAGACACATACAGAGGAAATAACCATTACTATCTTGGAAGAATTAGTGATTTTTATTCTATAAGTGGAAGATCTAAATATTAGAATGGAAAATCTGGAAGAAATATTGATTTGTATTCTAACAATTTGAAGAACTAGAGATTAATATCATAAAAATTATAGCATTAGTGATTTTGATTGAACTTACCTTGAAGCAAATCTCTTCCAGTCTGCTGTATTCTTACCACACTCTGACATCACTGCCCCTCCCACCCAAACTCATGACTATAAAGACCTTTCAGCCAATCACATTATTAATTCTGCCTATATTACCAGGTACTAGTACTTGGAATTGAAGATGATTCGCTTGGAGTCTTTTCTGTAATTATAATAAATAACATTCAGTGAATCTGTTTTGTGAATCTTATTAGTGTACTGTAACTTTAATCTGGAATTACACCTTTTCAAACAAATTATTAAACTTGTTTTTTTAAGTGTTGTTTTAATCTACAGTTAAAATGGGACTTTTAATCTATAGTGCTTCAAGTAGTAAGTAGGTATATAACAGTATTATATAAGAAGGATTCCATTACAATGCTGCTCCTCATGTTGTGATTCAGCTGCAAATCTTTGCATTATATTCTTTTTGAATACCATGACTGTGGACTTTTCCCATCCTCCATCAGTGTGAGAAAGAAAACACAGGATTTTGCAGTTGAACAACAAGAACTTTATTGAACTTTATCTGAACATTGTTGTATATGAACATATGTGTGCAGGTGCATGCATGCTTGTGTGTGTGTAGCTATGTTTGTGTGTCTTTATTGGCAGTCATTTTCCTTTCCCATCAGCAACACCGTCTGCCTGCAAAGACAAATGAAGAGAGGAGATTCTTAGTATTTGATGCAGTAACTCATTTCATCTGATATTTCATTTCTTGTTGGCTGTGTTACTCTGTTAACTTACATTCACTGGCACACCATCATTGCTGGACTGAGGCTCTTTAACAGCTTCAGAAATCTCCAACTTCCTAGTTTCATCCTGTGGCTGCAGGTCATCTTTTTCCACCAGTTGTGGTTTATTGCTTTTCACAGGGTTCTGAGGAATAGGAGTCGTCCCTCTTCTATCCATTTTTCTCTTCTTGTGAGGAGCCCACTTGACTAAGGACTTGCAATACTGTGTTGAAAGAGAAATTATTTTTTAAAAATACATAAAATATAAACAAAAACATTAAATTCAGTTCAGATGTTTGGTGCACATAGCGTGGCATGTTTCCAAAGACACACTGCATACAGAGGACATCAGCACAATGTTGGAAGCATTAGTGATGTATATTACATAACTGGAATGTCCAGGGACAGGGATGAAAATTATGGAAGTTTAGCTATTTGTATTGTATCATTGGAAGGACTAAGGATTAGGATCATAACAAAAGGAAAGAATTAGTGGTTAGGATTGCACTTACCTTGAAACAAATCTTTGCCAGTCTGCTGTACTCTCATCACAGTCTGACGTTATTGCTCCTCCCCCCAAAGTTCATGATGAGTCAGATCCTTCAGCCAATCACACGATCTAATTTACCAACATAGTTGATGGTACCAGTACTTGGAATGGAAGACGACTTGTTTGGAATCTTTTCTATAATTAAATTAAATTAAATTAAATTAAATTAAATTAATATATTAACAGCTTTTAGGAATTTGGTTAGTGCAACAATTAACTCTTTTGAATTCACACCTAGTTAAAATGATCTTTGAATCTCGAAATGCTTGCTGGTAGATACTCCAATAAAATAGCTTCAAACAGACGTGTTTATGAACTCATTGGCAGCAGTACACAATTACATCTAAGTTAGAAAATAAGAATTTTAGGAATGTAACACAGTTTAATATAATTTGTAGATTACAACCTATAGTCTGACTAATTTCTTATCTGACTTTTGGACATATAAAGTTATTTTGCAATGCAGGAAAGCATGACAGGAAAAGAATGGATGCTGTGATGTCAGATATAAATCAAAGGGATAGACATCTCTATCTGATCAGTGTGATGTGGAGATTAGGACAAGCTATGTGGAATGAACCACATTAACAGTGATCGAAAAAAAGGAAATGTGAAATCAATAAATTGATCCCACACGTTTTCCGTTATCATTATCCAGTGGATCTAAGTGTCTTTTTGACTTGCTCACTTGCTTTTGAGTGAATTTTGTCTCTGTGGATACTTGGGTTTCCTCCAACAGTACAGAAAAGTTTCGTGTTAGGCTTATTGGTGATTCCGAACCAGCCATGGATAGAAAATGGTTTAAATGAAAAAAAAAAATAAAATGCTGTCCAAATGTATGGTTAATTGAATTCAAAATCCTGCTCCTCACATACAAGGTCTTAAATAATCAGGCCCCATCTTATCTTAATGACCTTGTAGTACCATATCACCCTATTAGAGCACTTCGCTTTCACACTGCAGGCCTACTTGTTGTTCCTAGAGTATTTAAAAGTAGAATGGGAGGCAGAGCCTTCAGTTTTCAGGCCCCTCTTCTGTGGAACCAGCTTCCAGTTTGGATTCAGGAGACAGACACTATCTTTACTTTTAAGATTAGGCTTAAAACTTTCCTTTTTGCTAAAGCATATAGTTAGGGCTGGACCAGGTGACCCTGAATCCTCCCTTAGTTATGCTGCAATAGACATAGGCTGCTGGGGGATTCCCATGATGCATTGAGTTTTTCCTTTCCAGTCACCTTTCTCACTCACTATGTGTTAATAGACCTCTCTGCATTGAATCATATCTGTTATTAACCTCTGTCTCTCTTCCACAGCATGTCTTTATCCTGTCTTCCTTCTCTCACCCCAACCGATCACAGCAGATGGCCGCCCCTCCCTGAGCCTGGTTCTGCCGGAGGTTTCTACCTGTTAAAAGGGAGTTTTTCCTTCCCACTGTTGCCAAAGTGCTTGCTCATAGGGGGTCATATGATTGTTGGGTTTTTCTCTGTATCTATGAAGCGCCTTGAGGCGACTTTTGTTGTGATTTGGCGCTATATAAATAAAACTGAATTGAATTGAATTGAATTAAAATCTGATGTGGTCGTGGCTTGCAGTACCACTGCAGGTGAGATGGACGCACCTCTATGATCTGCATCTACGATCTAGCCTCACAACCTTAAAAGCTGTACCGGGTCCTGTATCAAGGGATGTTGCGGAGATGTGGAATAAACCATGATGAAAAGCTTGAAAATGTCACTGGGCCTGCAGTGGTTTGTTACAGTGGTGCCAAAACCCAGGATAGTGGGCACTGCAGACCCACAAGCGGGCTAGCAAGGGGCCTAGCACTGTCTCGCCCCCAAAGTTTGCTGTTATACTCAAAACAATCTTTAGCCAATCAGAGAACTGAATTCTGCTGTGTTTTATTGGGTACTGGACCTTGGAAAGTAGAAATACCCATTAGAAATTTTATGTGTAACTAATACAACTTAATTAACAGGATTTGCACAGCTACCATTAGAAATATTTTTATTTGAAATTATACCTCGTAAAAGAAATCAATAAACTTTGACTCTGTAGTATTGATTAAAGTGCTGTACGAATGTTCACATAAACAACGGCTTTTTATCCGAGTTGCTATTATTAGTTGTTGTAGTATTTTATATTAATGATCAGAATCAGATACATGGCCAGCCTTGTGGGATTTTGAACAGCTGTAGCCGCTTCTTGTTCTTCTATAGCCCAGGTCCAAGCCAGCTCCAATCAGCCAGAACTCTGTTATCATGGTTCTGAATTGGTAGATGTCGTTCAATGTCCTCCATCAAGAGTGTCACCAGACACCCAATGCAATAGACCATTGAGTATCCAGCAGCAAATGTCTCTGCAGAACAATCGGCTCTCCCAAGCCCAGGAGTTGTCAGTTTCGTTAAGGGATCAGTTGATCAAATCCATAATTCTTCTTTAGGTTTATAGAGAACAAGTCTGGGAGACTCTCTTAGGGTTAGAGAATGAGCAAGACCATACAAAAGACATGAGAAGCCAAGCAGGTACAATAAGGGAGAGGGAGAAGGAGAAAGTGCAACTGCCAAGCGTTTCACAGTATGTAAATTACGCTGAATGTTTTGGACATGAATTGAGCTGCTTTTTGGGAATGACCTCGAAGGGGACTGGAGGCAGCTCCCCAGCATGGTAGATTCAAATGTACTAATGAGACATGAAGAATTGAAAGAATTGAAAAAAGCAAATAGGAAGGTGGGGCACGAAAACAAGAACGAACAGCTTGTACAAGTGGGGGGTCATATAGATAAGACCCAGAAGGGGTATGTTTGGAGGCATGGTCCTGCTCCTGAATTTCAGACAATGCATCTTGAATAAGTGGAAGATCTAAAGATTAGGGTGGAAAAATTGGAAGAATTGTTGATTGTATGGGAATATTGGAAGCGCTAGTGATTGGGATGAAAGGAAGAAGAAGAATCAATAGTAATTAGGATCAATACAATGCTGACTGGACTCACCACTTAACAAATTGTTCTTCTCCAGACTTCAGCTGACATCACTCTGACATCACTATCTACCAGTAAATCAGATGATCGATTTATGCTGTCTGTTATAAGACAATTTTAATTGAGGATGATTTGTGAGGAATTGCATGTGTCATTAAAGTAACTGTCTAATTCAATCTACTAATTTGCATATTATCCTTTAGGAACCACATTAGTGTGAAATGTGACTCATTTGGAAATCCACATTGTGAAAGAAAAAACATAATTTGTACATAATCTGCTGACATCACCATTAACATCACTGACTTTTACCAAATCAGATGACTGATTCTGCTATGTATTATAGGGTATTGTTACTTGGAATCAGATATAATTTGTGAGGACTTCATCCTTTAGCAACCCTGCCTGAATAATATGAGTTATTTGGAATTACAGCTTAGAAATGAAATCCATGACTAATGATTGTTGAACAAAGACACATGATTTTCAAATATAACTGAAAGATTTTTATTATTCCATTTGGCATTTGTTTTCAACAACTTATATATATCAGCATTGTTCGTTTTTAACAAGTTTTATTTTAAAAGTAAGAAATAAAAACAATAACTTACCTTAACAAAAAAGAAGACTCTCACATGCAAAAGTGAGTAAATTCTAGAAAAAAAACCCTCAGAGCAACTGTGTAAAATCACATGATAACAAAGTTTTCAAAATGTAGAAAGACAAACTGTCAGAAGATCAGAGTAAAATCAACAACAACCAAAAATGTTTTTCTTATCTTTTCCTCTGAGTCTTTGTATGGCTTTTTGTCTTTTGCTGGTATCTTTAGGTGCCTCTTTAGTCTTGTGACTTCTGAGCATCTTTGGACTTAACAACTGTTTTGCAGTCAGGCTCTTTGGTCTTTTTCTTTCTCGCTTGTTGCCCTTTTGCCTTGTTTCTTTGCTTTCATCACACTTCGGCAAAGAGCTTTTCTTCATTAGAGACCTTTTCCTCTTTTTTGGGTGTGCCACTGGAGACTCATAGCTAGTCCCAGGGCCATCTTCTTTTACTCTAACTGTGTCTTTGTTTTCAGTTGTTCCTTCTTCTCTCAAATCGTTTTTTTCTTTAACCCTGGTCTCCATCTGTGGTCCCTGTTCCTTTATGTCTTTGTCCTCTGTTCTCAGTGCTTTGTCTTTGTCTGTAGTCTCTGTCTGTGTTCTCATTCCTTCCTCTGTTGTTCCTTCTGATCTCAAATCGTTTTTTTCTTCAGCTGTGGTCTCCATCTGTGGTCTCTGTTCCTTTATGTCTTTGTCCTCTGTGCTGAGTGCTTTGTCTTTTTCTGTAGTATCTGTCTGTGGTCTCATTCCTTCCTCTGTTGTTCCTTCTGATCGCAAATTATTTTTTTCTTTAGCTGTGGTCTCCATCTGTGGTCTCTGTTCCTTTATGTCTTTGTCCTCTGTGCTGAGTGCTTTGTCTTTTTCTGTAGTATCTGTCTGTGGTCTCATTCCTTCCTCTGTTGTAACTCCTGCTCTCAAAATGTTTTTTTCTTTGACCGCGGTCTCCATCTGTGGTCTCTGTTCCTTTATGTCTGTGTCCTCTGTGCTGAGTGCTTTGTCTTTTTCTGTAGTCTCTGTCTGTGTTCTCATTCCTTCCTCTGTTGTTCCTTCTGATCTCAAATTGCATTTTTCCTCAGTTGTTGTCTTTTTCTGTGGTCCATGTTTATCTCTGCCTATGTCCTCTGTGCTCATTCCTTTTATTTTTTCTGTAGTTTTTCTCACTACTCCACTGGAAACTTCTTGGTCTATGTCTGTTGTGTTCAACAAGGGACCATTTTCATCTTCAGCTTTGTCTTCTTCGTTATCTGTAGTCACTGTTTCCATACTGTTTTCATTTTCACTCAAACTTTCTGGCCTCAAGGCTTCATTGTCTTCATCTATTGTCTCTGTTTGTGTTTGGTTCACACCCTCAGTTGTTTCCTTTGGTCTAACAACTTTTTGTATTTGTGTTTGGATTGCATTTCTTTCTAAGATAATTTTAGGATATTCCCAACATTTGAACTTGTTTTTAAGAAACTGAGTATGACTATACAAGTCTCCTCTGTCCTTTGTGGCTTTTCCCTTTTCTTTAGCATTATCTTTACCTTTGGTGGATCCCAATGTACCTGCTGCTGTAAGGTCAATGTGTTCACGGTTATCATCATAATCTTCACTTTCACTACTCTCTGTAGTCACTTTTGCTCTTCCCCTGCCACTCTGTTTATGTCGGTGTTTTCCAGATGTGTCTGTGTCAATGGTGTTTGCGTGCTGTTTGGTCTTCTTTTTCACAATTTCTCCTCTTGTGGCATTTTGACTAGACTTTCTTTTCTTTGGTCCAGCATATCTTCTCTGCAACACATCTTCATTGTCTTCTGAGGTTGTAGATTCCTCAGAGTCTCTGGTTCTATTGTTCACAGCAAGTGCCTTTGCAGCATTGTTGCGGCACTTGAAGGCTTCGTCAAAGTTTAAATCTGCCTCATAAGGTCTCTCTGCAGTTGCGTCAGAATAGCACATCATCCGGTGGACTTGTACCTTGCTTTGGGTTCCCAAGGATCTCCCACTCTACAAATGTAAACATTAAATAATGTTATTAATTGCACTAACATTTGACATTTTCAAGGAGATTTGCAGAGCTAAGGACAGAACCACAAAAAGAAGTACAACAGAAGACAATATAAAGAAAAAGAAATGTCCTTTCAACATTATAACACTGGGAGTAGAACCAGGAAGGGTGACTTTTTTATATCATCCCTCTAAAAGGATAGGAAGGTAAAACACTGAATCACCATAAAGTGGAAACTACTCACAAAAGTGCTGATGCTGCTCCTAATCATAGAGAAGGTTGGTTTTCCTGGGATACCAAACTTCCTCCATGCATCTTGGAATGATGTCAGCATCTTAGCATAAGGCCCTCCATTGGTGTTGGCAAAAATCAATTGTGATGATACACCAGGGTATCTGTGGCGGTGGTACACAAAGCGGTGAAACCATATGTATTCGTCTTTCGTTAGGGGAACAAGTGCATGGCCAAATGTTTCCTTGGTCTTGTGCTCTTTTACCTGTAAAAGAATCAGCAACTAAATTACATTGCACACAGTCATTGATGTCGCTGGTAAGAAAATATCTTTAATCAGGGAGAGAAATAATTGCTTAATGATTTTACTCTGATTATCCGCCGGCCATCACCATCCGCTTCAGCAGTGCCAACTTCCTCAACTGTCATATTTGATATGACGCCTCTTCTGTGCCCAGTTGTGCAGATGACAAATCCAGCCAGAAGACCATAGAACCAGTCTAGGTTCTCAGGTGTGGGATTTTTCTCAAGCTCGACTATTGAGTAACATAGAGGTTGCACAGTAAGACACAAGGGATAGGGAAGCATATCCATTATATTGCTATATACCCCCCCTAATATAATCCTATATAAACATCACAAATGCTACTGTTTGTATATGTATTATATATTTGAAGAAAAATCAAAAGTCCAACAAGTGATTATAAATGAGCAGTCTGTTATAATTGAAAGCAAAAAGTTCTGTCATATATTTCTGTAAATCTGAGATTCTGAACTATATATACATACAGATTACAGCTGGTAAGTAAATATTATATAATTTCTCATTAGCAGAGATATTATTGGGGTTATTAGAGTTGTCCTTATGGAGAAATGAACTACACACTTACCAAGTGCTTCAGGGATGTGTGTGGTGGCCTTCTTGAGAAAATCAGTGATGTGGACAGGATCTACAAGCATTTCTAAAAGACACAGAATGTTTTTATGTTCCTGCAGCTCCAGTCATGCTCATTCATGCTGCACGCAATGATGTAAATATAAAACAGGTTGTAGTTTAGACCTAATTTTTTTCAAAAAATTATTTTGTAAGGAAAAAGAACTGGCGACCAGAGCTCACAGTATATGAAAATGAATTGGATTGCCATTTTGAACTTAAATCTTACTTTCCAATCCAGAATATTAACCGTTTCAATTTATTTATCCTACTTCCTAAACTTTCCAAGTTTACCAAGCTTAGTACTGTGAAAAAAGGAAATATCAATATCCTAAATTTTGATAGGCTCATTTCCTTGACCATTTTTGTCTTTGTGTTTTTTGACAGTATAGTTCATTTTATCAGTAGGTATCTTTAATTTGATTACTAGTTTGCTTATTGTTTAGATAGACATATTTTATATTTTTTCTTTCTGCATTTGTATGTTTAGTTTTGTTTCCCCACTGGTTAGTTGCTGGTCATGTCTCCTGTTTTTGGTGACATTTTTCTTTTGTTTAGTATAACTTTTACCCCTCACTTTCAACCTACCACAGATGTAGACAATTTTGTTGTCTACATCTGTGGTAGGTTCTCTCAGCTATCTTTACTTCCCTCTTACTTTGGAATAAGTAGCTTTGGTGTGCCACTGTTTCCTTGTGGTGACAAACTGTTTTGCTGCCTGCCTGTTTGTGTCACTCTGCATTTCCTAGTTTCTGTTTACTTTCTATTTTGTACAATGTATACCTTTGCAGTGTACAAAATATATACTTAAATACAATTTATACCTTACATTATAACATGTTGAGTCCTCTTTCCTCACTACATCACAGTAATGACATCATAACATTTATAAATAATGTATTTATTACACATTCTAGGTAACAACAATGATGAATAAGTAGTAAAGTTGGATCTTACGTGATTTTTTGATCCGGATGGCTTGCCTGTGGGTGTGTAACTCCCTTCTGCTCTTCTTCATTTCCAACTGAAGTGCAAATAAAGTCCCCTTTAAAGCCTTACGGGAGGCTCTGACTTCTGGCAGTTGTGCATCAATTAGAAATTTCAAGAACGCCCTCACATTTCCAATCCGAATCCTTTTGGTTGTCACGGCATGTTTATTCAGATAAGTTGTCCATCTAAAAAAGGCCCACAAACAAACACAAATCAGTCATGACTTTAATATTATTGAGATTACTGGACTAATATATCACAGAAATTTGTAAAAATGTACTCAGTCAGTCTTTCTCTGTTGTCCATAAATGCAAACGTCATTGCAGGGAGTTGATTGTGAGACATGAAATATGCCCAGGCACGGACATATTGGACCCGTTGTTTGGCATTTTCGACGTCCTTTTTACTTGTTCCACAAATGTGTTGAAACCAAGCATTCAGGACTTTCTCTGTTTAAAATAAAATGTAGTAACAACATAGCAATTAGGAGTGTCATGACAAACTGATGAAGTACAGAAAACATTCTTCTAATTCAAGTGGTTGACAATGATATTTGAAAGATATTGCTAATTAGTAGTAATGTTTAATTAGCGGGATGTGAGTTCCAAAATAGAACAACCAGTTCTAAAAATTCACATTACACTACACAAGAAACAATATTATTGCCAAAGAATTCATACCAAATTTAGGAAGCCGGGCTGTTGGGTCATGTTTACTTCTTTCAAATTTCTGGCGCTTTGGGGGGCTGAGAGGTTTGAAGCCAAGTTTATCCTTAGTGGATTTCAGACTTTTCAGATTCCTTTTCAGGAGTTGAAGTAACAAATCCAGTTCTTTGCACTTTTTGCAATTCTGATGTTGGACTTGAGCATCATCTGATTGATTGACAGGGGAATGGACTGAGCTGTCTTCTCTAATCTCTGCAGATTCTTCACGGGTATCACTGCTATCACTTTGCTCCTCTTGATCACTGCTTTCAGTCAGCTGCTCTATGTCCAGTGAGGTCACCATTGGAGGCTGTGGATTTGAACGTCTGAGAGCTTTGAGGGCTTTCAGATTAGCCAATCGTTTCGCTGTCCTTATTACTTTCTTGTGATCTGATTTCTGAAAAGGTATAAACAATAGAACAGCAATGTTTGAGAAAGTTAGTGAAACATGTCACATAAGAATGCATTCTAATTTAACAACAAAATGTAAGCTATACAAAACACTAACCTCAATCTCACAGTGGACATTTTCCAAGTGCTTGTCCAGTCTTATACGGTTTTTAGCTTTACATACTGGACAGTCCAGCCTGCCCCTGTAACTGCATATCACATCCAGTTTGACAAATGTAACTACAACTACCACTTTAAATTGTTGCAATGTTTTGTCATATACTGTATGACAGTGACTTACATTGTAGAGCAGTAATTTAGCAGTAAATGTAATTCTTCTTTGTTTACAACATGGTGGTATTTTTTTAAATGCTGCCCAACTGCAACATATGGAATCAAGCATATTGGGCATTCTGTCATCTGACGTGGCATTTTTCCTGTAGAGAAGAATACACATCAGAACAGGTGAGTTATTTGTTGAATTGTTTATAATTTTTTGTCTGCAAATCTTCAAATTGAGGTGTACACTTTTCAGTACTTGACCAAATATTAAAGGAATTAAAAGAAAACCTTGACATAATAAAAAGTCTACCACTTTTAATAGGGGGATTAAAATAATTTGAAAGTCTTTAGTAAGTGTTTTTAAAGTTTTGATCAGGTATTATGTTTCTAAAGTTAGTATTTCCGCTAAAACAGTATTTCTGCAAAATCCTAGTATTTCTGCTATATTATAGGAATTGTACGCAATTATGGTATTTGTGCCAAAGCATACTGTTTCTGCCCAAACAGAGTATTTCTGCTATATTCTAGTATTTGTGCTAAATCTTAGTTTTTCTGCTATTTTATAGTATTTCTGCCAAATCATAGTATTTGTGTCAAAGCATAGTAATGTAACATAGCAGAAATACTATGCTTTGGAACAAATACTATGAGTTTGCAGAAATACTATGAAGTAGCAGAAATAGTATATGTATTCTTATCATGATATGTATACTAGTATGTATGTATGTATACTTATAAATTCATGATATAATTACAAAATAATTAAAAAAAATGTTTTACTGGGGAAATGTGTTGTTTAAAATTTTGGTGTTATGTATTTAATTCTTGGAACAGTTATTGCTTTGGATACAAGACTGTGAAGAATTAGGGAATCATATTTAAGGACTGGAAGAATTGGAGATTTGGATGGATGAATAATTGATTTAAATTTGACTTATTTTGAAACAAATTTCCAAAAATGGATTCAGTTGGATTAATCACTGGAGAGCCCTTCAGCAAGACGAACTGTTGAAAAAAAGATGTTAGTGTTGTTAAAGATTTTAAAGAGTTGATGTCTCTATGCGCTGATTTCTGTATGTGTACTTATTTACTGTAGGGCGTTTGTTCCTTTTAAATTTGACAAAAATAATCTGCCTGGCAGGCAGCCAAAGCCTAAAAAACATTTTTCAATCAAAATGATATGCAGATAGTACGATTAAAATAAATTCAATAAATGCTCACAGACAATTACATAGATCTTAATGTGTGGTGCTACAAGGTATAAAAGTATGAACAAACATAGTATGTAGTATATACTATATAAAGTATAAAATTATAGTATAGTATAGTAAATGTTACAAAAGACATTAGGAATTGGGATCTTACAGTTGGAAGGAGTTAGTGAATTTTATCGCACCTTACCTCTATGTAATTCCACAGACTTCAACTGACAGCACTAACAGCTCTGCACATAACCTATGGGGAGCTTAGCCTTCAGACTGTCAAACCTATCATGCCATCTGCTTTTATCATGTGATTTCTTACCAATAGCGTATATCTGAACTTGGAATGGAGGATGATTCGTTTGGAATTTTAAATGTAATTAATGTAATTGACATGACAAACATCATTTGCATATCCTTCTTTGGGAATGTTCTTAGTGCGAAGTATCCCACATTTGGATTAATAAGTTATATGATAAAACAAGGTTCAACTTCAAACCTAGAATTTCTTTTTACCATTTATCGCTTTTGTAAATTGGCAAAGAATAAATAAATAAAATTCCTCTTCCACCCGTATCAATCACATATATATACACCCAGCGCGCCCCTGCGGGCGGTTTATCCTTCAAGCTCGGGTCCTCTACCAGAGGCCTGGGAGCTTGAGGGTCCTGCGCAGTATCTTAGCTGTTCCCAGGACTGCGCTCTTCTGGACAGAGATCTCCGATGTTATTCCCGGGATCTGCTGGAGCCACTCGCCTAGCTTGGGAGTCACCGCACCTAGTGCTCCGATTACCACGGGGACCACCGTTACCTTCACCCTCCACATCCTCTCGAGCTCTTCTCTGAGCCCTTGGTATTTCTCCAGCTTCTCGTGTTCCTTCTTCCTGATATTGCTGTCATTCGGAACCGCTACATCGATCACTACGGCCGTCTTCTTCTGTTTGTCTACCACCACTATGTCCGGTTGGTTAGCCACCACCATTTTGTCCGTCTGTATCTGGAAGTCCCACAGGATCTTAGCTCGGTCATTCTCCACCACCCTTGGGGGCATCTCCCATTTTGACCTCAGGACTTCCAGGTTATACTCGGCACAGATGTTCCTGTACACTATGCCGGCCACTTGGTTATGGCGTTCCATGTATGCCTTGCCTGCTAGCATCTTGCACCCTGCTGTTATGTGCTGGATTGTCTCTGGGGCATCTTTACACAGCCTGCACCTGGGGTCTTGCCTGGTGTGATAGACCCCAGCCTCTATGGATCTTGTACTCAGAGCTTGTTCTTGTGCTGCCATGATTAGTGCCTCTGTGCTGTCTTTCAGTCCAGCTTTGTCCAGCCACTGGTAGGATTTCTGGATATCAGCCACCTCCTCTATCTGCCGGTGGTACATACCGTGCAGGGGCCTGTCCTTCCATGATGGTTCCTCGTCTCCCTCCTCTTTCTTGGGTTTCTGCTGCCTGAGGTATTCACTGAGCACTCGGTCAGTTGGGGCCATCTTCCCAATGTATTCTTGGATGTTCCTTGTCTCATCCTGGACTGTGGTGCTGACACTCACCAGTCCCCGGCCCCCCTTCCTTCCGCTTAGCGTACAGCCTCAGGGTGCTGGACTTGGGGTGAAACCCTCCATGCATGGTAAGGAGCTTTCTTGTCTTTATGTCAGTGGCTTCTATCTCCTCCTTTGGCCAGCCTATTACCCCAGCAGGGTACCTGATCACGGGCAGGGCGTACGTGTTGATGGCCCGGATCTTGTTCTTACCATTCAGCTGACTCCTCAGGACTTGCCTGACCCTCTGCAGGTACTTGGTGGTTGCAGCCTTTCTAGCGGCCTCTTCATGGTTCCCATTTGCCTGCGGGATCCCCAGGTACTTGTAACTGTCCTCTATGTCTGCAATGTTGCCTTCTGGTAGTTCAATCCCCTCAGTTCTGACTACCTTCCCTCTCTTTGTTACCATCCGACTACACTTCTCCAGTCCGAACGACATTCCAATGTCATTGCTGTATAGCCTGGTAGTGTGGATCAGTGAATCGATGTCTCGTTCACTCTTGGCATACAGCTTGATGTCATCCATGTACAGGAGGTGGCTGACAACTGCTCCGTTCCGTAGTCGGTATCCGTAGCCAGTCTTGTTAATGATCTCACTGAGGGGGTTCAGGCCTATGCAGAACAGCAGTGGGGACAGAGCATCTCCTTGGTAGATCCCGCACTTGATGGTAACTTGTGCTATGGGCTTGGAGTTGGCCTCTAGTGTTGTACGCCACATCCCCATTGAGTTCCTGATGAAGGCTCTTAGGGTCCCATTGATCTTGTACAATTCTAGGCATTCCAGTATCCAGCTGTGGGGCATAGAGTCATAGGCCTTCTTGTAATCAATCCAGGCAGTGCACAGGTTGGTCAGTCTGGTCTTGCAGTCTCGGCTGATTGTTCTGTCTACCAGTAGCTGGTGTTTTGCACCTCTGGTATTCTTGCCAATTCCTTTCTGTGTCCCGCTCATGTATTGACCCATGTGCCTGTTCATCTTAGCCGATATGATGCCTGACAGGAGCTTCCATGTAGTACTGAGGCAGGTTATTGGTCGGTAGTTGGAGGGGACCGGTCCCTTCTTGGGGTCCTTGGGGATCAGGACCGTCCGGCCTTCAGTTAGCCATTCCGGGTGTCTCTCGTTAACTAGCAGCTGGTTCATTTGTGCTGCCAGACGCTCGTGGAGTGCAGTCAGCTTCTTCAGCCAGTAGGCGTGAACCATGTCGGGCCCTGGTGCTGTCCAACTCTTCATACTGGAGACCCTTTCTTGGATATCTGCCACTGTGATGGTTACTGGACCCTGTTCAGGGAGGTCGCTGTGGTCTGCCCTCAGATCCACTAGCCACTGAGCATTGCCGTTATGGGTTGCATCCTTCTCCCATATGCTCTTCCAGTATTGCTCCGTCTCCAGCCTTGGTGGTGCTGTTCTCTTATTGTTCCCTTGCCACTGAGAGTACACCTTTGCTGGTTCTGTGGAGAACAGCTGGTTTATTCTCCTGCCTTCTATCTCTCTGGTGTACCTCCTCAAGCGGCTGGCCAAGGCTGTGAGTCTTTGCTTGGCAGTTTCCAAGGCCTCAGGTATGGACAGCTTGCTGTATTTCTTAGGCACCTTATTTGTCGCACCTTTCTGCAACTCCGTTAGTTGGCTAACCTCCCTCCGTGCTACTTTGATCTTGCCCTCTAGCCTCCTTCTCCATGGAGGGTACTGCCCCTTGTGGCTGTTCAACTTGTAGCCAAGCATCTCACTGATCACTGCTGCCGTATTGTAGATCAGCTTGTTAGTGTCGGTAATCGTGGTTGTAGGTATTGCCCGTAGTGCTGCATTAACATCATCTAGCAGACCTTCTGAGGGTACTTCACGTAATCTTGGTAACCGGCTACGGGGGATCCAGGTTTCAAGCTTGGCCATGATCCTATTTTTCAGGTCAGCTCCTCTCGCACTCAACGATCCTTCTCCTATCGCACTTGGGGCTATGTACCCAATCTCGGGTGGGGGTGATGATATCTCCCCCCTGACCTGGCGTCCTGACTCCTCCTTGCCGTAGCATTTGTGTTGTACCTCGTCAATCTCTAGCTGTGAGAGCAGTCCCTTCTTTCGAATGTTGGAACACTGAGCTACTAGTTGTTTCGCCGTCATTGTGGATGTTGGGTATCGAAGAATCCATAGGTCCCTCATCCTATTCATGTAGCCCCTTCCGCCGGGGTTACTTGCGTAGTAGCATTCCAACAACGCCCTGTTTTCGTCCCTTGCCCACCGATGCCTTCTTGTTCCAGTAGCCCACTTTTCGTCAGGGTGCCCTGGTTCCTCAACACCTGACGCGGACCTTGTTGATCCGGGCGACGTCCGAGCCGGCATGCCTTCATATTTATCTGTCTCGCTCATGTCTGCGGTAGGCTTGCTTAGCATAGGGGGTCTAGCCTTAGGACCCTTACTGGATACAGACGCCCCAGGCAGGAATATATATATATATATATATATATATATATATATATATATATATATATATATATATATATATATATATATATATATCACAGGGCAGTACCCTCCATGGAGAAGGAGGCTAGAGGGCAAGATCAAAGTAGCACGGAGGGAGGTTAGCCAACTAACGGAGTTGCAGAAAGGTGCGACAAATAAGGTGCCTAAGAAATACAGCAAGCTGTCCATACCTGAGGCCTTGGAAACTGCCAAGCAAAGACTCACAGCCTTGGCCAGCCGCTTGAGGAGGTACACCAGAGAGATAGAAGGCAGGAGAATAAACCAGCTGTTCTCCACAGAACCAGCAAAGGTGTACTCTCAGTGGCAAGGGAACAATAATAAGAGAACAGCTTATTACCACCAGCACCACCAAGGCTGGAGACGGAGCAATACTGGAAGAGCATATGGGAGAAGGATGCAACCCATAACGGCAATGCTCAGTGGCTAGAGGATCTGAGGGCTGACCACAGCGACCTCCCTGAACAGGGTCCAGTAACCATCACAGTGGCAGATATCCAAGAAAGGGTCTCCAGTATGAAGAGTTGGACAGCACCAGGGCCCGACATGGTTCACGCCTACTGGCTGAAGAAGCTGACTGCACTCCACGAGCGTCTGGCAGCACAAATGAACCAGCTGCTAGTTAACGAGAGACACCCGGAATGGCTAACTGAAGGCCGGACGGTCCTGGATCCCCAAGGACCCCAAGAAGGGACCGGTCCCCTCCAACTACCGACCAATAACCTGCCTCAGTACTACATGGAAGCTCCTGTCAGGCATCATATCGGCTAAGATGAACAGGCACATGGGTCAATACATGAGCGGGACACAGAAAGGAATTGGCAAGAATACCAGAGGCGCAAAACACCAGCTACTGGTAGACAGAACAATCAGCCGAGACTGCAAGACCAGACTGACCAACCTGTGCACTGCCTGGATTGATTACAAGAAGGCCTATGACTCAATGCCCCACAGCTGGATACTGGAATGCCTAGAATTGTACAAGATCAATGGGACCCTAAGAGCCTTCATCAGGAACTCAATGGGATGTGGCGTACAACACTAGAGGCCAACTCCAAGCCCATAGCACAAGTCACCATCAAGTGCGGGATCTACCAAGGAGATGCTCTGTCCCCACTGCTGTTCTGCATAGGCCTGAACCCCCTCAGTGAGATCATTAACAAGACTGGCTACGGATACCGACTACAGAACGGAGCAGTTGTCAGCCACCTCCTGTACATGGATGACATCAAGCTGTATGCCAAGAGTGAACGAGACATCGATTCACTGATCCACACTACCAGGCTATACAGCAATGACATTGGAATGTCGTTCGGACTGGAGAAGTGTAGTCGGATGGTAACAAAGAGAGGGAAGGTAGTCAGAACTGAGGGGATTGAACTACCAGAAGGCAACATTGCAGACATAGAGGACAGTTACAAGTACTTGGGGATCCCACAGGCGAATGGGAACCATGAAGAGGCCGCTAGAAAAGCTGCAACCACCAAGTACCTGCAGAGGGTCAGGCAAGTCCTGAGGAGTCAGCTGAATGGTAAGAACAAGATCCGGGCCATCAACACGTACGCCCTGCCCGTGATCAGGTACCCTGCTGGGGTAATAGGCTGGCCAAAGGAGGAGATAGAAGCCACTGACATAAAGACAAGAAAGCTCCTTACCATGCATGGAGGGTTTCACCCCAAATCCAGCACCCTGAGGCTGTACGCTAAGCGGAAGGAAGGGGGCCGGGGACTGGTGAGTGTCAGCACCACAGTCCAGGATGAGACAAGGAACATCCAAGAATACATTAGGAAGATGGCCCCAACTGACCGAGTGCTCAGTGAATACCTCAGGCAGCAGAAACCCAAGAAAGAGGAGGGAGACGAGGAACCATCATGGAAGGACAGGCCCCTGCACGGTATGTACCACCGGCAGATAGAGGAGGTGGCTGATATCCAGAAATCCTACCAGTGGCTGGACAAAGCTGGACTGAAAGACAGCACAGAGGCACTAATCATGGCAGCACAAGAACAAGCTCTGACACAAGATCCATAGAGGCTGGGGTCTATCACACCAGGCAAGACCCCAGGTGCAGGCTGTGTAAAGATGCCCCAGAGACAATCCAGCACATAACAGCAGGGTGCAAGATGCTAGCAGGCAAGGCATACATGGAACGCCATAACCATGTGCTAGCATCTTGCACCCTGCTGTTATGTGCTGGATTGTCTCAGGGGCATCTTCACACAGCCTGCACCTGGGGTCTTGCATGTTGTGATAGACCCCAGCCTCTATGGATCTTGTACTCAGATCTTGTTCTTGTGCTGCCATATTTACAGTGCTCCACCCCTCGGGTAGAAACAGGGATCTCAAGTTTCCTGGTCTTCAGTCAATTTTTTGGTCTTTGTCACACTGAACGGCAGAATCATCTGCCGTTCAGTGTGACAAAAGAGTGCACCACAGCCCGGCACGCCATCTCGTCATGCTCAATAATGCATTCAACCATCTTCTGAAGATGTCAGGTCTTAGTGCAGTGGCTGAAGTTTGAGGTGTAGAGAGTGAAGAGGAAAGGGGAGAGGACGGTTTCTTGTGATGCCCCTGTGTTACCCATCACCTTGTCAGACACCTTGTATTGAAGATGCATTCATTGTGGTCACTCTGTCAGGTAATCAACAATCCAGGACCATCAGTGGATCGACTAGGTCAAGCCGATTTAGGCAAATAATGGCTTGTGTTGTGGCTAAGACTAAATAAATTATATAAAATTATATACAGAGTCTTTGTAGTCCTACTATTCAGTGGTTTATGTAATTTTGTGAAAGAAATGTAGGTTACCTTGTAATGGATTCAGTTTGTATAATGATTACAGAGCTCTTCAGCAAAGAACAACTGTTTGAAAAATATTCTGTTGGTTGTTAAGGCAGTTATAGGGTTAATGTCTCTGTGTGTTGATATTTGTATGTGTATATACACGTTTAGGACTAAGTCCCTATTTAGTTTGACACTAATAATCACGGTGGCACGGTAGTTAGCACTGTTGCTGCACAGCAAGAATGTCCTGAGTTCAATTCCACCATCAGGCTGGGGTCTTTCTGTGTAGAGTTTGCATGTTTTCCCCGTGTTTGCATGGGTTCTCTCTCTGGTTACTCCGGCTTCCTCCCACAATCCAAAAACATGCAGTTAGTGGGGATAGGTTAATTGGTCAATCTAAATTGCCCATAGGTGTGAATCTGTGAGTGAATGTGAGTGTGAATGGTTGTCTGTGTCTCTATGTGTTAGCCCTGCGACAGACTGGCGACCTGTCCAGAGTGTACCCTGCCTCTCCCCCTATAACAGCTGGGATAGGCTCCAGCACCCCCCCGCGACCCTGGAAAGGATAAGTGGAAGCGAATGGATGGTCTAATAATCTGTCTGGCACCCTGACAAAGCCTAAAGAACATTTTTCACTCAAAATGAACTGAAGAAAGTACGATTAAATTAAAACTGCAAGCAGCGTTATGAGGGCCGTCGCACCCCATCGCGTCGAGCCACGCCCAACACCTAAAAACAGCATGTCCGATCTGATGTCACATTGATGGAATTCATGCATTTAACCACCTGCTAACATTTCATCTCATTCAATCATGATTATAGTCGTCCCACCAGGTGGCGCTCTAACCATTACTAACAAATGGCATAACAAACATTTCCGAGCTTGAGTCTCATCATACCTGCGACCTTTGGGAGAGATTGGACATTGTGTTTTGGAGTGACAGCAGATTACTGCTTTTTGGCGAGTGATTGAAACTCCACGTGCCGCTATGAACACCCCGTTTCCCTGAACGTAAAAAGCTTCGCAATTTGACATCACAAAGGTCTTTAGATTCCACAAACAGGAAATCGCGTCAATCTGATGAAATCCCTTGGAGGAGTTCGTCAAAGAACGGTGCCTGAAAAGAGGGGAAAATGTCACCAAAATTACACATTAATTTTAAAATTGCTGACTTCCTGTTGGATTTGGGATGTTGCTCCAGGAGACTTTTTTCATCTCCTATAAGCTTCCCAGGTTTCAGACTCATACATAAAACACAGAGCAGGGGCTGATGTTTTGAAATTTTGTAGGGGGTGCTGTAGAGCCATTTTGCGCTATTCAAGGAAAGTGACCACATAACAACAAAACCTTCATCACATTGAAGCTGTGGGCCAAATTTCAAGACTTTTTAAACTTTTCAAGGCCCTAAAAAGCCACTTCATTGTTCATGGTGAACCGCGTTGCCACCAGGGTGCGCCGTTCAGTTTAAACTCGCAATTTTCGCACTGAAGCATCATGATGGTAATATTCACTGCTTTTGAGGTGGCCACGATGAACCTGTGAAAATCAGTACAACAAAATTAAACCCATGACATTTCCTGTTGCCACTAGGTGGCGCTCTGCGTATTCCTGACAATGGGCACATCAATCTGTTCAGGGCGGGTCTGACATCATGCCTGTAAAGTCTGGTACTGATCAGACTGGATTTCATAGAGTTATACTATATTGTTTCTTCATGGCGAGACATAGAAATTCGCCATGCTGCTGGGGTCACACCCTTTCGCAAAAAGTCACAGTTTTCACTGTAACCCAAGGCCAACTCCTTAAGGCTTTCCTGGAGAAATTTGAGGTTTCAGATGTCACCCATCACAATACTGTACCCCAAAGTGTAAAACATGACATTTCCTGTTCCCACTAGGTGGCGCTGTCCCTGATTTCAAATTTGGCAGGTGAAATAAGTTCAGGGTAGGAGCCTTATCATATGTGTGCTCTTTCGTCCAGAGCAGACAATGTATGACAGAATGAGAGGCAATAAGATTTCATGGCGAAATTCGCCGTGGCGCCACGGGCTCACCGTATCATGAAAACTCAAAAGCTCCGCAATTTAACATAGCCCAGGTGTGTAGTTGACACTGACCAAAGATGAAGCTTATATAACCAAATCCCAAGGAGGAGTTTGAAAAAGTTCGAGGCATGGAAATGGCAAAATTAGAGCCAAAATGTCACCTTCACTTCTAAATTGCGGACTTCCTGTTGGGTTTGTGTCAATGGGCCCAATGACTTTTTTGTTTGTCTCGGCATGATACACATGTGTGCCAGATTTCATAAATGTAGCTCAAACGATGTGGTCATAGGGCTGCATTTAACAAGGCATAGGTGGCGCTCATATGTAAAACCATTAAAATACAAAATTTTTCACCAGACCTGGCACGCGTGCAAAATTTCATGAGTTTTTGAGCATGTTTAGGCCCTCAAAAAGGCCCTTGTTTTGCCTGAATAATAATAATAATAATAATAATAATAATAATAATAATAATAATAATAATAATCAGAAGCAGAAGAAGAAGAAGAAACGGAGCAGATACAATAGGGCCTTCGCACTCTCAGTGCTTGGGCCCTAATAAATTAACCCTTGTGTGGTGTTCATATTTTTGTTACTCAGCCAGTGTTCATGGGTCTGGTGGACCCGCTAGAGTTTTGGCTTTCCAAATTAACACTATCAAACAATTTTATGTTAAATTACTCAACAGATGTTTACTTCATCCCAATTACAAGCCATATGAACAGTAAACATGGTTAATTTTTTCCCTTTACCTTTGTTAGATCACATTTATGAATTAATATGTGTCTCATTTTTTTTGATTTTTTTTTATAAAACGTTATAAAAAAATAAATCAGTTATAATCAAGTGGAGTGAGTGGAAAGACAACACATTTACACGTGAAGCAATATGTTTCACAACTAAATGGGATCAGCTGTTCATCAATGGTGACATTAGGCCCAGGTTTGTAAAACAGGGGGAGGTGGCGCACACACTTATCCCACACTGTCCTGATGGCAGCTAGCTTGTCTCTCTGCCGTCGAGCTGGTCTGTCGTCTCGGTTATCAAAACGGATAATCCTGGAAATTTTGTGGAAGTTTTCCAGAGACATTGATGCACGGAAAGGTTCGTGCCGGTTTCTGCATCCCACAGGATTCTGTGGATTCCCCTTTGGACCTGAAAACTCCTGCAAGGATAAGAACCCCAAAGTAGGCCTGCAGATCAATTTGGTCCATCTCCTTCCACCTCTCTCCAAAAACACACCTTCCTTCTAGATTACTGCAATCCAGAATAATTTTCTGGATGGAATCTGGGATGAAAAGCTAAAATGAAGACTTGATGTCCTGCACATGAGTAACTGTCAGCCGTGTTGGCCCTGGCTTATCACAGTAACAGCTCTGCAGGGTGGCTCATTTCTTGGGCAAGAAGACAAATTCAATTTCACCAGTTATTGACATCCATATTTCTTCACTTGCTGTCTGGTGGGCTTGTTCTGGTCCTGGAGCTGGCAGCAGATGGGGTACTCGTCTTCGTTTTGTTACTAAATGGTGCTCAACCTCATCCTCTTCTTCAAAGTCACTGTCAGACTCTGAATTTTCAGAAATGTGAAATATTCTGAAACCTCTTTGTCAACATCATCCTCCGAAGCCCCTCTCTCTTCCAAAATCAATTGGATGGCCCTCGCAGCAGATAATCTTTTGCCATCTTGATCAGTTGTGATAAAGAACCACACTGGTAAAGTCTTTTTTATAGTATTATGCCCCTAATTTGCAGGTGGGACAGGGTATGAGAAAATAAAATTTGGATCCCTCAAGAAAGAGGGTAAAATGTGCGGGAATGTAAGAGCAGACGTGTTGATAGTTGAATTTTCAACAATGTTGCAACTTTGTGCGGGAACGGAAGAAAACACTATCAGCAGCACCAGAAAGGAGGAAGACAGAGTGTGGGAACACAGGACCTGCACTTTCAACACTTTTATTAGACCTGGGTCCAGTGGACCCGAACACCTTGTATGTAATGTAAATGTGTGGGGGGAGGTACAGTATGAGGTCATTGAAAATTAGTTCGGATTTATGTTCTTCACAGAAAATAAGCCAAAGCCAATGAATTTCAGGTTGAAAAAATAATTAATTGTTTAATTTTTCTTTTGAGAAAAACTGAAAACGGGTCTCACAGACCCGAACACCATACAAGGGTTAAATAAGTGCTCACAGAGAATTATATAGGTTTTAATATGTGGTGCTAACAAGATATAATTCTATATATAGATATAATAATTTCAGAGACTTGTCATGGCACACATGAAGAGCAACCTCCCCTGCTCACTTGACCTGCTGCAGTTTGCATACTGGCCAAACAGGTCGACCGAGGTTGCTATTTCCACTGCTTTCCACCTGTCCATTTCCCACCTGGACAAGAAAAACGCTTATGTCAGAATGTTCTTTAGTAGACTTTAGCTCAGCATTCAACGCAATATCCCCCTGAAAACTGTTTGACAAACTCAGCAAGTTGGGACTGAAAACCTCGCTTCAGAACTGGATATTAGACTTCCTGCCAGAGAGCCCTCAGTCCATCCGAATCAGCGACAACATCTCCAGCACCATCAGGCACAGGAGCTCCTCAGGGCTGCGTTCTTAGCCCTCTTTTGTTCACCCGTCTGACACATGACTCCACCGCCCTACATAGCTCTAACCACATCATCAAGTTCACTGACGACACAACCGTGGTTGGACTCATTAGCAGTGATGAGTCAGTGTACAGAGATGAGGTTCAGCAGTTGACGTTCTGGTGCAGGGAACCCAGGAGATGATCGTTGTCTTCAGGAAGACTCGCTCCACTCACACACCACTCAGCATCCACGGTTCCATAGTAGAGGAAGACTCCAAACACGCTCTGCTCGTTCGCTCCTTTCACATTTGTCTTCAGCACTCTCGCCCACTGCACTCCACGACACTGCCAGGGAAACTGATCCAGGAATAAGGACAGGTCCAGGAGTCTATGCACAGGAGAACTCCGGTTGGAAAAAACTAAGAAATCACACAAAAAACTGAGATTATCAGAGCTGTATTAACGAGGATAACTCAACGATCCAGCAAAGACGTCTTCTGAGCACTCAGCTAAAATAGCAGCCCAGGAGTACAGGTAATCAGGCAGATCCACAGCGGCCCTTTGGTGGCCCAGAGGTGCCAGAGGTTGTGTGTGTGTGTGTGTGTGTGTGTGTGTGTGTGTGTGTGTGTGTTTTATTTGTAATTATATGCATTTCTTGAAATGGAGCAGGAGCAAGACCACAACAAAGACTAAAGTGATTGCAGCAGCAGTGATGAGAATCATACACCAGGTCCATTTTATATATTATGGAAAAAATGGTGGATTAAGAAGAGAAAACACTGTATCCTGTAGAATACTCATCTTGTGTGCTCTGAAGCTGACCAAAGATTGCTTCATTTTGAGCAACACTCTGCCGCCGTATTTCTACTGCATGAAGAACAAATGACATCTTAGTTCAGACCACTGAATCTGAGATATCAAACTGATGTTGATCAGACACACTTGCACATACCTGACATTCTCAAAGTAGGAATAGGAACAAAGAAACCAATTTCCAAAGGAAGATGCATACAGATGAAATTATCATTAGTTTCTTTGAAGGATTAATAATTTCTAAACTACAAGTGGAAGATCTAGGACTTAGAGTGAAAAAAATGGAAGAATTATTGATTTGGTTTCTAAAATTTGAAGCTGTAGGGATTAGGATTTCTTTTAAAAGCCAGGAGAATTAGTCATCTGGATAGAAGGAATGGCCATTATATTAATCAGTTACCCAGTCACACTTCTATGTCCTCTGCTGACATCACCCTCTAACACCATTGTCTATTAGCAAATCAGACAATCCATATTGGAGGCATCAGTGATTTAGAATGTATAATTGGAATGTCTAGGGACTGGAATAAAAATGATCAAAGGATTATCTGTCTGTGTTCTATAATTGGAAGGACGAGGGATTTTGATGCGATCGAAGCTCGAGTTGGTAGTTTGTCTTGTAATTGGAAGGTTGCTGGTTCGAGCCCCAGCTTATACAGTCTTGGTCATTGTGTCCTTGGGCAAGACACTTCACCTACCGCCTACTGGTGTTGGCCAGAAGGGTCGATGGCGCGATATTGGCAGCCTCGCTTCTGTCAGTCTGCCCCAGGGCAGCTGTGGCTACAACTGTAGCTGCTTCCACCAGTGTGTGAATGTGAGAGTGTCACGATCTGAGGGGACAGACCGTGCGGTGGTGTGTGTGGTGGACCAACTCCCTGTCGGCATTGTCAACACAATAGTTCATGGTAGGATTACACATAAGTCCATAGCTGAATTCAGAGTCACATAAAGAGGCAGACATGCTCATGGCTGGCCTAACAGTCTGCAACTGAGAAGCAGTATCATCAGAGCTCACATTCCTGTACATTTGGTCTTGATCACTGTCTGCAATTCCAACATCAGGGAATACAGTATTAGACTCCACTACAATCTGCACACGGGGGCAACACTCTGTCTCGGCTGTACGAGCTGGCTGCGGTAGAAAACAGTCTGAGGCGGAGAGAAAGCTCACGCGGCCCTTGGCCATCTTTGATGTTTCACAATCATTCCCAGGAGGCTCAAAAGCAGACTTTACAGTCGACGTGTGAACCCCTTTCACTGTCTCCTGAACCTTGGCTTCATGTGGTGCGGCTATGGGAGCAACACTAGAAAAAGTCCTGAATTCTACAGAGCCAAGAACATGGTCTGTGATTTCATTGTGCGCTTCTTCAAAACAGTTACACACAGTCCTTTCATTATCACAACACGACTCTGACTGGCCCTCAGTCTTAACCAGAGTTAGGTCGGCCACAGCATGGATGTCTATTAAATCATGATTAATGGTAGAGCAGTCTTTGGCACCAGTTTCTTCGTAGCTGGGCCCACAAAAGGGCACTCCACTATATCAGGCTCATGAGATGAAAAAGCACAGTCACTCACCTCCGTTATAAGAGGAGTCTGGGACAAAACTAGGACGGGTGCTGACTAGACAGCTGCTGCCCCCACCTGGGAATCAGATGCGGGTATAAGGTCGAGCAGTGTCACAGCCGCCTTGGAAGTGCACCCAGAGTCCTGAACATGCAATTCAAGGGGTGCTAGCAGAGGGGCAACAACAAAATTAGATCTTAACTCTTCAGAGACTTCAGCACAGTTCAAACAGTCTTTAGTTGCTCCTTGAGGAAAGCTAGACAGTCTCTCTTCAGACTTAGAAAATGGTTTAAGCAAAGTTTCAAACCTGGCATGAGGTGGCTTGGTAAGTGTTAAATTGTCTGAGGTAACAGGATTTAATTCTTGATCTCACACACACACACACACACCTAGGACTGCTCGCTGATGATTTCAACACATTAAATTGAAATTCATATGATACAGAATACTTTGAGTCTAAACCTTTACTCCCTTTACTTTCATTATTTCAGAAAAACCCACCGACTGCAGGTTCACCGTGTGAGACTTAACATCCTCATCACTAGTTAACTCAGAAAAACCCTTTGATTTGGTAGGAAGACACAGTACAGAAGTACAACGGTTGGTGGCTGCAAATAATGGTGGGTTAGTTATCACAGTGTTGCACTTTACAGACAATCCGTCCTGTACTGCGCTAAAAACCCCTGAAGAGCTGGGTGCTAGGTTAGTGTCGGCGGATACAGACACATTTTCATCAACGGCAACATTAGAACTGTTGATCGTAGTACCAGATTCAGACATTGTCGGCTCAAAGCTTGCTGTACCAGGGTTAAACAACTCTAGAACAAGACACTTATTGTTTGCATCAGTACTACATTCAGGTTCAGAAGTCATGACGCCGAGGACACAGTCATCTTTATTGCTGTTATGATTGTTAACCGGTTCATGGATGCTGTAACCTGCCGAATCAGCCAGGTCACAGTCAGACAAGAAATTTTTATTCACAGCAGCCCCTGAAACACTCTCCTTTGACTTGAGGTCTTTGGCTATGGGGCTAGATACAACGTCAGAAACTGAGTCAGTGGTACTCACCACTGGATGGCTGATGGAAGTTAAAGCCTCAGATGGCATTAACTGAGGGACCTCCTTAGGCTGAGGCTCAGAGTGCCGGCGGCGAGAGTACCGCTTCTTTCTATCCATGGAAGCGGGCGGGGTGAGGGCAGGGCTGGACTGGGACAAAAAATCAGCCCGGGCATTTTGACTAGAGACCGGCCCACCAGGATAAAGATTGAAAATGTGACGTCATTCGGGGTAAACCGCAAAGGATTCTGGGAACTTGTGGCAAGAGGTACTAGCGCACGCAGGCTTTCAATTGAACTCAGTTACACAGCGATAAAAAGAAACCCAAAAAAATGGCAAGAAGCTGCTGTATTATTAACTGCAATAGCCGGTCGCATGACAGCCACGGAAGCCGACGGGTAAAGAGATCTTTTTTTTTTTTTTTATCGGATTACGTCGTTGAAGAGAAATTTTTTAAGCCATGATTCCGAAGTAAGAGCCGACGGATGGTCTGGATATACCAAATATAACGTCTCAGAACACTCCAGCTCACATGTTAGTCTGCTCCAAGCATTCCCACAAAGGTCAGAGTTTTGTAGTCGTTAATAGGTCATTTTTCATAACATAATTGGTGATATAGGTTACAAGCAAGTCTGGCGCTGAACAGAAATTGTCGCGCTATGCTCCTTTGTTTATTGTGCATAAATAGTGAATTGTCCTGACACAATATTGCGTTTCGCTTCTGTTATTACCATGGTACATTGACAAAAACATATACTTTTATTCACAGGAGAAAACAGTTGTTTTGTATCACTAATTGTCCAGTACGATTACAGCATACAATATTATTGTCACTGCTACATTTCTGTGATGCTACCAGAAATTATTTCCACTACTAATTAATTGCCGTTGAGCTCAAAGGTTATATTAATAAACAGTTAACGAATGTGTATTTATGAAGACGATTTGTGAGACTGGTAAACTTACCTTTGTTCGTACGATGGTCTTTCGTTCTACACGGTGCATTTCAAGGTCCTCTACCCATCCGTCGGTAAACTGTACCTGGGCTTGTTGCAGTGACCCGAAGTTACTAAACTTCACGAGTGTATGCACTCACTCCAAGAACCGTGTAATTATAAATCTGAGCGTGGTGAAAGTGAGCAGCACGCTGACGTCTTTTGTCCACTCTGTGTGCTCGTAAGGATCTAACCCTTTCACTCCTTTGATTTTTTTCCTCATATCTTTTCTTTGTCTTTTCGTCAAGTCTGTACGGACCGGCATTGTTCTCCTTTTGTTTTGTACATTCCAAAGAAAAAACAAGAAGGTATTGGAACCGGAGAATGAATGTTTTGCGGTGCTGCAAATGCTTGCATTTGATGCGGTACTTGGATTGTTTTGCCACTAGTTCCCGGCATGCAATGCGCGAAAATCACTTGATTGATAAACAAGGGGGAGGGTGCATCCGGCCTCCTCGGCTGTAATTGGTCCAGCCCAGAGTCGATCATGACCAATTGGCCAATCCGACACCTTTCATTATATATACCCTTCCTAAAAAAAAAAGAAAATCCATCGGCCCATAAAAACAAAAAATCGCCAGCGGCCCACCGGGCATATGCTCGGTATGCCCGATGGCCATTCCAGCTATGGGTGAGGGGTAGAAGTCCCTGGCAGCTCCGGGGACCCCGAGAGCTCCTCGAGATCGACATCCAGGACCCCCACAGCATCCTCGTGATGCTCCGTGGAGGGCGAGACAGGACGTAGCAGTGCGCGACGGCGGCGTGAACGCCGCTTCCTCTTTGAAGCGGCTGTGGACAAAACTTGACTTTCCATGGCGACCGGCTCCTCGTCCTCCAACCACATCCGTGCTAGAAAGGCAGCAGGAGACGAGTAGTCCGATTGAGGCAGCGAGGGTGGGCGGCAGGTGCGAGGCGGGCCGGTTGGCGAGAGCTCCTCCTCGGGGATGAGCCAGGGCTTCCAACGGAGCTCGTCCTCGCAATACGCCCGTAATACCTGCTGCCGCTCCTCCTCACCGAAGTCAATAGCAGCTGGGATCTCCTTGAGCTGCGTAGTGCAGTCAGGCGGTGGCGAGGATGGGGAAGACAATGGAGCGTGAGCCGAGGGTGTGTCGGCGGTGAGCCTCACCGTACCGACTCTGACTGCTTCTGGCTCACGAGGCAGCGGGGAAATGGAGCTACAGCATGGCTCTGGCGAGGGCTCACGCACACAGGACAGCTGCTGTTGCAGGCGGAATTGGAGAGTGGAGACGAGAAAGTCAATGATGAGGGGATGCAGCTCCTCCCATAACCAGGGGAATACGGACACGCATACCCCTACTTGGCGGACTAACTCTTCCCGTTCCTCCTCTCTGGAACACTGCAGCCACTTGCCGCATAGCGACTACACTGTTCGAATGATCTCCTGCTCTTGTGTCGCTGGGTCCGGCATGGTTGCGTCGTACTGTCACGATCTGAGGGGACAGACCGTGCGGTGGTGTGTGTGGTGGACCCAGGTGCGAACACAAGAGAGTAGACCGGAGTAAACCTAAACTGAAAGCGAGCCTTTATTGTGGCTGATGACAGGTCTCAACACAAAGCAGAAACACCGTGACTAAACTGAACCTAAACTAAACTGGGAAACAGATACTGATAAACTAAGGAGACTCAGAAAACCATGACGATGGTTTTCTGAGCCAGACTGGCCGGCCGTGAGGACATGGAGGGTGGGAACACAGACGACACAACACAGACTGTATGAAACACAGAGACTAAATACACATGAGGGATGATCAGGGGAAGTGGCCACACATGGGAGCACAGCTGACACACATGAACCTAACGACAGGACAGGAGAAGTGAAACTGAATACACTGACATTGAATACAGACTTTCAAAGTAAAACAGGAAACATGGAGACATGACATGAACTAAACATAACCACGCAGACATGACGCATGAACCAGGGAGACTTAGTACAGGGGGAGATGACATAAACAACTAAGGAACAAAGGACTAAACAGCAATCTCAAAATAAACTAGATGAGCTAAACTAGGGCACAAAAGAATACAAAAGATACATAAAACTCAAACACTGGTATGGGCAGAAATCTGTGCCATCAGAAACTGAATTTGAATAAGTTCAATTTGAATTTGAATTGCTCAGATTGAATCTGAATTGTAACTTGAATAAATGCTTTTGAAAACTGAATTTGAATTAGTCTAATTTGAAATTGAATTTATGGTTTGAAAATGAATTGATTTGCTTTGAAACTGCATTTTATCCTTTAAAAATTCAGCTCTCGAATAATTTCAGTTTCACTTCTCACCATTCAATTTCAGTTCCAAAATTCAGTTTTTTGAAACTTACATCCGGTTCCGGTTCAAGCGCAGATTAATAGAACTACGTTTTACTAGCGGACCGAAAGTGTTACTGACGGGAATCTACAGCATCTTGAGCTGAATTAAGACTTCAGAAGGCCCCTGGGCCTGCGGCTCGGTTCACTCTGGCACAGCTGGCTGCCGGCAGAGCCGGCGGGCACGCCGGTGCAGCCCCCTCTAGCTTCTGCTCGGTGGCTACTGGGTGACGCATCGTCTGGGGATCCCCAGCCCTTCCCATGAAGGTGGCACGGATGCCCCTCTGGTGGTCCTCCTTGGGCTCTCGCACTCTGGGGCCTCTGGTTGTCTGGGGCCTGGATCTCCTCCATGCCTGCTTCATGCCCTGGGGGACGGGGCTATGGCTCGCTACATCTTGCAGACCATTACATGTGGAAACCATTTGAATACAAGCGCGCTGATCCACACAGGTATGCACACGGGTGTTCACTGCTTGTAGACTTAAATTACACCTTTCTTGGCTGCTACTTCAAAGCACATTGTGCGCTGTCTGTCCTGCGTGCTGCACAACAACATTGAATATTTAGTATTTACTGCTGTTTACACTTAGCTAGATTAATGCAATGGTGTTGTGTTTAGTATGTTGCTCTGTTTTTTTGGGTTTTTTTGCTTGTTTTCTATTCTTCTCTCAGCAGGTGATCCAGGAGATTTTTATTTTTTTTCTCCCCCCCTTTCTCACTGTCCCTCTCCCCTTCTGTTTTTCCTTTCCTTCTTCTTTCTTTCTCCCTTTCCTATCCCTCACTCATGTCTGTCCCGTCTGTAACATCTGAAAATAAAATATAATAAATAATAAAAACAAAGATTGATCAAATGGACCAATACGGCAATGCCACGATGATCCATTTGGCAAAGTAAATCCATTGGGTATCCTTGTTGGTCTTCAGACAACAATTCTGACGGCTAAAGAACCAAATGGGACAGGCCACAAAAAAAAAAAAAAAGACTTCAGAAGTCATTCGTCATGTCGAATGACCAGCGGATAAACTCTCAGGTTGGTAATAAATGTATTACATGTATAAGAACAAGCGTCATGTTAACAAATGATAGCCGTACGGTAACTGTTATGCTTATTGTAGCTGTTAGCTAAAAATGCAAATTTAGCGTAGTTTGCCTTGAATTCAGCTTTGACAAACAAATATGATCGACTGTTTCTAGTAGAATTCCAAAGTTGTCATCTTGGACCCTCTCAGAGTACCCCCTCTGTATGCTTGCAGAGACCCCTACAGTAGGGAAACATGCAAAACGGTGCCCAAACCTTTGTATTTTAGCTTTATTTATGTCTTACACAGCATCCCAACTCTTTAGATAACGTAATAACTTTAGCTAAAGTGAATAGTTAGTCTAATTCATCAAATCAAATCAAATCAAATCACTTTTTATTGTCACATCACATGTGCAGGCACACTGGCACAGCACATGCGAGTGAAATTCTTGTGTGCGAGCCCCACAAGCAACAGAGATGTGCAAACACAACAACACAAACGAGCAAAATACAAGAATGGCCAACCTGAAACTAATAAATATATGTACAATATATAATAGTGTATGCATTTCTGGATGTGTATACTAAATATTTTCCTACGTGTGTGTGTGTGTGTGTGTGTGTGTGTGTGTGTGTGTGTGTGTGTGTGTGTATACACATTTTTACAAATTAAATAGTAAAAAAAAATAATAATAATAATAATAATAATAATAAAATATATAAAATATACAGAGTTGAATATGTGCAAAACAAGTGGCATTTATATACAGTGTGGAGTGCATAATGTTGAAGTTCCAGTAGTGAAGCTGAGGTGTCTATGACGTGTTCAGCAGTCTGATGGCCTGATGGAAAAAGCTGTCTCTCAGTCTGTTGGTACAGGACCGGATGCTGCAGAACCTCCTTCCTGATGGAAGCAGTCTGAACAGTTTATGGCTGGGGTGACTGGAGTCCTTGATGATTCTCCCCGCTTTCCTCAGGCAGCGCTTCCTGTAGATGTCTTGGAGGGAGGGAAGCTCACCTCCAATTATCCGTTCAGAGCACCGCACTACTCGCTGGAGAGCTTTGCAGTTGTAGGCGGTGCTGTTGCCATACCAGGTGGTGATGCATCCAGTGAGGATGCTCTCAATGGCACAGTGATAGAAGGTCCTGAGGATGCGGGGGCTCATGCCGAATCTTTTCAGTCTCCTGAGAAAGAAGAGGCGCTGCTGCGCCTTCTTCACTGTTTTGTTTGTGTGTACTGACCACGTAAGATCCTCAGCCAGATGTACTCCAAGGAACCGGAAGCTGCTCACTCTCTCCACAGCAGCGCCGTTGATGGTGATGGGGGTGTGTACTTCTCTGCACCTCCGGAAGTCCACTATCAACTCCTTTGTCTTTGCGACGTTGAGGGTGAGATGGTTGTCTTGACACCAGTGGGTCAGGGCGCTGACCTCTTCCCTGTAAGCCATCTCATCACCGTTGGTGATAAGACCCACCACTGTAGTGTCGTCCGCAAACTTCACAATGATGTTGGAGCTGTTAGTGGCTGTGCAGTCGTAGGTGTAGAGTGAGTACAGGAGAGGGCTCAGTACACACCCCTGTGGAGCACCAGTGTTCAGTGTGATGGGGGATGAGGTGATGCTGCCCAGTCTGACCACCTGGCGTCTGTCAGACAGGAAGCTAAGGATCCAGCTGCAGAGGGAGCTGCTCAGTCCTAGATCCTGCAGTTTCCTGTCCAGCTTCGAGGGAACGATGGTATTGAATGCTGAGCTGTAATCTACAAACAGCATTCTCACATACGTGTCTCTCTTCTCCAGGTGTGACAGGGCAGTGTGTAGTGTCAGGGCTATGGCATCATCAGTGGACCTGTTGTGGCGGTATGCAAACTGTAGAGGGTCCAGTGAGTCGGGTAGTGCAGAGCAGATGAAGTCCCTGACCAGCTTCTCGAAGCATTTGCTTACGATGGGGGTCAGGGCTACAGGTCGCCAGTCGTTCAATGAGGAGATGGTGGAGGATTTGGGTACAGGGACGATGGTGGCCATTTTGAAGCAGGCTGGGACTACAGACAGAGAGAGGGAAAGGTTGAAGATGTGCGTGAACACTCCAGCCAGCTGAGCCGCGCATGACTTGAGGACGCGGCCGGGAATCCCGTCCGGACCAGTAGCTTTGCGCGCGTTCACCTTCCTGAAGCACTTCCGCACATCCTCCTCAGACACCACGGTGCGCACACTGTCCGGTCTCATGGTGTTCGCTGCGTCGAATCTAGCGTAGAATACGTTTAGATCCTCACACAGAGAGGCCGTGGTCTGCGGTGTGCTGGTTTTCCCTCTAAAGTCTGTGATCGTGTTTAGTGTTTAGTCCCTGCCACATACTCCGAGGGTTGTCAAACTGTTGCTCCACCCTGTCCCTGTACTCACGTTTGGCTGCTTTGATCGTCTTCCGGAGTTGGTAATGTGCGTGTTTGTAGTCCGATGTGTTCGCGGAGGCAAAGGCGGTGTTCTGTGCCGCCAGTTCCGCACGAACATCTCCGTTAATCCAGGGTTTTTGATTTGGGAAGGATTTAACTGTTCTGGATGGGACGACATCTTCCACGCATTTCCTGATAAATCCACAGACTGAGTCTGTGTATTCATCAATGTCTCTGGCGGCCACGTGAAACATTTCCCAGTCCGCGTGATCAAAACAGTCCCGCAGCGCAGACTCCGATTGGTCCGTCCAACAGTGCACCGCCCTCCGGGTTGGAGCTTCCTGTTTCAGCTTCTGCCTGTAGGCGGGCAGGAGCAGGATGGAGCAGTGATCTGATTGGCCGAATGGGGCGCGGGGGAGGGCTTTGTACGCATCCCGGAAAGAGGTGTAACAGTGGTCGAGTAGCCGGTTTCCACGTGTGTTAAAAAGGATGTGTTGATGGAGTTTTGGTGAGACTTTCTTCAGGTTTCCCTTATTAAAGTCTCCGGCTGTGATAAACGCTGCCTCTGGGTGTGCGGTTTCCTCGCTGCTGATCGCGCTGTACAGTTCCCTGAGTGCACGGTCAGTGTCGGCTTGTGGGGGAATGTAAACAGCCGTAATAATCACTGCTGTAAATTCCCTCGGTAGCCAGAATGGCCGGCACTTAATCATCAGGTACTCCAGGTCCGGTGAGCAGAAGGATTTGACCGGGTGCACGTTCGCATAATCACACCAGCTGTTGTTGATCATGAAACACACACCACCGCCTCTGCTTTTCCCAGTAAGATCCTGTGACCTGTCCGCGCGGTGCACAGAGAACCCCGGCAGTATTGTATTGCGGAGTCCGGTACTTTGTCCGATAGCCAGGTTTCTGTGAGGCAGATCACGCAGCAGTCCCGCATCTCTTGCTGGAATGAGATCCGTGCCCGAAGCTCGCACAGCTTGTTCTCCAGAGACTGCACATTAGCCAGTAATAAACTGGGTAACGGTGGTCTGTAAGTGCGCCGTCTCAGTCGAACCAGAACACCATATCTTCTGCCTCTGCGTCGGCGTTCGCGGCCTCCAGGGCCAGAGAACAAAGGCGTCTTAGGTGAGATGAATGGGGGGTCTGCAAACGGAGCGTCCGTGTTGCAAAACTTGAACTCCGGAAAGTTATAAGAAAGACCGTCTTTTATGTCCAGTAAGGTTTGTCGGTCGTACACAAGGAGACAAGTGCTGCTCGTGAAAAAATAAAGGAAAAGTAAAATTAAACACAGAAGAAAGCCGTTGCTTGGGGGAGCTCGCGACGAGGCTGCCATACTCGGCGCCATCTTGAAACTCAAGTGCAGCTTCATTAGTGCAGCATTAGTGCAGAAACTTCATTAGTGCAGCATTACTGGATCGCCTCTGTTTTAATCTGTTTTGTGAATCTTACTAGTTTAGTATAATTTTAATTCAGAATTACACCTTGTCAAAGAAATTAATAAACTTGTTTTAAATAAGGATTTTAATTTACAGTTAAAATGGGATTTTTAATTTCTTAGACTTAGAGAGTGTTTATGGTCATTGTGCCGTTACTTTCACAGCAAAATTGGGTACCTGGACCACAAGGTACAAAATGAAAGAAGGGAAAACAATATACAATGAATGAATGAATGCTTTATGCTTTATTGGCCATATGCAGGTTGCCCCGCAGAGGAATAGGACCCCCCCCCCCCCCCCCCCCCCCGACTTACACACACAACAAAGGCATCACATGGGAATACAGTCGGAGATCGGCAGCGTTACAGAGAAAACACTGAAAAAGTACACAACAATGGGAAAAGTACAAGAGGAAAAAAAAGAGACCTCTTCTCACGCTGGGCACCTATGGGAGGACAGCATCAGTGTAAGTGTATGTGTGTGCATGTCCAGAGTCCAGCTGAGACAGTGTCCTTCGCCCTATCAGGCTAAGTAAACAGTCTGCCAGCCAACCCAGGTGGCCTTGCATGGGATGGGAAGAATAGTCATCACACAGTCGTTATCCAGGAGTTGTTTTGGTCGGCTCCAGCCTTGGGCCTGAGCAGCTGGCGCCGTGGTGTCCATATGTTGAATATTGTTGATTTCTCCTTTCTCCTAAATGTGGTTCATGTAATGTAGGTCTGTATTGAAAGATCAAGGGATTGGGATGAAAAAATGAAAGCATCAATCATTTGTATTGTATAACTGGAAGATTTAGGGAATATGATGAATAAAATGAAAGAGTTATTCATTTGGATTGATGGAATTCTGATTGAACCAGCATTCAAATAAACCCCTCTTCTCCATCTTCTCCAACTTCTGCTAAAAGGTAACAACAAGGACTCCTAATTCAAGCCTGTTTCCACCGCCACTCCTCCAAAGTTGGCTGTTGTGCTCAATGATTGTTCAGGCATTTAGACAAATGAATTCTGCTGTCTTTTATAGGATGATGGATCTTGGAAAATAGGAATAGCCATTAGGAATTTTATGTGTAACTAATACAATAAGATTTGCACAGCTACCATTAGGAATCTTTTAATTTGAAATTATACCTTGTAAATGAAATCAATAAACTTTGATTCTGTGCTATTAAATAAAGTGCTGTACAAATGTCCACATAAACAAAGGTGTTATCTATTACTATTATTATTATTAGCAGTAATAATAAAATATAATATTAATCAGGATCAGAGAATTTTACTACTGACTGAACCACCTATAAAAATGAATCCAATTGAGCCCCGTGTTGAAATTATTTTTAAAAACACATAAAATATAATCAAATACATAAAATATAAACAAATACATTAAATTAAGTTCAGATGTTTGGTGCACATAGAGTGGCATGTTTCTTAGTCATACCGGGTACATAAGCACAATGTTCAAAGCATTAGTCATTTATATTATAATACTGGAGTGTCTAGGGACAAAGATGAAAATTATGGAAGTTTAGCTATTTTTATTACATAATTGGGAGGACGAGGGATTGGGGTGATAAAAAATGAAAAAATAGGGATTTGTATAGACTTACCTTAAAACAAATCGTTGCCAGTTTGCTGTACTCTCATCACACTCTGACATCATTGCTCCTCCCACCCTAGTTAATGATGAGACAGGTCTTTCAGCCAATCAGACGATCTAGTTTGCAATCATTGTCTAGGGTAACAGTTCTTGGAATGTATTATTAAATTAAATAATAACAACAGAATCCAGTCTTTAAGGCTGGACCCAAACTATGCTGCAGGTCCCAAAGTCAAACGATTACTGTGGAATCACAAAAATTGTCTAAATTCTTTAATAAAATGATCAGCGTTGCTGCTCTACCAGGTGTAATAATTACGTTTAACATCCAGGCATCCATCTTTTTTTCCACTCGATAAAAGTTAACATGACAGTTCCCGGTGGTAAGGAACAAATGCAATCGCATGGCAGGATGCTGTAAATGGACCAAACTTCAGTCAGGAGAACAACTGAGAAAATCCATCCACAATATGAGGTTAGTCATTAATTAAGAACTTAATTTATCTCAAGGAAAATTCGTTTGTCAGACACATGCTCAATCATCAACCACTTAGATGTCTTTTTCTGTCTTCCATGATTGCTGTTAGGGGTGGATTTTGATTATCGATTTATCGATTAAAATAGATTCTAGCTTAGATAATGTTGTATTGATTTATTAAAATCCTGAATCGATTTTGAATCTAATTCACAGCTAAAACAGTGACTTAGAGCAGGTACGTGGATTCTGCACACATGCACCCGACAGATCAGAATCAGTGAGATGTCGCCTTTCTCACCTGACAACACGGACGCGCTCGGGGCTGAAAGCCGACAGTTCACTGATTCTGATGTTTCAGTGGGTCAGCGCTTTATGTTTACGCCCTTTTTGCGATAGATTCTGAAGCTGCAGGTTGTATCTCTCTAAACAATATTGACTGAACCAGCAGCAAAAGAAGATCCAAAATAAGCTTCACATTTCCCTTCACATAAACATCATCATAAATTTCATCTTACTTTTGGTGCTTTGCTTTCACCACAATAAAAATCACACTTCATGCAGAGCTATCTCTCTCTCTCTCTCTCTCTCTCTGTGTGTACTTCAAAAACAGTTTCTTGTCTAGAAATCTCAGTTTTCTGCATTATTTACTTGCTTATTACGCACAAGTCTACCATTGTTTACAACGCTGTCAGACGCTGGTTTTTTTTCGCTTTTACTTACTTCCGAAAAGAGAGCCTAATTTTTGCTGTTCAATCAGCTACTGAACAAATGTAAACTTTTTAAAAATTGTGCAAAATTGCATAATGCTTGGTTTTGTCTCTAATAACACCTCAGTAACTTTGCTCTATTTCACTTCAGCAGCATCATGTTTATATGTTGATTAATTGTTTTCTTTCGTTTTTGATCTACTGCAGAATATATTTAAGGTCATCTGCTTTAAAATCCCTGGCCAGGAAAATGATCGTGATCAGAATTTTAATATTTCTGACTGTCTGAGGCAAAAAATTTAACTGAATCGAATCAATCGATTTGGGACATTGTGAATCGGAATCGAATTGATTCTAGAAATCCGTGATGATACCCAGCCCTAGTTTTTGTCCCACTTATCAGCTTTATCCCCTAGTCAAGTCCATGTCTGTTATGTTTCCTTTTTTACTTTGAAAGTCTGTGTCCTATGTCAATGTATCAAGTTTTGCTTCCCCGTTTATTAGGATCAGCTATGCCTCCCTCCCGTTTGCTATCCCTCGTACTGCACATTCTCCACAACATTCGCCTTCACCCCCTTCACTGCTCACCTGCTCTGCTTGGTGGAGGATGTGCAGCCCGGCCCGGCCTGAAGCTCTGTTAGCTGCCTGGCCAGCAGTTTGGTCATCAACTCTGCCACCAGCTCCATTTTCACCTCAACAATTACTTCAGTCATTAGCTCAGTCTCCTGTTCAGTCACCCTCAGTTCAGTCACGCTCAGCTCAGTCGCCCTTAGTTCAGTCTCCTATCCAAATTTCCTGTATTGCCACTATCCAAGTCTCCTGTGTTGCCGCTAGCTCAGCCATTAGCAGGGCCTGCACCTCAGCCATTAGTTCAACTTCCTGTTCAGTCCATCGCTCAGTCGCCCCTAGCTCAGTTATGTGCTCAGTTGCCTTTAGCTCAGCCATCAGTCCACTCATTGGTTCAGCCATCATCTTCAACTACTCATCTTAAGCAGGGAACACACTTCATAGAAACATTTAATGGTTCTCAAAAAGCTGGCCATGTTAGAGACAGTAACTCCCTCCAGGGCCTCCCAGAGGCTGAGTGCCAGCCACCAGCCGACTCAAGACCCTTGGAGGTTAAGACACCAGCGCCAACAACTACTTCACCTTCCGCCTCCGTCCTCTGCTGGGTTTGTTGGTGAACATTTTCAGCTCCCTGAGGACTGCATCCCGCTGTTGCTACCTGAGCCAAACCAATTTGCTGCTCAACTCCAGCCAGTGTAAGGAATACCAGAGGTCTCTGAGCCTACCGGTTCTGTTTTGTGCTTGCCAGAGGTCCCTGCATCAGCTGGTTTTGCTCTGTATCTGTCAGAGGTCCCTGCAACTGCTGGTTCCTCTCTTTGTCTGCCTGAGGTCCCTGTACTTACTGGGTCCATGTCTGTCTCCGCTGGAGGGTCGGAGGGTCCCATCCAGTCATCTGCCTCCACTGGAGAGTCCGAGGGATCACCTCAGCTGTCTTCTGCATCCGCTGGAAGGTCCCAGGAACCTTCTGTACAGCCGGCCTCCGGACCAGCTTTTCACACAGTGGGCCTCCTGAGCTGAACCTTTTTGGACTATTGTGCTCATGGCCTACGGGTCAACCCTTGAACCATCAGTGAACTGTTCCGTGAGCTCCTGCGTTTCTCGTGGACTTTCTGTTTTCACCTTTTGGGTCCTCAGTTATTCCTCTACACAGCTCACTCCGCTAGCCGTGAGAAGTTGTTGAAATACAGCAGGAGCAAAATAATCACATAGAGTGCAATGATCACAAAAAACAGCAATGAGGATTATCTACATGAACAATTTGTCCAAACATCCACGTCTGCACCTGAAAGTTATCAGTTTCTACGAATAAAATGTAAACATGATTGGATTTATTATAATGTATAAAATATCAGTGTATTAAGAAGAGAAACTGCTCTTACCTACAAAGTTCTTATACAGGATGTTCAGCTTGTTGGCTCTGGAGTTGACCAAAGGGTGCTTCATTGTGAGCTTTCTAGGGAGCTTGGAAGGAAAAATGCCTGGATTTCCTTATGTTGCTTGCCGATGTTTCACTTCTCTACCAAGAAGCTTCTTCAGTTCTAAGGTCAAACATATTGCTTATTGCACTGTAGAGGCTGGTGAGAGACAGTATTTCGTTTCAGGCTGGGTAACACCATACGAAATGACAATAAACCTCTTGAGTCTTGAAATGGTGGAGAATCCCAGATTTAATCCCTAAAGGAGTGACCCCCAGGGGGTCTACGATGACCTAAACTAGGATGACCTGAATTACTGAGAACCTTCACAGATTTATTTTGAACAACACTTCACATTTGCATTTCCACTAATTGGAGCACAAATAATTTTTAATATCTACAGCATCAGTTAAAACCAATAAATCTGAGAAGTCAAACGCATAAAGAATAAACAGTAAAACACACCTGCTATGATTGATGTTTTTATTCTGGTTTTTTTTTTTTTTTTTTTTTTGGGGGGGGGGGGGGGGGGGGGATCGATTTCCAAAGACACACTGCATACAGAGAAAAGTAAAAAAAAAATCCCTTAATATCTTTGAATAATTGATTAAGATTTATTTTCTATGGTTTGCATTAGGAAATGGGATGGGAAAAAAATGAAACATTAGACATTTCTTTGCCAAAATTGGATTGAAAAAAACTGAATAATTAGTTATTTAGATAGAAGAAATTGTAATTGGGCTTACCATTAAACACATCACAATGTTGTTATTTGGAATCAGGTATAATTTGTGAGGACTTTTATTTGTGTTAATTCAGCTAATGTTATTAATAACATCTGCATAGCATGCCTGTATAAAATATGAGTTATTTGGAATTACAGCTTGGAAATGAAATCCATGACTAATGATTGTAGAACAAAGACACGTCATTTTCAAATTGAACAGAATTTTTTTTATTGATTTTATTTTTCTCCATTTGGCATTGGTTATAAACAACATATGCAAATCAAATTGTCTTTTTTTAAACAACTATTATTTTAGAAGTAAAAAAATAAAAACAATACTTAAACTTAACTAAAAAACTTGCATGATCAAAGTGAGTAAAATGTAAAGAAAAAAAAACCCAGAGCAACTGTGTAAAATCAGTAACAAAAAAACTCACATGATCACAAAGGTCTTGAAAATTTAGTATAATTAAAAATTGCAACCAAAGAACTCTGAGATCAACAGGATCTAACATTCACATTCTCACTCTGGACATGACCTTGTCCTTGTGTTGTCATTGTGTTTTCATTCCTTCCTCTGTTGTATCTCCTGATCTCAAATCGTTTTTTTCTTTAACTGTGGTCTCCATCTGTGGTCCCTGTTCCTTTATGTCTGTGTCCTCTGTGCTGAGTGCTTTGTCTTTATCTGTAGTCTCTGTATGTTGCCCATTTTTATCTTCAGCTATGTCAATTGTGCTCAATCCTTTGTTCTTTTCCTTATGCTTTCTTGTAATTTCTCTGAGTCTTTGTATGACTTTTTGTCTTTTGCTGGTATCTTTAGGTGCCTCTTTAGTCTTGTGACTTCTGAGCATCTTTGGACTTAACAGCTGTTTTGCAGTCAGGCTCTTTGGTCTTTTTCTTTCTCGCTTGTTGCCCTTTTGCCTTGTTTCTTTGCTTTCATCACACTTCGCCAAAGAGCTTTTCTTCATTAGAGACCTTTTCATCTTTTTTGGGTGTGCCACTGGAGACTCATAGCTAGTCCCAGGGCCATCTTCTTTTACTCTAACTGTGTCTTTGTTTTCAGTTGTTCCTTCTTCTCTCAAATCGTTTTTTTCTTTAACCCTGGTCTCCATCTGTGGTCCCTGTTCCTTTATGTCTGTGTCCTCTGTGCTGAGTGCTTTGTCTTTTTCTGTAGTCTCTGTCTGTGTTCTCATTCCTTCCTCTGTTGTTCCTTCTGATCTCAAATTATGTTTTTCTTCAGCTGTGGTCTCCATCTGTGGTCTCTGTTCCTTTATCCCTGTGTCCTCTGTGCTGAGTGCTTTGTCTTTTTCTGTAGTCTCTGTCTGTGGTCTCATTCCTTCCTCTGTTGTTCCTTCTGATCTCAAATTATGTTTTTCTTCAGCTGTGGTCTCCATCTGTGGTCTCTGTTCCTTTATGTCTGTGTCCTCTGTGCTCAGTGCTTTGTCTTTGTCTGTAGTCTCTGTCTGTGGTCTCATTCCTTCCTCTGTTGTTCCTTCTGATCTCAAATAATTTTTTTCTTCAGCTGTGGTCTCCATCTGTGGTCCCTGTTCCTTTATGTCTTTGTCCTCTGTGCTGAGTGCTTTGTCTTTTTCTGTAGTCTCTGTATGTTGCCCATTTTTATCTTCAGCTATGTCAATTGTGCTCAATCCTTTGTTCTTTTCCTTATTTTTTCTTGTAATTTCTCTGACTCTTTGTATGACTTTTTGTCTTTTGCTGGTATCTTTAGGTGCCTCTTTAGTCTTGTGACTTCTGAGCATCTTTGGACTTAACAGCTGTTTTGCAGTCAGGCTCTTTGGTCTTTTTCTTTCTCGCTTGTTGCCCTTTTGCCTTGTTTCTTTGCTTTCATCACACTTCGCCAAAGAGCTTTTCTTCATTAGAGAACTTTTCCTCTTTTTTGGGTGTGCCACCAGAGACTCATAGCTAGTCCCAGGGCCATCTTCTTTTACTCTAACTGTGTCTTTGTTTTCAGTTGTTCCTTCTGTTCTCAAATTGTTTTTTTCTTTAACCCTGGTCTCCATCTGTGGTCCCTGTTCCTTTATGTCTTTGTCCTCTGTTCTCAGTGCTTTGTCTTTGTCTGTAGTCTCTGTTTGTGGTCTCATTCCTTCCTCTGTTGTTCCTTCTGATCTCAAATCATTTTTTTCTTCAGCTGTGGTCTCCATCTGTGGTCTCTGTTCCTTTATGTCTGTGTCCTCTGTGCTGAGTGCTTTGTCTTTATCTGTAGTTACTGTGTGTTGCCCATTGTCATTTGTGCTCAACCCTTTCTCTTTTTCTGTAGTCTCTCTCTGTGTTGTCATTCCTTCCTCTGTTGTAACTCCTGCTCTCAAAATGTTTTTTTCTTTGACCGCGGTCTCCATCTGTGGTCTCTGTTCCTTTATGTCTGTGTCCTCTGTGCTGAGTGCTTTGTCTTTTTCTGTAGTCTCTGTCTGTGTTCTCATTCCTTCCTCTGTTGTTCCTTCTGATCTCAAATTGCATTTTTCCTCGGTTGTTGTCTTTTTCTGTGGTCCATGTTTATCTCTGCCTATGTCCTCTGTGCTCATTCCTTTTATTTTTTCTGTAGTTTTTCTCACTACTCCACTGGAAACTTCTTGGTCTATGTCTGTTGTGTTCAACAAGGGACCATTTTCATCTTCAGCTTTGTCTTCTTCGTTATCTGTAGTCACTGTTTCCATACTGTTTTCATTTTCACTCAAACTTTCTGGCCTCAAGGCTTCATTGTCTTCATCTATTGTCTCTGTTTGTGTTTGGTTCACACCCTCAGTTGTTTCCTTTGGTCTAACAACTTTTTGTATTTGTGTTTGGATTGCATTTCTTTCTAAGATAATTTTAGGATATTCCCAACATTTGAACTTGTTTTTAAGAAACTGAGTATGACTATACAAGTCTCCTCTGTCCTTTGTGGCTTTTCCCTTTTCTTTAGCATTATCTTTACCTTTGGTGGATCCCAATGTACCTGCTGCTGTAAGGTCAATGTGTTCATGGTTATCATCATAATCTTCACTTTCACTACTCTCTGTAGTCACTTTTGCTCTTCCCCTGCCACTCTGTTTATGTCGGTGTTTTCCAGATGTGTCTGTGTCAATGGTGTTTGCGTGCTGTTTGGTCTTCTTTTTCACAATTTCTCCTCTTGTGGCATTTTGACTAGACTTTCTTTTCTTTGGTCCAGCATATCTTCTCTGCAACACATCTTCATTGTCTTCTGAGGTTGTAGATTCCTCAGAGTCTCTGGTTCTATTGTTCACAGCAAGTGCCTTTGCAGCATTGTTGCGGCACTTGAAGGCTTCGTCAAAGTTTAAATCTGCCTCATAAGGTCTCTCTGCAGTTGCGTCAGAATAGCACATCATCCGGTGGACTTGTACCTTGCTTTGGGTTCCCAAGGATCTCCCACTCTACAAATGTAAACATTAAATAATGTTATTAATTGCACTAACATTTGACATTTTCAAGGAGATTTGCAGAGCTAAGGACAGAACCACAAAAAGAAGTACAACAGAAGACAATAAAAAGAAAAAGAAATGTCCTTTCAACATTATAACACTGGGAGTAAAACCAGGAAGGGTGACTGTTTTATATCATCACTCTAAAAAGATAGGAAGGTAAAAACACTGAATCACCATAAAGTGGAAACTACTCACAAAAGTGCTGATGCTGCTCCTAATCATAGAGAAGTTTGGTTTTCCTGGGATACCAAACTTCCTCCATGCATCTTGGAACGATGTCAGCATCTTAGCATAAGGCCCTCCATTGGTGTTGGCAAAAATCAATTGTGATGATACACCAGGGTATCTGTGGCGGTGGTACACAAAGCGGTGAAACCATATGTATTCGTCTTTCGTTAGGGGAACAAGTGCATGGCCAAATGTTTCCTTGGTCTTGTGCTCTTTTACCTGTAAAAGAATCAGCAACTAAATTACATTGCACACAGTCATTGATGTCGCTGGTAAGAAAATATCTTTAATCAGGGAGAGAAATAATTGCTTAATGATTTTACTCTGATTATCCGCCGGCCATCACCATCCGCTTCAGCAGTGCCAACTTCCTCAACTGTCATATTTGATATGACGCCTCTTCTGTGCCCAGTTGTGCAGATGACAAATCCAGCCAGAAGACCATAGAACCAGTCTAGGTTCTCAGTTGTGGGATTTTTCTCAAGCTCGACTATTGAGTAACATAGAGGTTGCACAGTAAGACACAAGGGATAGGGAAGCATATCCATTATATTCAGTGTTGGGGAGTAACGGAATACATGTACCGCCATTACGTATTTAGAATACAAAATATGAGTAACTGTATTCCGTTACAGTTACCGTTTAAAAAGGTGGTATTCAGAATACAGTTACTTTGTTGAAATAAATGGATTACACTGCAGTACTTTCCTGTTTCATTTTGTCGCGGGTCAGGACTGTTTGGGTTTTGTTTGACAGCTACGTTCTGTTGTTCCAGGCGGCAGCGTTACGGTTGCCATGGTTACAGGGCGACGCTCTCTCTCTCTCTCTGCGACTGTGTGTTTCCTGGGTGAGAGAGCGCCTTTTTGTTGTTGTTGTTGTGCTAAGCTAACAGGCAGAATGCTACAAGCATAGCTCTAAAGAATGTAGCATCATGGGCAGTGTAGTCCGTGTTGCAGGGAGAATGGACTGCCATACACGTTATGGGTCTGTGAGCGCGAGGAGGGAGAAAAAGGGGAGTGGAAAGGTACGTGTTGTCGTCGAGGAAAAACAGGAGCTGGAAGCATGTAAATATAATAATAACCACTTCAGCCAAGAAGAGTGCCTGACGAGCCCAGTTGTAAGTAAGCTAATAAGACTCGACTGTACACCGTGTTCGTGTTTTCCTCCGAAAACAATAAGTTCCGTTGGAGCAGCCTTTCAACGCCTCTCTCTGTCTCTCGCAAGAAAAGTTGACCCACACAACAAAGTAAAGCTATTTTTCGGCTACGAGCCGACAGGGACCCCGCCGTATTAGTCAGAGGTCCCTTTACTACAGTTCGGAGTCGCGGACCTTCAGTAATAGTAATAAATCACACAGCAATAGTACATTCACGTTGTTGTAAAAAGCATGATAATATATTAAGTAATCCAAAGTATTCAGAATACGTTACTGTCATTGAGTAACGTAACGGAATACGTTACAGAATACATTTTGGGGCATGTATTCTGTATTCTGTAACGGAATACATTTGAAAAGTAACCTTCCCAACACTGATTATATTGCTATATACTCCCCCTAATATAATCCTATATAAACATCACAAATGCTACTGTTTGTATATGTATTATATATTTGAAGAAAAATCAAAAAGTCCAACAAGTGATTATAAATGAGCAGTCTGTTATAATTGAAAGCAAAAAGTTCTGTCATATATTTCTGTAAATCTGAGATTCTGAACTATATATACATACAGATTACAGCTGGTAAGTAAATATTATATAATTTCTCATTAGCAGAGATATTATTGGGGTTATTAGAGTTGTCCTTATGGAGAAATGAACTACACACTTACCAAGTGCTTCAGGGATGTGTGTGGTGGCCTTCTTGAGAAAATCAGTGATGTGGACAGGATCTACAAGCATTTCTAAAAGACACAGAATGTTTTTATGTTCCTGCAGCTCCAGTCATGCTCATTCATGCTGCACGCAATGATGTAAATATAAAACAGGTTGTATTTCAGACCTAATACAGATTTTTATGATATATTGAATTGAAATTGCTAATTCAAGCAACCAATGATTTATGAAGAAACATCCTGAAAAACAACAGGGGTGCACAAAAACAACAGGTTGTAGTTTAGACCTAATTTTTTTCAAAAAATTATTTTGTAAGGAAGAAGAACTGGCGACCAGAGCTCACAGTATATGAAAATGAATTGGATTGCCATTTTTAACTTAAATCTTACTTTCCAATCCAGAATACTAACCCTTTCAATTTATTTATCCTTCTTCCTAAACTTTCCAAGTTTACCAAGCTTAGTACTGAATATAACACATTCATGTGAAAAATTAATTCTTCGATCTTAAATATGATCAACCTATCTCTAATAATCGGCTATGTACCACAGGCCTTCAAGCTGGCTGTAGTTAAACCTTTACTCAAAAAGCCATCTCTAGACCCAGCAGTCTTATCTAATTATAGGCCAATCTCCAACCTTCCTTTCATATCAAAAATCCTTGAAAAAGTAGTTGTCAAACAGCTAACAGATCATCTGCAGAGGAATGGTTTATTTGAAGAGTTTCAGTCAGGTTTCAGAGCTCAGCACAGCACAGAAACAGCTTTAGTGAAGGTTACAAATGATCTTCTTATGGCCTCTGACAGTGGACTCATCTCTGTGCTTGTCCTGCTAGACCTCAGTGCAGCGTTCGATACTGTCGACCATAATATCCTATTAGAGCGATTAGAACATGCTGTAGGTATTACAGGTACTGCGCTGCAGTGGTTTGTATCATATCTATCTAATAGACTCCAATTTGGGCATGTAAATGGAGAGTCCTCTTCACACACTGAGGTTAATTATGGAGTTCCACAGGGTTCAGTGCTAGGACCAATTCTGTTTACATTATACATGCTTCCCTTGGGCAGTATCATTAGAAGACATAGCATACATTTTCACTGCTATGCTGATGGCACCCAGCTATATCTGTCCATGAAGCCAGATGACACACACCAATTAGTTAAACTGCCGGAATGTCTTAAAGACATAAAGACCTGGATGGCCGCTAACTTTCTGCTTCTTAATTCAGATCAAACTGAGGTTATTGTACTCGGCCCTGAAAATCTTAGAAATATGGTATCTAACCAGATTCTTACTCTGGATGGCATTACCTTGGCCTCCAGTAACGCTGTGAGGAACCTTGGAGTAATTTTTGACCAGGACATGTCCTTCAACGCATATATTAAACAAATATGTAAGACTGCTTTCTTCCATTTGCGCAACATCTCTAAAATTAGAAATATCCTGTCTCAGAGTGACGCTGAAAAACTAGTTCATGCATTTATTACTTCCAGGCTGGACTACTGTAATTCATTATTATCAGGATGTCCAAAAAACTCGCTGAAAAGCCTTCAACTAATCCAAAATGCTGCAGCAAGAGTCCTGACAGGGACTAGAAAGAGAGAGCATATTTCTCCTGTTTTGGCTTCCCTTCATTGGCTTCCTGTTAAATCCAGAATTGAATTCAAAATCCTGCTCCTCACATACAAGGTCTTAAATAATCAGGCCCCATCTTATCTTAATGACCTTGTAGTACCATATCACCCTATTAGAGCGCTTCGCTCTCGCTCTGCAGGCCTACTTGTTGTTCCTAGAGTATTTAAAAGTAGAATGGGAGGCAGAGCCTTCAGTTTTCAGGCCCCTCTTCTGTGGAACCAGCTTCCAATTTGGATTCGGGAGACAGACACTATCTCTACTTTTAAGATTAGGCTTAAAACTTTCCTTTTTGCTAAAGCATATAGTTAGGGCTGGACCAGGTGACCCTGAATCCTCCCTTAGTTATGCTGCAATAGATGTAGGGTGCCGGGGGATTCCCATGATGCATTGAGTTTTTCCTTTCCAGTCACCTTTCTCACTCACTATGTATTAATAGACCTCTCTGCATTGAATCATATCTGTTATTAACCTCTGTCTCTCTTCCACAGCATGTCTTTATCCTGTCTTCCTTCTCTCACCCCAACCAGTCGCAGCAGATGGCCGCCCCTCCCTGAGCCTGGTTCTGCCGGAGGTTTCTTCCTGTTAAAAGGGAGTTTTTCCTTCCCACTGTCGCCAAAGTGCTTGATCATAGGGGGTCATATGATTGTTGGGTTTTTCTCTGTATCTATGAAGCGCCTTGAGGCGACTTTTGTTGTGATTTGGCGCTATATAAATAAAATTGAATTGAATTGAATTGAAAAAAGGAAATATCAATATCCTAAATTTTGATAGTCTCATTTCCTTGACCATTTTTGTCTTTGTGTTTTTTGACAGTATAGTTCATTTTATCAGTAGGTATCTTTAATTTGATTACTAGTTTGCTTATTGTTTAGATATTTTATGTTTTTTCTTTCTGCATTTGTATGTTTAGTTATGTGTTGCCACTGGTTAGTTACTGGTCACATTTCCTGTTTTTGGTGCCAATTTTATGTTGTTTAGTTTAATTCATTTACCCCCTGATCAATTTTGTTTTCTAGATCTGTGGTAGATTCTCTCTGCTTTATTTTTGTCCTCCTGAACTTTGTATACGAATTAGTATCCATGGTGTGCCTCTGTTTCCTTGTGGTGACATACTGTTTTCCCATGTAGAAAGTAGATAAAAAGAAAGTAAACAGAAACTAGAAAATGAAGCCTAACAGCTCTGCATTTCCTAGTTTCTGTTTACTTTCTGTTTTGTACATTGTATACAGTGGTACTTCTGAAATATCATTGTGTTTGTCCGCTATATGATATGTTGAACTGAAATTGCTAATCCAAGCAACCAATGATTAATAAAGAAAAACCATGAAAGTTATCAGGGTTCCACAAACTTTTGCATGCCACTGTGTAAATACAGCACAGAAAATATATACTTGTATACAATTTATACTTTAGATTATAACATTTTGAGTCCTCCTTCCTCACTACATCACAGTAATGACATTGTGACATTTATAAATAATGTATTTGTTACACATGCTAGGTAACGACAGTGATGAATAAGTAGTAAAGTTGGATCTTACGTGATTTTTTGATCCGGATGGCTTGCCTGTGGGTGTGTAACTCCCTTCTGCTCTTCTTCATTTCCAACTGAAGTGCAAATAAAGTCCCCTTTAAAGCCTTACGGGAGGCTCTGACCTCTGGCAGTTGTGCATCAATTAGAAATTTCAAGAACGCCCTCACATTTCCAATCCGAATCCTTTTGGTTGTCACGGCATGTTTATTCAGATAAGTTGTCCATCTAAAAAAGGCCCACAAACAAACACAAATCAGTAATCACTTTAGTATTATTGAGATTACTGGACTAATATATCACAGATATTTGTAAAAATGTACTCAGTCAGTCTTTCTCTGTTGTCCATAAATGCAAACGTCATTGCAGGGACTTGATTGTGAGACATGAAATATGCCCAGGCACGGACATGATGGACCCGTTGTTTGGCGTTGTCGACATCCTTTTTACTTGTTCCACAAATGTGCTGAAACCAAGCATTCAGGACTTTCTCTGTTTAAAATAAAGTGTAGTAACAACATAGCAATTAGGAGTGTCATGAAAAATTGATGAAGTACAGAAAACATTCTTCTAATTGAATTGGTTGACAATGATATTTGGAAGATATTGCTAATTAGCAGGATTTAACTTCCTTGATAGAATTCAATTAAATTCCATTCAAGTCACAACAACATTTGCCTCAAGGCACTTTATACTTTAAGATAGAGCCTACAATAATAAATAGAACAACCAGTTATCCAAATTCACATTACACTACACAACAAAAAACACTTTTGTTAAATAATTCATACCAAATTTAGGAAGCCGGGCTGTTGGGTCAGGTTTATGTCTTTCAAATTTCTGGCGCTTTGGGGGGTTGAGGGGTTTGAGGCCAGGTTTATCCTTAGAGGATTTCAGTCTTTTCAGTTTACTTTTCAGTTGTTGTAGTTTCAAATGCAGTTCTTTGCAATTTTTGCAAGTCTGATGTTGGACTTGAGCATCATCTGACTGATTGACAGGGGAATGGACTGAGCTGTCTTCTCTAATCTCTGCAGATTCTTCACTGGTATCACTGCTATCACTTTGCTCCTCTTGATCACTGCTTTCAGTCAGCTGCTCTATGTCCAGTGAGGTCACCATTGGAGGCTGTGGATTTGAACGTCTGAGAGCTTTGAGGGCTTTCAGATTAGCCAATCGTTTCGCTGTCCTCATTACTTTCTTCTGATCTGATTTCTGAAAGGGTATAAACAATAGAACAGCAATGTTTGAGAAAGTTAGTGAAACATGTCACATAAGAATGCATTCTAATTTAACAACAAAATGTAAGCTATACAAAACACTAACCTCAATCTCACAGTGGACATTTTCCAAGTGCTTGTCCAGTCTTATACGGTTTTTAACTTTACATACTGGACAGTCCAGCCTGCCCCTGTAACTGCATATCACATCCAGTTTGACAAATGTAACTACAACTACCACTTTAAATTGTAGCAATGTTTTTTCATATACTGTATGACAGTGACTTACACTGTAGAGCAGTAATTTAGCAGCAAATGTAATTCTTCTTTGTTTACAACATGGTGGTATTTTTTTAAATGCTGCCCAACTGCAACATATGGAATCAAGCATATTGGGCATTCTGTCATCTGACGTGGCATTTTTCCTGTAGAGAAGAATACACATCAGAACAGGTGAATAATTTTTTGCCAACAAGTCTTCAAATTGAGGAGCATATGTCCCAATACTTGAAAAATAAGAAGAGAAATATAAGAAAACCTTGATATATATATAAAAAGCCTACCACTTTGAATTGGAATCAGGACTTTGGTGGCATTTTAATGGCAGTTTGAAGGAAGAACTCCTTTTTAACATGGACGGTTATTTAAGATTTGGAAGCATCGCAAATTTGTGTTGTTAAAGAATTTCAAGGGTCAATGTCTCTATGCGCTGATTTCTGTATGTGTACTTATTTACTGTAGGGCTATGTTCCTTTTTGATTTGACACATAATCTGTCTAGCAGGCAGATGAAGCCTAAAAACATTTTTCACTCGAAATGATACGCAGATAGTACGATTAAAATAAATTCAATGGGCGCTCACAGACAATTACATAGGTCTTAATGTGTGGTGCTACAAGGTATAAAAGTATGAACAAAATAAAAACATTTTGTTACTCACTTGTTTCTTCACTGTGACAATATGTCACCATTCACGTAGGAATTAAGAAAGGAAACCTAGAAAAATGAAAAAACGAAATAAGAATAATGGGAAACAGGGAAATTAAAATCTTTTAAACATTAGTGATTTACATTTAATAGTTGGAATTTTACTATTTAAATGTTACAAAAGAGATTAGGGATTGGGATCTTACAGTTGGAAGGATTTAGTGAATTTTATCCCAACTTACCTCTATGTAATTCCACAATCTTCAACTGAAACACTAACAGCTCTGCATATAACCTACGGGGATCTTAGCATTCAGATCTTCCAACCCATCATGCCCTCTGCTTTTATCATGTGATCTCTTACCAATAGTGTATATCAGAACTTGGAATGGAGGATTACTCGTTTGGAACTTTAAATGTAACTTAACTAACATAATTTGCATATCTTCCTTTGGAGATGTTGTTAGTGCGAAGTATCACTCATTTGAATTTATTACTTATGTTATAAAACAAGTTTAAATTTTGAACCTAGAATGTCTTTTTAGCATAAATCACATTTGAAATTGGCAAAAAAACAAAAAACAAAAACAAAACACAATTCCCCTCTCGCCCATAAGGGCGTTTGGTCTTACTTATAATATAAGTATTATATTATAAAATGAGGTTTAAACTTGAACCTAGAATTCCTTTTTAGCATATATTGCATTTGTAATTTGGCAAAAAAAACCACCCAAAAAACAACAATTCCCCTCTCACTCAGGGCGCTCTGTCCATCAAGCTCAGGTCTGCTACAAGAAGCCTGGGAGCTTGAGGGCCCTGTGCAGTATTCAATTCATTTTAGGTCAATTTTATTTATGTCGTGCCAAATCACGACAACGGTCACCTCAAGGTGCTTTATATTGTAAGATAGACCCTACAATAATACATACAAAAGATGATTGAGATACAAAGGTATCTTAGTTGTTCCTAGGACTGTGCCCTCTGTATTTCTCAAGCTTCTTGTGTTCCTTCTTCCTGATGTTGCTGTCATTCGGAAATGCTACGTCTAACACTACAGCCATCTTCTTCTGTGATTTCCACAGAAGAAAGAAAACAGTAGAAGTCCAGTTGGTTATCCATCAACATTTTTTCTGTCTGCATCTAGAAGTCCCACAAGATTTTAGTTCGGTCATTCTCCACGACCCTAGTGGGCGTCTCCCATTTTGACTTCCAGGCCATATTGGCACAGATGTTCCTGTGTACTATTCCAGCCACTTGGTTATGATGTTCCATGTATGCTCTACTTGCTAGCATCTTGCACCCTGCTGTTATGTGCTGGATTGTCTCAGGGGCATCTTTACACAGACTTCACATGGGGTTTTGTCTGGTGTGATAGACCCCAGCCTCTATGGACCCTGTTCTCAGAGCTTGTGCCTGTGCTGCCATGATTAGGGTTTTGTTAGCAGCTGGATAGCGTATGTATGTATATGATTAATTTGTAGTTGACAATACTTTGGGTGTCAGTAGGACTACCAAGACTCTGTATAAGTAAGTATATCATTTTATCTACTTTATTTAGACTTACCCACAACACTGGTCGTAATTGTTGTATTGTTCATAATGTTTGCACTCCATGCTGATTGTCCCTTGGTTGAAAGCATGCCTGGATCTAAACCTAGTCAAGCTGGTCATGTCAGTACAGACCACAAGTGTCATGGAGGAGTTTGCTGATATGTTCAAGGGCATATTCCCAGGAGAATGCGACTTACACATTGACCCAGACGCCATGCCCGTCGTGTGTCTCAATCCAGAGAAATGTGTCATAGGTGCCACAGAAGTGAGTTACTTTGGACACAAACTCACCCGGGAGGGCATCCAGCCAGACCCAAAGAAACTACAGGCCATCAAAGACATGCCGGCTCCTGAGAATAAGAATGAGCTAGAGACAATGCTTGGAATACTCTCTTTGCAAGCTCCTTTGACTTGGAATGGCGAACTACCTGTCCAGATTCGCACTGCGACTATCAGAAGTGAACGCACCGCTGCGTCAGCTGCTCAAGCAAGACTTGGAGTTCGTCTGGGATCAGAATCACGACAGAGTCTTCCAGCAAATGAAGCATCTCATAACCAGAGAACCAGGCCCCATACTGGCATACTACGACACGACCAAGGAGCTACACCTACAGGTAGATGCATCCAAGTATGGTTTGGGAGCTGTGTTGATGCAGGACGGACACCCAACCGCATATGCTTCAAAGACACTGACCCCAACAGTGGTTAACTATGCACAGATCGAAAAAGAAGCGTTTTCACACCTACATATTGAATTGAATTGAAGTGAATTGGAAGAATTAGAGATTTGGATGGATGAATAATTGATTTATATTTCACTTATTTTTAAACAAGTTTCTAAAAATGGATTGAGCCCTTCAGCAAAGAAGAACTGTTGAAAAAGATGTTAGTGTTAAAGAATTTCAAGGGTCAATGTCTCTATGCGCTGATTTCTGTATGTGTACTTATTTACTGTAGGGCTATGTTCCTTTTTGATTTGACACATAATCTGTCTAGCAGGCAGATGAAGCCTAAAAACATTTTTCACTCGAAATGATACGCAGATAGTACGATTAAAATAAATTCAATGGGCGCTCACAGACAATTACATAGGTCTTAATGTGTGGTGCTACAAGGTATAAAAGTATGAACAAAATAAAAACATTTTGTTACTCACTTGTTTCTTCACTGTGACAATATGTCACCATTCACGTAGGAATTAAGAAAGGAAACCTAGAAAAATGAAAAAACGAAATAAGAATAATGGGAAACAGGGAAATTAAAATCTTTTAAACATTAGTGATTTACATTTAATAGTTGGAATTTTACTATTTAAATGTTACAAAAGAGATTAGGGATTGGGATCTTACAGTTGGAAGGATTTAGTGAATTTTATCCCAACTTACCTCTATGTAATTCCACAATCTTCAACTGAAACACTAACAGCTCTGCATATAACCTACGGGGATCTTAGCATTCAGATCTTCCAACCCATCATGCCCTCTGCTTTTATCATGTGATCTCTTACCAATAGTGTATATCAGAACTTGGAATGGAGGATTACTCGTTTGGAACTTTAAATGTAACTTAACTAACATAATTTGCATATCTTCCTTTGGAGATGTTGTTAGTGCGAAGTATCACTCATTTGAATTTATTACTTATGTTATAAAACAAGTTTACATTTTGAACCTAGAATGTCTTTTTAGCACAAATCACATTTGAAATTGGCAAAAAAACAAAAAACAAAAACAAAACACAATTCCCCTCTCGCCCATAAGGGCGTTTGGTCTTACTTATAATATAAGTATTATATTATAAAATGAGGTTTAAACTTGAACCATGAATTCCTTTTTAGCATATATTGCATTTGTAATTTGGCAAAAAAAACCACCCAAAAAACAACAATTCCCCTCTCACTCAGGGCGCTCTGTCCGTCAAGCTCAGGTCTGCTACAAGAAGCCTGGGAGCTTGAGGGCCCTGTGCAGTATTCAATTCATTTTAGGTCAATTTTATTTATGTCGTGCCAAATCACGACAACGGTCACCTCAAGGTGCTTTATATTGTAAGATAGACCCTACAATAATACATACAAAAGATGATTGAGATACAAAAGTATCTTAGTTGTTCCTAGGACTGTGCCCTCTGTATTTCTCAAGCTTCTTGTGTTCCTTCTTCCTGATGTTGCTGTCATTCGGAAATGCTACGTCTAACACTACAGCCATCTTCTTCTGTGATTTCCACAGAAGAAAGAAAACAGTAGAAGTCCAGTTGGTTATCCATCAACATTTTTTCTGTCTGCATCTAGAAGTCCCACAAGATTTTAGTTCGGTCATTCTCCACGACCCTAGTGGGCGTCTCCCATTTTGACTTCCAGGCCATATTGGCACAGATGTTCCTGTGTACTATTCCAGCCACTTGGTTATGATGTTCCATGTATGCTCTACTTGCTAGCATCTTGCACCCTGCTGTTATGTGCTGGATTGTCTCAGGGGCATCTTTACACAGACTTCACATGGGGTTTTGTCTGGTGTGATAGACCCCAGCCTCTATGGACCCTGTTCTCAGAGCTTGTGCCTGTGCTGCCATGATTAGGGTTTTGTTAGCAGCTGGATAGCGTATGTATGTATATGATTAATTTGTAGTTGACAATACTTTGGGTGTCAGTAGGACTACCAAGACACTGTATCAGTAAGTATATCATTTTATCTACTTTATTTAGACTTACCCACAACACTGGTCGTAATTGTTGTATTGTTCATAATGTTTGCACTCCGTGCTGATTGTCCCTTGGTTGAGAGCATGCCTGGATCTAAACCTAGTCAAGCTGGTCATGTCAGTACAGACCACAAGTGTCATGGAGGAGTTTGCTGATATGTTCAAGGGCATATTCCCAGGAGAATGCGACTTACACATTGACCCAGACGCCATGCCCGTCGTGTGTCTCAATCCAGAGAAATGTGTCATAGGTGCCACAGAAGTGAGTTACTTTGGACACAAACTCACCCGGGAGGGCATCCAGCCAGACCCAAAGAAACTACAGGCCATCAAAGACATGCCGGCTCCTGAGAATAAGAATGAGCTAGAGACAATGCTTGGAATACTCTCTTTGCAAGCTCCTTTGACTTGGAATGGCGAACTACCTGTCCAGATTCGCACTGCGACTATCAGAAGTGAACGCACCGCTGCGTCAGCTGCTCAAGCAAGACTTGGAGTTCGTCTGGGATCAGAATCACGACAGAGTCTTCCAGCAAATGAAGCATCTCATAACCAGAGAACCAGGCCCCATACTGGCATACTACGACACGACCAAGGAGCTACACCTACAGGTAGATGCATCCAAGTATGGTTTGGGAGCTGTGTTGATGCAGGACGGACACCCAACCACATATGCTTCAAAGACACTGACCCCAACAGTGGTTAACTATGCACAGATCGAAAAAGAAGCGTTTTCACACCTACATATTGAATTGAATTGAAGTGAATTGGAAGAATTAGAGATTTGGATGGATGAATAATTGATTTATATTTCACTTATTTTTAAACAAGTTTCTAAAAATGGATTGAGCCCTTCAGCAAAGAAGAACTGTTGAAAAAGATGTTAGTGTTAAAGAATTTCAAGGGTCAATGTCTCTATGCGCTGATTTCTGTATGTGTACTTATTTACTGTAGGGCTATGTTCCTTTTTGATTTGACACATAATCTGTCTAGCAGGCAGATGAAGCCTAAAAACATTTTTCACTCGAAATGATACGCAGATAGTACGATTAAAATAAATTCAATGGGCGCTCACAGACAATTACATAGGTCTTAATGTGTGGTGCTACAAGGTATAAAAGTATGAACAAAATAAAAACATTTTGTTACTCACTTGTTTCTTCACTGTGACAATATGTCACCATTCACGTAGGAATTAAGAAAGGAAACCTAGAAAAATGAAAAAACGAAATAAGAATAATGGGAAACAGGGAAATTAAAATCTTTTAAACATTAGTGATTTACATTTAATAGTTGGAATTTTACTATTTAAATGTTACAAAAGAGATTAGGGATTGGGATCTTACAGTTGGAAGGATTTAGTGAATTTTATCCCAACTTACCTCTATGTAATTCCACAATCTTCAACTGAAACACTAACAGCTCTGCATATAACCTACGGGGATCTTAGCATTCAGATCTTCCAACCCATCATGCCCTCTGCTTTTATCATGTGATCTCTTACCAATAGTGTATATCAGAACTTGGAATGGAGGATTACTCGTTTGGAACTTTAAATGTAACTTAACTAACATAATTTGCATATCTTCCTTTGGAGATGTTGTTAGTGCGAAGTATCACTCATTTGAATTTATTACTTATGTTATAAAACAAGTTTACATTTTGAACCTAGAATGTCTTTTTAGCATAAATCACATTTGAAATTGGCAAAAAAACAAAAAACAAAAACAAAACACAATTCCCCTCTCGCCCATAAGGGCGTTTGGTCTTACTTATAATATAAGTATTATATTATAAAATGAGGTTTAAACTTGAACCATGAATTCCTTTTTAGCATATATTGCATTTGTAATTTGGCAAAAAAAAACACCCAAAAAACAACAATTCCCCTCTCACTCAGGGCGCTCTGTCCGTCAAGCTCAGGTCTGCTACAAGAAGCCTGGGAGCTTGAGGGCCCTGTGCAGTATTCAATTCATTTTAGGTCAATTTTATTTATGTCGTGCCAAATCACGACAACGGTCACCTCAAGGTGCTTTATATTGTAAGATAGACCCTACAATAATACATACAAAAGATGATTGAGATACAAAAGTATCTTAGTTGTTCCTAGGACTGTGCCCTCTGTATTTCTCAAGCTTCTTGTGTTCCTTCTTCCTGATGTTGCTGTCATTCGGAAATGCTACGTCTAACACTACAGCCATCTTCTTCTGTGATTTCCACAGAAGAAAGAAAACAGTAGAAGTCCAGTTGGTTATCCATCAACATTTTTTCTGTCTGCATCTAGAAGTCCCACAAGATTTTAGTTCGGTCATTCTCCACGACCCTAGTGGGCGTCTCCCATTTTGACTTCCAGGCCATATTGGCACAGATGTTCCTGTGTACTATTCCAGCCACTTGGTTATGATGTTCCATGTATGCTCTACTTGCTAGCATCTTGCACCCTGCTGTTATGTGCTGGATTGTCTCAGGGGCATCTTTACACAGACTTCACATGGGGTTTTGTCTGGTGTGATAGACCCCAGCCTCTATGGACCCTGTTCTCAGAGCTTGTGCCTGTGCTGCCATGATTAGGGTTTTGTTAGCAGCTGGATAGCGTATGTATGTATATGATTAATTTGTAGTTGACAATACTTTGGGTGTCAGTAGGACTACCAAGACACTGTATCAGTAAGTATATCATTTTATCTACTTTATTTAGACTTACCCACAACACTGGTCGTAATTGTTGTATTGTTCATAATGTTTGCACTCCGTGCTGATTGTCCCTTGGTTGAGAGCATGCCTGGATCTAAACCTAGTCAAGCTGGTCATGTCAGTACAGACCACAAGTGTCATGGAGGAGTTTGCTGATATGTTCAAGGGCATATTCCCAGGAGAATGCGACTTACACATTGACCCAGACGCCATGCCCGTCGTGTGTCTCAATCCAGAGAAATGTGTCATAGGTGCCACAGAAGTGAGTTACTTTGGACACAAACTCACCTGGGAGGGCATCCAGCCAGACCCAAAGAAACTACAGGCCATCAAAGACATGCCGGCTCCTGAGAATAAGAATGAGCTAGAGACAATGCTTGGAATACTCTCTTTGCAAGCTCCTTTGACTTGGAATGGCGAACTACCTGTCCAGATTCGCACTGCGACTATCAGAAGTGAACGCACCGCTGCGTCAGCTGCTCAAGCAAGACTTGGAGTTCGTCTGGGATCAGAATCACGACAGAGTCTTCCAGCAAATGAAGCATCTCATAACCAGAGAACCAGGCCCCATACTGGCATACTACGACACGACCAAGGAGCTACACCTACAGGTAGATGCATCCAAGTATGGTTTGGGAGCTGTGTTGATGCAGGACGGACACCCAACCACATATGCTTCAAAGACACTGACCCCAACAGTGGTTAACTATGCACAGATCGAAAAAGAAGCGTTTTCACACCTACATATTGAATTGAATTGAAGTGAATTGGAAGAATTAGAGATTTGGATGGATGAATAATTGATTTATATTTCACTTATTTTTAAACAAGTTTCTAAAAACGGATTGAGCCCTTCAGCAAAGAAGAACTGTTGAAAAAGATGTTAGTGTTAAAGAATTTCAAGGGTCAATGTCTCTATGCGCTGATTTCTGTATGTGTACTTATTTACTGTAGGGCTATGTTCCTTTTTGATTTGACACATAATCTGTCTAGCAGGCAGATGAAGCCTAAAAACATTTTTCACTCGAAATGATACGCAGATAGTACGATTAAAATAAATTCAATGGGCGCTCACAGACAATTACATAGGTCTTAATGTGTGGTGCTACAAGGTATAAAAGTATGAACAAAATAAAAACATTTTGTTACTCACTTGTTTCTTGACTGTGACAATATGTCACCATTCACGTAGGAATTAAGAAAGGAAACCTAAAAAAGTGAAAAAACGAAATAAGAATAATGGGAAACAGGGAAATTAAAATCTTTTAAACATTAGTGATTTATATTTAATAGTTGGAATTTTACTATTTAAATGTTACAAAAGAGATTAGGGATTGGGATCTTACAGTTGGAAGAATTTAGTGAATTTTATCCCAACTTACCTCTATGTAATTCCACAATCTTCAACTGAAACACTAACAGCTCTGCATATAACCTACGGGGATCTTAGCATTCAGATCTTCCAACCCATCATGCCCTCTGCTTTTATCATGTGATCTCTTACCAATAGTGTATATCTGAACTTGGAATGGAGGATTACTCGTTTGGAACTTTAAATGTAAACAATGTAATTGACTTAATGGACATAATTTGCATATCTTCCTTTGGAGATGTTGTTAGTGCGAAGTATCACTCATTTGAATTTATTACTTATGTTATAAAACAAGTTTAAATTTTGAACCTAGAATGTCTTTTTAGCATAAATCACATTTGAAATTGGCAAAAAAACAAAAAACAAAAACAAAACACAATTCCCCTCTCGCCCATAAGGGCGCTCTATCCTACAAGCTCAAATCTGCTACCAGAGGCCTGGGAGCTTGAGGGCCATGCGCAGTATCTTGGCTGTTCCTAGGATGGTGCACTTCTGGACAGAGATCATAGATGATGTTCCTGGGATCTGCTGGAGCCACTCGCCTAGCTTGAGAGTCAGCACACCTAGTGCTCCGATTACCAATAGGACCACTGTTACCTTCACCCACCATTCTTCTCGATCTCTTCTCTGAGACTTCTGTATTTCTCAAGTTTCTTTCTTCCTAATTTTGCTGTCATTCGGAAATGCTATGTCTGTCACCACAGCTGTCTTCTTCTTTTATTCCATCACCACTATGTCTGGTTTGTAAGCCATCACCATTTTGTCCGTCTACATCTGGAAGTCCCACAAGATTTTAGTTCGGTCATTCTCCACGACCCCAGTGGGCGTCTCCCAATTTGACTTCCAGGCCGTATTCAGCACAGATGTTTCTGTATAGTTTTCCAGCCAATTGTTTATGGCGTTCCAAGTATGCCCTGCCTGCTAGTAGGAGTGGGTTTTGATTATTGATTTATTGATTAAAATCAATTAAAATTAAAATGTTTGTATGTGTATGTATGTATGTGTGCGTGTGTGTGTGTGTGTATATATATATATATATATATGTGCGTGTGTGTGTGTGTGTGTGTGTGTGTGTGTGTGTGTGAACCGTTCGATACAGTGCTTTCGGTTCGGTACGCATATGTATCAAACAATACAACATTTTTATTTATTTTATCAACCTTTCATCTGACGATGCTGTCTGTGTTGAGCGCTCAGTGGATCTGCGTTCGACTACTCCGCCTAGGCTCCACTGAGCGCAGCGCAAGCTAGCAAGACAGAAGCTAAACTCATTGCAACATGGCAACTGCCTCAACGCTACCCGAAATTGAACCTCCGCCATCCTCATTCAGATCTGGTGTTTGGAACTATCTTGGTTTTCATGTGAAGTATGACCCTGTTGGTAAGCGCATCATGGAAAAAAGTAAAACAGTATGTCGGATGTGCCACGCAATGCTCAATTTGTGGGAACTAGTGCGTTAGCGCAGTTAGCTCGTTAACGTCCAGCCCCAAGCACGGGCAATCTTGTTAACAGAGATTTGCCACGTTATGGCGTTAATGTCATTTTAACGTGATTAAGACTCGACTGTACACAGTGTTCGTGTTTTCCTCCAAAAACAATAAGTTCCGTTGGAGCAGTCTTTCAACGCCTCTCTCTGTGTCTCGCAAACAAAGTTGACCCACACAACAAAGTAAAGCTATTTTTTAGCTACGAGCCGACACAGAACCCACCGTATTAGCCAGAGGTCCCTTTACTATGGTTCGGAGCCGCGGACCTTCAGTAACAGTAATAAATCACACAGCAATAGTACATTCACGTTGTTGTAAACAGCATGATAATATATTAAGTAATCCAAAGTATTCAGAATACGTTACTCTCATTGAGTAACGTAACGGAATACGTTACAGAATACATTTTGGGGCATGTATTCTGTATTCTGTAATGGAATACATTTTAAAAGTAACCTTCCCAACACTGGTTTTGTGTTAATTCTGATTTTGGTATTAGTTCTTAGGGTTTGGTTCTTGTGGTTAGTGTTTGAGTGTTTTTATCAGCCCTACCTGTGTCGGTCCTCTATGTTCATTCACTATGTTCCTCTGCGTCTCTCTGTCCAGCCTTCCTCATCTCCCATCTCTGAGTTTCTCCCACTGACCTTATGTTCCAGGTTTGTTTGTCCTCCCTGTTTTTTTCATGTGTGTAATTGCCCTTAGCTGTATCTCCCAGCTGTTCCTTGTTCTCCTTGTGTATTTATTGTTTGTTTTACCTCCGTTTCTTGTTGCGTCAACCCCTCACAGTGTGTGTTTTCTCCCCCCTCCTAGTTCCCTGTGTTCCCAGTGTAGCTCCCTCGTGTCCTTGGTTTTTGATTTGAGTTTCTTGTTTATGGCTCCTTGTTTTAGTTCAGTACGTGTGTTTTTTCAGGCAATAAAGCTGAGTTCATCCCTCCTCGTGTATGAGTCCTGTGTTTGGGTTCTATTTCCTGTCAGCCACACAGTGAAACATTACAAATTTGGTGCAGTATCAACAGTTGTGATATTCAAACATTATGTAATGGAAAGAATTGCACCAAAATGAGTCAAAATGTGATGGGCCAAAATTATAATGTACTCACATGTATATATAGTGTAATTGCAGACTTACTAATCATTTTAGGTCTTTTAGACAGCAAGTCACATTTTAATCACACAGAACACGGAACTTTATTCAAAACAAATTATGTTTTTTCTTTCACAATGTGGATTTCCAAATGAGTCACATTTCACACTAATGTGATTCCTAAAGGATGATATGCAAATTAGTAGATTTGATTACACAGTTACTTTAATGACACATACAATTCCTCAGAAGTCATCCTCAATTCCAAGTCACAGTGTCTTATAACAGACAGCGGAAATCGATCATCTGATTTGCTAGTAGATAGTGATGTCAGCCAAAGTCTGGAGAAGTATAATTTGTTAAGTGGTGAGTCCAGTCAGCATTCTATTTATTATAATTACTAATTCTTATGTTTTTTGTTTCATTTTTTTAATCCCAATCAGTAGGGCTTCCAGTTTAGACATACAAATCAACAATTCTTCCAATTTTTTGACTGAAATCTTTAGAGCTTCCACTTATAGAATAAAATTCACTACTTCTTCCAAGATAGTAATAATTATTTCCTCTGCATGCAGCTTATCTTTGGAACTGGTTTCTGTCACAAGCAGAACAATAAGGACGAACAATGTCAGGTATGTACAAGTGTTGGTTCTACATATGTTTGATTTCCTCAGATTCAGTGGTCCCAAATGATTTTGTGTAATTAATTCAACAAACCTAATGAATTGCATTTGGTTACCATCCTTTAGGAATCTTGTTAGTGTACTATAACTTTAATCTGGAATTACAAAGAAAAGAATAAAACAAATTTTTTGAATAAAGGATTTTTTGAATCTACAGTTAAAATGGGACTTTTAATCTATGATTCATGTGCTATGTGCTTATGTGTTTCTTTCTGTTCTCAAACTGATCTCCCTGTGTGAGCTCAGTCTTGGAGGAGTTCTTTTTTCTCTTCGTCTTTCCTCGTGTTGTGGATTTTCCATTATTATACCTCTCGGACCTGTCTTCCCCATGTGATGTTTGTGTAATGTATGTATGGTCGGAAGGGTAAGCTGGCGCTGGCAAAAGGTCGGCACCCTTAAACCAATTTCCTTCGGGGTCAACCTTTGGGATCAATAAAGTTTTATTGAATTGAATTGATATGCAGACAGAATCCCAGCCGGTCACAGCACATGGCAGCCCCTCTGTGAGCCTGGTAGTGCTGGAGGTTTCTTCCTGTTAAAAGGAAGGTTTTCGTTGCCACTGTCACCATAGCTTTTGCTCACAAGGGCCATAGTCATTTTTTTTCTGTTTTCTTGATATTATTGTAAGGGTCGTTACCTTTCCAAGCAGCTCGAAGAAACTGTTGGTGGAATTTGGCACTATATGGCACTAAGCAAAACTGAATTGAATTGAGTTCACATCTGACAATAAATAATCAATCACCAACCAATTAGATATATATTTCTGACTAATCTTGACCTCTTAACTGTTTGTGTGTGTGTGTGCGTGTGTGGTGGTCATATTTGTATGTCTTGTCTAGCATTTATTTTTCTTTCCCATAATTAGAACTCCTTGGCTGCAAAGACAAATTTATGGTGGCGATTCTAAGTGTCTTTTGCAATCTTTTTTTTATTTTTTATTAATGATTTGTTGTATTCCTGTGCTCCATGAATTTACAGTGGATGGAACGTCATTGCTCTGAAACTGAGACCCTTGAAGAGCTGCAACAACCTCCCTGGTTCCAGCTTGATCCACTAACTCTGATTGGAGAACCTTCAAATAAATAGGAATACCCATTAGGAATTTTATGTGTAACTAATACAACTAACTTAATAACAAGATTTGCACAGCTACCATTAGGAATCATTTTATTTGAAATTATACCTTGTAAAAGAAATCAATAAACTTTGACTCTGTACTATTAAATAAAATGTTTCACAAATGCCCATTTTTTTCTTTTTAACTAATCTCACATAACTTTATTAATCCCAAAAAGGGCCATTTTTGTCTGCTCATTCACACAACCTATAAAAATTAATGATCATAAATATGAATCCAAACGACCCCTGTCAGCATTTAGTAGTCTAACAGCTAAAGATTAGTACAAATATATTACATTGCATTTTTTGCTTAGTCTTGGGAACAACAATGAGCATCACATTTGGATTCACCTGTAGTTTTCTTTTCTTGTCTGCATTTTGAACCACCATAAATCTTGATGTTAGACAACCTTTGACATCCCGCATTAACCCAGTGTGAGAATGAAGACACACAATTTTGATATTTGTAAAGAAATAAACTTTATTGAACTTCCTTTTAATCTGCATTTATTTACTTAGATGTATTTGTTGGAATGGAGCAGGAGAAAGACCACCATATAGAATAAAATGGTTGCAGCTGCAACTGCAAGTAGTATCCACCAGGTCAATGGATCCAATAATTGCCCACATGTACATCTAAAACATTTATGAGGATAGAATGTTAGTGGATGTATTCTTTTATTGTGGTAAGTATCTCTGTGTAACAAAGACAAACTGCTCTTGCCTGTAATGTTCTCCTGTAAGATTCTCATCTTGTAGGCTCAGACCAATGCGCACTTCATTGTCAGCATTTTGCAGCTGTATTTCCACTGCATGAAGGACAAATAAAAATCTTAGGAATACCATGTGGGACCACTGAATCTCAGGAATCAAACATATGTAGAACTAACACTTGTACATACCTGACATTGTTCTTCCTTCTTCTGCATGTGATGAAGCCAAGTTTCCAAAGATAAGACACATACAGAGGAAATAACCATTACTATCTTGGAAGAATTAGTGATTTTTATTCTATAAGTGGAAGATCTAAATATTAGAATGGAAAATCTGGAAGAAATATTGATTTGTATTCTAACAATTTGAAGAACTAGAGATTAATATCATAAAAATTATAGCATTAGTGATTTTGATTGAACTTACCTTGAAGCAAATCTCTTCCAGTCTGCTGTATTCTTACCACACTCTGACATCACTGCCCCTCCCACCCAAACTCATGACTATAAAGACCTTTCAGCCAATCACATTATTAATTCTGCCTATATTACCAGGTACTAGTACTTGGAATTGAAGATGATTCGCTTGGAGTCTTTTCTGTAATTATAATAAATAACATTCAGTGAATCTGTTTTGTGAATCTTATTAGTGTACTGTAACTTTAATCTGGAATTACACCTTTTCAAACAAATTATTAAACTTGTTTTTTTAAGTGTTGTTTTAATCTAGAGTTAAAATGGGACTTTTAATCTATAGTGCTTCAAGTAGTAAGTAGGTATATAACAGTATTATATAAGAAGGATTACATTACAATGCTGCTCCTCATGTTGTGATTCAGCTGCAAATCTTTGCATTATATTCTTTTTGAATACCATGACTGTGGACTTTTCCCATCCTCCATCAGTGTGAGAAAGAAAACACAGGATTTTGCAGTTGAACAACAAGAACTTTATTGAACTTTATCTGAACATTGTTGTCTATGAACATATGTGTGCAGGTGCATGCATGCTTGTGTGTGTGTAGCTATGTTTGTGTGTCTTTATTGGCAGTCATTTTCCTTTCCCATCAGCAACACCGTCTGCCTGCAAAGACAAATGAAGAGAGGAGATTCTTAGTATTTGATGCAGTAACTCATTTCATCTGATATTTCATTTCTTGTTGGCTGTGTTACTCTGTTAACTTACATTCACTGGCACACCATCATTGCTGGACTGAGGCTCTTTAACAGCTTCAGAAATCTCCAACTTCCTAGTTTCATCCTGTGGCTGCAGGTCATCTTTTTCCACCAGTTGTGGTTTATTGCTTTTCACAGGGTTCTGAGGAATAGGAGTCGTCCCTCTTCTATCCATTTTTCTCTTCTTGTGAGGAGCCCACTTGACTAAGGACTTGCAATACTGTGTTGAAAGAGAAATTATTTTTTAAAAATACATAAAATATAAACAAAAACATTAAATTCAGTTCAGATGTTTGGTGCACATAGCGTGGCATGTTTCCAAAGACACACTGCATACAGAGGACATCAGCACAATGTTGGAAGCATTAGTGATGTATATTACATAACTGGAATGTCCAGGGACAGGGATGAAAATTATGGAAGTTTAGCTATTTGTATTGTATCATTGGAAGGACTAAGGATTAGGATCATAACAAAAGGAAAGAATTAGTGGTTAGGATTGCACTTACCTTGAAACAAATCTTTGCCAGTCTGCTGTACTCTCATCACAGTCTGACGTTATTGCTCCTCCCCCCAAAGTTCATGATGAGTCAGATCCTTCAGCCAATCACACGATCTAATTTACCAACATAGTTGATGGTACCAGTACTTGGAATGGAAGACGACTTGTTTGGAATCTTTTCTATAATTAAATTAAATTAAATTAAATTAAATTAAATTAAATTAAATTAAATTAATATATTAACAGCTTTTAGGAATTTGGTTAGTGCAACAATTAACTCTTTTGAATTCACACCTAGTTAAAATGATCTTTGAATCTCGAAATGCTTGCTGGTAGATACTCCAATAAAATAGCTTCAAACAGACGTGTTTATGAACTCATTGGCAGCAGTACACAATTACATCTAAGTTAGAAAATAAGAATTTTAGGAATGTAACACAGTTTAATATAATTTGTAGATTACAACCTATAGTCTGACTAATTTCTTATCTGACTTTTGGACATATAAAGTTATTTTGCAATGCAGGAAAGCATGACAGGAAAAGAATGGATGCTGTGATGTCAGATATAAATCAAAGGGATAGACATCTCTATCTGATCAGTGTGATGTGGAGATTAGGACAAGCTATGTGGAATGAACCACATTAACAGTGATCGAAAAAAAGGAAATGTGAAATCAATAAATTGATCCCACACGTTTTCCGTTATCATTATCCAGTGGATCTAAGTGTCTTTTTGACTTGCTCACTTGCTTTTGAGTGAATTTTGTCTCTGTGGATACTTGGGTTTCCTCCAACAGTACAGAAAAGTTTCGTGTTAGGCTTATTGGTGATTCCGAACCAGCCATGGATAGAAAATGGTTTAAATGAAAAAAATAAAATAAAATGCTGTCCAAATGTATGGTTAATTGAATTCAAAATCCTGCTCCTCACATACAAGGTCTTAAATAATCAGGCCCCATCTTATCTTAATGACCTTGTAGTACCATATCACCCTATTAGAGCACTTCGCTTTCACACTGCAGGCCTACTTGTTGTTCCTAGAGTATTTAAAAGTAGAATGGGAGGCAGAGCCTTCAGTTTTCAGGCCCCTCTTCTGTGGAACCAGCTTCCAGTTTGGATTCAGGAGACAGACACTATCTTTACTTTTAAGATTAGGCTTAAAACTTTCCTTGTTGCTAAAGCATATAGTTAGGGCTGGACCAGGTGACCCTGAATCCTCCCTTAGTTATGCTGCAATAGACATAGGCTGCTGGGGGATTCCCATGATGCATTGAGTTTTTCCTTTCCAGTCACCTTTCTCACTCACTATGTGTTAATAGACCTCTCTGCATTGAATCATATCTGTTATTAACCTCTGTCTCTCTTCCACAGCATGTCTTTATCCTGTCTTCCTTCTCTCACCCCAACCGATCACAGCAGATGGCCGCCCCTCCCTGAGCCTGGTTCTGCCGGAGGTTTCTACCTGTTAAAAGGGAGTTTTTCCTTCCCACTGTTGCCAAAGTGCTTGCTCATAGGGGGTCATATGATTGTTGGGTTTTTCTCTGTATCTATGAAGCGCCTTGAGGCGACTTTTGTTGTGATTTGGCGCTATATAAATAAAACTGAATTGAATTGAATTGAATTAAAATCTGATGTGGTCGTGGCTTGCAGTACCACTGCAGGTGAGATGGACGCACCTCTATGATCTGCATCTACGATCTAGCCTCACAACCTTAAAAGCTGTACCGGGTCCTGTATCAAGGGATGTTGCGGAGATGTGGAATAAACCATGATGAAAAGCTTGAAAATGTCACTGGGCCTGCAGTGGTTTGTTACAGTGGTGCCAAAACCCAGGATAGTGGGCACTGCAGACCCACAAGCGGGCTAGCAAGGGGCCTAGCACTGTCTCTCCCCCAAAGTTTGCTGTTATACTCAAAACAATCTTTAGCCAATCAGAGAACTGAATTCTGCTGTGTTTTATTGGGTACTGGACCTTGGAAAGTAGAAATACCCATTAGAAATTTTATGTGTAACTAATACAACTTAATTAACAGGATTTGCACAGCTACCATTAGAAATATTTTTATTTGAAATTATACCTCGTAAAAGAAATCAATAAACTTTGACTCTGTAGTATTGATTAAAGTGCTGTACGAATGTTCACATAAACAACGGCTTTTTATCCGAGTTGCTATTATTAGTTGTTGTAGTATTTTATATTAATGATCAGAATCAGATACATGGCCAGCCTTGTGGGATTTTGAACAGCTGTAGCCGCTTCTTGTTCTTCTATAGCCCAGGTCCAAGCCAGCTCCAATCAGCCAGAACTCTGTTATCATGGTTCTGAATTGGTAGATGTCGTTCAATGTCCTCCATCAAGAGTGTCACCAGACACCCAATGCAATAGACCATTGAGTATCCAGCAGCAAATGTCTCTGCAGAACAATCGGCTCTCCCAAGCCCAGGAGTTGTCAGTTTCGTTAAGGGATCAGTTGATCAAATCCATAATTCTTCTTTAGGTTTATAGAGAACAAGTCTGGGAGACTCTCTTAGGGTTAGAGAATGAGCAAGACCATACAAAAGACATGAGAAGCCAAGCAGGTACAATAAGGGAGAGGGAGAAGGAGAAAGTGCAACTGCCAAGCGTTTCACAGTATGTAAATTACGCTGAATGTTTTGGACATGAATTGAGCTGCTTTTTGGGAATGACCTCGAAGGGGACTGGAGGCAGCTCCCCAGCATGGTAGATTCAAATGTACTAATGAGACATGAAGAATTGAAAGAATTGAAAAAAGCAAATAGGAAGGTGGGGCACGAAAACAAGAACGAACAGCTTGTACAAGTGGGGGGTCATATAGATAAGACCCAGAAGGGGTATGTTTGGAGGCATGGTCCTGCTCCTGAATTTCAGACAATGCATCTTGAATAAGTGGAAGATCTAAAGATTAGGGTGGAAAAATTGGAAGAATTGTTGATTGTATGGGAATATTGGAAGCGCTAGTGATTGGGATGAAAGGAAGAAGAAGAATCAATAGTAATTAGGATCAATACAATGCTGACTGGACTCACCACTTAACAAATTGTTCTTCTCCAGACTTCAGCTGACATCACTCTGACATCACTATCTACCAGTAAATCAGATGATCGATTTATGCTGTCTGTTATAAGACAATTTTAATTGAGGATGATTTGTGAGGAATTGCATGTGTCATTAAAGTAACTGTCTAATTCAATCTACTAATTTGCATATTATCCTTTAGGAACCACATTAGTGTGAAATGTGACTCATTTGGAAATCCACATTGTGAAAGAAAAAACATAATTTGTACATAATCTGCTGACATCACCATTAACATCACTGACTTTTACCAAATCAGATGACTGATTCTGCTATGTATTATAGGGTATTGTTACTTGGAATCAGATATAATTTGTGAGGACTTCATCCTTTAGCAACCCTGCCTGAATAATATGAGTTATTTGGAATTACAGCTTAGAAATGAAATCCATGACTAATGATTGTTGAACAAAGACACATGATTTTCAAATATAACTGAAAGATTTTTATTATTGCATTTGGCATTTGTTTTCAACAACTTATATATATCAGCATTGTTCGTTTTTAACAAGTTTTATTTTAAAAGTAAGAAATAAAAACAATAACTTACCTTAACAAAAAAGAAGACTCTCACATGCAAAAGTGAGTAAATTCTAGAAAAAAAACCCTCAGAGCAACTGTGTAAAATCAGTAACCAAAACCTCACATGATAACAAAGTTTTCAAAATGTAGAAAGACAAACTGTCAGAAGATCAGAGTAAAATCAACAACAACCAAAAATGTTTTTCTTATCTTTTCCTCTGAGTCTTTGTATGGCTTTTTGTCTTTTGCTGGTATCTTTAGGTGCCTCTTTAGTCTTGTGACTTCTGAGCATCTTTGGACTTAACAACTGTTTTGCAGTCAGGCTCTTTGGTCTTTTTCTTTCTCGCTTGTTGCCCTTTTGCCTTGTTTCTTTGCTTTCATCACACTTCGGCAAAGAGCTTTTCTTCATTAGAGACCTTTTCCTCTTTTTTGGGTGTGCCACTGGAGACTCATAGCTAGTCCCAGGGCCATCTTCTTTTACTCTAACTGTGTCTTTGTTTTCAGTTGTTCCTTCTTCTCTCAAATCGTTTTTTTCTTTAACCCTGGTCTCCATCTGTGGTCCCTGTTCCTTTATGTCTTTGTCCTCTGTTCTCAGTGCTTTGTCTTTGTCTGTAGTCTCTGTCTGTGTTCTCATTCCTTCCTCTGTTGTTCCTTCTGATCTCAAATCGTTTTTTTCTTCAGCTGTGGTCTCCATCTGTGGTCTCTGTTCCTTTATGTCTTTGTCCTCTGTGCTGAGTGCTTTGTCTTTTTCTGTAGTATCTGTCTGTGGTCTCATTCCTTCCTCTGTTGTTCCTTCTGATCGCAAATTATTTTTTTCTTTAGCTGTGGTCTCCATCTGTGGTCTCTGTTCCTTTATGTCTTTGTCCTCTGTGCTGAGTGCTTTGTCTTTTTCTGTAGTATCTGTCTGTGGTCTCATTCCTTCCTCTGTTGTAACTCCTGCTCTCAAAATGTTTTTTTCTTTGACCGCGGTCTCCATCTGTGGTCTCTGTTCCTTTATGTCTGTGTCCTCTGTGCTGAGTGCTTTGTCTTTTTCTGTAGTCTCTGTCTGTGTTCTCATTCCTTCCTCTGTTGTTCCTTCTGATCTCAAATTGCATTTTTCCTCGGTTGTTGTCTTTTTCTGTGGTCCATGTTTATCTCTGCCTATGTCCTCTGTGCTCATTCCTTTTATTTTTTCTGTAGTTTTTCTCACTACTCCACTGGAAACTTCTTGGTCTATGTCTGTTGTGTTCAACAAGGGACCATTTTCATCTTCAGCTTTGTCTTCTTCGTTATCTGTAGTCACTGTTTCCATACTGTTTTCATTTTCACTCAAACGTTCTGGCCTCAAGGCTTCATTGTCTTCATCTATTGTCTCTGTTTGTGTTTGGTTCACACCCTCAGTTGTTTCCTTTGGTCTAACAACTTTTTGTATTTGTGTTTGGATTGCATTTCTTTCTAAGATAATTTTAGGATATTCCCAACATTTGAACTTGTTTTTAAGAAACTGAGTATGACTATACAAGTCTCCTCTGTCCTTTGTGGCTTTTCCCTTTTCTTTAGCATTATCTTTACCTTTGGTGGATCCCAATGTACCTGCTGCTGTAAGGTCAATGTGTTCACGGTTATCATCATAATCTTCACTTTCACTACTCTCTGTAGTCACTTTTGCTCTTCCCCTGCCACTCTGTTTATGTCGGTGTTTTCCAGATGTGTCTGTGTCAATGGTATTTGCGTGCTGTTTGGTCTTCTTTTTCACAATTTCTCCTCTTGTGGTATTTTGACTAGACTTTCTTTTCTTTGGTCCAGCATATCTTCTCTGCAACACATCTTCATTGTCTTCTGAGGTTGTAGATTCCTCAGAGTCTCTGGTTCTATTGTTCACAGCAAGTGCCTTTGCAGCATTGTTGCGGCACTTGAAGGCTTCGTCAAAGTTTAAATCTGCCTCATAAGGTCTCTCTGCAGTTGCGTCAGAATAGCACATCATCCGGTGGACTTGTACCTTGCTTTGGGTTCCCAAGGATCTCCCACTCTACAAATGTAAACATTAAATAATGTTATTAATTGCACTAACATTTGACATTTTCAAGGAGATTTGCAGAGCTAAGGACAGAACCACAAAAAGAAGTACAACAGAAGACAATATAAAGAAAAAGAAATGTCCTTTCAACATTATAACACTGGGAGTAAAACCAGGAAGGGTGACTTTTTATATCATCCCTCTAAAAGGATAGGAAGGTAAAACACTGAATCACCATAAAGTGGAAACTACTCACAAAAGTGCTGATGCTGCTCCTAATCATAGAGAAGGTTGGTTTTCCTGGGATACCAAACTTCCTCCATGCATCTTGGAACGATGTCAGCATCTTAGCATAAGGCCCTCCATTGGTGTTGGCAAAAATCAATTGTGATGATACACCAGGGTATCTGTGGCGGTGGTACACAAAGCGGTGAAACCATATGTATTCGTCTTTCGTTAGGGGAACAAGTGCATGGCCAAATGTTTCCTTGGTCTTGTGCTCTTTTACCTGTAAAAGAATCAGCAACTAAATTACATTGCACACAGTCATTGATGTCGCTGGTAAGAAAATATCTTTAATCAGGGAGAGAAATAATTGCTTAATGATTTTACTCTGATTATCCGCCGGCCATCACCATCCGCTTCAGCAGTGCCAACTTCCTCAACTGTCATATTTGATATGACGCCTCTTCTGTGCCCAGTTGTGCAGATGACAAATCCAGCCAGAAGACCATAGAACCAGTCTAGGTTCTCAGGTGTGGGATTTTTCTCAAGCTCGACTATTGAGTAACATAGAGGTTGCACAGTAAGACACAAGGGATAGGGAAGCATATCCATTATATTGCTATATACCCCCCCTAATATAATCCTATATAAACATCACAAATGCTACTGTTTGTATATGTATTATATATTTGAAGAAAAAGCAAAAGTCCAACAAGTGATTATAAATGAGCAGTCTGTTATAATTGAAAGCAAAAAGTTCTGTCATATATTTCTGTAAATCTGAGATTCTGAACTATATATACATACAGATTACAGCTGGTAAGTAAATATTATATAATTTCTCATTAACAGAGATATTATTGGGGTTATTAGAGTTGTCCTTATGGAGAAATGAACTACACACTTACCAAGTGCTTCAGGGATGTGTGTGGTGGCCTTCTTGAGAAAATCAGTGATGTGGACAGGATCTACAAGCATTTCTAAAAGACACAGAATGTTTTTATGTTCCTGCAGCTCCAGTCATGCTCATTCATGCTGCACGCAATGATGTAAATATAAAACAGGTTGTAGTTTAGACCTAATTTTTTTCAAAAAATTATTTTGTAAGGAAGAAGAACTGGCGACCAGAGCTCACAGTATATGAAAATGAATTGGATTGCCATTTTGAACTTAAATCTTACTTTCCAATCCAGAATATTAACCGTTTCAATTTATTTATCCTACTTCCTAAACTTTCCAAGTTTACCAAGCTTAGTACTGTGAAAAAAGGAAATATCAATATCCTAAATTTTGATAGGCTCATTTCCTTGACCATTTTTGTCTTTGTGTTTTTTGACAGTATAGTTCATTTTATCAGTAGGTATCTTTAATTTGATTACTAGTTTGCTTATTGTTTAGATAGACATATTTTATATTTTTTCTTTCTGCATTTGTATGTTTAGTTTTGTTTCCCCACTGGTTAGTTGCTGGTCATGTCTCCTGTTTTTGGTGACATTTTTCTTTTGTTTAGTATAACTTTTACCCCTCACTTTCAACCTACCACAGATGTAGACAATTTTGTTGTCTACATCTGTGGTAGGTTCTCTCAGCTATCTTTACTTCCCTCTTACTTTGGAATAAGTAGCTTTGGTGTGCCACTGTTTCCTTGTGGTGACAAACTGTTTTGCTGCCTGCCTGTTTGTGTCACTCTGCATTTCCTAGTTTCTGTTTACTTTCTATTTTGTACAATGTATACCTTTGCAGTGTACAAAATATATACTTAAATACAATTTATACCTTACATTATAACATGTTGAGTCCTCTTTCCTCACTACATCACAGTAATGACATCATAACATTTATAAATAATGTATTTATTACACATTCTAGGTAACAACAATGATGAATAAGTAGTAAAGTTGGATCTTACGTGATTTTTTGATCCGGATGGCTTGCCTGTGGGTGTGTAACTCCCTTCTGCTCTTCTTCATTTCCAACTGAAGTGCAAATAAAGTCCCCTTTAAAGCCTTACGGGAGGCTCTGACTTCTGGCAGTTGTGCATCAATTAGAAATTTCAAGAACGCCCTCACACTTCCAATCCGAATCCTTTTGGTTGTCACGGCATGTTTATTCAGATAAGTTGTCCATCTAAAAAAGGCCCACAAACAAACACAAATCAGTCATGACTTTAATATTATTGAGATTACTGGACTAATATATCACAGAAATTTGTAAAAATGTACTCAGTCAGTCTTTCTCTGTTGTCCATAAATGCAAACGTCATTGCAGGGAGTTGATTGTGAGACATGAAATATGCCCAGGCACGGACATATTGGACCCGTTGTTTGGCATTTTCGACGTCCTTTTTACTTGTTCCACAAATGTGTTGAAACCAAGCATTCAGGACTTTCTCTGTTTAAAATAAAATGTAGTAACAACATAGCAATTAGGAGTGTCATGACAAACTGATGAAGTACAGAAAACATTCTTCTAATTCAAGTGGTTGACAATGATATTTGAAAGATATTGCTAATTAGTAGTAATGTTTAATTAGCGGGATGTGAGTTCCAAAATAGAACAACCAGTTCTAAAAATTCACATTACACTACACAAGAAACAATATTATTGCCAAAGAATTCATACCAAATTTAGGAAGCCGGGCTGTTGGGTCACGTTTACTTCTTTCAAATTTCTGGCGCTTTGGGGGGCTGAGAGGTTTGAAGCCAAGTTTATCCTCAGTGGATTTCAGACTTTTCAGATTCCTTTTCAGGAGTTGAAGTAACAAATCCAGTTCTTTGCACTTTTTGCAATTCTGATGTTGGACTTGAGCATCATCTGATTGATTGACAGGGGAATGGACTGAGCTGTCTTCTCTAATCTCTGCAGATTCTTCACTGGTATCACTGCTATCACTTTGCTCCTCTTGATCACTGCTTTCAGTCAGCTGCTCTATGTCCAGTGAGGTCACCATTGGAGGCTGTGGATTTGAACGTCTGAGAGCTTTGAGGGCTTTCAGATTAGCCAATCGTTTCGCTGTCCTTATTACTTTCTTGTGATCTGATTTCTGAAAAGGTATAAACAATAGAACAGCAATGTTTGAGAAAGTTAGTGAAACATGTCACATAAGAATGCATTCTAATTTAACAACAAAATGTAAGCTATACAAAACACTAACCTCAATCTCACAGTGGACATTTTCCAAGTGCTTGTCCAGTCTTATACGGTTTTTAGCTTTACATACTGGACAGTCCAGCCTGCCCCTGTAACTGCATATCACATCCAGTTTGACAAATGTAACTACAACTACCACTTTAAATTGTTGCAATGTTTTGTCATATACTGTATGACAGTGACTTACATTGTAGAGCAGTAATTTAGCAGTAAATGTAATTCTTCTTTGTTTACAACATGGTGGTATTTTTTTAAATGCTGCCCAACTGCAACATATGGAATCAAGCATATTGGGCATTCTGTCATCTGACGTGGCATTTTTCCTGTAGAGAAGAATACACATCAGAACAGGTGAGTTATTTGTTGAATTGTTTATAATTTTTTGTCTGCAAATCTTCAAATTGAGGTGTACACTTTTCAGTACTTGACCAAATATTAAAGGAATTAAAAGAAAACCTTGACATAATAAAAAGTCTACCACTTTTAATAGGGGGATTAAAATAATTTGAAAGTCTTTAGTAAGTGTTTTTAAAGTTTTGATCAGGTATTATGTTTCTAAAGTTAGTATTTCCGCTAAAACAGTATTTCTGCAAAATCCTAGTATTTCTGCTATATTATAGGAATTGTACGCAATTATGGTATTTGTGCCAAAGCATACTGTTTCTGCCCAAACAGAGTATTTCTGCTATATTCTAGTATTTGTGCTAAATCTTAGTTTTTCTGCTATTTTATAGTATTTCTGCCAAATCATAGTATTTGTGTCAAAGCATAGTAATGTAACATAGCAGAAATACTATGCTTTGGAACAAATACTATGAGTTTGCAGAAATACTATGAAGTAGCAGAAATAGTATATGTATTCTTATCATGATATGTATACTAGTATGTATGTATGTATACTTATAAATTCATGATATAATTACAAAATAATTAAAAAAAATGTTTTACTGGGGAAATGTGTTGTTTAAAATTTTGGTGTTATGTATTTAATTCTTGGAACAGTTCTTGCTTTGGATACAAGACTGTGAAGAATTAGGGAATCATATTTAAGGACTGGAAGAATTGGAGATTTGGATGGATGAATAATTGATTTAAATTTGACTTATTTTGAAACAAATTTCCAAAAATGGATTCAGTTGGATTAATCACTGGAGAGCCCTTCAGCAAGACGAACTGTTGAAAAAAAGATGTTAGTGTTGTTAAAGATTTTAAAGAGTTGATGTCTCTATGCGCTGATTTCTGTATGTGTACTTATTTACTGTAGGGCGTTTGTTCCTTTTAAATTTGACAAAAATAATCTGCCTGGCAGGCAGCCAAAGCCTAAAAAACATTTTTCAATCAAAATGATATGCAGATAGTACGATTAAAATAAATTCAATAAATGCTCACAGACAATTACATAGATCTTAATGTGTGGTGCTACAAGGTATAAAAGTATGAACAAACATAGTATGTAGTATATACTATATAAAGTATAAAATTATAGTATAGTATAGTAAATGTTACAAAAGACATTAGGAATTGGGATCTTACAGTTGGAAGGAGTTAGTGAATTTTATCGCACCTTACCTCTATGTAATTCCACAGACTTCAACTGACAGCACTAACAGCTCTGCACATAACCTACGGGGAGCTTAGCCTTCAGACTGTCAAACCTATCATGCCATCTGCTTTTATCATGTGATTTCTTACCAATAGCGTATATCTGAACTTGGAATGGAGGATGATTCGTTTGGAATTTTAAATGTAATTAATGTAATTGACATGACAAACATCATTTGCATATCCTTCTTTGGGAATGTTCTTAGTGCGAAGTATCCCACATTTGGATTAATAAGTTATATGATAAAACAAGGTTCAACTTCAAACCTAGAATTTCTTTTTACCATTTATCGCTTTTGTAAATTGGCAAAGAATAAATAAATAAAATTCCTCTTCCACCCGTATCAATCACACACATATATATATATATATATATATATATATATATATATATATATATATATATATATATATATATATATATCACAGGGCAGTACCCTCCATGGAGAAGGAGGCTAGAGGGCAAGATCAAAGTAGCACGGAGGGAGGTTAGCCAACTAACGGAGTTGCAGAAAGGTGCGACAAATAAGGTGCCTAAGAAATACAGCAAGCTGTCTATACCTGAGGCCTTGGAAACTGCCAAGCAAAGACTCACAGCCTTGGCCAGCCGCTTGAGGAGGTACACCAGAGAGATAGAAGGCAGGAGAATAAACCAGCTGTTCTCCACAGAACCAGCAAAGGTGTACTCTCAGTGGCAAGGGAACAATAAGAGAACAGCACCACCAAGGCTGGAGACGGAGCAATACTGGAAGAGCATATGGGAGAAGGATGCAACCCATAACGGCAATGCTCAGTGGCTAGAGGATCTGAGGGCTGACCACAGCGACCTCCCTGAACAGGGTCCAGTAACCATCACAGTGGCAGATATCCAAGAAAGGGTCTCCAGTATGAAGAGTTGGACAGCACCAGGGCCCGACATGGTTCACGCCTACTGGCTGAAGAAGCTGACTGCACTCCACGAGCGTCTGGCAGCACAAATGAACCAGCTGCTAGTTAACGAGAGACACCCGGAATGGCTAACTGAAGGCCGGACGGTCCTGATCCCCAAGGACCCCAAGAAGGGACCGGTCCCCTCCAACTACCGACCAATAACCTGCCTCAGTACTACATGGAAGCTCCTGTCAGGCATCATATCAGCTAAGATGAACAGGCACATGGGTCAATACATGAGCGGGACACAGAAAGGAATTGGCAAGAATACCAGAGGCGCAAAACACCAGCTACTGGTAGACAGAACAATCAGCCGAGACTGCAAGACCAGACTGACCAACCTGTGCACTGCCTGGATTGATTACAAGAAGGCCTATGACTCAATGCCCCACAGCTGGATACTGGAATGCCTAGAATTGTACAAGATCAATGGGACCCTAAGAGCCTTCATCAGGAACTCAATGGGGATGTGGCGTACAACACTAGAGGCCAACTCCAAGCCCATAGCACAAGTCACCATCAAGTGCGGGATCTACCAAGGAGATGCTCTGTCCCCACTGCTGTTCTGCATAGGCCTGAACCCCCTCAGTGAGATCATTAACAAGACTGGCTACGGATACCGACTACAGAACGGAGCAGTTGTCAGCCACCTCCTGTACATGGATGACATCAAGCTGTATGCCAAGAGTGAACGAGACATCGATTCACTGATCCACACTACCAGGCTATACAGCAATGACATTGGAATGTCGTTCGGACTGGAGAAGTGTAGTCGGATGGTAACAAAGAGAGGGAAGGTAGTCAGAACTGAGGGGATTGAACTACCAGAAGGCAACATTGCAGACATAGAGGACAGTTACAAGTACTTGGGGATCCCACAGGCGAATGGGAACCATGAAGAGGCCGCTAGAAAAGCTGCAACCACCAAGTACCTGCAGAGGGTCAGGCAAGTCCTGAGGAGTCAGCTGAATGGTAAGAACAAGATCCGGGCCATCAACACGTACGCCCTGCCCGTGATCAGGTACCCTGCTGGGGTAATAGGCTGGCCAAAGGAGGAGATAGAAGCCACTGACATAAAGACAAGAAAGCTCCTTACCATGCATGGAGGGTTTCACCCCAAATCCAGCACCCTGAGGCTGTACGCTAAGCGGAAGGAAGGGGGCCGGGGACTGGTGAGTGTCAGCACCACAGTCCAGGATGAGACAACGAACATCCAAGAATACATTAGGAAGATGGCCCCAACTGACCGAGTGCTCAGTGAATACCTCAGGCAGCAGAAACCCAAGAAAGAGGAGGGAGACGAGGAACCATCATGGAAGGACAGGCCCCTGCACGGTATGTACCACCGGCAGATAGAGGAGGTGGCTGATATCCAGAAATCCTACCAGTGGCTGGACAAAGCTGGACTGAAAGACAGCACAGAGGCACTAATCATGGCAGCACAAGAACAAGCTCTGAGCACAAGATCCATAGAGGCTGGGGTCTATCACACCAGGCAAGACCCCAGGTGCAGGCTGTGTAAAGATGCCCCAGAGACAATCCAGCACATAACAGCAGGGTGCAAGATGCTAGCAGGCAAGGCATACATGGAACGCCATAACCATGTGCTAGCATCTTGCACCCTGCTGTTATGTGCTGGATTGTCTCAGGGGCATCTTTACACAGCCTGCACCTGGGGTCTTGCATGTTGTGATAGACCCCAGCCTCTATGGATCTTGTACTCAGATCTTGTTCTTGTGCTGCCATATTTACAGTGCTCCACCCCTCGGGTAGAAACAGGGATCTCAAGTTTCCTGGTCTTCAGTCAATTTTTTGGTCTTTGTCACACTGAACGGCAGAATCATCTGCCGTTCAGTGTGACAAAAGAGTGCACCACAGCCCGGCACGCCATCTCGTCATGCTCAATAATGCATTCAACCATCTTCTGAAGATGTCAGGTCTTAGTGCAGTGGCTGAAGTTTGAGGTGTAGAGAGTGAAGAGGAAAGGGGAGAGGACGGTCTCTTGTGATGCCCCTGTGTTACCCATCACCTTGTCAGACACCTTGTATTGAAGATGCATTCATTGTGGTCACTCTGTCAGGTAATCAACAATCCAGGACCATCAGTGGATCGACTAGGTCAAGCTGATTTAGGCAAATAATGGCTTGTGTTGTGGCTAAGACTAAATAAATTATATAAAATTATATACAGAGTCTTTGTAGTCCTACTATTCAGTGGTTTATGTAATTTTGTGAAAGAAATGTAGGTTACCTTGTAATGGATTCAGTTTGTATAATGATTACAGAGCTCTTCAGCAAAGAACAACTGTTTGAAAAATATTCTGTTGGTTGTTAAGGCAGTTATAGGGTTAATGTCTCTGTGTGTTGATATTTGTATGTGTATATACACGTTTAGGACTAAGTCCCTATTTAGTTTGACACTAATAATCACGGTGGCACGGTAGTTAGCACTGTTGCTGCACAGCAAGAATGTCCTGAGTTCAATTCCACCATCAGGCTGGGGTCTTTCTGTGTAGAGTTTGCATGTTTTCCCCGTGTTTGCATGGGTTCTCTCTCTGGTTACTCCGGCTTCCTCCCACAATGCAAAAACATGCAGTTAGTGGGGATAGGTTAATTGGTCAATCTAAATTGCCCATAGGTGTGAATCTGTGAGTGAATGTGAGTGTGAATGGTTGTCTGTGTCTCTATGTGTTAGCCCTGCGACAGACTGGCGACCTGTCCAGAGTGTACCCTGCCTCTCCCCCTATAACAGCTGGGATAGGCTCCAGCACCCCCCGCGACCCTGGAAAGGATAAGTGGAAGCGAATGGATGGTCTAATAATCTGTCTGGCACCCTGACAAAGCCTAAAGAACATTTTTCACTCAAAATGAACTGAAGAAAGTACGATTAAATTAAAACTGCAAGCAGCGTTATGAGGGCCGTCGCACCCCATCGCGTCGAGCCACGCCCAACACCTAAAAACAGCATGTCCGATCTGATGTCACATTGATGGAATTCATGCATTTAACCACCTGCTAACATTTCATCTCATTCAATCATGATTATAGTCGTCCCACCAGGTGGCGCTCTAACCATTACTAACAAATGGCATAACAAAAATTTCCGAGCTTGAGTCTCATCATACCTGCGACCTTTGGGAGAGATTGGACATTGTGTTTTGGAGTGACAGCAGATTACTGCTTTTTGGCGAGTGATTGAAACTCCACGTGCTGCTATGAACACCCCGTTTCCCTGAACGTAAAAAGCTTCGCAATTTGACATCACAAAGGTCTTTAGATTCCACAAACAGGAAATCGCGTCAATCTGATGAAATCCCTTGGAGGAGTTCGTCAAAGAACGGTGCCTGAAAAGAGGGGAAAATGTCACCAAAATTACACATTAATTTTAAAATTGCTGACTTCCTGTTGGATTTGGGATGTTGCTCCAGGAGACTTTTTTCATCTCCTATAAGCTTCCCAGGTTTCAGACTCATACATAAAACACAGAGCAGGGTCTGATGTTTTGAAATTTTGTAGGGGGTGCTGTAGAGCCATTTTGCGCTATTCAAGGAAAGTGACCACATAACAACAAAACCTTCATCACATTGAAGCTGTGGGCCAAATTTCAAGACTTTTTAAACTTTTCAAGGCCCTAAAAAGCCACTTCATTGTTCATGGTGAACCGCGTTGCCACCAGGGTGCGCCGTTCAGTTTAAACTCGCAATTTTCGCACTGAAGCATCATGATGGTAATATTCACTGCTTTTGAGGTGGCCACGATGAACCTGTGAAAATCAGTACAACAAAATTAAACCCATGACATTTCCTGTTGCCACTAGGTGGCGCTCTGCGTATTCCTGACAATGGGCACATCAATCTGTTCAGGGCGGGTCTGACATCATGCCTGTAAAGTCTGGTACTGATCAGACTGGATTTCATAGAGTTATACTATATTGTTTCTTCATGGCGAGACATAGAAATTCGCCATGCTGCTGGGGTCACACCCTTTCGCAAAAAGTCACAGTTTTCACTGTAACCCAAGGCCAACTCCTTAAGGCTTTCCTGGAGAAATTTGAGGTTTCAGATGTCACCCATCACAATACTGTACCCCAAAGTGTAAAACATGACATTTCCTGTTCCCACTAGGTGGCGCTGTCCCTGATTTCAAATTTGGCAGGTGAAATAAGTTCAGGGTAGGAGCCTTATCATATGTGTGCTCTTTCGTCCAGAGCAGACAATGTATGACAGAATGAGAGGCAATAAGATTTCATGGCGAAATTCGCCGTGGCGCCACGGGCTCACCGTATCATGAAAACTCAAAAGCTCCGCAATTTAACATAGCCCAGGTGTGTAGTTGACACTGACCAAAGATGAAGCTTATATAACCAAATCCCAAGGAGGAGTTTGAAAAAGTTCGAGGCATGGAAATGGCAAAATTAGAGCCAAAATGTCACCTTCACTTCTAAATTGCGGACTTCCTGTTGGGTTTGTGTCAATGGGCCCAATGACTTTTTTGTTTGTCTCGGCATGATACACATGTGTGCCAGATTTCATAAATGTAGCTCAAACGATGTGGTCATAGGGCTGCATTTAACAAGGCATAGGTGGCGCTCATATGTAAAACCATTAAAATACAAAATTTTTCACCAGACCTGGCACGCGTGCAAAATTTCATGAGTTTTTGAGCATGTTTAGGCCCTCAAAAAGGCCCTTGTTTTGCCTGAATAATAATAATAATAATAATAATAATAATAATAATAATAATAATAATAATAATAATAATCAGAAGCAGAAGAAGAAGAAGAAACGGAGCAGATACAATAGGGCCTTCGCACTCTCAGTGCTTGGGCCCTAATAAATTAACCCTTGTGTGGTGTTCATATTTTTGTTACTCAGCCAGTGTTCATGGGTCTGGTGGACCCGCTAGAGTTTTGGCTTTCCAAATTAACACTATCAAACAATTTTATGTTAAATTACTCAACAGATGTTTACTTCATCCCAATTACAAGCCATATGAACAGTAAACATGGTTAATTTTTTCCCTTTACCTTTGTTAGATCACATTTATGAATTAATATGTGTCTCATTTTTTTTTATTTTTTTTTTATAAAACGTTATAAAAAAATAAATCAGTTATAATCAAGTGGAGTGAGTGGAAAGACAACACATTTACACGTGAAGCAATATGTTTCACAACTAAATGGGATCAGCTGTTCATCAATGGTGACATTAGGCCCAGGTTTGTAAAACAGGGGGAGGTGGCGCACACACTTATCCCACACTGTCCTGATGGCAGCTAGCTTGTCTCTCTGCCGTCGAGCTGGTCTGTCGTCTCGGTTATCAAAACGGATAATCCTGGAAATTTTGTGGAAGTTTTCCAGAGACATTGATGCACGGAAAGGTTCGTGCCGGTTTCTGCATCCCACAGGATTCTGTGGATTCCCCTTTGGACCTGAAAACTCCTGCAAGGATAAGAACCCCAAAGTAGGCCTGCAGATCAATTTGGTCCATCTCCTTCCACCTCTCTCCAAAAACACACCTTCCTTCTAGATTACTGCAATCCAGAATAATTTTCTGGATGGAATCTGGGATGAAAAAGCTAAAATGAAGACTTGATGTCCTGCACATGAGTAACTGTCAGCCGTGTTGGCCCTGGCTTATCACAGTAACAGCTCTGCAGGGTGGCTCATTTCTTGGGCAAGAAGACAAATTCAATTTCACCAGTTATTGACATCCATATTTCTTCACTTGCTGTCTGGTGGGCTTGTTCTGGTCCTGGAGCTGGCAGCAGATGGGGTACTCGTCTTCGTTTTGTTACTAAATGGTGCTCAACCTCATCCTCTTCTTCAAAGTCACTGTCAGACTCTGAATTTTCAGAAATGTGAAATATTCTGAAACCTCTTTGTCAACATCATCCTCCGAAGCCCCTCTCTCTTCCAAAATCAATTGGATGGCCCTCGCAGCAGATAATCTTTTGCCATCTTGATCAGTTGTGATAAAGAACCACACTGGTAAAGTCTTTTTTATAGTATTATGCCCCTAATTTGCAGGTGGGACAGGGTATGAGAAAATAAAATTTGGATCCCTCAAGAAAGAGGGTAAAATGTGCGGGAATGTAAGAGCAGACGTGTTGATAGTTGAATTTTCAACAATGTTGCAACTTTGTGCGGGAACGGAAGAAAACACTATCAGCAGCACCAGAAAGGAGGAAGACAGAGTGTGGGAACACAGGACCTGCACTTTCAACACTTTTATTAGACCTGGGTCCAGTGGACCCGAACACCTTGTATGTAATGTAAATGTGTGGGGGGAGGTACAGTATGAGGTCATTGAAAATTAGTTCGGATTTATGTTCTTCACAGAAAATAAGCCAAAGCCAATGAATTTCAGGTTGAAAAAATAATTAATTGTTTAATTTTTCTTTTGAGAAAAACTGAAAACGGGTCTCACAGACCCGAACACCATACAAGGGTTAAATAAGTGCTCACAGAGAATTATATAGGTTTTAATATGTGGTGCTAACAAGATATAATTCTATATATAGATATAATAATTTCAGAGACTTGTCATGGCACACATGAAGAGCAACCTCCCCTGCTCACTTGACCTGCTGCAGTTTGCATACTGGCCAAACAGGTCGACCGAGGTTGCTATTTCCACTGCTTTCCACCTGTCCATTTCCCACCTGGACAAGAAAAACGCTTATGTCAGAATGTTCTTTAGTAGACTTTAGCTCAGCATTCAACGCAATATCCCCCTGAAAACTGTTTGACAAACTCAGCAAGTTGGGACTGAAAACCTCGCTTCAGAACTGGATATTAGACTTCCTGCCAGAGAGCCCTCAGTCCATCCGAATCAGCGACAACATCTCCAGCACCATCAGGCACAGGAGCTCCTCAGGGCTGCGTTCTTAGCCCTCTTTTGTTCACCCGTCTGACACATGACTCCACCGCCCTACATAGCTCTAACCACATCATCAAGTTCACTGACGACACAACCGTGGTTGGACTCATTAGCAGTGATGAGTCAGTGTACAGAGATGAGGTTCAGCAGTTGACGTTCTGGTGCAGGGAACCCAGGAGATGATCGTTGTCTTCAGGAAGACTCGCTCCACTCACACACCACTCAGCATCCACGGTTCCATAGTAGAGGAAGACTCCAAACACGCTCTGCTCGTTCGCTCCTTTCACATTTGTCTTCAGCACTCTCGCCCACTGCACTCCACGACACTGCCAGGGAAACTGATCCAGGAATAAGGACAGGTCCAGGAGTCTATGCACAGGAGAACTCCGGTTGGAAAAAACTAAGAAATCACACAAAAAACTGAGATTATCAGAGCTGTATTAACGAGGATAACTCAACGATCCAGCAAAGACGTCTTCTGAGCACTCAGCTAAAATAGCAGCCCAGGAGTACAGGTAATCAGGCAGATCCACAGCGGCCCTTTGGTGGCCCAGAGGTGCCAGAGGTTGTGTGTGTGTGTGTGTGTGTGTGTGTGTGTGTGTGTGTGTGTGTGTGTTTTATTTGTAATTATATGCATTTCTTGAAATGGAGCAGGAGCAAGACCACAACAAAGACTAAAGTGATTGCAGCAGCAGTGATGAGAATCATACACCAGGTCCATTTTATATATTATGGAAAAAATGGTGGATTAAGAAGAGAAAACACTGTATCCTGTAGAATACTCATCTTGTGTGCTCTGAAGCTGACCAAAGATTGCTTCATTTTGAGCAACACTCTGCCGCCGTATTTCTACTGCATGAAGAACAAATGACATCTTAGTTCAGACCACTGAATCTGAGATATCAAACTGATGTTGATCAGACACACTTGCACATACCTGACATTCTCAAAGTAGGAATAGGAACAAAGAAACCAATTTCCAAAGGAAGATGCATACAGATGAAATTATCATTAGTTTCTTTGAAGGATTAGTAATTTCTAAACTACAAGTGGAAGATCTAGGACTTAGAGTGAAAAAAATGGAAGAATTATTGATTTGGTTTCTAAAATTTGAAGCTGCAGGGATTAGGATTTCTTTTAAAAGCCAGGAGAATTAGTCATCTGGATAGAAGGAATGGCCATTATATTAATCAGTTACCCAGTCACACTTCTATGTCCTCTGCTGACATCACCCTCTAACACCATTGTCTATTAGCAAATCAGACAATCCATATTGGAGGCATCAGTGATTTAGAATGTATAATTGGAATGTCTAGGGACTGGAATAAAAATGATCAAAGGATTATCTGTCTGTGTTCTATAATTGGAAGGACGAGGGATTTTGATGCGATCGAAGCTCGAGTTGGTAGTTTGTCTTGTAATTGGAAGGTTGCTGGTTCGAGCCCCAGCTTATACAGTCTTGGTCATTGTGTCCTTGGGCAAGACACTTCACCTACCGCCTACTGGTGTTGGCCAGAAGGGTCGATGGCGCGATATTGGCAGCCTCGCTTCTGTCAGTCTGCCCCAGGGCAGCTGTGGCTACAACTGTAGCTGCTTCCACCAGTGTGTGAATGTGAGAGTGTCACGATCTGAGGGGACAGACCGTGCGGTGGTGTGTGTGGTGGACCAACTCCCTGTCGGCATTGTCAACACAATAGTTCATGGTAGGATTACACATAAGTCCATAGCTGAATTCAGAGTCACATAAAGAGGCAGACATGCTCATGGCTGGCCTAACAGTCTGCAACTGAGAAGCAGTATCATCAGAGCTCACATTCCTGTACATTTGGTCTTGATCACTGTCTGCAATTCCAACATCAGGGAATACAGTATTAGACTCCACTACAATCTGCACACGGGGGCAACACTCTGTCTCGGCTGTACGAGCTGGCTGCGGTAGAAAACAGTCTGAGGCGGAGAGAAAGCTCACGCGGCCCTTGGCCATCTTTGATGTTTCACAATCATTCCCAGGAGGCTCAAAAGCAGACTTTACAGTCGACGTGTGAACCCCTTTCACTGTCTCCTGAACCTTGGCTTCATGTGGTGCGGCTATGGGAGCAACACTAGAAAAAGTCCTGAATTCTACAGAGCCAAGAACATGGTCTGTGATTTCATTGTGCGCTTCTTCAAAACAGTTACACACAGTCCTTTCATTATCACAACACGACTCTGACTGGCCCTCAGTCTTAACCAGAGTTAGGTCGGCCACAGCATGGATGTCTATTAAATCATGATTAATGGTAGAGCAGTCTTTGGCACCAGTTTCTTCGTAGCTGGGCCCACAAAAGGGCACTCCACTATATCAGGCTCATGAGATGAAAAAGCACAGTCACTCACCTCCGTTATAAGAGGAGTCTGGGACAAAACTAGGACGGGTGCTGACTAGACAGCTGCTGCCCCCACCTGGGAATCAGATGCGGGTATAAGGTCGAGCAGTGTCACAGCCGCCTTGGAAGTGCACCCAGAGTCCTGAACATGCAATTCAAGGGGTGCTAGCAGAGGGGCAACAACAAAATTAGATCTTAACTCTTCAGAGACTTCAGCACAGTTCAAACAGTCTTTAGTTGCTCCTTGAGGAAAGCTAGACAGTCTCTCTTCAGACTTAGAAAATGGTTTAAGCAAAGTTTCAAACCTGGCATGAGGTGGCTTGGTAAGTGTTAAATTGTCTGAGGTAACAGGATTTAATTCTTGATCTCACACACACACACACACACACCTAGGACTGCTCGCTGATGATTTCAACACATTAAATTGAAATTCATATGATACAGAATACTTTGAGTCTAAACCTTTACTCCCAGCATCTTTCATTATTTCAGAAAAACCCACCGACTGCAGGTTCACTGTGTGAGACTTAACGTCCTCATCACTAGTTAACTCAGAAAAACCCTTTGATTTGGTAGGAAGACACAGTACAGAAGTACAACGGTTGGTGGCTGCAAATAATGGTGGGTTAGTTATCACAGTGTTGCACTTTACAGACAATCCGTCCTGTACTGCGCTAAAAACCCCTGAAGAGCTGGGTGCTAGGTTAGTGTCGGCGGATACAGACACATTTTCATCAACGGCAACATTAGAACTGTTGATCGTAGTACCAGATTCAGACATTGTCGGCTCAAAGCTTGCTGTACCAGGGTTAAACAACTCTAGAACAAGACACTTATTGTTTGCATCAGTACTACATTCAGGTTCAGAAGTCATGACGCCGAGGACACAGTCATCTTTATTGCTGTTATGATTGTTAACCGGTTCATGGATGCTGTAACCTGCCGAATCAGCCAGGTCACAGTCAGACAAGAAATTTTTATTCACAGCAGCCCCTGAAACACTCTCCTTTGACTTGAGGTCTTTGGCTATGGGGCTAGATACAACGTCAGAAACTGAGTCAGTGGTACTCACCACTGGATGGCTGATGGAAGTTAAAGCCTCAGATGGCATTAACTGAGGGACCTCCTTAGGCTGAGGCTCAGAGTGCCGGCGGCGAGAGTACCGCTTCTTTCTATCCATGGAAGCGGGCGGGGTGAGGGCAGGGCTGGACTGGGACAAAAAATCGGCCCGGGCATTTTGACTAGAGACCGGCCCACCAGGATAAAGATTGAAAATGTGACGTCATTCGGGGTAAACCGCAAAGGATTCTGGGAACTTGTGGCAAGAGGTACTAGCGCACGCAGGCTTTCAATTGAACTCAGTTACACAGCGATAAAAAGAAACCCAAAAAAATGGCAAGAAGCTGCTGTATTATTAACTGCAATAGCCGGTCGCATGACAGCCACGGAAGCCGACGGGTAAAGAGATCTTTTTTTTTTTTTATCGGATTACGTCGTTGAAGAGAAATTTTTTAAGCCATGTTTCCGAAGTAAGAGCCGACGGATGGTCTGGATATACCAAATATAACGTCTCAGAACACTCCAGCTCACATGTTAGTCTGCTCCAAGCATTCCCACAAAGGTCAGAGTTTTGTAGTCGTTAATAGGTCATTTTTCATAACATAATTGGTGATATAGGTTACAAGCAAGTCTGGCGCTATGCTCCTTTATTTATTGTGCATAAATAGTGAATTGTCCTGACACAATATTGCGTTTCGCTTCTGTTATTACCATGGTACATTGACAAAAACATATACTTTTATTCACAGGAGAAAACAGTTGTTTTGTATCACTAATTGTCCAGTACGATTACAGCATACAATATTATTGTCACTGCTACATTTCTGTGATGCTACCAGAAATTATTTCCACTACTAATTAATTGCCGTTGAGCTCAAAGGTTATATTAATAAACAGTTAACGAATGTGTATTTATGAAGACGATTTGTGAGACTGGTAAACTTACCTTTGTTCGTACGATGGTCTTTCGTTCTACACGGTGCATTTCAAGGTCCTCTACCCATCCGTCGGTAAACTGTACCTGGGCTTGTTGCAGTGACCCGAAGTTACTAAACTTCACGAGTGTATGCACTCACTCCAAGAACCGTGTAATTATAAATCTGAGCGTGGTGAAAGTGAGCAGCACGCTGACGTCTTTTGTCCACTCTGTGTGCTCGTAAGGATCTAACCCTTTCACTCCTATGATTTTTTCCTCGTATCTTTTCTTTGTCTTTTTGTCAAGTCTGTACGGACCGGCATTGTTCTCCTTTTGTTTTGTACATTCCAAAGAAAAAACAAGAAGGTATTGGAACCGGAGAATGAATGTTTTGCGGTGCTGCAAATGCTTGCATTTGATGCGGTACTTGGATTGTTTTGCCACTAGTTCCCGGCATGCAATGCGCGAAAATCACTTGATTGATAAACAAGGGGGAGGGTGCATCCGGCCTCCTCGGCTGTAATTGGTCCAGCCCAGAGTCGATCATGACCAATTGGCCAATCCGACACCTTTCATTATATATACCCTTCCTAAAAAAAAAAAGAAAATCCATCGGCCCATAAAAACAAAAAATCGCCAGCGGCCCACCGGGCATATGCTCGGTATGCCCGATGGCCATTCCAGCTATGGGTGAGGGGTAGAAGTCCCTGGCAGCTCCGGGGACCCCGAGAGCTCCTCGAGATCGACATCCAGGACCCCCACAGCATCCTCGTGATGCTCCGTGGAGGGCGAGACAGGACGTAGCAGTGCGCGACGGCGGCGTGAACGCCGCTTCCTCTTTGAAGCGGCTGTGGACAAAACTTGACTTTCCATGGCGACCGGCTCCTCGTCCTCCAACCACATCCGTGCTAGAAAGGCAGCAGGAGACGAGTAGTCCGATTGAGGCAGCGAGGGTGGGCGGCAGGTGCGAGGCGGGCCGGTTGGCGAGAGCTCCTCCTCGGGGATGAGCCAGGGCTTCCAACGGAGCTCGTCCTCGCAATACGCCCGTAATACCTGCTGCCGCTCCTCCTCACCGAAGTCAATAGCAGCTGGGATCTCCTTGAGCTGCGTAGTGCAGTCAGGCGGTGGCGAGGATGCGGAAGACAATGGAGCGTGAGCCGAGGGTGTGTCGGCGGTGAGCCTCACCGTACCGACTCTGACTGCTTCTGGCTCACGAGGCAGCGGGGAAATGGAGCTACAGCATGGCTCTGGCGAGGGCTCACGCACACAGGACAGCTGCTGTTGCAGGCGGAATTGGAGAGTGGAGACGAGAAAGTCAATGATGAGGGGATGCAGCTCCTCCCATAACCAGGGGAATACGGACACGCATACCCCTACTTGGCGGACTAACTCTTCCCGTTCCTCCTCTCTGGAACACTGCAGCCACTTGCCGCATAGCGACTACACTGTTCGAATGATCTCCTGCTCTTGTGTCGCTGGGTCCGGCATGGTTGCGTCGTACTGTCACGATCTGAGGGGACAGACCGTGCGGTGGTGTGTGTGGTGGACCCAGGTGCGAACACAAGAGAGTAGACCGGAGTAAACCTAAACTGAAAGCGAGCCTTTATTGTGGCTGATGACAGGTCTCAACACAAAGCAGAAACACCGTGACTAAACTGAACCTAAACTAAACTGGGAAACAGATACTGATAAACTAAGGAGACTCAGAAAACCATGACGATGGTTTTCTGAGCCAGACTGGCCGGCCGTGAGGACATGGAGGGTGGGAACACAGACGACACAACACAGACTGTATGAAACACAGAGACTAAATACACATGAGGGATGATCAGGGGAAGTGGCCACACATGGGAGCACAGCTGACACACATGAACCTAACGACAGGACAGGAGAAGTGAAACTGAATACACTGACATTGAATACAGACTTTCAAAGTAAAACAGGAAACATGGAGACATGACATGAACTAAACATAACCACGCAGACATGACGCATGAACCAGGGAGACTTAGTACAGGGGGAGATGACATAAACAACTAAGGAACAAAGGACTAAACAGCAATCTCAAAATAAACTAGATGAGCTAAACTAGGGCACAAAAGAATACAAAAGATACATAAAACTCAAACACTGGTATGGGCAGAAATCTGTGCCATCAGAAACTGAATTTGAATAAGTTCAATTTGAATTTGAATTGCTCAGATTGAATCTGAATTGTAACTTGAATAAATGCTTTTGAAAACTGAATTTGAATTAGTCTAATTTGAAATTGAATTTATGGTTTGAAAATGAATTGATTTGCTTTGAAACTGCATTTTATCCTTTAAAAATTCAGCTCTCGAATAATTTCAGTTTCACTTCTCACCATTCAATTTCAGTTCCAAAATTCAGTTTTTTGAAACTTACATCCGGTTCCGGTTCAAGCGCAGATTAATAGAACTACGTTTTACTAGCGGACCGAAAGTGTTACTGACGGGAATCTACAGCATCTTGAGCTGAATTAAGACTTCAGAAGGCCCCTGGGCCTGCGGCTCGGTTCACTCTGGCACAGCTGGCTGCCGGCAGAGCCGGCGGGCACGCCGGTGCAGCCCCCTCTAGCTTCTGCTCGGTGGCTACTGGGTGACGCATCGTCTGGGGATCCCCAGCCCTTCCCATGAAGGTGGCACGGATGCCCCTCCGGTGGTCCTCCTTGGGCTCTCGCACTCTGGGGCCTCTGGTTGTCTGGGGCCTGGATCTCCTCCATGCCTGCTTCATGCCCTGGGGGACGGGGCTATGGCTCGCTACATCTTGCAGACCATTACATGTGGAAACCATTTGAATACAAGCGCGCTGATCCACACAGGTATGCACACGGGTGTTCACTGCTTGTAGACTTAAATTACACCTTTCTTGGCTGCTACTTCGAAGCACATTGTGCGCTGTCTGTCCTGCGTGCTGCACAACAACATTGAATATTTAGTATTTACTGCTGTTTACACTTAGCTAGATTAATGCAATGGTGTTGTGTTTAGTATGTTGCTCTGTTTTTTTGGGTTTTTTTGCTTGTTTTCTATTCTTCTCTCAGCAGGTGATCCAGGAGATTTTTATTTTTTTTCTCCCCCCCTTTCTCACTGTCCCTCTCCCCTTCTGTTTTTCCTTTCCTTCTTCTTTCTTTCTCCCTTTCCTATCCCTCACTCATGTCTGTCCCGTCTGTAACATCTGAAAATAAAATATAATAAATAATAAAAACAAAGATTGATCAAATGGACCAATACGGCAATGCCACGATGATCCATTTGGCAAAGTAAATCCATTGGGTATCCTTGTTGGTCTTCAGACAACAATTCTGACGGCTAAAGAACCAAATGGGACAGGCCACAAAAAAAAAAAAAAGACTTCAGAAGTCATTCGTCATGTCGAATGACCAGCGGATAAACTCTCAGGTTGGTAATAAATGTATTACATGTATAAGAACAAGCGTCATGTTAACAAATGATAGCCGTACGGTAACTGTTATGCTTATTGTAGCTGTTAGCTAAAAATGCAAATTTAGCGTAGTTTGCCTTGAATTCAGCTTTGACAAACAAATATGATCGACTGTTTCTAGTAGAATTCCAAAGTTGTCATCTTGGACCCTCTCAGAGTACCCCCTCTGTATGCTTGCAGAGACCCCTACAGTAGGGAAACATGCAAAACGGTGCCCAAACCTTTGTATTTTAGCTTTATTTATGTCTTACACAGCATCCCAACTCTTTAGATAACGTAATAACTTTAGCTAAAGTGAATAGTTAGTCTAATTCATCAAATCAAATCAAATCAAATCACTTTTTATTGTCACATCACATGTGCAGGCACACTGGCACAGCACATGCGAGTGAAATTCTTGTGTGCGAGCCCCACAAGCAACAGAGATGTGCAAACACAACAACACAAACGAGCAAAATACAAGAATGGCCAACCTGAAACTAATAAATATATGTACAATATATAATAGTGTATGCATTTCTGGATGTGTATACTAAATATTTTCCTACGTGTGTGTGTGTGTGTTTTTGTGTGTGTGTGTGTGTGTGTGTATACACATTTTTACAAATTAAATAGTAAAAAAAATAAATAATAATAATAATAATAATAATAAAATATATAAAATATACAGAGTTGAATATGTGCAAAACAAGTGGCATTTATATACAGTGTGGAGTGCATAATGTTGAAGTTCCAGTAGTGAAGCTGAGGTGTCTATGACGTGTTCAGCAGTCTGATGGCCTGGTGGAAGAAGCTGTCTCTCAGTCTGCTGGTACGGGACCGGATGCTGCAGAACCTCCTTCCTGATGGAAGCAGTCTGAGCAGTTTATGGCTGGGGTGACTGGAGTCCTTGATGATCCTCCCCGCTTTCCTCAGGCAGCGCTTCCTGTAGATGTCTTGGAGGGAGGGAAGCTCACCTCCAATTATCCGTTCAGAGCACCGCACTACTCGCTGGAGAGCTTTGCAGTTGTAGGCGGTGCTGTTGCCATACCAGGTGGTGATGCATCCAGTGAGGATGCTCTCAATGGCACAGTGATAGAAGGTCCTGAGGATGCGGGGGCTCATGCCGAATCTTTTCAGTCTCCTGAGAAAGAAGAGGCGCTGCTGCGCCTTCTTCACTGTTTTGTTTGTGTGTACTGACCACGTAAGATCCTCAGCCAGATGTACTCCAAGGAACCGGAAGCTGCTCACTCTCTCCACAGCAGCGCCGTTGATGGTGATGGGGGTGTGTACTTCTCTGCACCTCCGGAAGTCCACTATCAACTCCTTTGTCTTTGCGACGTTGAGGGTGAGATGGTTGTCTTGACACCAGTGGGTCAGGGCGCTGACCTCTTCCCTGTAAGCCATCTCATCACCGTTGGTGATAAGACCCACCACTGTAGTGTCGTCCGCAAACTTCACAATGATGTTGGAGCTGTTAGTGGCTGTGCAGTCGTAGGTGTAGAGTGAGTACAGGAGAGGGCTCAGTACACACCCCTGTGGAGCACCAGTGTTCAGTGTGATGGGGGATGAGGTGATGCTGCCCAGTCTGACCACCTGGCGTCTGTCAGACAGGAAGCTAAGGATCCAGCTGCAGAGGGAGCTGCTCAGTCCTAGATCCTGCAGTTTCCTGTCCAGCTTCGAGGGAACGATGGTATTGAATGCTGAGCTGTAATCTACAAACAGCATTCTCACATACGTGTCTCTCTTCTCCAGGTGTGACAGGGCAGTGTGTAGTGTCAGGGCTATGGCATCATCAGTGGACCTGTTGTGGCGGTATGCAAACTGTAGAGGGTCCAGTGAGTCGGGTAGTGCAGAGCAGATGAAGTCCCTGACCAGCTTCTCGAAGCATTTGCTTACGATGGGGGTCAGGGCTACAGGTCGCCAGTCGTTCAATGAGGAGATGGTGGAGGATTTGGGTACAGGGACGATGGTGGCCATTTTGAAGCAGGCTGGGACTACAGACAGAGAGAGGGAAAGGTTGAAGATGTGCGTGAACACTCCAGCCAGCTGAGCCGCGCATGACTTGAGGACGCGGCCGGGAATCCCGTCCGGACCAGTAGCTTTGCGCGCGTTCACCTTCCTGAAGCACTTCCGCACATCCTCCTCAGACACCACGGTGCGCACACTGTCCGGTCTCATGGTGTTCGCTGCGTCGAATCTAGCGTAGAATACGTTTAGATCCTCACACAGAGAGGCCGTGGTCTGCGGTGTGCTGGTTTTCCCTCTAAAGTCTGTGATCGTGTTTAGTGTTTAGTCCCTGCCACATACTCCGAGGGTTGTCAAACTGTTGCTCCACCCTGTCCCTGTACTCACGTTTGGCTGCTTTGATCGTCTTCCGGAGTTGGTAATATGCGTGTTTGTAGTCCGATGTGTTCGCGGAGGCAAAGGCGGTGTTCTGTGCCGCCAGTTCCGCGCGAACATCTCCGTTAATCCAGGGTTTTTGATTTGGGAAGGATTTAACTGTTCTGGATGGGACGACATCTTCCACGCATTTCCTGATAAATCCACAGACTGAGTCTGTGTATTCATCAATGTCTCTGGCGGCCACGTGAAACATTTCCCAGTCCGCGTGATCAAAACAGTCCCGCAGCGCAGACTCCGATTGGTCCGTCCAACAGTGCACCGCCCTCCGGGTTGGAGCTTCCTGTTTCAGCTTCTGCCTGTAGGCGGGCAGGAGCAGGATGGAGCAGTGATCTGATTGGCCGAATGGGGCGCGGGGGAGGGCTTTGTACGCATCCCGGAAAGAGGTGTAACAGTGGTCGAGTAGCCGGTTTCCACGTGTGTTAAAAAGGATGTGTTGATGGAGTTTTGGTGAGACTTTCTTCAGGTTTCCCTTATTAAAGTCTCCGGCTGTGATAAACGCTGCCTCTGGGTGTGCGGTTTCCTCGCTGCTGATCGCGCTGTACAGTTCCCTGAGTGCACGGTCAGTGTCGGCTTGTGGGGGAATGTAAACAGCCGTAATAATCACTGCTGTAAATTCCCTCGGTAGCCAGAATGGCCGGCACTTAATCATCAGGTACTCCAGGTCCGGTGAGCAGAAGGATTTGACCGGGTGCACGTTCGCATAATCACACCAGCTGTTGTTGATCATGAAACACACACCACCGCCTCTGCTTTTCCCAGTAAGATCCTGTGACCTGTCCGCGCGGTGCACAGAGAACCCCGGCAGTATTGTATTGCGGAGTCCGGTACTTTGTCCGATAGCCAGGTTTCTGTGAGGCAGATCACGCAGCAGTCCCGCATCTCTTGCTGGAATGAGATCCGTGCCCGAAGCTCGCACAGCTTGTTCTCCAGAGACTGCACATTAGCCAGTAATAAACTGGGTAACGGTGGTCTGTAAGTGCGCCGTCTCAGTCGAACCAGAACACCATATCTTCTGCCTCTGCGTCGGCGTTCGCGGCCTCCAGGGCCAGAGAACAAAGGCGTCTTAGGTGAGATGAATGGGGGGTCTGCAAACGGAGCGTCCGTGTTGCAAAACTTGAACTCCGGAAAGTTATAAGAAAGACCGTCTTTTATGTCCAGTAAGGTTTGTCGGTCGTACACAAGGAGACAAGTGCTGCTCGTGAAAAAATAAAGGAAAAGTAAAATTAAACACAGAAGAAAGCCGTTGCTTGGGGGAGCTCGCGACGAGGCTGCCATACTCGGCGCCATCTTGAAACTCAAGTGCAGCTTCATTAGTGCAGCATTAGTGCAGAAACTTCATTAGTGCAGCATTACTGGATCGCCTCTGTTTTAATCTGTTTTGTGAATCTTACTAGTTTAGTATAATTTTAATTCAGAATTACACCTTGTCAAAGAAATTAATAAACTTGTTTTAAATAAGGATTTTAATTTACAGTTAAAATGGGATTTTTAATTTCTTAGACTTAGAGAGTGTTTATGGTCATTGTGCCGTTACTTTCACAGCAAAATTGGGTACCTGGACCACAAGGTACAAAATGAAAGAAGGGAAAACAATATACAATGAATGAATGAATGAATGCTTTATGCTTTATTGGCCATATGCAAGTTGCCCCGCAGAGGAATAGGACCCCCCCCCCCCCCCCCCCCCGACTTACACACACAACAAAGGCATCACATGGGAATACAGTCGGAGATCGGCAGCGTTACAGAGAAAACACTGAAAAAGTACACAACAATGGGAAAAGTACAAGAGGAAAAAAAAGAGACCTCTTCTCACGCTGGGCACCTATGGGAGGACAGCATCAGTGTAAGTGTATGTGTGTGCATGTCCAGAGTCCAGCTGAGACAGTGTCCTTCGCCCTATCAGGCTAAGTAAACAGTCTGCCAGCCAACCCAGGTGGCCTTGCATGGGATGGGAAGAATAGTCATCACACAGTCGTTATCCAGGAGTTGTTTTGGTCGGCTCCAGCCTTGGGCCTGAGCAGCTGGCGCCGTGGTGTCCATATGTTGAATATTGTTGATTTCTCCTTTCTCCTAAATGTGGTTCATGTAATGTAGGTCTGTATTGAAAGATCAAGGGATTGGGATGAAAAAATGAAAGCATCAATCATTTGTATTGTATAACTGGAAGATTTAGGGAATATGATGAATAAAATGAAAGAGTTATTCATTTGGATTGATGGAATTCTGATTGAACCAGCATTCAAATAAACCCCTCTTCTCCATCTTCTCCAACTTCTGCTAAAAGGTAACAACAAGGACTCCTAATTCAAGCCTGTTTCCACCGCCACTCCTCCAAAGTTGGCTGTTGTGCTCAATGATTGTTCAGGCATTTAGACAAATGAATTCTGCTGTCTTTTATAGGATGATGGATCTTGGAAAATAGGAATAGCCATTAGGAATTTTATGTGTAACTAATACAATAAGATTTGCACAGCTACCATTAGGAATCTTTTAATTTGAAATTATACCTTGTAAATGAAATCAATAAACTTTGATTCTGTGCTATTAAATAAAGTGCTGTACAAATGTCCACATAAACAAAGGTGTTATCTATTACTATTATTATTATTAGCAGTAATAATAAAATATAATATTAATCAGGATCAGAGAATTTTACTACTGACTGAACCACCTATAAAAATGAATCCAATTGAGCCCCGTGTTGAAATTATTTTTAAAAACACATAAAATATAATCAAATACATAAAATATAAACAAATACATTAAATTAAGTTCAGATGTTTGGTGCACATAGAGTGGCATGTTTCTTAGTCATACCGGGTACATAAGCACAATGTTCAAAGCATTAGTCATTTATATTATAATACTGGAGTGTCTAGGGACAAAGATGAAAATTATGGAAGTTTAGCTATTTTTATTACATAATTGGGAGGACGAGGGATTGGGGTGATAAAAAATGAAAAAATAGGGATTTGTATAGACTTACCTTAAAACAAATCGTTGCCAGTTTGCTGTACTCTCATCACACTCTGACATCATTGCTCCTCCCACCCTAGTTAATGACGAGACAGGTCTTTCAGCCAATCAGACGATCTAGTTTGCAATCATTGTCTAGGGTAACAGTTCTTGGAATGTATTATTAAATTAAATAATAACAACAGAATCCAGTCTTTAAGGCTGGACCCAAACTATGCTGCAGGTCCCAAAGTCAAACGATTACTGTGGAATCACAAAAATTGTCTAAATTCTTTAATAAAATGATCAGCGTTGCTGCTCTACCAGGTGTAATAATTACGTTTAACATCCAGGCATCCATCTTTTTTTCCACTCGATAAAAGTTAACATGACAGTTCCCGGTGGTAAGGAACAAATGCAATCGCATGGCAGGATGCTGTAAATGGACCAAACTTCAGTCAGGAGAACAACTGAGAAAATCCATCCACAATATGAGGTTAGTCATTAATTAAGAACTTAATTTATCTCAAGGAAAATTCGTTTGTCAGACACATGCTCAATCATCAACCACTTAGATGTCTTTTTCTGTCTTCCATGATTGCTGTTAGGGGTGGATTTTGATTATCGATTTATCGATTAAAATAGATTCTAGCTTAGATAATGTTGTATTGATTTATTAAAATCCTGAATCGATTTTGAATCTAATTCACAGCTAAAACAGTGACTTAGAGCAGGTACGTGGATTCTGCACACATGCACCCGACAGATCAGAATCAGTGAGATGTCGCCTTTCTCACCTGACAACACGGACGCGCTCGGGGCTGAAAGCCGACAGTTCACTGATTCTGATGTTTCAGTGGGTCAGCGCTTTATGTTTACGCCCTTTTTGCGATAGATTCTGAAGCTGCAGGTTGTATCTCTCTAAACAATATTGACTGAACCAGCAGCAAAAGAAGATCCAAAATAAGCTTCACATTTCCCTTCACATAAACATCATCATAAATTTCATCTTACTTTTGGTGCTTTGCTTTCACCACAATAAAAATCACACTTCATGCAGAGCTATCTCTCTCTCTCTCTCTCTCTCTCTCTGTGTGTACTTCAAAAACAGTTTCTTGTCTAGAAATCTCAGTTTTCTGCATTATTTACTTGCTTATTACGCACAAGTCTACCATTGTTTACAACGCTGTCAGACGCTGGTTTTTTTTCGCTTTTACTTACTTCCGAAAAGAGAGCCTAATTTTTGCTGTTCAATCAGCTACTGAACAAATGTAAACTTTTTAAAAATTGTGCAAAATTGCATAATGCTTGGTTTTGTCTCTAATAACACCTCAGTAACTTTGCTCTATTTCACTTCAGCAGCATCATGTTTATATGTTGATTAATTGTTTTCTTTCGTTTTTGATCTACTGCAGAATATTTTTAAGGTCATCTGCTATAAAATCCCAGGCCAGGAAAATGATCGTGATCAGAATTTTAATATTTCTGACTGTCTGAGGCAAAAAATTTAACTGAATCGAATCAATCGATTTGGGACATTGTGAATCGGAATCGAATTGATTCTAGAAATCCGTGATGATACCCAGCCCTAGTTTTTGTCCCACTTATCAGCTTTATCCCCTAGTCAAGTCCATGTCTGTTATGTTTCCTTTTTTACTTTGAAAGTCTGTGTCCTATGTCAATGTATCAAGTTTTGCTTCCCCGTTTATTAGGATCAGCTATGCCTCCCTCCCGTTTGCTATCCCTCGTACTGCACATTCTCCACAACATTCGCCTTCACCCCCTTCACTGCTCACCTGCTCTGCTTGGTGGAGGATGTGCAGCCCGGCCCGGCCTGAAGCTCTGTTAGCTGCCTGGCCAGCAGTTTGGTCATCAACTCTGCCACCAGCTCCATTTTCACCTCAACAATTACTTCAGTCATTAGCTCAGTCTCCTGTTCAGTCACCCTCAGTTCAGTCACGCTCAGCTCAGTCGCCCTTAGTTCAGTCTCCTATCCAAATTTCCTGTATTGCCACTATCCAAGTCTCCTGTGTTGCCGCTAGCTCAGCCATTAGCAGGGCCTGCACCTCAGCCATTAGTTCAACTTCCTGTTCAGTCCATCGCTCAGTCGCCCCTAGCTCAGTTATGTGCTCAGTTGCCTTTAGCTCAGCCATCAGTCCACTCATTGGTTCAGCCATCATCTTCAACTACTCATCTTAAGCAGGGAACACACTTCATAGAAACATTTAATGGTTCTCAAAAAGCTGGCCATGTTAGAGACAGTAACTCCCTCCAGGGCCTCCCAGAGGCTGAGTGCCAGCCACCAGCCGACTCAAGACCCTTGGAGGTTAAGACACCAGCGCCAACAACTACTTCACCTTCCGCCTCCGTCCTCTGCTGGGTTTGTTGGTGAACATTTTCAGCTCCCTGAGGACTGCATCCCGCTGTTGCTACCTGAGCCAAACCAATTTGCTGCTCAACTCCAGCCAGTGTAAGGAATACCAGAGGTCTCTGAGCCTACCGGTTCTGTTTTGTGCTTGCCAGAGGTCCCTGCATCAGCTGGTTTTGCTCTGTATCTGTCAGAGGTCCCTGCAACTGCTGGTTCCTCTCTTTGTCTGCCTGAGGTCCCTGTACTTACTGGGTCCATGTCTGTCTCCGCTGGAGGGTCGGAGGGTCCCATCCAGTCATCTGCCTCCACTGGAGAGTCCGAGGGATCACCTCAGCTGTCTTCTGCATCCGCTGGAAGGTCCCAGGAACCTTCTGTACAGCCGGCCTCCGGACCAGCTTTTCACACAGTGGGCCTCCTGAGCTGAACCTTTTTGGACTATTGTGCTCATGGCCTACGGGTCAACCCTTGAACCATCAGTGAACTGTTCCGTGAGCTCCTGCGTTTCTCGTGGACTTTCTGTTTTCACCTTTTGGGTCCTCAGTTATTCCTCTACACAGCTCACTCCGCTAGCCGTGAGAAGTTGTTGAAATACAGCAGGAGCAAAATAATCACATAGAGTGCAATGATCACAAAAAACAGCAATGAGGATTATCTACATGAACAATTTGTCCAAACATCCACGTCTGCACCTGAAAGTTATCAGTTTCTACGAATAAAATGTAAACATGATTGGATTTATTATAATGTATAAAATATCAGTGTATTAAGAAGAGAAACTGCTCTTACCTACAAAGTTCTTATACAGGATGTTCAGCTTGTTGGCTCTGGAGTTGACCAAAGGGTGCTTCATTGTGAGCTTTCTAGGGAGCTTGGAAGGAAAAATGCCTGGATTTCCTTATGTTGCTTGCCGATGTTTCACTTCTCTACCAAGAAGCTTCTTCAGTTCTAAGGTCAAACATATTGCTTATTGCACTGTAGAGGCTGGTGAGAGACAGTATTTCGTTTCAGGCTGGGTAACACCATACGAAATGACAATAAACCTCTTGAGTCTTGAAATGGTGGAGAATCCCAGATTTAATCCCTAAAGGAGTGACCCCCAGGGGGTCTACGATGACCTAAACTAGGATGACCTGAATTACTGAGAACCTTCACAGATTTATTTTGAACAACACTTCACATTTGCATTTCCACTAATTGGAGCACAAATAATTTTTAATATCTACAGCATCAGTTAAAACCAATAAATCTGAGAAGTCAAACGCATAAAGAATAAACAGTAAAACACACCTGCTATGATTGATGTTTTTATTCTGGTTTTTTTTTTTTTTTTTTTTGGGGGGGGGGGGGGGGGGGGGGGGGGAGATCGATTTCCAAAGACACACTGCATACAGAGAAAAGTAAAAAAAAAATCCCTTAATATCTTTGAATAATTGATTAAGATTTATTTTCTATGGTTTGCATTAGGAAATGGGATGGGAAAAAAATGAAACATTAGACATTTCTTTGCCAAAATTGGATTGAAAAAAACTGAATAATTAGTTATTTAGATAGAAGAAATTGTAATTGGGCTTACCATTAAACACATCACAATGTTGTTATTTGGAATCAGGTATAATTTGTGAGGACTTTTATTTGTGTTAATTCAGCTAATGTTATTAATAACATCTACATAGCATGCCTGTATAAAATATGAGTTATTTGGAATCACAGCTTGGAAATGAAATCCATGACTAATGATTGTAGAACAAAGACACGTCATTTTCAAATTGAACAGAATTTTTTTTATTGATTTTATTTTTCTCCATTTGGCATTGGTTATAAACAACATATGCATATCAAATTTTGTCTTTTTTTAAACAACTATTATTTTAGAAGTAAAAAAATAAAAACAATACTTAAACTTAACTAAAAAACTTGCATGATCAAAGTGAGTAAAATGTAAAGAAAAAAAAACCCAGAGCAACTGTGTAAAATCAGTAACAAAAAAACTCACATGATCACAATGGTCTTGAAAATTTAGTATAATTAAAAATTGCAACCAAAGAACTCTGAGATCAACAGGATCTAACATTCACATTCTCACTCTGGACATGACCTTGTCCTTGTGTTGTCATTGTGGTCTCATTCCTTCCTCTGTTGTTCCTTCTGATCTCAAATAATTTTTTTCTTCAGCTATGGTCTCCATCTGTGGTCCCTGTTCCTTTATGTCTGTGTCCTCTGTGCTGAGTGCTTTGTCTTTTTCTGTAGTCTCTGTCTGTGTTCTCATTCCTTCCTCTGTTGTTCCTTCTGATCTCAAATTATGTTTTTCTTCAGCTGTGGTCTCCATCTGTGGTCTCTGTTCCTTTATGTCTGTGTCCTCTGTGCTCAGTGCTTTGTCTTTGTCTGTAGTCTCTGTCTGTGGTCTCATTCCTTCCTCTGTTGTTCCTTCTGATCTCAAATAATTTTTTTCTTCAGCTGTGGTCTCCATCTGTGGTCCCTGTTCCTTTATGTCTGTGTCCTCTGTGCTGAGTGCTATGTCTTTTTCTGTAGTCTCTGTATGTTGCCCATTTTTATCTTCAGCTATGTCAATTGTGCTCAATCCTTTGTTCTTTTCCTTATTTTTTCTTGTAATTTCTCTGACTCTTTGTATGACTTTTTGTCTTTTGCTGGTATCTTTAGGTGCCTCTTTAGTCTTGTGACTTCTGAGCATCTTTGGACTTAACAGCTGTTTTGCAGTCAGGCTCTTTGGTCTTTTTCTTTCTCGCTTGTTGCCCTTTTGCCTTGTTTCTTTGCTTTCATCACACTTCGCCAAAGAGCTTTTCTTCATTAGAGAACTTTTCCTCTTTTTTGGGTGTGCCACCAGAGACTCATAGCTAGTCCCAGGGCCATCTTCTTTTACTCTAACTGTGTCTTTGTTTTCAGTTGTTCCTTCTGTTCTCAAATTGTTTTTTTCTTTAACCCTGGTCTCCATCTGTGGTCCCTGTTCCTTTATGTCTTTGTCCTCTGTTCTCAGTGCCTTGTCTTTGTCTGTAGTCTCTGTTTGTGGTCTCATTCCTTCCTCTGTTGTTCCTTCTGATCTCAAATCATTTTTTTCTTCAGCTGTGGTCTCCATCTGTGGTCTCTGTTCCTTTATCCCTGTGTCCTCTGTGCTGAGTGCTTTGTCTTTATCTGTAGTTACTGTGTGTTGCCCATTGTCATTTGTGCTCAATCCTTTCTCTTTTTCTGTAGTCTCTCTCTGTGTTGTCATTCCTTCCTCTGTTGTAACTCCTGCTCTCAAAATGTTTTTTTCTTTGACCGCGGTCTCCATCTGTGGTCTCTGCTCCTTTATCCCTGTGTCCTCTGTGCTGAGTGCTTTGTCTTTTTCTGTAGTCTCTGTCTGTGTTCTCATTCCTTCCTCTGTTGTTCCTTCTGATCTCAAATTGCATTTTTCCTCGGTTGTTGTCTTTTTCTGTGGTCCATGTTTATCTCTGCCTATGTCCTCTGTGCTCATTCCTTTTATTTTTTCTGTAGTTTTTCTCACTACTCCACTGGAAACTTCTTGGTCTATGTCTGTTGTGTTCAACAAGGGACCATTTTCATCTTCAGCTTTGTCTTCTTCGTTATCTGTAGTCACTGTTTCCATACTGTTTTCATTTTCACTCAAACTTTCTGGCCTCAAGGCTTCATTGTCTTCATCTATTGTCTCTGTTTGTGTTTGGTTCACACCCTCAGTTGTTTCCTTTGGTCTAACAACTTTTTGTATTTGTGTTTGGATTGCATTTCTTTCTAAGATAATTTTAGGATATTCCCAACATTTGAACTTGTTTTTAAGAAACTGAGTATGACTATACAAGTCTCCTCTGTCCTTTGTGGCTTTTCCCTTTTCTTTAGCATTATCTTTACCTTTGGTGGATCCCAATGTACCTGCTGCTGTAAGGTCAATGTGTTCATGGTTATCATCATAATCTTCACTTTCACTACTCTCTGTAGTCACTTTTGCTCTTCCCCTGCCACTCTGTTTATGTCGGTGTTTTCCAGATGTGTCTGTGTCAATGGTATTTGCGTGCTGTTTGGTCTTCTTTTTCACAATTTCTCCTCTTGTGGCATTTTGACTAGACTTTCTTTTCTTTGGTCCAGCATATCTTCTCTGCAACACATCTTCATTGTCTTCTGAGGTTGTAGATTCCTCAGAGTCTCTGGTTCTATTGTTCACAGCAAGTGCCTTTGCAGCATTGTTGCGGCACTTGAAGGCTTCGTCAAAGTTTAAATCTGCCTCATAAGGTCTCTCTGCAGTTGCGTCAGAATAGCACATCATCCGGTGGACTTGTACCTTGCTTTGGGTTCCCAAGGATCTCCCACTCTACAAATGTAAACATTAAATAATGTTATTAATTGCACTAACATTTGACATTTTCAAGGAGATTTGCAGAGCTAAGGACAGAACCACAAAAAGAAGTACAACAGAAGACAATAAAAAGAAAAAGAAATGTCCTTTCAACATTATAACACTGGGAGTAAAACCAGGAAGGGTGACTGTTTTATATCATCACTCTAAAAAGATAGGAAGGTAAAAACACTGAATCACCATAAAGTGGAAACTACTCACAAAAGTGCTGATGCTGCTCCTAATCATAGAGAAGGTTGGTTTTCCTGGGATACCAAACTTCCTCCATGCATCTTGGAACGATGTCAGCATCTTAGCATAAGGCCCTCCATTGGTGTTGGCAAAAATCAATTGTGATGATACACCAGGGTATCTGTGGCGGTGGTACACAAAGCGGTGAAACCATATGTATTCGTCTTTCGTTAGGGGAACAAGTGCATGGCCAAATGTTTCCTTGGTCTTGTGCTCTTTTACCTGTAAAAGAATCAGCAACTAAATTACATTGCACACAGTCATTGATGTCGCTGGTAAGAAAATATCTTTAATCAGGGAGAGAAATAATTGCTTAATGATTTTACTCTGATTATCCGCCGGCCATCACCATCCGCTTCAGCAGTGCCAACTTCCTCAACTGTCATATTTGATATGACGCCTCTTCTGTGCCCAGTTGTGCAGATGACAAATCCAGCCAGAAGACCATAGAACCAGTCTAGGTTCTCAGTTGTGGGATTTTTCTCAAGTTCGACTATTGAGTAACATAGAGGTTGCACAGTAAGACACAAGGGATAGGGAAGCATATCCATTATATTCAGTGTTGGGGAGTAACGGAATACATGTACCGCCATTACGTATTTAGAATACAAAATATGAGTAACTGTATTCCGTTACAGTTACCGTTTAAAAAGGTGGTATTCAGAATACAGTTACTTTGTTGAAATAAATGGATTACACTGCAGTACTTTCCTGTTTCATTTTGTCGCGGGTCAGGACTGTTTGGGTTTTGTTTGACAGCTACGTTCTGTTGTTCCAGGCGGCAGCGTTACGGTTGCCATGGTTACAGGGCGACGCTCTCTCTCTCTCTCTCTGCGACTGTGTGTTTCCTGGGTGAGAGAGCGCCTTTTTGTTGTTGTTGTTGTGCTAAGCTAACAGGCAGAATGCTACAAGCATAGCTCTAAAGAATGTAGCATCATGGGCAGTGTAGTCAGTGTTGCAGGGAGAATGGACTGCCATACACGTTATGGGTCTGTGAGCGCGAGGAGGGAGAAAAAGGCGAGTGGAAAGGTACGTGTTGTCGTCGAGGAAAAACAGGAGCTGGAAGCATGTAAATATAATAATAACCACTTCAGCCAAGAAGAGTGCCTGACGAGCCCAGTTGTAAGTAAGCTAATAAGACTCGACTGTACACCGTGTTCGTGTTTTCCTCCGAAAACAATAAGTTCCGTTGGAGCAGCCTTTCAACGCCTCTCTCTGTCTCTCGCAAGAAAAGTTGACCCACACAACAAAGTAAAGCTATTTTTCGGCTACGAGCCGACAGGGACCCCGCCGTATTAGTCAGAGGTCCCTTTACTACAGTTCGGAGTCGCGGACCTTCAGTAATAGTAATAAATCACACAGCAATAGTACATTCACGTTGTTGTAAAAAGCATGATAATATATTAAGTAATCCAAAGTATTCAGAATACGTTACTGTCATTGAGTAACGTAACGGAATACGTTACAGAATACATTTTGGGGCATGTATTCTGTATTCTGTAACGGAATACATTTGAAAAGTAACCTTCCCAACACTGATTATATTGCTATATACTCCCCCTAATATAATCCTATATAAACATCACAAATGCTACTGTTTGTATATGTATTATATATTTGAAGAAAAATCAAAAAGTCCAACAAGTGATTATAAATGAGCAGTCTGTTATAATTGAAAGCAAAAAGTTCTGTCATATATTTCTGTAAATCTGAGATTCTGAACTATATATACATACAGATTACAGCTGGTAAGTAAATATTATATAATTTCTCATTAGCAGAGATATTATTGGGGTTATTAGAGTTGTCCTTATGGAGAAATGAACTACACACTTACCAAGTGCTTCAGGGATGTGTGTGGTGGCCTTCTTGAGAAAATCAGTGATGTGGACAGGATCTACAAGCATTTCTAAAAGACACAGAATGTTTTTATGTTCCTGCAGCTCCAGTCATGCTCATTCATGCTGCACGCAATGATGTAAATATAAAACAGGTTGTATTTCAGACCTAATACAGATTTTATGATATATTGAATTGAAATTGCTAATTCAAGCAACCAATGATTTATGAAGAAACATCCTGAAAAACAACAGGGGTGCACAAAAACAACAGGTTGTAGTTTAGACCTAATTTTTTTCAAAAAATTATTTTGTAAGGAAGAAGAACTGGCGACCAGAGCTCACAGTATATGAAAATGAATTGGATTGCCATTTTGAACTTAAATCTTACTTTCCAATCCAGAATACTAACCCTTTCAATTTATTTATCCTTCTTCCTAAACTTTCCAAGTTTACCAAGCTTAGTACTGAATATAACACATTCATGTGAAAAATTAATTCTTCGATCTTAAATATGATCAACCTATCTCTAATAATCGGCTATGTACCACAGGCCTTCAAGCTGGCTGTAGTTAAACCTTTACTCAAAAAGCCATCTCTAGACCCAGCAGTATTAGCTAATTATAGGCCAATCTCCAACCTTCCTTTCATATCAAAAATCCTTGAAAAAGTAGTTGTCAAACAGCTAACAGATCATCTGCAGAGGAATGGTTTATTTGAAGAGTTTCAGTCAGGTTTCAGAGCTCAGCACAGCACAGAAACAGCTTTAGTGAAGGTTACAAATGATCTTCTTATGGCCTCTGACAGTGGACTCATCTCTGTGCTTGTCCTGCTAGACCTCAGTGCAGCGTTCGATACTGTCGACCATAATATCCTATTAGAGCGATTAGAACATGCTGTAGGTATTACAGGTACTGCGCTGCAGTGGTTTGTATCATATCTATCTAATAGACTCCAATTTGGGCATGTAAATGGAGAGTCCTCTTCACACACTGAGGTTAATTATGGAGTTCCACAGGGTTCAGTGCTAGGACCAATTCTGTTTACATTATACATGCTTCCCTTGGGCAGTATCATTAGAAGACATAGCATACATTTTCACTGCTATGCTGATGGCACCCAGCTATATCTGTCCATGAAGCCAGATGACACACACCAATTAGTTAAACTGCAGGAATGTCTTAAAGACATAAAGACCTGGATGGCCGCTAACTTTCTGCTTCTTAATTCAGATCAAACTGAGGTTATTGTACTCGGCCCTGAAAATCTTAGAAATATGGTATCTAACCAGATTCTTACTCTGGATGGCATTACCTTGGCCTCCAGTAACGCTGTGAGGAACCTTGGAGTAATTTTTGACCAGGACATGTCCTTCAACGCATATATTAAACAAATATGTAAGACTGCTTTCTTCCATTTGCGCAACATCTCTAAAATTAGAAATATCCTGTCTCAGAGTGACGCTGAAAAACTAGTTCATGCATTTATTACTTCCAGGCTGGACTACTGTAATTCATTATTATCAGAATGTCCAAAAAACTCGCTGAAAAGCCTTCAACTAATCCAAAATGCTGCAGCAAGAGTCCTGACAGGGACTAGAAAGAGAGAGCATATTTCTCCTGTTTTGGCTTCCCTTCATTGGCTTCCTGTTAAATCCAGAATTGAATTCAAAATCCTGCTCCTCACATACAAGGTCTTAAATAATCAGGCCCCATCTTATCTTAATGACCTTGTAGTACCATATCACCCTATTAGAGCGCTTCGCTCTCGCTCTGCAGGCCTACTTGTTGTTCCTAGAGTATTTAAAAGTAGAATGGGAGGCAGAGCCTTCAGTTTTCAGGCCCCTCTTCTGTGGAACCAGCTTCCAATTTGGATTCGGGAGACAGACACTATCTCTACTTTTAAGATTAGGCTTAAAACTTTCCTTTTTGCTAAAGCATATAGTTAGGGCTGGACCAGGTGACCCTGAATCCTCCCTTAGTTATGCTGCAATAGATGTAGGGTGCCGGGGGATTCCCATGATGCATTGAGTTTTTCCTTTCCAGTCACCTTTCTCACTCACTATGTATTAATAGACCTCTCTGCATTGAATCATATCTGTTATTAACCTCTGTCTCTCTTCCACAGCATGTCTTTATCCTGTCTTCCTTCTCTCACCCCAACCAGTCGCAGCAGATGGCCGCCCCTCCCTGAGCCTGGTTCTGCCGGAGGTTTCTTCCTGTTAAAAGGGAGTTTTTCCTTCCCACTGTCGCCAAAGTGCTTGATCATAGGGGGTCATATGATTGTTGGGTTTTTCTCTGTATCTATGAAGCGCCTTGAGGCGACTTTTGTTGTGATTTGGCGCTATATAAATAAAATTGAATTGAATTGAATTGAAAAAAGGAAATATCAATATCCTAAATTTTGATAGTCTCATTTCCGTGACCATTTTTGTCTTTGTGTTTTTTGACAGTATAGTTCATTTTATCAGTAGGTATCTTTAATTTGATTACTAGTTTGCTTATTGTTTAGATATTTTATGTTTTTTCTTTCTGCATTTGTATGTTTAGTTATGTGTTGCCACTGGTTAGTTACTGGTCACGTTTCCTGTTTTTGGTGCCAATTTTATGTTGTTTAGTTTAATTCATTTACCCCCTGATCAATTTTGTTTTCTAGATCTGTGGTAGATTCTCTCTGCTTTATTTTTGTCCTCCTGAACTTTGTATATGAATTAGTATCCATGGTGTGCCTCTGTTTCCTTGTGGTGACATACTGTTTTCCCATGTAGAAAGTAGATAAAAAGAAAGTAAACAGAAACTAGAAAATGAAGCCTAACAGCTCTGCATTTCCTAGTTTTGGGTATACTTTCTGTTTTGTACATTGTATACAGTGGTACTTCTGAAATATCATTGTGTTTGTCCGCTATATGATATGTTGAACTGAAATTGCTAATCCAAGCAACCAATGATTAATAAAGAAAAACCATGAAAGTTATCAGGGTTCCACAAACTTTTGCATGCCACTGTGTAAATACAGCACAGAAAATATATACTTGTATACAATTTATACTTTAGATTATAACATTTTGAGTCCTCCTTCCTCACTACATCACAGTAATGACATTGTGACATTTATAAATAATGTATTTGTTACACATGCTAGGTAACGACAGTGATGAATAAGTAGTAAAGTTGGATCTTACGTGATTTTTTGATCCTGATGGCTTGCCTGTGGGTGTGTAACTCCCTTCTGCTCTTCTTCATTTCCAACTGAAGTGCAAATAAAGTCCCCTTTAAAGCCTTACGGGAGGCTCTGACCTCTGGCAGTTGTGCATCAATTAGAAATTTCAAGAACGCCCTCACATTTCCAATCCGAATCCTTTTGGTTGTCACGGCATGTTTATTCAGATAAGTTGTCCATCTAAAAAAGGCCCACAAACAAACACAAATCAGTAATCACTTTAGTATTATTGAGATTACTGGACTAATATATCACAGATATTTGTAAAAATGTACTCAGTCAGTCTTTCTCTGTTGTCCATAAATGCAAACGTCATTGCAGGGACTTGATTGTGAGACATGAAATATGCCCAGGCACGGACATGATGGACCCGTTGTTTGGCGTTGTCGACATCCTTTTTACTTGTTCCACAAATGTGCTGAAACCAAGCATTCAGGACTTTCTCTGTTTAAAATAAAGTGTAGTAACAACATAGCAATTAGGAGTGTCATGACAAATTGATGAAGTACAGAAAACATTCTTCTAATTGAATTGGTTGACAATGATATTTGGAAGATATTGCTAATTAGCAGGATTTAACTTCCTTGATAGAATTCAATTAAATTCCATTCAAGTCACAACAACATTTGCCTCAAGGCACTTTATACTTTAAGATAGAGCCTACAATAATAAATAGAACAACCAGTTATCCAAATTCACATTACACTACACAACAAAAAACACTTTTGTTAAATAATTCATACCAAATTTAGGAAGCCGGGCTGTTGGGTCAGGTTTATGTCTTTCAAATTTCTGGCGCTTTGGGGGGTTGAGGGGTTTGAGGCCAGGTTTATCCTTAGAGGATTTCAGTCTTTTCAGTTTACTTTTCAGTTGTTGTAGTTTCAAATGCAGTTCTTTGCAATTTTTGCAAGTCTGATGTTGGACTTGAGCATCATCTGACTGATTGACAGGGGAATGGACTGAGCTGTCTTCTCTAATCTCTGCAGATTCTTCACTGGTATCACTGCTATCACTTTGCTCCTCTTGATCACTGCTTTCAGTCAGCTGCTCTATGTCCAGTGAGGTCACCATTGGAGGCTGTGGATTTGAACGTCTGAGAGCTTTGAGGGCTTTCAGATTAGCCAATCGTTTCGCTGTCCTCATTACTTTCTTCTGATCTGATTTCTGAAAGGGTATAAACAATAGAACAGCAATGTTTGAGAAAGTTAGTGAAACATGTCACATAAGAATGCATTCTAATTTAACAACAAAATGTAAGCTATACAAAACACTAACCTCAATCTCACAGTGGACATTTTCCAAGTGCTTGTCCAGTCTTATACGGTTTTTAACTTTACATACTGGACAGTCCAGCCTGCCCCTGTAACTGCATATCACATCCAGTTTGACAAATGTAACTACAACTACCACTTTAAATTGTTGCAATGTTTTTTCATATACTGTATGACAGTGACTTACACTGTAGAGCAGTAATTTAGCAGTAAATGTAATTCTTCTTTGTTTACAACATGGTGGTATTTTTTTAAATGCTGCCCAACTGCAACATATGGAATCAAGCATATTGGGCATTCTGTCATCTGACGTGGCATTTTTCCTGTAGAGAAGAATACACATCAGAACAGGTGAATAATTTTTTGCCAACAAGTCTTCAAATTGAGGAGCATATGTCCCAATACTTGAAAAATAAGAAGAGAAATATAAGAAAACCTTGATATATATATAAAAAGCCTACCACTTTGAATTGGAATCAGGACTTTGGTGGCATTTTAATGGCAGTTTGAAGGAAGAACTCCTTTTTAACATGGACGGTTATTTAAGATTTGGAAGCATCGCAAATTTGTGTTGTTAAAGAATTTCAAGGGTCAATGTCTCTATGCGCTGATTTCTGTATGTGTACTTATTTACTGTAGGGCTATGTTCCTTTTTGATTTGACACATAATCTGTCTAGCAGGCAGATGAAGCCTAAAAACATTTTTCACTCGAAATAATACGCAGATAGTACGATTAAAATAAATTCAATGGGCGCTCACAGACAATTACATAGGTCTTAATGTGTGGTGCTACAAGGTATAAAAGTATGAACAAAATAAAAACATTTTGTTACTCACTTGTTTCTTGACTGTGACAATATGTCACCATTCACGTAGGAATTAAGAAAGGAAACCTAAAAAAATGAAAAAACGAAATAAGAATAATGGGAAACAGGGAAATTAAAATCTTTTAAACATTAGTGATTTATATTTAATAGTTGGAATTTTACTATTTAAATGTTACAAAAGAGATTAGGGATTGGGATCTTACAGTTGGAAGGATTTAGTGAATTTTATCCCAACTTACCTCTATGTAATTCCACAATCTTCAACTGAAACACTAACAGCTCTGCATATAACCTACGGGGATCTTAGCATTCAGATCTTCCAACCCATCATGCCCTCTGCTTTTATCATGTGATCTCTTACCAATAGTGTATATCAGAACTTGGAATGGAGGATTACTCGTTTGGAACTTTAAATGTAACTTAACTAACATAATTTGCATATCTTCCTTTGGAGATGTTGTTAGTGCGAAGTATCACTCATTTGAATTTATTACTTATGTTATAAAACAAGTTTACATTTTGAACCTAGAATGTCTTTTTAGCATAAATCACATTTGAAATTGGCAAAAAAACAAAAAACAAAAACAAAACACAATTCCCCTCTCGCCCATAAGGGCGTTTGGTCTTACTTATAATATAAGTATTATATTATAAAATGAGGTTTAAACTTGAACCTAGAATTCCTTTTTAGCATATATTGCATTTGTAATTTGGCAAAAAAAAACACCCAAAAAACAACAATTCCCCTCTCACTCAGGGCGCTCTGTCCATCAAGCTCAGGTCTGCTACAAGAAGCCTGGGAGCTTGAGGGCCCTGTGCAGTATTCAATTCATTTTAGGTCAATTTTATTTATGTCGTGCCAAATCACGACAACGGTCACCTCAAGGTGCTTTATATTGTAAGATAGACCCTACAATAATACATACAAAAGATGATTGAGATACAAAGGTATCTTAGTTGTTCCTAGGACTGTGCCCTCTGTATTTCTCAAGCTTCTTGTGTTCCTTCTTCCTGATGTTGCTGTCATTCGGAAATGCTACGTCTAACACTACAGCCATCTTCTTCTGTGATTTCCACAGAAGAAAGAAAACAGTAGAAGTCCAGTTGGTTATCCATCAACATTTTTTCTGTCTGCATCTAGAAGTCCCACAAGATTTTAGTTCGGTCATTCTCCACGACCCTAGTGGGCGTCTCCCATTTTGACTTCCAGGCCATATTGGCACAGATGTTCCTGTGTACTATTCCAGCCACTTGGTTATGATGTTCCATGTATGCTCTACTTGCTAGCATCTTGCACCCTGCTGTTATGTGCTGGATTGTCTCAGGGGCATCTTTACACAGACTTCACATGGGGTTTTGTCTGGTGTGATAGACCCCAGCCTCTATGGACCCTGTTCTCAGAGCTTGTGCCTGTGCTGCCATGATTAGGGTTTTGTTAGCAGCTGGATAGCGTATGTATGTATATGATTAATTTGTAGTTGACAATACTTTGGGTGTCAGTAGGACTACCAAGACACTGTATAAGTAAGTATATAATTTTATCTACTTTATTTAGACTTACCCACAACACTGGTCGTAATTGTTGTATTGTTCATAATGTTTGCACTCCGTGCTGATTGTCCCTTGGTTGAGAGCATGCCTGGATCTAAACCTAGTCAAGCTGGTCATGTCAGTACAGACCACAAGTGTCATGGAGGAGTTTGCTGATATGTTCAAGGGCATATTCCCAGGAGAATGCGACTTACACATTGACCCAGACGCCATGCCCGTCGTGTGTCTCAATCCAGAGAAATGTGTCATAGGTGCCACAGAAGTGAGTTACTTTGGACACAAACTCACCCGGGAGGGCATCCAGCCAGACCCAAAGAAACTACAGGCCATCAAAGACATGCCGCCTCCTGAGAATAAGAATGAGCTAGAGACAATGCTTGGAATACTCTCTTTGCAAGCTCCTTTGACTTGGAATGGCGAACTACCTGTCCAGATTCGCACTGCGACTATCAGAAGTGAACGCACCGCTGCGTCAGCTGCTCAAGCAAGACTTGGAGTTCGTCTGGGATCAGAATCACGACAGAGTCTTCCAGCAAATGAAGCATCTCATAACCAGAGAACCAGGCCCCATACTGGCATACTACGACACGACCAAGGAGCTACACCTACAGGTAGATGCATCCAAGTATGGTTTGGGAGCTGTGTTGATGCAGGACGGACACCCAACCGCATATGCTTCAAAGACACTGACCCCAACAGTGGTTAACTATGCACAGATCGAAAAAGAAGCGTTTTCACACCTACATATTGAATTGAATTGAAGTGAATTGGAAGAATTAGAGATTTGGATGGATGAATAATTGATTTATATTTCACTTATTTTTAAACAAGTTTCTAAAAATGGATTGAGCCCTTCAGCAAAGAAGAACTGTTGAAAAAGATGTTAGTGTTAAAGAATTTCAAGGGTCAATGTCTCTATGCGCTGATTTCTGTATGTGTACTTATTTACTGTAGGGCTATGTTCCTTTTTGATTTGACACATAATCTGTCTAGCAGGCAGATGAAGCCTAAAAACATTTTTCACTCGAAATGATACGCAGATAGTACGATTAAAATAAATTCAATGGGCGCTCACAGACAATTACATAGGTCTTAATGTGTGGTGCTACAAGGTATAAAAGTATGAACAAAATAAAAACATTTTGTTACTCACTTGTTTCTTGACTGTGACAATATGTCACCATTCACGTAGGAATTAAGAAAGGAAACCTAAAAAAATGAAAAAACGAAATAAGAATAATGGGAAACAGGGAAATTAAAATCTTTTAAACATTAGTGATTTATATTTAATAGTTGGAATTTTACTATTTAAATGTTACAAAAGAGATTAGGGATTGGGATCTTACAGTTGGAAGGATTTAGTGAATTTTATCCCAACTTACCTCTATGTAATTCCACAA